>NW_027325358.1:35711382-38111382 GCF_036924035.1 Leuresthes tenuis | reverse complement strand
AGAAGTGGTGTGTGCTCCAGTCTTCTTTTTCATTTTCTGAAGTTTGGTGGTTGACAAACCAATTTAAAGGTCCTCTACTACCACCAACTCAGGATGGATCATGTGACATACTACCTATGACTCTTTGCCAAATCAGTTTTTTTTTTGCTATATGTAATATAGTTTTACACGTCATGTTCAGAAGATAAGAGGTTTTGATTTATTTTTCTATTTATTTTAATTTAAGATTTGTTGATCTGTCCCTGTTTGCTTGTGTCATTATTGATCTGTGAGCCAAAATGATAGAATAAATTAAGTGGTTCTTAACAGGCACTCACCCTAAATTAAGCTCAACTGAATAGCTTGTTTTTTTTTTTTTTTTTTTTTTTTTTTTTTAATGGGAGGGTATGGCGCTGTAATGTTTAATACTATTGCTTCAGAGTAAAGGGCTGAACATAGTTTTCCCACATCTTGTGGCAAACTCAAAACTTGCTTCCTTTTTTTTTGTGAGCGATGGCTTTTTTTTGTCCAGTCTTCCAGTCAAAGCCAGTCAGCGCTATGGAGCTCTTCCAAGATTATCTTTAGTATCCTTGTTGCCTTTCTGATTAATGACCTTTTCTAATATTACACTACTGGTTTCAAAGCACACAGTGAACAAAATGCATATTCGCTCCAATCCTCTGAAGTAAATTATTCTTACATATATATATTTATATATATACATATAATTCTCCCCCCAAACTCCAGTGGGTATAATAATGTAAAGTGGATCAATATGAAGCCATGACTCATAGCAACTTGAAGGCTTTGGAAAATACACCAGCACAGTTTTGAGGGCACAGTTACATATTACATCTTAAGATTAGTTCAATGAATTTCAGAAGCTTAGTGTGCTGAAGTTCAGTGGTGGCTTGTGTGCTCCTTTTAGAGTGCATAGAGGCGTCCGGCAGGGCTGTGCACTGTCCAGGATGCTCTATGCACTCTCCCTGGAACCCCTCCTACAGAAGATACAATCATCTGTTCGAGGCCTGTTT
The DNA here is from genome assembly GCF_036924035.1 of Leuresthes tenuis. NCBI lineage: Eukaryota > Metazoa > Chordata > Actinopteri > Atheriniformes > Atherinopsidae > Leuresthes > Leuresthes tenuis. The sequence goes on along the minus strand of NW_027325358.1, from coordinate 38,110,369 downwards.
TTACCTGGTTTTAACAGCAGTGTTGTTTTATCCGCATATGCTGATGATGTTGTTGTTTTTATCAAAGACCAACAGGATGTGAGTAGGTGAGTGGCATGAAGGCCTCCCTGTTCTCCCTCAAAGCCTAACCTGGAAGAGAGAAGAGTTAACGTATCTCGGTATTTATCTAGGGATCAACAACATGAGAAAGGAAAACTGGGACAACGTCAATGAGAAAGTAGACAACAAACTGGCTAAGTGGAGGTGGCTCTACTCACAAATGTCCTTCAGAGGCAGGGTGCTGGTCTTAAATAACCTGGTGGCCTCTTCATTGTGGCACAGGTTAGCCTGTCTAGACCCTCCATCAGGTCTCATTGCTGGGATTCAAGCAAAGATGGTCAATTTCCTCTGGGATAAATTTAATCGGGTACCACAGTCTGTGTTGTGTTTATCCAGAGATGAGGGGGGGCAGGGCCTGGTCCTCCTGGCTAGTAAGACAGCCATCTTCAGGCTCCAGTTTATTCAAAGACTGGAGCTGAACATCTGGTGTGGAGGGACATAGCTAGCTGCATACTCAGGCGTGTTAACAACCTGGGGCTGGATGCTGCTCTGTTTTTAACTGGTTTTATTTCTCTAAAGGTAAGTGGATTGCCTCCTTTTTATCAGGGTGCTTTTAAATCATGGGCGCTGTTTAAACATAAAAGAAGTGAGAAGTGTGACTCTCTGTACTGGCTGTTAAAGAGCCTCTGATCTGTGGTGCCACACTGGATGTGTGTTGCAGTACCGTGTCTGGACTGATGGGAGCGCTGTGTAGGTCGAAGGTTGTCTGCCTGAACCAGTTGGTAGATGCAGCAGGACCCGCACTGACAGACAGCCAAGCTCTGGGCTCTGTTCTGGGGGTGCGCTCTGTCCGGCTGATGGAGAGGAGCCTGGAGCTCTGGGGGAAGAGGCTGACAGAGAAGGAGAAAGGCCTTCTCCTCAGACACAGCAGAGGAGAGGCTGAACGTGACTCCAAAGACCCTTATTCTGAGATTCACCTGAGCCCTGGATTCACAGAGCTCAGCAGTCTTCTATTAAGAGTCTGCGATGGGGAAAAATTAAGCCAGCACAAGGTTGATTAAAAAGACTGTACATGAACTGTGTAAAAACTATTCACAAAGCGAGCTTGTGCAATAGAGCGGAGTGTGGGTGGGCTGAGAGGCTGGGTGGACTGAGCCTACAGTGGAGAACTCTATATAAATCTCCTCTGAAGAAGAGAACTGGAGATCTCCAATGGAGAATTTTACATGGTGCTATTGCAACAAACGCCTTTTTATCTGTTTTTAATCGCAGTGTTTTAAACGAGTGCCCTTTCTGTAGTAGCTGAAAGCATTTTTCATATTTTTACTGAGAGCAGGAGGTTAGCAGGATTTTTTAATGTTTTAACTCATGTGTTTAACCTATTTGGTGTTAATTTTACTGCCTCTGGTTTTATTTGTGGAGTCATATGAAAAAACAGAAAAGTGTAAACTCCTAAATTTTCTAATAGGAGAAGCAAAAATGTCCATCTACCTGACTCGCAGAGACAGACTGCAGGGAGGGTCGACTCTTGATGCTGTGACTCTGTGGAGGTACAACTGAGGCTAGAGTTTGGCTTCCACAGGGTCACAGGAAATGCGGATGTCTTTGCACAACAGTGGGCTCATGAGGAACTTTTGTGCCGGCTGGCTGGTGGGGAACTGAAATTTGTATCCTTTTTAAATTGATGCAGTCATGCATTAAGTAAACTGTCTGTGTTGTTTTTATACCAACTGTAAAGAAAGTGCTATTAAAAATCAAAATCAAAAAATCTTCTGCCGCATCCCAGTCTTCAAAGTTACCAAATTCACCAAATAAGTTAAAAGAAAGGATAAAGTCACTAATGGTTTTGTCTGTCTTGCCGTTGTGATAAATAAACTGGGAAATAAGTTGAGTCTCCGTTGCCATGGTTACCAACTAGTGTTTGAGCCAGCACAATAATTTAGATCTGTCATTAGGCAATTTGACCGGAATGTCTTTCCTAGGTGTCCATTGTCACTTTTTAATGGACGACACGGAGGCGTGAACCGTCTGACGTAACCTACACCCTCCAGCTAAGAATCGAGTATTCACCCAGACCATGGTATAATATTTTAATTTACTCTAAACTACCTTTTTTAAAAAGTTAGTACAATTTATTGAAGTTATACTAAATTTTATGAGAAATGCTGTGGTCAAAATATCTTAAGCACAACAGTTGTCTTCTCACACTTACTGAGATAACACTTCACAGATCAGGCTATTTTCGGGGGTGGGGAAGTGAGCAGCCTCCCACTCCACTTCTTACTCTGCCCGCTCTTCCTTGGATTGTGCCTCTCTTGAGATCAAAGACTTCTCTCTACTATGGCAACTGCTGAGCGATGGCAGGGAGAAAGAGAGACGGGGAGAAACAGAAAGTGTTTAGAACTGAACCTTGAAACCACATCATTTTGAACTAGAGTCAGCCACTGACTCTAAATCATTTTAGGCCAGGGTTGATATAAGAAGCATGTTGTTCAGTACGGCTGACAACAGAACATTTTCTTCATTGTCAGTGAGCAAGAAAATGAGGAAGGGCTCAGAGGTCAAGGCCAAGCACAGAAGATGGGGTGAACTTGACAAGTGATGCAATTTTACTGTAAAAATCTGAACAGCTAAATAGTTCTTGCATAATTTGGAAGCGTGCTTTGGGTCATTGTCCTGTTGTAGGAGGAAATTGGCTCCAATCAAGTGCTGTCCACAGGGTATGGCATGGCATTGCAAAATGGAGTAATAGCCTTCCTTTTTTAAAATCCCTTTTATTGTGTACAAATCTCCCAGTTTATCAGCACCAAAGCAGCCCCAGACCGTCACATTACCTTCACCAAGCTTGACAGATAGCGTCAGGCACTCTTCCAGCATCTTTTCACCTGTTCTGCATCTCACAACTGCTCTTCTGTGTGATCGAAACACCTCAAACTTTGATTCGTTTGTCCATAACACTTTTTTCCAATCTTCCTCTGTCCAATGTCTGTATTAATTTGTGTCACGAGGCGGAGAGGTAGGACCCAGATGCAGTTCTTTCAAACGGAACAAGGTTTATTAACAAAAAAGGGGACAAGGAGCAAGAACAAAAAAACGCAGCTGAGCCGGATTATCAAAAACACTAAACTATTAAATAACAAAACCATGAGAAACAAAACAAGACTGAGATCGGCAAAACAAGACTTATCTGTGTCGTGGAAGCATGAAGGGATAGTGAGGTAAGGATTCTGCCGTGACTGAAAGGAAACCAGAAGACTAAATACTGTGGAGGGAGTGATCAGTGAATGAGGTGCAGCTGTGAACAATTAACCAGGTGACTTGAGTGAACTGAGGTGGCAGGGGAAAAACAGGACTAGAACATAACTGAAACCATGATTAAACAAACTGACATAACATAAACTTCTATAGCTGACTGTGACAGAGCCCCCCCCTCAAGGATGGCTCCCAGACATCCAACGAGGGTGGGAGGGAGGGGCTCTGAAGGACCTAAAGCCGGGTTCCGTCTGGCGGATGGCCAGACGGCCAGGGACCCGATCCCCAGCGCCGGAGACCGTCTGGCGGACGGCCTGATCTCCGGCAACCCGGCCGCCCCTTCAGGGCAACGAGCCGAGGTGGAGTCCGCCGCGGGTTAACCAGGGTCCCCACTGGCAACAAGTAGCGGTGAGTCCGCCCGGGCTCCCACCGGCGACGGCGTGAGGTTACCTGAGCCTCCATGGGCCCGGACAGTGATGAGCCCACCTGGGCTTCCATAGGCGGAAAGGTGAAGGCTTTCCCCACCCTGCCCATCCCCGACGACGCCCATAGCCCCCTCCTCAAGAAATGGCTGCCAGACGTTCCAAAAATGGGGTGGGTGGGCGAGGCATCAGGCGTGAACGAAACGGGGTGGGTGGGCGAGGCATCAGGCGTGGACGAAACCGGCAGGAAGGCCGGATCAGGCGTGGACGAAACCGGCAGGAAGGCCGGATCAGGCGTGGACGAAACCGGCAGGAAGGCCGGATCAGCGTGGACGAAACCGGCAGGAAGGCCGGATCAGCGTGGACGAAACCGGCAGGAAGGCCGGACCAGGCGTGGACGAAACCGGCAGGAAGGCCGGACCAGGCGTGGACGAAACCGGCAGGAAGGCCGGACCAGGCGTGGACGAAACCGGCAGGAAGGCCGGACCAGGCGTGGATGAAACCGGCAGGAAGGCCGGACCAGGCGTGGACGAAACCGGCAGAGGCGTGGATGAAACCGGTGTAGACGTGGATGAAACCGGCAGGACGGCAGCGGGCTGTGCCGGGACGGCGATGTCAGCGGGCTGTGCCGGGACGGCGATGTCAGCGGGCTGTGCCGGGACGGCGATGTCAGGAGATGGAGCTGGGGACACAAAGGGAGAAATGAGAGGCCCGCGGAGAGCGTGCAACATCTGGGCCGAATCCGCGCCGAACACATCCACGAGTGCCTTGTGGTGGATAGCTCTCACGTCCTCCCAGGCAGCCTGGATTGCGGGCGTCCCTGGACCGAGTCCCCACCGGAACACCTCCAGGACCTGACCCGACAGCCACCACCGGTTGAACATGTCACCACCCTCAGCAAAGCAATTCTGCAGGGCGGCGAGTCGGCTCTGAAGCTCCTTCAGAACTGCTGGGTCCATACTGGCAGAATCCTTCTGTCACGATTCGGAGAGGTAGGACCCAGATGCAGTTCTTTAACTTCCAAAACAAGGTTTATTCCAAAAAAAACAAGACAAGGCAAAAACATAAAGCGCGGCAGAGCCGGATCAAAAATACTTAACTATTAAACAAGACTATGACTGTGAAAAAACAAAGGAACAGGACTATGAAGCAAAACCAGACTTATCTTTCTGTGACTCGGCATGACGGGATAGTGAGGTAAGGATTCTGCCGTGACTGAAAGGAAACCAGAAGACTGTGGAGGGAGTGATCAGTGAATGAGGTGCAGCTGTGAACAATTAACCAGGTGACTTGAGTGAACTGAGGTGGCAGGGGAAAAACAGGACTAGAACATAACTGAAACCATGATTAAACAAACTGACATAACATAAACTTCTATAGCCGACTGTGACAATTTGCCCATATCAATCGTTTCTTTTTATTTGCCACTCTGCCTAGAAGGCCAGGATCCCGGAGTGGCCTCTTCACTGTAGACGTTGATACTGGTGTTTTGCGGGGACCATTTAAAGAATCTGCCACTTGAGGATCTATGAGGCATCTATTTCTCAAACAAGAGACTCTGATATACTTGTCTTCTTGCTGAGTTGTGCACCGGGGCCTCGCACTTCTCTTTCTACTCTAGTTAGAGCCCGTTTGTGCTGGTTGCTGAAGGGAGTAGTACACCATTGTAGGAAAGTTTCTGTTTCATCGCAATTTCTTGCATGGAATAGCTTTCATTTCTAAGAACAAGAATAGCCTGGCGAGTTTCACATGAAATTTCTCTTTTTCTGGCCATTTTGAGAGAATAATCAAACCCACAAATGTGATGCTCCAGATACTCAACTAGCTCGAAGGAAGGCCAGTTTTATAGCTTCTCTCACCAGTAAAACAGTTTTCAGCTGTGCTAACATAATTGCACAAGGGTTTTCAAGGGTTTTCTATTCATCAATTAGTCTTCTAAGGCGATTAGCAAACACAATGTACCATTAGAAGACTGGAGTGATAGTTGCTTGAAATGGGCCTCTATACACATATGTAGATATTTAATTAAAAATCAAACATTTCCACCTAGAATAGTCATTTACGACATTAAAGGGGAACTCCGGTATTTTTAAACCTAGACTTTATTTCTGGCATGAAATACGTTTATCTACTCACCGAGAATAGTTTGGTGAAAGTCAGCGTCCTTCGAGAGATATTTGTATTATATATGATATTTATATGATATTTATTTATATTATATCTATCTATATCTATCTATTATATTGTCTACTGGGATGACGTCATGGATGATCAGGGCCTACGTGAATGATATGATGTTGGTGACTACAACAGTGCCATGTATGAGGAGAATACTTAATAAAAATCTAAGTTTGAATGTACTTAAGTTAGGACAGAGCTCCTGTTAGCTTGAGTAAAGATGTGGTAGTTAGTAAGATGGTTTCAAACCCAACCAAGGGGAGGAAATAGAATCCAAGAATGGCAGCTCAGGAGACATACAGAGATTGTGGGTAATGTTCAAATAGGCCGGGGAGGCTTAGGGCTTGGCCCAGGCAAACCGGTGTGGAGTAGAGCAGGTCCCAAGGAGAAGAGAAAACTAGTTGTTGAGCAGGTTCGTAAACAGGAGGAAATGTTAAGGGGTACGGAGGCAGTGGCTCAGGCTAAGCAGGGACAGTGGTTGAATTAGGAAGGTGTAGAGAAGAAAAAGCTTAGTTGGAAAGAGCTAGAAAAGAGTATTAGATTTTTGATAGGGGCAACATACGATGTATTGCCAACTCCCCAGAACCCTAAAACTCCGGGTAAATGGAGACCCGTTATGTCAGTTATGTTCAGGTACTGCAACTCTAAGGCATATTTTGTCAGGTGACACCTGATTCAAATGAATGGCTCCTTATCAGGCCACTGCAGAGCTTGATGACGAGCTGATCATTTGAATCAGGTGTTTTGGAGGAGGGAAACATCAAAAACCTGCAGGGCAGTGGGTCATGAGGACCAGAATTGAGAAACACTGGCCTAACCTGAGACATAGAGCCGACATGCTGACATCACATATGAGAGTACTATTCTCTGGTTTCAAGCTTTGGGGAGTCTCACATCACAAATATTACCTGAGCTGCCTGACATGTGAGCAGCTGTATAACATCTGTCTGGCCTCTTATGTGTACTTTTGGATTAAAACTGCTTATGTCTGCTGGATTTCAGTGATTGTAAAATGCATCTTTTTGTTCTTGGTTTATATGCTTATTGCCACCTATTTTGTTTTACACAATTAAACTGATAACTGATCTACTTCAGTTTATTTAATAGCACCAACTTATGACAAAAAGGTATCTCAGGGCACAGAGAAGGTAAACACGCTTATTTCAATATCTATTACATACAGTCCAATTAAATTATATTCTACTGAAATAATAAGATTCCCAATCGAGATTTTGTTCCTGCACCTGCCCTGGTTTTAGAGTTTGGGGAGGCTATAGAGCATGGCTCTGGATCAGTCAAAGATTCTGGCAAACCATCAGATGTCTCTTTTGTAACACAGTTTACAGCAGTGGGGGTGCTGATAATCTCATCTGAGGAAATAGTTCTACAGTGAGAGGAATACTTTAAGGATCTTCTCAACCCCTACTGATACGCGTTCCACAATGGAAACAGAGTTAGGGGGTAGACTCACCTGTCAATGAGGTTGAGGTCAATAGGTAGTTACACTCAGACATGTTCACAAGTAATTTTTTCCAAGTCAAGTCTCAAGTCTTTTGAGGGCAAGTCTGAAGTCAAGTCTAGAGTCTTTGTTTGTGCAAATGAAGTGTGACTCGAGTCCCCATCTATGGTTACACTTTGCTGCAGTGTTGAGGCCCCAGCGGTGGATAAGATCTGCCCTGAGCTCCTTAAGGCCCTTGATGTTGTGGAGCTGTCTTGGTTGACCTGCCTTTGCAACATTGCCTGTAGGTCAGGGAAAATGTCTCTGGACTGGCAGACTAGAGTGGTCTCTCTTTCTAAAAAGAGGATGTTTCCCAACGATAGGGGCTTACACTCTTCAGCCTACTTGGGAAAGTTTATGCCAAAGTGCTGGAGAGAAGAGTCAAGCAGATAGTCAGGAGAAACAAAGTGCAACAGTGGACTAAGCGTTTGCCCTCACAAGGTTATTGTTTTGTGGACACAGAGAAGGCTTACAACTGTGTTCCTCATAGTTTTAATAACGGAGGTGTTTAGAAGGTACGATGTATCAATGGTCCTCAATTGAAAAAAACAACAAAAAACATCTGTTTCAGTTCGGGTCTGGGCTGCTGCTTCAAGTAGAGGAGTTTAAGTATCTTGAGGGGGTAGAATAGTGCAGAACATTGACTGGCAAATTATGGCCATGTATGCAATAATGCATTATTGCAAGAAATTATGATAATTATAAAGACACCGGTCTTTTGTGATGAAGTGAAAGGTGAGCTGTCAATTTTACCATTCGATCTACGTTCCAGCTCTCAGCTATGGTCACCACCTGAAAAGAATGAGACTGCAGATACAAGCAGCTGGAATTATTTTACTCCAAAGGTTGGTCTCAGAATGTGTTCCCAGGGCGTATTGAGTTGAGATTATCATGAGAATGCAGACAGAATTGTCCTGGATCACCGCTGAATGTGGCTTGAGAGATCGGATCTACAGTCTACTCAGACTGTCTTGAGTGAGTTGACTTCTGTATTTGGCGCTGATTTTCCACTATTGACCAGATTGTTGAGGATGGATCTAAGCATCAGGTCAATTTTGGGTCCCAGACAACCAGAGGTTTCAGGAAGACATGTGGCTAAACTTGTAATTTTACAATAACTATTTTTATCCTTATGCAGCAGTTTTAAATAGCATTTATTGTTACCTGCTCTGGCTTTAGGAATACATTTTTCTATGGTTAATAGTCAGAACAAATCACAACAAATCTCATCTGAAGGTACTTCAATGATACAATCCAATTCAAGCCAATTGAAGTTCAATTCATTGTATCATAATCTAATCAAATATAATTGATTCAATTAAAAATAATCCAATTTATTCATACAGAGCCAATTCAAAAATAATATCCTAGCTAAGGAAACCAACAGATTGCACCGAAACTTGTCTTCGGTCCAATCTCCCGTCCTGAGCCTGAGGGACTGTGGAAAGGAACGACTCCCTTTTAACAGGAAGAAACCTCTGGCAGAACCAGAACCAGGAAGAAACCTCTGGCAGAACCAGAACCAGGAAGAAACCTCTGGCAGAACCAGACTCAGGAAGGGTGGCCATCCGCCTCGACCAGCTGGGGTTTGAGAAGACAGAAAAGAGGGAAAAGAGGGGGGAAAAACACCATAACGCCATTCAAAGGATATCTGTTGGAACAGGGAAACATAGGTTAATAACCACAATAATGTCACATGGACAGAAAATCATTTGAGAAATTAAACAGGGGGAAAAAGAGAGCAAAGTGAGGAAAGGTGTGACAGATGAGGCCCCCCAGCAGTCTAAGCCTATAGCAGCAGAACTATGGGATGTTTCAGGATCAGCTTTCAGAGAGGGGCCTGATAACTGAAGGCTCTGCCTCCCATTCTACTTTTAGAAACTCTGGGAACAACAAGTAAACCTGCAGTTTGGGAGCGAAGTGCTCTGTTAGGAAAATATCTTACAATGAGATCTTTAAGATATGATGGAGCTCGGTCATTAAGAGCTTTATATGTGAGAAGAAGAATCTTAAATTCTATTCTGAATTTAACAGGGAGCCAATGAAGAGAAGCTAAAACTGGAGAAACATGATCTCTGCTGTTAGTTCTCATCAGAACTCTGGCTGCAGCATTTTGGATCAGCTGGAGGCTTTTCAGAGAATATGTGGGACAGCCCAATAATAAGGAATTACAGTAGTCCAATCTTGAAGTAACAAATGCATGAACTAGTTTCTCTGCATCACCCTGAGACAGGATGTTCCTGATTTTACCAATATTACGAAGGTGAAAGAAGGCAGTCCTAGAAACCAGTTTTATATGTGCGTCAAATGATAAATTCTGGTCAAAAATAACTCCAAGGTTCCTCACTGGTTTAACTGAATTTAATTAGATGTCAGACCCCTCAACAATCTTTTTTCATAACTGTGACTATAGTGACAAATCTAGTGACTTTTAAGAAAAACACTCCAAGGTCTACCCTACAAGTTCTGTCAGTTCTTTTTCAGTTGCTCCCATCTACTGTTGGTATGTTTCACAAAACCACAGTTAATATGGATGATTATATTAAAAAAGTGTTGTTATGTTTTAAGAACTATCAAACTTTTGCACTTCCAGGAAATAGCAGAAAAGGCCAAAATGGTGATTTTCTTTCTTCTGTCAGCCACTAAATCCCCAGTCAACCTTGAACTGCTTGTTCTAGTTTCAGAGCAGGAAGCTGAGACCTCTCTAAAGTGACAAGCAAGTCATATTTAGAACTGCTGTATTCACAATTGTTTGATTCTTTGAGGCTGACTTTTTCCCATGTTAAAAGGATATTTGCGTGTGTGTATGAAAGCACCGGCCCAAACACACAAGCAGAAACACACAAGATGAGGGGAAACTGAGACAGGAACACATAAAGAATGACAGAAACACAAAGAGAAAGGATTTACGGAGAAAAGCACATACACATCCATATGCATAGAGACAGATAAATAAACACATCTTTCCTCAGGGAAACAATGCTTGCTGGAAATTGAGAGTTTTGATTACTGTGTGTCTGTACAGACTCTTATACAAAGGCGAGTGTGTGGGCATGCATGTGATATGGCCTTGCTTGAAGCAAAGATAAATGGAATGTACTTGTATAGTGCTTTTCTAGTCAATCTGACCACTCAAAGCGCTTTCACACCACATGTCACATTCACCTATTCACTCGCACAGCACGCTACACAGTGCTTTTTGTTCTCATCATCCACACACATTCAGACACATATGGATGGTAGGCAACATGGGGTGCAGTGTCTTGCCCAAGGACACTTATCTCCAAGGACACTGGTGATAGAATCACGAGTTGAATCTGTTTGGCTGCCAGCATAACTATTGAAGGAGGAGGACAACCTTCATCATAACCTCAAACCATCAGCTACATAGTTGAAAAATGGACACAGGTTGCTGCTCCAAAACTGGTTGTGGAATGGATAAAGCAAGTTCATAACGTGGCTATCCTCCATTGTTGACCACAACTATATTAAGAATATTATATCAAAGGTTTGGGTAATGCTTGGAAAGAAGTTGAATTCATTTTAAATTTTATTATCATTCCTCCCAGAAGATTGGGCAAAAATTGACTCAGAATTCTGCCAGAAACTTGTTGACGTATTGAAGGTGTCTGGTGAAGGTGAAGGCACTGCTACCAAAGGTATACTTGAAATGAAATAAAAAAATACTTAATTTTCATTTAATTTCCTTTCATACACAAGCAAATATAACGTGGTGTATTTTTTAGCTTGTATGTATGTATAATTTTTTTTACCAGATACTGAATGTGTAAAACATAAAAAATATTTATTTAACTCTAATGATATTTGTCAATGAGTCTACTTTTGCCTCAGAAAATAATGTCCATGTTGAGTTTATGTAAATATCTTAAGGAAACTGTAAAAATTTACTCACAAAGTCTAGGACTTAAATCGGTCTTGTCATCTGAGGTAAAGCAGAGCATAACTCAGCATCGTAGCCCATAAAACATTCACTTCTTACTTTTTTTGTGACTTTAACCCTTTTAAAAAAACTTTTGAAAAGTACATTTTTGTATATACTGTATGTTATTTTTTGGGGGTACTTGCCCCGTCTACTTGTACCAGTACAGGTATACTTGCTGTACATCTCCGTCTTTCTTTTCTGGTGTTTGTACACTTTTTTCCTCAGTCCCTGAGTTCGGCATGAGCGTCTCAACAGCTGCTCCATTGTCTGTTTACACTGCCGGCTCGCTGTTGCTAAGGACACTTTACTCTGTGTGGCCTCGGAGTTAACATCTACCTCAGCATGGATACTTTCGGACACTTCTGGACCCTGGTTTCCCTGCTACTATGGCTTTCTGTGGAGTTTATTTCGACCAATATAAGCAATCTGGATTTTCCTGACAGACAGATACAATCCTCCTTTCTCTGATCTTTGCTCCTCACATCATCACAGCTCTGTGCTCAGTGACTTTGTGCAGTGGTGTGATGATGCTTCCCTGGAGCTCAGTGTGGAGAAGACCAAGGACCTGGTGGTGACCTTCTCCAGCAAGCAGAGGGAGCTGGCAACAGGAGCTGTCACCACAGTCCATGGGGAGACTGTGGGAGTGGTGGAGGAGTACAAATACCTGGCCACAATCTTTGTCTGCACCTTAAAGTTTGCCTCCAACATCCTACGGAGAACTCAGCAGCGGAAGTATCTCCTGAGGAGCTCAACAGCAAGGACATCCTCAGAACCTTTTATTACTCCTATATCAAGAGTCTCCTCACCTTCTCCATTGCCTACTGGTACCCATCCATCAGCCAGCAGCACAGAACCCATCTGCATAATATGGTGAAAGTCTGCTCTAAAACCAGTTAGAGCACTTTCATCCCTGTGTGAGCAGCAGACTCTGAGGACAGCGTGCAGGATTCTTCAGGAGCCTTCCATGCTCTGTTCCCAGAGTTTGGGTGGTTCCCCTCAGGACTCCGGCTCTGCTGTCTAAGATGCAGGACATAGGAGGAGAGCGACTTTTGTCCCTAAGGCCATTCAACTCCGCAACTTATAGGATTCTCTACCTTCACGCCTCCCTGCACTGGACCCCTCACCCCCACACTCATCTTACTACCCACCCATCACCCTCACAAACACACACACACACTTACATCCTGCCCATCACCCCCATCTCGCCAACCCACTCACACAGACACACTGTGTCACACTGTGTGTGTGGGTGTGAAACTGTTTGTGTGACATGGTAACAACTGAATTTCTGAATTGTCAGGTATTGTAATGTTTAATATTAGGCAGGTTTTACGTATTTGTCCTGTCATGATGTAAAGTGACTGACCAGAAAATGGAAAACTACAAGTAAAATAATGCATATAAATAAACAGTACTTAAGTAAGTAAAATGTGTTTATAAAGCACACTTATATACAGTTAACTCTGACCAAAGTGCCATACAAAGAAAAAAGTCAAATATATATGAAAATAATGATAACATAATATATATATGATATAATATAAAAGCAGAGCATTGAGGGAGCAATACAGAGAAACAAAATAGTGAATACTAAACTTTACAACAAGGGACCAAAATCACATGCGGTAGATTTTTATTGCTGTGTATGCTTATGTCTGTGGGTGTGTGTTTGTGGGTCGGAGACTGAAAAAGAGAGAAGATGATGGGGATGAAGGGCAATAGATTGAAATACTGAGTCTGTCACAACAGGATTACAAAATTTTGTAAATCAAGATTGCTAGAAAATAACAAAACAAACAAACAAACATGTAAATAAAATGGAACATAAAAACAAAAATGAAAATGAAATACCCAAGTTACTATGAGGCAAGAAGCAGGCTACACTTTCAACGGGTCACAAGTCCATCACGGAGATAAAGGAGGTAAATTAATCCATAGTTGGCTGACGGTATTAAAGGAGGTACTAGGGTTCAGAATGCATCCCCTCATCTGTAGCCATTAGTAAGACATTAGTCATCTGTGGAAGAGCTGTCCCTGTTCTGTGATGTTATTGGAATCCATACAGAAATCCTTCAAACAAAAGGTAGTTTGGAAATTATCCTTTCTGTGAAGGGTAGAATAAGGGCTAGGTTTCTTTTGTGATTGCACACATGAGAGTTTCAACTAATCATGGACACAACAGAGAAGAAATGTTAAGAATGTTCAGTAGGGACAGACAAATTGATTAAACTGCTGTTTAGAATTGTATTTGAAATGACATCAACTGGAGAGGAGGAAGCTTTTATATGGAAGACCATCTCTAAAATGTCAGGCCATGAGCTGAGGGTAAATTGACTTAAGTTCTTAAAAAAAAAAACATTTTTTTTGGGCCTCCTCCCACCGTCCAACAACATGCTGTTAGGTTAACTGGTGTCTCTAAACTGTCCTCAGGAGTGAGAGTGAGTGTGTGTGGTTGTTTGTCTCGTTTGTCTCTGTGTGGCCCTGTGATGGACTGGCAACCTGACCAGGGTGAAACCCGCCTCTCGCCCGATGACCGCTGGGATAGGCTCCAGCCCCCCCACGGCCCTATTGACAGATTAAGCGGGTATAGAAGATGGATTTTTTGGGGCTTTTTATGCCTTTAATGGATAGAACAGTAGGAGAGAGACAGGAAACAGAGAGAGGGGTAATGACATGCAGTATAGGCCGTCTGGTGCAGGACTCAAACCAACTGCAGCGAGGACTGTGGCCTCTACATGTGGGGCGCCTGCACAACCCACTACACCACCGACCACCATGTTGATCTTAAACTTAAGGACAAATAGGATTAACAAAATGATCTGTGGTCTCAAATACTAATCTGGAATTATCTTGATGGTTCAGGATGAGTCGAGAAAATTATTGTTCACTGGGAATTTTACAGTGTTATTCTGCTGGTCTGTCATCACCACAAGACTTCTTCCCTCTTTGCCCTTCTTTCCTGCATTCTGACATACAGCTCCAGATACTGTAATTAGTTCATTCTCTCTTTTTCAACACAGGCTTGGGTATTGTTTGAACATTTGCAATTGTGTCTAATGTGGATGTAAAGAAAGTTTTGAATCAGTTTGTTGTAATACAGATTGTGATACAAGAAGCAGAACTGCTTCATCCACTGGGATGAACGGAGACACGTGTCTCCACGTGAAGGACCCACAACCAACTGGTGGGCACAAGCATGCTGAATCAAATGTATTTTTGTTAAGATTACAACTGTGAGTATTAGCTCTGTGCTCCCAAGTTCACAACATTGTTTTGTCCACAGAGATTTAGATTTATGGTGACTGATGTTTGTCCTGTGTGGGCCATATTCATACAAAGGACATGTGTCTGAGGATGAACTACAATAGACCAGCCTCCTTAAAACTGCTCACAGATCCTTCGGAGGGGATCCGTTTTTAAGGGCCTGGCAATTGTTGATTTTGTTGAGAGGAGGAACATGTTGACTCAGCCATGTCCTAATTTAAATGCTGCCTTTTTTCAGAGTCAATAATGATAGGGTTTTATGAAGTAGTTACGTTTTAGATGTATGATCCCGTTTTGTCTTTTTTTTTTTTAGGGTTGTTCAAGAGGGGAGTATATTTAGAGAGTTGCAAGAGAGTTGTTTGTGACCTAACCCACTTTACACAATGCTCCAATCACATTGCTGGAATAAAGGCATTGGGACTTAAACATTGTTTGATCGAGTGGCTCAGGAATGGAACATATTCTCTGTCTATATCCATGTATGAGTTTTCTGTTTTTAATCTTTTTGAAAATATGTTGAACGTGATTGGCTAAAGGTAAAAGGAAAGGTGAAAGATAGACACCTAACTCCCATGTACAGGAATTCATGCTTAAGACATTCCCTGGGAATGGTTATTTTTCACTTCCTCCATTTCATTTAATTTCGTTTTGCCTTTATTTGGACCTCCAGATTAGATTTAAGATTTATCAGAATTCATTTAACCATACCTGTGGATTTTACTTTGTGATGTGTTCTTCATGGAGAAGAGCATTTCCTGGTCATTCAGAGTAGTATCAGACATTTTGTACATATTTTTTGTAGCAGTACTTTCAATGTAGTGGTCTCTTGTTTTTTTTTCCAGGACACTGCACCAAAGCTAAATATGGAACAGAAGTTGCGTTTGGCTTCCAGTGTAGATGAACTGATGAGTCTCATCTATCCTTCATACTGGGCTGCTCTGAAGTGCAGATCCAAACTTTCTGCTGCTACTGTCTCTACAGCCTCTAAACTCTCACAGCAGTCACAGCCTCACCGACCGAGGCCACTTGCTGATACAGAGGAGCCAACATATGCTGCTGCCTACCTCAACTTGGATGTTCTGAAAAGTATGTTTAGTTTTGTTGGTGTTCAAAGTAGCGCTCCATGTAGGAAATTTCATCCAGATGTTCAATGGTCGCCTCCTCATACAGAGAAAGAACATATACATGTGTTAATTTCCCCCATACTCAAAACCTTAACCATCATATTTTCTAGTTGACTCAAATCAAGCTCTATGTCATTGGAGTCAGAATGAGAATTTGTATGTAGTTACTCAATATGATAATTACTCAAATCAAACATTATTCCATCCATTTTTCTATATGAATGTCTGCAGAATGAATACTTACATGTTTACTTCCACTTTATAAGCATGTATAAAATGACACAGTGCTAAACATTAGTATCCAATATTTGAAAGTTTGACATGAAAGATAAGGGGTTTGCCTTTGGCTAGAAGTTACTTTATACTGTTAATGATTTTCTGTCCTTGTGAACACTGTTAAAGGAAAATAGATGCTTATCATACGATATTTCAATCCTTACCTTGTTCTTAGCATTTAGGTTGAAATAGGGTTTAACTCATGGATACACACACATCTATTTAATTTGTGTAAGAATTAATAATTGATTAGCATCTTCGTGTCTCAGTAATTTGCTGACCATGTGCACATCAGTTGAATGAAAGACATGCTGCGAATGGCTGACTTCCTGTGTGTGCAGGTATAGAATCGGAATGGCGGAAGACTCAATGTATGCCAAGAGAAGTGTGTGTTGACGTGGGCAGGGAGTTTGGGGCTCCCACCAACGTCTTCTATAAGCCACCCTGTGTGTCCGTCTACAGATGTGGAGGATGCTGCCACTCTGAGGATAAACAATGCAAGAATATCTCCACTGGTTACCTCAGCAAAACTGTGAGCACATTCATTTTCTTTTTCTTATTCATATTATTTATGTTACATCCTTTAACGAGAACATTTCTGAAGAAATTTTGATGGGTGCCACTGGAGCTACTGTCCGCCGAGAGACCTGCTTGTTGCGTAACATGAAATCCAACATGAAACAGCTAAGGTACAGAGATCAGCTAAAAGATGTCAGATACTTGCTTGTTATGGTGGAATCTGCCTGCTTTAGGCAGCATGAGGAAGGGACAGCACACAGAAGGACTGTGTAAGCCAGAGACGGACCCAGAGGAGAACAGGTTGTGCCCCCGAGCTGTTTCACAAAAAGTTAAAGTCACATTGAAAAAAAAAGTTAAACCTGTGAACAGTAAGAATATCTGAGGAAGACACTGATGTCATTTTTCTGAAGGTCTTGTTTAGATTAGAGAGACCTGATGCTATGGGTGGGAAAGGAATATTTCAGGTAGACATAGGGACACAGGTTGTGATGTTGCGTGTGAGCGAGTGTGTGAGGTTGCTTCATAGAGAAAAGATGAGGTCCAGTTGAGTGACAGGCTGCTTGGTGACGTGGTTAGGTTTGAGAGTTTTTACTCAGCGGTCTCCCTCCTACGCAACCAGCTGGTTACCATGGAGTTTGGTGTAGAGACCAAGGGGGTGCACGCTCAACTCGTGATCTGGCTGGGAGCTGCTGCGTGTAGTGACATGGTCTTGGAGTGACTCAGGGGACCCTTGGAAACTCCGTGCAATTTGAGTTGTGTAGCAATGTGGGTGCAATAGACTCAGGGTTCTTATGGTGTGTGTTATGTGCTGCTAGGAGGGGGGGTAGTAGAGAGAGAGAGAGAGAGAGAGAAGAAGAGGGAAGAAGGGATGGGTTATGTTCTTGAGTTGTGGTGTGCTGCGGGTGCGATAGGAAAGTAGATTTCCTTTGAGATGAGTGGTGCAGGTGTTTGAGTGTGGGCTGTATGCAGTGGGCTCGAGACCCCTGGTTTGTGTATGTGGAGGAAGTGGGGGGGGGTTTAGAGGAGGAGAGAGAGGATGGACAGAAATGAGGTAGGAAGTGTAAAAGAAATGATTCTGGGAGACTTAGGTGTTAGGGCTGTGGTCCTGTGACCTTAGGGTAAGGGTAAATGGAAGGGGAGGGCATAAGAGATGGCCAAATGGTCAAATTTAGGGCCAAAAAGGTTCATTTTTGGGGAAATTTATGAAAATTAATTTTCCCGTGGTGGTGCCAGGGGAAGGACTTATGGTTAGGGCTATGATCCTGTGACCTTAGGGTGAGGGTAAATGGAAGGGAAAGGCATAGGGAGAAGGTGGTCCGATATGGGGTGAAAAAAGGGTTAGGGTTAGGGTTAGGGTTAGGTTCGTCAGACTGAGGCAGACAGACTCAGAACAAAAAATCCCCCTTGAGGCAAACCTGTGAAATCTTTTATTTGTGACAGTGTGACATCTACAACATAGCTGTGAAAACTCCTGGTTCGTTCAACTGGGCTCTTTATTTTAAGATGAGTGAGTAAGCCTTCCTGTTGGTATGTTACTGTAAAAATCTGACTAAAAAGGACTTGGTGCATTTTTCTTTATATATATCTGAAGAGGTCTTCCTGTTGATATGTTCCTGTCAGTAATGTAGGTTTTTACTTTAAAAGTCAGACTGAGGATATCCTCACAATGTTTGTCTGTGTTGATATGTTTTTGCTTCATTGAATGCATGTATTTCTATGTATTTCCTTCATATGTCTGTATGTAGACTCCACGTATGAGTGCATTTACCATTATTACACAGAAAACAGCCATAGTCATTATGATCATCACAACAGCACTGCAGCTGCTTGGCTCATTGGCAAATAAGCAGTGGGACAGAAGCAGAGGTTATAGTATCATTTACTCTACTATCAGAGGTCAAATCCTCAGACAGAGGCTGTCATTGTCATATTGTATTGGGAGCAGAGATTAAACCAGGTCATTAAACCTAAGAGGTAATTCATCCTGGTTTTAAGCGGAGAAGGGAGGAAGGAGCACACAATATTGCTCCAACAGACAGACAGGCCTTGCTGTTTGATCCTGAAAATTTCACTGTTCCAAAATAATATGTCTTATCTGTCTTATTCTTGAACTGTGAGCACCAGAAGGGATGGCAGAAGACACTGTTGTAATTTCTATGCTGCTCCTATGTAGAGTATGGTTCTTATGGCAGTTTAAAAACATCCCTCACTTTGATTTTTGAAGAAGATGAGGAGACCTGGTTTATAATGGAAGTCAATGGGAGTCCGAGTGTCGCTCTCTGCGCTCTGAGGCAATTTGAGAGAAAACAGTGGCCCAGCACAATGACGGTCACATTGGGTGAAAGAGGACAAGAATGCCTACATTTTGTTGTATAATAAAATCAGTGCTGTATAATACTGAGTCAGTGCGGTTACATGCGGGCAATCGGATCATATTAATGGCTAAATTACAATAAGATTGAGTTATTCAGCTCATGTAACAAGCTTAATCCGACAAGAAATCGAATCGGATCGGGTTACTTGCGATCGAATTAAGACCCCGGAATAACACGATCAATATTCCCACTTAACGTGCCTGGAGACAACAGTGGATCACATCGAGCGTTCTGCACATGCTCCAGATTTTTTCCCGCGATCGTCACCCGCAAGTGGAAGGAGACGATATTACTGTTGTTGTCGTCAGAAAGAAAGAAACAACATGATGGAGAATGCGCCGTTGTGCATCGTCTGTGCCATAACCAGCTCATCACAGATGGAGAGGGACGCAGCTTCATCTCGCTCTGCGTTCGCCATCTTTCTGAATGCCTGAGTTTGTTGTTGTTGGCGGTGAAGACGTCAACAGGAAGTGGCTCTATTAGCGATAGCTGAAATGGGGACAGCGCCACCTATCGTACCGGGGTATGACATGCTTTGTGCCAGTGAATCGATTCATTCACCACCATATATCCAAGGATAATTACCCTCAGATAAGGAGCAGAACCCAACTGTAGCTATAATCCAGTTAATCTCATCATGGAGACCCACTGAGTGTGTTTCGCTGTTGATCTGTTCCTTTGTGTTTTGTTTCACTTTTTAGAGGTTAGTGCAAAGAACTGTTGTCAAAATGGGTGGCATTTTAGCATTGTTTACACCATTTTTGTATTTGCGAATTTTGGTTTTGTGTTTGTGTTCAATCAATAACCATACACTTATCTCATAGAAAATTACCCTCAAAAGCTTCTGCTCTGAGGTTGGAGCTAAAAAAGCGCATATAGAAGGAATTTTATGAACTCCAGTTGGCTGCAGCTCTGTGGTGCAGACACAAAAAATTGGGGGGGCTTTGTCCAATAGTTATATGAACCATTAAAAACCCTCCTGCTGTCTGTAAGCAGGTAATCTGAAGCACATTTGAACTGTTTTGCAATTGTTCTTGGGGGGGTAAATTGATTTCACAGTCACTGACTAAACTAAACAAAAGAAATGTGATTTCTACTTTTTGTTGTTAGCATCAGCGGCACTTTTGATTGGTCAGATTCAGGTAAAAATGCTTTCCTGGAAAGCCTAACTGGTGACAAGGTCTGCAAACTAGCCATGGCTTGAAGTCCTAATGTACATTGTAATGTTTATTAATTTATTTCTTTTAAAATTGCTTATGTATTGCCCTTATTAAATTATTCAATAATTTAATTGAAACACTGAAATTAAAAAATTCAGAATTGTTTGCAAATGGGTCAAGACCATCAGAATCCATAAAATAATTATTATAATTTCTTATATAGACAAAAACAGAAATTACAGTCCAAAAAGTGTGACAAAACAGAACTACCAGTTACACCATCTGCATTGCTAGAAAAAAGGATAGGTTGTTAAAATAATGTGATTGTGATGATATAGTGTTTGTTAAAAAAAAAAGAAGAACACATTTGCTGCTGCAGTTGGTTTGATTCTTCGAATGCTGCTCAGGCAGTGAACCATTAAAGAGAACTATTTTGTCCAACTGTTGAAGAATTTCTTTCTAGGAACTCAACCTGGTCATTTTAAGAAAAATAATATACACCCTGTTTGGAGTCTGAAATACATCTGATTCTTACCAAGTTTCAAATTACATCAACTAATTATTTATTTCACAAACATTAAGTTGAAATACAGAGGCAGTATGTGAAAGTGTCCCCCAGCATTCCATGTCTAATGAAAATATGTTCATCATCAATAAGTCAAAGTGATTGTTTTTGTTATGACATCAGTGTCTCACGTTGTTGCCGAGGAATTTGGATGCAGTCTTTGTTACGACATTTCCTCAGATCATTGAAGTTATGTTGTGGAGAAAAGAGAAAAGAGGTCAAACTCTCCTTTTCAGCCTCTTCTGGGGAATGCATCAACAGCAACATCATAGAAACATATCACATGGCAGCACACAGAAAACTCCCAACAATGGCAGCTTGTGAGATGCTCTGATACTTCCTGATATCATTCTGTGCGTACATGGCCAAAACCCAATCTCTGTCCAGCACCACTGTGTCTGAGATTGCTGCAACATCTTCCATCATCACCTTCTGACCCTAAATAATATGTGGTGTGAGCAGTGGCTAGCCCCCCCGAAATCACTTATTAGCCATTTAAATCAACAACTTAAAATAAATAAATGAAAAAGTTAAAAAAAAGATAGAAAATAATTTATTATCATCTCGTTAATCCACAGTTTGCAGCATATAGGCTGCTTCTGTTTGTAACTCACAGCTTTATTGATGGGAACATTCTCCTCTGGCCCCATCCCTCAGGTAGCGGCCAATCTCTGAATTTCAGTAGTAGTACAGCACAAATAAAATCATTAAATGAAAGAGGAATGAACCAAACAATGAAACAAGAAGCTTTTTGAAAAATGAAAACTTTAGAGAATAACAAAAAAACAACAACAACACTCAGAATATTGACCGCTTAACGGAAGGAACATCACAAAACACCAAACTGTGCACAACATTTACCTTTACCCCATGTCACAGTGAGAATATGAACATATTATCCTGTTCTGATATGATGATGAGTAATGATACAACAAAGTGTAATAAACTGTCCATTTTTTAAGTGAAAATTCTTTATGATAACCATGTGCAGAGTTGTGTAGTGCTGCTCAGCCTCTTCTGGTCCAATCCTGTACCCGCTGGCTGCACTTTTTTTCTGGCTGAACGTCAGTTCAGAGTCTGATCCAGAGCTAGCTTGGTTACCACCCCTTTTCCCTGACGAATCGTCTCTAAGGACAATTCAGGAGAGAATTCAGACAGATTTCTTGACAGTGGTTGAAGGCTACAGATTGTTGAAAGTTTGGTGGCCACTTGGTGGAATGAATTGTCCAAATCAGCTTTTCACTCAGTTGGGCTTGGCCGTCCACCCTTTTGGGCCCTCATTGTGCACATGTGGATGACGACTGTATGATTGTTCCACCATCATCTTGGCATGATGGACACGCCTTCCAGAATTTCAGATGGGCACCTGGTAGTGCATCTAAACCCAAAAATAAAACAACTGGCCAGCTGATATGAACCATGTTTTAGGACAATACCAAAGTACTCACCAACCTGCTGTAAAGCATCAATTCGAAAAGCAGTAACATCAACTTATTTTTCTGTGGGAAAAACTTCATTTTAGAGAACACGGATCAACACGGAGACACAACAAGAGCAAAGACTCTCACAGAATTTAGGGAAGACTTGAGAAGTTTTGGTAAACCATGGTTAATAGTTGTATCATCCACCCCCCTGATGACTTAATTCTGCCGAACTCTTCCACTGCAGCTTCTCCTCCGTGTTGCTGTCTGCTGCAGGACAGAAATGTTTGTGGCTAGATTTTATTTTGGGAACAGCACAGCATCAAGAAAGCAGCCGATTCTTCTCAATGAGGAACGGATTAACCTGTTTAGGATAAATATTGTCTGTCCTCTCTTAATTCAGCTCAGAGTTTAGATGAAATGTTAATATAATCATCCTAATTCTCACCAGTTATAGTCCAGGCAAAGTAGCATTTTACGACAGACTAATTGTAAAATAATGTTTTGCAGCTTAGATAATTTCTGAGGCGTCCAGAACAACATACTAAATATCCTAAGAAATCTTAGTTGAGGAAATATGTTACATTTTCATTAATCCAAGATGTGTGCCAATAAGGCCAAACAACAGTACACCCAATGGGGCTATTTTTTGCTTTACTCCTATCAAAATTAAACTTTATACAATGAAAGTACCCATGAAAAGTAAACATTTTTGTATTACAAGTTTCTTTGAAAATGAATTTGAATACGGGAATGAGCTATACACTAAAATAAAATGCCCAAAATACACCCAAATAGGCTTAATTTTTTCCTTTACTCCACAATAAAACTTTACAAAGTAAAAGTATATATGAAAAGCAACTTTTTTTGTATTACAAGTTTCTTTCTTTTTCTTCTTCATCCAATCATCCTACTGCAATGCTGCTTTTAGATTGGCCTCTAACCTGAAAACTGCCTGACTTCGTAGTACCTGCCACGGGCATAACCCCTATAAATGTAATTATTAACTTTAGAACTATAACATTATACATCAGTAAATAAAGTAATATTTACTGGATATGCTGAGATACAGGCGATTCTGTGATAAAATAACTCAGAACTCATCTCCAGTGAAACCTCAAACTCTCCCTCCAACGTCAACAGCTGCAAAGTTCCATAGTCTTTGGGTCTTTTACCAAATGATGGAGTGGAAAGGGGGAAGTGAACGTATGGACCCAAAAGACTGGGGTGGCATGTTTTGGATGGGAGATTTATGCCAGTAATGACAGATCAGCCTGTGGCACCATCAGAACTACTAGATGCAGTCGTTGCAAGAAAGACTTCAGCACAAAAAAATGCACATGCAAAAAACATGGACTCCATTGCACTGCCATTTGCGGAGAATGTCATGGTACTAGCTGCACAAATTCACAGTTGCCTGATTTATCCGATGAATATGACCCAGGGGAGAAGAGCTAAGCAAAGAGGTACTGATAGATCAGGAACTGATATAGGGGGTGCCAGAACCAAGAGCCACAGAGAAGGTGTCGAGAATCCAGGCTGGATTTAAAAAAACAAACATAAAAAACTTTAAAAAGAAAAATGAAAAAAATATAAAAAACACCAAAAACAACCCTCCCCTATTGTTGCTACCTTGTCGTGGTGGGGAGGCTTGTGTGCCTCTGTGACCCTGAAGACTATACCGGCGGGGGTTATACCCCTGGCAGTTTTCAGTTTAGAGGCCAATCTAAAGGCAGTATTGCCATCACCTATTGGCAGCAGGATGATTGGATGAAGATTGGGCCGATATATTTGTCATGAATGGTGTTTCTGCCTATGCAAATTAATGTGGAGCTCATGTGCATCTTCAAATAATTTTTTAAAAAAAATCATTCTTTTACAATTAGTTCTGTTTTTGGTTCCAAAATGAGTTACTTTGCCTGGACTATTACTTTATACTAAATTCTTACCAGTGGCTCTTTGGTGATGCTGAGCCAGCCACAGACAATTCAGGATCAGCATTAAGTTTTTCTGCTCCAGCTGAATCAGAAACACTTCATGTGGTGCCAACAGTGTGACATCAGAGCTGCTTCCACCATCAGGTGATGTAACAACAGCTTTTCATACAGATTAGAATTAAAAACAAAGGTTTATTTTATTGGTTAGCACCATCGCCTCACAGCGAGAGGGTTCTGGGTTCGATCCCCGCCTGGGGCCTTTCTGTGTGGAGTCTGCATGTTCTCCCCGTGTATGCGTGGGTTCTCTCCGGGTTCTGCAGCTTCCTCCCACTGTCCAAAAAATGCATGTTAGGTTAACTGGCGGCCCTAAATTGTCCTTAGGAGTGAGTGTGAGCATGCATGGTTGTTTGTCTCGTATGTCTCTGTGTGGCCCTGTGATGGACTGGTGACCTGTCCAGGGTGTACCCGCCTTTCGCCCAATGACTGCTGGGATAGGCTCTAGCCTCCCCCCCCCCCGTGACCCGACTGACGGATTGGCGGTATAGAAAATGGATGGATGGATGGCTTATTTAATTTTTTCATTTATTTTAATTAATCATTTATTTATTTATTTTTGAGGCAAGCCTTGTGGCCGTGTGCTGCTAACTTTTCCTTAGCAGTGCCACAGCATCGTGCTTGTGTTGCCAGACATCAGATCTTTGGTTGGTTATTGATCGCTGTTATTGATCACTGTAGCCTTGCATGCATGTTTTGACTTCAGGGCCCAGGGGTCCTTTTCACTAAGCAGGTTCAGTGAAAACTCTGAGTTTATTAACCCTGAAATGAGGGAAACTGAATTTTTCATTTCACAAAGGGAGGTAACTCAAACCAGAGAAAGAGGGGTAACTCTAGCCTGTTTCAGTGAGAGAGGTGACTTAAGCTCTCGGTCAGTTACCGTAGTAACAGACTCTATGAACCTGGGCAGAACCAGGTTTTTCTCAGTGAACCTCGAGTTTCTCTCTGTCTCCGCCTTCTTTCAACCACACATGCCATTTGATTTCCTCATTCATTTGTTCAGTCAGCAGGCGAGTTTTGGAAGTCCATCCGGCATAGCAGGAGGCGACTTTTTTCACGAACATGGCATGTCCTTTTGACAACGATCCTGTGGATGAAGGTGCAGCATTACTGCGCAGAGAATTAGGTTATCAGAGCACGTATAGACGTTTTAGCATTTCCACACAATTATCTTTTTGAGCGACACAGTTTCACGTCACAGTTGATCATTTACATACACAACCTAATCTGTCCTTACATTTGCAACATTACCAACCGTAGTCATGCTCTCACATTCATCTGCCAGCTATCCAGAATGGCAGAGCAGTCAGAGACAAATTCAATAATCCCTTTAGAGTTTAAGTCACCATCACCACAGCAGTCAAATAAAGAGATAATACAAATTCCATTTGGTCTTCTTTATTTCCTACAAATACAAGAGCTAGTTCAGTTAATGTTGCAATAGTTCATAATTCACCTGTGACCATGCACCAAGGGTGTAAGTTTGGTCTTAGCTTTGGTAGGGACACTTCCCAGCAAAACTTTTGAATATTACAGAAACAGCTTAGTTTTAGGCTTTATAAACTTTGTTTATAATTCAAAAATAGAGAGGAAAAAACATCCCCTTGTTAAAAAAAAAGGAGGAAATAAATGTCTCTGGACATGGGGGAAGGGACAGTTCATGATGGGTTTTAAAACTACTGGTCATGAAAGCAGCAGCAAACTCTTCAGCTGTAGTGGAGGTGATAAAGTGGCGGCGTGAGGCTGAAATGTGAGATTTGGCTATAGGGGAAGGGGTTATGAATTCAAATATAATGGGGAGGTGATCTGTTATACAAATGCCACCTAATTCTGTGATGGATAGTGAGAGTCCATGGGAGATAATAAGGTCTAGTGTGTGCCCGTGTTGGTGTGTGGCAACATTTACTGACAAGGCCGAAAGATGACAAAAGGCTCTGGAACTCAATCGGCAGCTGGTTAGAAGGACAGCAGACATAAACATTAAAATCACCACAGATCAGCACACAGTCATTGTTTTGACTTTAGCAAGTAGGTCTGAGAACTCAGTTATGAATTCCTTATTTTGCTTAGGTGGCTCCTGCCACTTTGCTTAGAAGCTCCTGCTTCTGCCACTGCGTCCCAACAGCTACCAATGCACTGTTCCGGCGATTCTGCCCAGCCCTCGAGTCCCTCCTGCCGCCGCTTGCTTGTCCGCGCCGACCAAACGCTCCTTCTTGTCTCTTTTCCTTCTCCTTGCCCTCCACTTCCGGCTACCTGGTCTCCTTAAAAGCCAATCTGTTCCAGCACCTGATTGGCTGGCGCCGTGGTCAGCCAACAGGTGGATCCACTTACTTGTTAACGTAAAAAAACATAATACATGCAATAACTCAAATCATAATAAACATTGGTAAGGAAAAAATCCAAAACACAAAATCTAAATAAACATGGTTGTGTGGAAATCAGATCATTAACAATGAAGGTCTTATTTGTGAGCGATCTGGCATTCAGGAGGGCTGCACGGGCCGATGCACAGCTCACAATCCGCTCCGCAGCATGACCAAGCGGGCGGAGATTCCCCGGCACACAGCCACGGCTCCGGATCCTCCACGGCCGGCGACACGGAAGAGGTGACTCAGCGCCAGCGACAACCGGCTGGAGCCAACGCTAACTGTGCTCTGGAGAGTGCCGCAGGTCAAAATCTCCACAGTCCACGGGCGGGTTCTTCAACATAGATCCACAATCATCCAGACGAGAAGAGGCCAGGTGAACCCTGAGTGTGACACAGACTCCTCCTCTCTTTCCACGTCTCCTGTGCCTCTTGTTGCGAATTAATGCGAAGGAAGGACGTCGAAGATAGGCTGGTACAGATGCTAGGAATGGTGGCGGTGGGTTTGAATGTCCATTGTATGCATAGTAAGGCAAGTTGTTGACGGTTTCACAGATTTCTAGTAATGTTAGACGATGGTACACCCACATAGAAACCACATCATGAATGAAAAGTAGGAAAAAAGAAACAATCAATATCAAACTATACGGACGAAGACAGCAGGCCAAACACACCGGCGCCATCTTGCAGTTCAAAGATCTGTGCTTTACCTTCATTAGAGCAGCTCTGCCTTCAGTAAATTCGGTTTTACTTAAGCACACCAGATTAAATATAAAATTTAAAGGATTTCCCTCCACTATGATGCTAACATGAGAATGTCAGCATTCACACTTTAATGTAAGAAACAACTCCTGGAACAGTTCATAGATCACATCAACGTTGGCTCTCCAGGTTTCATTAATTCTCTCGGCCATGACTTGACTTTATGCTAAATGAGCTTCCCTCTGTATGAATGCTAACAAACACTGAGAGTCCTCAGCCAGAGAAACTCTGAAAAACACTGAATAGGCAGAACCTTAATGATCCAGAAAAACATGAGGAAAATTTCAAAAGACGGATGGAACACACTGTAAAACTTTAACATCTGGTGGCACCTTGGTCAGGAGAGTGTGAGGCTTTGACATCTCCACACACTTTACCTGCAACATTTAATGCTCTCAAATCATGCACTAAACTATACTTGGATTTCCTTATTTTACACCTGTAAATATTGCAGAGTCACACTCACTATGTGTTTTAACCAATAACTCAAGTAAAATCATTGAGGGAATAAGTGCATTCCCTCAATGATTTTACTTGCTCCCTTTTTGTCTTCCGTTTTCTGGCTGATTTGGAAAATTTGGCATTCTTTTTAACCCTATTCTCTCTTGGTAAGCAGAGTTTTTGGATTTTAAAATAAATAAGTAAATAAAAAATAATTGCTCTGGTAAAAACGTAACTTCTGTTATCATTGTGAACTCATCTACTAAATAACTAATAACTGAGTCACTGTGGTGCTCTTAAAGAATGGGCCAACGATCAACCAGCATCAGAATCTGTAGATAAACGTATTGTTTGGACTGTCCTCACTCTCAGGGCTGAATGAGAGAAGAAGGAAGCAGGGTTGAGATAGCTTAATGCTAAGTCACTTTGACCCAAGCAGAGGAGCCTCAGCTCACCCTTTCTCTATGATCTGGGTGGTCCCAGGTGCCTTCAATATGATCAATGTACAACACCCTTTAACTAATCTGGTCAAAGCAACGGCAACCACAGCTCTAAGTTACTCAACTTTAATTACCATCAGTTTTTTCTGCTATTTCATCAAATTTTGTTGGGAATTTATAGAAAAAGAGCTTCTAATATTTATTTTTGTCAGGGTGGGGCCTGTTAATTAATCAAAGTTCTAACTAATTGTACATGACATGTTGATATAATCTTAGTGTGAGAGCATTTATGACAAAGAGAACAACTAACAAACTTAAATAGGGAACATTATGGAGCAGCATAATGGTTTGGAAGTTATCTGTCATCTGAAAAAGCGTTTGGAACTTTTAAGCTTTGTGACAGTTGCAGACAGTAGAAGTGGGTTGATGTGATCAGCTGTTCAGAGGCTAGGTTTTGACAGGTTGTAATACACAATATTGCTGTAAGTATTCACTCAACCATCCAAATGATTAAATTCAGATGTTCCAATCACTTCCATGGCCACAACTTCATGTGGCGTTCAGATTAGCTCAAGAACAGTGCATAGACAGCTTCATGGAATGGGTTTCCTTGGTAACTGCATCCAAGCCATACATCACCAAGTGCAATGCAAAGCGTCGGATGCAATGGTGTAAAGCACGCCACCACTGGACTCTAAAGCAGTGGAGATGCTTTCTCTGGAGTGACAGATCACGCTTCTCCGTCTGGCAATCTGATGGAGGAGTCTGGGTTTGGCGGTTACCAGGGGAACGGTACTCATCTGACTGCATTGTGCCAAGTGTAAAGTTTGGTGGAGGGGGGATTATGGTGTGGGGTTGTTCTTCAGGAGCTGGGCTTGGCCCTTTAGTTCCAGTGAAAGGAACTCTGAATGCTTCAGCATACCAAGAGATTTTGGACCATTTCATGCTCCCAACTCCATGAAAACAGTTTGGGGATGGACCCTTCCTGTTCCAACATGACTGCGCACCAGTGCACAAAGCAAGGTCCATAAAGACATGGATGAGCCAGTTTGGTGTGGAAGAACTTGACTGGCCTGCACAGAGTCCTGACCTCAACCCGACAGAACACCTTTGGGATGAATTAGAGCAGAGACTGAGAGCCAGGCCTTCTGTCCAACATCAGTGTCTGACCTCACAAATACGCTTCTGGAAGAATGTTAAAAAATCCCATAAACACACTCCTAAACCTTGTGGAAAGCTATATATATATATATATATACACATAGGAGTGGAAGATGCGATTCTGTACATGCTGCATCGGGCATATGCTTATTTAGATGTGCCTGGTTCATATGTGAGAATCATGTTCTTTGACTTCTCCTGTGCCTTCAACGCCATACAGCCTCCCATACTGTGTGTGTTTTGTGTGTTTACTGAAACATAAGCTTCTAGGTATGGGTGTGGCCCCCTCCCTGACATCATGGATTATAGACTATTTGACTGCCAGACCACAGTATGTCAGGATGGGGAGATGTGTTTCTGGAATACTTTTGATAACAACAACACAGTCAGTGTTATAAAAACCTCATAATGTAGCACTGACTATTCACCTAGCTTGAACATATGCAGAAGTGATATATTCAAATGCTTCAATCAACCACCATCAAGTTTTAGACAGTTTATGCTTGGCAAACTAATATGAGTTGTCATGGTGATATTACATGTTGTTTTGAGTGTACTATGACTTTGTAAGTATTGTTACGCTACACTTCATGAACTGTCCAAATCACCTGACATTGAATGGTCTGATGTGAAAGGGCTTTCAGATGTTGCTGATTTCTTGTCTTCTTGGTTAAAAAACTGAATGCTCCAGACCATTAAATAACCACAACATCTGTTTTTACTGAAGTGCTCACACTTGCTGATTTTCAAATAATTGTGTACATTTAATTCAGAGCACCTGGCTGCTACTGAGCCTCTTAATTACCTCTTAATATAATTTACTTTGTTTTGTGTTCTTTGTTTTTCACATGACTTTAACCTAAGCACAGTAAAAAAAAAAGACATTCCTTCAATATGAATAAAAATATATGGATATTTATATGCATTTTAAAAAGAAATAACGTGCTTTAAAATTTTTTTGATGTCCTTACAAAACTTAAATGAAAGCTTTCTCAGGAGGGCAGGAAAATAACAAGACATTTGGACTTAAATCATCCAAGACACTTCTGCCAAGAGCTAACTTAATATATAGCTGGGGACATATAGCTTGTATTGTGCCCTTATTAAAGTTTTTATTCTTGGTGTTCATATTGAAGAAATAAATGGAAATGTTATTCTTTTGGGAGCAATGAGAGACCTTCCACGCAATACCTTCGAACCAAGATCTGTTTCAAGATTCTATAGCTCTGGTAAACTAAGGCACACAGCTGTAAGAGAAATTGATTGCGTCTTGTGTAAAACAGCTGCGGCATGCAAGCAGTAGTAATGTGTTGATGTCTTGAATGAAATGCTAATGTTTACTTTATTGTACAGTAAGTGTTGCTGACCAAGAACAGATTCACAAAATCTTGGAATTTGTAGAGATCAGAGCACATGTTTTCTATAAACATTTCCTGAGGAAAAAGATCACCAAGTATGACGTCTTCCTGCAGCTGGACCGGGAGCTATGTGCAAAACATAAATACAGGATGAGGGCATGCGAGTGCAGTGACATCACAGAGTATCCTTGCAAAAATAGCTACAGGCATGATTAAGAGGCACCACACCTCATGTGTTATCTGTGGAATATTGCATCAAACCTTTTCCCTGTGGAAAGAATAAAGTATGCTGATTTTGATCTTTGGAGAGAATCCACATTTGATTATTTTATGACCACTTCATTTTATGGCATGGGTTCAGATGAGATGGTTGTCATGCAATCAGCAGGTCATTGAAATCCTTCTCCATGTGTCAATGTATCCTTCAGCGAGACAATGAACCCCCTATATGTTCATCATTTTTTAAGTTTTTGTGTGATGGAGAAAAAGCACTGAATGTATGTAAATGGATGAATTACATACTCATTCTAAAGCACTTTGCTGAAAGATTAAAAGGTGCTACGTAAATGCAGACCATTTACTATAGCTTTTCTTATGCAGTCTAACCTTTGCTGCAATACATACTTTTCCGAATGTTTTTTTCAAAACACTTCCTTATTTTTGGGCACAAGAGACATCATGATAGATTTGGAAATTTAGGTTTTTATCACAAATATTATGAATGTAAGACATAATCATGGCACAGTTTAATGCAATTAAATATTTAATATCCTTCCATCAGTCTCTAACTTTGATAGCTGATTTTATTTAATCTTATTTTATAATTTATAACATTTTGAATTTTTTTTGCTTAGATTCTGGGTTTGAAAGTACCCATTGGTCTCATATTTTCTCTTCATAAGAGCTGCTATCTCTGCATTTCAGCAAAAAAAAAGTCTGTATTTAACCACAAATCCGTTGTTTTCAAATGTATTGTCAATACTTTATCTATTGCCTCTCAGCTGTGACTTAAAACTATGTAAATTGGCTCGGCTGGATAGTGCATTTACACATAGTTGTTGTTGATGGACTGAGTCATGCAATGTGTTACTGCTTTTTGTTTTAGCTAAGCTACGCTATTAATATCCTAAGTGTTAAATGAATGAACTGGTAGTAGTAGTCTCAGCAAATGGTTCCTTTGATATATGAACTGTTAAAGCTAAATCAAAGGGGAAGTTAACAGTTGCTGGAGTAAATCAAGCATGTTGCTGTGTCTGTTTGTGTTTGGGATGGTAATGCTTTGGCATTCACTTAGATTTCTCTTCGGATTAATAAAACGTCCGTCCGTCCGTCCATCCGTCCATCCATTTTTGTCCGCTTATCCGAAGTCTTGTCGCAGAGGCAACAGGTCCACGACAGAAACCCAGACATTCCTCTCCACAGCGACACTCTCCAGCTACTCATGGGGGATCCCGAGATGTTCCCAGGCCAGAAGGGATATATAACTCCTCCAGTGAGTCCTCGGGACTCTGTTAGGAAAATTTATAAGAATACTCAGGAATACTGTCTGAAATTCAAAAGCATAAGACATTTAATCATGTTGGAACAAGGGAACATCTACATACAGAGGGTGTGCTGCAAATGTTACAGAAAGAATTACAGAAAAAATGTTACGGACGCAGACTATCGTCATGGTGGGCGAGCACCTGGTGGCTTAGCCTGAAAAAGAATCAGGAAGCCATCTCTATGTGGGCCCACCACTTGCAGGGAGGAAATCTGAGGTTGTGTGCAATGTGAGCTGGGCGGCAGGCGACGGCGGGGACCTAGATGTGTCAATCCCTGACGATGCAAACTGGCTCTAGTTGGTCGAGTTGATGATCAAATATATAGCTGCTTGGAGATATTTATTTTTTTCAGATGTTGGTGCTGACCAAAGCTGTGTTAAAGGGGATTAAACACCAGGTAAATACAACAACAATTCTTGCATGTTCCATCAGAGGCCATCCCCACAAAATGCCACAAATCTCTAGTCTAAAGACTCCTTTACCTGGGCTTTAGCTTGGCTGTGAGTGTTGCTACAGTAGTTTCTTAAATTGAGATTTATGAAATGAGCTCATATTGAGTCTCCAAGGCCTTCAGCAGCTGACATTACCCAATGTTCTATCAAAATGAACAGTTTAAAAGAGGGTAAGAGATAAATGAGTACTGTAAATGAGAAGAAATTAGTATTCACACCATAAATACAGAACAAGAAGACATTCACTAATGTGCCAGACATGCTTGACAGCAGACTGTCAGGTTGATGTATAAAGTTTGTTTTGGAGGGTGTCTGTGCTGGTGTGAGAGCTAGTTCCACAGGATAGGAGATAATAACAACTTGTTTGTCAGGCTGGCTGTGTTCCTGAGATTACAAACAATGTGCCAGGGTTGTGTTTTTTAATCACTAGTTGCTGACTTCTGTGTTATTCCCTGTATCATCCATCCCCATTACGTTAGCATAATGTTAAAGCCATGTAATGTAAATTCTTCCTTGATCGATTACAATAACCAAAACTCTTTAAAAGGCTTAAAACTCTTGATTATGTGTTGTCAATTTAGCATTGCCAATATCCCCACTGCTGCACATTTTTCTACCAAATTGAACAGTGAGTGAATTTGGGCTTTTTCTGATGGACAAAAACACATCACTAAGACACATTAGGAGCATAGTTATATTAATAAAAGTCATTTGAACAACGGTGTTTCAGTGGTTGAAGCTAACTTTCACTTGAGGTAAGAGAAAAGGAGGCCAAGGCTGAAGCTGAAAGGCTTTTATCTGGCAGCAGATCCAAGGCTGCTGGTGCTGAACCACATTTTTTTTGAGGTTTCACAAGACATTGCTCCACTCTGGTAGTTTTCCTAACTGCTTTTTTTGGCAGCAGTCTCAGTCTACTTGCCAGAGTTTGGATATTTACATAGGCTACATAGTACATCGTCGAAATTATAGATGACTAGATAGTCAATTTACAGTTCAAATGAAATCTAATGACTTTTTCAATGTTGTTGAAAAAGGATTTGTCTGAAAGTGGACATATGGAAAGGTTAAGGGTCAAATATGACTGTTTATGTCAAGAGCATACTGTGGCTTATTTCATCATCTTGAAATGTTCAATAAAATAATTGCTTGGGCAGAGCCTTGAAACAGCTGGCAAGTGTTGAGAGAACAATCACTTAGAAAGTAATAGAATTCATGTTTAACTGTATAATTTGCTATTTGACTGACCGAATATGTTGAGCATTTATGTCTGACTGGCTTTGCTCAACACCTGTGAATTCAAGCATTTTCCTTCAATAACATGATGGTTTATTTTTCCTGCTACACTTTTATATTGTATCCAGTGTGTTCTGCTTGTGTCATTTTTGGCAGTGTTGTTTTAATGGTCTTAAATGCCTTAGATATGCATATGCAACATTACAAACAGTCTTCTCCTACGACTAGTACTAATAGTGATAGTGAATATATACATATATATATATATATAGCTTGTATAAGCTTTTACAAGCTATCAGGTCCCTGTATAACCAAAGCAAGAGCTGTGTGTGCATTCTTGGAATTCAGTCGAACTTGTTTACAGTGCTTGTTGGACTCTGCTTTTTGCTGATGACATGGCTCTGTTGGCTTCTTCAACCCAAGACCCTCAGTGTGCACTGGAGTGGTTCGCAGTTGAGTGTGACGCTCTCTTTGGCTTGCAGATGAGTCCTTGCCTCAGGCGGAGGTGTTTAAGCGTCTGGGTAACTTGTTCACAAGTGATGGCAGGTTGGAGCGAGAGATGGACAAATGGATTGGGACTTTGTCAGTGGTAATGAGGGTGCTGCTCTGATCCGTCGTGATGAAGAGGGAGCTGAGCTGGAAGTCAACACTTTCAATTTACTAGTCCATCTTTGTTCCAACTGTCACCTATGGTCACGAAATCTGGGCGCAAATACAAGCGGCTGAAATGGGTTTACTTCAGAGGGTGGCTCAGCCTTAGAGATGGGAGAAAGCCCCAGAGCTCCTGGACCTGTTGCCTCCCTGACCCAACCTCAGATAAGTGGATGAAAATGGATATATAAATATATGTATGCATATAAAACAAAAAAAACTTCACACTTGCCCTTATTGTGGGGAGTTACCTTCCTTCAAGTTCTGAACAGAGACCCGGGAGCTTAAGCGTTCTATGCAGAATTTTAGCTGTTCCTACAACTGCGCTATTCTGAACAGAGATCTCCGATATTGTTTCATGGGATCTGCTTGAGCCACTCTCCCAGTTTGGTGATCACAGCCTTAAGTGTTATGATTACTACTGGTACCACTACTGCCTTCAATTCCCACATCTTTTCAACTTCCTCCTTCAGCCCTTGGTATTTTTCAATCTTCTTGTTTTCCTTCTTCCTGATGTTGCTATCAATTGGAATTGCTATATCTATAACTAACCGAAATAACCGAAAGAACAAGATCGCGAATACAAGCGACCGAAATGGGTTTCCTCCGCAGGGTGTCTGGGCTCTCCCTTAGAGATAGGGTGAGAAGCTCAGTCATCCGGGAGGGGCTCGGAGTAGAACCGCTGCTCCTCCGCATTGAGAGGAGTCAGATGAGGTGGCTCGGGCATCTGGTTAGGATGCCCCCTGGAGGCCTCCCTGGGGAGGTGTTCCGGGCACATCCCACTGGGAGGAGACCCCGGGGAAGACCCATCCTGTCTGATGTGGTAGACCCACGGTCTCTTGCTCTTGTACTTAAGGCCTGTTATTGAGCTGCTATTATTAGTGCCTCTGTACTGTGTTTCAGGCCAGCTTTTTCTAGCAAGTGGTAGGACTTCACAATATCAGCCACTCCTTTAATCTGTTGGTGGTAAATGCCGTGCAGAGGAAAAGGGATGTTTCCATGATAGTCCCTCCTCTTCATCCTCACCTTCTCTGAGTTTCAGCTGCCTGAGACACTCACTTAGCAGTTCATCACTGGGGGGCATCTTCCTGATGTATTCCTGGATCTTTATTGTGTCATCTTGGATGGTGGCTCTGACACTCACTTGTCCTTGGCCTTCCTCCTTCCTCTTAGTATACAATCTCAGGGTGGTGCAATTGGGGTGAAACCCTCCGTACATTGTAAGGAACTTTCTTGTCTTGATATCAGTGGCTTCTATCTCCTCCTTTGGCCAAGTTATTATGCCACCGGGATATCTGATGACTGGCTGGGCGTAGTGTTGATAGCTCAGACTCTTCAGGACGTCTCTTGACAGGTACTTGGTTGTGACTTCCTTGTGGCCTCGTCATGGTTGGCATTTACCTGTGGGATCCCAAGGTATCTGTAGCTTTTCTCAATGTATATTATGGTGCTCTCCGGTAGTTCAACCCCATCATTCGGCCATATTTATCTAGGCCAAATGACATCCTGATGTTCTTGATGTATATCCTTGTGAGGTGTATCAGTGAGTCGATGTCTGGCTCAGACCTGGCATGCCGTGGTGGATGATCAGAATCAGAATCAAGTTTATTGCCAAGTAGGTTTGCACTTACAAGGAATCTGACTTGGTGTAGTTGGTTTGAGCATTAAGTATAGACAATAAATATAATACACGGAATCTATATATACACAGAGTTTAAAAAAATAACGAGCTACAGTGCAAGCTGAATGCTATAAATACTATATGTCATGACCTCAGGACACAGATGCAGGGTCAGTTTCAGATCAAGAGTGTTTATTAACGACTGGCAGGTTGAGGATATCCACACAGAGCAAACAAAAGGGCTATGAAACACCTGAAGCACTCTCCTCAATAACTATGGTGGAGAGGAGTGCAGCTATGAAAAATTGTCAAAATCAAAATCAGGAGGATCGCTCACTGCAGGCTCGAGGAGTCTGTGGCTGTGGATCCTGTGGGACAAAACCCCAGTAGTGAAGCTCATGACAAGAAACAACACACTGGCACAAGACGAGGGAGACGCAGACTATTGGAGCACATGAGGAACCAAGGGGAACAGGTGGAAACACTTTGGGAATCAGGGAAGACAATCAGACACTTGACACGAGAGGGCAAGGAAGGGCAAGGTACCTGAAACAAGAGGAAAGTTAGTGATTTCAAAATAAAACAGGAAATGACGAGACAAGACATGAATCAAACCAAAATTGTGACACTATAAATGTGCAGATATTCAACAGGATGATCTGGTCCCAAATAAATAGAGCTTTAATGTAACAGAACATCTGAAATGCTACGTTAATGTGGCGTTTAGGTCTGGAAGGGGAGAGGGAGAGAGTCAGTGTCAAGAGGGGCTCTGGGCCTTCTTGATAAGGCTAGTGGCGGATAAGAAGAAACTGTTCTTGTGGCATGAGGTTTTGGTCCTGATGGACCGCAGCCTCCTGCCAGAGGGGAGTGTCTCAAAGAGTTTGTGACCGGGGTGGGAGGGATCAGCCACAATCTTCCCTGCACTCCTCAGAGTCCTAGAGGCATACAGGTCCTGGAGAGATGAAAGATTGCAGCCAATCACCTTGTCTGTAGTCTGAATGACACGCTGCAGTCTGCCCTTGTCCTTGGTGGTGGCAGCAGCGTACCAGATGGTGATGGAAGAGGTGAGGATGGACTCAATGATGAAGGAGTAGAAGTGCACCATCACTGTCCTTGGGACGTTGAATATCTTCAGCTGCCACAGGAAGTACATCCTCTGCTGAGCTTTCAACATCCTCTACTGAGCTTTCTGGTTGCTCTACTTCAGAAGTGGCATCCATAGCCTTTGATGATGTGGAGGAGGCCATTCAGGCCTATGCAGAACAGCAGTGGGGACAGAGCATCTCCTTGGTAGATACCGCGCTTGATGTTAATTTGTGCAGTTGGCTTGGAATTGGTCTCTCACTGAATTCTGGATGAAGGCTCTTAGTGTTGTTGTTGATGTAGTAGAGTTCCAGGCAGTATTCATGTAAGTTGCTTGGAGTCATAGACTTTCTTTTAGTCAATCCAGGTGGTGCACAGATTTGTATGTCTGAGCTTACAGTCTTGAGTGACAGTTCTGTCGAGCAGTAGCTGGTGTTGTTCCTCGGTTGTTGCTCCCAATTCTCCTCTGGGCCTTACTCATGTATTTTGGCGTGTGCTTGCATGTCTTACCTGTTATGATACCTGACAGGCGCTTCCATTTTGTGCAGAGGTGGGTTATTGGCTGGTAGTTGAATGGAAATTCTTTGGATCCTTAATGATCAGGATTGTCCGACCTTGAGTTAGCTAGTCTCGGTGGGTCCCATCTATTAGCAGCTGGTTTATTTATGCTGCTGGGCATTCATGGAGTGCTTCTAGTGTCTTTAGTCATTAGGACTGCACCAGGCCCTCATGTCACGTTAGGGCCTGGTGCAGTCCGGTTCTTGGATGTCTGCTGCTGTGATGGTTTCTGATTTGTGTTCTGAGAGGTTGCTGTAGTCAGCTCTCAGATCCACTAGCCATGGAGCATTGGTGTTATGTGACGTTTCTCTCTCCCATATGCTGTTCTAGTATTATTCAGTCTCAGCCCTGGGTGGGTCGATTCTCTACCCTGCCACTGAGCGTACACTTTGGATGGTTCAGTGGAGAAAGCTCTATTTATAACCAGTATATATATATAGGATAGCATCCTATGTACTGAAAAAGACTAAATGCTTGGAACACAATGAAATAGTGTTCAGTCCATCACAATTTAGGAAGCATATCTTGACAGAAAGCACCATTTGGCTGTGTGCACATTCTCCTTTGCTGTCTTTGCAGCTGCTGATATGATATTTATTTTCTCAAAATGAAATGGTTTATAAATCATCAGGTTTTGCACTTTGATATTACACAGCAACAGAATTTTCACTTCTCCTGTAATTAAACCATTGGATGTTAGAGGGTTAAATAATTGTTTGATATTTTACAGAATCCCAAATAGTTGTTCAACCCCATCTCTAATAATATTTACTTCTGCAGTTTTTAAATATGCTTATCTATTAAACTTGACAGATAAATGGACCCAGCACACTTACTGCCAGGCTACCCTCCCCAAAGATCATGGAAATGAAATAGTTTTGCTGTGGGACGTGTCCTCTTCCAACAGCACACAATGCCACAATCAAAGGAAGTTCAGAAAAGATTGGAAGGAAAATGGAAGTATACACAGTCAAACCTTTGGACACACCCACTCAAAAGGGTCTTTGTACTATGAAGGAATAGATTAAATTCTAATATTTGAAATATCAGATTTCTCAAAATAATTATTGTTTGCATTTATAATAGCTTTGCAAAGTCTCACATTGTCACTGGATTTCTGACTGTCCTGAAAGAGTTCCATATATGCTGAATGTTTTTCTTTAGCACTGCAACGGATATTCTGTCAGTCAGTCCAACTTCTTGATATTTAGCTTGCGGTTTTGCCAGATCACTTTTGTGTCTGGGGAGGACGTTGTTTGGGGTGGGATGCATCGAGAACAGTGTTAATTCTGCTCTTTACCAGAAATAAATTAAGCAACAATGTCTATTCATTAGTCTGTGATTTGAATCGAAATGTAACTGGGTCATGCTGAAAGATCGATAACCTAAGTGACGAAATACTGTCAGGGGAAAAAGAAAATACACCAACTCAGTTGTATGATTTAACACATCAATACAAAATAAAGAAATCTGGGTTAACCAGGTCCTACAATTCTGTAAATACAACTATGGATGAACAACAACGAATCAAATATTACACGTGTCATATAACAAAAACTAAGCCACGTGGAAGCAGTTTGGGAAAGAGTAAGTATAGCCTTACTGTTTCCAAAAGAGAAACTGGAAAATCCCAAGAGCAACATTTTTCACCTGTTGAGCTACAACTCCATGTGGCTCAGTTAAATGCTGAAGTTAAAGACGAGGCGCAAGTATGGCTCATTTTGAAAGAACTGGTGAGGCATGTTTACCTTAGCACACCTCAAGGTTGGGCTTTAGCTCAGGGTTTGGTGAAGATTGCTTCATGTAAAAGTGTATATTACATTAAGTATATATTGTTCTGTGTCTAACACTCTTGTAAAGGAGAAAGAGCTATGGTTGTTGAAACAGATTATTTTGGACAGATTGGTTAATGGCTCTGTGATGGACTGGCGACCTGTTCAGGGTGTACCCCGCCTTTCGCCCGATGACTGCTGGGATAGGCTCCAGCCCACCCGCTACCCGATTAACGGATTGACGGTATAGAAAATGGATGGATGGTTAATGGCTGCTATGATTTCCCTTATGGATGTATACATTTAAATACTGAATCTAATTCAGTCAGACAGAGTACAGAAATACAGTGGGTCTTTCAGTGTCTTTTCACCTGTTTGACAGTGGAAACCACTTTAATGACAGAAATACATCACAATGCGATCAAGTGTTTTCTGAAGGAGCTATCTATTCTAAAGATTGAGCAGTTTTTTAAAATGTATTATTTGATTTCACAAAATGCTACATCAAAGTTTAGTTTCCCTCCTGCAATGGAGTTACATTTGGTTGCATTGTATTCTATTTGTCCAAGAGCAATACTATCTGTGATTGACTACAGGTTTTGATTATCTATTTACTGCCTGCCACAGTATTATTAGAAATGTTGAAAGAATGTTTTGCTGTAGTGGATTAAAATAAAACCCTATTAAGACAAAAGTGAAAAGCTGTATCATTTTGACCTCTACACAGATGATTTTTTTAGTGTAACTTTGATTACTGTTGTATGTACTGTTATATACAATTACTGTATTTACTACAGTGTTGCAATGAAACCAACAAATTAGAGCTTTCTGTGTGTTCTGTAACCATAGTGAGGTCAGTTATGATAATGTCCTCATTAGGATGAGAGGCAGAGATGGTGTAAGCTGTTTAAGGTTCTTGAATAGGTGCCATTGTGATTAATTACTTATTATTCAGGCTGCACATCCCTAACTGATAGAATAAAGAGTCTCTCAGGGTTTCTTTTCTATACATGAGTATTAATTGTCATACTCCATTTCCCAACTTAAAAGATTAGCATGGAAACACAATTGTAGTTACAAAGAACTATCCAAAATGTATTTTCTTTGACAAAAATTAAATAATTAAAAGTTGTTTAATTGCATGTGGATTTAAACATTAAATCAAAATGCATTGAAATAATTAAAAAAATAAAAACAGCCTCATACAAACGCTCACCCTGTCACTTGTAGAGTGCGGTAAAGTCATCCTCATTAAAAACACTTTGTTATGCTTGCATTTCCAATCTTTATTTTTATATTTTGAGGACATTTATGAGCTTCAACCTGAGCAGAACACAGTCAATTGAAATTGCTTTTTTTTCTTTCACTGTTTGAGCTACTTACACCCCCTCAAAAAAAAAACCAAAACACATCGGTTGAGAGTAGAAGATAAGGTTTCTTATTGTTTTGAGTACTGCATGTATCTGTATTAATCCAAAATAACTGGGAAGTGAATGGAATGTTGCATGCTGTGGTCAGCAGAAAAGACAAACTCTCCCCACAGTGACAGTAAATGCTCCGGAATATTTGCTGACACCTTTAAACATTGTCTCAATAGTTGACGTTCCTGAGATTTTACTTGGGGGTTCTCTGCAAGAAGCCAGAAGTAAATATTGCTGACGTTTGTGTACTCACATGCCACCACTCCAAAAGATCTCTAGAATATTTCGGGACTCCAGTGTATGTGTGAAAATACACACAATCAGGCTCCAATGGCAGAGCATGAACTCTCACCTAAAATCTACAGACCTTTCCACTGGGAAGGATGTGTGAGACTTGGACATTTTTATTTGTGCTTCAGAATAGAGGGCTGCATTGGGATTGGGTCCCGCCGAGTTGACCCAACTCAAATCTCGTGGGAGCGGGCGGTATGAACTTTGCTGCGGGCGGCTAAAAAAACCCACTGCGGTATCGGGATGTATCCTAGCGACAGGATGTCAATAAATGATGTGGAAAGGAAGCTCAAAGAGGGTCTTTACAGCACAAAGACAAAGCAAGGCAAGTCTGACATTTGGAGAAGTTTCTCAATTGTCCATGAATCTCTTTATTAATAGCCTATAAAATGACATGTTTTCTCCTGCGGGAGAAGACACAAAATCAATGCATTTCTATTGTTGTGCGGGATAAATTCTCAAAGTTTTGTGGGTGCGGGCGGGGGTGGACACACACAGGAGAAAATGGTCAGAAATTCAGCGGGAGCGGGATGAAGAAAACAGTCCCACGCAGGGCTCTACTTCAGAAAACAACTGCATTTCATTTCAGAACATGACCACTTTGAAGTAATTTGTAACTTTTTTTAAAATTAGTTTTCTTTGATTCACTGTTGTGTTCTGGAACTCATGGCAGTCTTTTCCGTTCTGATATCTTTGTATTCTTGCTCACAGTACAGAGGAAGACCAAATCCAAGACTAGCTCTTTCTTCCAGGTGTGCTCAGGCTGTATTACCTTCTCAGCCTCTTCTTCAGACCAAATATAAGGCTGATGTCTTCAAATTGACATTGGCAGTTGTACAGGCAGAAGATACACTATATTGCCAAAAGTATTGGCTCATCTGCCTTTACATGCATATGAATTTAAGTAACATCCCATTCTTCATCCATAGGGTTTAATATGACGTCGGCCCACCCTTTGCAGCTATAACAGCTTCAACTCTTCTGGGCAACTCTTCTGGGCTTAGGAGTGTGTTTATGGGAATTTTTGAGCATTCTTCCAGAAGCGCATTTGTGAGATCAGACACTGATGATGGACAGAAGGCCTGGCTCTCTGTCTCTGCTCTAATTCATCCAAAAGGTGTTCTATCGGGTTGAGGTCAGGACTCTGTGCAGGCCAGTCAGGTTCTTCCCCACCAAACTGGCTCATCCACATCTTTATGGACCTTGCTTTGTGCACTGGTGCGCAGTCATGTTGGAGCAGGAAGGGGCCATCCCCAAACTGTTTCCACAGAGTTGGGAGCATGAAATGGTCCAAAATCTCTTGGTATGCTGAAGCATTCAGAGTTCCTTTCACTGGAACTAAGGGGCCAAGCCCAGGTCCTGAAGAACAACCCCACACCATAATCCCCCCTCCACCAAACTTTACACTTGGCACAATGCAGTCAGATTGGCACCCTCTGTGCACTGTGTGCCTCAGCATCCGCTGACCCCACTCTGTCATTTTACGTGGCCGAGTTTCTGTTGTTCCCAATCGCTTCCACTCTGTTATAACACCACTGACAGCTGACTGTGGAATATTTAGTAGCGAGGAAATTTCACAACTGGACTTGTTGCACAGGTGGCATCCATTTACGGTACCATGCTGGAATTCACTGAGCTCCTGAGAGAGACCCCTTCTTTCACAGATGTTTGTAGAAGCAGTCTGCATGCCGAGGTGCTTGGATTTATACACCTGTGTGAGGTGAATGGAACCTGAATTTAATTATCTGGATGAGTGAGTGCATACTTTTGGCAGTATAGTGCATGCCCTTGCATAGTTTATGCTTCATGTTGTTTTCATGCAGCCAGATACAACCACTGTTATGATAACAGGAGTACATCGTAAGCACATTTACACGACACTTGGAAAAAAAAAATGAGTTTAGAATACATCTATGTATTTTAACTGATATGGAACCAAATTGAGCTTCTCAAATATAGACTTAACACACCCAGATAATGTTGTTGGGGTATATTAAAACATCCAATTTACCAATAAAGCTGCTCTCATTTTTATAGTTTTCTTTTGTGAGATGGGTAATTTTGACTGAAGGGCAGTCTATTAGGACTACATGTCAATTTATGGTTGCATTCCAAGATTCACACTGTCCACTGAGTCCACAGTGTAGGGCATCAAACATCATTCATTCAACTTAAACACATGTACTTTGGGACAAGGACAAGAACTGTTGTCCAATTAAATTTCCAGGGTAAGCTGTAACCATAACTCGACTGTCTGCTGGTGTTTCATATAAGAATTTTTTTTTTTAAAGAAAACGTACGAAATGACAGGAGGATACAAGTCACATATTTATAAAAACCTATTTCCAAAAATGTTGTTGCAGTATTCAACAATAAGTTCAGCTGGTCCTGGTCTGAGCTGCTGGGCCAGGGCAGTTTGTGCCTTTCACACATGGCTGCTTTGGGCTTAGAACTTTGGCGTGCCTGAAAAGCACAGAGAAACGGCATGAATTATCTCTCTGCAGCAGCAGCAGCAGGGACAATGCACTAACACCACAGATGTACATAGCAGTAAAACTATTTTGGGGGAGGAAATAGTTCTGCTAGAGCATAAATACCTACCTTTAAGGGTCATAAATATGCTTCTAGTGACCATCAAAACTCAACCGCATTCCTTGTTTTTTTCAGCAAGGAAAGATATTTGACAGGAGAATGTAATGAACAGTTGATGCACAACAACTGTGGACCCTGGACCTCCACATCACACCCTATGTGATTGCAAGGTTCCTCTTTGTGTATCTTGCTTCTCTGTAGAATTGTTTGAATTTGCTGGGAGAGAAGCTTTCAGTTGGATTTGAAGTTAAGTGTATTCTGTGAAGCCTTTAGCACTTTTTTAAATTAACTTTGCCTCTGTGTGAATTATTGCTCTCTCTACAGTTGTTTGAGATCACAGTGCCGATCACCCAAGGTACCAAGCCGGTGACTATCAGTGTGGCTAACCATACCCAGTGCAGCTGTCTTTCCAAACTGGACATCTACAAACAAGTTCATAGCATCATCAGAAGAGCCCTGCCCGAGTGAGTACTCTGTTACTATGGCACACACAAAGGGTTTCCATGAATTCAGA
This sequence comes from Leuresthes tenuis, assembly GCF_036924035.1. Classification (NCBI taxonomy): domain Eukaryota; kingdom Metazoa; phylum Chordata; class Actinopteri; order Atheriniformes; family Atherinopsidae; genus Leuresthes; species Leuresthes tenuis. The sequence continues at coordinate 38,066,083 of NW_027325358.1, read as the reverse complement.
TGTTAAACTGACTTATGTTCAAATCCTATCTGGACTCAGTTATAGCTGCAGCTTGCCCATACCTTATGCTTCCCTTATACCAATTTTAACCCTTTCCGTAAACTGTCTTTGACCACATCGTGAACATTTATGGTATGTAGAGTTGCTTCTTGGTTTTCTCTTCTTGTGGCCCCTGAGTCCTCAGCGCCGCTCTGTCAGTTTAGGACAGGAACAGCTTTTTCCTGTTCCATCAGAGGTGTTGGCAACGCACACGTAAGAGCACATAGTATTTAAGGCTGTTGTTACTGTGCTAGCTTCCTGTGAAGTCTGTGCTGGGGGTGTTATGCATTTAACAAAACATGTTTCACATTATATCTTGGATCAGTTTCACAGTTCCATGACATGTGTGTGTTCCTGTGTATACCTTCAGAAGATAGGCTGTGATTTTTGACCAATGAACAATCAGAGTCCCTCAAGGAAGTGGTTCATTATGTATTTTTTGGCTTTTGTCCTCTGAAAACAGAACAATACCTGTGTCTCTTTGTGACCAAAAATAAAAAAAACAATAAATAGATTAAAGCAGCTCAGATATTACAACAAAAACAGTGAAGCGTTACTAATTATCTCTGAAGTCTCCCTGGTTGGAACTCATTGGCTTTTGTAATACATAGGACCCCAAATGATGTGTGTTTAGACTATTATAACATAATATTTTATTTTGTTGTTTTGTTTTTGAGGCGCATGCATCATGAAGTGATGTGTTGTACTGCAAAGTTCTGCTCCACCCTCAGGAGCAGCAATTTCACCACATTTCAACAGCTTCAGGCACACTCCACTTCTTTTATTGAAAAATAAAACCAATCATGCTTTTTAGCCCTAAACTAGGTTGCTTTTAAGATGAATGTTACATAGCCTATTCTGTTAACTAGTGATCAGAGAATGCCCATCATCTTCATGTTAAGGGAAAAGTTCCTTGTAAATCGAGAGCCATTTTAGTTTTCGTTTTAGGGGATACCATAGAACTGACACTGCAATAATGCACTGTGGAGCATGTTTGAATCCATAATCCTTGACATAACCAGTGACAGGTAAAATATTTTGATATTTTGAAGAAAAAAACAACTATTAGAATTGAATAATTCACCAATGACTGATTTCCTTCGACGGACTGGATAACTATAACATGGTCTGATCTGATCTGACATCCCTCTGCTCTGAATGGGGCAAACATCCATAAAACATCCAACTGATGACAATATCATCTTTTAAGTGCACACTCCTGTACATTATAATCAAACATTGAAATAATGCTTTTAGACTACCACTTAATAACACTGATGAATTTAGTAAGGATTATGTAAAGTGGAGTTTTTCATCGGTCAGATATAAGACTGAATAATGAATGAATAATTATCAGCACTGTAATTACATGCTCAGTTTTAGTCAAATGGTGACAAAACCTAGCTTCTACCACAATCCTACACTTGATTGCATGACTCAAGGCATAAAAACAGAAGAACTGGTATATTTACTCAGAAACCACTTGTGTCAGATCATTTCTTGATAACATTTGAATTTACTATTAAGGGCTATGCTGGACAAAAATGCTGGGGGAAAAAAACACCACCACTGTGGTAAGTCTGAACAATGCTGCTGTACTTAGCCTGGATAGACATCTTTACAACATAGAAAAAAGATTTGCAAAGGGCTAGAACTGCATTTTATTCACTGCTAATGTAGGAAAATAAGAATAACCACAGCTTCCTTTTAAATACTGTTGCCTGGTTAACAGAGAGTGCTGAATAATGCATCCCTTCAGCATTTCAGAGCAATGATTTTATAACCTTTTTTTCCACTGTTAATTATGTTGGTTAGAGGACAAATTAATCTCTCCAATCCCACTAATGGCACAAAACTAATGTTTGATAATGAAAATTTAGACAATAGAGGAATGCTCAATTTATACTGTTATTCAAACTGTCTTTCCTCATTGAGCTAACTGAGTTAATATAAATCACAAGGACCATACCAATCAGGCTGTTGGAATATTTTCAAACTCTCATCACCTCTGTGCTTTTTCATATTAATCTAGGTCTTGATTGACCAAATAACACAGACCTAAAAGTCAGCTATAAATAAACCAGACCTATATCTTACCTTCCTTTTATCTTTGACATACTTGAAAGACTTATCTCAGGCATACTGATCCCTCGTTTGCAGAAGGGTGACTTTGTTTAGGGAGCCCCCACTGTACTGAAATGATAGCCTCTATGGTCTTGTCTTTGTTGGCCCCATTAGAGCTCAGTGCTACATTGCACACCATTTACCACAACATCTTAGTACAAAGACTTGAATATAAAATTGATACCTAGGTTATAGCTTAGGCCTACATCCATACTTTTTTATTCTCAAAACGTTCCAAAACGTTGCTTGGGCACACCCGTCCATGGGTTTTTGTGTTTCACATGTGCTGGTTTCCTTTTGTCCATGTTTCGACATTTCCTGTTTTTTTGTTCATTTCTGTTAGCTGTACTTTCGTTTTCTAACATCTGGTGTATGTTACTAATTGCCTCGGGTGTTGTTCATCCCCTCATCACTTTACATTCTCCTGGTTTTCCTTTGTTCCTTGCAAGATCATTGTATATTGCTGTTACCCAATGGGTCATTTTTTCTATAAGGATTCTTGTCCCAGTTAGTTTGCCTGAGTTAGTTTGTCTGCTAGTCCTTTCGTTGTTGATTTAAACATTTTTTTTTGTTCTTTCTGTAAAAAGCTTTGCTTATCCTGGCTTGGTGGAACCTTTGTTTAATTTATTAAAACCATTGTTTTTCTACCACCTGTCTCGTCTGGTTGTCTTGTATTTGGGTCCTTTTCCTCCATCCTCACACTGTGAACCATGATAACACTCATCCATCCATCCATCCATGCATTTTCTATACCCACTTAATACGTCAGTCGGGTCGTGGGGGGGCTGGAGCCTATCCCAGCGGTCAGAAGTGGGGTACACCCCGGACAGGTCGCCATCACAGGGCCACACAGAGACAAATGAGACAAACAACCACACACACTCACTCCTAAGGACAGTTTAGAGTCACCAGTTAACCTAACAGCATGATTTTGGACGGTGGGAGGAAGCTGGAGAACCCGGAGAGAACCCACGCATACACGGGGAGAACATGCAATCTATGATAACACCTATTGTTCCTGATATCACCCTGAGGGATTGTCTTTTCATTTTATTCACTTGTGTCTTACAAAAGGGGAGGAAGATCAACTGAAAAACTTTAATGTGACCACTGTAAATCATATTTGTCATAGGTGGATGGTGTCATTAGATGGATTAACAACTTAATGGTCAGGGTTACGTTTTGCAATAACTGCACTTTACAAGTTATCAGAACTTGATGCTGTAGAGTGTGTGTGTGCGTGCACTGGCATTTTTAAAAAAACATACACACAGAACAGGAGCACAGTACATCAGACTGTGGTTGCAATGCATTGTAGAAATTTCACACCTATAAATCATTTAGCATGCAAGGACCAGCACATATGCACACGTATGTTTCACATTAGGTGAAGTGAAAGGACCCCTCCCCCAGTCACCACTACCCCACCTTTAACTTTCCCTTTTCTCTGTTTCCTGTCTGCGTATGTCTGTGCCACTGCAGCTCTAATTGAAACCACACTGTGCTTTTTTATCGCCAGACTCTTTCACAACTTCAAACAATTTGTCTGTCTGCAAACATATCGCCTGCTGCCTGTCTCTGTGTCCAAATCAGTTCCCTACATGTTGCCCTACAGACAGACTATTTTCCCTTTGTGGTGGTTCATATAATTGACTGTAAATGTGCCTGTGTTTTGTGTGTAGAGAATTTTCAGGAGAAGTATATTTTTGTTGGCGGTTTATTGAAATTCAAACAAGGTATCTGATTTCTGTTGTAATTCCACATCAGGTTTGAGTTTATTTTCAGTTACATAGAGTTTCATTTTTTCACATTTCTAATGTTTGTATTAATAATATATCGGGACTTATGCAATAATGATTATTAAAGCTTTTTTGGGTACTTGTAGGATGAGCAACCTTACGACTTATTAAAACATACAGATTCAAACTAAATAAAATGATTCTAACTTTCTCTGTTTGTTGATCTATCATCAGGAGATTACATCTGTCACAGAACGTTTTTATGTGTGCTGCAGTATGAATTCACTATTGTGAGAAATTAAATAAAACCTCAGAGGTAACTCGGGTTGGCATATTTCCCATTCATATGACCAGGCTATCATCCTTACATGAAGATTCCTAATGGGGTTTGCAGAATGGCTGCTCAGTAGTTACATCCAATAGAAAACAACACACAGGCCCTCTTAAACCTTAAAGGACTAGACCAACAGCAGCCACTTCTACACCAGGTTCATGTTGAAATTTGTGCTTCCATCGTGAGGTAAGCGTCGGGAAAGCAGTTCTCAGAAATATGTTGTGTAGACAACCAGTAATACAGCTTACCCATAATGATGATGATGATGATGAATGATTTTCAGTTAATTTCAGCTGAAACATGTTACTGCTCTCAAGTTACAGCTGGGCAACTTTCGTGTCTTCACTTTTGAGTCATATAAACTATGGATTACACAAATGTCTATGTATTTACAGCATAACTGCGTTAAAAACAATTGTGCGGGCAGCTGCTGCACCACAACAGAGCAGCAGCAGAAAGGTTGTTGGTGTGATTTCAAAAGTGTCCCCACAATGCAGCAGTTCAGCAAAGCAAATGCCACGCACATTCGACACAGAGGGAACCCAGCCTAACCATGGGCAGCACCATGTGCCTTTGAGGGTTCATACAGCCACATTCTGAAACCTACATTTCCAATGTGGTTGCATTCAATTTCACCTCTCCATACACGGTTTAGATGACATAAATAAAACTGAGTTGTGCTACCACCAGCCATACTGTATGCCCTCCTACACCTTGTCTTCAAAGCATCTGCATTGAGTAGCTTGGTTTGCATTTTGGTGATCAATCCATGGGTTCGTCTGCATTTACACAGAAGACATTCATTAACTGTATTAAGCTGTTGGTCATGCTGTTGTATTGTATTCAGTGTCAACTATGAGCCAATGGAAGCAAAAAAAGCTGGACTGATGAACATAAGAGCATGTGTCTCACGTCAGATTTGCGTTACCCAAACACAGTTACTAATAAATATTTGGCTGTCCTGATTTCTTTGCAGATTGACAGTTGAGTTGTGGCCAAGTCATGCATTGTATTTGTTAAAAATGCAGGTCAAAGCTAAAGGTGAAGCCAGCTCAGGTTCAAATTTTTATAATCTCTGAAGATCTCAGACAGAATTATCAGGATTACAAAAGTAAACCCTCATATGCACCAGGAGGCATCAGTTTATTACAGTTAGCCCACTCATTTCTGGCACAGTGAAAAAAAACGAGATTTTTCTCTTCAGGTACAGATTGTTAATCCCCACTCTTTAAATGCTTTTATTTTAAAATATCTATCTTATGCCTTTATGTTCTGTCATTTATGTTTCATTTACATGAACTCGATAGAGAGCTACAGAGAAAAAGCGAAAGCAAGGATCTCTCTTATCCATGTAAAGCTACACAAGGTTATTCTGATATCCATAAAAGTTGACTTTTTAAAGAGACAGTTAAAACTGCTTGTAAAGGGAAAAAGAAAACAGGAACAATTCAGCTAAAGAACATAAAGTCACAATCAAGGTGTTGACATAGCAAACAACCTATCTAAAGCTGACCCAATTCAACTCAATTCAATTTTATTTATATAGCGCCAGATTACAACAATTGTCATCTCAAGGCACTTAAGTAATATAGTCCAATTCAAGCCAATTGGAATTCAATTCATTGTAATCATAATCCAATTAATTCATATAGAGCTAATTCAAAAAATTAATATCCTAGCTAAGGAAACCAACAGATTGCACCGAAATGTGTCTTCAGTTCAATCTCCCGTCCTGAGCGTGCCTGTGGCAACTGTGGAAAGGAACGACTCCCTTTTAACAGGAAGAAACCTCTGTCAGAACCAGACTCAGGAAGGGTGGCCATCCGCCTCGACCAGCTGGGGTTTGAGAAGACAGAAAAGAGGGAAAAGAGCGGGGAAAAACACCATAACGCCATTCAAAGGATATCTGTTGGAACAGGGAAACACAAGTTAATAACCACAATAATGTCACATGGACATAAAATCAATTGTGAAATTAAAAGAGAGCAAAGTGAGGAAAGGTGTGACAGATGAGGTCTCCCAGCAGTCTAAGCCTATAGCAGCTTAACTATGGGATGTTTCAGGATTACCTGAGCCATCCCTAACTATAAGCTTTATCGAAAAGAAAAGTTTTAAGCCTAATCTTAAAAGTGGAAAGGGTGTCTGCTTGCCGGACATTTACTGGCAGCTTATTCCACAAGAGAGGGGCCTGATAACTGAAGGCTCTGCCTCCCATTCTACTTTTAGAAACTCTGGGAACAACAAGTAAACCTGCAGTTTGGGAGCGAAGTGCTCTGTTAGGAAAATATCTTACAATGAGATCTTTAAGATATGATGGAGCTCGGTCATTAAGAACTTTATATGTGAGGAGAAGAATCTTAAATTCTATTCTGAATTTAACAGGGAGCCAATGAAGAGAAGCTAAAACTGGAGAAACATGATCTCTGCTGTTAGATCTCATCAGAACTCTGGCTGCAGCATTTTGGATCTGCTGGAGGCTTTTCAGAGAATATGTGGGACAGCCCAATAATAAGGAATTACAGTAGTCCAATCTTGAAGTAACAAATGCATGAACTAGTTTCTCTGCATCACCCTGAGACAGGATGTTCCTGATTTTAACAATATTACGAAGGTGAAAGAAGGCAGTCCTAGAAACCAGTTTTATATGTGCGTCAAATGATAAATTCTGGTCAAAAATAACTCCAAGGTTCCTCACTGTAGAACTAGAAGCCAAGGAAATACCATCTAGAGTAAATATATAACTAGACAATTTCTCCCTGAAGCGCTCAGGTCCAAAGAGAACAACTTCAGTTTTGTCTGAATTTAAGAGCAGACAGTTCTGAGTCATCCAGGTCTTTATGTCTTTAAGACAGGCTTGTAGTCTGAGAAACCTATTGGTTTCATCTGGTTTCATAGATAAGTACAGCTGAGTATCATCAGCATAACAATGGAAATTTATGCCATGCTGTCTGATAATGTTACCTAATGGAAGCATGTATAAAGTAAAAAGAATCGGTCCAAGCACAGAACCCTGAGGAACTCCATGACTTACTCTGGTGTGTGAGGAAGATTCTTCGTTTACAAGAACAAGCTGGAATCTATCAGATAAATATGACTTAAACCAGCCTAATGCAGTTCCTTTAATCCCACTAACATGTTCAAGTCTCTGTAACAGAATGCTGTGATCGATCGTATCAAATGCAGCACTGAGATCCAACAGGACAAGCACAGAAACAAGTCCGCTATCAGAAGCTAACAGGAGATCATTGGTAACTTTCACCAGTGCTGTTTCTGTGCTATGATGCACTCTGAATCCTGACTGAAACTCTTCAAACAGATTATTTCTATGTAAATGATCACAAAGTTGAACTGCAACTATTTTTTCAAGAACTTTAGACAAAAAAGGGAGATTGGATATAGGTCGATAATTAGCCAACACTTCTGTATCAAGAGTAGGTTTTTTAAGTAAAGGTTTAATTACAGCAACCTTAAAAGTCTGAGGTACATATCCTATCAACAAAGACCGATTGATCAAACCAATATGAAAAGCCTCCAGCTGATCCAAAATGCTGCAGCCAGAGTTCTGATGAGAACTAACAGCAGAGATCATGTTTCTCCAGTTTTAGCTTCTCTTCATTGGCTCCCTGTTAAATTCAGAACAGAATTTAAGATTCTTCTTCTCACATATAAAGCTCTTAATGACCGAGCTCCATCATTTCTTAAAGATCTCATTGTAAGATATTTTCCTAACAGAGTACTTCGCTCCCAAACTGCAGGTTTACTTGTTGTTCCCAGAGTTTCTAAAAGTAGAATGGGAGGCAGAGCCTTCAGTTATCAGGCCCCTCTCTGAAAGCTGATCCTGAAACATCCCATAGTTAAGCTGCTATAGGCTTAGACTGCTGGGGGACCTCATCTGTCACACCTTTCTTCACTTTGCTCTCTTTTTCCCCCTGTTTAATTTCACAATTGATTTTATGTACATGTGACATTATTGTGGTTATTAACTTGTGTTTCCCTGTTCCAACAGGTATCCTTTGAATGGCGTTATGGTGTTTTTCCCCTCTTTTCCCTCTTTTCTGTCTTCTCAAACCCCAGCTGGTCGAGGCGGATGGCCACCCTTCCTGAGTCTGGTTCTGCCAGAGGTTTCTTCCTGGTTCTGGTTCTGCCAGAGGTTTCTTCCTGTTAAAGGGAGTCGTTCCTTTCCACAGTCCCTCAGGCTCAGGACGAGAGATTGGACTGAAGACAACTTTCGGTGCAATCTGTTGGTTTCCTTAGCTAGGATATTAATTTTTTGAATTGGCTCTATATGAATTAATTGGATTATGATTACAATGAATTGAATTCCAATTGGCTTGAATTGGACTATATTACTTAAGTGCCTTGAGATGACAATTGTTGTAATCTGGCGCTATATAAATGAAATTGAATTGAATTGAATTGAATTGAATTGAATATGGAAGTATTGATTAAAGGGAAAACCTCCTTGAACAGTCTGGTTGGGATTGGGTCTAAAATACAAGTTCATGGTTTAGAAGAGACTATTGCTGTTGTTAGCTCAGAGAGATCAACTGGGCAGAAGCTGTCTAAATACAATTCAGGTTCTAAAGATACTTCTAAAGCTGCTCTACTTGATGATACATCAGTGATAATAGTGGGAAGGATTCCATTAATCTTCTCTCTGATAGAAACAATTTTATTGATGAAGAATCTCATGAAATCATCACTGCTGAGAGTTAAAGGAATACATGGCTCAACAGAGCTCGGACTCTTTGTCAGCCTGGCTACAGTGCTGAAAAGAAACCTGGGATTATTCTTATTCTCTTCTATCAGTGATGAATAATAAGCAGTTCTAGCTTTACGAAGTGCTTTCTTATACGTTATTAAACTATCTTTCCAGACTAATTGAGACTCTTCTGAATTAGAGGAACGCCACTGTCTCTCCAGCTTTCTTGCAGTCTGCTTTAAAGCACGCAGCTGTGAATTATACCAAGGAGCCAACCTCTTCTGACTGATTACCTTCCTTTTCAGAGGGGCAACATTGTCCAGTGTTGTACGCATTGAAGCTATAGTGCTGTCAACAAGAGAGTCAAGTTCTACTGGAGTAAAATTTAGGTAGCCGTCCTCTGTCATATCTGCACATGGCAGTGAAGAAAAGGATGATGAAATCAACTCTTTAAATCTGGTTACAGCATTCTCTGACAGACACCTTCTATATGTAGAATTCTTCTCAGAAGCCGTATACTCAAGTAATGTAAATTCAAAAGTTATTAAAAAATGGTCAGACAAGACAGAGTTATGAGGGAACACTGTTAACTGTTCACTCTCAATGCCATAAGTCAGCACAAGGTCAAGGGTGTGATTAAGGCAGTGAGTAGGTCTGTGAACACTTTGAGAAAATCCAATAGAGTCTAATATAGAATTAAAGTTAATATTTAGGCTGTCATAAGACAAAATATTAACCCAAGAGACAAGGATTTGATGGGGATGTTTATTCGCATACATCTGTTTTTTTCCCAGTTTCCTGGTGAACTGAAGTTATCTAAACTACATTTAATCAGTTTACCATAATGTAATATAAATCTGATTATAATTCTGTAATAAAAGCAATTTTAGCAAGTTTCCAATATCTCTTTCCTCTATTGCTGTGTTTCAGAAGCCTTCTTTATATTTATATGTTTATATGTTCTTTATATGTTGACAATATGACACACAATTCCTGAGGTCTGCATCTGATAACTATGTGATGTGTTTTGGTTGAAATACCACAAAGACACAGAACAACAGCTCCCTTTTCAGTCACGTCTTTACAGCTCTGTTCATAGCACAGAGTTGTACGAGAGAAGTGAACCACTTAGCTCCACTACAATGTAGCCTTCCTCAGGATGTGCCTCTGATCAGATGTGTCCCACAGCTTTATTCTACAATGCAAATTTAAATGCAAACACAAATTAATTGGAAAACCTCTGAATGGGAGTCATTGTGTGCAATTTGGAACATATCAGCCTGCGCTTACACTTTGCACAAACAGCAAATGAAACTCACTCACAAAAACTTGCATTTCCCATGCCTGCAGTTCAGCCCCACATTGGTACTGATTCCTTTTTCTGGTAAAACTCTCATTGCTTATCATGTATTGAAAAGGCTCATGTTGTTGAAACACAGCACCACAGATGGGAAAGCTGAAGTAACTAGCTATCATCTAACAAGGGTAAAAACTCCTACCATAGAAAGGCTGGATAACCTTGAATTTCACTCATTTTTTGTGTTTTTATCTGCTGACATTAAAAACTACTGCTTATCTAGGTTAGAGTTGTTAGAGTCGTGTCCAAACATAGGTTCAAAGATACAGATAAAATTGTTAGCACTTCATCAAGAAATTCTCTGCAGTTCATGTGTGAAAAGCTTTAGCTTATCCTGCAGTACTTACAATACTGTGCCCTGACTGCCTGATTGAGACTGATCCAGTAATCCTACTTTGTTCAAAATGTTTGTCTTCGATCCAGCAGGACTTACTTTTTTTTTATCTCATGCAGACATTTATCAGGAATTACATTTCTTGAAATAAAATGCTTTGTGTCTGTCCCAATCAACACCTCTATATAAGGGAGAGGGGAATCCTGTAGTAATCCTGTTGGTTCATGACAAAATAGTACAATATAGAACAATGTCACAGTACAGCCTCAAAAGATGTACAAGTTTCCTTCTCTCAGTTCACCAACGCCTTGGCAGATGGTGCCAAAGCCCTGACTCCCAAGCGAAAGATTCTTACACTGCCTTACATATTATACGTTAGAATACCTTACGTATTTTACATTGTTCTGTCGTTTTTTTATTTCGCCATTACTTACTTTTCTCCCACACGTTAACGGTTATTGTTTAAAGTGTATTGTAAAGGTACATGGTTAGGTTTACATGTTGCAAAACACCAAAAGGCCAAAGCTTCTGTTGGGTTGGATTTGCTGCCCAAACATTGTCTTTTCACAGTTTCTTACCCCAGATTGTGAAGCTACTTCTTTTTTTGACATGTGGGCAAATGTTTGCACAATTTATTTTGCAGTGAGACTGGGCTTTTATTAGTGATCATGGAAAATATGTTGACTCCCATGCTGCACCAGATTGTGGAAACTAAACAAATTGCTTTTCCCTGCCTAAACTTTGTACAAGTGTTAGCAAAGGAAAGAAATGAAGGACACAAAGTCCCTGGAACAAATAACAACTGAACAGCTAATTTGAAGACTTGGAAAAATGATACCAAATGTTTAGCTCTACATGTGTGTTATATACATGTTGGTGTTCCACTTTTTCCCCACTTTTATATAGAAATAAACTGAACTAAACTGAATCAAACTTTGGCCACGTGCACTGCTGTAGACACATTTTTGTAGCTGGTTTCATCCACAGGATGCTAATAAAAGTGTCAGCTTTGGAGTTATCAGATAGTTTATTGATATCTGAAAAAACATAACTGATTTGAAATTTCCCTGTATCATTCTACTCAAGATGTCTGATAGCCAACAGGACGTGTCCTCCCGGACAGACGTGGGGTATGAGGCAATGTCGATGCGTCAGCATGGCTGCCAGTGTGCAACACAACCCCGTTGCTCCATCGCTGCCTCCTCCGAAGTCCTTCCAGCAACACCACGGTGAGTCTTTACACATTTACAAAGAGGGCTGTCCTGTTATCTTTTATATCTGGTGATTAAATATCCAAAGGAATCTGTCTTTGCTTATTTTGCCCAAAATAGCCAAAATAAAAAAATGAGAAGGGTTAGAAAAACAAACAATTGCATCTGCTGATAGGCATTTGCAAGGACCAAATGTGTGGAAATCATTCTCAGCTCTAGACAACATAAAGACTGTAGTAGACGTCAGAGCAATTGTGGATTGAGTGTGACTTTTGTTTTGGCATGTCTTAAATACTTAGTCTACATATACAGCAGTTAATATGAGAGAAGTACTTAAGATGGTAACACTTAAATGATCTGGTCTTGAGTAAGGCTGCATTACATACATTTAGCAGCTTGTTCTGAAGTCCACCTATGTTGGCTCAATACAGCAAGAGTCCCATGTGGAAGATATTCTCTCTTTTAATGATGCACACGTGTGACCGTGTCAGTCAGGCGGCTGTCACGCTCAGGTGACGTAGGCCCGACGAGCTGATGTTGCAGATTATTATTATTATATCAGTGGAGTGTATATATAAAGCATTCAAAAGCCTTTTAATTACTACCTCTGAATTGTTGTCAGATGCATCCTGTTTGGCTTAATAGGCCCAGAGATGTGTCTCAAACTTGATTCGTCCACCTTTAGCAAATAAAGAACCGAACAGAGTTTAGAAAGAAATTCTAAAGCTTTGAGTGTTCCCAGGAGCACAGTGGCCTCAACACTTGGAGAAATAAAAAAGCAAATGTATGGCTCTTCATAAAGTTGGCCATACAACCAAACTGACTAACAGAGAAACGAGGGCCTTGATCAGCCCAAAAGTCATATCAACCCTTTAATGTCTCAAATGTGGATGTCGTCGATGTAGCTTTATCTGATCATTTTTGTGTTTTCTTCGACTTTTCTGTTACACCCAAACCAGCAGTTGGGTCTGCAGTTGTTCGGGGAAGACTCATAAATGACAGAACAGGGACACAGTTTATGGAAATGATTTGGTTTGACAACACCCCGTGTTCACATCAGGTCTCTTAAATGTTTTGGATACCATTGCTCCTGCCAAGGTTAGAATGGTTAAAAGTAGGCAAAGGGCGCCGTGGAGAAGAGAAGAGTTGGTCAGGGCACAGAAAAGGGAGTGCTGGAGAGCTGAACGGAAATGGCGCAAGTCAGAGCTCCAGATTCATTATGAGCGGGGTGCGATATGCCGGTGGGGATGGTGGGGACACGTACCAAAAAACAACACAAACACACTGTTACCGGAGTCATCCAACTCTGGAGAATGTTCACCTCTCCACTGAGTAGTATTTATGACTGCAGCATGTTTGCTGAGTCTTTATGTGTGTGTTTGCGGCATCCTCACTGTGTGTTTGGCTATGATAACACTCATTGTGGACTCAGCTTAAACAAATGAAAAACAGAGGTATGTGGAGACCTCAGAGCAGCAGATTCCACAAATAGTGCTGGCCTACAAATATATGTGCACTGTGTCTTTAACAGGGCCTGGGCAAATCCTCTAAGAAAGAATGCAATGGATTCCTATTAAAGGCAAATTTGAGTTTTCTAAATTATTGCAAAATATTTCTTCTAAATCCTCGACCTAAAGCTCGACCCGACTCTTATGCAGGACACTGAGATGTTTATGGTAAAAGACGTTTATTGTAAGGCTTTCCAACGGTGTGATCAGAGAAGTCTGTGGAGGGTGCCAAGAGGAGAGGGTTTGACAAGGTTAATATGGATATCAGGGGTTATTGTCCAAAGTTGTTTTACGTGAATGAGAGAGAGTCTTACAGGGTTATTTTTTGCAAAGGAGGGGAGGGTCACTGGTTGTGGGGCAGAGGTCCTGAGTTGGCGGAGGGCGAGCAGGCAGGTCGTTTATTCGAGGAGGTCCACCGAGAACCAGAGTGCACAGAAAAATGCACAGACTCCGCCCAAGCCTTCCGGGGAGCCTGCTCAGCCCAACCTAAGACTCAGAAACTCACACAACGCCACATCCAAGCATGATCATGACAAGTTCATCAAGTGCTGGGGTGTCAAGCTCATTGGGCCAAAACTAAAAACTTCAACTAAGTCATGGGTCAGCCTTGATATTTATTAAAAAATTTCTACAATTGAGGAAGTTTTTCATTGTATCTTCAGATATAAAGATGAACCTTTTCATGTAGAAACAAACTAAAGTTTTGCTTAAACATTGAATCTGGAACAAGCAAACCTTAAAACTATAAACATGTGAAGTCAAATGTTGAAAAAGAGACACATCTGTGTTAATCATTTCTCAGTAAGATTAAAGAATGTTTTTGTGAACAGATATTCTGCTTTCCACCGGTCTAGAAAGCTCCTGTTGTACCATTTTTGGCAGGAGTGGCCCAATGCGACTGGAAGAATTAGGTAACTAATGAATGTCAACAGGCTCTTGGAGACGCCAAGGCACCAGCAGAGCATTCTGGAATTTGTTATATATGCACTGTCTACTGGTGTACAGCTCTAGTAGACATTTGGTATTATCTCGCGGGCCAAATATAATTACACCTGAGTTTGACATCTGTGATCTGGTGGACAAGATTTACACCATTTGGAAATATACTGTAACTTACTGAAAATGAATAAATTGAATTTGGGTAAATCTAATCCAGCTCTGTCTCTTGCTTTCTGTAAAGTTTTTAAACTAATATGGGATGGCGTATCATTCCAAAGAAATGTATAGGTTAAACCATAGTTGGGTTTTCTCAGCTCTGGAAGTCTGGCAGAAATGTTTATGCCTAAATATCTTATATTTCCTGACTTTAATGTGGTAGTGGGTATATTCTGGCAATGAGTTCATTGACAGAACTGTGGACTTAGACCAGTTGATAGAATAGTCAGAGATTGATGAGAATTTTCCAATGAGGGTGATTCTCTGTGACAGATGTTTGTGAATTCTGGAGGAAAAGAAATACACCATCAGCATAAAGACTTATTTTATGTTCTACTTTTTTTGGATTGGATGCCTTTAATCTTCTTATTTTGCTTGATAGTGGCTGCTAGAGGGTCAATAAATACAGGAAAAAGTGAGGGGGAAAGTGGGCAACCCTGTCTTGTATCTCTCTGCAGAGTGAAGCTTGGAGAAGTTTGATCATTTGTCCGCACACAAGATGATCCAAATTCAAATTTGTGTAGAGTTGCCAGTAAAAACCCGATCAAATGCTTTTTCTGTATGTAGAGAGATGATTGTGATTTCTAAATTGTTGATGGTGAAATAGTCATAGATGTGTATTACTCTGGGAGAATGTGTACTGTTCATAAAACCTGTTTGTTCAGGATGCATAATGAAGGGGGTTATTTTTCCTAATCTTCTAGCAAGGTCTTTACAGATTATCTTTAGGTCTACGTTTAGTGAGGATATTGGGTGGTAGCTGGATGGGAGTGTGGAGTCTTTGCCTGGCTTCAGAAGTAGGCTGATGTTTGCAGAGTTCATGTTTGGAGGTATTGCATTATTCCCCTTAATCTGAAAATGAAATGTCATTTTATAAAATGTTGGAGCCAATGTGAACCAAAATTCTTTGTAGAATTCTGCTGGAAAACTGTCTGGAGTCCCTGAAACATTGAGTTTATTACATCAGGATCATGAGAGACATTTCCTTAACGGAAGCTGTAGTCGTTTTTTCTTTGTTTGTTTTTAATGAGTTAGCTAGATATCTCCCAGACCTGTTGCTATGTTCAAAGTTCTCAAAGCGAAGTCTTTGCATGAGGAACTGTGTGTTTTCTTTTAATCAATTATTTCATTTAATTCCAGTTTTTTTCCCCCATTCTGTTTAAAATGTGTTCATCTAGGAAGGCACCGTAGGCATCCTGTATTGATTTAATTTTTATTTCTAATTCTAATACTTTTGAAATTCTCTTTCTTTGTCTTATGCGATGAAAAAAAGATTATTTTACCTCACATTACTGCTTTTCTTGCTTCCCAAAAAATACTTGCTGATATTCCTGGTTGGTCATTATTTTCCAAATATCTAGTCCATTCTTTTTTAAAGAAATTAATAAAATCAAGATCTTTAAGTAATAATGTATTCAATCTCTAATTTCTAGTTGGTGGTGTGGTTCCCTGATACACCAGGGTGATAAAAACTGTGCGGTATCACTGAGAGTGATGGGATGGATTTCTGTTTCTGGGATATTACTTGTAAAGGCGCTGTGAACGAGTGGTGTACTGGTGAGAAAAAGTGTATTCTCTGAGAGTGGGGTGGTGGGAGTGCCAAGCATCACAAAGACCAAAATCATTCATGTACTGTTTGCCAACATTTGTAGATAGTCCTAAGACTACCAGTGGTACTGAGCCTGTCCATTCCAGAGTCCAATACCAGGTTGAAGTCCCCTATCATAATGACTGTCACCCATGCTATCACAGAGTGAAGTGAAAAAGGAGAGAAAAAACGAGGGGTCATCAACATTTGGGCCATATATATTAGCAATGCAAGGGTCGATTATTGTGCTGTTTTCAGTAAAATGTACTCCTCTTTGTCAGGACTTTTGTCAGCCTGAGGAAACTGTGCAGCTGTGGCAGCTTGTGAACAATGAGTCTCTTGTAATAAGACGATGTCTGCTTGTAGTTCTTCTAATCAAGTGAAAATTTGCAATCTCTTCTCCCTGAAACCAGTTCCACGCAAGTTCCATGTGTTGGATGTATGCTTCTGTGTGTGTGAGTCTGTTTTAATTTCCAGCATCATCATGTAGTTGTGTTCAGATCGCAGTGGATCTGCCTGTTGACACAGAGCTTGTCCACGGAGATGGCCGCAGACACGCAGTAGTCCTGTTACATGTTAGGCTTGCAGAGGCTCTGATCTGGAGCCCTGTGCGGGACTGTTTTCTTCATCCTGCTCCCGCTGAATTTCTGACCATTTTCTCCCGCAATGTGTGTGTCCACTCCCATCCGCACCCGCAAAAATTTGAGAATTTATGCCCGCACGATAATAGAAATGTAATAATTTTGTGTCTTCTCCCGTCCCGCAGGAGGAAACACGTCATTTTATAGGCTATTAATAAAGAGATTCACGGACAATTGAGAAACTTCTCAGAAATGTCAGACTTGCCTTGCTTTGTCTTTGTGCTGTAAAGACCTTCTTTGAGCTTCTTTTCCACATAATGTATTGACATCCTTTCGCTAGGCTACATCCCGATCTCACAGTGTTTTTTGTGTTTTTAGCCGCCCGCTCCCGCCGGTAGCAAAGTTAATACTGCCCGCTCCCGCGAGATTTGAGCTAGGTCCCGCGAGACCCAATCCCAATGCAGCCCTCAACTCTAATCTTACGAAGGAGGCTGACCAGGGAGGTTGATGCGCCTAACAGGACCGGTGGTCAGTGAGTGATTGTGGCTGTGTCAATAATCTCTGCCTAAATATAAGGGTTCCATATTGAACAAACACTTTTAGTCGCTGCCTTGATTCTTAAGATTAGATTTCTGAACAACTTGGGAATGCTACACAGTGACATATTACCTTAATTTTCTCCAAAACACATCCACAAAGGATGGATCCCCACCAAAAGTGTAATTGTGTGGTCACTATCGTTGGTGAGGTAGGACCCAGATGCAGTTCCTTGGATTCAAAAAAGGTTTATTCACAAAAACAGGAGCCAGAACAAAAGGCGCGGCAGAGCCGGATCTCAAAAAATACTTAACTTTGAAAAGACAAAACAAGACTATGTTATGGAATAAATACAATGACTATGAACTATGGCTATGAGGCAAGAAACCAAACTTAACTTTCGTGAGCAAGACATCAAGAAGAGGTGAGGATTCTGCAATGAATGAAAGGAAACCAGGAGACTAAATGCTGTGGAGGGAGTGATTAGTGAATGACGTGCAGCTGATGACAATGAAACAGGTGATGTGAGTGAAGCTGCTGGCAGGGGAGAAACATGACAAGAACTGAATCTAAGAATATAACAGAAAACCTGAAAACAAGAGTTAACAAAACATGGGCTGTGACACTATCATCCAAAGCAGAAATAATGAGGTTGAAATTTACAAGATGCAATGTTAAGACAGAAATATTTAGTGTTGTTCACTCATGGATTTACAGGCACTACGCTGTTATTCCCAGTTTAAGAACGATAATCCTTGTTGGGGAAGAAAGCTTCACTGAAAGTCATTACAATGATTTAGGTTGTTGATGTCTGTAAGAGCACACAGAGAGAAGAAGCACCCTGCATTGAATCAACAGTAAGCCGTGTGCCTTTGTTATCTGTGTTTGTTCATCTCTGACACACACGCACACTCATATAGTGTGTGTGTATTGAAAAGTTATTTAGCAGACCTTTGTGTTTTTCCTGAAAACCATGAGTGCCATTTGTGGAGGAAAGCCATCTGTGATATTCCAGAAGAAAGGAAGAACATCCTTGTGTTATTCTGGAATGTTAGTTTCATAGCTTTCTTAGAATAGAATAGAAATATACTATTCATCCCCCAGTGGGGGAAATTCAAATTAGTCGAGTAGCTCAAAAAATTATAAATATTTACAATGATTGCATACTAAACAACAACAACAATAATAATAATAATCAATGACGAAATAAATAAATGAATAAATGTGAGAAGAACATGTCAGCAGTCACTATTAAAAAGCCTTATGGCTGTGGGGACAAAGGACCTCCTGAACCTCTCAGTCCTGCAGCCTCTCACAGCAGCTGCTCCTCTGTCCTGCCAGGATGCTGTGGAGAGGATGTTTATTATTCTCCAAAACAGAATACAGTTTCCTCCTAGGCACTGAAAGGGTTTAGTCTTCAAACTACAATAGAACTGGCCTCTTTCACCAGTTTGTCCAGGTGCCTACAGTTTCTGTCTGTAGTGCAACTCTCCCAGCAGACAGCATAGAACAGTGCACTCTCACTGATAGTGTGATAAAACATGCACATCATGTCATTGCAGACAATGACGGACCTGAGCAGTCTCAGGAAGAAGAGACGGCTCTGGCCCTTCCTGTACACTGCTTCTATGTTGGCAGCCCACTCCAGTGTATTATTCAGCACCACCCCCAGGTATTTGCAGGACTGAACAGTCTCTCTCTCCCCTCCATCAATGCAGACTGACTGGTATGGAGTTTTAGATCTCCCAAAGTCCACCACCAGCTCTTTGGTTTTGGTAGTGTTCAGGAGCAAAAAGTTATTTTTGGTCCAGCTATGGAAGGACTCCATAAGGTCCCTGTACTCCTTCTCCTGTCCACCGCGCACACATGCCACAACAGCCGTATCATCAGAATACTTCTGTATGTGGCAGGACTCTGAGTTGTACCTGAAGTCTGATGTGTACAGAGTGAAAAGAAAAGGAGCCAAAACGGTACCCTGCGGAGCCCCAGTACTGCATTCTAGTGTTCCAGAAACACATCTCCCCATCCTGACGTACTGTGGTCTGACAGTCAAATAGTCTATAATCCATGATGTCAGGGAGGGGAACACACCCATACCTAGAAGCTTGTCTCAGTATGGGAGGCTGTATGGTGTTGAAGGCACAGGAGAAGTCAAAGAACATGATTCTCACATATGAACCAGGCACATCCAGATAAGCATATGTCCAATCCAGCATGTACAGAATCGCGTCTTCCACTCCTCTGTGTTTCTGGTAGGCAGACTGGAGGGGGTCAAGATCCTCAGCAACCTGCAATCTCATGCGAAGAACAAGGAGTCTCTCCAAAATCTTCATAATATAAGATGTCAAAGCCACCGGTCTGTAGTCATTCAGCTCCACCGGTTGCCTTAATTTGGGCACCAGTATGAGACAAGAAGTTTTCCACAGCACCGGGACTTTTTCCATCTGAAGGCTCATATTGAAGAGCCTATGAAGAGGGACTGCTAGTTGACCAGCACAGTCCTTCAGAAGCCTTGGACAGACTCCATCTGGGCTGCCCAGATGGTGTTATACAGTTTTACACAACTGTATAAGACTTTTAGAAACATCCAATTTTTGCAGCATTCTTTTTAAATTTTGGTATAATTTGTTCTTTAAGTCTGCAGATATCATTGACAACATCTGCAACTTTTGCATTCCCCTCAGCCATCCTATACAAACAACTTTGTGTTTTAGTGAAATAGTGCTCTATATCACCAATTCCTCTCCAACATATTCGTTATTTAGCACAGTATATATATATACCTATACTTACTATTCTGATCACCATCCATTTTCGTAAAAAGTATCCAAATTAGATAAATTCATCTTAGATTTGTTGCTACCGTATCTTACACAATTTCAAGGGGACAGTAAACAGACAGAGACAAATAAAATATCTCGACCTAAACTTTAGGTGTTTTTAGGTGTTCACCTAAATACCTAAACAACTATAAGCTTAAAAAATATAAAAATAAAAGAGACATTGTATATATTACTGTACTCTCTCATCTCCAGTGTTTCTAGTCTCTTACCTCCTGTCTATTGTGTTGTAAATTTCTTAAGTGCTTTTGTCTCTCTCTCTATTTATTTTTTCTTCAAATCTGTAGACATATTCTCAGCAGATGTGTGTGGCCCAGATAAGGAGCTGGATTTGGACAGCTGTCAGTGCATCTGTCGCCACAAAGATCCAAACCATGATTGCGGCCCTAACCGACACCTAGACCGAAACACCTGCCAGTGTGTTTGCAACATGCTGCCTGCTCTGTCCTGCCCTTTGAACCATGTCTTCAACAAGGAGACTTGTCAGTGCACATGCAGTAAGACCTGTCCGAGGCACCAGCCCCTCAACAAGACGAAGTGCTCATGTGAATGTAATGAGTCACCAAATAAGTGTTTCCTAAAAGGAAGAAGGTTTCACCAAGCTACGTGCAGGTAAGGAGTGATGCAAGGGTTTCAGTACCAGTTGCTGTTACAGGGTTTTTATAATTCCCCAGTTTTGCCCTTTTCGCAGCACTATGAATGAGAATAGTGTGTGATGGTTGGCCTGAAAGGAGCTGTACTATGAGGCTGTTTGCAAGTTTAGATCAGAAAGATTGATCATGATTCCAAAAGACAGCAATTTTCTTTCATTATAGAAGGCTATCACTTCATAGAATAAAATGTAATGTATTTCTCTTGCATCAGCTTTCATCTTTTGTGTTTATTTTCACCTCATCATGCTCATGAAGCTCACATGCTTTTTGTTGATTTTTTGCAACTTTTATAGTTTCAAAGTTTCCCATCTATTAGTTTTTCTTGTTCATTGATCTCTCTTTTTTTATTAATCCATCCATCTGTCATTAATTTCTCCCTCCATCCCTTCAGCAGTTTTGCATCTGTGCACTAAGCAAAACGTTGGCAACCCTTTCCCACCCACCTATCAACCTGTTCATCACCCATCCATCCACCTGTTTTGCATCCATTCATTCTCCCATCACCATCCTATTGACGTGTGGTATATAAAGCCACTTGTCATAGTCCAGACCTCTTATCATTTGGAATAAGTTTGTTTAGGAAATTATCTTATTAGCAACAATTACCTCAGTAAATTTTTGATTATTGGGAGATATTCCATTCAGTGTTTCAGTGGTTACATCATCCTGAAGTAGTGAACATAAACCCACATACATTTACACACTTAAGATGGCAGTTGTATATCCAGAGGAAAGCACTGGTCTGGCAGGAGTACGTGCTTACTGCAGTGAATCTGGTGTATAATGCTCACCCTCTATGTGCAAATGACTTCTCATAGCTGTCACTTAACCATTTCCTCTCCCCACACAGACAGAAACACACACACCTATACACACATCAATTCATCCTGTCAGTGTTGACCCCTCGTGACCCTGTTTGAGAATGATTTATGAGTGGGACAGCAAAGTTTGGGATCTGGCACTTATGTGTGTGCAACTATAAGTGTATGTGTTTCAAACAGAGTATGGGTCCATTTAGACTCTTCTGTGTATTTCATCGTGGGTTCATAGGTCTCTAACCAGAAGACCTATGACCAGTAACCAGAACTAAATATTTTGTCGTCCACCAAGTGACACACCATGCAACCGAAACAGCAGTGGCAATTATGTGCCAGAGGCTCTGTTTTGTAGACTAAGTAGGAAAGGTCTTGGATATTTCAGTCTTTCTTTGGTCTTCCACGTTTACTCTGCTTGTGTTAATGTTGCTGGTCTGGTCAAGTAGGACCAAACTGTGGGTGAGAGTTGACTTGACATGAGAAAAGTTTTTTTCTTTCACCAATTCCAAATGTCATTCTTGTGGGTTGCAAAAGCCTCTGAAAATGGTTTGATATTACTTTGGTGTACATTTCTTGCTGTGGTTAAAGTTCTGGTGGAGAGGTACAGGTTGTAAGTCATATGGTATTTCTGAAGTAGTTTTTACTGTTATGAAATCTACATTCAAGTGGTAACCGTAAACTCTTGGAACACACAAAAAAGTTTGAACTCATTGTTTTTGTAAGGCAGCGGTGTTTGGTACTACTGAAAGCACGTAGGCCTCTGGGACACGTGGCAGGCCATTGTTAATGTTAATGCATAGTTTGCTATTACAATGGAGAGCGATCAAATATAATCTGTTTCTTTGTTAGCAGCTTTCGAATTCACAGCCAGTTAACAAATGTTCGCACTCATTGTGTCTTAAAAAGTGCACGTTCATACATATGGTGTCATACAACAGATTGTATTTTTGAATTGACTTTGACTGCACAAGAAGTATTTTGCATAAGCAAAGGAAGACTAGAAATTCAATCTCCAGGATCAAAACATATGACAGTTTCAACAGTGATGTACATTTATCTAAATAGTTCTGACTATTACTATTGAATACTTCTAAGTCTGACCAATCAGATCGTCTAAGAGGGCCCAGAAAAATTGAAGTGGCAGTTTTACATTTCTTTAAGTCCACAGAAGATAGATCCTTAAACACAATGACTATTGCATATGCTTATATTTTTAATTGCAGACAGGACGAACCCAAGGTCTTTCATGTTTTGTTTTGGTTTTATTTGTTAATATATATATTTTTTTTTTGTTATTTTGGCTGTTGAATTTAGCAATACATGCTAAAACAAAGAAAAATAAGTTTGGATGGCAAAGCTTTTACCACTTTGTAACATTGCCAATTGTTCTCACAACACTTAAAGTCTGAGTAGAGCAAATTCGAGAATTTGCATGAAAAACAAGGTCTATGTCTTTGATAATCCTTGCTTAAATTATCTTAGGGTCAGAGCTGTTTCACTGAATTTTGGAGTTTGACTGTTTAACTGTTTTTTAGGATGTTTACATAGTTCAGGGAAGCTGAGAATCTAAGGAAATCTAAAGCCAAACCCATCCCTAACATTTGAATGTTACAAATAGTCCTATTAGATGACTCAGGGATGTCACGGACCGTGAAGACACAGGACACAGATGCAGGGTCTTTTCAAAGTCAGAATGTTTATTTAGAACAAACAACTTGTTTCTCCAGGACAGAGCAAAAACGAGAGGCTGTGAAAACCTGAAGCACTCTCCTCAATAACTATATTAGAGGGGGGTGCAGCTATGAAATGATCAAAACCAAAACCCTCTCCACTCTAGGAGGAAAACAGATAGGGCTATGAAATGGTAACAAATAAACTTCTCACACTCTCCTAGTGAGGCGGAATAAACAAAAGATGCTCTCAATTAACGGAGGCACAATCACTAATAAACACAAAACTCTCCAAAAAGGGAGGCACAATCACTAATAAACACAAAACTCTCCACAAAGGGAGGCACAATCACTAATAAACACAAAACTCTCCACAAAGGGAGGCACAATCACTAATAAACACAAAACTCTTCACAAAGGGAGGCACAATCACTAATAAACACAAAACTCTCCACAAAGGGAGGCACAATCACTAATAAACACAAAACTCTCCACAAAGGGAGGCACAATCACTAATAAACACAAAACTCTTCACAAAGGGAGGCACAATCACTAATAAACACAAAACTCTCCACAAATGGAGGCACAATCACTAATAAACACAAAACTCTCCAAAAAGGGAGGCACAATCACTAATAAACACAAAACTCTTCACAAAGGGAGGCACAATCACTAATAAACACAAGACTCTCCAAAAAGGGAGGCACAATCACTAATAAACACAAAACTCTCCACAAAGGGAGGCACAATCACTAATAAACAAACACAAAACTCTCCACAAAGGGAGGCACAATCACTAATAAACACAAAACTCTCCACAAAGGGAGGCACAATCACTAATAAACACAAAACTCTCCACAAAGGGAGGCACAATCACTAATAAACACAAAACTCTCCACAAAGGGAGGCACAATCACTAATAAACACAAAACTCTCCACAAAGGGAGGCACA
Organism: Leuresthes tenuis; assembly: GCF_036924035.1. NCBI lineage: Eukaryota > Metazoa > Chordata > Actinopteri > Atheriniformes > Atherinopsidae > Leuresthes > Leuresthes tenuis. Next base: position 38,041,944 of record NW_027325358.1, on the reverse strand, counting down.
ATCACTAATAAACACAAAACTCTCCACAAAGGGAGGCACAATCACTAATAAACACAAAACTCTTCACAAAGAGAGGCACAATCACTAATAAACACAAAACTCTCCACAAAGGGAGGCACAATCACTAATAAACACAAAACTCTCCACAAAGGGAGGCACAATCACTAATAAACACAAAACTCTCCACAAAGGGAGGCACAATCACTAATAAACACAAAACTCTCCACAAATGGAGGCACAATCACTAATAAACACAAAACTCTCCACAAAGGGAGGCACAATCACTAATAAACACAAAACTCTCCACAAAGGGAGGCACAATCACTAATAAACACAAAACTCTCCACAAAGGGAGGCACAATCACTAATAAACACAAAACTCTCCACAAAGGGAGGCACAATCACTAATAAACACAAAACTCTCCACAAAGGGAGGCACAATCCCTAATAAACACAAAACTCTCCACAAAGGGAGGCACAATCACTAATAAACACAAAACTCTCCACAAAGGGAGGCACAATCACTAATAAACACAAAAACTCTTCACAAAGGGAGGCACAATCACTAATGAACACAAAACTCTCCACAAAGGGAGGCACAATCACTAATAAACACAAAACTCTCCACAAAGGGAGGCACAATCACTAATAAACACAAAACTCTCCACAAAGGGAGGCACAATCACTAATAAACACAAAACTCTTCACAAAGGGAGGCACAATCACCAATAAACACAAAACTCTCCACAAAGGGAGGTACAATCACTAATAAACACAGAACTCTCCACAAAGGGAGGCACAATCACTAATAAACACAAAACTCTCCACAAAGGGAGGTACAATCACTAATAAACACAAAACTCTCCACAAAGGGAGGCACAATCACTAATAAACACAAAACTGTTCACAAAGGGAGGCACAATCACTAATGAACACAAAAACTCTCCACAAAGGGAGGCACAATCACTAATAAACACAAAACTCTTCACAAAGGGAGGCACAATCACTAATAAACACAAAACTCTTCACAAATGGAGGCACAATCACTAATAAACACAAAACTCTTCACAAATGGAGGCACAATCCCCAATAAACACAAAACTCTCCACAAAGGGAGGCACAATCACCAATAAACACAAAACTCTTGACAAAGGGAGGCACAATCACCAATAAACACAAAACTCTTCACAAAGGGAGGCACAATCACTAATGAACACAAAAACTCTCCACAAAGGGAGGCACAATCACTAATAAACACAAAACTCTTCACAAATGGAGGCACAATCACTAATAAACACAAAACTCTTCACAAAGGGAGGCACAATCACTAATAAACACAAAACTCTCCACAAATGGAGGCACAATCACTAATAAACACAAAACTCTTCACAAAGGGAGGCACAATCACTAATAAACACAAAACTCTCCACAAAGGGAGGCACAATCACTAATAAACACAAAACTCTCCACAAAGGGAGGCACAATCACTAATAAACACAAAACTCTCCACAAAGGGAGGCACTATGAAACTTAACAACAAGGCTCTCCTTTAACGGAGGCGCAAAGATCCTATAAACCAAACACAAAACTCTACTATGAAACATTAGCAAAACCAAAATCACTCCTTAACGGAGGAACAACACAGACTATGAAAACTTATCGTGGGCTAAACTATGATTATGGAATAAATTACAAACAAAGATAGCTCTGTAGGAGGATCACTCAACTACAGGCTCAAGGTTACGTGGCTATGGAGTCTATGATACAAGGCGCTGGAGTGAAGAACATGGAAGGGTTGTGACACACTGGCACAAGGGAGACGCAGACTATTTGAACACATGAGGAGCCATGGGGAACAAATGGAAACACTTTGGAATCGGGGAAGACAATCAGACATTTGACACAAGAGGAAGAGCAAGATACCTGAAACTAGAGGGAAGTTAATATTTCAAAATAAAACAGGAAATAACGAAACAAGACATCAATCAAAACATAAAACGTGACAAGGGAGGTGGCTCTGTATATTAATTTTGTGCAGAGCTGTGACAAGAGTTCTAGATCACTGCCAATACCCACCTATAATTCACATAGTACTTAGCAAACTTTTATTGGAGATAGCTGGTAGTTACAGATACAACAACACTGTACAACACTGCTGCAACCACCAAACTGAGTCTCTCTCTCTCCTACTAGTGTGCTAATGCTTTGCTAGTGTGGGTCAGCTGAACTTAGCATTTAATATCTACAGTTTGCATTTGGGATTTCACATTTACAGTATGTGTGATTCCACAGGACCTCTTTAACCTTAGCCTGAGCCAGGAGAAAGTTCCATGACTGTGGAAGACACACTTATTCTCATACCTAAATAATCTCATCCATCTGCCCTCAGCGACTACAGACCAGTTACCCTAACATCACACATCAGGAAAGTCCTGCAGAGACTGTTACAGGCTTACCCCAGTAGGCAAGTTAACATCTTTCAGGACCTACTTTGGTTTGCTTATTGTACTCGGGTTGATGTTGAAGATGTCATCACCTACCTGCTTCAGCAAACCCACTCTCATCTGGATAAAGCAGGCAGCATGGTGAGAATGATGATCTTTGATTTCTCAAGTGTTTCAAGTATAATTCAACCTGCATTCAGCCTGTTATGTAAGAAGCTGCAGAAAATACAGATGGTTGCCTCCACAACTTCTTGGATTATTGACTACTACACAAACAGACCACAGTTTGCTGTTTGTTGGACTGAGTGGTTGTGTTTCTGAGAGGGTGGTCAGCAGCACAGGAGCACCACAGGGGGTATTGCTCTCACTGTTTTTCTTCACTCTTTACACATCAGACTTCCAGTGCAACTCAGAGTCCTTTTATCTCCAGAAATAGTGTGATGACCCTGCAGTTGTTGGGTGTATCAGTGATGGGAAAAAAGGCTGAGTATAGGGTACACTTTGTGACATGGTGTGGGAACAATCTCCTCATCTTGAACATTAACAAAACAAAAGATTTGATTGTGTAGGAGGAACAGGAGTAAGAAAAAACACTATCACTATCCTGGGAGAAGAAGTGGAGGTGGTAGAGAAATACCTGTGAGTTTGCCTGAATGACAGACTTGACTGGAAATTCTTGAAGCTGTCTTCAAGAAGGAACAGAACAGTTTATACTTGTTGTGAAAACTTAGGTCTTTCAATGTCTTCAGCAAGATGTTGCATATCTTTTATAAGTCTGTGGTAGAAAGTGCGTTCTACTTTGCAGCCATCTGTTGAGGCAGCAGCACCCAAGGCAAGAAACCGAACAAAATGATGAGGAGGGCTGGCTTTGTGCTGGGGGTTAGGGTTACTGCTCTGGAGCCCCTGATTGTGCAAAGAAGTTTAAAACATAATGGACAATACTGGACATAATTTACACAACACAGTGACAAAATGAAGAACAGTGCAAGAGGTCATTTCTTCTAGCAGCAATGACCATGTACAATGATACCTTGAGATGATTATTAGAAAGAAAGAAATACTGCAACATTATTATTTCCCATAGGGATTAATGAAGTATTTTTTCTGTTTAACTACTTTATTCTGTTGCTTTGATTACAAAAAGCCATCTTTACCCCATGTGCTTCATTTAAGTTTTCTTTGAGATTTGTCATGATGGTATGCAGAGAATACTGGGCCTCATGCAAGAACATTTTCGTATTCTTATTCTAAATTTCTTTATTTACTTTATTCTCATGAAGGTCTCGTATGAACACGCCACGTCAGATTCAACAAACACTCTTAACTTAAATGATGAATGCCACCCATGCGTATTTAAGTGCACGTGCACGAAGATAGTAAGTTTGCATACTCCATGCCCAAAATAATACCATATAAGGCTACGCTTCCTTTCTCCTGTGTCAGGAAGTGTTGAATCATGAGAATGGCATCAAGGCGCAAAAATAACATATTTATGGGCTCTGCAACTGAAGTTCTGCTTTCAGAGATCCAAAAAGGAAAATCTGTCAGTTTTAGCAGTGTCAGCAGTGGAATTACAGGACCTGTAAAGCAAAGAAAGCCATTACGAGTTAATTCCGTGTCACCTGTAGTTCGTAATGTCACCGAAATAAAGAAGAAATATCTTAAAAGTAATTAAATATACAATCTATTGGTCAAGAAAACTTGATTCGAATAACAGTGGATTATGTTACATGACTCCTACGACAGGTTCGCTCATAAATTCTGTTCGTACCTGAAAGAAAACTTAAAATACGAAAAAATTGGTGAATGCGGAAATTCTCTTAAATCACTTATACGCACGACTTAAGAACAAATCGGTTCATACGAGTGGTTCTTGCATGAGGCCCAATGTTCATATTCCACTGATTTTGATACTTTTACTTGTAGACTGTTAATAATTTATATTTAGCTGGACGACAAAGCATTTGTCAGTTATGTGACAAATTCAGAACACAATTTAGTTTCTGCTATCCTCAGACTTTAAAAGACACTTTGACAGGATACCACATAACGAAGGGTTTTGTGTTATTTAATCCAATTATAAGCCAATTAGAGTTCAATTCATTGTAATCATAATCCAATCAAATCCAATTAATCAATTTCAAAATAATCCAATTCATTCATATAGAGCCAATTAAAAAACAATTGGCCATCCGCCTTGACCAGCTGGGGTTTGAGAAGACAGAAAAGAGGGAAAAGAGGGGGGAAAAACACCATAACACCATTCAAAGGATACCTGTCGGAACAGGGAAACACAAGTTAATAACCACAATAATGTCACATGTACATAAAATCATTTGAGAAATTAAACAGAACAGAAAAAGAGAGCAAAGTGAGGAAAGGTGTGACAGATGAGGTCCCCCAGCAGTCTAAGCCTATAGCAGCTTAACTATGGGATGTTTCAGGATTACCTGAGCCATCCCTAACTATAAGCTTTATCAGAAAGGAAAGTTTTTAGCCTAATCTTAAAAGTGGAAAGGGTGTCTGCTTCCTGGACATTTACTGGCAGCTTATTCCACAAGAGAGGGGCCTGATAACTGAAGGCTCTACCTCCCATTCTACTTTTAGAAACTCTGGGAACAACAAGTAAACCTGCAGTTTGGGAGCGAAGTGCTCTGTTAGGAAAATATCTTACAATGAGATCTTTAAGATATGATGGAGCTCGGTCATTAAGAGCTTTATATGTGAGAAGAAGAATCTTAAATTCTATTCTGAATTTAACAGGGAGCCAATGAAGAGAGGCTAAAACTGGAGAAACATGATCTCTGCTGTTAGTTCTCATCAGAACTCTGGCTGCAGCTTTTTGGATCAGCTGGAGGCTTTTCAGAGAATATGTGGGACAGCCCAATAATAAGGAATTACAGTAGTCCAATCCTGAAGTAACAAATGCATGAACTAGTTTCTCTGCATCACCCTGAGACAGGATGTTCCTGATTTTAACAATATTACGAAGGTGAAAGAAGGCAGTCCTAGAAACCAGTTTTATATGTGCGTCAAATGATAAATTCTGGCCAAAAATAACTCCAAGGTTCCTCACTGTAGGACTAGAAGCCAAGGAAATATGATCTAGAGTAACTATATAACTAGACAGTTTCTCCCTGAAGCTGAACTTCAGTTTTGTCTGAATTTAGAAACAGACAGTTCTGAGTCATCCAGGTCTTTATGTCTTTAAGACAGACTTGTAGTCTGACCAACCTATTAGTTTCATCTGGTTTCATAGATAAGTACAGCTGAGTATCATCAGCATAACAATGGAAATTTATGCCATGCTGTCTGATAATGTTACCTAATGGAAGCATGTATAAAGTAAAAAGAATTGGTCCAAGCACAGAACCCTGAGGAACTCCATGACTTACTCCAACATGTGAGGAAGATTCTTCGTTTACAAGAACAAGCTGGAATCTATCAGATAAATATGACTTAAACCAGCCTAATGCAGTTCCTTTAATCCCAATAACATGTTCAAGTCTCTGTAACAGAATGCTGTGATCGATCGTATCAAATGCAGCACTGAGATCCAACAGGACAAGCACAGAAACAAGTCGGCTATCAGAAGCTAACAGGAGATCATTGGTAACTTTCACCAGTGCTGTTTCTGTGCTATGATGCACTCTGAATCCTGACTGAAACTCTTCAAACAGATTATTTCTATGTAAATGATCACAAAGTTGAGCTGCAACTATTTTTTCAAGAACTTTAGACAAAAAAGGGAGATTGGATATAGGTTGATAATTAGCCAACACTTCTGAATCAAGAGTAGGTTTTTTAAGTAAAGGTTTAATTACAGCAACCTTAAAAGTCTGAGGTACATATCCTATCAACAAAGACCGATTGATCAAATCCAATATGGAAGTGTCAATTAAGGGGAAAACCTTCTTGAACAGTCTGGTTGGGATTGGGTCTAAAATACAAGTTGATGGTTTAGAAGAGACTATTGCTGTTGTTAGCTCAGAGATACATGATACATCAGTGATAACAGTGGGAAGGATTCCATTAACCTTCTTTCTTTTTGGCCTCCCAACCTAGAGAATACAACTCAGCTTCTGAACAAGATTAAGATAAACTTTATTTTTTGCAAACTACCATTTTAAGCAGCATTCCTGAATGTTTATGTATTTAGCAGATGCTTTTATCCAAAGCAACTTACAGGTAGGGTAAGGGGGTCTTGCCTAAAGTCACTATCCATCCAGACACTTCAAGTCTGTGATGTTTTCTAAAGAAAGCATTTGCCTAAAATTATTTTATAAAATGATGCACTGTGGAGGAAGAAATATTCAAATCCCTTTGTGTTAGAGAAGCATTGTTTTCTTTCTTTATTTACAATAATTATTCTACAATTGTTTTTCTTTATAATATCCCAACTTTTGGCAGCACATACCAAACATTATGTGAGGAAGGTAAAATGACCAACAAACCCACATGGACAAAGGAAAAACTGAACAATGCAAAGCATACAAATGTAGTGATAGATTTGAGTTGTGTTCTTTTCTTCATTTCTTTATTTCTCTTCTTTATTTGATGAAGAGTCCTGCACACCAACACAAACCTATTTTACCCATTTTGCCAGATTAGATTTTAATAAATAATTCCTAGTTTTGAAGCTAAATCTACTTTTATTTCATTATAGTTGCCTCAGGCCTCCTTGTGAAGTCAGAAGGCGAAGGTGTGAACCAGGCTTCTTCTTCAGTGAAGAGGTGTGTCGTTGTGTTCCATCCCACTGGAGACGGCTGGACTGACCTGTGGCCCATAAGATGCTAACAAGATGCTAGTAAGAGGATTCCCATCAGCTGTGATGGCAGCTAAGTGTGTGGACCCTGATGAACATGGGGAAACCTTAGTGAATTGAATGCAAATGTGGGAAACTGGTATCTGAAGATGAGAAATGCACTGGTTCTGCTTTGAAGACATTTTAATGGGAGAGCCAATTTTTGGAGCCCAGGATTAATGGAAAGACTGAAAAAAAAGAATAAACACTCAATTTTTGTTATAAGATTGTTTTAAAATATTTTCAGTATTCCTAATGTCAGATATTGATTATATAATTTATTGAATACTATTTTTCAGCTTCTGTCTATTGCAATTCCAGTATTGTTTATGAAAATACACTGTGATCAATATTTTTGTATCATGTAAAGTTTCTGTGTAAAATAAAGTATACTGAATGTTTCTTTTGTTTCATTTAGTCCAGTAGTCCAGTCTGTTATGATGTGTGTTGTACTGTTACATGCTTACAAATGTTGTGAGGCCAGGATTTGCTCTCCTAAAGACACAGGGACCTTAATGGATTTCATGTCATTCAGATTTGTCTCAAAAAATGTGAAGTCAAAGTGGCAAATAAGAAGGACTGCTTTGATTTTAAAACAGCTGTCAGAGAAGAACAGAATTCAGATTGATAAAGATTCTTAAATGTATACCTTGGGTCTTTGGCAACCCATTTGCAGCTGTAGCTCAGAAGGAAGAGGAGTTCAGTCAGATAGTCAGTGACATGATCCCCAGGTTCCCCCAGAACACATCTCTAAATGGTTGCCTAAAGTTGCTTCCATTGGTGTTCCATCGCGTGTAATAGTGAAAGAGCATCACATAACTTGTAATACCATACAAACTAAGAAGTGCTATATGAGTGTCAGTCTATTTAGCATTGATTCAATCAGCTACCTTGTCTTGCTCAAACTGTACTTAGGAAAAGATCTCTTAAACTGAGACTGACCCCAGAATGCAAGTCAAACGTGAATTTTCTTTTACAGTATTTACAAAGTCAAACACTAATTGCAGAGACAAAGTCAGCAGGTAACTGAATATGATTTCCACTGAGGGGGACACAGAGGTTTGCAATGAAGTCCAAGTAAATAATATAATGAGACAGTGAAGACAAGTACTGACCTGTGACTATTTGTTCATGAGCATGAGGTGATGGTAGTGGAGACCAGCAAACATCCAGGTGATGCAGAGATGGTCCACTAAGAGGTTGTTCGGTTGCTGAGAAAAACAAGAGTTCCAAGAGCGAAGAACACAACAAAAATCTTTTATGAGCATGATACACAAATCAGGCCTGTACGACACTGCAGTGGAACAGACGGACTGGTAGTCGGTGAACAGTTGATCCGGGAGAGGAGATTAATGAATCATAGGTGTAGTGAGTGGTGAGAAAAATAGTAGAGCCTTACAACTACTTGTGTTAAATAATGTTCTGGCTTTAGAATGTCAAAAATGGCATGCCTATCCGTGCATTTTCTATACCTGCTTAATTCAACTTGGGGTTGCAAGGGAGCTGGAGCCTATCCCAACTGACACTGGGCGAGAGGCTGCATCTACTCTGGACAGGTCGCCAGTCTGTCATAGGGCCACACACAAACGAGAAAAACAACCATCCTCCCTGGTAAGGATGGTAAGGATCGCTGATAGTTGGATACTGGATAGCACATGCAGTATGTATTTGTCCAGACATTCCATCTGGTCCAGCAGCTTTCCTGTGATTCATCTTGCGTAGTACTTGCTCCACCTCGTGTTGTTGGAGAGTCAAAGAGGTGCTGCTGTGTGTTGGTGGGGGAACTGTTGGCCTGTGTGCCTCAAGTGAGTTTGTTTACACAGAAATATGTTTGTTGACAGTAACATATTGTGGAATATAAAAGTTTTATAAAGTTAACCTAACATGCCCGTCTTTGGGCGGTGGGAGGACTCCGGAGAACCCACGCATACATGGGGAGAACATGCAGACTCCCCACAGGGATTTGAACCTGGAAGGATCCTATAAAAGTCAATTGTTTGTCCATAACATCTAGTAATAATTCAGCAAAAAGCCTGCAGTCAACAGCAGTCAGTATGATGCAGGAGTTATCATTGAGTAGTGGTTGCACCACAGGTGTTCAAATATTGTGCCAAAAATAAAAACCATCTGATACCAAAGTGAAGCAGTGTAAAAATCCACAATATAACTATGACTATTCTAAGTTTATATGAGTTGTTTTATTGCTGTCAATGTTTACTGTACCCAGTTTAGCCCCCTGTCAGCACTCTTCCCTGTTTCTCTAAGCTTAGAGCTGCTCTAAATACACTAACTACCAAGTGACGTATGAATCCCTACAACAACAACAAAAATTAAAGCTGCAAGCAGCGTTGATCGGGCCAGAGCACATGCAGTCCTAGCAGTCCAAAAGTGGAGTTTAAGGCCACAAGCAGGTTGCGCTATAAGAATGTGTAAGTTTGGTCATATGTATGCGTTCTGGGTGGAGCCCAAGTGCAGCCTATGAAGTTTGATGATGATCGGACAATGTATGGAGAAGTTATAAGTGACTTATTTGGTCACCAGTAGGTGGCACTATAAGCATGTGTAAATTTGGGCATAAGTATAAATTCTGGGTGGAGCCAAAGTGCAACCTATGAAGTTTGGGGTAGATTGGATAATGTATGTGGGAGTTATAAGCTTCTTTGTTTTTCATGGCGAGCAATGGCCAGTCCTCGAACTTTGAGGTTTCGCCACGGCCACACCATTTAAGGTTTGAAAAAGATTTCCATAACTTTTAGTCCCCCATGGCTTAAGAGTATCGTGGCCAAGTTTGTAGCCTGTAGCATGAAATGTGTAGGAGGAGTTTGATCAAATGCGAGGTGTTGAAACGGGCAAAAATGGCACAAAAACGCATGTTCCACTCAAAATGGCCTACTTCCTGTGGACCTGGCACTGTGGTGTCCATAGGCTTTTTTGTGCGTCAAAATTGGCGTGGTTTGGAGCAAGTTTCACAAACAATAATAATAACCCTATAAGAACAATAGGGCCTTTGCAGTTCACTGCTCGGGCCCTAAAAAAGAAAGAAAAGAAAAGAAAAATACATGGCATGAAAATGAGATTGGATCTGTGATGAAAAGTTTTTCTTCCATACTTGGCATTGTGCCTCTGATAAACCAAAATATGTCAGGAAACAAAACAAGAGTAGCTGACATGAAATATTTCAAGTCCAACACAAACGTGGTACCACAAAGCTAAAGATGTGACAGCAACATGACAGATAACTCACTTTAGCAAACTGAACTGAAAAGCACTCCTTTGATTTCTTTTCGGCTACATCTCTATGGGTCAGTTTAACTTTTCCCCCAGTCAAAAGCAAATGTTTGGTTGGTTGAGGTGGTTGAGGTGGTTACTCAATTATTTATCTGAGTATTTATTTGTTTGATTATTCAATTTGGTCATTTTTATAAGGTTGTAAGAGTCTCTCAGAGTTTGATGAGTGCCATATATAGTTTCCAAGCTCAACATTTAACTGGTGTAATACTGGTCTAGACATGTTCTCAACCTCCCAAAGCCTTGGCCTTATCTAAATCTCAAGGCACCTTGGAAGGTGAGTAGAACCTTATTGTGAACTAGTCTGACTAAGGGGGCTTATATCTGTGAGACAGGGATGATAATGATTAGGTCATAACTTACATTTTATTCTTTGACAAGTACCATAACACAGATAAACATTTCTTGTTGAATGTGATACGGAACAATAACATAGATATCTGAAGGATTTAAATTTTATTTAATTCAATTTATTATAGGAATCAACCACAGCTTCGGGCTCTTCTTACTTACAACTTACACAGAGCAGAGTAAGAGGTTATCACGACTATATTATTTTCATTATGATAGAACTTGCATATCTACACTTTACCTAAAGAGCCAAGCAAAGTAAAAGCAACACAACATTAAATAAGTGAGCTAATCACAGATTACATACCATTCCAATTATTTGTTTTCCAATCTTTAACATTGTACACTTAATAGATTTGTTAATGTGTCACTTGAACTGTCCTTATTGAACTATTATATCTGGACACCAGGCACTCCAGGAGAGTTTAAGGCACAATAATGTGTAACAAATGTCAATGTACTTTAAAAAATGTCAGAATCTACTAGTTTAAGCAAATAATGTTAAGGCTCACGCACTGCTCTAATGTTGCTTTAAGAGCAAGTATAGACCATCTAGCTATAGGAGCTACAATGTTCATGATCATGCTGAGGTCTTGACCCAATAATAGTTTAGTAGTTTTGAAGTTTAGTCCATGTATTGTACTGCTATATTACAGATGGGCCTTCCATCTTTGATTCTGCCTTGATTTGGATCTCAACTAAATGGTAAATGGACATCATTTATATAGTGTTGATTCAAAGCACTTTGACACTATAAGCCTCATTCACACAGACACATGTACAACACTTCTTAGTCTATACAGTTTTACTAGTGTTACAGGCTATGAAGTGCTTTTTCTCTATCACACACATCCACATACTGATGGAGGCAACCTGGGGTTCAGTCTTTTCCAAGGACACTTTGACATAAGGTCCCTGCACACCTGTAAAGTGTTGATGCACTATTGTGTTGACCAAATCAACTTACATGAAGACAAGAAGACCTTCCAATGTATTCAAAGAAGGTAGCTTTGCGGTAGTTGGAGCCTCAAAGCCTAAATTTTTCCCGGGTGAAATACACACACAAGCTCAAGGTGAAAACATTACATATATGCAGTCAAGACTTTGATTGATTATTTTTTAAAAATCAGAGCAGAATTTCGACATTTAGTGAATTCTGAATGACTCAAGTCAAGACCCAAGACCTGCGTTCCTCTGAAAGGCATTGTTTCAAAAAACACTGACTTTATTATGATTTTCCTTCCTGGACATTCTTTGGCAATGAGTCATCCTCCCTGTGGCTAAACAGAGGGCAGCATACAAATGAAGGTTATGCAAACATCAGTCATCGATTAAACTGATCTAAGATTTTTTCAGCCTTCAGATTTGTCTTTTGTCAGCAGTAAAAGCTGCAAAGTGTCACATTTTATGTTTTGATTAGCTTGTTTCAAGGTTCTTTGTTATGTTTTCAGATTCTTTGTCATGTTTCCAGGTTAATTTCTTGTCATGCTTTTTCCCCTGTCACTTAGTTCACTCGTCACCTGTTTTCTGTTCCACAGCTCCACCTCGTCACCAATCACCTCCCCACAGTATTTAGTTTCCAGGTTTACTCACAGTCATGGCGAAATCCTCACTTCACTTACCTTTCATGTTCACGCTACATATTGTCAAGTCAGGTTTTTGCCTCATAAACACAGTTAATCCATAGTCTTGTTTTTCTTAGTCTTGTTTGTTATTTATCCATAGTCTTGTTTTGTTTTGCTAACGCTTCTAATTTTTGATATCCGACTCAGCCGCCTCTTTTGTTCTTGTGTTGCTTTTCGTCCTTTGTTTGGAATAAACCTTTCTGATTTCGAAAGTCTGCATCTGGGTCCCCCCTTCTCTCACACCACGAACCGTGACACAAAGCTGCCTTAGTTTTAGGCTTTCTCAGCTGAGTTTGCTGATTTTAAATTTGTAGTGTTTTCCACTCAGGAAATTGTCATTCTTCTGAAATCTGTGGCAATTCTTTCAGTTCTTTGTTGTGGGTAGCAGCTGCAGTTTTTGATGAAGTCACTAACCTCCCTTTGATTTCAACCAAGGGCATAAGTTTGGTCTTAACTTTGGTAGGGACTCTTCCCAGCTTCCCACCCCCCACAGTTTCACTTCACCTAAATTAAATGTCTCCACTGCTGCCAGTTTTCTCAGGCACAGTGAAGAAATGTAATGTGCAGAATTCCTTCCGAAGAGAAAATCTTTTCATCCACCCATTTTCTATACCTTTTTACCCACTTCATCCAGTTCAGGATTACAGGAGGGATGGAGTCTATCCCAGCTGTCACTGGGTTGCTAGTCCATCACAGGGCCACACAGAGACACTCACACTCACTCCTAGGGACAAATTATAGTCACCAATGAACCCAATATGCCTGCTTTTGGATAGTGGGAGGAAGCCAGAATATGCGGGGAGAACATGCACCAGAAACACTCTTACTTGAGGTGACGATGCTAACCATCACACCACAGTGCAGCCCAGAGCAAATTATATGTTAGATTGAAATTATCCAAGATAAAAACATTAAATTAGCCCCCATTCATTGTTTTTTTTGTGGAGATAGTTCGCTAACACTCAAACAACACAATGGTGCACTGAGACACCATCATACATGGTTTGAGGTTAATTAAACAAATTTTAGTTTTTCTGTGGGACAAAGAGCTAAAACATACCTCCACACAGTGAGGTCCAATGAAACAGTGAAATTGAGTGCTACATAAGAAGAATTTAACTAAACTGAGATGGTTTTTAGATGTTTGCATTGTTGTTCTAAAGTGTAGAAAATATTAAAAGACCGAATAAATAAGCTGGTTGAATTCAATAAGCGAGTATATAAATTCCAGCTTTTGACTGGCTTTGTGTAAATGTTACAATGCATTGTGCCCTATTAGGATACATTATAGAATAGAATAGGATGCTATATTGTCATTGCACAGAAGTACAACAAAATTAAGGTGCATCTCCAAATTGTGCTTATATGTAAATTAAATAACAATAAAAATCTAACTATATGAAACTATAAAAAAGCCTGAAGTGCCGCTCCATATTGCAAGAAACTTAGATACACAGCTTCACAAAGTGTTGCACTTGTGGTGACAGATTATTGCACATGATTATTGTGGAATTTGCAGATGGATTAAGAGTCTTAAAGCAGTTTATGCGCGTTTAGAGTTCTGATGGCCATGGGAAAGTAGCTGTTTGTCATCCTGACGGTGTGAGCTTTGGTTGACCTGTATCACCCGCCAGAGGGGAGCAAGTTGAACAGGTGGTAGGTTGTGTGGGAGGGGTCAGACAGGATGGTTTTGACCTTTCAGAGGCAGCGTGAGGTGGCAATGTCCTCCAGGTGGGGCAGGAGACAGCCGATGATGAGCCTTCCTGTTCCTCCTATGATCCTTCCCATCCTTTTGTCTTTGTGGTGTTCAAGTGTAAGTTGTTGGCTTGACACCACCCTGTCAGGAACTGGACCTCCTACCTGTAGGCAGTCTCATCCCTCTCAGATATAAGCCTTATATCTGTGGTTTCATCCACAAACTTATTTTGTGGAATGATGGGGGACACAGTCGTAGGTGTACAGGACATACAGGAGTGGACACTGCATGCAGCCCTGTTGTGAGCTTGTGCTGAGTGTGAGGGGGAGTAGAGCTGAGGTTTGAGCTTCACACACTGTGGGCTGCTTAAAAGGAAGTCTTTAATTCAGGCACAGGTCGAAGTTGGGAGGTTCACGTCTAGCAGCTTCTGTTCTGAGATTTCCAGTGTTATTGTGTTGACAGCTGAGCTATAATCTATGAAGAAGAGTTTTACATAGTTTCCAGGGTGTTCCAGGTGGCTCAGTGTGATGTGGAGAGTGAAGGCGTCCACAGTGGAGTGGTTGCTCCAGTAGGTGAATTGATGGGGGTTGACTGCTGCTCGAAGACAAGCCTTGATGTGCTGCTGGACCAGCCTCTCGACACATTTAATCACCACAGATTAGGGGGATGGGTCTGTAATTTCTGAAGTCTCTGTTGCCTGGTATCTTGGGGATGGAGATGATGGGTTAGGCATGTTGGGATGATGTGTTGTGTCAGGGGCAGAGTAAAAGTGGTGGTAAGGATCCCTGATAGCTGGGTAGCACATGCAGCAAGTACTTATTCAGACATTCCATCTGGTCCAGCAGCTTTCCTCTGATTGACTTGGTGTAGTACTTGCTCCACCTCGTGTTGTTGGAGAGTCAAAGAGGTGCTGCTGTGTGTTGGTGGGGGAGCTGTTGGCCTGTGTGCCTCAAGTGAGTTTGTTTGCACAGAAATATGTTTGTTGACAGTTATATATCATTGTGGAATATACAAGTATTATAAAGACAAATTGATGTCTGTGTTCTCCTTACTGTTTCTCTCACAGAGATATGCAAGCTTGAACAAAGATGGTGTTTCAGCAAGGATCATTCTACAAATTTTGAGTATTAAAAACCATATCAGCCTCTGAAGTTGCTCGTCCTGAATGAAGGACTTGCTGCCCTGATTTGTCTCTGAGTGCAGTTCTTTACTTACTTTACTTTTGTGTCAGCTGATGTGTGTATGAATGTGTGTGAAAAGTGAAACACAATCTCTACATTCACCAGCAGTGTCATCAAAACAAACCAGGGTCTGAGTTATCAACTTATTTTTAGTGAATACAATTTTAATTTGATTAAAAATTGGATTACAAGGAAGTTTCAAATGTCAAAACAGCATAACAGTTGTTCAACGGGAGACAAAGAGATTTGTTATCATGTAGGGCAATTGGAAGTATGTGTGGTCTGGTGATTCACAGCCACTGACTGCATGTTTCTCAACATGCTCTTGCCAAAAGCAAAGAGGTGAGAAACTTCAGCCCTTAATGAAAGTGGACCAATCCGACAAGTCTCAAAGTGACTATGAGCGAGGGGCTCAACACCTGCAAGTCTAACTTCGTACAATTAAGACTGGAGACTTGATATTATATATGTTAAGACGTAGCTGTGACTAATGATAGATTTGTTTCCATTTCAAGTACAAATTATGGAGTCAAGTTATGTATGTATAGCAAATATTTGAGCTTAAATTCACTTACTGGTCACTGGGTTAGAAAATATCTAGTGTGTATGATATTCTGGTGTAAAATTGTAGAGTTCTACAGTAATACTACATACTACATATCTTTATTAACTGCCAGTGATTCAGACAATTCAGCAAGTCTATCTTGGCTGATACACAGTCAGCATATAAACACTGATATGACCTGGGGTGTGGAACGTCTTGCTTTGACACAAAATGTATTCAGTTGGCACACCCTCCAGAACTCATTAAATGTATTCTCTTTCAAACTCCCCCACCATACCTAAAGTAAAAAATCTTTAGTTTGCTGCTGCATTTAGCTCACTTTGGAGGAAAGAGAAAACAATAAGAAATTAAAGAACCCTCTTTTACCCGTGTGATATATAAGAGGAAAGGGTAAAATTACTTACACACCCAAATGAAGACGATGTAGTGTTTCAACCACCTTTGCTTTAACATATTCTGAATCGTGTCACTTTTCTCTCCGCCTTACTGTCCATTCCTCATCCTTGCAGATTAATTCAGTACACTTGTGAGTCCCTGTTACTCAATTCAGTTCAATTCAATTCAATTCAGTTTTGTTTATGTAGCGCCAAATGACAACAAATGTCATCTCAAGGTACTTCCAAGTGAGGTGCATGCGTTTGCCTCAGAAGTTCCTACCAGTAGGTGGCCTCCAGATCTCATTATTTGGCTCATTGGTTCCCACTCGTCATTGTTTACGGGGACATTTAGCCGAACGCAAATGTTGATGCAAAGCTGTGAGTGCCTGTTAGACGCTATTCAACTCTAGAGTGACTATAGCGCATCAATAGACTTGTTATTTTAGTTATGACGGGTGTACGATAAATTCCCTCAAAATACGATCATTTTATGTCTCTGGTACAATAATTTTACATTTCCCACCTGGCGACACTGTCGGGATGTATTCTAGCGACATGTCAATAAATGATGTGGAAAGGAAGCTCAAAGAGGGTCTTTACAGCACAAAGACAAAGCAAAGCAAGTCTGACATTTGGAGAAGTTTCTCAATTGTCCATGAATCTCTTTATTAATAGCCTATACAATGACGTGTTTTCTCCTGCGGGACGGGAGAAGACACAAAATCAATGCATTTCTATTATTGTGGGGGTATAAATTCTCAAAGTTTTGCGGGTGCAGGCGGGTGTGGACACACACATTGCGGGTGCGGGCGGTAATGGTCAGAAATTTAGCGGGAGCGGGATGAAGAAAACAGTCCCGCGCAGGGCTCTAGTAGAGAGGGTGTCTGCTTCCTGAAGCCAAACTGGCAGCTGTTTCCACAGAGAGGGGCCTGATAACTGAAGGCTCTGCCTCCCATTCTACTTTTAGAAACTTTGTGAACCACAAGTAAACCTGCAGTCTGAGAGCAAAGTGCTCTGTTAGGAAAATATCCAACTATGAGATCTTTAAGATATGACGGAGCTCGGTCATTAAGAACTTTATATGTGAGGAGAAGAATCTTAAATTCTATTCTGAATTTAACAGGGAGCCAATGAAGAGAAGCTAAAACTGGAGAAACATGATCTCTGCTGTTAGTTCTCATCAGAACTCTGGCTGCAGCATTTTGGATCAGCTGGAGGCTTTTCAGAGAATATGTGGGACAGCCCAATAATAAAGAATTACAGTAGTCCAATCTTGAAGCAAAAAATGCATAAACTAGTTTCTCTGCATCACCCTGAGACAGGATGTTCCTGATTTTAGCAATATTACGAAGGTGAAAGAAGGCAGTCCTAGAAACCAGTTTTATATGTGCGTCAAATGATAAATTCTGGTCAAAAATAAACCAGAGGTTCCTCACTGTAGAACTAGAAGCCAAGGAAATACCATCTAGAGTAACTATATAACTAGACAATTTCTCCCTGAAGTGCTCAGGTCCAAAGAGAACAACTTCAGTTTTGTCTGAATTTAGAAGCAGAAAGTTCTGAGTCATCCAGGTCTTTATGTCTTTAAGACAGGCTTGTAGTCTGACCAACCTATTGGTTTCATCTGGTTTCATAGATAAGTACAGCTGAGTATCATCAGCATAGCAATGGAAATTTATGCCATGCTGTCTGATAATGTTACCTAATGGAAGCATGTACAAAGTAAAAAGAATCAATCCAAGCACAGAACCCTGAGGAACTCCATGACTTACTCTGGTGTGTGAGGAAGATTCTTCATTTACAAGAACAAACTGGAATCTATCAGATAAATATGACTTAAACCAGCCTAATGCAGTTCCTTTAATCCCAATAACATGTTCAAGTCTCTGTAACAGAATGCTGTGATCGATCGTATCAAATGCAGCACTGAGATCCAACAGGACAAGCACAGAAACAAGTCCGCTATCAGAGGCTAACAGGAGATCATTGGTAACTTTCACCAGTGCTGTTTCTGTACTATGATGCACTCTGAATCCTGACTGAAACTCTTCAAACAGATTATTTATATGTAAATGATCACAAAGTTGAACTGCAACTATTTTTTCAAGAACTTTGGACAAAAAAGGGAGATTGGATATAGGTCGATAATTAGCCAACACTTCTGAATCAAGAGTAGGTTTTTTAAGTAAAGGTTTAATTACAGCAACCTTAAAAGTCTGAGGTACATATCCTATCAACAAAGACAGATTGATCAAATCCAATATGGAAGTATTGATTAAGGGGAAAACCTTCTTGAACAGTCTGGTTGGGATTGGGTCTAAAATACAAGTTGATGGTTTAGAAGAGACTATTGCTGTTGTTAGCTCAGAAAGATCAACTGGGCAGAAGCCGTCTAAATACAAATCAGGTTCTAAAGATACTTCTAAAGCTGCTCTACTTGATGATACATCAGTGATAATAGTGGGAAGGATTCCATTAATCTTCTCTCTGATAGAAACAATTTTATTGATGAAGAATCTCATGAAATCATCAATGCTGAGAGTTAAAGGAATACATGGCTCAACAGAGCTCGGACTCTTTGTCAGCCTGGCAACAGTGCTGAAAAGAAACCTGGGATTATTCTTATTCTCTTCTATCAATAATGAATATTAAGCAGTTCTAGCTTTACGAAGTGCTTTCTTATACGTTATTAAACTATCTTTCCAGACTAATTGAGACTCTTCTAAATTAGAGGAACGCCACTGTCTCTCCAGCTTTCTTGCAGTCTGCTTTAAAGCAGCTGTGAATTATACCAAGGAGCCAACCTCTTCTGACTGATTACCTTCCTTTTCAGAGGGGCAACATTGTCCAGTGTGTTATGGAAGTTTTTAATCGCTTCCTTCCTAATACCTCTGATGAGCAATGAAATAGAGAAACTTACTTTTTCTGCCGGCCGGCTAAGTTTTTATTCTTCGTTGCAAGGAAAAAGATCAGTCCACACCATTCAGCAGCAATGGTATGAAAAGATACAAACAAAAGGAATCCAGAGTATTTATACCTTTAGATGTGTAACAACATCTCCAGAGGGGGGCAGGATGCAGTCTTGATGATAAACAGGAGGTTAAAACAATTATCTTGTCTGAGTGTTAATTAAGAAGTAAATAGTTTAAAACAATTAGCGTGTCTGGGTGATACAAATGGTTAATGTGGATTGGAGGGTCTGTCAGTCCTGAGACATAAAAATTACCATCACAATTCTCCCTTTTGATTATTAATTAATCACTAACAGAAAACAAACTTAAGAAAAATAAAATGGATGAAAACTAAATGCAAGAGAATACTTAAGTATCCGGTACGCTATTTGAAAATGTATCATTGTGGTAGTTGATTAGAGCAGAGAAAAGACTAACAAAACAAAGCAAACAAAAAAACAACCCAAAAAAACAAAATGAAATAAAATTTTACAGACTGTTATCAAAGTTAGAGTCTTAGCTGGGGTAAAATATCGGGGTCAGGAATATGAGGAGAGGTTGGATTTTGATCAGCATTATTGGCGTTCACCTGAACATATGTGGAGGAATGAGTCATCTCTTTCATGAGCATGTTAGACAGCCTTTTCAATACACATGGAATTAAGGTGCCGAGCAAAAGGAAAATCATTACATATGGGATTATTGTTAAAAACCATGCTGGCCATCCTTGGCCCAAAGATTTCAGCCAAGGGAACCATGAGTCATTTATTACAGGAGGGAGTTGAATGGCATCTTTCATGTGTTTGATAATGTTGGTAATGTTCTCATATTCGTCGGAGTGGTTGTCTTCAATTCCAGAGGTCAACATGACAGTGTTCACATCTGACAGCATGTTAAGTAGGGCGTCATGTGGGTCTGGTGGCCCATTGACTATGACTGTGAGTTGTCTGTACATATCCGAGCTTGGATATTCAATTCCACACCAATACGTGCCTGCATCAGTGGGTTTGACATCAGAGATGGTAATCTGGGCTCCGTTGGAATTTGGGACTTTTGTTATTGTGAAGCGGGGATCTCTGTTTGGAGCAATGGTTTTGTCAGTGGTGGCAACGATCAAGTGCCAATCGTGTGGGCCGCAGGGGTCTCTGCATAGGTATTTGTCATACTTGGCATAATATGCCTGAACCCGTCCTGATCGCCAAATTTCAGGGTAAACGAGGCAGGTGAATGTTGCACTTTGACCTTCTGTCAAAGTGACAGTCCTGGCAGGTTTGTAGGTGTAAGCCTCCATCAGCTGTGCCAAACATGACAGCATCAGAATCAGGTGATGCATGGTGGAGTTTGGTGGAACACGTCTGGTTGGTGTTTGTTGAATCCACAGGGCCAATTCCACGGGTCGTCCTCTTTGGCGTCTGTGCGTCCTTGCACCGTCCGTCGTCTTTGGCCTCTGCTCGTCCTCGTGTCGTCCGTCACCGTCCGTCCTCACGTCGATCAGGTTGGCAGCTGGGCTCCTCCGTTGGCTCGGGGATCTTCCTGCAGTGGATGGCGTGAACCCACGTTGCCCTCTCGGCTATCTTCGCAATGGTATGCGTTGTCAGAATGGATCTCGTCACCGTTTGGAATTCCAGTGCTCCTTTCTGAAGTCGTTTCTCACCACCCAGGTTGGAAATCTGCAGAGAGAGAGAGGGAGAGAATAAGTTTTTGCAATATTTTAGCATATATTCTCACATAGGCCAGTGGAGGGGAGTGGCCTGGTTACAGGTTTTACTCCCAGAGATGGAGGTCTGCCAAAATTGAAATTTTGATTTCAGAGTGCCATTTTCTCGTTTGTCAACGTCTCTACTGGCAGGGTGTTATACACAATGTTGTCTGAGGTTAATGGTAAGAAATTTACTAATTTGGGTTATTGCAGAATTGACAAAGTGAGAGCCATTATCGCTGCTCAGTTTTGGTGTAGTTGTAGTTCCCAGATGGGGAGTAATCTCTGTTAGCAGAGCCTTTGCTACCACTTGGCTACTCTGGTGTTTTGCTGGAAATACTTCAATCTATTTTGACCACGTCAACTATTACTAAGCAGCGTTTCTTTCCTTCTGCTGGTGACAGTTCTATGAAATCCATCCTTAAGTGTTGGAATGGTCTGTCTGGTGATGGGTGAGCGATGTGTGTGACTGCTTTGGTTTTACCTGTTATGCGTTGCACAAACCATACGCGGGTGACTGATCTTCTGCTGCATGAACTGAAAATTCTTTGGTGAATCAGTGCTGGGTTATGGCATCCATCATCCCCCCTTTTGACACATGGTCCAATCCATGTGTCAATTTCGCGAAATGAGGGAAAAAATGTTTAGGTAGACAAGGCTTATTATCGGTTCCTCGCCACACATCTTCCTGTGGCGTGGCAAAAGATTGCACCGTTGTGAAAGAGGTGGAAATAGTGACAGGGATCAATTATAGTGGGTAGGAGTGTAGCTTCTTTTTCAGCAGCATCCACTCTTGCATTTCCTTGAGAGACAGGACCTGTGTTGTTAGTGTGAGCAAAGCGTTTACAAACAGAGATTGACTTTTTGGAATAAAATGGCATCAAGAAGAGCTGTGACTTTGTCATGATGGAGAATGGGTTTGCCGTTAGATTTTAGGAATTGTCTGTGTTTCCACAGAGTGTCAAAATCTTGGACAACCCAAACATGTGTCTGAAATCAGATTAGATGGTTACTGCTTTGTTGTTAGCTAGTCTGCATGCCTCTGTCAAAGCTATCAGTTCTGCCACCTGTGTAGAATGGTGAGGAGGGAGTGAGCTGGGGAGAAGAATTTCATGATTAGTGACAACAGTAAAACCAACTCTGTTGTGACCCATTTGTGGGTCACGTGAAGCTGATCCATCTGCAAAGAGAACCAAATGAGGGTTTGTTAATGTTGTTTCTTGGCAAGCAAACCGGTTGGGGGACAGCAACAGTTATGTTGTGTTCTGTCATCTGGTGTGGGGAGGAGAGTGGCAGGTTTTAACACAGGGTGTTTGACAGTGATGTTAGACATTTCTAAAAGTGTTTTGTTGTATCGTTGCCATCGTGCTGTGGAGAGGTAAGAAGTCTTTTGTTCAAGTAAAATCATGGACACATCAGAATAGCCCACAATGTCTCTGGAGGCCATAACTGCCTTTTCAGCTGCCGCCACATATCTGAATATATCTTGGGATCTGCAACCACGGGGTCCAGTTTTGAAGAAAAATAAGCTACAGGCCGCAGCTTATTTCCATGATCCTGCAACAAAACAGAAGTCATACATCCATCTTTTCCATCTACTGATTGAGTGAACGGTCTGGTAGGGTCAGGCAGGCCCAATGTTTGAGTGCTTTGTAAGGCAAGTTTTAGTTCTGTGAAAGATTGTTCTGTTTCAGGAGTCCATTTGATCTTATGTTTTGCTTGCAGGCCTTTGCCATGAATGAGGGAGGTGAGTGGAGCTTCAAGAATGGCATAGTTAGAAATGAACTGTCTACAGTAAGAGCACATAGCAAGAAAATTGTGATGGGTTTTGGAAGGTTCTGAATTGCATCAACTCTTTTTGGTGAAAGAGTCTTCCTTTCAGAAGTGATGACATGACCTAAGAAGACAAATTGAAGTTTAGACAAGCTGGCTTTGTGACCAGTTTTAGCCAGATGTTTCAAGGATTTGACTGTGTTGGCTTCACACTGCTCATTGGTCAGACTGCAGATCATGAGGTCATCAAAGCAGTGCCTGGGGAGAGAACAAAGGGTTCAAGACTGTCTGAGAGCTTCAATGCAAATGGTGGGACTTTCACAGTATCCTTGGCACAGACGTGTGAATGTGTAGTCCCTCCTATTGAATTTGAAAGCAAACCAGAATTAGCTTCCTGGGTGACCTGGAACACTGGAGGTGTCTGAAAGGTTGACCACTGAAAAGAATTTTGCATTAGTTGGTTGCATCACCTGCTTGCAGATCCTGAATATAGCGCCAGTCTGTTGGTTGATCTTTGCCTCTGATTTTAAACAAAGGCGTGCGTATTGGAGAATCGTTACGTGGAACAATTACTCCTGCTGCCTTAAGAGACTCAAAGAATGGTGGTATATTAACAATGGCTTTTTGTTTAAGTGAGTATTGAGCCTTGCAAGGTTTAAAGTCTGATTTTAGAATGATGACAACATTTTCACAATTTTTGACAAGGTTAACATCATACTTACTGTTGACTGTTCTTTGTGTGTGCACAAAAGATGTCAGTGAAGGTGAAAAAATAATAGATCTATCAGATGTTTGTTGCCTTTCGGCTGTAGGCTTACACAATTTCATAACTGGGCTCAAATCTTCCCAGCTATCCGATGTGTGTTTTTCTAGTGGGATGTGTGGGACTAGTCCATGGTGTACATGTTACGTTGAGCTGGTGTGAGAGAGACTGACACAGCGCATTTATGTTCTGTCCAAAAAATGTGTGTCAGTGTTAGTTTGTCAAACCTCTCCCTTAACCAGCTTTCCTCGTACGATTCGTCAGATTCTGGTGACAGATGGGAGGTACACTGCAGGTCCTCTTTGGCCATGAAGTCTGTTGAAATGATGTTTTTTGCTGAAACAAACTCAGGGAAGGTTGTTAGTGGTTGCAGATGCATATGTCATGTTCGAGGTGTGGAAGACAACTGGGGTTGGGATTATCATTTACACATCCAGTTCCTGCCTGTCAGGTTCCTGGGACAGATTTTAGAAAGCAACATTTTTATTTATTTATTTATTTTTTTTAATCAGTTTCTCTTCTAGTTTTTCCGTTTTTCTTAGTTTTTTTTTTTTTTTCTTTTAAACTAAGGGACCCCCCTATTGGGAATCTGAGCTCATTTGTCCATAAATTTTAATATTTTAAGCTTTTATCCCCAAATCTCTTTTTCATGATTTCCACGATGGGCCCCTCCGGAGGCTCAACCACCTCAACGGAAAATCTCCCCATGCCGAATGGGGATGGGGAGGCCGTACGACAAATCCAGTCCAGACGTCTCTGTACTGGGTGCTTTTTTCAAATGCCAAGTCACAAATGCTAACTGTTTCGTATTTTGGCCACAAACAGCAAAAAACCCCTTCCTTTTGTGTTTTCTTTTCTTCTTTTTCTTTGTCCAAAGGATACAAGCAACAAACGGAATTATTACGTGTTCGTTTTAAAAGAGAAAGAATAGAAATAAAGAAAATAAAAAGAAGCCCCGTTACTTGTTTATCCAAGCACCGTAACATTACTTCGTCTTATTTAAACTGCTACAAGTAACAAAAAGCATGGCCACTTCGTCTCAACGCTACAAGTGGCAAAAAGCTGGCCAACTGTGGAGACCATGAAAAAACTCAAATGTGCCTAATTAAAACCCAAATTTGAAAGACAATGTATTAAGTCAATATTTCAAAACTCACCAGACGAGCTTCGCTGAACTCTGTTCTTGGAACCCCGGTGGCAGCGACTCAGGACGTGTTACCGGTTAGCCCTCCCGTCTCACAAATTAATTGAGGTTTGGAGGCTGGAAATAATCTATTTCTCCAGGATGGCCTGTCGCTTTCCGTGCCTCGTCCTGAACGGCTGCTCACGGGGTCCTGCCAACAACGCCAAACTGTTATGGAAGTTTTTAATCGCTTCCTTCCTAATACCTCTGATGAGCAATGAAATAGAGAAACTTACTTTTTCTGCCGGCCGGCTAAGTTTTTATTCTTCGTTGCAAGGAAAAAGATCAGTCCACACCATTCAGCAGCAATGGTATGAAAAGATACAAACAAAAGGAATCCAGAGTATTTATACCTTTAGATGTGTAACAACATCTCCAGAGGGGGGCAGGATGCAGTCTTGATGATAAACAGGAGGTTAAAACAATTATCTTGTCTGAGTGTTAATTAAGAAGTAAATAGTTTAAAACAATTAGCGTGTCTGGGTGATACAAATGGTTAATGTGGATTGGAGGGTCTGTCAGTCCTGAGACATAAAAATTACCATCACAAGTGTTGTACGCATTGAAGCTGTAGTGCTGTCAACAAGAGAGTCAAGTTCTACTGGAGTAAAATTTAGGTAGCCGTCCTCTGTCATATCAGCACATGGCAGTGAAGAAAAGGATGATGAAATCAACTCTTTAAATCTGGTTACAGCATTCTCTGACAGACACCTTCTATATGTAGAATTCTTCTCAGAAACCTTGTAGTCAAGTAATGTAAATTCAAAAGTTATTAAAAAATGGTCAGACAAGACAGGGTTATGAGGGAACACTGTTAACTGTTCACTCTCAATGCCATAAGTCAGCACAAGGTCAAGGGTGTGATTAAGGCAGTGAGTAGGTCTGTGAACACTCTGAGAAAATCCAATAGAGTCTAATATAGAATTAAAGTTAATATTTAGGCTGTCATTTTCAACATCTACATGAATATTAAAGTCACCCACTACAATGACTTTATCTGTACTCAGCACTAACTGGGATAAAAACTCTGAGAATTCAGACAGAAACTCAGAATAAGGGCCAGGTGGACGATACACAACAACAAACACAAGAGGGTTTTGTGATTTCCACTTTGGGTGGGAAAAACTGAGAATCAGAGATTCAAAAGAGCTAAAACTAATCTTGGGTCTAGGACTGATTAGTAACCCTGATCTGAAGATAGCTGCCACTCCTCCTCCTCTGCTGTGGTTCTAGGAACATGAACATTTAAATAGTCAGAGGGAGTTGATTCATTAATGCTAACATGATCCTCCTGCTGCAGCCAGGTTTCTGTAAAACAAAATATATCAATATGATGATCACAGATCAAATCATTCACTAACAGAGACTTCAAAGGGAGAGATCTAATATTCAGCAAACCACATTTAATAGTTTGATGTTTTTGTTCAGTTAAAGTTTTTGTTTTAATTTTTTTTGCACAAGAGGATTTGCTCCTTTTGTGTTTTTTGATTGAGGGGGGGGCAGCATCAGGTGGGAAGCCGCAGAGAAGTGTGTAAGACTACAACTCTGCATCCTGGTCTCAACCCTGGGATGTCATGTTTTTGGATGACTAATAAATTCGTCCATATTTCTAGAAATGAGAGCCACTCCTTCCAAAGTGGGATGGATGCCGTCTCTCCTCATCAGACCAGGTTTTCTCCAGAAAGATTGCCAATTATCTATGTAGCCCACGTTGTTTGCTGGACACCATCTAGACAACCCGCGATTGAATGAGGACATGCGGCTAAACATGTCATCACTGGTCAGATTTGGCAGGGGACCAGAGAAAACTACGGTGTCCTACATTGTTTTGGCAAAATTACACACCGATGCAACATTAATTTTAGTGACCTCCGATTGGCGTAACCGGGTGTCATTACCGCCGACGTGAATAACTATTTTACCGTATTTAACCTTAGCCAACAGTTTTAAATAGGATTCTATGTCGCCCGCTCTGGCCCCTGGAATGCATTTGACTATGGTCGCTGGTGTCTCTAATGCCACGTTTCTGACTATAGAGCTGCCAATTACCAGGGTTTTGTCCTCAGCGGGTGTGTCGCTGAGTGGGGAAAATCTATTTGAAACATTGACAGTTTGATGGTGAACCACGGGCTTGACTTTAGGACTATGACTCCTCTTCCTGACAGTCACCCAGCCACTCTTAAGTCCCGGCTGCTCGGGATCTGCTCGGGGACGACTAACAGAGCTAGCTACGCTAGGTGGCTCCGCACTGACTAAAGGGGCCTGGCTCGCTATCGGGTGGTTTTCAACAGTGCAGAGCCGAGCTTCCAATTCAGATAACCTTGCCTCCAAAACTACAAAAAGACTACATTTGTTACATGTACCATTACCACTAAAGGAGGCAGAGGAGTAACTAAACATCTGACACACGGAGCAGGTGAAAGCAGGAGATAGAGGAAGAGAACTGGTAGCCATGCTAAGCTAGAGAACCCGACACACCGCTAAAAACTGAAAAATAAAAACTAAAGATCTGTAAGAGTGAGCGTTAGAATATAACAAGTATGCGATAGAGTTAACTATGCAAGATGTGTAAATTATAGGTAGAAATAAGGTGATTATTAGTAGTTCAAGAGGAGCGAGAACTGTCACAGTGCACACACAAAGCAACAGGAAGTGATGCAATACGTTTTACTGCAAAGCAAAGTCGTCAGCCACTCATCTATTAGATGACCAATAGAAAAATACAGAATTGTTGAAACATCAAAAGATCCTTGGAAACGGATGCTAGACCAAAACAAGACTGCGTGATAGAGTTTATAGTTTGAAATGGGACACTATGAGAAGAAATATAATGATAACCAGTAAGCCAAGAAGAGTGAAAAATTCAACAAATTTAGCAGGGATGACAGGGATGTGCCTACCCTCCATTTCTTCACTGTCACCTCTGACAGAGTTTGACTAGTGGTTTTCCTTCTATGTAGCTTATTGTTAGCTTTAATGTTGGCTGTAATGTTATATTCTCAATTGTAAGTCACTTTGGATAAAAGCGTCTGCTAAATTCACAAACATATACATAGACAGATGCTGTCAAGTATGTGAAAGAAAAAGTGGAAAGAAAATCTGTCTAAAATTTGGCACTTGGGACTGCCCTTCATTTTACATATAAATTGAATCCTTAATGGTCTTTTTCAAGCTGTTTAGCAAGTCCCTAAGAATGTGTCTGGCAAAAGAAGAACTATTCTTAGTGGTCTGTCTAGGCTGTAAAGCAGCAGAAGGCTATGCTAACTGTTGAGAACCATTTGTTAAAAAATTCAAGTGTTGAAAAAAAAAGTGCTCGGCCTACTCTGTTCCAAGTGAATTTTATCGACATCATTTTTATCACTTACTTCCTATCTCCTGTGATGTTCTTTAAATTCGGACCCAACCAGCAGCAATATCAGGCAGAATCAGTTAATCAGATGATGCAGTGATTTGGTCTTTTTAAACTAAATTTTGTCTCACAATGTCTTCTGTCGGGCTGCACGGTGTGTGGTGGTTAGCACTGTCAACTCACAGCATTCCAGGTTCAAATCCCAGCTGGGGACTTTCTGTGTGGAGTTTGCATGTTCTCCCTGTGTCTGCGTGGGTTCTCTCCAGGTACTCCGGCTTTCTCCCACCGTCCAAAAACATGGATGTTAGGTTAATTGGTGACTCTAAATTGTTTTTAGGAGTGAGTGTGTGTGGTTGTTTGTCTCATTTGTTTCTGTGTGGGCCTGTGATGGACTGGCGACCTGTCCAGAATGTACCCCGCCTCTCGCCTAATGACAACTGGGATAGGCTCCAGCCCCCCGCAACCCGACCGACGGATTAAGCGGGTATAGAAAATGGATGGATGAATGGAATGTCTTCTGTCAAGTTTTGGTGATCGTGTGCCCACCCCACCATCTTAACTACAGATGGAAGCTGCTGTTGGTTACACCTAAAGGTACCTTGTGTTGTAATCCCTAGATACAACATTACTCCACAGTCACCTAATGCACCTTTGGTACGGAGAATGGAGTGAACAGAAGTTTGAGTGCAATCCGTTGGTTTCTTTGGGTGGCGACACCCATTCCGAAATCCCGCCATGCCGACATCCCACCATTCCGACATCCCACCATTCCGACATCCCGCTATTCCGACATTCAAATGTCCCACCATTCCGACAAGGCTTTCCGTATAAGGAAATGTGAGTTACTCAACAGGTGAGTCCCTTCTTTCTGTTCATGCAATTTATATGTTTAACACATGTTTACAGATAAGCGTTATTAAAGACACAAAGTCTCGGCAACTGGAGGAGGAGAAGCAGTCCGCGGTGGTTTTCAATCACACAATCCAATGCCACTTGTTTCAACTTCCGAAAATTTAATCCAGGAAAAAAAGGCTTACAAACATGGACCGAAACGGCTCCATAACATGCACAAGAATCCAAAAGAAATGAAAGTTAACTAAAAGAAAGCAAATAAACATGAAGTGGTCAAAATTGGTTTTACGCATGCCTCTGTGCGTCTGGCACATGCGTCTTCGGGCTCTCCCACGTTGGTTTGTGGATGAAAGCTATATGTTCAGCTGTAATGTCATGTAAAAACAATCTCTACATGACATTTACTCCCAGGTGTGACCAGTTAGGTCCTTAAGATATCAACAGGCTGTATAAAGGCTGTGTGTTTGTGCCAAATGCGCACAAAATGCGCAATATTGTTCTTAGGAGTGAGTGTGAGTATATAGAAAATGGATGAATGGATTTTATTGGATTATGATTACAATCAATTGGACTGTATCAAGTGCCCTGAGTTACCACCCATAGTCATTGTGGTGACATGAATAAAACTAAAATTCCAAGTTGGAAAAAGTTGGCACAAAATAGTAAAAAAAAAAAAATAGTTTTTTTCATATACCTTGATTTTTATTTCTTTGAAAAAAAGACCTACAGATTCATACATATATTTGCCTAAAATAAGTACTGGCCAATAGTCAGCTGGTTTACTGCAATCTGATTATTGGGAAAAAAGGATCAAGTGAACCAATGGCAGTGACAGATATTTTTCTGATGTGTCCTTGTTGTGTTACATTGACTTTGTAATTTTGCAGGGCACAAAAAAATTGTTCACTGAAAATTCATTGAGTTGGTAATGGTGTAAGAGGCTATACATTTTTGTTATTAGTTAAATATCAATATAGTATTACTTATTATTACTTTTTATACAAAATAGCTTTTCATTTGAATGTTATATCAAAGGTTTTGGTACATTTGTATGAAATAATTAAATTAAAAACTAGTGTCATAGTCTGTGGTGGCTGGGGGGGCTGCTGCCCCCCCTGGTGTGCCCGCTGTGCTACATCCCAGCAGAGTCGAGGGAGGGAGGACGTGTGGATGTGTGGATGTATGGGACGTGAAAGTGTGTGTGGTGATGATTGGGCCTGGGTCTGGGACTTGCTGTTGCCTGGCCTGCCTGTGCATCTCCCGATGGGGGGGCAGCGTTGCCTCTATCCACAGTTGTGTTGTATGCGATTGCCGCTACTTGTGCTTGTTTTTGTTTGTTTGTTTGTGTGTTTGTTTTTGTTTGTTTGTGTGTTTGTTTTTTCTCTGCTTGTCTGCTTTCAGGTGCTCCTGGTGGCGCTAAGGCTGGATTCCCCTCAGAGGCCATGGATTGTTTGTTTTGTTTTTACAGGTGTAGCAGCTGGTTGTCTGGTTCTTGTTTCTATTTTTGTTCTGTTTCCTCTTCTTTCCTCTTCTTCTTTCCTTGTCCCCCGGTCCAGTTCAGCTCTATTACATGTTATATATTGTAAACAGAAATAAATAAATGGGCATCAAGGGGAGTTTTACATTTATAAAACTTCCCTTGGCAAAAGCAAATCTGTTTGGCATCAAAGGTATTCAGACTACAATTCTGCTGCCATAATGCTGGACAGGACAAGGGAAAAAAACAACAAAAAAAAACTAGTGTCATAAAAGGCAGAAATCTCTTAAAAACTATTTAATTATTATTGCTATTCAATAAGTGAAAAACGTGTAATGTGACACCCACAAATGTATGGTCACAATTGTTGTGTTGTTTGAATTATTGTGTATTTTTCTATGGAAAAGGCCAGATTTAAAGGGGAATTCCGATATTTTGAAACCTAGACCTTATTTCTGGCATGAAATACGTTCATCTACTCACCAAGAACAGTTTGGCATAAGTCAGCATCCTTCGGAAGATATTTAGATAACTCGCGATCCATATTACGAGTGAACGGGGCAAAGACGATGCACCAATACTTTAAGACAAATAAATGAATGAACGTGTACTATAGCTCTGTTAGCTCATAGCTGCTGTTATGTGGCTACTTGCGGCTATAGGAGAGCTAACGGAGGGATTTCTACACAGGCACTCTACATGTCTGGGCACTGCCTGTGTCTGGAGGGGATAATCGGGGCTAACCGTCTCCCTTTTCCTAGTCCAGACTCTGTAAACATTGTGTCACACACTGCTCTCCTCTCACTGACCTGTGAGTGAGTCCCTCCAAAACCCCCTGATTACCAGATCGCCCCCACCTGGTGCACTCAATCTGCTGCCTTTAGGCTGGGAGACACACCCAGACCTGATGCACTCGGGCAGAGAGGGTGCAGACTGCAGCTCAGCTTAACAGTTTCTGTAAACGTGTTTCTTGTTGTTTCTGCAGCGCAGAGAATTCAAAGTTCACGGGGGTCAGGTCGGGGACAATACATCAGACATCAGCTACAATGGACTGTGTAAGAAGATTGATGAAGGACTGATGGCAAATTATACAGAGCGTGAAATCATCCAAGGTGTCCTATACATCATCAAACCAGGGCAGTTTAAGGACATGCTGATTAACAAGGATGATTTAACCCTCAGTGAACTCAGAAGCTTCATGTGTTCACACCTGAGTGAAAAGGGTGGAAGTGAGTTATTTCAGGAGTTAATGAGCACAAGGCAACATGAGCATGAGAGTCCCCAAATGTTTCTATGCAGGATAATAGGACTGAAGCAGAAAGTCATGTTTGCTTCCCAACAAGACAACATGGACATTGAATATGAGTTCCGTATTGTTCAGAATGTGTTTCTATGCACTATTCACCAGGGTCTCCTCCCAAAGTATAGTGACATTCGTAATGAACTCAAGCCTCTTCTCTCTGATGGCTCAGTATCAGATGATGCACTGATACAACAGGTAAAGTGAGGAGAATGAGTGACAGCGAAGGCTTGGAGATTCTTCCCACCAAAAGGTAACCCATACCCACAGTGCTCAACTTGGAACTGATAAAAACACTGAAAAACCACTTTGGAAGACAAAGAATAAAAATAAAGAGATAGAAGAACTAAGCTCAAAAGTTGATGCTCTAACTCAGGGGTCGGGAACCTTTTTGACTAAGAGAGCCATGAAAGCAAAAAATTTGGAAATTTATTTCAATGAGAGCCATATAATATATTTTAAAAGTGAATTCAACTAAATGTCAGTATAATAAGCCTCTGAATTTATTAGCATATTATATTAGCATATTATTTATTAGCATACTCGCCATCTGTGAATGGTTTTCCGTTCCTCACTATTGCTAAAGATCCAGCAAAGCTAGCAGAATTATAGTCACCATATATATATATAGTCAGCCGGGTCCATACGCAGAGTTGCTGCTAGCTAGCTTGTACCCTGCTCAGTAGCTCTTGGCACGCTTTCTTTCTGCTGTCTCCTGCCGGGTATTTTGATGCAAAGGTAGCATGGCGCGTGTCGAAGTGCCGCTTTACATTCGACCGTTTCATCGATGTAATTTTGTCATTGCAAATTAGACACACCGCAGAATTTGCTCTCTCCACAAAGGCGAATTCTTCAGTCCATTCGGCCTGAAATGTACGATACTCGTCATCTTTTTTTCTTTTCGCCATCTTCTTCATCGAAGGGTTAGCTTTGAGCTAATGACCGAGCAGACTGATTCAAAAGGGGGCGTTTACCTGTTTTACGCTGCAGCGGCCAACGTAGTCCAGTATCATCCAATTAAAATAATGGACAATTGTTCCTGCAGCCCTGAACAGGACATGAGCAGTGAAAAATCGATGGATGGATTAAAACAAGTGAGAATATTTTGTTTTATCTGCGAGCCAGATGCAATCATCAAAAGAGCCACACCTGGCTCGCGAGCCATAGGTTCCCGACCCCTGCTCTAACTAGAAAGGTGGAAGCTCTAACAGTCACTAAGATGGCAGAACAACCCTGTCAGTGTGGCTACACCCAACCGAAACACAGACAGACAGCAAAGAGATATGGTTGTCCTAAGTGTGTTGAAAAGGGCACAGATTCATGTAAGCACTGCTTCATTTGTGGAGATGAGGGTCACAGAGTGGCGGGATGTATTAAGAGGTGGCAAGAAAAGAACTCAAGCCAACCCTCCGCTGATGTACATGTGCTAAACAATAACGAGTGGCAGTGCACCACAAAAATAGAGCTACAACTGGAAAGCCAGACGATGTACAAACTAACTGTGTCACTTGTCCACTCACGAACCAAGAGGCTGAAACGCGACTAAAGGTGGCTCGGTTAGCAGGACGGAAATGTAAGATCGAATACTACATTAACAGTTATAAGTTGGACTGTTTAATGGACACCGGAGCCCAAGTGGGCATCCTCGATCCTCAGTGGGTAAAGACCGACCTCCTTGACCACAAGCTGGGCCATTGGCTGAACTGATAAGTCGGAAGAATCTCAACGTGCTGGCTGCCAATAGTATCGTCGTGCCATATGATGGGTGGGTGGGAGCGATGGTGAACCTCCCAAACAGCAGCGACTGAAACATGGTAATACAAGTGCCCTTCCTGATGAGTAGCCTGTCCTTTGACCGCCCCCTCATTGGTTTCAACATGGTCAAGCAACTAATCCTGGGACCCAAGGACTATGCTGATGTCATCCCCACCCTTGTGAGCCTCATTCATACTGTGATGAACCTGCAGGAAGACAAAGCCACTACACTGGCCAACCTCATCCAGACAAAACTCATTAGTGAGGATGACCTCAGTCAGGGAGTGTTGAAGGTGGGACCGAGTGATGTGATTATCTCAGCTGCTTTGGTCAGGCATGTTAAATGTAAAGTACCATCCACGTTTGACACATCAAAGCCACTCGTGCTCTGTGAACCCAGTGAGATTAAACATCAGCTAGATGTTGGTGACAGCCTCGTAGAGGTTTTCCAGGAAAAAGTCCCCTATGTGCGAGTCCCCGTCGGTAACCACAAGAAACATGATGTGACCCTGCCCAGTAAAACTACACTAGGGAGCGTTGAGTCAGTAGTCAAAGTGGTGCAAACTGATGGTGATGGGTCCTCCAGAGCTTAGCTAGCCAAGCGTGACAAGAGAAGCAGTGTGATGGAACAATGGAACCCACCAGTCGACATTAGCCAAGTAAGGACCAGCAGAAAATGGTGAAGGAAATGTTACAAGAGAAGTCAGGAGCATAAGCACGAGGTGACAATGACACGGGGTGTATAACAACCTTGAAAATGCCTATCACACTCAATTACAACACTCCTCTTCAGAAATCATACACCTCCATCCAAAAATCCCTTTACAAGGAGGTAAAGGAGTATATATAGGTCATTTGGTCTCAGCCGAGGGCGTGCACATTGGTCCTGAGGACCTGGAAGCAGTGTATGCACTTAGGATGGAAAAACCTGCTACTATCGGAGAAGTAAGGAGGATTGTTGGCTATTTGAGCTAATATCGCTCATATATTCAAGATTACTCGAGGCTGGCAAAACCCATCTATGAGCTTCTGCAGCAGCAAAAGAGCCCAGAACAGTCTCAGGGACAGAAGGGAAAGGGTATCCAATTACTATCCAAGACCCCAGTCCAGTGGACTGAGACACACCAAGAGCAAGCTAACTGATATGCTGGCGAACTCCCCCGGTTCTTGCTTATCCCGATTTTGAGCTACCATTCGTGCTCCACACGGATGCCTCCGATAAAGGACTGGGAGCAGTTCTTTACCAGCACTAGGGAGGTAAGCTCAGAGTAATCGCATACGGCTTGAGGACCCTCACATCCGCTGAGAGAAACTACAAGCTCCACTCAGGAAAACTTGAGTTTCTTGCTCTCAAGTGAGCCGTCTGCGAGAAATTCAGGGGTTATTTATTCTATGTCCCACATTTTGCCATCTTTACAGACAATAATCCCTGAACGTATATAATTCATACTGCCAGGTTGAATGCCGTTGGCTTTCGGTGTGTGGGTGAATTTTTAGGTTTGAGATATGCTACTGACCCAATAAAGTAAATGTTGATGCAAACACCCTGTCATGGTGCCCAGTTGACATTAACACATTTGTCTCAGAGTGTACTGAAGAGCAGCTTAGGGAAACTGTCACTGCCACATGGGAAGGCTGTAGGGCAGACAAAGATGGGGACATTGCCTGGGTTGCTGCCCTGGCTCTGTCACAAAGTGAGCAGGCTAAATTAAGCAGTAGAGAACCCATACAACCCACTGACCTTGCTGAACTGCAAAAGGCCCAAAAGGCAGAACTGGTGATAGGTGAAATTCTAAAAATGAAAGGCTAGCCAAACTCTCACAGATGACATGAAGCGTGATGTGACAGGCACAGTCAGAAAAATTATGCATGAATGGACAAGGCTTCATATTGAGGAAGAGGTCCTGTATCGTAAGACCGCAGAGAGACGGTGGCTGTAGGTGAACCAGGTTGTGGTCAGACTTCCTCAGTGGGGCGGAGGGGTGTGGCTCTGTATACATCCCTCACATCATGTAGTGAAGCGCTTTGAGTGGTCAGCTAGACTAGAAAAGCACTATACAAGTACAAGTCCATTTACCATTTACCATTAGCATACAGCAGATCAATTGTCCTGTTGTGTCTTGTAGGACAATCTACAACCTGGTGGAAAACAGCCAGAGTAGAGTCCAAAGTTGCAAAGGTCCTCAGAAATTATTATAAACGCCTCAGGGTGCTGTGTCTGCAGCTTCGCTGTGATTTTCTCACAGACGGTGGCTGCGTCCGCTCTCGGAGGGATGTAAACACAGATAGTGATCATGTGACTTAACTCCCTCGGAAGATAATATGGCCGCAGACAAACAGCTTGCAGCTCAAGGTCCTGGCAGCACCACACTATACAGAGATATGTCCTGGGTTACACCAGCGGTTGTTGACAAAGATGATGACCTTTGCTTTTTCCCCTTGCTTTAGTGTCTCTGTCGCCTCTCACAGTAGTCAATCCCAGCAGGTCCACGTTAGCATCCGGTACGAGGTGCCATGTCTCCGTAAAGATGAACAAGCTGCTCTCCTTGTAGATCCGTTGGTTGTTCAGTGTGGACAGCTTGTCGATCTTGTTCGGCAACGAGTTCACATTCCCCAAGATTACGGAGGGAATCGATGGTTTGTAGTGCCTCCGGTTGTCCGCAAGCTTAGCCTCCTCCTCAACTCCGCCGGGATGGGTTGTCGTATCCCTGCTCGTTCCATCAGTTTATCCTCTCTCAAATAAGTGAGAAAACTGGCTCCTGGTCGCATGTTAAAGTTAAAAACATCAATGGGATGAATAAGAAGCACACAATATTTTAGCAAGAAGAGCAGAAAAGTGGAAAAAAAGTGATAAAAAAAAACGTTAAAAGAGCTAAATAACTGAAGAGCAACTGGAGAGACAGCCGTCTCCCACAGCGCCTGTACTCAATTCACATATTCACATTCAATGTCCAGCATCAGCACAAGCTCAGCAATGGAGCTTGTTTCCATTGATCTAAATCTGGAACCTAGCAAAGGAGGCTACTAAAATATTTTGGTTGTCATAGACCACTTTCCTAGATATGCACAGGTCTACCCGACCCGCAATAAGTCTGGCATAACAGCAGTGGAGAAGATTTTCAGTGACTATATCCCCAGGTTCGGCTACCCTTCAAAGCTGCACCATGACTCTTTCGAACTCTGTAACAAATGAGTGGAGTGGGACATTCCCCTCATCACCTCCAGGGCAACCCAGCTGAGCAATTTAACAGAACTCTTTTGCAAATGCTGCAGACCCTGGGTGAGAAGGAAAAGGAAAGGTGGAAAGAGTATCTTCCCCAGATTGTACATGCATACAATTGTACATGCCATGAAGCAACTGGGTGCTTTTCCTGGTTTTCAGGAGACCCCCACATTTGCCCATAGACCTGTTGCTCAGACTGACCACAGTCAAGGAACCGCAGACAGCAAGGACTTATGCTGAGAAGTGGGCAGAGCGGATGACTGAGGCATACTGGATAGCCTCAGAGAACAGCAAAAACTCGAGTGCAAAAAGTATTATGACGTGCACACATGAGGAGTGGTGTTGCAACCTGGAGACAGGGTGTTGGTACGTAACCTGAGCGAAAGAGGTGGTCCTGATAAACTGAGAGCATATTGGGAAAATGCTGTGTATGTCGTGACAGAACAAATCAGAGACAGTCCAGTCTACAAGGTCGTCTCAGAGGGGAAGAAGTTGCGTGTCCTGCACGTGTCCTGCACTGTAACCTATTGCATCTTGTCAATGACTTACCTGTTGATCTGCCGGTGACGATAGAAAGCAAGGACAACTCCAGAGAAGACAAAAAGAAAAAAAAAAGTAGGAGAGACAGAACTGTGACCGAACAGTGAAACCAGTTCTGGTGAGGAAGACGATTACTTGGTCAAATAAAAGTAAAAGCAGTTCATTCTTTGAGGACAATGTAGGACCAAGAATCCTGACTGTCAAGTACTTTCTTTTAGTCCCTTGTCCACAGCTTTTATGAGACAATTGGAGACTTGAGAGATAAACTCACATCACAAATTAAATTATTTATAATTAATTAAATTATTTATATTTTTATCACTCAAATTATTGATCTCATATAATAAATGTAAGGAAGCATACTGTATCAAATTCAAAACTGACACAATGTAAACATATCTTTACTTGTGCATACCACTGTACAGTGTTATCTCCAGAAATAAGTATACTGTATAATCTAATGAGAAGTGTAATATCAAATTTCAGATTTTCCTTTTTGATATATCAAGTTCCTATGTTTATTTATTTGTTTTATAAGTTTGTTACAGTCTCCAGGAAATAAAGGCGGCACAGTTGTAGAGCCTCCAAAACACACCCACAACACACACATTCATACACAAATGTAAACACATCTCACATCTCTCTATAATAAGGAAGGAAGCTAAAGGAGCTACCCAGCCCTGCTGATGAGAAGATAAGATGTTAGCACACAGTGCGATGTGCGTGAGTGCATGCATATGCCAGCACAGCTATCTTTATGAGGACCAGTTTTTGTGATTGTGTGCTTTCATGTGAGTGTGTGTTTGTGGGAGGGAGAGAGAAAAAGGTGAGGATAAAGCTCAGTGGCACCGAAAGCAGTTCACACCATATATTACAGTAAAGTCCAGTATTAACAACCCAACTCCCTTCCTGCCATTCAAACCTTTTTTGACTTATGACCTATGTGTGTGTGTGTGTGTCTATGAGAGGGAAAGAGAGAGAGCGAAATGGAGGTAGAGAAAGTGCAACCATACTTGAGGGAAACAGAGGTACAAGGTGTGTCAGTTGCTTTGACAACACAATAAAATGAAACACTGCAACTGTGTGTGTGCTTGAAATAAATAAATCAAATTCCAAAAATCTCCCTCAGACAGTCTTTTTGATTATTCTATTACTTAACAGAGAGAAAACAATGTATGTAATGGCATTTACAATGGATCTTTGGTGCCATTCATTTTTGCCCTCACAGCTAAAAACAAGAAAACCTGTTCTCTGAACTGTAGTATTTACATATTTACTAGTGCTATTCTATTTCATAATTGGTATTTGCTTTGACATGTTTTTATGGTAGAAAATGTCTAATTCTAACATGTCGTGTGTGTGAATGGTTGAATATGACTTGTGCCCTAGACAACAGCAGTTACACATAACCTTGGGGTCAGGACAGTCAGGGGCATCACTTAATGTCTACAAAGATCATTTCTGAAAAGTTTTAAAATGGTTGTGGAGAAAAAAATATCAGTTGAGAATAGGAAATAGTTCATACATTATATCACATGAACCATCACGGTCAGGGGTGATCGCTGTCAATAATCTGGTCTTCTGGGGGCACAGTCGGAAATCAGGGTCTCGTTGTTGAGGGAGTTGGGTGTAAGTGGACAGAGTGTGAGGAAAATAGTGAAGGAAGTGTCAGATGAGGCAGTAAGGGCCAGTCAGTGGATTTGGATTTGAAGAAGCAATAGTAGCTGGGGGCGCAGCAGGGGGAGCACTTAAGGTAAACAGACTCTTGGAAGAAGCAAGGAAGAAATTCAGGATGTATTTAAGTGGAGGGTGTGGCCCATGTGAGCCTTTTGAAACCAGGTTGGAATTTTAGGTAATTTAGCTGTATGGCCTTGTCTTTGCTGGCATTTTTAGTGATTGTAGGACTGTTTAGGTGAGTTTGTCTGCTAAATCTGCTAGTGTGTCTTGTCCTGCCTCCACCTCTGGCACCCTCTATACTTTCATTACCCCCTACCCAAACCAGGGTTTGAATCCCATTCCTACTTATCTTTACCTATTCTATTTCTACCCCCTACCTGAACCAAGGTTTGTATCCCCACCCCGCTATGACTGGTGTGCTGTTGGTGAGAGGCTGGGGTAGCTTGTGGTTGTGGAAAAAAAAATGTCTGTTGTGGTGTGAGGAGTAGTGATGGCTGGCATTAGGGGAGTGACTCTGGGATGCCAGTGATCACTGTCTAGCCTCCTGGAGGTGTCGTGGGCCCAACTAGACGAAACACTGATGAAAGGAGGTTCCCACCTGATGACCCTTATGACATGTTGGTCAGCACTGCTCACTGGTCTATATAGGGAATTATTCACTGAGTCTGGTCCATTTTTTCTTCAGCACAAGTTTCTTGTGTTTACTTTTAATTGTTAAAACACAGGACAAATTTTTGTCTCATAAAATAATCTCATAAATCCAGTTAACCAACAAAGCAGTGAATAATAACACAAACAACAGTGAACTGTGCAGTGCTGAGCTTAGTAGATAAGTCACAATGACTCATTTGAATAGTCTCCTCCCTGGAGTTTACCAAAAGACTACCAAAAATAGTTATGCAACAGGACCAGGCACAAAATTTCAGCATTTCTATGTCTTACAGGCACAAACTGTGCTGCACCTCTTAGTAAACTCAGACTGTCAGAAAATAATGCCAAAATTTGTGCTGCGACAGGCCTAAAGTGTGATTAGAGTTAGGTCATAGCGTGTCAAAATTACATTTGAAATCTCTTATCCGTCACCCAAATTATGTTAAGATGTTGGGCTCATATCACATATGTCTGTTGACACTGACACAAATCGCTCCACTAACTGAGGTTCCTATGAAACATTAACAAATCAAAATGACAAGACAGGACATGAATCAAAACGTAAATCATGACAGCATAGAAGAAATATCTATCCCTGAGGTAATAGAAATAATTTCATCTCTAAAAAGGCCAGAGATACATTTAGTCTTAACTCGTGACTTTTTAAAGACCAGTAAAGAGGCTCTTGCTGAGCCAATTGCACATCTTGTAAATCTATCCATAAAACAAGGAATGGTACCATCTACATGGAAGATTGGTAAGGTCACCCCAGTCTTTAAGGCTGGGGACAAGACAAAATCTGAGAACTATTGACCAATAAGTAATTTACCTATAATTTCCAAAGTAGCGGAGAAATGGGTTACCACAAAACTGACTGAACTCTTAAATAATGGCCATGCCACTCATCATCCAATTCAGTTTGGATTTAGGAAATTCCATTCAGAGACAGCTACCTGTTATTTCCTAGAAAACTTTAAGAGCTTGTTGGATCACGGTGGCTTTGTAGCTGCTGTATTTTTTTATTTAAAGCATGCTTTTGACACCATAAATCATGATGTACTTGTTGCTAAATTCAGTCATTTCAACTTTTAAAACAGTGCCCTCTGCTGGATGAAATCATGCCTGCAGGCAGAAAACAGGCAGATCAAATTGGTGATTCGCTATCTTCATACCTCACTTGTTCTGATGGAATACCACAGGGCTCAATACTGGGGTCCTGTTTTATTCAGCCTATAAGTGAATAACCTACCAAATGTCTGTAGAAATATAAAAATGCTGGCAACATTGTATTGTACTGTCATGCCAATTGAATTCAAGAAGTTGCTGCAATACTCTCAGGAGCCATGGTGCCAGTGTCCCATTGGGTCCATTAGTCATGGTGGATGGAGAGACACTTGATGTGGTTGAACACTTTAAGTACCTTGGGGTAATCTTCGATTCTAATCTTAACTTTAAGCAACACATTAAAAAAGTCACAAATACAATTAGATATACCTTATCAAATTTCAAACATATAAGATCCTTCCTAACTATGGAGTCAGCGAAGACTTATTACTCATATTTCATACTGTTATACAACATGGTCATATGCATCAGAGAATACTTTAAACTTTCTTCAAGAGAACACTTAAAACTTTTGACAAAAAACCTATAAATTATCATCATTGTAAAATAATTAATAATTACAAAATCTTGGACTTTGATAGCTATCAGTTGCTTTTGGATGTCTGTCTCATCTTTAAGGTTTTGAAAGGATTAGCCCCTCTCCTATTACAGGATTTCATAAAGACGAAACCCACTAGAGTAAACACCAGAGCACGGACTAGAGGAGACTGTGATGTACAATGGCGCAGGACTAAATTTGGCCAAATGGTGGTGTCCATCGGGAGGAACACAGTCTTGGAACACACTGCCAACTCATGTTAGAAACTGTGAGAATTACACCACCTTTAGAGACCCTTAAACAGTGGCTGAAAACAACCCAGACCTGCTTCCATAGAAGCACGTGGTGAATTGAGTGGAGCGTTCTGTGCATGCTCAAGATTTTTTCCCCAAGATCGTCACCCGGAAGTCGAAGGAGACGATATTACTGTTGTTGTCGCTACCATCGGAAAGAAACAAACAACGCAATGGAGAATGTGACGTTGTGTATCGCGTTCGTCCCATAACCATGCTCATCACAGACGAAATGTAGAGGAACGTAGCTGCATCTTGCTCTTCCTTCACCATCTTTCTCGAATGCCTGTGTTTGTTTTTGTTGGTGGTGAAAACGTCAACCAGAAGTGGCTCCATAAGCAATAGTAGAAATGGGTACAGCCTCACCTATTGTGTCATACTTTGACAATGATTCGATTCATTCACCATCATATATCCAAGGATAATTAACCTTGCTCAAATAAGGAGCATAACCCAACTATAGCTATAATCAAGTTAATCTAATTTAACTTGTTTAAATTAATGTACACCCACTTAGTGAGACAAAATAGAAAACGTGATCATGTGATATTGAGGGCAGAAGATTGCAGCTTGCGACTTTGCTTTGCGGTAAGATGTATTGCATCACTTCCTGTTGCCTTGTGTGTGCACTGAGACAGTTCTCGCTCCTCTTGAACTACTAATAATCACCTTATTTCTCCCTATAATTTACACATCTTGCATAGTTAACTCTATCCCATACTTGTTATATTCTAACGCTCACTCTTACAGAGCTTTAGTCTTTATTTTTCCCTTTTTAGCGGTGTGTCTGGTTCTCTAGCTTAGCATGGATACCAGTTCTCTTCGTCTATCTCCTGCTTTCACCTGCTCCGTGTGTCAGATGTTTAGTTACTCCTCTGCCTCCTTTAGTGGTAATGGTACATGTAACAAATGTAGTCTCTTTGTAGTTTTGGAGGCAAGGTTATCTGAATTGGAAGCTCGGCTCTGCACTGTTGAAAACCACCCGATAGCGAGCCAGGCCCCTTTAGTGAGTGTGGAGCCAACTAGCCTAGCTCGCTCTGTTAGTCGTCCCCAAGCAGATCCCGAGCAGCCGGGACTTAAGAGTGGCTGGGTGACTGTCAGGAAGAGGAGTCATAGTCCTAAAGTCAAGCCCGTGGTTCACCATCAAACTGTCAATGTTTCAAATAGATTTTCCCCACTCAGCGACACACCCGCTGAGGACAAAACCCTGGTAATTGGCAGCTCTATAGTCAGAAACGTGGCATTAGAGACACCAGCGACCATAGTCAAATGTATTCCAGGGGCCAGAGCAGGCGACATAGAATCCTATTTAAAACTGCTGGCTAAGGATAAGCGTAAATACGGTAAAATAGTTATTCACGTCGGCGGTAATGACACCCGGTTACGCCAATCGGAGGTCACTAAAATTAATGTTGCATCGGTGTGTAATTTTGCCAAAACAATGTCGGACACCGTAGTTTTCTCTGGACCCCTGCCAAATCTGACCAGTGATGACATGTTTAGCCGTATGTCCTCATTCAATCGCTGGTTGTCTAGATGGTGTCCAGCGAACAACGTGGGCTACATACTACAGTTGTAGTCTTACACACTTCTCTGCAGCTTCCCGCCTTAGCTTCTCTTCATTGGCTCCCTGTTAAATTCAGAATAGAATTTAAGATTCTTCTCCTCACATATAAAGTTCTTAATGACCGAGCTCCATCATATCTTAAATATCTCATTGTAAGATATTTTCCTAACAGAGCACTTTGCTCCCAAACTGCAGGTTTACTTGTTGTTCCCAGAGTTTCTAAAAGTAGAATGGGAG
This sequence comes from Leuresthes tenuis, assembly GCF_036924035.1. Classification (NCBI taxonomy): domain Eukaryota; kingdom Metazoa; phylum Chordata; class Actinopteri; order Atheriniformes; family Atherinopsidae; genus Leuresthes; species Leuresthes tenuis. The sequence goes on along the minus strand of NW_027325358.1, from coordinate 37,998,660 downwards.
GTAGAGCCTTCAGTTATCAGGCCCCTCTCTTGTGGAATAAGCTGCCAGTAAATGTCCAGGAAGCAGACACCCTTTCCACTTTTAAGATTAGGCTTAAAACTTTCCTTTTTGATAAAGCTTATAGTTAGGTGTTAGAAAAATTCTCTCAAAATTAGGCTCAGAGTCGCTGGATACGATTAACACAAAACATTTATTTCTTGCAAGAAAGAGACAAGTCCGCACAAATCCACACAACCTGTCGGGAAGATCGCTCAGAGTTGTCTCCCGACAAAATGGTGCTCCAGCTATTTATGTTGTTTATGCTTGCTGATCACACAATGTTATGAGAAAAGGCGCTTTTCTCACCATTCATTATTATGGGAAGGAACATTCAATGTTATGGGAAAAGGTGCTTCTCTCCCCATTCCTTGTTATGGGAAGGAACATAAAAGGCATTTCTCACCAGTTAATATTATGGGAAAGACTAGTACCAGAGTCAAAACACTTTTGCTTGAATCATAGAAGAGGAAAGATGGAGGGACTCTTCTGTCATAGTATAACTATATCATTTTTCCAACATTTCCTCCTGTTTATGCTATGAAGTATTAAAACTCCAAAAACCCTGCACCCCGTACAATTAACATTGAATGTATTTCTACCGTTCGCAGTGCATAGGAGCGAAAAACCCATTTGCTCTATTTACGGGAAAATTCTGGCCCCATTCTCTCCTTGGCGACCGACCGCTTAGTCACTCACTCAGTATCAAAGGTCGCACTCCGAACCGTTAATTTCAATGAATGGTGATGGACCTAGGTGTGACCAGCAAACACAAAACGGATACACAACCAAAAATACATGGCAAAAAGGACAAAAATCAATAAAAATGGAAATCAATAAAACTATGACTAAATGATTAATGAACAAAATTAATACAATGGAATAATAAAAAATGGAAATATGACACAAACAAAAAATTAATGAAATGAAAATAAGAATAATAAATAATAAATGAAAATATGATTATATGCAATTAATAAATAATATGAAATTGATATTAAATGGAAAAATTAATAAAATGAAAAAAATAATAAAATGAAAAATAATAATAAATGAAAATCAAGAATAGTCAAACAATAATAATAATAATACAATGCAGTTTATTCAGTCCACTCTGCAATCGTCTGCTTCTGGCCGAACATCAGTCCGGCTGGGTCTGGAACTGCTAAGCTATCTTGGAAGGAGAGGTTACTAGCACTTCACTTCCAGGAAGAGGTCTTTACCACCTCTTATTCCCTAACTAATCCTCTTTTAGGACACTTAAGGATATAATTCAGCCATACAGTGGTTGGAGGCTGTAGATTGTTAGACGTTACTTGGTGGAATGAACTCTTCAAATTAGCTTTTCATTCATTTGGGGTGGAGTGCTTAGCTTCGCCGTCCACCCTTTTGTACACATGTGGATAAAAATTTGTGATTGTTCCGCCATCATCTTGGCATGATGGGAATTCCAGAATTCCAGACACCTGGTCAGTTACCTGACTTTGAGTCCTGTAGTGGTTCTGCTGCTGATGCAGTTCATTTAACCTGTGGACGAAAGTTAGCAGGAAAAAGCAACATATCATCTTTACAATGTTCTACATTCAGGAATTGCCTTTTAATAGGTCCAATTCCCATGTTCATTGGTCTTTCATATGAACGCAAAAATAATCATTAAAGAAATCATTGAGAATTCACTCGGGGTCATTCAAAGTACTTTAAATGTTATCTGTATCATCGTCTCCATCATCCATGTGTCGCTCGTTGTCATCATCTCCCTCTACAATAGACAGAGACCAACCCATTCTCCATCATGTCAGTGAAGGGGTCGTTGATTGTCTATCAATTCTGCAGAGAGTGATGCGAGTCCCTCTTTGTGATTCTGCCATCTGCGGAAGTATTGTTAGGAATAAAGGAACAGGAAAAAGTTCCAAACATTTTAATTGTTCAGCAATGCCTTGTAGATGTAATTTATCCAATAAACATTTTTATTTATTGTTGCCCACCAGAAAAGAAAAGATTCAAAGTCTGTAGTTACTTGATTTCTAGCTTTAAATTCATCTGGGACTCAGAACTCCAATGCTATCCAGGTACACTCTGTTGTCAAATGAACCTCCAGACACAGTTAAATGCTTGAGACGTTGCAGCTTCTCACCCAAGGCCTTAAAGTCCCCCACAGGGAACAGATGGAAAGGCATCAGTAGTTGGGCTATTGTGCAGCTGCCAGTTAGGCAGAAGGACGGACCTCAGTTTCATATCCCCACACAGCCATCAGAGGTCTGCTCTCATGGAAGTTTGGTTCCGAAACCAAGATGCTGAGTAGTTACCTGCGTCCTGAGTGACAATAGATGGATAATCTGACAGGAGTGTACCCACATTCTTACCTGTACCCCTGTGGATGAAACATATATAATTACCCTTATAAGCCACCGCTGAGGGCGGTACATCTCTTTTCTTAACTTCTGGGAACAACAAAGAGAGAGTTTTACATTGCTCTGTGTTAGGTACAAAAGATTCATTATGCAATTGTAATGCTTCATTTCTAAATTTATATTCTGGCTTTTGCACATTCAATACAATTAGATTGGTTATTTTGTCATGCTGTATACATTCTAACAAAATTCCAACTGATACACTGGCGATTCTTCAGAAATCTTGTATTAACATACGTTTCACATATGTACTTTTCAGAATACACATGGGCTTTTTGGTTGTCTTTACATAAAATAATTGAGCATAAGTCAATGTCAGCCACCCCATCTATTACTGCAACAAAAAATAGGTTGACAAGTTGTCTGTTGGACCTGAGGGACCTCCTATCTCTGTGGTCAGTCTGGGTCTGAGGGTGATTCATTGTAATGCATTATCTTTTAGTTTTTTATTAATCTGTGCTTAATCCCATAGAATTAGGAATACGATAATAAGAATAATGATTAACAATACACAGCTGGTTCCTTTTAACCTACAAATCCTGGTAATTTAAATGGATGCCACGGCTGCTGTCTGTCTATCCCTGTCTTATTTTAGCCACACCCTATGTTCTCGTTTTAGCCGTTGTTCTCTTCACTGAGGTTGAGACGAACCCCCCCACTGTTGAGAGAATTCCCCTTTGTAGTCAGACTCATGCCTCAGAGAACGGTGGTGGGTAACTAATCTTTCCCTACTTCTGCAGGTCGTGGCCTTACTAGCTTACAGTGTGATAAGTGCATCCAGGATATATTAGTTTAGCTGCTGTGGTTTCTGTAAGCAGTACCTGATATGGACCTTCCCACCTTGGGCTGGAGCAGTTATCTTTCTTTATCACTTTGATGAGGATCCAGTCTCCAGGTTTTAGAGATTCCTCCACAGGTTCACCTGGAACAGACTAGACAGAAGAGATATCTCTACTTGTTAACATTTTAACCATGTATCCTGCTAAGGTTTCTTCTCTTTCTTCATCATGTCCGGTGAATAGTTTTAACTGTGGTTGTAAAAATGGTCATACATTATCTCAAATTGAGTTAATCCTGTGCTAGTTAGAGTAATATGCATGTTTAGGACTACTAGTGGTAAACAGTAAACCCAATTCTTCCCAGTCTCTTCAGTCTTGACTTAATTATTCAATTGTGTCTTTCCAGCAAACCTGCTGATTGTGGATGATATGCACAGTGGTTTCTGAGATCCTTTTTTTTTAAAGTTCTGCGCCATCAGGAAGATAATATTGTTTACAAAGTGCGTCCCTGTTATCACTGTAGATATTTTCAGGAATTCCAAATCTAGGTAATATTTAATTCACCGGTGTTGAGGGTACATCTGCCTGTGCATCTGGAAATACTTCACTTCATTTGGTAAAACATCACTAATCACCAGGGAGACCCCTTTTTAATTCAATGAAATCCATACAAACATGTTGAAAAGGGTCCTCCGGCCTCGGGAACTGTCCTCGCCCCGGTCCTAGGCCATATGTATGGATCATATTTGCACATATTTGACATGTTAGACAAAAATTCTTTATTATCATATTATGATATTATGATTTTATCATAAATAAAACCATACACTGCAAAAACCTTGTTCATTATTGCTACCAGCCCTCCTGTAGAAACATGCCGTGCTCCATGGCTCGATACTGAAGCATATTTAAACAAACTCTTTGGCAGTATAAGTTCTACATTTCATAGTAAATGGCACCTTTATCCTTCCAGATCTGTCCTTGTAAGTGTACATTTGGTTTTGCATCCATGGTCCAATTTAATGGACTAGTATATGCATCCAGTTTCTCAGAATACTCTATTCCTGGATCCACCTCCTCCCAATCTGAGGCTTCTTCACATGCAGTCACAAACACCCCTAAACGCCTCCAGTGGTCGTCTGTGGGTTTGGAGAGTGACATATGGGGTGCATTCCATGATCTTAAAAACTTTCTCATTTGTTTAAAGAATAAAATATGTCCTCCCCTTGAGTATATTCGTAAGACACAGTGCAGTGTACTTCATGTGGTGACCTGAGGGTGAGCTCTCCTGAGGCGTGTTCTTTTGCCTTCTGAAGGAGAGGAAGCGTGATAGAGCTGGGGCCTGTAGACACAAGATCCAAACTATACCTGTATGAAGGTGTTCTCATGCTGAATCATTGTTTGAGCGGACTTCATTCGAACTACAGTTAAACCTTTTTCTTCTGGAACTATTCTTAGCTTCAATAAATGGAGTAAATCCCTTCCCAGTAAGTTACAGGGACACAGAGTGGACAAGACAACCTGACAATCAGCACTTACCCCACTCCGTGTATCTGTTACTGTCAAGAGTTTTGATAAACGCTCAGGATGGCTCTTAACATTTGCTGATTTGACCCAAACAATTTCTTTGGATTCCTCAACTCCCGGAATGTCATCAGGATGGATTACAGTTCGTGTTGCACCTGTGTCGCATAGAAAAGTTACCTCCATCCCGGAAACATTCAATGTAATCTCAGGTTTGATGTCATACTATAAGATAAGTTCAATTCCCACTAAGTTTAACACTTTTTCTGGCTTTTCTGCTTCTATCCTGGTTACAGCTCCTGTTTTTTTTCTTATCTAGTCATAACTGACTCCCAAACTCTTCCTCTGTCTTACTCTTGCTCCTGCAGTCCCTCGCCCAATGCCCCCTCCTTCCACACAGCCTCCTGCTCTGTCTCTCCTTCTCCGTCACTGCTCCTGTTGTGATCTGTGTTTTTGCTTTCCCTCATCACATATATAGTTGCTTCTCTCCCTTCCAACAAAAAGTTTAGTCCTTTCTTCCTTTTCTTTTTGTTGTTAGAGTGCTCCTCTGCTTTCCCTCTTTATTCCATTGCTGTGCAAACACATTAAGATGACTGTTTATTGTCATGTTACAAGTCACACAAAATTACTCTCTGCATTTGACCCATCTAGTTTGGCACCTGTTGAACACACATGCACAACCTTTCTGTTTAATTTAATTAATATTTATCTGTAGGCTTAGAAACTGCTTATAGTATTAATATATTAATCCATATATTACGCTGATTTATTGCAGCTGTCTTTAAATTTCTCTTTAAGAAAACTATTGTTTGATATCTGACTCACATAGCATATTTCATTGCTGTGTTGGTTTTTAAAAAATATATATTTTATATACAAAATATATACTAATACTCTTTTGTTTCCCATTCTGTGAGATAAATGCTTTAATCTCTGATGAATATGATGTCAGTTCCTAAGCTCATAAGTTCATAAGTTTTAGGGAAGTTAGTCAATCAGAAGTAATGAAGCATTACTTAACCATAGCATTACTTAACATTAATATGTTAAATTCTCTATTTCCGGCTTATGTTTCTGATACACTTATGATTTTGTTGCAGAAGAGCTAATCTCAAATTTAGAAAATGTTTCAGTTTGGCTTGAAAACCATCTGCACCTGAAAGGTTTGACTGTCTGGTCTCAGACCTGCTTCAGGTGGAAATTATTTCATTTTTAATGCCTTGAACTTTGTCATTAAAGAATATTCCAACTTCATTACCCTTATATGTAGAAATGAGTTCTAAATGCAACCTGGAGGGTTTGTTAATCTGTTTACTGTAGCAAGCAAGACATGAGAGTTGTTACTGCAGTTTTTTATGATTTCAGAAAAATAACTCTCTCTTCATCTATGCAAAGTCACACGCTGAGTTAGACCAAACATTTCAAGGAAAGCAGTGAGTTCTTTAGCTTGCTTATTATGGGCTACATCCATGTGCACCTTCAAGTCCCCTGTTATGACTAAACAGTCAACAGCAGTGCACACAATTTAAAGAAATTCAGTAAAATCATCAATAAAATCATATATGGGTATATTGGCCCTGAATATGGCACAAAGACCCTCCCCACTCTCGTCTCGTCTTGTTGTTTCAGCTCTCAGTTAAACACATCAAATCAAGACTGTGAGAGGAAAGTATCAAAAGCATTGTTAGACAGGAAAAAGTCAGAAAGCTGTTGGTATACAACTTTTCCTGGGACTTTGCCTAAGAATGGCAGGTTTGATAAGGAAATGATAAAAATCTCAGCTTGTAAAACATCTTTTTCTCAGACAGTTTTTCCTGTGAAAGGAGTAAAGATTTGAAATGATCTGTTTGTTTATCTGAGATCTTCTGAACTTTAACTCTTTAAGAGAGCTGTTAAATCTTAATACACAAACTTGTACAAATGTCTAGCTCTAATCCTTGTTGTTCTTTTTTTTTTGTTGTGTTTTTTTAAACTAGATTTACTTTGTACATTACTTGTGTCTTCCCCTTCTCTAGGATTGGGCAATTTTACCATGTTCAATTCTCCCTCAAACCCAAATTTATTTTCTCATCTCTCTAAGTATTCAATATTATCGGGTTTTTTCTGAAACATGATTTTAGCACTCCCCCTTAACTCCCGGTTAGCTTTAAAACAGATATTTCCCATACTGTCCTCTTGCAGCTAATCAATTTTCGGTGGAGTTATTCTGATTACTACCGAATGAAACACTACTTCTGTCGTTATGTCACGAGCAACAACCAGATTCCAATGTTCACTTCAACTCAATTAGTCAGTAACACATTTTTCTGTCGTCACCATCAGCAACATCACACACCAGCAGCTGTTTCACTCTTATACATACATAGCAAATAAACCAACGCTGCAGCCAAGCAGGAAAAAAATCACAATTTAACAAACAAATAATTCAGCAACCAGCCCTTTTAGCAAACCAACAATTCTATCACAAAGCAACAATTCAACAATGACCTATACCTTCAGCAACAATACACACACACACACACAGCTGTTTTACTCCCATACATACATAGCAAATAAAACAACACTGCAGCAAAGACTTTAACAACCTTCGGAGGTTGGCAAAGACTTTAACAAACAATTCGACAAACAAACAATTTAACAACCAGCCCCTTTTTACAAACAAACAAATTAATTTCACAAACTAACGATTCAACAATCAGGCCATTTAACAAACAAACGATTAGACGTATAACATTAACAAAAACTAACATGGATTTAAAACTTGCGATCTTTCATCGCAAACTCTCTTAAGAAAGATTCCGTTTCTAACGCGCGGCGCGGAGTTATTTATTCCTGTAGTCTTCTCACACAGACTATGGACTAACCTTTTCTGACTGCATTTTTGTTGTCCTTGGTTAATCCCACCACTACACACGGTTACCAGTTAAAAGGTTGACCTTTTCTGACCGTTTCATATGTGGGTTAATCCAACACAACATACAGTTACCAGTTAAAAGGCTTTTTCTTTTGCCTCACCTTTTCTGACTGCTATTATGTTTTCATGGGTTAATCCTATACACAGTTACCAGTTAAAAAGCTGACATTTTCTGACTGCTTCTTTTATGGGTTAATCCAACACAACCTACACACAGTTACCAGTTAAAAGGCTGACCTTTTCTGACTGCTATTATGTTTTCATGGGTTAATCCTATACACAGTTACCAGTTAAAAGGATGACATTTTCTGACTGCTTCTTTTATGGGTTAATCCAGCACAATTTACACACAGTTACCAGTTAAAAAGATGACCTTTTCTGACCGCTAATTAGGTTTTCATGGGTTAATCCTATACACAGTTACCAGTTAAAAAGCTGACTTTTTCTGACTGCTTCTTTTATGGGTTAATCCAGCACAATTTACACACAGTTACCAGTTAAAAAGATGACCTTTTCTGACCGCTAATTAGGTTTTTATGGGTTAATCCTATACACAGTTACCAGTTAAAAAGATGACCTTTTCTAACTGCTATTAGGTTTTTATGGGTTAATCCTATACACAGTTACCAGTTAAAAGGATGACTTTTTCTGACTGCTTCTTTTATGGGTTAATCCAACACAACCTACACACGGTTACCAGTTAAAAGGCTGACTTTTTCTGACTGCTTCATTTGTGAGTGATCCAACATAACTTTTACACAGTTACCAGTTAAAAGGCTTCTTTACTAGGTTGCATTCGAAATAGTATATTCTTAGGAAAATAGCAACGACTCAATCTATTTAAAGGCCTCCAGTTTCCATCAATTGCTAATTATCTAATCAAAATTTTCCCTAATAATCACACTATTTCCAACCAACAATAGTAACAAAAAGGGTTCCTAACCATAAATCCACTGGTAAGTTAAACAACGAAGAATCCAGCGAGTCTGTCCACTGATTCAAAAATAGATCCTGTCACCTTTCCTCCAGCCAGTGGCAGCCGGCCTCTATCAGAAACTCTGCTGAGAGGACTTCAGTTAGGAATCCTGGACCCCCCCGTGCACGGTTTCAGCTCCGATTCTGGAAGGTGGAAAGGACTTAGAATCCGGCTCGAAGGACCATTATGTCAGAAAAATTCTCTCAAAATTAGGCTCAGAGTCGCTGGATACGATGAACACAAAACATTTATTTCTTGCAAGAAAGAGACAAGTCCGCACAAATCCACACAACCTGTCGGGAAGATCGCAGAGTTGTCTCCCGACAAAATGGTGCTCCAGCTATTTATGTTGTTTATGCTTGCTGATCACACAATGTTATGAGAAAAGGCACTTTTCTCACCATTCATTATTATGGGAAGGAACATTCAATGTTATGGGAAAAGGTGCTTCTCTCCCCATTCCTTGTTATGGGAAGGAACATAAAAGGCATTTCTCACCAGTTAATATTATGGGAAAGACTAGTACCAGAGTCAAAACACTTTTGCTTGAATCATAGAAGAGGAAAGATGGAGGGACTCTTCTGTCATAGTATAACTATATCATTTTTCCAACAATCGGAGGTCACTAAAATTAATGTTGCATCGGTGTGTAATTTTGCCAAAACAATGTCGGACACCGTAGTTTTCTCTGGACCCCTACCAAATCTGACCAGTGATGACATGTTTAGCCGTATGTCCTCATTCAATCGCTGGTTGTCTAGATGGTGTCCAGCGAACAACGTGGGCTACATACTACAGTTGTAGTCTTACACACTTCTCTGCAGCTTCCCACCTTAGCTTCTCTTCATTGGCTCCCTGTTAAATTCAGAATAGAATTTAAGATTCTTCTCCTCACATATAAAGCTCTTAATGACCAAGCTCCATCATATCTTAAAGATCTCATTGTAAGATATTTTCCTAACAGAGCACTTCGCTCCCAAACTGCAGGTTTACTTGTTGTTCCCAGAGTTTCTAAAAGTAGAATGGGAGGCAGAGCCTTCAGTTATCAGGCCCCTCTCTTGTGGAATAAGCTGCCAGTAAATGTCCAGGAAGCAGACACCCTTTCCACTTTTAAGATTAGGCTTAAAACTTTCCTTTTCGATAAAGCTTATAGTTAGGGATGGCTCAGGTAATCCTGAAACATCCCATAGTTAAGCTGCTATAGGCTTAGACTGCTGGGGGACCTCATCTGTCACACCTTTCCTCACTTTGCTCTCTTTTTCTCCCTGTTTAATTTCACAAATGATATTATGTCCATGTGACATTATTGTGGTTATTAACTTGTGTTTCCCTGTTCCAACAGGTATCCTTTGAATGGCGTTATGGTGTTTTTCCCCCCTCTTTTCCCTCTTTTCTGTCTTCTCAAACCCCAGCTGGTCGAGGCGGATGGCCACCCTTCCTGGTTCTGGTTCTGCCAGAGGTTTCTTTCTGGTTCTGCCAGAGGTTTCTTCCTGAGTCTGGTTCTGCCAGAGGTTTCTTCCTGGTTCTGGTTCTGCCAGAGGTTTCTTCCTGTTAAAGGGAGTCGTTCCTTTCCACAGTCCCTCAGGCTCAGGACGGGAGATTGGACTGAAGACGAGTTTCGGTGCAATCTGTTGGTTTCCTTAGCTAGGATATTATTTTTTAATTGGCTCTATATGAATTAATTGGATTATGATTACAATGAATTGCATTCCAATTGGCTTGAATTGGACTATATTATTTAAGTGCCTTGAGATGCCAATTGTTGTAATTTGGCGCTATATAAATAAAACTGAACTGAATTGAACTGACCATATGCTTAGTAAATCATTTGTTAGCCAGAGAAGCTATAATGATGGGGACGTGTAGCTGGGGTTGCCACCTGTCCTGTAAAATACGGACTCGTCCTTTATTTAGCAATTGTGATTTGTTCTGTATTTTGAAAAATATCACAGAAAAAAACTTAGGCCAGCAAAATTGGGAACAGAATATTTCAGGCTGGCTGACTGAAATATGGATATATATTAATGTTACATTTTACATTAGAAACGTGGTTTACAGGAATAACATGGAAAACTTCGAGTAAGTTTTATTTTTCATGTCCAGCAGACCGAGCCTTTTATATCAGCAATAAGAATAAATAAACAGGAATACACAGTGTTTGGGAGACTGACTATGTTATTTGTTAAACTATTGTTCAAGTGAACACAACTCAAGTTGGAAAAGACTATGGCTCTCTCGGCATAAAAAATCCCCACTAAACAGTGTCAAAAACGTTTTATACTGGGAGCCGCAGGTTCAAAGATAAAATAACATCCTTGACACAATAAATGATTATGTTTTGTCGTTTTACCAACAACTTGATCAGAAATGACGTACAGGCAGTAGAATCTGCCTCTCTGACTGTTGTCCTCCCGACACCAGGGATTATTTCAGGGGAACAGAATTTCGCACAACACCGGTATGTTACATGATTCATTCAATTTCTAATATGGTTGTACTTTTGCAGAAGGTATCAGTACATGCATGAGAATAGCCTACTTCAGAAGAATGTTGTGGTTTCATTAATTGTTTTGGATGTTGAATTTTCAGAGTTGAATTAATGATTAAATATACAGTATTAGCCAATACAAATATTATGGCCATTTCATCCTGTAAGACCCTGATATAGAAATAAATGAGCAAAAAAAAAAATGTTGACCTTCCAGATATTGTTTTAGGAGGCCTCCTAATTAAAGAGTTTTCAGATTTTAGGAAACGTTGTAAATTTGCAAAATTGAGCAAAGTTGGGAGCAGAACTGTCTGGGGTATCACCTGCAGGCATTTCTTCCTGAATGAATTCAGCCATGGTCTGAACTTCCAGAGTTTGTCCTTCTTTTCCAACTCTGACACAGTCAAGTTGTTTATCATACTAAAAGGAACACCAGCATCCCCCCAGAGCATGCTTTGTGCCAAGACGCAGGCCCACCCGTCACATTAATATGGGCATGGGTCTCAGCCAATCAGAAAACAGAATTCATTGTTGTCGGGTGAGGTCTGACGTAGCAGTGGACGTAAACCCCCGTTCCATGAATGAAGAGCAGACGTAACCGCCCGCCCAGTTACTTAATGTCTGGGGGATTGAGGATGCGTCAACCTGGTTGGGACATAGAAGGGAGCCGCTGATCGTTTAGTTTGGGAGCCGCTGATCTACGTTATAAAAGTTCTTTTTAGTGACAGTCACATCAACAATGATCAGGTTATAACTTTGGCACAAAGCATCAAATGGCAACAATTAAGCTTAGTTGTGAACACGGTTCCTTTACAAGTAATAGTAATAAGGAGTCTGCTACATCAATCCGTTGCTTTGCAGCTTTCAATGGACTCGAACGGATGTTGGTGGTTGGTCGTCCTCGTCCCATTTGAGGCTCCACAGCATCCAGCTGTTCCAGGACTGAACAGAGGTTTACTATGGAACCTCATTAATGTGTAAATCTGTGACGGCAGAGTATGCAGCCAAGCTCTCTGACTTGTTCTACTCGGCCACGGGCATCAGACCCAGATATATTATTAGATTCTACCTGCTCAGCTAATTCTAACAGTGTTTGCACAATTTGAGGGAGCGCCATGATCCGTGATGCGTCCTCTAAAGACCCGGCAATTCAATCAATTTCCCGGCACATTTGCTATGTAATGCAGGGAGCTGAAGAAGAGCTGACGTCACTCTGCTGCGCCGCTCAGAATGCTTTTTCCTTTTCGAATCATGGGCAGCACTTTGCGGGCAGACCATGAAAACGAAAAAGCAATAATGTGCAGTCTTGAAGAAGAAAATGCAATGGAATGGAATAATTGATTACTAATTTCATTCATGAGTCGAATAATGCAGCCACATTCTTAAAATGAAAAAGCTTTTCTGCAAATGCATTTTAATTTAAATTATGGTCACGATTCGCTTCCATACCCAGAGCACTTACAGTTTCACATTCCAGACCATTCGCAACTGTCGCTGAACAATGCAACAGGCATCCCCCCAACAACTGCAGAAGCTGTGTTTCTGTCTCCTAATGCTACTAACTGCTACTTGGGCAACACTCAGTGGGTCTCCATGATGAGATTAACTGGATTATAGCTACAGTTGGGTTCTGCTCCTTATCTGAGGGTAACTATCCTTGGATATATGGCGGTGAATGAATGGAATCACTGGCACAAAGCATGTCATACCCCAGTACCATAGGTGGCGCTGTCCCCATTTCAGCTATCGCTAATAGAGCCACTTCCTGTTGACGTCTTCACCGCCAACAACAACAAACTCAGGCATTCAGAAAGATGGCGAACGCAGAGCGAGATGAAGCTGCGTCCTTCTCCATCTGTGATGAGCTGGTTATGGCACAGATGATGCACAGCGACGCATTCTCCATCGCGTTGTTTGTTTCTTTCTGACGGCGGCGACAACAACAGTAATATCGTCTCCTTCGACTTCCGGGTGACGATCGCGGGAAAAAATCTCGAGCATGCGCAGAACGCCGGCCGTCGGACCGACTCCAGTGCCCACGGCTCCAGGTCCCACGTCATCTGGCCATCCGCCAGACCATCAGAGCTTCCAGGCCCCACGTCGCTGGAGTCCTCGTCTCTTTGTTTGTCTGCGCATGTTTGCCAGCATGTGAAAGCAAAATGATACATGACAGAATGCACCATGCAGGGCGGGATGTTCAAAACCCTATTGGGGTTCCAGTTCTGGTTAACAAAGACCTAATGTTAGTGTGTGACTTATTTAAGCAAATGTTAAACAATGGGTAGTTTACATACGAGATCACAACTAACATCAACTCAGCTGAAATGAACCTTACTTTCTAAACATTATCACCACAAAACTTTGGAAAAGACAAGCGATGAACTTTCAAACAAAGGATCCTATGCTTAGCTGTGTTGCACTGGTTCTAATGCCCAGTGTTCTATTGTTACCACAGTCCTTAGAAATGTTCAGTCCTTGAAGAAAAGAGCTGAAAATGTGTCAAGTCAAGTCAAGGTCCAGTTGTTGGTGTAAATCCCTTGTGCTTTCTAGAAGAAGGATTCTGGTTGCTTCTTCTGGTCCTTTTGGAGTTAGCGCTCAAGCTAACTCTAGGTCATCTCTCAATGTATTCTCAGCTGTACACTTGTCTTGGCCAGCTAAAAAGGGGGTCCTTGCAGGTTTTGTGTGCTGCAAGAGAGAAACAAAGAAGGATCTCACCCCTGACGGGCCTTGATCCTGTATAATGTAAGAGCCAATTGAGCAGAGGTGAGCTGGGACTGCAAGAGAAGGAACTGGGAAACCTCATTTCAGAGGTTTGGAAGGAGAGAGCGTGGATAAGCAGTCTCAGGTGTTTTTACTGACTTGATCAGGGTGTGTGGCTATCTGGAAAGAAAGCCAAGGACTTTCAGATTAAAATCCATTTTCCTCCACAGATGAATGACTTCAGTGGGGCAGGTTCCCAACACAAGGTGTGACTTACTGAGCACATGGTCACAGCTGCATGTGCCCTCATCATCACATGATCACGGGTACTATATTGTCTCAGTGTTCTCCCCTGTTCTCCAACACACTCGTCCACACTCACTCACTCACACACATAATGGTCTTTCTCCCATTGCTTGTGTATTTCGTACATAGGATTAGATTGGTAGACAATAGTATTTATTAATGAAAGTAGCATTGATTTAATCATTGTACCAACTTTAATAAATTCTATTGTACTATTTTAAAGGAGAAGTTGTTTTGTGGTCATTGTGTGTGTTTCACTGTGTTGCGCAGTGCTCAGATTCTTATGACACATACAGAGCATATGTGGAGGACATATGCTCTGTATGTGTCATATCTGTCCCAGATTGACACATATAGACCAATATATTTTGGAACTGAGATTGGGTTTTAGTTCTTAGCTTCTGACATACATCAGAATAATAACATAATAATTTTACTGAATATTAATAACTGTCCTTGGACACATTTATATTATATATTATACTAATAACTAATCCAGCTCCTATTTGATCCCCAGCTCTTGCAACACTACACATAAGAGCTGTAAATACTGCATATTGCACTTGGCCACGTAAGTCCAGTACTAATGCACATGATAGTATAATTTAGTTTCAACCCAGCTTGATTTTATAACCTGCAGGAAACTCTCAACATAAAATGGATCAAAATGTTGATATGAAATCTCACCAGGGGTAAGTTAATATTTCAGCTGCATTAACAGTTAGTGGACAATATAAAGTGGGTGGAATGAATTTCTTGGTGCAATTTGCTTTCCAGGTAAAGGTTAGCATGCGATGTTCTGCATTTAACCCGGTTCCAGTGTGTACCTGTGAACCCTCTCCAGCACCTGACCTCTCAGTAACCTTGATCACGCCGGTCACATGGGATCCCTATCCATCAAAATATTTTTTTTCTGTAACATCTCTGAAGCCCTCACTAACTGCGTGTGTGTGTCTAAGAAAGAGACAGAAACAGAGAGACAGAGTTACTACTCCCCTCCTCTGGTTATGAAAACACAGAAACCGCCAGCACTGGCAGACACTTGGTCTAGCTAATATTAAATCCCTGAAAAACACACTTTATTCTATATAAGGTTGTAAGATCTGACTTTTACACATGGAAATGAAATAGTCAATCACATGGGAGATAAAATATTTAATGAAAACAAACCTTTATTTATGGCATATTACCTCTCACATCATTGGGAGAATGTTTTCAGTGGGTTCTGCAGGAGTCCAGGCTCAGGGAGGTCGTTGTGTCAAACACTGGACATCTTGATTCACTTTAAGTGCCGTATGCTTAGTGGAGTATTGTAGCTTTTAGTAATGTTAAAATATGCACAGGCACACATGCATAACAAGAGAAAATAGATAGTATCTTAAAGTAGATAAAGGCAACAAATGGGAAACGTAATGGTGTACATTTACTTTTACATATGTGTGAGTGGTACAAATATATGTACCTTTCAGATTGTTGAAAATCCCATTTGCTGTTCTTCACATCAACCTGAAAAACTTTAACCCATCCCTCTGTTCAGAACAGTTTTCCTATATGGACTGTTCACCTCAGGTTATTTTCAGTTCTACCTCATATCTTTTCTATATCCACCTCTAAATGGAAAGGTTTGTTGCAGTCTGGTTATGTGCACACGTATAATGGATGGCTGTTCCTGGCCTCTCATTTTGACATATCTCTGTCGGGGTGCTGCAGTAAGCACACAGTTTACAAATGAACAATGAAATGGGCAATTAAAAAGCTGCATCAGATGTACCAGAGTTGTTTTAAGTGAATCGTAAAGTCACATTTTGCAAAACAAACTGCTTTTTCTATGACGCATTTATTGCAAACTTAAACCCCTTTCAGAGACTTGTTATAAAATATTATCAGCTATAAACACTATATTTGGATTGGTAAACTGTTTTCAGCTTACATATGCATTTTTGTATATGTCCCAATCAAATAAATTTAAAACAAATGAAGGAACTGTAATGCTACAGTTTGTTACTTGAGTACATAATAGCTTTTCTTTTTTTTCTCCTAAGTACCCTAAAATGTTGCGTTAATGTTTTATCTGATGGGTGTAAAGGGTACATTTGTGCCCAGATTAAAGTAAGCAGAAAACCTGCAGGGTAAACACACACAGTGCCCAAGATCAGGGTTTGTTTGAACATTTTCTAACTTCTGACTGTTTGTCTTTCCTTCACAGACTCAAACTTAACCTAACAAACACTTGAGTGGATTTAAGACTTGATTCAGCTTTGGTTTTGAGACACTTGAGTTTTCAAAGTTTCTTTTTACTACTCTATTTGTGATATGACTCACCTCTAATCATTTTGAAAAATTCTGAAATGTTAGTCTATGGGAGAGAAAATAGGTAAAATATTGAGATCATTGCAATACTCTAATTAACTGTTATGATGTAATTTTGTTCATATCACAGGATCCTGTTGGAAATCTAATGGTGTCATCTTCTTACTTTAGGACAGAATCATTCATAAGCATCCTTTCACCCACCCACAACACATACTATCGCACTGTGTAAAACACACCCTGCTAGAACTGAATATAAACTATTCATTTGATACTGTTGTGAAACATCAGCCATGATGTAATGATGTCATATAAAGGTGTTTCACTCCCACAGAGGATGGAGTTCTGAGCAAAATAATGAAAACTCAATCATTTACCACTGAGGCTTTTGGCGTGCCCTGATTTTTTGCGATGTTTTAAACTTAGCAGTTTAAGTTTGCACTGTAGCCAGCAAGGAATTATATATTTTCCAAAGCCTATAACAGACTGCTGTTTTATTGGGAAATAAAGGCTGAACCACTTGGATCCTAAAATAGTTCCAGACATCCCAGTGTCACAACTCTTAGGCATACATAACTGTGACCAACAGAGTTTGATTGGTTCCCCAAAAGAATGTAAGCCTTCACAGACCTGAAATGGTTGGTAATCTCTTAAAAGCAAAGCCCACCATTCCACTAAGATGAGTCATTTAAGTGCAAGAGTTCAACATTTGTAGGTGAAACATGCTTCCCTTTGTTTTTATGCCTTGGGGGTTTCATAGCAATGACTTCCCTCCAATAGAGAATGGCTAAATGCTGCCATCTTGTGGTCAAAGTAAAAAAAAAAATCCAATATCATAGCACAACAACAATGGGATTCATACACCATCTCAAGAGAATATTATTAATTTAGCTATAAATATGATAACTAAAGAAAAATAGAAGATTATATCTGACATATGATTTATTTTCTACAATTTCTTTATCTTACTTATTCAGCTTCTTCTTCAGCTTATGAGAGCATTGGACTATTTTTTTCCGCATCTTTTATGCCCAAAACATCTACATCTACATTAAAGTCTATGATGCAAAACACAAGCATAGCATGCCAACCTTTAATTCTATTGGCATGATAAGAAAATAATAACAGAGAGGTGATCAAGACTCATTAAAGATGCAGATGATACATTTGTTCTGTTGTACTGGTTCATGTTGCAAAGCAAATTTCAAATAGATCAAATTCACACCTGACAATGGTCACAAAAATACACTAAGGGTTAGATTTTTTTTGTTACTTAACTTTTGATTGCTCACTTAACTGAAATAGTACTTTCCATAAAAACAATTCAAATACCTCATTCCTGATGTGTTATGCTCAAAGAATTGTGGAAACTTTTCTATTCGTAGAATATTCAGACCATTATGTGGAGCATCTAACCTCATCGTTAACCTCTTCAGCGGTAGACTGATTAAAGTTAACACACTGTGGGAGGGCCTGACCTTCTGAGACAGTATTTCCTGTTAAGCAGCAGGTGGTATCCCAAGATTTATTTATGTGCTAACATTTTCTCTTCTGACCTGCCAGGTTAATTAGCAACTGAAAATGTGTTGGTGTTCGTTTTAAGCTACGGGGAGAAAGTGCCACATGCAAGGGGTTTATTGAAGCAGCTAATACACAAAATGTTGGCAGTCACACAGGAGCTCTAAAGTAAGTCTCAAACATTTTGCTAGATATAGTATGAACAGCATCTGATCCAGTTCTGTTTTTCCTTTAAGTAACATCAAGCAGAGAGACTGTAGGCCTGAGAAAAGGGTCATCTTAAATACTTCACTCCTGAAAAGGTTAGTGAGTAATACATTATTATAGTAACACATTCCTGAAATGGATGGTCAGGTCAGAGTAGGTTACATGTTGCTTCCAGCTGCACAAAGTGGAAACAAGAAATTTTAGCAGCTTTAAAACCTGCAATTTCCAAGAAAATTCTTTTCTTTCTTAGATAGAAAAAAATAACACTTAAAATGTTTTACATTCTGAATATCGACCAGCAGGATTAGGTCAATAGGCATTCGGTGACCTTGTTGCCTAATACATTGTTTATCTTTATATGTTGGATTCTGTTGAGAAAAAAATCTAAATAGTTTTTTTTACTATTTATATGAGCATTTTCTACAAAAAAAAAGAAAAACAACAATAATAATGATAAAATAATTGCTGCTCCATTTGTTAAGTGGATGTGAACAGCAATAACAGTATCATAGCTGGTAAAACTGTGCACTTAACTTTAGTTATAGTAAAGGAAACAAATGTTTGAGTTTCAGCACTGAGGCTAAGGCTTTTTTTATTGTCATCTAGAATAGTAGATCCGGCCATGGATCGATCTATCTGTCTGTCTGTCTAGGTTTGTGTAAAACCAGGGAAGCAAGTCATGTTTCTTACTCCCCCAACATTCTCATCCTGGAAGTTTTTGATTGATCCAAAGTGCTGTCGGACTGGGAGCTCAGCATGTAGAAGCGAATGAGAGGCACCTCGTCATGGCCTGTCAGTCACAACCACCTCCCTCACACAGACACACATACTGAGCACCTTACACACTTCATAGACTTGCCTTTTCCCAATGGGAGGATACTGCAAGAATATTTAGTTCCTCCACATTACCAACCACCCAACTACACGCTGTTGTGTGCAGACAGACACACACACAGAGGAGAGTTCAGTCATCTGACTGTTTTTCAACCAACCCTCCGTCTCTCTCTCTTCTCTAATGTAGTAAATCTTTGAGGTTTTTGACAGGAACACATGCTTTTTTTCTTTGACTTTTTCTTGGTTTTCCTGGTTTCATCACCATCCTCCTGATAGGGCTTTGAAAACATGACAGCACATTGATGTAAGACATCTCCAGCTAACCAAACAGCATAGCAAAAGCAACAATCATGCCTGAAACAAGAAAGAAAGAAAGAGAGTTTTGAGTTTTTAAACAATTGCTCATTCAAATAAATTCACAAATCTATCAAACTTCAAACCAACACATCTTCAAAAAGAAGTTCAGTGTTTTTTTTATAGTGAAAAGTATGTCTTCCCAATCAAAACCAAGCATCCAAATCTTCCATTTTAAGATAACATTTCAGTTCTAGCCTCACCCTTGCTCTCACTAGCACATATAAAATACTCAAATTTTTGTCCTCCCTCAACTTCTCCTTTTCTACTAAAATAAATTGCCAGTTTTGCTTGTCCGGGCAAAAGGTTTCCTTTTCCCTCTTACCACATGAAAAACAAAACCAAAAACCTGCTCAGACAAATGTTCACTAAAAGACTCCAAAATGAGGCAGAATCTAGAACATTGTACAAAACACTGAAAAATGGTCTCTCTTGTTTCACAAAAAAAGACATCCATGTGACACTTAAAAATTAATACAAAAGAATACAGTCTCTGGCACAATACCAGGCAGAATAAGCCATTGCAAATCATCAACATTTTGGTCAATGGTGGGCGATCAATTATGCTTCATAGTGGCTGAAGATCAGAATTAACCTTAAAATGATTTCTCCAGGGTGTGTGTTTCCTATCATTCAGCTTGTTCTTATTTAAAGCCTTAACACGTTTTCTGTATGAAATCTTTCCCATTTACAGAATGCAATGGAGTCCATTTTTTTTGTTTGTTTTTACTGTTTTCTTCCAACAAAGGGCCAATATAATAAAGGTTTGAAAGTTTCGGGCCTGAAGTGCAGCTTGAAAAAATAATCATCAGGTGCCATGTGTCCACAGAACCATCCTGACATAATTCTTCTGTCTTTGTTTGACAAAGCTTTCCTGAACTACTGCAGCATCCAACTCACAACTCAAACAGATCAGATCCCTGAGGGGCAATTAGGAGGGCAAAGAGCCACGTTTATTAAAACATTTTTAAGGGCACGTTTTGATAAAACTATGTACAAAAATTCACAAGATGCTTGGGATGAGCAGCTGTATGGTAATGGCACATGATATGATGATGTTGTACATTGTTGTAATATTGCACATCTTCCCCCTCATTCCCCTATGAGTTCAGGATGGAACTGGGAGCAGAGGTCGCTCTCCTTCTGTGGTTCTTACAAGCTGGACAGCGGAACCTGCGACCAGATGGCAGCTGCTCAAATGCTGGGAATAGAGCCTGTGTTGAGTCACTGAGAATACGACGAGCCGGGCAACTTGCCTGTTGCTCGTGCACAGTGGCAGGCAGGAAGTCCAATAATTTTAGAACACACCTTCACAATGTTGTGCAGGCAGTTCCTGCCCTGTAGGGTGATGGAGTGATACCAGCAGCATAAGGAGAAAGCTAAAACACTTTCAGTGAATTTGTAGTAAAATGTCAGCAAGATGTTCTTACTGACACAAAAGTAGTTCTGTCAGTAAAAATTACAACAAAAAAAAATAAATTACCTTTGGGACATGGACTCCTTTACTTTAGCATTGGAGTTAATGGATGCATTGATGGTTTCACACATCATATCATCTGGGTGCAAACGAACATCACAAACTGTAACCTGAGGTTGTTCCAGCTTATTTCATTGGTCAGTGAGCAGGGGGCTGCCCAGAAATAATGAGATCGGATCTTGGTACCGAGAATGTGCATGTCAACAGATTCCAGTGTTTTCTGCGTGATGAAAATGGTACGATTCAGATTTCAGATTCAGATTTTCTTTATTGTCATTACAACGAGTGCAACGAAAAGTAAGGTGCAGGCCTTTCAGTGCAGACATATAACAGTTCTTAAGCAATATAACTATAAAGGACAGTAAAGGACAATATAACTATATAGAGGACAATAAAGGACAGAATGACTATATAAAATCAGTATAAAAACTGAATAAAAAACTATATCGAACAATATGACTATGTATTAAAAACAATATATTGCACTTCACTGTGAGGAGGCATTTATGGCTCTGACAGCAGTTGGAAAGAAACTGTCTTTTAATCTATTTGCAGTGGCTCAAACAGGAAATGTCCTGGGTGGAATGAGTCCTTCAGGATGGTGTTGGCTCTCCTGAAGCAGTAAGAGCCATGAAGGTCCTTCAGTGTGGGTAGAGGACACCCTTTTCAGCCATTTTGGTGACCCTCTGGAGTTCTTTCCTCTTTGCCACTGAGCAGCTGGCAAACCACGCACAGAGGCAGTATGTGAGGATGCTCTCCATTCTGGAGCGGTGAAAAGACACAAGCAGTCTCTGGCTGATATTGTTCTTCCGAAGGATTCTCAGGAAGTGGAGTCTTTGCTGTGCCTTTCCTGACCACCTGTGTGGTGTTCTTGTCCCAAGTCAGTTTCTCCTCTGTGTGGACTCCCAGGAAGCGGACGTCCCACCGATGAAAATGGGCGGAACGTCCGTTTTGTTTTTTCTTCAGAAGTCAATGATTAGCTCCTTTGTTTTGGATGTGTTCAGGAGCGGGTGGTTGTTTCTACACCACACTGTCAGCTGTTGCACCTCATCTTGGTAAGCGGACTCATCACCTCCAGTGATGCAAGCTACCACTGTGGTGTCGTCCGCATACTTAACAAAGGTGTTGCTGGTGTGGATGGGGGTGCAGTCTGAGGTGTAGAGGGTGAAAAGCAGGGGGCTCAGGGGGCTGCGGAGGTGTGGGGGCCAATCCTGACAGAAAGTCCTTAATCCAGAGGCATGTGGAATGAGGCAGTCCGAGGTTCAGCAGTTTTCTCACGAGACCGTGGGGAAGGATGGTGTTGAATGCTGAACTGTAATCCACTAAGAGAAGACGGGCGTAATTTCCTTGTTTCTCTACTAAGAGAAGATGGGCGTAATTTCCTTGTTTCTCTACTAAGAGAAGACGGGTGTAATTTCCTTGTTTCTCTACTAAGAGAAGACGGGCGTAATTTCCTTGTTTCTCTACTAAGAGAAGACGGGCGTAATTTCCTTGTTTCTCTACTAAGAGAAGACGGGCGTAATTTCCTTGTTTCTCTACTAAGAGAAGACGGGCGTAATTGCCTTGTTTCTCTACTAAGAGAAGACGGGCGTAATTTCCTTGTTTCTCTACTAAGAGAAGACGGGCGTAATTTCCTTGTTTCTCTACTAAGAGAAGACGGGCGTAATTTCCTTTTTTCTCTACTAAGAGAAGACGGGCGTAATTTCCTTGTTTCTCTACTAAGAGAAGACGGGCGTAATTTCCTTGTTTCTCTACTAAGAGAAGACGGGCGTAATTTCCTTGTTTCTCTACTAAGAGAAGACGGGCGTAATTTCCTTGTTTCTCTTCTAAGAGAAGACGGGCGTAATTGCCTTGTTTCTCTACTAAGAGAAGACGGGCGTAATTTCCTTGTTTCTCTACTAAGAGAAGACGGGTGTAATTTCCTTGTTTCTCTACTAAGAGAAGACGGGCGTAATTTCCTTGTTTCTCTACTAAGAGAAGACGGGCGTAATTTCCTTGTTTCTCTACTAAGAGAAGACGGGCGTAATTTCCTTGTTTCTCTTCTAAGAGAAGACGGGCGTAATTTCCTTTTTTCTCTACTAAGAGAAGACGGGCGTAATTTCCTTGTTTCTCTACTAAGAGAAGACGGGCGTAATTTCCTTGTTTCTCTACTAAGAGAAGACGGGCGTAATTTCCTTGTTTCTCTACTAAGAGAAGACGGGCGTAATTTCCTTATTTCTCTACATGGGTCGGCGCTGTGAGTAGCGCTGTGTTCATGGACCTTGTGTCCTTCAAGGAAGACGCACTGCCAATCTAAGAATTGAAAGCTGGTGGGGAAACTATCGGAGACAGAATGCAGAATAGTGGAGAGACTTGTTGCAGGAGTTCCTGTCAGTGGGCGACTTTAATGGGGATATGGTTGACAAGAGACTCATCCAGTTCTGATTACTTGATGTCATTCAGGTAACTACTCTTTCACACACACACACACTCTTTCAATTAAATTCAGTTTGTTTTATTGGCATGACTGTTAAATGAACAATATTGTGTAAGTGTAAAAAAATATTATTTATCAAATAAAATAAACAAAATAAAAATGTATAGAGTTCATTAAATACAATAGATAAATATATACAAAAGAACAGTTAGATGTGAGTGTGTGTGAACAAATAAACACTCTCTCTCTCTCTCTCTCTCTCTCTCTCTCTCTCTCTCTCACACACACACACACACACACAATGCATGCTTGAAATTAAGAATGTAATGGAGTTGCATTATTTGCATTTATTAAATGATAGCCTGATGTTGGCTGGCTGACATCTCCATTTGAACAACTTATTTGAATTTGTGTTTTATTTTACAGGAGTTAGACACTGTGGTGGAATGTGGAACACCCATAGGATCTGGCCAGGTGGAAATGGTCATGACTTGTATCATGGAAAACCTTTCCTCATGTATCACGCACCAGAGCTTTACCAGGCACGGGACTACCTCCATCCAGTGGACTATGAAAGACTGGACATCATTCTAGAAGAGGATGCTTGCCTTTGGAAAACTGACATTACCTGTGATTCAGACCTTTATGAGCTGTGTTTTGACAATGGAAGAGCATAATCTTGTGTCAGGTCACAATGCTGAGCCCACCTGTCAGAGCCACATGATTAGTCAGATCCAAAGAAATTTCTTAATAATTGAGCAATAGTGCAAAACGTATTCAGTCCCATAAAAGTACCAATGTAGCAATGTAACAATACTTAAGTAAAAGTACATAAGTATTATCAGCTTGGTGTAGTTAAAGTATTGCAGTAGAAGCAGTGGTTTGGTTAGAAATTGTGTTTGTAAAATTTAAACTGCCCTGTTGTCTTGGATGAACATTTGGAATAATATATTGAGTTTGATGATGTTGACAGGTCCAGGAAATCACTTCACGTAAAAGAATGCCCCTAAAAAAGCAGACTATGAACAGAAACGTTGTTTCAAAATGAGATTATTCATGTAAATACCCTGAAAATCAAAACTGACTAGCTTTACTTCAAACTGTTTTGAGTTTTGAGATAAAACAAGAACAAATATATTACTGATCGATAAGGTTTGCACTATAAGCAGTCTCTGTCGTCCACTTTGTTTTACATGACCATATTTAAATTTTTTCCACAACATCTCATTGCACTGCAAAAAAACAGTCTTACTTAGTCTTTTTTCCCATTAAAATAGTAATTACTAACAAGATTTTTTGACAAGAAATAAGAACTTTTGCAGTGCACATGAAACAAAGCCTGTTGTATGTGGTGGTTCTCACTGTCGCCTCACAGCAGAGGGTTCCAGGTTCGATCCCCAGCTGGGGCCTTTCTGTGTGGAGTCTGCATGTTCTCCCCGTGTATGCGTGGGTTCTCTCCAGGTACTCTGGCTTCCTCCCACCCAAAAACATGCATGTGAGGTTAATTGGTGACTCTAAAATTGTCCGTAGGAGTGAGCGTGAGCGTGAATGGTTGTTTGTCTCTGTGTGGCCTTGTGATGGACTGGGGACCTGTCCAGGGTAGCCTGGCTCTTGCTTGATGACCGCTGGGATAAGCTCCAGCCCCTCTGCAATGGATTAAGAGGGTATAAAAAATAGATGGATGGATTAAACTGTAATTCTCTAACAGTATCTCTAAATTCAACTGTTTAAAACAACAAAAGGGACCAGTATGTGCATTAAAAACATGAATGCATCACTTTGCTTCAGATTTTGATATCTGGTACATTATAGGTTCAGTCAAAAATAACATAAGTTTATTAACCCTTTTGTAAACAACTTCAGCTTTTTGTGAAAAACTGCAAAAATGTATCAAAATGCATTATCTCTGTAAAGTAAAGCACCTTCAAGCACAAGTATCATTTTGAAGTTAATAGGACATTGCGGACTTTTGGTGAAGCCACTGATCCACCTTTGTGGATGCTAAACTAATATACCGTATATAAAATGCACTAGAAATACAACATGTACAAATTACAACAAACACAACATTGCTCCTCTAAGAACAATATGTTGTAGTCTTTGAAATACTTAGCCCTTAGTGTAATGTTTGTAGCATTTATGGTCCCCAGGACACTGTTGTACATGTAATACTGACACCTAGTGGCTGATTGTAGTTAAGTGGTATAAGCTATGATTCTGCTCCCTGATGGATGTATACATGTGCAGGTTCATTGCTAAAGATCAGTGCAATTTCTTAAAAACATCCCAACCATGCCCATTCTGAGGTCTTCCCCTAACATACCATGTTTAGTCCATATCCATCACCCATATTCCACTTTGCAACACAGACAGAAAGTCTGACCTGAATTCTGAATAAGTGCTGTTCATGCATTCAAGTTCCAGTTCATAAGTGCAGGTGTGGGCCACAGGCCTTCTGGAGAACTCAGACATGTCGGGTTTTTGACAGAGAAAGGTCAGACCCTGTGCAGAACCTAGGGAACTCAGAAAAAAGAAAACACTTTTTGTGGAGCTTAGTTTCTAACATAACCTAACGTTACGTTAACTAAATGGGAGCGTATAGCGAGCAAGCTCACGTCATGTTGGGTATTGATTGAATTGAATAAAGCGAACAAATCCTACGAACACTTAGGGGTATTCTTATGTACATTTGAGTGATGACAAGTTCTCTACCACAAGTCGTGGATGCATTAAATCAACTGGCCACACAATACATGAAGTTTCCATATACAGCTGAAGAACAGGTCACAGTCAAGAAAGGATTTATATCTTTTGATAATTAAAATTGTCTACAATAGTAGCTTTTTATTATGATTTGTTTTATTAGGAGATCAGGGATATACCCTGCCCCCCTGGTTAATAACACCACTGACCAACCCTCAGACTTACCAGGAGGTTTTATTTAATCAGATGCACATGTGTACTCGCCCCACAATGCAGCGCACTATAAGCTTCCTAAAAGGAATGCTGGATGTGTTTGTGCACGACCCCTCAGTCTCATGCCTTTTTTTGGGCATTTTCAAACATTTACATACAGTAGGGACAGCTGACTCCTTTCAGTTTACTAAGAGATTGGCATTCATCAATCTAACAGCAAAGATACAAACAATTTTGTCATCTAAGAACACATTAATGAACCTAGTTTTCTTTGGAAATTTTGTAAGAACAACTTAGCTTTAACTTAACAACTTAAAGCATTTAAGAAAATTCTTAATATGATATTGGATAGCAGATGAGGTGTCTCATTGTGTTGATAGAATTTTCTTTTATGTCTGTTTGTATGTAGGCTATCCACAGAAGGGGCAAGTATATTGCAATATACAAGAGAGCAGATGAAGGAAATTAAATGAAGGAAAAGTAGAAGAATAAATGACCAGTTACTAGCATGCACACTGATTCACGGGCAGCAAATGCTCGGAAAATGTTTTGACTTCATTTCACACATTGCCTCATGTTGTCTGATGTTCCAGAAATTTTACCAGGGGGATGAGTAGAAAATCTTTGAAAGTGATGTGGACGTTTTCTTTAGCACATGCTATCTCTCATGAACATCCATCCATTTTCTATACCGTCAATCCGTGGTCAGGTAGCGGGTGGGCCGGAGCCTATCCCAGCAGTCATCGGGCGAAAGGCGGGGTACACCCTGGACAGGTCCCCAAGTGGTCTCCCAACCAAACACTAACCAGGCCCAACACTCTCATGAACATCTATAGAATATTTCAGGTCTCCAATGCGTGAATGAAAACAGCAACAGACATGAACACAAAGCTCATTTGCATTATGAATACTCTGATTTCTAAGACCTTCATACCAATAATCATCATCCTTGACTTTCTCTAACCCACCAGCAGGTTCGGGTGATATCTGACAGAGCAGGAACACTTGGAAATAATCCCAAATAAATATTTGTTGGAAAAAAATAACTTTTCAGTCTTTCCACCATAAAATTCAAAGTCAGAGATATATAAACTGACAAATAAAAAAAATTTAATCAAAACCTGTGGTAAACTCAATTTAAAGTACAATTCTTTTTACTGTGATGAGCAAATTTATATTTCAGAAAATGGCCTTTGCAGTCCTCCATCCTACACATGATCAGAGGTCTCTGAATAGGCCTTGGCTCAGCCTCTGCACAACAAACCATATCAGTGTTGTGTTCTGATATGTTGTCATAAGCTCCCTAGATAATAGACTAAACTTATTCATGTAGTTTCAGGCTAGGAAAGTTCCACAGTTTGATTCTCTGTCATGACAGAAAACTAAAAAAGAAGCTTCAAATGACTTGCAGTTAAATGGCCTTCTGCTTCCAGTGTTCTTTTTTCATTCCTTTAAAATCTTATTAAACTTCACATCAGAGAATCCAGACTTATTCATCTGTGTCACTCCTGCTAGGATCGCCACTTATCCTGTCAACCACCCCCACCAATCGGACATGGCAGGACCCTTATTAACAGGCAAAGCTCCAGTGGGTCATACCAAAACCCCCATGGGGGGGTGGTAGTCATCAACATCATGCCACTGCACTGCTGAGTGACAGCTAAACAGCTTAAAATGTCACTTTGAATAAGAAGCAAGGCCACACACAGGGCCTCAAACAGTGCACACAGGGATTCACACTTAAAATTGTGCGCACACACACACACACACACACACACACTTACATACTAGATTGTCAAGTTTTTTTTCTTTTTCCCTTTTTTCCTGAGGATGACACTGTTGCTTTTTTTTGACCATTTGTACAAGCAAAATCTAAGTAAAACTGTAGCCTAAAGAAAAGAAAACAATGAAAACCTTAAGGAATGATCCAGCTTCAACTTTATCTTACCTGTAGGGAAATAAAGTCACCTAGACCTGCAAATAAAACTCTCTCTCTCTCTCTATAGGACTGCCCCAGACAAACGTGTTTGTATAAAATTAGAGCATCTCAACAGCAGCAATCTTAACAGCCAAAAGCGAACCTGGCAGCAGGTGAAAGTAAAGTACAAGAACACATTTCAGAGTGGTAAGTAGCCTTTGAAGAAATGTGTGTCCAAAAAATGTGTTGAGCTCTAAATATGTTGCACTGTAGCTACCAAAAAAAAAAGACCGAGGCCTCTGCCACTGGTGAGGGTCCTCCACCCAAAGATCTCACACCAGTGGAGGATTTTGCTCTAACCAGCAATCGAGGTGGCAACTGGTGGAAGGAATAGAGGGAGGAACCTCCTCGGGATATGTTCCCAAAAGTGTCCGGGATCATTAAGTAGAAGGTGTTGATCACTTTCTCTCAATTATAATGATGGTGTGCCCATATCTGTCAGTGGTGGGAGACACCACTAGGCTGTAGCTCAGGAGGAAGAGTCGCCCACCAATCGGAAGGTCGGTGGTTCGACTCTGGCTTCCCCGGCTACATGTCGAAGCGTCCTTGGGCAAGACACTGAACCCCACGTTGCCTCCCAGTGTATCATTGGGAATGTGTGTATGAATGATTAGAAAAAAAAAAAGCACGTAGTTAAGAATCTTAAGACGTGCTGTATGAATGTGTGTGAGTGGGGTGAATGCGGCATGTAGTGAAGCGCTTTGAGTGGTCAGTTAGACTAGAAAAGCGCTATACAAGTACAAGTCCATTTACCATCTGCCTGCTGGATCCTCCAGACCACAGAGGACATCCCTAACCCATGTGTGAGTAGTTGTGTTCTATTTAATTCTCTTTCGATGGAAATACTCTGCATCTCATGCATCCCTGTGATCTCCTGCTTCAACAGCTGCGTGTTTCTCTGTTTGCAGTTTGATGGCCTCGGCACATCTCGGGCATTCAATGATGAAACTGTGTCTGTAGACACAGAAATGCCACAGGTCGGCTGTTTATTATTAAACCTGTGAACCGGTTTGGATGCGTCTGCAGTCTGTCTGTTCTACACCAACAGGCCTAATTATCACCAATACACTTTGCTGCAGGTTGCAACAGGAACACAAACTCCAGCAGCAAAGAGTGAAGTAAGTAACTCTTCACATTACTATCACTACCTACGTCGTTGCTCACAGGCACATTTCCTCTATCACAGGATGTCGAACTCTGTTCAAATAGAAACTTCTGTTGGGTATAGAGAGCACCAAACTAGATGTGGAACACTTGAAACTGGAGAGGGATGTAAGTATAAACTCTGACAAAGGAGAAGGTCATGGTGTGAAGTCTATTTAATTCTGTTTTCTCTCCACAGCTTGAAAAAACATGAATAATTAAACAATTCAACACAACTTGAACTTGAAACTTGTCATTAAAGAAATTTGTTTCTACATTTATATTCACAGTGGGGTGCCATGACCCAACGTTTGGAAAATTATGAATTATCTCTGTTCATGTGGCCATCTTGCACTTGCTCTAACTAAAACTGCTACTGTGTCAATGCTAAATCATGAAAAGAAGTTCCAACTCAAAGGTCACAACAATAAGGATCAACGGAAACATGTGTCCCTGTATTGGTCCCACACTGTGTCAGGAGATACTGGAACCTGCAGAGAATCTAGCAAGAAAAGACTTGAGCCTGAAAAGTTGACCACAAGACAAAATGTACAAAATATTAAGTATACTAATTGAACTATTTAAGGTGAGAGATATTTAAGATGGCTCTGTCAGAAGTCAGCCATGGTGCCTGAGAACTTTAAGCAATGAATCTGGATTTAATCTGTTCGAAGGTAATTTCTGATATGGCGTGAGGAGGTACGGCCAGCATGCATAGCCTCTGTCTCCAAGCAGGACACCATTGAACTCTCCTGCAGAATAAGAGAAATGTTGAACGGGCGATCACTCCCCTCTCTGAAACCACTTGTTGGTTAACTCTCGGTGGGCGGTCCTCTCACTAAAGCACGAGCTTTAAAAACTCACTACAGCACACTGAAGGTATCGGACCTGCACGGAAAGAACATTGTGTGTCTGCTAGTGTAAGTTTTTTCTAAGCTTTGCCAGATTCAATATCTGCTGTTGAGAAAGTGATCAAAACCCATCCGTGGGTGAAACCTGCTGCCGAGTAGCCTCAGAGTAATCGAGGGCTGTGAACAGGCGGTCACTCCCCTCTCTGAAACCACTTCTTGGTTAACTCTCGGTGGTCCAATTGTGCGCGGAAAATCAGCGGAAGCCATTCTCGTGTGAAGACATTCTTGGGTAAAGACTAGCGTGTCTACCTGCGCGTGTCCACTGAGTAAGGCCACTGAACAAGGCAAACCTGTCCTACTTGCCTCATCCATGTTGCTGTGGCCTCACCACCTGCTTTAAAATGTGCCTCAAACCCATTCCTGTTCTCTCCGGCTTTCACACAACCAAACGCCACCATAGCCTTAACAACCTCCGCTCTCTAAAGCCCACTTCACTCTGTGACACGCCCTTGTCTGTGGGGTTGTGGAATTGCTAATCAGCGGTAAACAAAACAGATTTCATTATGGCTTATGCCAACCACCTGTCTCTTGACATCCTGGCTCTCACTCAGACCTGGATGAAGCCTGAAAACAAAGCGACCCCGGCTGCACTTTCAACCAATCACTCATTCTCCCACACCTCTCGTACATCTGGGAGAGGAATCAGTTACTGACTACCTAATGCCAAATACAATACCTTTGAATACCACGCCATCTTGGTAACTGTCACCTCTGACAGAGTCTGACTAGTGGGTTCCTTCTATGTAGTTTATTGTTATATCTTCAATTGTAAGTCGCTTTGGATAAAAGCGTCTGCTAAATGCATAAACATAAGTTAAGACTTGGTAATTTGATGCAATATGTGCCTTTATATGGCCATCTATAATAAAGTATGACAAGCACTTTAAATTCCTTAAGATGACCTCTACACCTGACCTCTCATTAGATTACCAAAATTATGCCTATGCTATATACGCCAAAAGAACACTACTTTGGGTAAGTAAAACCATTCTCGGAAGATCCTGGAATCATGATCCTGGCCAATTAGCCACAATGTTGGAACTTAAATTACCTCCATCACAGATCATCTGTATGCATGGAGGATAGTGCTTGGTTTCACAGGGCATTAATGTAACATCGCTCAGGGGTTGATGTGATGTTTTCCAAATGAGAAATCCAGTTCAGAGTCTATGGACAATTACCCCCACTACGTACCTGTACATTTAGGCTATGGAAACATTTTCATATTACGTAGCCTCCACAGGTCCAGCAGGGGCCTGGATGCCTACATGGGTACAGTCTAGTGCAGTGGTTCACAACTGGTGGGTCGCGACCAAAAAGTGGGTCGCGGACGTGTTTTCCATGGGTCGCCAGACTCTGACTGGTAAAAAAAAGTTCAGTAAAATGACCTTGCTTTAATTTTGAAGGGCTCAAAATGTGTGCTATTCACACTCTTAAACAGTAGGTGGCGACGATGTCCTGTAATGCTAATTGACTCCCGCCATTTCACAGATAGAAGAAAAGCTACGATTTGTTTTCATATGACAGTGACCATGGCTAAACGCAGGTACGACATTGACTACATAAAATATGGATTTTCGTATATCGAGGACAAAAGGGGGGAACGTCCTCAGTGCACTTTTTGATTTTGAATTAAAATGCAGCCACTTGAGTGTTAAAGGGAATTTTTCTTCTCTACTGTCACACTCTTTTGTTTGCTTTTGTTTATCGTTAAACTTGAATTTTGTGTCTATTGACACACTGTGATATTTCATTTTATGTCAGGTTCAAACGAAATTTGAAATATTAAATATTTTCCTGGGTCGCAGCTTGTCTATAACAAATGATGGTGGGTCCTGAAGCCAGACCAGTTGGGAACCACTTGCACCGATAACATTGGGGAAGCCTGAGGGAGATGATGAACTTAATGCAAATACATCACCAGAAGGTTGTTTTACATTGGCCGTTGTAAATGTGGAGCAGCAGCCTGAAAGGACCTGTCCCCCATTTTTCTGAGTCTGGTCCTGGGTGGGTGTAGGTCAGGTGTTTGTGAAATGTGGGCCGGAGATATAATAAGCTATCAATTAGTTTTAATGAATAACATGTTCTTTTTCATTTAATCATTTCGAGATAAGCCAGGCTTTCTCTTAATCCAGCTTCGTGGAACACCCCTTAGGTGAGTTTCTAGTTATTTTCTCAGTCCTGATCTTCGTTCAGTTTCTTGCTTATTCTGTGTTAGTTTCCCACACTTGCCAGTACTTGTCCTCAGTCTGGTTTTATTCAGTTTTTTTGTTAAAGTTTGGTCATTTGGAGTTTTCTTTGCGCATATTGGCGTTCCTGCCAAGCAATGTTTTCATTTTGTTTGTTTAATAAAGGTTTTTGAAGAGCTCAAATTCTGCTTTTGGGTTCAAACCTCTCAACTTCAACCATGGATTTAAACACAGACAAGATCAATTGATATAGTTTATTTTTGCCCCAGAATTGTTGCTACCATTTTTTAGTCTTCTGTGATATAAAATAGTTGGAAACTGATGTTCCTGTCAAGAAACCTGTTCCTATTCTTTAAGTCTACCTTCCCTCCCCAAACCACAGTTGAAGTTACCCAGACACAGTTGTAAATATCAGCTTCATCCCTGTTCCCCTTAAAGTGCAGCTATTTCATTTTACAAGCCCACCATTGTAAAGAGGAATTGTAGAAAACAGGACAGGGTGGTACCTTGCAAGCTCGGTCATTTGCAGGTTTTACACAGGAACACTCAATACAATGCATATAAGAATTAATTTTCCATTACAGATGATATACAAAACTTAAATAAATATAAAAAGATGGAAACTAATGTAAAAAGAACAATTAAAAATGCAAAAAAGAAGTGTTGGATCGAATTTTGTAGTTCAATAGGAAGAGAAACAGAAAGCACTAAAGTTCGGAGAATGAATGGTAATAGTATGGGTATCCTATATTAGCTAATCAAGGAAGTACAGCAGTAACAGATGAAGAGAAAGCAGACATGCTAGAAGATAGTTTTATTAAGGTACATAGCTGCAATAATATAAGGTTAGAAGGGAGAAGAGGGAGGAAACTCACAGCTGCTGAAAACATAGAAATACTGCAAGGAACGAAGATAAGAGTAAGATGAAAAATTGACCATTTACAAAAGCAGAATTAAATGATGCACTTTTCATGTTGAGTGTCACACACTGCTTGTTTTCTCTCAGAGGACACTGAGAGGACACAGTGAGACAGGCTTTGTCATTGTCACAATGTAAATAAAATGTCTCAGATAACAAGTTATCTGGTAGTCATTCTCACCGCCTTATCTGTGATAGTGTGTTGAGTTCACAGACAACCAAAACATAACCAGCCAGACAGGAGGTTATTACATGCCAACTATCAGAGCTCTGGAGATTTCAACCCTGCCTACATTTCAACTTTCCCAGAGTTGGTCAGCAGACGTCTATGTAAGTACTCATTTATATATCTATTAATTTATTTACTTACTTATCAATCCTCAATATAATGTACAGTAACAATATTATTTACTTAAATAAATTAAATATAATTCAATTTAATCACATAGAGAAAGCTCACACAGTTGTAGACAAAACAGGATTGCAGTCACAAAAACAAAATCTTGCTCCCTTTCCCAGACTGCAACAATCACATTCACATCCTTTTCCCCCGAACCCATTGAAACACACATTTGGTTTTGTTCACTTGCATGTATACATAGACTTTCTGCCAAGTAGCGGAATTTTCAGAGGCAACAGGAAGCCAGATGTTAATACAATGAGCAGCGCCCCTTAGAGGCAGGACGTGGATAGGCTGGAGCTTTTCTGAGAAATTAAACACATTTTTTGTTCAGCTCCCTGCAGCACAAGTACATATTTGAGCCCTGCAATTAATGTGACAATGCTGTAGACACAGATTTGTATCACTTCACCTTTGAGGACACAAGCACAAAGTCTTGGCAGGAAGCTGTGAAACAGCAATGGCACAAAACGTGAATCAGTTAGAACCCAGATGTTTTGACAAAGAGAAACATAGCTATAAGAGGTTTTATATACTTATACAGATGTCACTTACACAGTGTAATTCTTTACAATGCAATGTAAGAACTGTAATTTCATAATAAATAAGTGGGAGAAGCCAACTCATTCAAAGTACCAAACATACAGCTGTGTACACACTATTGATATGCCACCATGATGCTATTCACATTCCAAATATATGATAAATACACTTTTGAAAAATTAGCCATATTTAGATCAATGTGAATGATAAGCAACACTCCATGGGCAGACTTTGGCTGTGCTGGTAACAGACCTCTTAGCGCTCAGTACTTGGTTGGCATTTACCTACATGCCTATCACTTGGAATGCAGTAAGTTTAATCCATTTTCTATACCCGCTTAATCCGGTTGGCTGGAGCCTATCCCAGCGGTCATCGGGTGAGAGGCGGGGTCACCCTGGACAGGTCACCAGTCCATCACACGGCCACACAGAGACAAACGACACAAACAACCACACACACTCACTCCTAAGGACAGTTTAGAGTCACCAGTTAACCTAACATGCATGTTTTTGGATGGTGGGATGAAGCCGGAGTACCTGGAGAGAACCCACGCATACACGGGGAGAACACGAAGACTCCACATAATAACACTCAATTATGTCAACAATATCGATGACCCTTACCATAAAGGGCATTATAGTTTCCTGGCAATGAGTTCTGCAATTTCTTGGTTTGCATCTGACCTGCCACAGTACATAAGTTTATGGTATACTTATCTTTTCTTTGTCAGGACATTGAATTCTCTAAGGAGAGAATGACAGAATGCTGTTGACTTTTACAAGTCTGGCCTCGTACTTTTTCCCTAAATGAAATAGAAACCATTGCCTGGTCTGCAAGGGTTAGAGTTAAAAAAATGTAGATTACTTGGCTTCATCTTGAAGACTGAGTTTTATCATCGGAAGTTTATATCTGTACTGAATGTATGCAAAGTAACACATATTCTCTGCCACAGAGTCTCTAAATTCACTTTCATCAGTCCTTTTTTTATGACTTTCTTGATTTGAGTTTGATAGCCTAAATGAGGTTTACAGCAAGCCCAATGCCTGCTTAAAATTTTATTTGATAAAAGGCCCTGGCAAGAAGCTCTCTGTGTGCTGGCATAGTATATGTTGGCATTGATCAACATTATGAGCAAATGATGAGGTACAAAGAAGAAGTAGAAGGAAACCTAGATGATTTCAGGTTATTGTCAGAACAAACCGTGCAGTGCTTGCATTTAATTTTGATGTAGCTTGTATGTTGTAGTAAAATTGAGCAGATTTACAGTCTTTCTGTCTTACTTGTAATTTTGTTTAAGTCAAAAGTCAAGTCAGGTTTATTTGTATAGCACATTTAATGTACAAAAGAATTCAAAGTGCTTTACATCAAATAAAAGCATCGCAGCGGTGAGCGGAAGAAGCATTAAAAATATGTAAAAGGGCGCTTGAGCATGAGTAGCAAGTAGATGTGTCTTCCACAGCTCCTGCACAAATCTTTTAAATTTCTACATTTTGGACCTTGTAACCGCTCAAACTTCGTTGGAAACATAAATTAAGTGACTTTATTACCTCGCGAGTGGACAAATGCCTTCCAAACCGGCTAAACAACAGACTGGGAGAGATAAGTCAGACTCCCCGGTTGGCATTAGCGAAAATGCAGATGCGAATGCTAACAATATGAAAGTGCTGGCTGATGCAGTTACTGCTGTGCAAACCACTATCAACTCATTTCGGGAGGAAAACCGGGTGTCTATTGCCTCTCTGCACTCGATTTTGAGTGTGTATGGCCAGAGAATTACTGATGTAGAGGACGGCATGAAGGAGTTCGACAAGAGATGGAGTAGCGTGGAAACTTCCCAAACTTAATACGTATTGTGGGGTTACCAGAAGACGCGGAGGGCCCGCGAGCATCAGAGTTTATTACAGGCTGCTCATTGATGTGCTTGGGGAAGACAGTTTTGAGAAGCCTCCGTCAGTGGACAGAGCCCACAGAAGTTTGGCCCCAAAACCAACCGGTGGCGACAATAGACCACAGCAGTTTATTGTCAAACTCCCCCACTTTCAAACTAAAAAGTTGATCCTATGCCTCGCCAGACAGAAGGGCCCGCTCTCTTACAACGGATCTAGATTTCACATCTTTCCTGATTACAGTCCAGATGTAAAAAAATGACGCGCAGCCTTCTCAGAGTCCAAAAAAGAAGCTCCATGCCGCAAAGATCTGGTTCAGCCTCTACTACCGAACCACTCTGCGGTTCACACACAACGCATGAAGTTCACCGACCCTGTGACGGCACTGACTTTTGTCAACAAAAATGTCCCTGCTGATGACGGAAGCTCCGTTTCACACACTACAGAAGGTGGTGACTGAGGTAATGTTGATGATCGGGTCAAAATGTAAATAACTAATTGAGAGACGGAGATATCACTAGGTATGGTTATTCTGTAAATATTACTGACAGTATTTCTTTCTTTCTTTTTTATTGTTTTATTTATTAACTTTCATGGTATTATTTTATTAATATTGTGTATGTGGCGATGGATGTCTTTTGTGTGAATGTGTGTACACATCGCCCTATAGGTATTATGGTTTCAACGATGTGAAAGGACATCACAGGCTATTTAATAGCCTACACTGTTGGAAAAGTTCAATAATGATTCAGAAATGTATCATTATTGCAGATGACATGCAAATGCAGGTTTGCCGTAGTTTGAAGTTGAAGGGGGGGTCGCCAGTTTAAGGCTTGCTTATGTGTTATATGTCGTAGTCTTGATGTGTTATTTGTTTTGTATTCAGCTCGTGCACTTATTTGGCTTTTTCATCATCTAAATGAGGTAGACACTGGTATTTTTGATTTGAATGGTTCAAAGATGACTTGAAAATTATAAGCTGGAATGTTAAGAGTTTTAATCAGACAATCAAAAAGAAAAGGTTATCTCTCATTTACAACATCTCAGGGTTAGTATTGCATTCCTACAGGAAACCCACCTTTCAAATCGAGAACAGTCAAAAATTCATAAAGATTGGGTAGGGCAAATGTTTCACTTGCAATTTAACTGTAAAGTTAGGGGAGTAATTATACTCATTCACAAAAAGATTCCCTTCATTGTATCAAACGCTGTCTTGGATCCAAATGGCAGAAATGTGATGGTTGTGGGAGGGCTGTTTCAACTTCGCTTAGTGTTGGTTAATATCTATGGCCCAAACTTTGATGTTGATCATTTTTTTAAAAAGATGCTATGCACCATACCTACTCTAGATAGTCATCACTTGATTATGTCCGGGGACTATAACCTAGTAATGGATTCTACCTGGAATCGCTCTTCTCAGCCTGTACTGAGACCATCTAAATCCGTGCAAACAATCCAATCGTTCATAGACATACATAAACTTATAGACCCATGGAGATTTAAATACCCTACCAAGAGAGAGTATTCATATTACTCTAATGAACACAAGTCATTCTCCAGGATAGATTTTTTTTTTGGCTGACCCCTATTTGCTAAGCGTTGTCACAGATTGTAAATATGACCCAATTATTATTTCTGACCATGCCCCGGTGAGTATTAAAGTAACTCTTCCGACTCAGAGGACAAAACGGACATGGCAGCTTGATACACTCCTGCTGGCAGACTCAAACTTTATAAAATTTATTACAGAACAAACAACTCTCTGGGAAACATTTAAAGCATATCTCAGAGGGCAGATTATTTCCCACTCTGCCCATATTAGGAAAAGGAAATATAAGAATATAGAGGAGCTATCTTCAGAAATTAAGACTGGACGGACTCATAGCTGCCTCTCCAACCCCTGATCTGATTAGGAAGAGAGTAGGCTTACAAACTGAAATTGATCTATTAACTACCACCCATGCAGAGAGGCTCATCCTTAAATCCTGTGATAGATTCTACGAAGAGGGGGAAAAACCTTCCAAATTATTAGCTAGTCAACTTCGTCAAAAAGCGGCATCCCCTATTAATTCGCAAATTATGCTACCTGATGACTCCTCAACAGAGGATCAGAGTATTAAAAACTGTTTTAAAGTGTTCTATTCTAAATTATATTCTTCAGTCTCAACACTGGATCACAACCAATTTGAGTCTTTTTTTCTACTCTGAGCATTCCTACGATTGTCTATGACTCTAAAGAGCAATTGGAACAAAATTTGATGCTGGATGATATTAACAATGCGATAATGTCCCTTCAGAGTGGAAAAGCCCCCGGCCCGGATGGGTTTCCAACTGATTTTTATAAAAAAATTCAAAGATAAACTTTCCCCTCTTCTTCTCTCAGTTTATGCAGAAGCACTGGAGAAATACATTCTTCCACCTACACTTTGCCAGGCATCTATTACATTGTTATTAAAAAAAATAATAGGGACCCTTGTGATTGCTCATCGTACAGGCCAATTAGCTTGACAAACTGTGACGGTAAAGTGTTCTCAAAGGTCATTGCACTCCAGCTTGAGACAATTCTTCCTCATATCATCTCAGAGGACCAGACTGGGTTTGCCCAGGGCAGACAATCCTACTTTAACCTGAGACGATTGTTTAATATCATCTATACTAAATCTAGCACTCCGTCCTCAGAAGCAGTAATATCACTTGATGCCGAAAAGGGTCGAGTGGAATTATCTTTTTCATACACTTAGCAGGTTTGGTTTTGGCTCTAATTTCATTCAACTTATCAAGCTCATTTACACTGACCCAACTGTCTCAGTTTATACCAATGGCATCTCATCCAAATACTTTCCTCTTCACAGAGGGACGAAGCAAGGGGATCCAGTGAGTCCGTAGCTTTTTGTTCTAGCTATAGAACCACTTGCTATAGCTCTCAGATGCAATAATAGCATACAAGGTGTTTCACGTGGTGGCCTAACTCACACTGTCTCGCTTTATGCAGACGATTTATTACTATATGTCACAAACTCCATCACATCTACCCCTGAAATCTTTAGTCTTGCAGGAATTTGGAAATATATCTGGATATAAACTTAATTTTAATAAAAGTGAATACTTCCCCATCAGTAGTAATGTTAGAGAATATCCCATTACTCTACCATTTAAGTTATCTGCCGAGTTCTTTACATAGCTAGGTATCAAAGTCACCAACTCGTATTACAGTCTATTTAAACTCACTCCTCTGCTGGAACAGTGTGAACAACATATTAAAAGATGGTCTGTTTTGCCTTTCTCTCTCTCATTGGGAGAACAAACTCTGTAAAGATTAACATTGTGCCAAAGTTTCTATACTTGTTTCAAGCGTTGCCTGTTTTCATACCACAATCTTTTTTGAAGACATTTAATCAAATGATTTCTTCCTTTATATGGAATAATAAACCAGCTCGCATAAGAAAAGAATTTATGGAAAGACCAAAAGGTGTAGGTGAACTTTCGCTTCCAAATTTGTGTACGTACTATTGGGCTGCGAATTTTAATGCCACCTCTCTGTGGTTAAAAGAGAGGGGGTGTGATGCTGTAGGGGGTGTGATGCTGTAGGGGGTGTGATGCTGTAGGGGGTGTGATGCTGTAGGGGGTGTGTGATGCTGTAGTGTCGCGAGATTGTGTGAGACTATCGGCAGATTCAAACAAGGCGCGCCTCAAATAGAGCAAACAATATAATAAGATTATAATTACGCCAATAACTACTGTTTAAATAAATATATTATCGGGTGAAACAAAAACAAAACACTGGAGTACAGTGAAGAAAGCCTGGAGAGCCTCACGGATTTCATCGACGAGTGTTTTGACAGGATCGTCATGGGGAAAACCAACCAAACCCCATCTGCTAGCAGCAAGGCTTCAACTTCAAAGAGAAGTCGCAATGAAGAGTCACCCGGAGCGACGTCTCCAGCTGGTAATGATTCGACGGACATTTTAACATCGATCGATAACAAATTATCCAGCTTCGACGCCCGTATGTCTCTGTTAGAAATTCTACACAGAGAGTTCCAGGCATTACGGGAGTCGTTGGAGTTCAGCCAGCAACAGGTGCAGACGCTGGCTGCAGAAAACGCAGCCCTCAGAGGATCGGTGAAATCACTCACCGAAGGAATGAGCCGGATCTCTGATGAGAACAAGAGGATGAAAGAATCAATTATTGATCTCCAGGCTCGTCGTATGAGGGACAATCTGGTGTTTTCTGGAATCCCGGAGCAGGCAGACGAGGATCCTGAACTCGCAGTAAAAAACTTCATTCAAAATCAGCTGAAACTTCCAGGAGATGTAGTGAAAAACATTACTTTTCACCGAGTCCACCGCCTGGGAGGGAAGAGACCTGATGCCCGCCGACCGAGACCGATTGTGGCCAAGTTCGAGCATTTCCAACAGAAGGTCCAGGTGAGGGGACGCGGCAGGGAGCTGAGAGGAACGGACTTCAGCGTCAACGAGTTTCCCAAAGAAATCCTGGAAAGACGCAGGGTTCTGTTCCCCATCCGGAGAAAGTTCATGGAAGGAGGCTCCCGAGCAGTCATCGCGGTGGATAAGTTATTCATCAACGGGCAGCTGTACCGCGACCAGGACAACACTCCTTGGCTCTTCTAAACTCCAGGTGATCTGTATTCGTTAACTTGTATAAATCATATCACCATAGATGGTACATAAGTAACTCTGAAATAGTCTATCCAATTCATATTTAGTTATCTATCAAGGCAAAATATATAGCTCACTGCCAGTCTCACCAGCATAGGATATATGCAGCTCATATTTGTTTATTTGGGTATGTTTTTTTGTTTTTGTTTTTCCTTTTTCTATCTCACACTTCCACTCTTTTGCACTGTTTTTCTATTCTGTCTTTCTTCCCCAACCCGCTGCGTTTCCACCTTAATAAGTAATGTTAACAAGCACGGCGCACATAGAGTTTTGAGCAGAGCACATAATCAAGTTCCACACAGCATCGACAGCGCAAGTACATATTGTAGCAAGCTCATACTGACAACTGAAACACCAACAATGGCATGTTCATGGAAGCATATATGCACACACACGCACAGGATGCTTTTAGCAAGCATCCAGCACTCACTGCGTTAGTTTGAGCATGTCCACACTGAGGTTTATCTCATGGAATGTGCATGGAGCTGGGTCCAGGGAGAAGAGATTAAAAATCTCCAATAAATTGAAGGATTTACAGGCGGACATTGTTTTATTACAGGAGATTCATTTATCAAAGACTGTAGCTGATGTTCTCACCACAGCACAGTTTCCTCATGTGTACTCAGCCTGTTACAACTCCAGACAAAGAGGTGTAGCCATTCTGATAAATAGAAGAGTAAATTTCACCGTAAACAACACAGTTCATCCAGAAGGTAGATTTCTAATAGTTAATTTATCTGTTCAAAATATGAATTTATGCATTGCAAATATATATGGTCCAAATGTGGATGACCCCTCATTTTTTCACTCCTTTTTCACTTCACTCTCTGATCACTCAGATAACACACTCATCATAGGAGGGGACTTTAACATGGTATTAGACTCAGGAGTAGACAGACTCAATACTTCAGGAAGTCAGCGGAACTGGCAGTCCACGAATATTGTTAAACAGTATATGAAAGATTTTGGTCTTTGTGATGCTTGGCGCTCCCACCACCCCACTCTTAGAGAATACACCTTCTTCTCACCGGTACACCACTCATATTCAAGAATAGATTATTTCTTAGTTAGCAGTTCCTTGATGAGGGATATTTCAGACACCAAAATCCACCCCATCACTATCAGTGATCACGCTCCAGTTTCTATCACACTGAAGAATAACAGAGTTACACCACCAGCTAGGAATTGGAGATTTAATACATCATTACTAAAAGACCCTGATTTTATTAATTATTTCAAAAGGGAATGGTCTGTATATTTAGAAAATAATGACCTGCCAGGAATGTCAGCTTGTACTCTTTGGGAAGCCGGAAAAGCAGTTATGAGAGGCAAAATAATCTCTTTTTCATCAAATAAGAAAAAGAGGGAAAGTTCAAGGATATCAGATTTAGAACAAAGGATTAAATCATTAGAAATTGTCTACAGTACCTCCAAAGAGGAACACACACTGAATGAATTAAGAAAAGCTAAACTTGAATTAAACAAAATTATTGATAAACAAACACAGTTTCTCATACAAAGACTTCGCTTGGAGAACTTTGAGCACGGCAATAAATCTGGAAGGTTCCTAGCTAACCAACTAAAGAGAAACAAAGAGAAAACAACAATCACTTCTGTTAAAGACTCAAAAGGAAATGTCACCCATGACCCCGATGTAATCAACAATGCTTTTAGGGACTTCTATAAAACCTTATATTCATCACAAAATGATCCATCAGATAGTAACATAGATCAGT
This sequence comes from Leuresthes tenuis, assembly GCF_036924035.1. Lineage (NCBI taxonomy): Eukaryota > Metazoa > Chordata > Actinopteri > Atheriniformes > Atherinopsidae > Leuresthes > Leuresthes tenuis. Next base: position 37,956,109 of record NW_027325358.1, on the reverse strand, counting down.
TTCTTAGTAATATCAACCTTCCAAAATTACAAACCGAACAGGCAATGGCTCTGGATTCACCTCTTTCAATAGGAGAACTCCATGAAGCCCTTCAACATATGCCTAGTAACAAAGCCCCGGGACCAGATGGTTTTCCAGCAGAGTTCTACAAAGAATTTTGGACTGTTTTGGCACCTGCATTTCACAAAATGGTATTACAAGTTAAGCAGAATGGCAGATTATCCCCACACATGAACTCTGCTAACATTATCTTGCTACAGAAACCAGGAAAAGACCCCATACTTCCATCCAGCTACCGCCCAATATCTCTAATAAATGCAGACCTCAAAATAATTTGTAAAGCCCTCGCCAAAAGAATAGAAAAAATAACTCCTCTTATAATACATCCTGACCAGACAGGTTTCATAAAGGGTAGACACTCATCCACTAACACTCGCAGGCTAATTAATCTCATAGACTATTCTAACATCAACAACCTGGAAACCACAATAGTCTCTCTAGATGCAGAAAAAGCATTTGATCGAGTGAACTGGAAATTTTTATTCGCAGCATTAAACAAATTTGGGTTTGGGTCACACTTCATCAACTGGATAAGGATATTATATAGCTCCCCAAATGCAAGCGTCAGGACAAATGATCAAACCTCTCCAAACTTCAGTCTGCAGAGAGGTACAAGACAGGGTTGCCCACTTTCTCCCTCACTTTTTGCTATTTTCATCGAACCTTTAGCAGCTGCTATCAGACAAGAAAGAAATATTAAAGGCATCCAACCCCAAAATATTGAGCATAAAATAAGTCTTTATGCTGATGATGTTTTACTTTTCCTTCAGAACTCTCAAACGTCTCTCACTCACACGATCACACTCATAAATAAATTCTCAGCACTTTCTGACTACTCTATCAATTGGTCTAAGACCACAGTTCTGCCCATTAACTGCAGAGTCCAGAATATACCTGCAATCACTTTACAGTCAGGAAATATCAGATATTTAGGCATAAACATTTCCTCAAGGCTCTCAGAGCTAACAAAGCTAAATTATGTGCAATTATTAAAGACAATAGAGGACGATCTCTCTCGTTGGAGGTCCTTACCTATATCACTTATGGGGAGAGTTACAACCATTAAAATGATGATACTACCAAAAGTTAATTATTTGTTCTCAATGATCCCCATAAAACCATCTGCTACTTGGTTTAAGTCACTAGATTCTTGCATCTCCAAATTTCTGTGGAAAAACAAACCACCACGTATTAGTTTAAAAACCCTACAGAAGACCAAGGACTGTGGTGGATTAGATTTACCTAATTTTCAGCACTATTCCTTAGCCAATAGGTTACAGTATATATCAAAATGGTTTAAACCTAGCCCAATAGATGAACCATGGATAAATGTAGAACAAGCATTGTGTGATAATCTGGAAATCTCTGACCTGCCACTTATTAGTCAAAACGTAAAAAATCACAAATGTTTCAAAAGCATTAACATCAGCACCTCTCTGACAGCCTGGTGGGAATTTCTTAAAATAACAAAGTCTTCAATTGTCCCATGTAAGCTTACACCCATCTGGAACAATCCTGACATACTGCAAAACAAAAAAATGCTAAACTTTACTCTGTGGAAGATTAAAGGAATCAAACATCTGGAACATATAATCCAAAATGGAAATTTTATTTCATTTGATGAGCTCATATCACAACATGAGATAGGCAGCAATAAATTCCTAGAATATCAACAACTTAAGTCTATAATAACAAAGAAATATATCCTCCACCAACCAGACTTACAACTCCCGATTAGGGTAGCAGAATTTCTAAGCATCTGCACCCCAAAACTACTATCAAAAATATATAAATTATTGTCTAAAATAGATGACACAATGTCTCTTCCATCCTCAAAATGGGAGGCAGATTTATCCATCAGTTCTAGTCATAGCTTCTGGCCACAAATATGTTTGAACACCTTCAGAATGACTCAGAATTCTAATTTACAGCTCATACAATACAAAATCCTTCATAGAACACACTATACAGGACAAAGGATGTTCAGGATGGGTCTAACACACTCAAACATCTGCTCACATTGCACAGATAACACACCTGATGATTATGCACACGCTTTGTGGTTCTGTGCGCCTGTCCAGAAGTTCTGGCTTGAAGTCTGTGCGGACCTATCAACATGGCTAAAGTGTAGCATCCCTGCATGCCCCACACTGTGCATACTGGGTGACTTAGACAACATCAACATGGAAATTAACTCAGCACACATGGTCCTCACAGTGTTATGTATCGCAAAGAAAACTATTCTCTTGAACTGGAAAGCGAAGAACAATCTGTGTATTAACCAGTTTAGAAATTTTCTTTTAGATTATATTAGCATGGAAACAATGTCTGCCTCCTCAAAACATCAATTGGCTGAATTTAATTCTCTCTGGTCCCCTCTGATTAGCTTTATCACTTAGTGGTGGTGGTGGGTTGCTGTCCCGTCGCTCTGGGCGGTTGGGTGTGTGCTGGGGGGGGCTGTTTGGCTTCGGGCGTCTGGTGGTCTCTCGGGTCGTGGGGACCGGGTTGGTCATTGCTGGGGGGGACTGTGTGTCGGGCTTGGAGGGCAGTTTTGGGGGCTTGCGGGTGGGACTGTCTTGCGGTGTGGGGCGGGGTCCCTTAGAGGCCTTGGGGTGGTGGCTGCTGGCTCTATGCCGGGTGGCTGGGCCGCTCCGGCATGGGTGGTGGTGCTGGGCCTGGGCCCTGGTGGCTGGGCGCTGCCTTGCGCCCGGGGGGGGGGGCCCTGCCTGTGCCTTGGGGGGCTGGGTTGTCCTGGACGCGCCACAGTATGGGTGGGTTGGTGCAGGTCCTGGTGCCGGGCTTGTTGCTCTGGGACCTCCAAGGTGTCCGCAGATGGTTGTTTTTTTTTTCAGGGTGTTGGGGCGTGCGGTGGGGGGGGGCGGTGCTTTTCCCCTGTTGGGGGGGTGGGTGGGGGGGCCTGGGTGATGGTCTGGGTGATGGTGGGTCTCAGGCCCGGGCTGCTGCGACTGGTGTGACCGGGTGGTTTGTTTGTTTGTTTTTTTGTTGTTGTTTGTTTGTTTTTTGTAGAGGTCCTCCGGGGTGGGGTGGGGTGGGGCGGTATGGGTACCTTCTGGGGGTACAGTAGCTCCCGCAATATGGTCGCTGCAGGCCCCGAGCCTGGTGGACATCAGCCCCTCCTGCCCTGTGTTGGCTCCCAGGTAGCGGGGATGCCTATTGCAGCCAGTCCCTGGCTGCCTTCTCCGGGGGAGAGTAGCTCCCCCCGGTGTATATCCCCATACCCCTCTCCCTTCTGGCTCCTGTACACAGCACACACTCACACATGAAGGGTTTTGGGGGCGTGTGTGTTCGGTGGGGTGTAGTGGATGGGGCCACGTAGGTGGTCCCCTTTGGTTGCACTCTGCAGTTCCCCGCCCCTGTTTTAATTACACCTTAGACATTACTACTTATCAAACACACACTCACACACACACATTAGGTCTTGGGGGGTGGTTACACTGAGTGGCATCTGGTGGGCGGGGCTCTTTGGGTATGTAGGCTGCCCGGAGGGCCGCGCTCCCAGTCCTACAAGTTTGGCTGCCCCTCAATTTTAATTGCTCACTATTAGAAAATATTGAAGAGCCAGAAGGGTGAGGGGAGGGGTCTTCTTCCCACACCCCTGCTTCCTGGTTGCTGCTCGGGGCGGGAGGGGCCAAGAGGATTAATTAATTGTTCTGCTGGTTCGGGGTCTGTGGTGGCTGGGGGGCTGCTGGCCCCCTGGTGTGCCCGCTGCACGACACCCCAGCGGAGTCGAGGGAGGGAGGACGTGTGGATGTGTGGATGTATGGGACGTGAAAGTGTGTGTGGTAATGATTGGGCCTGGATCTGGGACTTGCTGTCGCCTGGCCTGGCCTGCCTGTGCTTCTCCCGATGGGGGGGCGGCATTGCCTCTCCCCGCTGCTCGCGACTTCACCCACCCGTGGGCACGTCTTGGCTCCCAGGGCACTTGGCCAGGGGCGCTGGGGCAGGCGCTGACCCACTGTGTGGCTGTCTGGGGCACTTGGCCCTCCTGGGTATTGGGTGGGGCCTCTGCCGGGGGGTTTGGGGGCGCTCGGGCTCCCGGGGCCCGGGTCCAGTGCACGGCCCATGTCTGGGCGGCTGGGGCCTGGCGGGGTCGGTGGGCTGTTGCCCCTGGCTCTCTGAGGGCCTCTGCCCTATGCTTATGGGGGCTCTGTCCGGGGGCTTCCTCTGCAGTCTTCTGGGTGGATGCTTGGTTGCCCCTGCGGTGGGCTTCCTGGGTTCTGTGCTCCGTGGGGGCTGCTGGTGGCCTGGGTCTTGTGGCCCTCTCTGCCTGCTTCTGATTGCTGGGGGGGGGGGGGGGGGGGGGGGCTGTGGATTGTGGCCCTGTACACTTATACACTCATAACTAAGCACGGTTACCATGTAGATCCTGTGCCATGGGTGTTGCATGTTCTCACACACACACACACACACACATTTATTAGCCCAGTAGCATGGTCGCTAAGCAGTAGATGTATTATCATGTCGTCTCAGGTCATCTATATCCACAGCTGTGTTGTATGCGATTGCCGCTTCTTGTGCTTGTTTTTGTTTGGTTGTGTGTTTGTTTTTTCTCTGCTGGTCTGCTTTCAGGTGCTCCTGGTGGCGCTAAGGCTGGATTCCCCTCAAAGGCCATGGATTGTTGTCTGTTTTGTTTTTTACAGGTGTAGCAGCTGGTTGTCTGGTTTTTGTTTCTATTTTTGTTCTGTTTCCTCTTCTTTCCTCTTCTTCTTTCCTTGTCCCCCGGTCCGGTTCAGTTCTATTACATGTTATATATTGTAAACAGAAATAAATAAATGGGCATCAAGGGGAGCTTTACATTTATAAAACTTCCCTTGGCAAAGCAAATCTGTTTGGCATCAAAGGTATTCAGACTACAATTCTGCTGCCATAATGCTGAACAGGACAAGGGAAAAAAAAAAAGACCATTACAGTAATGGAGTCTACTGGAGATGAATGCATGGATGAGTTTCTCCTGGTCTTTTTGGGAGAGAAAACCTTTAATTCTGTTGATGTTTCTGAGTTGGTAAAAAGCTCCCTTGGGTGACAGCTTTGATGTGGCTGCTGAAAGTCAGATCTGAGTCCATCAACACTCCAAGGTTACGAACTTGGTCAGTGATTGTAAGGGCCCGAGTCTCAAGGTATTTACCAATGATGACCCTCTTCTCTTTGCTACCAAACAGAATGATCTCAATTTTGTCTTCATTTAATTGTAGAAAATTCTCTCTCATCCATGTGTTTATTTCCTCCAGACACTGACACAGTACGTCTGCTGGGCTGCAGTCGTCTGGTGACAGAGACACATAAAGTTGTGTATGATCTGCATAACTGTGATAATTGATGTTAAAGTTCAACAACATCTGACCCAAAGGGAGGATATACAAGTTAAACAGAAAAGGTCATAGAGGCGTCTAGAGTTCTCTTCTGTAGGAGTGGCTTAATGGCAGCTGTCTTTAGTGACTTGAGAAAAATGCCTGATACCAGTGAGCTGTTAACTATTTGTAGGAGATCACTTTCGACTGAGGTAAAAACAGTTTTTAAAAAGGCAGATGGTATTATGTCCAGAGTGCAAGTTGCTGATTTCAGATGCCGAACTGTTTCCTCCAGGATTTTTAAATCAACAATATTAAATTGGGACATAACGTCAGAGTTTGTTCTAGGTTTTAGACAGATCAGTTTTCTTGTTTGTCTGTGTGGCGTGAATGTTTTGTCTTTTTATTTTTTGGCTAACATGTTGGCAAATTCGTTGCATTTCTCAGTGGAGAGGAGGTCTGGGTTTGACTGTTTAGGAGGATTTGTGAGTTTTTCAACTATAGCAAACAGAGTTGGAGAATTGTTGACGTTCTTATTAATCAGTTCAGATAAATGCAGCTCTCTGGCCTTGCTCAGCTCATTGTTAGAACTACGCAGGCTTTGTTTGTACAGCTCATAGTGAAGCTGAAGCTTTGTTTCCCTCCACTTACGTTAAGCTTTCCTGCATTCTGTTTTCAGGTCAACCGACTGTGCGCTCATTGTTGGTGACATAGCTATGGCCTCCCTGAACTGAGCACTTGTTTTCTCATTAATGTACCTCTTCTCAACTGAGAAGCTGCTTGTTTGAACATTCTGAGTGATCAATAAATTAAATAAAATACAGAAATGGTCAGACAAGGTCAAATCAATGACCACAACAGAAGAAATATCAACACCTTTAGAAATGAGCAGAGTGTGACCTCGAAGGTGGGTCGGTTCTGTTGCCACAAACCAAACATGTCCAGCACAGAAGAAAATTCTTTGGCATTACCATCTGCCATATTTTGGGTGTTAAAATCCCCAGGCAAGATAAAATGGTTAAAATCAGTCGAGATAACAGACAATAATTCAGAAAATTCATCAATAAAACTCACACAGTATCCTGGAGATCTGTAAATGATTAAGAACAGAATTTTAGGAACACCCTTTAAAATGAAACTAAGATATTCAAAAGAAGTGAAATCACCAAATGAGATCTCTTTACACTGGAATGTATCCTTAAATAAGGCAGCTTCTCCCCAACAATGTGAATTCACAGCAAGAAGTGTTGTACATTACTAATACATTAGGTGTCAGTCTACCTTTCTACAAATCATGACTTATCAAATTATCCATATCTAAAGTCTAATTAAATGAAATACTTTTAGATAATTGACCTTTTGTGGTGCTCTTTTATTTTTACTCTCTCATTTAGAGTTGAAAGTGTGACAGGAAGGCTGGGTAGTGGCATTTAAAGACATTTATATGATGATATTTTATAGATCAGATAATGTCACACTTTAAGAGGTTAAAAATCAAACTGACACGGTCAGGTCATCCTCTCAGTAATATGAAAATTCCAAGCAGGATCAACGATAGGAGCAGGAGAGAAGAGCCAGAACTAAGTGAGAGTTGTGTCAGTTGGAGTCATCTCCACTGAGGCATATTATCAGGGTCAGACGGGTAGGACTCAAGCACCGCAGAGCCAGAGACAGAGTAGATGCAAAAACATGGACAAAAAAAAGAATTCTGGTGTCAGGTTTCAAATTCAAGGCAGAAGAACTGAAAAAAAACTGACAAACGGATAAGATAATCTAGCACTGAAGGGAAGGGGAAGGCAGCTTAAATAGCTGGGAGGGAAGAAAGGCAATAGGACACAGGTTAAGGAAAAAGGCAGGGAGGAAATGACACTGAAGGAAATGTAAACAGGTTGTGGGGATGACAGGCATTTCAAAATAAGACCACCTTACAAACACTAAAAAGATACTGGGTCCTGACACATTCTTTTTTATTTTTATTTGACCTTCATCTCAAAATCATTTTAGAATAGCGTCTCATTTACAAGGATGACCTGGCAAGAGGTGTCAGCAGAAAAACAGATAAAAAGAAAGCTGAAAAGCTGAAAGTTTAAGGGAATTTTAAAGGGACTTCCAATCATTTGCTGCAGCAAAACGAAAGGAATTATGTCCGAAGACAGTGCAGGCTTTTGGAATAGATAGAGTAATGAAATCACTGGACCTCAGGTGGTAGTTATTATGTGAAAGGTGCACGAAGTTGGAGAGGTATTGAGGTGTTTTCCCTGGAAGAGTCTTGTAGATAAATAGAAAGCAATGATGAAGTCGCCTGGTGTCGAGTGAGGACCAGCCTATCAGTTTATACAGATCACAGTGATGGGTGGAAAAAGGTGCACCAGTGGCAAAATGGATGGCAGAGTGGTGGAGAGCATCCAGGCAGTTAAAGGCACACTTGAAAGCCATTTTATAGATGACATCACCATAATCAAACAGAGAGAGCATGTTCATCTTCACCAGATAAACGGAGTGTATAAATGAAGCCTTATTACGTTAAAGGAACCCCAATCTGGCCTGCAGGTTATTGATGTGAGACTTGAAATAAAGTGAGTGGTCCAGCCAGAGACAAAGGTATTTGTTGGAGCTGACAAACTCCAACAAATAGGCAGGTGACACTGTTTTTCCGTCTGAATAACATACATTTAGTCTTCTTTGAGTTGACACGCAGGTGAAAGTCATGAAAGGACTTATCGATAGAAGTGAGCCTGAGTTGAAGGGTGGATGTGGAAAAATGGAGTGAAGAGCTAGATGAGTAAATTATGGTATCACCATCATAGAGATCTATCCGGGAGGCACTGACAGCCTTGGCCACATAATTTATGTAGACGGAAAACAAGATTGGGCCCAAGATGAAATCTTGATGCACACCCTTAGAGATATAAAGTGGATCTGACAAAACATTTTCATCACTGACTTCACTCGTTGTACACGGTTATTGAGATAGCTGGCAAACCAGTTACTGTAACTCTTGGACAGGCCAATGCTAGAGAGCCTGTGCAAGAGGATATTATTGTCTCCTGAGTCGAAGGCCTTGGTAAGATCTATGACGGCAGCTATGCAGATTTGTTTATTGTCCATGGTGGTGATGATGTCATCAAGGACCTTCAGGGTAGTAGTGATGCATCTGTGGCCAGTTCTGAACCCCAACTGCACATCTGACGTGATATGGTTGGAGTCAATGAAGTGGGTTAGTTTCTTTGTGGACTAATCTCTCGAAGACTTTGGCCAGGCAAGGCAGGATGGATATAGGCCTGTAGCAGTTGGGATCAGAGCCAGAGCCTCCTTTGAAAAGAGGGAAGATCATGGCAGATTTTCAGTCAGAAGGGAAAACAGACAGACGAGTGGACAAGTTAAACAAGTTTGTAATGGGGGCAGCAAAAATGTGAGCAGCTACTTTTAAAAACATGGGGTCAGAGGCAGCAGATTTTTTTTAATCCAACTTGATAAGTTCTTCCAAAACGTCTGAGGCAGAAAAGAGTTGAATGGACAAACTCACAGCACTGGATGGAGGAGAGGTGTGTGATGGAGCAGTGTTGGGAACCGGGCTGTAAAGGCTTGCGATGAGTACACAAAATGTTTGTTAAGGAGCGAGGCCATGCATGATTTATCAGTGACAGTTATGTCATCAAATTTCACAGAGGTGAGTAGGTGAGGGGAAGTGAGTTTATTTTTCATAAACTAGACTGTTTTCCAGAATTTCTTGGGGTCCGCTCCACATGATGAGAATTTCTCCTTGAAGTAATTGATTTTAGCTGACCTAATTAAATGGTAAATGGACTTGTATAGCACTTTTCTAGTCTAGCTGACCACTCAAAGTGCTTCACTACATGCCGCATTCACCCCACTCACACACATTCATACAGCACGTCTTAAGATTCATAACTACGTGCTTTTCTAATCATTCATACACACCCAATGATACACTGGGGGGGCGCTTCGACATGTAGCCCGAGGAAGCCAGAGTCGAACCACCGACCGGCATCACGGCATCAACCTCCTGAGCTACAGCCGCCCGTGTGTATTTTACCTGTGTAGTTTTTTCTACATTGCCTTAAGGTAAACCAGTCAACAGGAGACTGAGAAGACCTGGCTCTCCACCATAAGGAGTTTTTATGACGGACAAAATTAGCCAGGTCGGGGGAGAATCAGGGGCTATAGTGATTCTTGGTCCAGAATCTTTTCAGTGAGGCATGATAATAAATAATAGTGCCGAATGAATATTTAAAATAAGACCAGGCATCATCCATGGAGGGGATGAGGTTAATTCTCTCCCAGTTCACGGTGGCCACATCATGTAGAAAGGCCTGGATATCAAACTTCTTCAGAGAGTGTTTGATTACAATCATAGGTGGGGGTTTGACTGAGAGGACAGAGCAAATGCATGCAATGGTGCAATGATCGCTCAGGTCTTGACTGAAGACTCCAGATTGATAATTAGATGGAGTATTAGTTAAAATAAGGTCGATCAGTGTGGAAGTGGTGGGGGATTTCAAATGAAATCTTGTAGGTTTATATAATTTGAAAGAGATTTACGGCATCAAATTAAAAACTAAGACAGGAGGGGTAAACATATCCCAATTCAAATCACTTAAAAGGACAAACTCTGAGGAGAGTTTGTCCTGTTGAGTGAGTTGAGCAATGAGAGTGCACACGCAGGGGCAGGGGGTGGTCCATAACAAACGGCAACAGAAAGGGAGAAGTTTGTTGATAATTTCAGTTTTAAAACTAGTAATTAAAATAATTTCGGGACAGCTTTAAACAAAGACAGAATATTGCAAATGTCCCATCCATCCATCCATCATCTGCCGCTTATCCGGGGGTCGGGTCGCGGGGGCAGCAGCTTGAGCAGAGAAACACAGACGTCTCTGTCCCTGGCCATTCCTCCAGCTCTTCCGGGGGGACCCCGAGGCGTTCCCAGGCCAGCTGAGAGACATAGTCTCTCCAACGTGTCCTGGGTCTTCCCCGGGGTCTCCTCCCAGGGGGACGTGCCCGGATCACCTCACCAGGGAGGCGTCCAGGGGGCATCCTAACCAGATGCCCGAGCCACCTCATCTGACTCCTCTCAATGCGGAGGAGCAGCGGTTCTACTCCGAGCCCCTCCCGGATGACTGAGCTTCTCACCCTATCTCTAAGGGAGAGCCCAGACACCCTGCGGAGGAAACCCATTTCGGCCACTTGTATTCGATCTTGTTCTTTCGGTCACTACCCACAGCTCGTGACCATAGGTGAGGATGGGAACGTAGATTGACCAGTAAAGAGAGAGCTTCGCCTTCTGGCTCAGCTCCTTCTTCACAACGACGGGTCGGTGCAGAGCCCGCAACACTGCAGACGCTGCACCGATCCACCCGTCAATCTCACGTTCCATTCGTCCCTCACTGTGAACAAGACCCCGAGATACTTGAACTCCTCCACTTGGAGAAGGATCTCATTCCCGACCCAGAGAGAGCATTCCAGCCTTTTCCGGCTGAGAACCATAGTCTCGGATTTGGAGGCGCTGATTCTCATCCCAGCCGCTTCACACTCGGCTGCAAATCGCTCCAGTGAGAGCTGAAGGTCACGATCTGACTACGCTAACAGAACCACATCATCCGCAAAAAGCAGAGACCCGATTCTGAGGTCGCAAAATCGGACACCCTCAATGCCCTGGCTCCGCCTAGAAATTCTGTCCATAAAAGTTAGGAACAGAATCGTGACAAAGGGCAGCCCTGACGGAGTCCAACCTTCACCGGAAACGTATCCGACTTACTGCCGGCAATGCGGACCAAACTCATTACAACTCTGTATGACACCGGTCATACAGAGACCGAACGTCCCTATCAAGGGGTCCGGCACTCCATATTTCCGGAGCACCCCCCACAGGACTCCACGAGGGACACGGTATGAACGCTTTCTCCAAGTCCACAAAACACATGTAGACTGGTTGGGCGAACTCCCATGCACCCTCCAGGATCCTGCCGAGGGTATAGAGCTGGTCCACTTTTCCACGGCCAGGACGAAAGCCACACAGCACCTCCTGAATCTGAGATTCGACCATCCGACGGATCCGCCTCTCCAGTACCCCCGAATAGACCTTACCAGGGAGGCTGAGGAGTGTGATACCCCTATAGTTGGAACACACCCTCCGGTTACCCTTTTTAAAGAGGGGGACCACCACCCCGATCTGCCAGTCCAGAGGCACTGTCCCCGATGTCCACGCGATGCTGCAGAGGCGTGTCAGCCAAGACAGCCCTACAACATCCAGAGCCTTGAGAAACTCAGGACAGACCTCATCCACCCCCGGGGCGTTGCCACCGAGGAGCGTTTTGACCACCTCGGCAACCTCACCCCCAGAAATGGGAGGCCCCGTCTCCGAGCTCTCCGACTCTGCCTCCTCCGAGCACGTGTTGGTAGGATTGAGGAGTTCCTCGAAGCACTCCCCCCACCGACTCACAACATCCCTAGTTGAGGTCAGCAAAGCCCCGTCCCCACCATACACAGTGTTGACCCACATGAGCATTGAAGTCCCCCAGCAGAACGAGGGAGTCTCCGGTAGGAGCATTCTCCAGTGCCTCCCCCAGGGACTCCAAAAAGGGTGGGTACTCTGAACTGCTGTTTGGCACATAGGCTCCACATAGCCTCCACCCGAAGGCGGAGGGAGGCTACCCTCTCGTTCACTGGGGTAAACCCCAATGTACTGGCACACAGCCGGGGGACAATAAGTATGCCCACACTTGCTCTGCGCCTCTCACCACGGGCAACTCCAGAGTGGAAGAGAGTCTAACCCCTCTCAAGAGGACTGGTTCCAGAGCCCAAGCCGTGCGTCGAGGTGAGTCCGACTATATCTAGCCGGAACTGCTCAGCCTCACGCACCAGCTCCGGCTCCTTCCCCAACAGAGAGGTGACATTCCACGTCCCAAGAGCTAGCTTCAGTAGCCGAGGATCAGACCGCCAAGGCCTCAGCTTTCGGCTGCTACCCATCTCACAAGGCACCCAACCCCCTTGGCCCCTCCCATGGGTGGTGTGTCCGTCGGAAGGGGGACCCACGTCATGTTTTCGGGCTATGCCCAACCGAGGCCCGGCCACCAGGCGCTCGCTGCCGAGCCCCACCCCCGGGTCTGGCTTCCGGGGCCCCCGGTGCAAGGGATGACGAAGTCCAAATTTATTTTTCATCATAAGGAGTCTTTTGAGCTGGTCTTTGTCTGGTCCCTCATCTAGGATCTGTTTGCCTTGGGTGACCCTACCAAGGGCTTGAAGCCCCGGGCAACATAGCTTCCAGACTCATTGGGGCACGCAAACTCCCCCACCACGATAAGGTGACAGCTCATGGGGGAGTATATTGCAAATGTTCTTTTACAGAAATAGCCACTCCCCCACCCTTAGTAACTCGATCCTGACGAAAGACATTGTAACCTGGTATTAGGATATCAGAGTTTTAACACTTTTCTTAAGCCATGTTTCAGAGATAGCTAAAACATCAGGATTAGCAGTGTGTACCCTGATCAAATTTAGGCAACAAACTGCGGATTTTCACATGTAAAAATCCCAGTGATTTGCGATCACAAAAATCATCAAATGTCAAATTGGAAGCAATAGGAGTAGCGTCATCAGTAGAAGGTCCAGGGTTTTGGTGAATGTTGCCAGAGGTTAACAAGATGACGATGATTAACACATGTCAGAGAACAGCGACAAAATACTATCAATGTTTAACATTTACAAAGGGCTTAATCAAAATTGAAGAGGAAAATGTAGTGAGCTGCTGCAATAGCATATAAGAGTACAATGGAATCACATGTGTCAAAGAATGTGTAGGGAAGCCAACAGTTATTGTAATGCAGAAGGATTAGATGTCCTTGGATGTTGGATTGTAGACTGAAGTGCTGCCATAGCAAGTCTGTGACAAAAATTGATGTCTCATGGACAGGAGAGTGCCTGGAGGTAGTGAGAGTTCTAGGATCCAGGGAAGATAAAAGGAAAAGTAAGATAATAAAGAGAGCCATCTTCAGTAACTAATACAGAGGACTGACAAAGACTGCAGATAAGAGGCTAACCTTTACGATGATGTTAGCTGAGATCCAGGCTGCAGCGGGTATTGGCCCAGGCTGAAGCTAGCTGAGATCCAGGCTGCAGCAGGTATAGGCCCAGGCTGAAGCTAGCTGAGATCGAAGCTGTAGCAGGTGTAGACCCAGGCTGAAGCTGACTGAGATCAAGGCTGTAGCAGGTGTAGACCCAGGCTGAAGCTAGCTGAGATCCAGGCTGTAGCAGGTGTAGACCCAGGCTGAAGCTGACTGAGATCCAGGCTGTAGCAGGTGTAGACCCAGGCTGAAGCTAGCTGAGATCCAGGCTGTAGCAGGTGTAGACCCAGGCTGAAGCTAGCTGAGATCCAGGCTGTAGCAGGTGTAGACCCAGGCTGAAGCTGACTGAGATCCAGGCTGTAGCAGGTGTAGACCCAGGCTGAAGCTAGCTGAGATCCAGGCTGTAGCAGGTGTAGACCCAGGCTGAAGCTAGCTGAGATCCAGGCTGTAGCAGGTGTAGACCCAGGCTGAAGCTGACTGAGATCCAGGCTGTAGCAGGTGTAGACCCAGGCTGAAGCTAGCTGAGATCCAGGCTGTAGCAGGTGTAGACCCAGGTTGAAGCTAGCTGAGATCCAGGCTGTAGCAGGTGTAGACCCAGGCTGAAGCTAGCTGAGATCCAGGCTGTAGCAGGTGTAGACCCAGGCTGAAGCTAGCTGAGATCCAGGCTGTAGCAGGTGTAGACCCAGGCTGAAGCTAGCTGAGATCCAGGCTGTAGCAGGTGCAGGCTCAGGCTTAAGATGGCAGGCTAAAGCTGGCCTAATGCCTGGAGTAGTCTCAGGATTCAGCAGCAGAGAAACTCACATATTTGTAGATTTAAAGGTCCGTAAAAGCAGCCAGGTATGCTCTTCTGCGTCTCACTGCTGCTTTCCCTGCTTACTCTCCTGATGTACTATAACAAAATGTCCCTCAATAAATGCTTGTAAAACCAGATGTGCCTGCACAATTTAATCTCATACAATACAAGGCAAAAATAATGACCAACCTCTAACACAAGTCATATTTTCCATGACTATTTATTGTTAGAGATTCAATTTCAATTCTCCTTAAGCTTAAAAAAAAAGTGGTTCTACAATCAATAGTATGATCTAATAACATCTTCTTACATTCCAAATAAATGTACAAATGGTGAATCTCCTCCTTCACAGACTCTCCTCCTCAACCAGTGTTTCACAACAAGTGCCTCCTTGGCACAGCAACAACCACAGCCATGTCAGCCACAAGTTAAGACATCCTTTTTTTGTTGGTAAATAAGAGCACAAATGGCACTTAACTGCATGGTGCAAAGCTCACTAAATAAGTCACAACGATGAATTAAAATACTCTCCTTTGTCATGCCCTAAACTACCATGGATACATACATGTATGTAACAGGGCAAGGCACAAAGATTACAGTGTCCACAACTTTTGGAACGGTCATACCACTGTGCCGCATCAGTAAATGTTGACAATATTTATTTTATGCCAAAAGTGCCATTGCAGATATGCTCGTATTACACTTTGGTGAAACACACATGAATTAAAGAACACAGGGGTTCTTTAATTACTTTCTTTTAATCATTAATTTTGTCTTAGCTGTTTATGTTTTTCTGACTTGCTCACACACACCTGCATTCCTCACAGAGATAGTTGGCTAAGGAAACACATACACACATAACGGAAATGTTTTGACACACAAACAAAAGGACATGGACATTCCAGCATGGATATATTGGTGCCCCTTGAGACCCCTTGTCCAAAACAATTCAACTATGGAGAAAGCAAATTGGACTTTGAGTGTGAGAGAATTTTACAGTTCATATCTCCATGTGGCTTTGCATGGTTCAAGCCAAGTGTGCTCTTGTGTTTGTGCTTGTGTGGATGCACGTGTGAGACAGGTGTGTGAATAACAATGTGTTTTTCTCCTGAGGGGCTCCACCAAGCCTGAAGAAATAAAATATTAATGATCAATCACTGCTTTGGGACCGCAAAAACACATTCAGACACACACACATACACACTCACACAGATAGATAGACAGACTTGGTCTTGTCATAGTATATTTGCGAGGAGTCCCCTGACAATATTCACTCCATAACCAGCCATAAGCAGAGGCCGTTAGCCTGGAACTTAGAGAGGCAAGACGGGTAGTGGAAAGTTGTCAGCTGAAGCCCAGTGCTGAGCCATCCTTGAGCAAGCTAATGAGAGTGAATCATTGGTCACTAGTGTTGCTGCTGTGTTCGGACGTGTCCCTACGTACAGAGGCTTGTCACAATAGGACCAGGTACATGTCCGGAACCATGGCCCCCCTCTACCTGTGTCCATTTTCCTGTATCTCTACTATCAAAATAAAGCTACTAGTACCAAAAGAAAAAAAACAATCACACAGCCATATTACTCAGAGACCACTCTACATTCAGATGTGCTGTGCTCTCACTGTATGTAATGTAAACCACAGTTCCACAAGTCAGCAGTGTGAGCTTTAACCTCACGGGCATTCTTCCTAAATATAAGGGAAGATTTGAATGAGTTTCTTGCTGAAAATGTCCCAATTTTTCCACAAATGTGCTTGCAAAGTCTTAAAAAGATACAAGTTGAAGCATATGGACAGTGTTTTAAATATCTGTCAGTCACTGGTGATGATAAAAAAAATTGTTTCAGGATAAGTTTGCTCTGCTCACCTGTAATTTGCATGACACTTGTTCAAAGCACTTTATTGTGGGGCCGTACTACAAAGAAGGTTAAACATGGCCTTAACCTCGGGTGATCTGGGTGAACAACAATACAGACTAACAATAAAGATCTTGCTAACCGCGATGCTGGTCATCAAGTCAGCAAGTTTTCAGACTCTGGCTGCAGTATGTGTGCATTGATGTAAAACAAGTGAAGTTGACATGTGATCAATCACAATCATACATTTCTTGTTGGCAGAAAAGCAGCACAGCTGCTGCTGTCAAAGCAAGAGGGAAATATGACAGAAGAAAACAAATGCAACTGTGCTAATGTGTAACATAATCTGATCAAAATCCCTGCTACATCACTAAAGTCTAATGTTGTATGATTGTATATTTCATTAAACGAAGGTGCTGTAAGTGTATTCTTAAAAATGTGAAAAGATTTTACCCTTATTCTGTAACATGCAACGCTTGCTGTAGCTGCTTTTTTTCACCAGAGAAAGAACAAACAAAATCTATTAAATGCAGTCAGTGGGATTACTGTTAATGTTTACATTTTTTTCCCCTGGAGGCTCCAAAATCTTATAAGATAGGGTTTTGATTTTCCAGTTTAACGTTTTTCATAAGGTGGATGTGGAACATGAACATACATCTTTTGACGCAGTTGGTCGACTTTGACATGCAGCACACTTACTTTAGGAGAAAAGCAAGTACATCATTTATAGCTCTATAATGATTTTATTAAAACAGCATTGTTCTTTGACTTTGAAAGAGTTCTCTTTTTATTTACCTTGTTTTTATTTGTTTTTTTTCATTTTCAGTTTTACAGTAAAGATTAAGAATTGCAATGACATTATATTCTTTACTTCTATCCCAAAATTAGTAAGAGGTGAAGATGAATATGATCTGATATGAAATTAAATGAGATGGAATGAAGATGACCTTGAGATTCCACATCTTGCTTCATGATGCTGTATATATACGATAGTTACAATCATCATACTCTGATGAATAGTATATGAGGGACTGACAGACGACGCTCAATTCTGAAAGTGAGATTTTTATTTCTTATTTAACTTACTGTCATTGTCATCAACCAACTGATGATAATGACAAAGGTTGAGCAAGCAGATTATTATGATAAATTAAGATATAGTTTAATTGTTTCTACTTATATCAAGGATTGGACAGAATATAGCACATCACAACTGCGCAACCCACATATTAGGTCATCGTTCAGTTCCTCACCATATACATATACTATCTCCTTCCGTGTTATTAGGTGCAGATGTAGGAAGTGGGGTAAAATGCCAACTGAGGCACAAAACATTTCCAAGAAATAGAAAAGGTAACAATGCTTCAAATTCAGTAAAACAAAAAACAAGTTCCCATTGTTAACCAAGGTCAAGTTGCAAATTGCTTATGTGTTTCTGAGCAATTCCAAAGGCAACAAATGGATACTTTTAGTTGAATACTGAAAAAAATATTTTAACACAATGTACCGTCAACCCCCTCAGCTGCCAGTTCATTCAGTGTTTCCATGGCGTTTGTTCAAATAAGCAGTCATTTGGCTAATGCCACCACTACAGAGACATGTGGAACAGTGTCACTCCCTGCTTGAGGTTCACACTCTTGCTTTTTTAGTGTTGCAACAGCACTGAAAAAAAAATCTGAAAACATGCTAGGTATGTTTTTCCACACAGAATTTATGACTAAATTAAAGTAAAGAGTGATTGTCAAGTAAAATTTACTTAAGAATACAAGTTATATCTACAAAAATTACTCTGGTAACCTTCACTCAGAAATGTCGATATTGTTATTGAATTTTACACTGTTCTTATTAGGAAGTCCTACTTGGACCGAGTTTGCATGAAACTGGAAATCTGACATTAAAACGAATACATTTTCAGGGTTCAGATTAAAAAATTAACCCTCACTTGTGCTTAGAACCTATATTTAAGTAATATTTACATAATATCTTACATAATTCAATACTAAAGAAGTAAATCAAATGAAGCATTCTGTTCAACAACACCTTTCTGTCTTTCTTTTTTGTTACAGTGGGGTTTTTTCCAGCCTCAAATTTAACATTGAACAGTGGCCACAAACATTCAAAAATAGCTCTATATAGTGCCTTTTTTAACATCATTAAAATGACAAGGGCAACAGTGCTTTTCTTTCGGCCACACATTTAACAATCAACAATGGCCCTATATATAAAAAAAAATCTTTTCACTCTTTTTAAACACTAAATTTTATCATTAAAACGTGAATGAAAAAAATTGACTCTTAAGAGACATTGAGTGTTTTTGGCCATCAAATGACCCATTTTGAAGGGAAAAAAACCTTATGCATTTCAAACATGTCAAAAATTTCAAACATACTCTTTCATCACAAGTTTGTTTCTCAGTGACTGGACCTTGGGTGAAAGTTTCAGGGCATCAAGATTCTTGAAAACTTTGAAAGTGTATTTTAATTTTGGTGAGTAACTGAGATTGATGGCATAGATGATGCCCACGAGCAGGAGACAGGCCTTTGCAAGACTTCCGCATTTGTGAAGTACCTCAGTTCCTTCAAGTACAATGGATATATCAGCATGGGATGGGCCTTCATCTTTGTCACTTGAATGGAAGACACTAATTCTCAGGACTTGCTCAGCCTGGTCCACTTGAACAGCTTCTCTGGTGACATCCTGTAAAATATATGTGAATCTATGTTCAGGTGCATAGTAGTCTCTTGCAAGGTTTTATCAGTGATACAATTCACGTTAACACTCATTTGTTAAAGGGGAACTCCGGTATTTTTAAACCTAGACCTTATTTCTGGCATGAAATACGTTCATCTACTCACCGAGAACAGTTTGGTGAAAGTTGGCGTCCATCGGTATATATTTAGATTCCTCAAGATCCATATAACGGAGTGAACGGGGCATAGACAATGCAGCCTTTAAATATCTGTCTTTATTTTACCAATACTTGCACTGTTAGTTCATAGCTGATGTGTTGTTGTTATTGGCGGCTATCGGGGGGCTTATAGAGGGCTTTCTACACACTCGTCTACTGGGATGACGTCATAGACGCCCGCCGCTGCAGCACAGCTCATTCACTCCGACAGTCGGCTAACTTCACACAGAGTTTGCTACTGCTAGTTTTGTGCAACATGGCAGGATATTTATCAGAGTTTGATGACAACTTTGAGTACGATGGACGTTCTTACCGGAGTGAATGAGCAGTGCTGCAGCGACGGGCGTCGATGACGTCATCCCAGTAGGGCTGAAGCCTTAAGCTTCTGAAAAAGGTCAACTTGATCCCACAAACAAACACATTTTCTTGGAGACCTCTCAGATAAAAAAACAAAATGATAAGTTCTGAGAATTAGTGGTGGATCACTTCCTTGATAGAATGAGTTCCTTCCGCAGAAAAAGCACTGAAACATGAGTATACCTCTTTTTTCTTTTTAGCTTTGGATGACATTTAAGTTTACATTGCATTGTTTTAACACAGCAGACATGCTGGGAAACATGGGGAAACGACCTATGTGCCAGCTAAGAATGCAGTGGTCTGAGGAAAAGGTTCAGCTGCTAATTTGTTGTTCCATGACTGGGCCACATAGATCTACTGGTCAAAGAAAGGTGGCACACGACATATCTGTTGAAAAAAATAAATAAATTGAGAAGAAATAACCCTATACTCTTTGAATCAGTGATTCAAATAGATTGAATCTAGAATCTGATGCCAAACACACAGCTGCAAGTGTAAAAGTTTTTTTTTTTAAACATATACAATTGAGGGACGTAATCCAATGATGCATCCAGAATAATTTAATTTTAACAAATGCCTAGTCTTACTGGTGTAGAATATCACAGAGATATTGAGAGGAGCCACCAGTTGTCCTCAATGGGTGTTGGAGTCATGGGAAGGTGGGCAGGCAAGAGGTTGAGGTAAGTTATCCATAGGGAGTCTTTCACAAGAGCAGGTTTACACATGGGAGGCAAGTAGGAAACACATGTGATTACACCACTTCTTGACCAACAGGGAGATACTAGGAGGCACAGAAGAAAGCTGGTTGGCACAAGAGAAAACATTAAGTGGCCTGATTACCATGCTGTGGAAGCTGACAATCTGGCAGAGACTGGGTGCGCATGCTGGTCCTTTAAAGCAGCTCTGGTGCTGAGGCTGATGAACAACAGGTGTGGCAGTAGGAAAATTTAAGCCCCGTTCCACCCAGGAGGATGGATTTCAAGCCGGCCCAGACCAACCTATGGCTAAAGGGAAAAAAACAAAGCAAAAACACAACCAGTGCGGGACCATGGCAGCAATGAGCATATTAATTGGTGATAGGTGAGCATGTCTGGTATGAATATAAAGAGAGTATGCACCAAAGGTTTAGTCTTTCCAACTGTGTATGAACTATGGCTTACCGCTCTTTGCCAGACTCAGTCAGAGAATCATTAATCAGTTAAAAAATAATCAGTGTCACAGCAAAATTGGAAAGAACTCAGGGTTTTCAGCATCAGCAGGTGAAAGCTCAGGGCGTAAAGGCTAAAGTTGGAAACCACTGTTAGATCAGTGTGATTTGGGCCCTGAGGCAGTTGTGCATGGGAAGTCATTATGTTATCGTGATCAGTATTGCCACACTGGCAGGGTACGCCTTGGACATGCCGCCAGTAGTCATGCAGATTCAGCAAATATCCAGTAGCTGGCAGAATAATGACGTAGCGGATTATTTATTTTTTATACATTTTGTTTTGTAAACTAAGTACTGATAAGTCATTGAGTAAGTAATATTTTATCGGACTAAAAGAGCTTTTGAAATGTAATTTTTCACACAAAGAAATGCTATAATAAAGGCTGTTTGATACATTTATAGGAAATTGTTCGTGCCAACTTGAAGATAATGTGATAAAGAACTAAAATACTAACTCTTCCATTATTTTTGGTAATACATATTTTTGGCAATCCATATTTTCTTTCACTGATATTAAAGGAAGAAAAAAAAAAGGCATTAGGTACTGTCTGTTTGCTATCTGCCAAATTATTATTTTCAACATTTGTATCGGCCCACAATTTCACAATATGTACCAGACTAGGAGGAAGCCATCCATCAACTCTGGCACATCTGACGACAGGCAAAATGATTGACAGTGGACATGTGTTCTCAGGTGACTTTGTGTTTCTGCTATTTTTGGGCAAAACTGACGTTGTTCTCTAAATGCCCAGGATTTGAAAGATCATCCAGGCTGTTATCAAGTAATAGTATGTAAGATGTGGAGGTCAGCGCCTGTGATAGTGTAGGAGGGCCATTGAATGGGTAATTTGCATGGTCTTTTCCACAATTATTACTCTTATAAAGTTTCATATACAGGAAGGGTGGTGCGACAGTGGCAAACTTTCCTATCCCCCACATTTTTGGGTGTATTTAAGGAATCAAATTCTATTTTTTTTAATATATACTTTTTGAAACATAAAGGATTTGATCAGTCGTCAGGTTTAAAGCCATTAGAAAGTCAATCTAAAGCAGTTTTCTCATTCTGTGAGAAGATGTTGGTCAGTCAGATGAGTTTATTGACTGAAAACAGCGAGTCACTTAATTTAATTCTATTTGTCACGCAACACATGATTTACAAAATTGTTCCTCCAGCTAAACAAAAACAAAACTGAGGTAATTGTCTTTGGAGCCAAAGATAAACGATTGAAAGTCACCACAGAGCTTCAATCTATAAATCTAAAAACTACCAACCAGGCCAGAAATCTGGGTGTAGTGATGGACTCAGACCTAAATTTGGACAAACACATTAAGGCA
Source organism: Leuresthes tenuis (assembly GCF_036924035.1). NCBI lineage: Eukaryota > Metazoa > Chordata > Actinopteri > Atheriniformes > Atherinopsidae > Leuresthes > Leuresthes tenuis. The sequence continues at coordinate 37,934,206 of NW_027325358.1, read as the reverse complement.
ATAACAAAGTCAGCCTACTATCACCTTAAGAATATATCAAGGCTAAAAGATCTGATGTCTCAGCAGGACCTGGAAAAACTAGTCCATGCATTCATCTTTAGTAGGCTTGATTATTGTAACAGCATCTTTACAGGTCTGCCTAAAAAGTCAGTCAGACAACTGCAGCTCATCCAGAACTCAGCTGCTCGAGTCCTCACTAAGACCAAAGAAGTGGAGCACATCAGTCCAGCTCTGAAGTCTTTACACTGGCTGCCTGTCCATCAGAGGATAGACTTTAAAGTTCTGATGCTGGTCTATAAAGCTCTGAATGGACCAGGACCAAAATACATCAGTGACCTTTTTTTAATTTAATTAACCAGACATGGAGAAGCTGCATTCAGCTTCTATGCTCCACATGTGTGGAACAAACTCCCAGAAAGCCTCAGATCAGCTGAAACACTCAGTGTGTTTAAGTCCAGGTTGAAGAAACATCTATTTTCAGCTGCATTTGAATAAGCTTGAGTTTCAAAACGGAATCGTGTTTTAACCATTGATTTTATCTTTCATATATATCATTTTTTCTGATTTTAGCTATTGTTCTTATTTCCTTCTTTTGTTTAAATTTTAAATCATGCTTTTTATTTCTTCTGTTTTAATGTCTCTGTGAAGCACTTTGAATCACCTTGTTGTTGAATTGTGCTATACAAATAAACTTGCCTTGCCTTGCCTTGCCTTAAGTGCAGAGTATTATAACATTAAAAATAGCCAAAAGGCTAAAACTTTTTCTTTGATGTTTTTTTCTACAAAAGTTGATAAATGGAGAATAGGGTACGATAATTCCTGAACATTGGGCAAGCATAAAATGTTGTTCTATATGTTTGTTTCTACACTGTTCTTACAACATATATTTTCTGCTTTTGTTCTTACCTCATACTTTCTGTGATTCTCAGTCATAAAGAAATTATAAATTGTAATTGTAAGAACTTTGTATAATAAATTAGTCCTAATAAACATTAGATTTTGCTTAAACATTTTTATCAGCTTCACAGATTAGAAGGGCCATTGTTATGATTATGGTCTAATATGTGAATTCAAAAAACAAGCTGTACCTGGATGATAAAAGCACCTTTGAAAGGAAAAAAAAAAAGATGATAGCCTGTTATTTCCAATAGGCTTCGCCCTTTAAGGCTGTCGCTTGTGGGTTTATTCATTGCACCCTTGGGCAGCACTGAAAAACGTTAGTCCACCTAAACTGTGGGGAAAAAATAAATAAACAAAACCTGACTGGGACTATGACCTTACATGAGCGAGAAAACCAATGACAAACCTGAAACATGAAGGACGGTGAGGATTTCGCAGAGTGTGTGGGGGAACCTGGAAACTGAGGGGGAAAGCACAGGTGAGGGAACCGATGATCAAGAGTGACTGAGGGAACATGGCAAAACTAATGACTTAACAGAAACCTAAAACATGAAAAAACCTAAAGTCATGATACAGGGAGCGTTGTAGTGTATTCTCCCCACTGTTCGAGTGTTCTTTCAGTTTTGTTTCATTGTTAGCAATCACTATGCTGACAATGGCAAGCTCCTGTTCTCCCTTTTGAAGCCTGCCCCTGCCCCCTGAAGGATGTAAACGTTGAACCCTTAGAGGAACAAAGTTATATATTACTGTAGGGGCCAGAAGAATACAGTTACTGTAATTCATGTTACACTGTTCAGTAGGAAAGGCCCTTATACAATACAGTGAATACTGTAATCTACCTGTTGGTTGCTCGAAAAATCCGGACAATGGATGCCACTGTGGCAAATCTCCAGCTGAGATATGGCTGCACCCATTCTCCAGCCTCTCTATGTGACAACACATGGTTGATGATGGTCGCTCGTATTTTATCTGTGACCCTATCTCTGGCCCTTCTTTGAACCTTAACATGCATTCTAACTATCCCTCTACCTCTTGGCATTTTTCTCACTTATTTTTTGCAGGTGTTCCACCTTGTCCTTGTCTTATCTTTTGTTCTTTTCCCTCACAAGATCCGCCTATAAATATAGGTGATGTGATTGGTGATATGAATGAAATCACACACACATTTGTTCACTCAGTCACAGTCACATGCTTATCATACAGTTGCAGTGTCATCAAACCACAATAATGTTCTATGCACTTGCTGTTGTTGTTTTTCATTGTCTTCTACAATTTCTTTCTATATCTTTCTCATTTCCCTTTCTTTGCTCTCCCTCTTTCCCTTCCCTTTCCTCTTAGCTTGTCTTTTTTAAATAGGGTATCTTCTTCAGGATGAAAACAGTTCATATCTCATTCAGAACAGTTATAATGCAGTTAATACCTATAAACCTTCCCAACTATTTCCATAACCTTAAAAATAGTGCTATATAGCCCTATGTCTCTTTCTAAAAACCATTCCCTTTCCTTTTATAGCCTTAAACTTAAGTTTCTGCTGCCCCCTTGACTGACCTTCCCTGCCTACTTATTCAAACCCTAACCACTTTATGACTTACACCTCTCATCCGACAGATATCGGAGAGACCATGCACCTTACAAAGCACATCTCAAACCACACACATCATTCACCTGGTCATGTGTGTGCAGAATTGGACCATGCTTCCTTGTGATTAGGTGATAGTCCTCATTACACATTATCATGCATTATCACACATGAATGCTCAAGCAAAGACTTGCATTGCTTGCAACAGTATAAAGCTTACTGAGAGTCGTCAACTCCAACTGACCAAAGTAGATTAACATTGTGATCCTATTGTGTCAATGACTTTTCAAGTGTCTACTGAATAATTAAGGGAAAGAGAAAATGAACAAAAAAAACTTTTCTTTTGAAGACAGTTACTTACTTTCATCATAAAGTGCAGCTGTCAGAAGCTGCTATATTCAGCAGTTATAACAGGATCTGACAGAGCTAAGTGTTCGATCTTTCACCCCACACTTGTTACAGTCACACACATCCTTCTGAACAGGAAGGATGTGTCATTGATGAGTCCTAAATCAGTTTAGTATATGAAGTATAAAGTGTCTTCACTCTCACGTTACTCGTTGTTGGTAACTTATTTTCTCATCAACTCTGTGTTGACAAAAAAATGATAGTTATTATGTCAAACTTTTGTATCCATCGAGATTTCATTTTCAACTCTGAGAGAGTAAACACAGAATCAAACACTCAGGATACTGTTATGCTGAAGTTTCTCCCCACAGAAACCTGTTAGGGTATAAAACAATTATCTCTACCCTGGAAACGTTACTCAGACCCACTTTAAATAGATAAAGAAAGAGATACTCACATTCCACAGCTACTCTTCTACCTCACACTCAGATTACTCAAAAGAACAGCTCGGCATACCATTGGACTGAAAAATCTTTCATTTTGTTAAAATTTTACAGATTTACAAAATGAAAACAGCTTTTCATAAAAACTGCACAATGCGGTGTAATTAATCACAAATATAATTTTTAATCACTTGACAGTTTAAAATGTACTTCATGTCTAATTTGTAATTAAGGTTACATACTTATTACTTAGTTTAGGTACACTTATCATCTTCCTATCACTTTTATTCTCCCCATCATCAGCATAATTAAAACATAACTATCACCAACCTCATCATAATCACCTTCACAGTTAATTCCCAAGATTCCCACAAGGGTATGTCAAGCTCACACACATATACGCACACAATAAGTGAAAAAAAAAAGTAGAAAAAAATGTTAGCAGAACTCCCCTATCAGCACCATTATTAGCCCTTACCTGCTGTCCCCTCTGGGGAATGGAGCAGTCCCTTGTCACAGTCTGACATCTCTTCCATGGGGCCCTAATGGCCCAAACACACACACAGACACATATGCATTCCTAGATCTCTAAGTCAATTGACATGGAACTGTCAAACTACCCTTGGTCGAAGACTAGAGGTATCCATGAGAGAGTTTTAACTTGTGTGCATTTGTGTGTGTGTGTGTGTGTGTGTGTGTGTGTTTAAATGAGAAACAGCACCAATTTTGACAGTTCTTGATCCCTCAGACAATTTCTCGGGCAGTGGAATTTTTAAAAAAATTTTAAGAAGAAAATAAATAAAAATAAAGTGACAATTAGCTATTTTCTTTTAACCTGCAAGTGAGTGTGTGATTAGCATAAATCCTCAGGGACAAAGAAACAGAAAGTCACTTTTTTGGACTTTGTGAGTGTGCTGTGATGGACACAATACCTCAAGTCATTATTGGTAGTAAGAGTTGAAATTGTCTGAATTTAACCACAACAATTGTTTGGGCACATTGTCAATCAAATTTGAAAATATTATGTAATAATATAATTTCATAACTTGAGGAAAGTTACTCATAATTGGAAGATAATTGGCAGTAAAATTAAAATATGTTATACAGATCAAATCAGTTGAAAATAAAACCATAGTAAAACTATTAACAGATAATGGCATGTGAAAAACAGGAAAATACTAGAAATTGGTCTGATAACTATAAGAATTGATATTAGTGACAAAATCTATTATACATTCAATACAAAACTAAATTTCGTACCAGTTCAGATCTCATCATAACTGTGGGATCTTATGAGCTCATTAAATACTCTAATTGTTCTAATTCTCTAATCCGACAAATTTCTGATTTTGTAAATAAAATTTTCTTTATAACAAAATGTGTATTTCTTAATGACATCAATCGCATATAGTTTCTTATCAAAATGGTCATCAAGAGAGAGATTTCATTAATGAGATAATCCAATCCAATAATCTATTGGATTTATATCTATAAATCTATTTCCTAATTTTTACATTAGAACATAGGACGAAAGTAAAATAAAAAACAATTTCTGTAAAATCATGAAATGAAAAATGTTAAAATTATATGTTTTATAAACAAGGATATGGATTTCACAAAAAATAAAAACAGATCGGTATAATAACGACTAAATCACGATGATCACAGGATAAAGATTTAATATTGATTAGAAAACGTATGTGGATTTCATTATTTGACAATACTAATCTCAACCAAAACGTAAATAATCACAAAATATTTTTTTTAAGTCAACATGCAGTACATAGATACAAGTTTTACAGATGATGTCAGATGATAGATATCAATTTTGTTTAACAGAAAATAATTTCAAGCCATTGCCTTGATTCTGACTAATTTTTGAGTTGAACAACAATTTTCTTTACCATTGCAAAGAGGTCAATCTAATCCACCACTGTCCTTGGTCTTCTGTAGGGTTTTTAAACTAATACAAGGTGGATTGTTTTTCCACAGAAATTTTGAGATGCATGAATCTAGTGACTTAAACCAAGTAGGAGCTGACGGCTTTGCTTTGCGGTAAGACGTATTGCATCACTTCCTGTTGCTTTGTGTGTGCACTGTGACAGTTCTCGCTCTTCTTGAACTACTAATAATCACCTTATTTCTCCCTATAATTTACACATCTTGCATAGTTAACTCTATCCCATACTTGCTATATTCTAACGCTCACTCTTACAGATCTTTAGTCTTTATTTTTCACTTTTTAGCGGTGTGTCTGGTTCTCTAGCTTAACATGGCTACCAGTTCTCTTCCTCTATCTCCTGCTTTCACCTGCTCCGTGTGTCAGATGTTTAGTTACTCCTCTGCCTCCTTTAGTGGTAATGGTACATGTAACAAATGTAGTCTTTTTGTAGTTTTGGAGGCAAGGTTATCTGAATTGGAAGCTCGGCTCTGCACTGTTGAAAACCACCCGATAGCGAGCCAGGCCCCTTTAGTCAGTGCGGAGGCACCTAGCGTAGCTAGCTCTGTTAGTCGTCCCCGAGCAGATCCCAAGCAGCCGGGACTTAAGAGTGGCTGGGTGACTGTCAGGAAGAGGAGTCATAGTCCTAAAGTTAAGCCCGTGGTTCACCATCAACCTGTCCACGTTTCAAATAGATTTTCCCCACTCAGCGACACACCCGCTGAGGACAAAACCCTGGTAATTGGCAGCTCTATAGTCAGAAACGTGGCATTAGCGACACCAGCGACCATAGTCAAATGTATTCCAGGGGCCAGAGCGGGCGACTTAGAATCCTATTTAAAACTGCTGGCTAAGGATAAGCGTAAATACGATAAAATAGTTATTCACGTCGGCGGTAATGACACCCGGTTACGCCAATCGGAGGTCACTAAAATTAATGTTGCATCGGTGTGTAATTTTGCCAAAACAATGTCGGACTCCGTAGTTTTCTCTGGACCCCTGCCAAATCTGACCAGTGATGACATGTTTAGCCGCATGTCCTCATTCAACCGCTGGTTGTCCAGATGGTGTCCAGCAAACAACGTGGGCTACATAGAAAATTGGCAATCTTTCTGGAGAAAACCTGGTCTGATGAGGAGAGACGGCATCCATCCCACTTTGGAAGGAGCGACTCTCATTTCTAGAAATATGGACGAATTTATTAGTCATCCAAAAACATGACAACCCAGGGTTGAGACCAGGATGCAGAGTTGTAGTCTTACACACTTCTCTGTGGCTTCCCACCTGATGCTGCCCCCCCCTCAATCAAAAAACACAAAAGGAGCGAATCCTCTTGTGCAAAAAAAATTTAAAACAAAAACTTTAGCTGAACAAAAACATCAAACTATTAAATGTGGTTTGCTGAATATTAGATCTCTCCTTTGAAGTCTCTGTTAGTGAATCATTTGATCTGTGATCATCATTTTGATATATTTTGTCTTACAGAAACCTGGCTGCAGCAGGAGGATCATGTTAGCATTAATGAATCAACTCCCTCTGACTATTTAAATGTTCACGTTCCTTGAACCACAGGCAGAGGAGGAGTAGTGGCAGCTATCTTCAGATCAGGGTTACTAATCAGTCCTAGACCCAAGATTAGTTTTAGCTCTTTTGAATCTCTGATTCTCAGTTTTTCCCACCCAAAGTGGAAATCACAAAACCCTCTTGTGTTTGTTGTTGTGTATCGTCCACCTGGCCCTTATTCTGAGTTTCTGTCTGAATTCTCAGAGTTTTTATCCCAGTTAGTGCTGAGTACAGATAAAGTCATTGTAGTGGGTGACTTTAATATTCATGTAGATGTTGAAAATGACAGCCTAAATATTAACTTTAATTCTATATTAGACTCTATTGGATTTTCTCAAAGTGTTCACAGACCTACTCACTGCCTTAATCACACCCTTGACCTTGTGCTGACTTATGGCATTGAGAGTGAACAGTTAACAGTGTTCCCTCATAACCCTGTCTTGTCTGACCATTTTTTAATAACTTTTGAATTTACATTACTTGACTACATGGTTTCTGAGAAGAATTCTACATATAGAAGGTGTCTGTCAGAGAATGCTGTAACCAGATTTAAAGAGTTGATTTCATCATCCTTTTCTTCACTGCCATGTGCAGATATGACAGAGGACGGCTACCTAAATTTTACTCCAGTAGAACTTGACTCTCTTGTTGACAGCACTATGGCTTCAATGCGTACAACACTGGACAATGCTGCCCCTCTGAAAAGGAAGGTAATCAGTCAGAAGAGGTTGGCTCCTTGGTATAATTCACAGCTGCGTGCGTTAAAGCAGACGACAAGAAAGCTGGAGAGACAGTGGCGTTCCTCTAATTTAGAAGAGTCTCAATTAGTCTGGAAAGATAGTTTAATAACGTATAAGAAAGCACTTCGTAAAGCTAGAACTGCTTATTATTCATTATTGATAGAAGAGAATAAGAATAATCCCAGGTTTCTCTTCAGCACTGTTGCCAGGCTGACAAAGAGTCCGAGCTCTGATGAGGCATGTATTCCTTTAACTCTCAGCAGTGATGATTTCATGAGATTCTTCATCAATAAAATTGTTTCTATCAGAGAGAAGATTAATGGAATCCTTCCCATTATTATCACTGATGTATCATCAAGTAGAGCAGCTTTAGAAGTATCTTTCGAACCTGAATTGTATTTAGACAGCTTCTGTCCAGTTGATCTTTCTGAGCTAACAACAGCAATAGTCTCTTCTAAACCATCAACTTGTATTTTAGACCCAATCCCAACCAGACTGTTCAAGGAGGTTTTCCCCTTAATTGACACTTCCATTTAGGATTTGATCAATCGGTCTTTGTTGACAGGATATGTACCTCAGACTTTTAAGGTTGCTGTAATTAAACCTTTACCTTCCATTAGGTAACATTATCAGACAGCATGGCATAAATTTCCATTGTTATGCTGATGATACTCAGCTGTACTTATCTATGAAACCAGATGAAACCTACAGGTTGGTCAGACTACAAGCCTGTCTTAAAGACATAAAGACCTGGATGACTCAGAACTGTCTGCTTTTAAATTCAGACAAAACTGAAGTTGTTCTCTTTGGACCTGAGCGCTTCAGGGAGAAATTGTCTAGTTATATAGTTACTCTAGATGGTATTTCCTTGGCTTCTAGTTCTACAGTGAGGAACCTTGGAGTTATTTTTGACCAGAATTTATCATTTGACGTACATATAAAACTGGTTTCTAGGACTGCCTTCTTTCACCTTCGTAATATTGCTAAAATCAGGAACATCCTGTCTCAGGGTGATGCAGAGAAACTAGTCCATGCATTTGTTACTTCAAGACTGGACTACTGTAATTCTTTATTATTGGGCTGTCCCACATATTCTCTGAAAAGCCTCCAGCTGATCCAAAATGCTGCAGCCAGAGTTCTGATGAGAACTAACAGGAGAGATCATGTTTCTCCAGTTTTAGCTTCTCTTCATTGGCTCCCTGTTAAATTCAGAATAGAATTTAAGATTCTTCTTCTCACATATAAAGTTCTTAATGACCGAGCTCCATCATATCTTAAAGATTTAATTGTAAGATATTTTCCTAACAGAGCACTTCGCTCCCAAACTGCAGGTTTACTTGTTGTTCCCAGAGTTTCTAAAAGTAGAATGGGAGGTAGAGCCTTCAGTTATCAGGCCCCTCTCTTGTGGAATAAGCTGCCAGTAAATGTCCGGGAAGCAGACACCCTTTCCACTTTTAAGATTAGGCTTAAAACTTTTCTTTTCGATAAAGCTTATAGTTAGGGATGGCTCAGGTAATCCTGAAACATCCCATAGTTAAGCTGCTATAGGCTTAGACTGCTGGGGGACCTCATCTGTCACACCTTTCCTCACTTTGCTCTCTTTTCCCCCCTGTTTAATTTCACAATTGATTTTATGTACATGTGACATTATTGTGATTATTAACTTGTGTTTCCCTTTTCCAACAGATATCCTTTGAATGGTGTTATGGTGTTTTTCCTCCCTCTTTTCCCTCTTTTCTGTCTTCTCAAACCCCAGCTGGTCGAGGCGGATGGCCACCCTTCCTGAGTCTGGTTCTGCCAGAGGTTTCTTCCTGGTTCTGGTTCTGCCAGAGGTTTCTTCCTGGTTCTGGTTCTGCCAGAGGTTTCTTCCTGGTTCTGGTTCTGTCAGAGGTTTCTTCCTGGTTCTGGTTCTGCCAGAGGTTTCTTCCTGTTAAAAGGGAGTCGTTCCTTTCCACAGTCCCTCAGGCTCAGGACGGGAGATTGGACTGAAGACACGTTTCGGTGCAATCTGTTGGTTTCTTTAGCTAGGATATTAATTTTTTGAATTGGCTCTATATGAATTAATTGGATTATGATTACAATGAATTGAATTCCAAATTGGCTTGAATTGGACTATATTACTTAAGTGCCTTGAGATGACAATTGTTGTAATCTGGCGCTATATAAATAAAATTGAATTGAATTGAATTGAAGTACACGGATGGTTTTATGGGGATCATTGAGAACAAATAGTTCACTTTTGGTAGTATTATCATTTTAATGGTTGCAACTCTCCCCATAAGTGATATGGGTAATGACTTCCAACGGGTGAGATCATCCTCTACTGTTAATAATTGCACATAATTTAACTTTAGAGCCTTGCGGAAATGTTTATGCCTAAATATCTAATATTTGCTGACTGTAAAGTGATTGCAGGTATATTCTGGACTCTGCAGTTAATGGGCAGAACTGTGGTCTTAGACCAGTTGATAGAGTAGTCAGAAAGTGCTGAGAATTTATTTATGAGTGTGATCGTGTGAGTGAGAGACGTCTGTGAGTTCTGAAGGAAAAGTAATACATCATCAGCATAAAGACTTATCTTATACTCAGTATTTTTGGGTTGGATGCCTTTAATATTTCTATCTTGTCTGATAGCAGCTGCTAATGGTTCAATGAAAATAGCAAAAAGTGACGGGGAAAGTGGGATCCCTGTCTTGTACCTCTCTGCAGACTGAAGCTTGGAGAAGTTTGATCATTTGTCCTGACACTTGCATTTGGGTTATATATAGTATATATATATATAATATCCTTATCCAGTTGATGAAGTGTGACCCAAACCCGAATTATATAATATTAACAATGGGTGGCAACACCCATTCCGAAATCCCACCATTCCGACATCCCGCTATTCCGACATCCCACCATTCCGACATCCCACCATTCCGACATCCCACCATTCCGACATGCAAACGTCCCACCATTCCGACAAGGCTTTCCGTATAAGGAAATGTGCGTTACACAACAGGTGAGTCCCTTCTTTCTGTTCATGCAATTTATATGTTTAACACATGTTTACAGATAAGCGTTATTAAAAACACAAAGTCTTGGCAACTGGAGGAGGAGAAGCAGTCCGCGGTGGTTTTCAATCACACACTCCAATGCCACTTGTTTCAACTTCCGAAAATTTAAACCAGGAAAAAAAGGCTTACAAACATGGACCGAAACGGCTCCATAACATGCACAAGAATCCAAAAGAAACGAAAGTTAACTAAAAGAAAGCAAATAAACAGTATGAAGTGGTCAAAATTAGTTTTACGCATGTCTATGTGCGTCTGGCACATGCGTCTTCTGGCTCTCCCACGTTGGTTTGTGGATGAAAGCTATATGTTCAGCTGTAATGTCATGTAAAAACAATCTCTACATGACATTTACTCCCAGGTGTGACCAGTTAGGACCTTAAGATATCAACAGGCTGTATAAAGCCTTGCGCAACGGCTGTGTGTTTGTGCCAAATGCGCAAAGCCCATCCGCGCTTCCCAAAATTGGAGCGAGTACTCATAAATCACGTGAATAACATGAATAAACGTTTTTACTGCGTTTTGTTGTGTTTTATACGTTCTATGCTGTCATTTCTCTCTTCTCCTATTGGCAAGGCAAGGCAGAGTGCTCGCAACTGTGTCCTGTGCAGTAGCCGTGATATCTGTAATTGCAATTATTACTTTTGCATATGATGACAGCGTGCAAAAGACGCATTGGCTCTGTGGAGAGCTCCGTTCCAGCTGGCTGCTGTGACAGCTCACTGACACTGTACTTCTGCTTAATCAGTTTCAGTCTCGTTAGAGTTACATTAATATCTGTATTTTTATATTTGCAATTCAGGGGATTTTGATAATAGATTATTAAAGTTTGTTTGTGGGGCTGTGGCCTCTGTATGTGCAGAGTTTGTGCGCCAAACTTTAGGGCGTATTTGCGCCGGCATATCATTAGTGCAAAATGTTTTGGGTAAAACACAGGCTATTAAAAGGAACTGTCGGAATGGCGGTATGTTAAAAAAAAAAAAAACATACCGCCATTCCGACCATAGGAGGAAAAAAGTGTCGGAATGGCAGAACGTTTGATAAAAAATTAAGTGTCGCCATTCCGACAATTGGAGACCCATGTCGGAATGGCGAGATGTCGGAATGGCAGCATGTAACCATTAACAATACCATTTTGTGAAATGTAGGTGCCAAAACAGTCCAAAATTCTTTGTAGAACTCTGATGGAAAACCATCTGGTCCTGGGGCTTTGTTACTAGGCATATGTTGAAGAGCTTCATGGAGTTCTCCTATTGAAAGAGGTGAATCCAGAGCCATGGCCTGTTCGGTTTGTAATTTTGGAAGGTTGATATTACTAAGAAACTGATCTATGTTACTGTCTGATGGATCATTTTGTGATGAATATAAGGTTTTATAGAAGTCTCTAAAAGCATTGTTGATTACATCGGGGTCATGGGTGACATATCCTTTTGAGTCTTTAACAGAAGTGATTGTTGTTTTCTCTTTGTTTCTCTTTAGTTGATTAGCTGGGCACCTTCCAGATTTATTGCCATGCTCAAAGTTCTCCAAGCGAAGTCTTTGTATCAGAAACTGTGTTTGTTATCAATAATTTTGTTTAATTCAAGTTTAGCTTTTCTTAGTTCATTCAGTGTGTGTTCCTCTTTGGAGGTACTGTAGACAACTTCTAATGATTCAATCCTGAGTTCTAAATCTGATATTCTTGAACTTTCCCTCTTTTTCTTATTTGATGAATTATTTTGCCTCTCATGACTGCTTTTCCTGCTTCCCAGAGAGTACAAGCTGACATTCCTGGCAGGTCATTATTTTCTAAATATACAGACCATTCCCTTTTGAAATAATTAATAAAAACAGGGTCTTTTAGTAATGATGTATTAAATCTCCAATTCCTAGCTGGTGGTGTAACTCTGTTATCCTTCAGTGTGATAGAAACTGGAGCGTGATCACTGATAGTGATGGGGTTGAATATGAGTGGTGTACCGGTGAGAAGAAGGTGTATTCTCTAAGAGTGGGGTGGTGGGAGCGCCAAGCATCACAAAGACCAAAATCTTTCATATACTGTTTAACAATATTCGTGGACTGCCAGTTCCGCTGACTTCCTGAAGTACTGAGTCTGTCTACTCCTGAGTCTAATACCATGTTAAAGTCCCCTCCTATGATGAGTGTGTTATCTGAGTGATCAGAGAGTGAAGTGAAAAAGGAGTGAAAAAATGAGGGTCATCAACATTTGGACCATATATATTTGCAATGCTTAAATTCACATTTTGAGCAAATAAATTAACTATTAGAAATCTACCTTCTGGATCTATAACTGTGTTGTTTACGGTGAAATTTACTCTTCTGTTTATCAGAATGGATACACCTCTTTGTCTGGAGTTGTAACAGGCTGAGTACACATGAGGAAACTGTGCTGTGGTGAGAACATCAGCTGCAGTCTTTGATAAATGAATCTCCTGTAATAAAACAATGTCTGCCTGTAAATCCTTCAATTTATTGGAGATTTTTAATCTCTTCTCTCTGGACCCAGCTCCATGCACATTCCATGAAATAAACCTCAGCGTGGACTTGCTCAGACTAACGTAGTAAGTGCTGGATGCTTGCTGAAAGCATCCCGTGCGTGTGTGTGCATAGATGCTTGCATGAACAAATGCGATTGATTGTGTTTGTGTTCATGAATGCGGGCGCCGCTTGCTACAATGTGTACGCTCGCTGTCAATGCTGTGTAAGCGTGGTATTTTATTGTGTGTGCTGCTCAAATCTCTATGTGCGCTGTGCATGTTAGCATTAGGTATTAAGGTGGAAACGCAGTGGGTTGGGGAAGAAAGACAGAATAGAAAAACAGTGTGAAATGTGAGATAGAAAAAAGAAAAAAGCCCAAAACAAACCCAAATAAACAAATATGACCTGCATAAACTTCTATGCTGGTGAGACTGGTAGTGAGCTATCTACTTTGTCTTGACAGATAACTGTGGATTGGATAGATTATTTCAGAATTACTTATATACCATCTACAGTGAAATGATTTATACAACTTAATGAATTCAGATCACCTGGGGTTTAGAAGAGCCAAGGAGTGGTTTCCTGGTCGCGGTACAGCTGCCCGTTGATGAATAATTTATCCACCGCGATGACAGCTCGGGAGCCTCCCTCCATGAACTTTCTCCGGATGGGGAACAGGACCCTGCGTCTGTCCAGGATTTCTTTAGGAAACTGATTGTTGACGCTGAAGTCCATTCCTCTCAGCTCCCTGCTGCGGCCCCTCACCTGAACTTTCTGTTGGTCGTGTTCGAACTTGGACACAATCGGTCTCGGTCGGCAGGTATCGGGTCTCTTCCCTCCCAGGCGGTGGACTCGGTGAAAAGTGATGTTTTTCACTGCATCTCCTGGAAGATTCAGCTGATTTTGGATAAAGTTTTTTACTGTGAGTTCAGGATCCTCGTCTGCCTGCTCCGGGATTCCAGAAAACACCAGATTGTCCCTCATACTACGAGCCTGGAGATCAATAATTGATTCTTTCATCCTCTTGTTCTCGTCAGAGATCCGGCTCATTCCCTCGGTGAGTGTTTTCACCGATCCTCTGAGGGCTGAGTTTTCTGCAGCCAGCGTCTGCACCTGTTGCTGGCTGAACTCCAACGACTCCCATAATGCCTGAAACTCTCTGTGTAGAATCTCTAACAGAGACATACGGGCGTCGAAACTGGATAATTTCTTATTGATCGATGTTAAAATGTCCGTCGATTCATTACCAGCTGGAGACGTTGCTCCGGGTGACTCTTCATTACGACTTCTTCTGGAAGTTGAAGCCTTGTTGCTGGCAGATGGGGTTTGATTTGTTTTCCCCATGACGATCCTGTCAAATCACTCGTCGATGTAATCCGTAAGGCTATCCAGGCTTTCTTCACTGTACTCCAGTGTTTAGTTTTACCCGATAGTATATTTATTGAAACAATAGTTATTAATAATAATAATCTTACTATATTGTATGCTCGATTAGAGGCGCGCCATGTTTGAATCTGCCGATAGTCTCAATGAATCTCGCAACACTACAGCATCACTGCAGCAGCCTCACAGCATGGAGACTGATGTAGTTGGTTTTGCCAACTTTCACAGGCGGTTCATCGGAGGCTTCAGCGTAACAACAGCCCTGCTACATGCTCTCACGTCTCTACAGCTTTTCACTGGTCCGCAGATGCAGCCTTCCGAGAGCTTAAGTGGCGGTTCACCACAGCACCCACCGTAACGCTTCCCGATCCCGCTCGCCAGTTCGTGGCAGAGGTGGACGCCTCTAATAAAGGGATCAGAGCCATTCTTTCCCAGCAAGCAGAATCGGATAACAAGCTTCACCCCTGTGTTTTCCTTTTGTGACGCCTAACGACAGCGGAACGGAACTACGACATGGGAGATCGTGAGCTGCAGGCGGTGAAAGTGGTCCTGAAGGAGAGGCGGAACTGGCTGGAGGGGGCACAGCACCCGTTTCTGGTTTGGACAGACCACAAGAAACTGCAGTATGTCAAGAAAGCCAAACGTTTAAATTCCCGTCAAGCCCTTGATCTTTGTTTTTTAACTGCTTTGATTTTGTTTCCTTATCTTACAGGCTGGGGTCAAAGAATACTATGCGTGATGCCCTGTCCAGTCTTTTCAGCCCCAACTCTGTGGCTATGGAACCTGAGCCCATCCTTCCGTTTAACCATGTGGTTGGAGTGGTTACCTGGCCTATAGAAACCCAGGTGAAGCAGGTTGACGGTGAGACCCCTCCACCTCGTGGGTGCCCAGATAATTATCTGTTTGTCCCTGTTAATCTGCACCCACAGGTGAGCCACTGGGCTCACTCGATTTTGCTCACCTGCCATCCGGGAATACGTTGCACCATGTTCGCCATTTCGCAGCGGTTCTGGTGATCATCCATGGAACCGGAGGTCCAAGAGTATGTTGAGGCGTGTTCCATCTGTGCCAGGAAGAAGAACTCCTCCAGACCCTGTGCAGGCTTGCTGCAGCCACTGCCCATTCTGTCCGGGCCGAAATCTCTATGGACTTTGTCACGGGGCTCCCGATCTCCAAAGGTAACACCACGGTTTTGACAGTGGTGGACAGATTCTCTAAAATGGCACATTTTATAGCATTACCCAAGAGACCGTCAGCCAAAGAGACGGCAGATATCATGATGAATAATGTGTTTAGGATACACGGATTCCCCAAGAAATTGTGTCATATCAGGGGCCCCAATTTGTCTCACGGTTCTGGAAGGAGTTCTGTAAGCTCACTGGAGCCACCGCTAGCCTCACATTGGTTACCATCCCGAGGCTAATGGCCAGACGGAACGCCTTAATCAGCAACTGGAAACCGGCCTCCAGTGCCTAGTTGCTCAGAATCCTGTGTCATGGAGCCAACACTTGACATGGGTCGAGTATGCACATAACTAACTTCCCACCTCCGCCACCGGTATGTTTCCCTTCCAGTGCGTTTACCAACCCCCTGTCTTTTCTGAGTCCGAACCAGAGGTGTCTGTGCCTTCCGCCCGTGCCTTAGTCCACTGCTGCCGCCGCATCTGGGCAGCAGCAGGCCAGACACTAATCTGACATGGTGACAGAATAAAGAGAGCAGCAGACCGCAGCAGGAGATCAGCACGTGTTTATCAGCCCGGACAGCGAGTATGGCTCGCGGCCAAGGAACTACCATTACAGGTCTCTCCCAGCTTCATCTTTGACCCTGATCTCGTTCGGGATTATAGAGAACACCTGGACATTCCAGGGCCGTCTGGTATTCAGCCTTGGGGAGGCTAATGTCACACCCATTGGTCAAGTTGAGTTTTTTTCCTGTCTCCAGGTTTGCTGTGTGACTTCCTGTCTTATTTGGAAAATTAACTCTCCTCTTGTTTCAGGTTGCTTGTCTTTCCTCGTGTCACCAGTCTGATTGTCTTCCCTGATTCCTGATTGTGTCCACCTGTTCCCCATTTTCCTCATGTGTACTTATAGTCTGTCTCCCCTTGTTCTGTCCCAGTGTGTCATGTCCTTTCATCTAGCACACCAGCCTCTTTGCCATAGTCAAGTCCTAGTATTGTCTGTCTCGAACCACGTTTGGAATCTTTTTGTTGGCCTTTGCCTTTTAGCTACTTTTGTTTTCATAGAATAGTATTGTTTGTACATACCTTGTTAAAGAGAGATTCTTAGTTTGGCCTTGTGTGCAGTTTTTGTCATCACTGCTCTTCGAGTTTTCAAAGAGTTCGAGCTCTGTTGAGCCATGTATTCCTTTAACTCTCAGCAGTGATGATTCTTTATCAATAAAATTGTTTCTATCAGAGAGAAGATTAATGGTGTCCTTCCCACTATTATCACTGATGTATCATAAAATACAGCAGCTTTAGAAGTATCTTTAGAACCTGATTTGTATTTAGACTGCTTCTGCCCAGTTGATCTCTCTGAGCTAACAACAGCAATAGTCTCTTCTAAACCATCAACTTGTATTTTAGACCCAATCCCAACCAGACTGTTCAGGGAGGTTTTCCCCTTAGGATATGTACGTCAGACTTTGAAGGTTGCTGTAATTAAACCTTTACTTAAAAAACCTACTCTTGATTCAGAAGCGTTGGCTAATTATCGACATATATCCAATCTCCCTTTTTTGTCTAAAGTTCTTGAAAAAATAGTTGAAGCACAACTTTGTGATCATTTACATAGAAATAATCTGTTTGAAGAGTTTCAGTCAGGATTCAGAGTGCATCATAGCACAGAAACAGCACTGGTGAAAGTTACCAATGATCTCCTCTTAGCCTCTGATAGCGGACTTGTTTCTGTGCTTGTCCTGTTGGATCTCAGAGCTGCATTTGATACGATCGATCACAGCATTCTGTTACAGAGACTTGAACATGTTATTAGGATTAAAGGAACTGCATTAGGCTGGTTTAAGTCATATTTATCTGATAGATTCCAGTTTGTTCTTGTAAATGAAGAATCTTCCTCACACACCAGAGTAAGTCATGGAGTTCCTCAGGGTTCTGTGCTTGGACCGATTCTTGTTACTTTATACATGCTTCCATTAGGTAACATTATTAGACAGCATGGCATAAATTTCCATTGTTATGCTGATGATACTCAGCTGTACTTATCTATGAAACCAGATGAAACTAATAGGTTGGTCAGACTACAAGTCTGTCTTAAAGACATAAAGACCTGGATGACTCAGAACTGTCTGCTTTTAAATTCAGACAAAACTGAAGATGTTCTCTTTGGACCTGAGCGCTTCAGGGTGAAATTGTCTAGTTATATAGTTACTCCAGATGTTATTTCATTGGCTTCTAGTTCTACATTGAGGAACCTTGAAGTTATATTTGACCCGAATTTATCATTTGATGCACATATCATTAATGTGCTCTCGGACTGCCTTCTTTCACCTTCGTAATATTGCTAAAATCAGGAACATCCTGTCTGAGGGTGATGCAGAGAAACTAGTTCATGCATTTGTTACTTCAGGATTGGACTACTGTAATTCCTTATTATTGGGCTGTCCCACATATTCTCTGAAAAACCTCCAGCTGATCCAAAAAGCTGCAGCCAGAGTTCTGATGAGAACTAACAGGAGAGATCATGTTTCTCCAGTTTTATCTTCTCTTCATTGGCTCCCTGTTAAATTCAGAATAGAATTTAAGATTCTTCTCCTCACATATAAAGCTCTTAATGACCGAGCTCCATCATATCTTAAAGATCTCATTGTAAGATATTTTCCTAATGGAGCACTTTGCTCCCAAACTGCAGGTTTACTTGTTGTTCCCAGAGTTTCTAAAAGTAGAATGGGAGGTAGAGCCTTCAGTTATCAGGCCCCTCTCTTGTGGAATAAGCTGCCAGTAAATGTCCGGGAAGCAGACACCCTTTCCACTTTTAAGATTAGGCTTAAAACTTTCCTTTTGGATAAAGCTTATAGTTAGGGATGGCTCAGGTAATCCTGAAACATCCCATAGTTAAGCTGCTATAGGCTTAGACTGCTGGGGGACCTCATCTGTCACACCTTTCCTCACTTTGCTCTCTTTTTCCCACTGTTTAATTTCTCAATTGATTTTATGTACATGTGACATTATTGTGGTTATTAACTTGTGTTTCCCTGTTCCAACAGATATCCTTTGAATGGTGTTATGTTTTTTTTTTTGTTTGCTGGACACCATCTAGACAACCAGCGATTCAATGAGGACATACGGGTGACATTGTTTTGGCAAAATTACACACCAATGCAACATTAATTTATATATCCTCCGATTGACGTGATCGTGTCGGTGTCATTAACTCCTAGATGAATAACCATTTTACTGTATTTATGTTTATCCTTAGCCAGCAGTTTTAAATAGGATTCTATGTCGCCCGCTCTGGCCCCTGGAATGCATTTGACTATGGTCGCTGGTGTCGCTAATGCCACGTTTCTGACTATAGAGCTGCCAGTTACCAGGGTTTTGTCCTCAGTGGGTGTGTCGCTGAGTGGGGAAAATCTATTTGAAACGTGGACAGGTTGATGGTGAACCACGGGCTTGACTTTAGGACTATGACTCCTCTTCCTGACAGTCACCCAGCCACTCTTAAGTCCCGGCTGCTCGAGATCTGCTCGGGTTTTCAATAGTGCTGAGCCGAGCTTCCAATTCAGATAACCTCGCCTCCAAAACTACAAAAAGACTACATTTGTTACATGTACCATTACCACTAAAGGAGGCAGAGGAGTAACTAAATATCTGACACACGAAGCAGGTGAAAGCAGGAGATGGAGGAAGAACTGATAGCCATGCTAAGCTAGAGAACCAGACACACCGCTAAAAAGTGAAAAAAAGACTAAAGATCTGCATGAATGAGCGTTAGAATATAACAAGAATGCGATAATTAACTATGCAAGATGTGTAAATTATAGGGAGAAATAAGGTGATTATTAGTAGTTCAAGAGTAGCAAGAAATATCACAGTATACACACAAGGCAACAGGAAGTGATGCAATATGTCTTACCGCAAAGCAAAGCCGCCATACACAATCATCACTAGGATTAATCTTAGGCTGGCTGTTAGCGTTGTCTGGAGAAGGCCAGCTGCAGAGAATAAATCACCATAGTAACTTGGCCGGGTTAAGTTTGAGCTGCTTTCATATAACCGACTTGAGGCTGCACTCAGCCAGGATAACCAACATATCCCAGCTTAATCCCTTATCTTGATTTTGTGCAATACCCCTCAGGTGAGCTACAGGTATTTACGTCCCCTTAGCTCTCAGGCTTAATGAAATAAGCTTAATGAAATCAGAAAGAAAAACTGAGGAAGAAAAACAAACAAAACAAGATTTCTGGAGTTTTCCTTCTTCATGCTGTTGTCTGTCTGTCTAGCCGTACAAAGCTGACGTCATACTGCGAGGGTAAAATAGCGCTACACAAACGTATTCAGATGAATGCTGTTCAAATCCAGCGACAAGAAGATCCGCGGCGTCCTCATCGGCATCACCCCAGGCTTCAGATGAGTTACATACAACCTCCTTCCAAGTCCCTCGTCATCAACAACACCGTCAACATACAAAAACTTGTATCCAAAACTCCATCGTCGCACGTTTCGTGAACTTGTAAAGCTCAAGTTTTTTACTTGTTTTGTAGAGGCCAAGCCAAAGCCACTGAGGTGATGCAATAAAAGGTAATTGACATGCTGATTTTACCTTTAAAGTAGGAGTCAGAATTGGTACTTGAACACTTTATCCATTTATTTCCTTTGGCTTCTCGTACACATAAAAACATCCACACCTGTTGTATGCATTTATCGCTTCAGCGGTCAAAAATAGTTTTTCCCTTCCGGGTGAGGCAAGTAAGGTTCCTAACTTAGCCATGACCGCCGATTACACCTAGTGAGACCTGACTCAATGGCCTCCACGTAGTATTTAACAATGTGAGTGACAACAAGCTGTTCCAGGTTGCATCTTCTCGTTCATGAAATTATAGAATTCCATTGTTTTTCAATAGCAAAAAGCTAAACTTTAAGCTTGAGCAAACGTATGTTTAAAAAAAAGAAGTACCTAAATGCCACGTTTCGTTTCACTGTTTATTTGAAACAAATTCTTCATACTGTTGGAAAAACTAAAAAAAATGTTTGCTTTATGAATAATGTAAGGCCTTGTGTGTTTAAGGCTTTTCTTTCAAACCAGTTAGGGAGTCTAAGTTAAACAGTTGGATAATGCCACATTTCAGATGGGCAGGCATGAATGCAAATGTTGTTAAAGTGAATTGAAAAGGTGGGCCGAGTGTGCAGCTATGTCTCTAGGCACAAAGTGTCAGGCAGACATTGAAGGAATTAGGCCCTGACAACTGTATTTTGTTTGACAGTGCCTCCCCAAAACTGGGGAGGATAAAGAGAGAGCCCTGCAAGCTCCATCTGAAGGATTTAAAAGAATGAAATCTTTAAATGCATTGCATTTCTTTTCCATCTACTATCAATGTTACCATTACTTGGTCTATAACAGATGCAGACACTGGACAACTTTAAGTTAGGTCTGCTTAAAAGAGTAAGGCTATAATTATCTAAATACACAGTAGAGATTGCATGAGAGAAATACATTCATGAAAATAGTTTGCACACAACTGCACTGAATTTAACTTTGTTAATTATGTAAATATCCATCCATCTACCTATCCATTTTCAATACCCGCTCAGTCCAATTCAGGGTCAATATCTAAATAATGATAGCAAAAATATGTGTATGTGTATGTACTTGATGCCAAAAATTGTGAAATCATGCATTGTGCAGAAATAACAGAAGATAACAAATTAAAAAGAACAAAGATTAGGATATTTTGGAACTTTCAAGTTTCAAAATCTGAGGCAGTGAGCCTCCCCTCGAACTGAAGTTATAGGATTCCCTAAACTGAGCTCAGTGATTTTCTGATTTTTGTTTGTTTGGATGGTGAATTTGGACCATACATTTTGCAATTTCTTATGCTTTCTTTACGTAAACATGGACATACTCATAAAGTATTTAATAACTTTAAGACAGAAAAATACACAATTAAATCTCATTTTGAAAGATCTTTTACATTGATTTAATTTGTTTCACTGATTTCAATACATAGACTTGCATACAGTCTGTGCCATAAAGTTGTTGAGGCTGAGCAGTTTGTCTTTCTGTTTTTGAGTATTGATGTGTTTGTGTCTTAAAGGCACGCTAGGCATTTTTTTGTTTAAATAGAAAATACTCTATCTTTAATGTCTTTCACAGTCATGTGAGGATGATTTCTCTGCCATCAGTTGACTGTATGTAAAATGCAGTAATTTTGGATAAAGAAAATTGAGAAAAAGTGACACATTTAGAGAAGAAAGGAGGTCTTGGAAAAGAAGAGTCCATTTAGTGAGGTAAAAAACAGGGGCACCATTTCAAACACTGGCTGAATACATAACATTTACAGCAGAAATTTGGGTTGAGCAGCGGAGAGGCAGTCCTATTAGGGATTTCAGGAGAAACTTGTCATTTCATTGATGTTGACAGTGACACCAGATGCCATTTTAATTGACACTGTGCTATAGGAGAAGAGGGAATGACAGAGAGATAGACAGAATAAGAGCGCTATCTCCCTGAGGACAATCTTAATTGGTAAAGTTAGGAAAATAAGGGAGGGAATATTTAATGTTTAAAACTAGAATATTCCCACCATGCTGAGTGCACTTCACTTAGCAGGAGCACATTCTCAGTACCTAATAGAAAAAGTTAGTAAATGTTTCCTCTCTGTCATATACCCAAGCTGTGAAAACTGGCACCCTCCTGCATTAAATAATGACAAACATGCTGCGCTGGCTTTCATGCACTTAGGCAGCTGTTGTAAATGGTATGGAGCTCCACAGAGAAGTCAATAGACCTTTTTAAAATGAAAGGTAAGATGAAAGGAGTTTAGTACGCTTAAGGCATCCCGCTGACAAAGAAGTGGCTCAGTCAGAATTTGTAAAAATAAATATTCAGGTCTGCACAAAACAATGCTGTCTTGGTAACATTTGTTGAAAACCTATGCCACAAATTTCATATAAACTGGTTGGAGAAATTTCCAGGCATCCTCCTGTGTCCCAGCAGGATACAACTTGGACCAGTGTCTCATGACCAGGAAAAACACTTTGTTCCTCCTGAGTCCTGACAGAGCCACTACTACATTTAAACTTATTACCACTCTCTGTCAATTTAATTGACAGGAAGCTCTAATACTGTTGCCCGGCAGAAACTAAACAAACTGATTAAAAAAAAAAAAGAATAAAAAAAAAAAAGACGGGGTCTGTGCTGAGGACTGCCCGGATACCCAATTGCAAAAAGAAGAATGCTGAACAACTTATTGTGGTTTGTGAGAGATGGCAGGACCTTCAACAGAAACAAGGTAGATAGAATCGGTGAAAAAAAGTTTATTTACAATAATTGGATGTGCAAAACACAAGTTGAATAATATAAAGAACAACACAGACCACACTTTCCAGAATGCAGTGTTGAAACAGTGAAGTGTGATCAATACAAGGCTTCTTCAGCTTCACTGTAACCCTGAGATTTACAGGAGATCATTTTTACCATCAGCAATAATAGTGCATAATGAGATTATAATGATTGTTAAGAAAAAAAGGGAAAAAAAGCACAACAATATTATTTTCATTTGGGAGAAATTTAATCAAAGTTCCCCCACCTAAATGTGCATCAAAGTCTCGTCCATGAGAGAACTGGTGACAGCCTGACTGCCCACTGCTAAACACTCCAGTGCATATGAACTTACCTCAACACCCTGTCTGCTGTCAAGCAGTGAGATCCTTCGGATTTGGCACTTCAAGAACTGTTCAGCCCATTACCTCTGTTTTTTTAAGGGGCCCAGCATTCACTGTCAGCTTGCCGGTTAAGAGGCAGGTGATTTTGTCTTCCAAATCTGCATCTCGGCCCAACTCAAGCAAAACGTATCCTTCTTGGTCAGCAGCAAGTCAGCAGGTAGTGAACCTTTCGTCAGGACGCTGAGCCGAGAGCAATAAAAGGATTGGATATTCATTCAGGAGTCAGCGGGGAGAGAACAACATAAATACCTCTGGTGCTATACGTCTGACTAGATTTTGACTAACTATATATGTTTAAAACAAAAACACTTTGACACGTTGTGCCATAGCGACTTCTATGTTTTGATCACGGATTTGGCTCAATGAACAGAGTGAAATAAACTGGGTGATTAGCAAAATGTGGAGTGGATTTCTTTCATTGGTTGTTTCTTTTCCCCCTTTACGGAATTAACCAAAATATACGGGACTATTTGAGTCTTACTGCCTGAACTGAAGGGTTGTTTTTTGTTCTGAGTACTTATATGTTTTTTGTGAATTATAAGTTCGGTTTGTTTTCATTTGGTGTTCAGGATATTAAGTACTATCTTTTGCTTGCATCCTTTGTGTGGTTTGTGGTGTCTTTGAGAGAAATCTGAAAAAGAGAAAAAGATCTTATATATCAGGAGAGAGGCACTTCAATTCATTAATCCCAAAATACATGAGTGAATCATCACAAACTGAAACATAATCAGTAAGCTATGAGCTATGAGTAAGCCCATTCTGCTTGCTGTCTCTCACCAAGGGTGACTCCAAAAAAGAGCAAAGTACAGCCTCTCTCCAAGAGATTCCAGGCTCCCCAAGCATGGCTCTGGGAATAGTCCCTAGTATCTCTGATCTGATCATGGTATCTGGATGCCAAGATCTTGTCTTGAATATCTCTGTCTGTTTGATAATGAAAATAAAAAAAATATATTATATTTTCATTTGATCATTTCTATTGTTGTGTTTATTTGCCAAAACAATGGTAACAATTAACTAGGATTCAATTGTAACCCTTCATCAAGCTAGTTAACGAGCCTGGACCAAGGCAAACTACCAACTGTTGAAGTAAACTACATTCAAGGCCAAAATCAGAAGATCTAGGAACGGCAGGAGCCCAGAGGATGAGTAACCATAATAAAACACACATGCACAAGCTGATCAAACATAATATGGATAAAATTGTTAACAACAATGACACAATAAGGCCCAAATGTACAGTCTCTGAGAGTAAACAAAATAAAATTAACCTGTGCGCATTTGTTTCAGGAATTTTATTTTTTTTTTAAAGCAGAGACAGGTCTTTATTAAATGTAATCTCTCTCCATTGCAATCAGTGACCCTCCGAGTTCAGTGAATGTTTGTGAAATCCAGCCACTGTTCGGAGTGTCAGAACGCAGTATGTCCTACTGCACTTCAGGTGCTAAGAAGAACAGTTCAGTTCCATACGAGCAGTGGCTCACCATCCATTAATGGAAAGTTTTCTGGAAGGTCTTTAACCATGGGGGAGCCTGTCTCTCTCTCCATGTCTCTGGTTCTTTTCCACTCAAACAAAAACCCTGACGAGTGTAGAGCAAACCAATGGGCAAAAACTTCAGTCCTCCACTATCTGGCTGAAAGGACGAAAATCTGGTCTCAACTCATACTGTTCACGTAAGATTAGCTGGGCCTCTCTCTCATAAGAACGTGGCTGCTACGGTGCGTCTGACCTTTACCTTTACCACCTTTAGGGGGTGTCTGTAGCTCAGGGGGAAGAGCAGTCGTCCACCAATCCGAGTTGGTTCGGTGGTTCATCTCTGGCTTCCCTGGAGCCACATGTCCTTGGGCAAGATATTGAACCCCACATTGCCTACCGATGCATGAATGTGTGTGAATGAGTAGGAAGCACATAGTTGTGCATAAACTCAGACGTGCTGTATGAGTGTGTGTGAATGGGTGATTCGTGAGGAATTTGACCAAATGATTTCACAGACATGTCATTAAGGTGCCTGTGACCTGTGTGAACTAGTGGGAAAGGGGTATAACTGTTCTCCTTTTAAATAATCGATGAACTGTTGTGATTTTAGTACACAATATTTTTTAAAGCAGTTTTTCTACTGTGAGTTAGACTTTCCCCCTTAAAATCATGCAAGTCCCTTTGCATGGGAATTAAAAACTATGCGGGAAGCTGAATGGTGGTATGCTTTTTGAATATTCAGTCTCCTGCAGAGCATTAGTGAAAGCGAAGTTCAATCACTCAGTCACTGATTGTGTGCCAGATGATGCGACTCTCTGGGCTTATGGACACATGCTAGATGCAGCACACCTCCCTACTCCCATCCCATGCCTTCAATTTGTTTTGCGTTTTTTATGTGTGTTTGCTTATGGTTTGAGTTCTATGTTCGATGGTAAGCTAATGTTTGCTGTTGTTGATGTTGCTGAGGTTTTTCCTCGGCCCCACATTGTACTCCCCATGGAGCATAGTCTGGATGCTCCTGTTTAGAGGTTAGGTTTGTGATGGACTTAGTGTTGGTATTTGTAATAGTTTTGTTCCAGGAATGGCTACTGTTTTGTTTCATGTTATCAGCACGCTCAGTCCTGTTGGTGTACTATTTATGCTGCCCAAGGACATGCTGGATGTGGGCTGTGGATAATGATAAATAAAGTGTGACAGTGATGAGTAGCAACAATTTAAGATATGCTATATACTTAATTTTACTATGAGCATTCCTAGTATTAAACTCTGTTCTTGGAATGTATGGGGCATTCATCATCCAGCTAAAAGAAAGAAGATCCTCACCTGTCTCAAAAAGGAAGGAGTGGAAATCACCCTCCTACAGGAAACCCATTTGAAGTATCAAGAACATCTTAAACTTAAGCAGGACTGGGTTGTCAGACTTTTCTCATCCCACACATCAAACAGCATAGGGGTATGTATCCTGATAGATAAGAAATTGCCCTTTAAACTTGAATCTAGCGTTAAGGACAGTAGTGAACGGGATGATACAGGAGGAGAGTTGAGAGAGTGTGATGCTGTAGTGTTGTGAGATTCTGTGAGACTATCAGCAGATTCAAACAAGGCGCACCTCTAATCGAGCAAACAATATAGTAAGATAATAATTAGGGGACTACAGTGAAGAAAGCCTGGAAAGCCTTACGGATTACATCGACGAGTGTTTTGACAGGATTGTCATGGGGGAAACTAACCAAACCCCATCTGCCAGCAAGACAGCTTTAACCTCCAAAAGAAGTCGCCACGAAGAGGTGCGACGTCTCCAGCTGGTAATGATTCGACTGTCATTTTAACATGGATTGATAAGAAATTATCCAGTTTTGACGCCCGTATGTCTCTGTTAGAGATTCTACACAGAGAGTTTCAGGCATTACTGGAGTCGTTGGAGTTCAGCCAGCAACAGGTGCAGACGCTGGCTGCAGAAAACGCAGCCCTCAGAGGATCGGTGAAATCACTCACCGAAGGAATGAGCCGGATCTCTAATGATAACAAGAGAATGACAGAAACAATTATTGATCTCCAGGCTCAAAGTATGAGGGACAACCTGGTGTTTTCTGGAATCCCGGAGCAGGCAGACGAGGATCCTGAACTCGCAGTAAAAAACTTTATCCAAAATCAGCTGAAACTTCCAGGAAATGCAGTGAAAAACATCACTTTTCACTGAGTCCACCGCCTGGGAGGGAAGAGACCTTGATGCCCGCCGACCGAGACCGATTGTGTCCAAGTTCAATCACGACCAACAGAAAGTTCAGGTGAGGGGCTGTATAAATCATTTCACTGTAGATGGTATGTAAGTAACTCTGAAATAATCTATCCAATCCACAGTTATCTGTCAAGACAAAGTAGATAGCTCACTACCAGTCTCACCAGCATAGAAGTTTATGCAGGTCATATTTGTTTATTTGGGTTTGTTTTGGGCTTTTTTTCTATCTCACACTTCCACTCTTTCACATTTTTTTCTATTCTGTCTTTCTTCTCCAATCCACTGCGTTTCCACCTTAATATCTAATGCTAACATGCACAGCGCACATAGAGATTTGAGCAGCACACACAATAAAATACCACGCTTACACAGCATTGACAGCGAGCGTACACATTGTAGCAAGCGGCGCCCGCATTCATGAACACAAACACAATCAATCGTATTTGTTCGTGCAAGCATCTATGCACACACACGCACGGGATGCTTTCAGCAAGCATCCAGCACTTACTACGTTAGTCTGAGCAAGTCCACGCTGAGGTTTATTTCATGGAATGTGCATGGAGCTGGGTCCAGAGAGAAGAGATTAAAAATCTCCAATAAGTTGAAGGATTTACAGGCAGACGTTGTTTTATTACAGGAGATTCATTTATCAAAGACTGCAGCTGATGTTCTCACCACAGCACAGTTTCCTCATGTGTACTCAGCCTGTTACAACTCCAGACAAAGAGGTGTAGCCATCAAATAAGAAAAAGAGGGAAAATTCAAGGATATCAGATTAAGAACTCAGGATCAAATCATTAAAAGTTGTCTACAGTACCTCAAAAGAGGAACACACTGAATGAATTAAGAAAAGCTAAACTTCAATTAAACAAAATTATTGATAAACAAACACAGTTTCTCATACAAAGACTTCGCTTGGAGAACTTTGAGCACGGCAATAAATCTGGAAGGTTCCTAGCTAACCAACTAAAGAGAAACAAAGAGAAAACAACAATCACTTCTGTTAAAGACTCAAAAGGAAATGTCACCCATGACCCCGATGTAATCAACAATGCTTTTAGGGACTTCTATAAAACCTTATATTCATCACAAAATGATCCATCAGACAGTAACATAGATCAGTTTCTTAGTGATATCAACCTTCCAAAATTTCAAACCGAACAGGCCATGGCTCTGGATTCACCTCTTTCAATAGGAGAACTCCATGAAGCCCTTCAACATATGCCTAGTAACAAAGCCCCGGGACCAGATGGTTTTCCATCAGAGTTCTAAAAAAAGTTTGGACAGTTTTGGCACCTACATTTTACAAAATGATATTACAAGTTAAGCAGAATGGCAGATTATCCCCAAACATGAACATTATCCTGCTACAGAAATCAGGTAAAGACCCCATACTGCCATCCAGCTACCGCCCAATATCTCTAATAAATGCAGACCTCAAAATAATTTGTAAAGCCCTCGCAAAAAGAATAGAAAAAATAAATCCTCTTATCATACATCCTGACCAGACAGGTTTATAAAGGGTAGACACTCATCCACTATCACACGCAGTAGTAGAAGAGTAGTTCAAGAATAGATCATTTTTTTCATCCCTAAGTTAATGCTTTCCTTTGTTGTGTCTTGCGATATAGGAACTATTTCTGTTTCTGATAACAGTCCAATATTTTTACAGTTGCTCTTTACCGAGAAACAGTGCTCTTCTAACTCCTGGAGATTCAATACACACTTACTTAGTGATGCCAAATTAATTTCTTACTTTAAATCAGGATTTAACATATTTTATGAAATAAATAAAACCCCAGCTATAACCCCATCAATATTATGAGAAACTTGTAAGGTTTATGCTAGAGGCCTTATTATCTCCTATGTTATAAGTAAACAACGTAAATCTTTAGAAGCCCCGAGAAAATTAGAAGGCACACTTGCTGATTTGGAGAAGATATATGCGAAATACCCTTCTGATATTTGTCACAATTTATACTTTGATTCATGTCTTGTTATTTCCTGTTTTATTTTGAAATATCAACTTCCCTCTCATTTCAGGTACCGTGCCGTTCCTCCTGTGTCACTTCTAACACTGTGTTCCCTGATTCCCAAAGTGTTTCCACCTATTGTTCCTCCATTTTGGACTGATTTTGTTTTGGAACCATTTCATAGACACCTCCGTTAGAGGAGCGTTGTGTTCGTTATTTGTTAAAGTTTTATAGTTCCTCCACTAGTGGAGTAATTTTGTGTTTTTGAAGATCTTGTCACGCCTCCGTTAAGTTTCATAGTGCCTCAGTTTTTAAGAGAGCGTCTTTTGTTTAAGTCTCCTCATTAGGAGAGCGTGAGTCTATTTTGTAATCATTCATAGCCTGTTTTGTTTTCCCTTCTAGAGTGGAGAGGTTTTGATTTGCTTAACTTGCATAGCTGCACCCTCCTCCACCATAGTTATTGAGGAGAGTGCGTTAGGAGTTTCACAGCCTCTTTGGTTGCTCTGTCTGGAGATCCTTCCACCTGTTTATTATAAATAAACACTCTTGACTTTGAATCGACCCTGCATCTGTGTCCTGAGGCCTTGACAATATTAATATGACAAAACAATGTTGGCTACAAGAGCATCTCTAAATTCTCTTCTTACTCTGAGCAGAATATTCAATTCGCTAAACAAAGATTACATGAGTATAGTTATAAACCAAGTAAGTATCTTGAAAGACTAGTGAACAAGAGGACTGACTCTCAGACAATTTCCTCCATTAAAGACAAAAATGGCAATATAGCAGTGAAGAGCCTCCGGAGGTACACGACTTGGTTGAGGAGTGCCCTCTATCCCTAATGTTGTTTGCTATAGCGATCGAGCCCAAAGGAATAGCCCAACTATCACTGGAATTTCAGCCGGTGGAAAAGATCATAAAATAGCCTTATATGCTGATGATATATTGCTTTTTATAGCTAATCAAACTAAATCTATACCAGCTGTTTTGGAGATAATAAATCAGTTTAGTAAATTTTCAGAGTATAATATCAATTTTTCTAAGTCTGAAGTCATGCCGCTTGGCAACTCTTCTCGGACCATCTCTTTTACATTTAAATGATCACCCACAGGCTTTACTTATCTCGGGATTTCCATCACCCCATCTCTAGAAGCAATATACAAGGCCAACTTTGAACTTCTGTTAAAGCATATATGTGATGACCTGCACAGATGGCCTCTCAAGACTTTTATTTGCCTTGAACTCAAAGAAAAGCTGGGAGCAATAACATCTTAATTACAACAAGTCTGCAAGCCTGGCAAGCAATAATAAAGTTGGAGGGTTGTTCTAAAACATGTCCTTGCTAGCTCCGATATATGGGAACATGGATTTTGCCCCAGCCGCTCAGACATGGGATTTAAGATGTGGGAGGAGAGGGGGATTGTAACTCTGGGACATTTATTTAATAAAGGAGTATTGCTTACATTTGAACAAATCCAACAGATATGAGAGATATGGTGTCCCCAGCAATCACATTTTCAGGTATCTGCAAATTCACAGTTTCATTCAGAATCAAAGCAGGTATGACTTTGACTGCCAGACTTCACAGATGGAACTTTACTTCTTGGTACAGGCAAGAGAGCAGTTCTCGGTTGGGAATATGCTGAGTTCAGCTCTGCTAGCAATATGAATTTAGAGTATCTTTGATGCAAATGGAATGCTGATTTCAATCTTACAACAGATGAATTGACCTGGTTGGAAATATGGCAGTGAGCTAGAAAGATCTCCATATGTAACTGAACCAGAGAGACCCAGTTTAGAATATTACATCACTTGCAGATTACACCACAGCTCAGACACAGGATGAACTCAAGTTTGTCTGAAAAGTGTTCCAAATGTCAGGTAGAGGTGGGAAGTTATTGGAACTACATGTGGACATGTATCCATGTTGAGGAGTACTGGGGTAAAATTGTGAGCAAACCTAATTTGATTTTTAATGTCCAGCTTGATGCTGATCCTCAGGTTCTGCTTCTCAGCTTGCCCGGTCATCATGATAAAGGGTCTCATCAAAGAAGGCTGCTTAGTATTCTCACATTTGCTACTTGGAAAAATATATTGCTTTGATGGAAGGATAATGCTCCACCTACAATTAGGGGTTGGCACAAAGTGATATCTGACTTACTACGAATGGAATACCGAACATACAGATTCTAATGTAAGATGGATGATTTTTGTAGGATTTGGACTTCTTTCTTTAAATTTGCAGGTACAAGACTCACAAATATTGTATTAAAAGGGATGATAGATGACAATGAGGAAAACTGGCTAACTACTGTTTTAGGGTCATAAGGTTGACATTAATTTACTTGTAAATATTTTTTTAATTTATTCATTTTCTTTTTAAAAAAAAAATAGCTAAATCTCTAAATTGACAGTTATTTTCTTTATTGCTCTTCCTTCTTTGCAGATAATGCAAAGAAGATGCATCGCTGTCAATTCTAATAGGACTGAGTGTTTCTTTATGTACTCGCAGTGCGTAAGCTTGTGCACAGCTAGACAGTCAGTTAACGACTATAAAGTTCTTCAATAAAAACAAGGCTTGACTTTTTTGTTCTTTAATGAAGTCCTCTTATTTCTTTGTTGTAAAACTGGAAATTATTATAGATAGAAACATCTGTTAAACACTGTACAAAGCATTGTATAAGCACATTTAAATTAGCATTCATAATAAATACAAATGAAAAGAGTTAGCATCTGCTGAAAGCTAACAGAGTACACATTTTGTCAACATGAATGTATTAAATTACCATCACACGTTGCTCACAAAAATACACAAGCATTTAACAACTATCCATATAAGCAGTAATACTTACAGATAATTGTTTCCCAAAGCAAAAGCGTCCAAAACACTTCAAGCTGTCTGCTTAGCTCCTCTGAGCTCAACTCTACGCACATGCAGCGGAAAAACCTAATGTAACTTGTACTTTAAGAAAAGAGCGCTCCCACTGACGCGGTTTCTCTAAACCAAAGAATATAGACTTTTTGAGACTTTTAACCTGCTCAGTTTTTAACTTATTTAACTTAACATTTTAACTTCTTAAGGCAGCACACCTTATGTATATGTGGGATTGTGTATCTGTACATATGCTTGGTTCCCACATTCTCCCAGTATTCCATTATGGAATAAAGAAAATTGTCCCACAGGCACTTTGCAAAGGTTTGGGTTTTATGATTTGGCGTTGGAATATCAACTGCGTATTTGGTGAAATGATCTGTAAGTACCAGTACATCCTTGGTAATATTGTGATCAGGCTCAATGGACAAAAAGTCCTACACACAAGTTGAAGAGGTCTGCTGGACTTTTTGTTGACCAGTGTAGCAGCTTCAGGAAGCGATTAATCTTTCTCTCCACATCAGCTGCCATCCTCGGTCAGGTAACTCTGTTTCTTTCAAGATCAAGTGGACGTTCAATGCCTAAATATACCATCTCATTGTGGAGACAGTGGACAACAGCATCACTGACCTGTTCAGGAAAGACAAGCTGGGAGGTTAGACGGCCATCCTCTTGGCGTGTCCAGTACAGGATTAGATTGTACAGTTCAAGAAAACCCAATTCCCAAAGTAATAAAGTAATGTCAGGGAGCTCTTTTCAAACAGTGGGTGGTATCTTTTACCATTTCCAGTTGGGCTATGATTTCCCTCATACAAGGGTCACCTCTCTGTTGTTCTCTAACGTGCTCATCGGACACTTAGGGAATGATAGGCAGACCACCACACTTCTTCATTCACATTCTTCTTCATCTTGGTGACCTAAATGTTTTTGGGTGAATTGCTGTATATGTTCTTGCTCTTTTTGTGATACAGCATCATTAATTAGCTCTCCATGAGGCCTTGTTGAAAGGTGATCTGCATCAGAGTTTAGTTTTCCTGCTCGGTACTACAGCTTGAAATTAAAGGTGGACAAAGCTGCAAGCCAGCGGTAACTCATTGCATCCATCTCTGCTGTAGTCACTATATAGGTTAGTGGGTTACTGTCAGTTATGACAGCAAACTGGCTTCCGTAAAGGTAGTCCTTAAATTTCTCAGTTACCGCCCATTTTAGAGCTAAAAACTCTAGCTTATGTGCAGGGTAACAAGACTTGACTGTGTATTGGTTCCACACACTTTTTGGGAATGATAACATCAAGGTTAGACTCATTTGTGATTACTACTGGTGCTCTGTATGGTGATCTTTCAGGCAAATCAACAAGGCAGGTCTTAACCAGCTAACCACCTGGCAAAGCAGATACAGGTTGGTGCTCCAAGATGTCAGATCTCTCAGTGGCATGACAGTTTGTGCCCACAGAACCATTAAGGATGACGTCTTGGCCTGCAGGAACTATCTGAGGATCTTTGCCACTCATGGTAACTAGACCAAGACTACCATTTTGGCTTTGTCTGTATCACAGCTTCAGAATTTATAGGACTGCCTCATAGCTAAATGATGTTGATGGTGGCAGCTTGGAACTAGCATCACAATGTAGCTCATAAAGCACATTGAGACTCTGCGACTCTGAATTTGCACAGACATCTGGGACTAGTGTTGGCACTTTAGGTTCAACTCCTAGAAACTCTTTAGGGAAAACAACATTGGTTTCAATGCAACTTAAAAAGGTAACAGATTGGCCCTTGGCTCCCTCAACTTCTAATAGCTCAAGGAGTGGTTTCACCTCATTTGATGACAGATTTTGCTGGCAGAATGACTGAGAAACAGTAGTGACTTGGGAGCCTGTGTCTAATAAACAGCTAACATCATTAACCTCTATTTCTACCTATCAAACCTTTGGGAAGTTTGAAGGTGTCTGTTTTTACATGACATTCGAACATTGGTGTTTTCTTGACAGTTTTCTTAGACTTTTGCTGAGTGGGACATGTTTGACCCATTGTAGTCCCATCTGTCCCTCAATAGGAACTAACTTTAGTTCAAAGAGCTTGTATTGCTGTGTTGGCTTTCCCATTTTCTCTTAGCAGCAACCAGTGCTGGGTTGGGCTAAGAGTCACAGGTAGCGACAATATGCCCATCCTCCCCACAGCGAAAACAGTACCAGGGCTTAGGCTTTTCGTCATGTTTGCTGTAGGAAGGTGGCTTAGGCGCTGTTGTTATTTGTTGCTCTTTCTTAGAGCTCTTAGAGCATAATGAGGTCAGAAATGAGGTTAACTGAATTATCAGATCTGCAATTTGCTTCTTTAACTCATTTAGGATGTTTGATTCTGAATTTACTTCTATTACAGTTGTTTCATTGATATTTTGAACATGGGAAACAGCTGTCTGGTGACACTGAGGTGTCGCTTCATCCTTGTGTTTTTTACCTCTTGTCTATTTTCTGTAGTGCAGAGCAGTAACAACAAGTCTGTAAACGTTGGAGAGTTTTCTTTTTTTTTAGGTCTAGCTGTAGGTCAGAGAGCAAGGCACTTTCCCAACAACCTCTACAAAACTATTTCAGGAGGTATTTGTCAACCTCATGTGTCTGTACTCCTCCTCTGCACACCAAAAGCTTTAAGGCCACTTGCAGCCGATAAAGGTAGGCAGAAGGTTTTTTCCCCAGTATCCTGCAATGTGTTCATTAACCGTACCAACAGCTCCTCGCCATCTTCAACTGTGCCAAATGCTAAGTTCAAAACTTGAAGCTGGATGACATAAGAAGCGGGTACAAGAAGACTTGAAAGAACCTTTTCAAGTTTTTTTCTAAGTCAAACATGGAGGTATCTTCGATCATCAAATCTACATGTGAACGCCAAGTGTCATAATCTGACTCATTGTAAGGTCAGGGAGTCTTTCCAGAAAAGGCCTGCAATCTTGAGGAAGAAGGGGCACATGGGGCATTATCTTAATCTCTAACTATGTGCTTCTATTCTCTGCACCTCTGGTGGGTTAAGCTCACTTCTAGGGTTGTGAATTTGTGGATTTCTTTCCTGATCAGACAGATCAGGTTTAGGATGCGGAGTAATATCAGCTGGGTCTTGGGCAGGCCCACATTAAAGCATCATGGGCCCCGGAGCTAACCACTTTCTCAAGACCCTCCACGCCACCGGGAATGCATACTTATAATTCATAAAATAGTGTTTCAAGAATCACTGCAGTATAACTTTGACTGTAACAAAACATAATTTTAATGTCAAAGAAATTTGCATAGTTCTACATATTTTTATAGAGAAAATTAATTAACACACTCATACGACACTTGGAGCGCTTTGTTAAGTTCTTTTAAAGTACACAGTAGAGCCCTGCGCGGGACTGTTTTCTTCATCCTGCTCCCGCTGAATTTCTGACCATTATCGCCGCACCCGCAACGTGTGTTACACTCCCGTCAGTACCCGCAAAACTTTGAGAATTTATGCCCGCACAATAATAGAAATGTATTCATTTTGTGTCTTCTCCCGTCCCGCAGGAGAAAAAAATCCAAATGTCAGACTTGCCTTGCTTTGTCTTTGTGCTGTAAAGACCTTCTTTGAGCTTCCTTTCCACATCATTTGTTGACATCCTGTTGCTAGGATACATCCCAATCCCGCAGTGGTTTTTTTTTTTTTTTAGCCGCCCGCGGCAAAGTCCATGACGCCCGATCCCACGAGATTTGAGTTGGGTCGGCCGGCGGAACCCAATCCCAATGCAGCCCTCTGATACACAGAATCGTCTGAACCGTTTTTGAGCTCCACTTTCTGATTTCTTTCCCGACATTTGTCTTTTTCCTTTACTCACAATTTCCACTTTGGCAGAGTTTAAAGACCACAACTCATTCATTGGACTGGCACATCACAAGTTGACAGCCATAATCATTAACCAATCACAGCGGCTTAAATTTATTTGATACATTAATATTTCCGCCCTCCCTTCCTCCCCTTCCCCTCTCTCGCTCACAACTGTACACAGACAGCAGTCAGAGCAATGTGCACCCCATTTTTTTTGTTTTTCCTTGAGCCTTGCGTTGGGCCCCCTATATCGTCGAGACCAAGCACATGGATTAATATGGGTGACTATAGTAGTGTTTTTTGAGAGAGTATGACAGTATGTGTGAGTGACTATAGTAGTGTTTTTTGAGAGAGTATGACAGTATGTGTGAGTGACTATAGTAGTGTTTTTTGAGAGAGTATGACAGTATGTGTGAGTGACTATAGTAGTGTTTGTGAGAGAGTATGACAGTATGTGTGAGTGACTATAGTAGTGTTTGTGAGAGAGTATGACAGTATGTGTGAGTGACTATAGTAGTGTTTGTGAGAGAGTATGACAGTATGTGTGAGTGACTATAGTAGTGTTTGTGAGAGAGTATGACAGTATGTGTGAGTGACTATAGTAGTGTTTGTGAGAGAGTATGACAGTATGTGTGAGTGACTATAGTAGTGTTTGTGAGAGAGTATGACAGTATGTGTGAGTGACTATAGTAGTGTTTGTGAGAGAGTATGACAGTATGTGTGCGTGACTATAGTAGTGTTTGTGAGAGAGTATGACAGTATGTGTGAGTGACTATAGTAGTGTTTGTGAGAGAGTATGACAGTATGTGTGAGTGACTATAGTAGTGTTTGTGAGAGAGTATGACAGTATGTGTGAGTGACTATAGTAGTGTTTGTGAGAGAGTATGACAGTATGTGTGCGTGACTATAGTAGTGTTTGTGAGAGAGTATGACAGTGTGTGTGAGTGACTATAGTAGTGTTTGTGAGAGTATGACAGTGTGTGTGAGTGACCATACTAGTGTTTGTGAGAGAGTATGACAGTGTGTGTGAGTGACTATAGTACTGTTTGTGAGAGTGTATGACAGTATGTGTGAGTGACTATAGTAGTGTTTGTGAGAGAGTATGACAGTATGTGTGCGTGACTATAGTAGTGTTTGTGAGAGAGTATGGCAGTATGTGTGAGTGACTATAGTAGTGTTTGTGAGAGAGTATGACAGTATGTGTGAGTGACTATAGTAGTGTTTGTGAGAGAGTATGACAGTGTGTGTGCGTGACTATAGTAGTGTTTGTGAGAGAGTATGACAGTGTGTGTGAGTGACTATAGTAGTGTTTGTGAGAGTATGACAGTGTGTGTGAGTGACCATACTAGTGTTTGTGAGAGAGTATGACAGTGTGTGTGAGTGACTATAGTAGTGTTTGTGAGAGAGTATGACAGTGTGTGTGAGTGACTATAGTAGTGTTTGTGAGAGAGTATGACAGTGTGTGTGAGTGACTATAGTAGTGTTTGTGAGAGAGTATGACAGTATGTGTGAGTGACCATACTAGTGTTTGTGAGAGAGTATGACAGTGTGTGTGAGTGACTATAGTAGTGTTTGTGAGAGAGTATGACAGTGTGTGTGAGTGACTATAGTAGTGTTTGTGAGAGAGTATGACAGTATGTGTGAGTGACTATAGTAGTGTTTGTGAGAGAGTATGACAGTGTGTGTGAGTGACTATAGTACTGTTTGTGAGAGAGTATGACAGTATGTGTGCGTGACTATAGTAGTGTTTGTGAGAGAGTATGACAGTATGTGTGAGTGACTATAGTAGTGTTTGTGAGAGAGTATGACAGTATGTGTGCGTGACTATAGTAGTGTTTGTGAGAGAGTATGACAGTATGTGTGCGTGACTATAGTAGTGTTTGTGAGAGAGTATGACAGTATGTGTGCGTGACTATAGAAGTGTTTGTGAGAGAGTATGACAGTATGTGTGAGTGACTATAGTAGTGTTTGTGAGAGAGTATGACAGTATGTGTGCGTGACTATAGTAGTGTTTGTGAGAGAGTATGACAGTATGTGTGAGTGACTATAGTAGTGTTTGTGAGAGAGTATGACAGTATGTGTGAGTGACTATAGTAGTGTTTGTGAGAGAGTATGACAGTATGTGTGAGTGACTATAGTAGTGTTTGTGAGAGAGTATGACAGTATGTGTGAGTGACTATAGTAGTGTTTTTTGAGAGAGTATGACAGTATGTGTGAGTGACTATAGTAGTGTTTTTTGAGAGAGTATGACAGTATGTGTGCGTGACTATAGTAGTGTTTGTGAGAGAGTATGACAGTGTGTGTGAGTGACTATAGTAGTGTTTGTGAGAGTATGACAGTGTGTGTGAGTGACCATACTAGTGTTTGTGAGAGAGTATGACAGTGTGTGTGAGTGACTATAGTAGTGTTTGTGAGAGAGTATGACAGTATGTGTGAGTGACTATAGTAGTGTTTGTGAGAGAGTATGACAGTATGTGTGCGTGACTATAGTAGTGTTTGTGAGAGAGTATGACAGTATGTGTGCGTGACTATAGTAGTGTTTGTGAGAGAGTATGACAGTATGTGTGCGTGACTATAGAAGTGTTTGTGAGAGAGTATGACAGTATGTGTGAGTGACTATAGTAGTGTTTGTGAGAGAGTATGACAGTATGTGTGCGTGACTATAGTAGTGTTTGTGAGAGAGTATGACAGTATGTGTGAGTGACTATAGTAGTGTTTGTGAGAGAGTATGACAGTATGTGTGAGTGACTATAGTAGTGTTTGTGAGAGAGTATGACAGTATGTGTGAGTGACTATAGTAGTGTTTTTTGAGAGAGTATGACAGTATGTGTGAGTGACTATAGTAGTGTTTTTTGAGAGAGTATGACAGTATGTGTGCGTGACTATAGTAGTGTTTGTGAGAGAGTATGACAGTGTGTGTGAGTGACTATAGTAGTGTTTGTGAGAGTATGACAGTGTGTGTGAGTGACCATACTAGTGTTTGTGAGAGAGTATGACAGTGTGTGTGAGTGACTATAGTAGTGTTTGTGAGAGAGTATGACAGTGTGTGTGAGTGACTATAGTAGTGTTTGTGAGAGAGTATGACAGTGTGTGTGAGTGACTATAGTACTGTTTGTGAGAGAGTATGACAGTATGTTTGCGTGACTATAGTAGTGTTTGTGAGAGTATGACAGTATGTGTGCGTGACTATAGTAGTGTTTGTGAGAGAGTATGACAGTATGTGTGCGTGACTATAGTAGTGTTTGTGAGAGAGTATGACAGTATGTGTGCGTGACTATAGTAGTGTTTGTGAGAGAGTATGACAGTGTGTGTGAGTGACCATACTAGTGTTTGTGAGAGAGTATGACAGTGTGTTTGAGTGACTATAGTAGTGTTTGTGAGAGAGTATGACAGTATGTGTGCGTGACTATAGAAGTATTTGTGAGAGAGTATGACAGTATGTGTGAGTCACTATAGTAGTGTTTGTGAGAGAGTATGACAGTGTGTGTGAGTGACTATAGTAGTGTTTGTGAGAGAGTATGACAGTGTGTGTGAGTGACTATAGTAGTGTTTGTGAGAGAGTATGACAGTATGTGTGCGTGACTATAGTAGTGTTTGTGAGAGAGTATGACAGTATGTGTGAGTGACTATAGTAGTGTTTGTGAGAGAGTATGACAGTATGTGTGAGTGACTATAGTAGTGTTTGTGAGAGAGTATGACAGTATGTGTGAGTGACTATAGTAGTGTTTGTGAGAGAGTATGACAGTATGTGTGAGTGACTATAGTTGTGTTTTTTGAAAGAGTATGACAGTATGTGTGCGTGACTATAGAAGTGTTTGTGAGAGAGTATGACAGTGTGTGTGAGTGACTATAGTAGTGTTTGTGAGAGAGTATGACAGTATGTGTGAGTGACTATAGTAGTGTTTGTGAGAGAGTATGACAGTATGTGTGAGTGACTATAGTAGTGTTTTTTGAGAGAGTATGACAGTATGTGTGAGTGACTATAGTAGTGTTTTTTGAGAGAGTATGACAGTATGTGTGAGTGACTATAGTAGTGTTTTTTGAGAGAGTATGACAGTATGTGTGAGTGACCATACTAGTGTTTTGTGAGAGAGTATGACAGTATGTGTGCGTGACTATAGTAGTGTTTGTGAGAGAGTATGACAGTATGTGTGAGTGACTATAGTAGTGTTTGTGAGAGAGTATGACAGTATGTGTGAGTGACTATAGTAGTGTTTGTGAGAGAGTATGACAGTTTGTGTGCGTGACTATAGTAGTGTTTGTGAGAGAGTATGACAGTATGTGTGCGTGACTATAGTAGTGTTTGTGAGAGAGTATGACAGTATGTGTGACTGACTATAGTAGTGTTTGTGAGAGAGTATGACAGTGTGTGTGAGTGACTATAGTAGTGTTTGTGAGAGAGTATGACAGTGTGTGTGAGTGACTATAGTAGTGTTTGTGAGAGAGTATGACAGTATGTGTGAGTGACTATAGTAGTGTTTTTTGAGAGAGTATGACAGTATGTGTGAGTGACTATAGTAGTGTTTTGTGAGAGAGTATGACAGTATGTGTGAGTGACTATAGTAGTGTTTTTTGAGAGAGTATGACAGTATGTGTGAGTGACTATAGTAGTGTTTTTTGAGAGAGTATGACAGTATGTGTGCGTGACTATAGTAGTGTTTGTGAGAGAGTATGACAGTATGTGTGAGTGACTATAGTATTGTTTGTGAGAGAGTATGACAGTGTGTGTGAGTGACTATAGTAGTGTTTGTGAGAGAGTATGACAGTATGTGTGCGTGACTATAGTAGTGTTTGTGAGAGAGTATGACAGTATGTGTGCGTGACTATAGAAGTGTTTGTGAGAGAGTATGACAGTATGTGTGAGTGACTATAGTAGTGTTTTTTGAGAGTGTATGACAGTATGTGTGAGTGACTATAGTAGTGTTTTTTGAGAGAGTATGACAGTATGTGTGAGTGACTATAGTAGTGTTTTTTGAGAGAGTATGACAGTATGTGTGCGTGACTATAGTAGTGTTTGTGAGAGAGTATGACAGTATGTGTGCGTGACTATAGTAGTGTTTGTGAGAGAGTATGACAGTATGTGTGAGTGACTATAGTAGTGTTTGTGAGAGACAATCAAAACTTCAAATGCAAATAAATAAATAAAATTAAATAAAATACATAAATAAACCTGAATGGAATTTAATTCAAAATATGAACAAATGAAAAGTAATAATAATAACAATAATAATAAATATTATGTGTTGTTCGTCTGTAACTATGCCTTGTTTTTGCATCACTTTATTATTATCTATAGCTGCTGTATTCAAATGCTCAATCAGATTGTTCCATATTCCCTCAAACTTGTTGTTTTTTTTTCTTCGCTGGGGATGCAAGAGGTTAGTTTACTAAGCCAGAGAGAGGGTGGAGGTGCATCTTCACTCACTTATGGGCTTTGTTGCCCTCCACAAACAGCACTGAAGTCTCACCCAGCAGTGCTAACCTTGGTTTGGGTGGGATGTTTATTTTAGTTATCTTACATATGGTTCTAAATATTATTTGCCAGTAGTTGGACAGTTGTGAACAAGACCAGAACATATGAATGAATGAGCCAACCTCAGATTTACTCCTCGGACAGTATTGAGAGATTGTCTGACTTTCAGTGGTATAATCCGGGGTATATGAATTCTCTGTATCAAGTTGTACTGAGTTAATA
The DNA here is from genome assembly GCF_036924035.1 of Leuresthes tenuis. NCBI lineage: Eukaryota > Metazoa > Chordata > Actinopteri > Atheriniformes > Atherinopsidae > Leuresthes > Leuresthes tenuis. The sequence continues at coordinate 37,892,792 of NW_027325358.1, read as the reverse complement.
TGTGTTTACTATTGTAGGAGAAGCGTTGGGCCTTTTCACATAACTGCAGTCATCATCTTCAAAGTTATGACATAGGTCGACCTCCCATTTTCCCCTAACCTTTCTTTTTCTAACAGGTTGTTAATGCCATTATACATGTGAGATATAAACCCCTTGAGTTATTTTTTACTACTCAACACGCTATCAAATGGTTGTGTTGTGATAGGAAGATGTATGCCCCCCTGTTCTGATTGAATATAATGGAGTTAGTACCTTTCCCCTGCATGAAAGGTACTACCTTCAGTAGGGGTCCTCAGGCAGGACCCCCTTATCCTACCCACCTACCAGGTCGCTTTGGATGTATATGCCAAATGCATAAACAACAACAACAACATAATGCCTAAGTTGGGTTTTTTTGCCTTTAAGAGCTTCAAATGGCTCTAAGGCCCCATCTTTGTACAAATCCCCAAATATCTTGATGCCCTTTGTAAACCATACCTGGGTAATACCATCTCTTAGAGCTTTAGGTAGAAGGGGGTTTTGTATTATATGTGGGTTGATCACTTTGGGTCTTTTTACGTAATTCAGACCATGTTTTATAGGTTAATAGTATGAATGGGTTTATTGTCAGCATATGAAGCTGTTTGAGTGAGGGAACATATGGAACTGAAACGAGATGAATAAATTTATATCATGCTGTTCCATCTGTAACCAAGAGGGGGGTTGCTGTAAGTTTGCTTTCCATACCCAGACAGCCTGGCACTGTGCTGCCCAGTAATAGGTTTCAAAGTTGGGGAGTTTTAATCCTCCTTCCTTAGGTGTTCGCTGAAGGATTCTTGACTTAATTGTGGTGGGCTTCCTTATAAACCTAGATACTGAAGAGTTCAGCTGTCTTAAAAAAGTATTTGGGTATAGCAATAGCTAACATTTGAAACAGAAAGAGAAATTTTGGCAGAACAATTGATACGACCTATCAAGACACAAGATAGTTTGCTCATCTGTTGAGCTCTGTTTCAGTTTTTTTGAGTAGAGGGACATAGTTCAATAAGAAAGCCCTCAAACGTGCATTAGAAATCTGAAGGCCTAGATATGTCAATTTCTCTGGACTCCATTGGAAGGGTATATTGTGTCTTAATAATTTAGTCCCAGCTGTGTTAAGTGGCATGACAACACTTTTATTAAGATTTATCTTATATCCAGAAATAACACTGTATTCGGTTAATGTTTAGTGTCTAGACACGGCTATTGTTGGAGAGCTATCCGTTTCAGAGGCAAGTATGATGTTAAAAAAACGTCTGACATTATTGATTCAGGTCTTAATTAATTAAATCTGGGATGAGTTTTCCTAATCGTAACGAGAGTATTTTAGAGAATATTTTATAGTCTGTGTATAAAAGTGAGATCGGTCTGTATGAACTACATAATTTCGGGTCCTTCCCCGGTTTAGGTAGAACCGTTATTAGCGCCAGTTCTAAAGATTCTGGTCCTTTTTCAATTTCAATATCATGATTATACATTAATTTGGGTATATACATTAGGGAATGAGATCCTTCCCCAAGTGGAGGAGTTCAAGTATCTAGGGGTCTTGTTCACAGTGAGGGACGAATGGAGCGTGAGATTGACGGGCGGATCGGTGCGGCGTCTGCAGTGATACGGGCTCTGCACCGTCCCGTCGTTGTGAAGAAGGAGCTGAGCCAGAAGGCGAAGCTCTCTATTTACTGGTCAATCTACGTTCCCATCCTCACCTATGGTCACGAGTTGTGGGTAGTGACCGAAAGAACAAGATCGCAAATACAAGCGGCCAAAATGGATTTCCTCCGCAGGGTGTCTGGGCCTCCCTTAGAGATAGGTTGAGAAGCTCAGTCATCCAGGAGGGGCTCGGAGTAGAACCGCTGCTCCTCCGCATTGAGATGAGTCAGATGAGGTGGTATCTGGTTAGGATGCCCCCTGGACGCCTCCCTGGAGAGGTGTTCCGGGCACATCCCACTTATAGGAGACCCCGGGGAAGACCCAGGACACGTTGGAGAGACTATGTCTCTCGGCTGGCCTGGGAACACCTCGGGGTCCCCCCGGAAGAGCTGGAGGAAGTGGCCGGGGACAGGGACGTCTGGGTTTCTCTGCTCAAGCTGCTGCCTCCGCGACCCGACCCTCGGATAAGCGGCAGATGATGGATGGATGGATGGATTATACATTAACCGTAAAGGGTTAAGTAGTGTGGGCAGAAAAGCCTAAAAAAATTAAACACGAAAACCATCCAGGCTTTACCTGACTTGATTTTGGAAATGGCTTTTTCTGAAATAATTCCCTCTAGGCTCTGTCTTGCTCCCCTTTTAAGCTTTTTAAGGTCATATTTATCTAAAAATAATTACATTTTTTCAGGAAAGCTACCTTGGCTTGTATAAATATATACCTACAGCCCCCCACTCTACAAACGACCTGCGACTTACCAACCAGCTGAATGAGTTCTACTGTCGCTTTGAAACACAATAGAGTAGACCTGACACCATCACCCATGTCACCCACAGCACCTCTCATCAGCCATAGCCCTCTCCTCCACTCACTGGGACACCTCCTCCCCCCTCCATCCTGGAGAGGGATGTTAACAAGTAGTTCAGGAAGCAGAACGCCCACAAGGCAGCAGGACCTGACTCTGTTTCCCCATCCACCTCGAAGCTCTGTGCTGATCAGCTGTTCCAGTGTTCACAGACTTCCTGTCTGACAGGAACCAATGTGCAACTGGGGAATCATGTCTCTGACTTTAAGACCATCGGTTCCCCTCACAGCTGTGTTCTTTCTCCTTTGTTCTTCTCTCTGTACACAAACAGCTGCACCTCCAGTCACCGGTCCGTCAAGCTCCTGAAGTTCACAGATGACACAACCCTCATCGGACTCATCTCTGGTGGGGACGAGTCCGCCTACACGTGGAAGACTGATCATCTGGAGACCTGCTGCAGGGAGAACCACCTACTGCTCAACACTGTCAAGACAGTGGAGATTGTTGTGGATTTTAGGAAGAGCTCAACCCCACCTGCCCCCATCACCCTGTGTGAATCCCCAGTGAACATTGTGGATTCCTTACGCTTGCTGGGCTCCATCATCACCCAGGACCTGAAGGGTCCTGCTGGGCTTTTTTGATGAGGGAGCTGATGTTCATCAAAAAAGCTCTCATCATTAAGTAGATGAGAACTGAAGCGCCATCTTTTGAGAGAACCAAAAGATTCAGGGGAATGGGTTAATGATCAAAAGCCCTGAGTGGTTGGAAATAGTTGTTGCTAAATATTTGCATGGAGGAATTGTATGGGCTTTAGCCAAAGGAACCGGGAAGAGATCAATTTTCGAGTAGCTTTTGTGGATTGGGGAGTAAAAGGAATATTCTCGGGTTAGGTGGTTCTGTCTACGCCAAATATCACAGAGACCAGCGTTTCAGAGCTCCGTTTTCAATGCTTTTGCTGCCTGTGTTAGAGTTCTCTGCTTGGTTGATGACCTGTCCAGGAAAGGATCGAGTACTAGATGGTGATCGTGATTGAAAAAAATGTTGAAAAACTTGGGATCAATAATTGGGTGCATAAATATATATACTAGAGTGATAGATTGGGAGACCATAGTAGTGTTTGTGGGAGAGCACGATAGTATGTGTGTGTGACCCAAAAAGAGCATTAAACATCTGCAGCTCATCCAGAACGCTGCTGCGAGAGTTTTAACGAGGACTAAGAGATCTGATCACATCACACCAGTTTTGAAATCTTTACACTGGCTTCCAGTCAGTCACAGAATAGATTTTAAAGCCTACTGATGGTTTACAAATCCCAGAATCTGTGATATGTTCAGAGAATATAAACCCAGCAGAGCTATTAGATCCAAGGACTCAGGTCAGCTGGTCCAGTCCAGAGTCCAGACTAAATCTGGAGAAGCAGCATTTAGCTGCTATGCTGCAAACAAGTGGAACAAACTGCCAGAGGAGATTAAACTGTCACCAATGTAGACATTTTTGAATCCAGTTTAAAAACATTTCTTTTCTCATGTGTCTTTGCATGAAATCTGCATAGTATCTTTTAATTTATCCAGACTGCTTGTTTTTCATGATTTCATTTGTTTCTCTTTATTTTTTTTACGTTTTTTTGATGCTTCTTTCACTCCCGGCTGCAATGCTTTTATTTTATGTCAAGCACTTTGAATTGTTTTGTACATGAAATGTGCTATACAAATAAATTTGACATGACTTGACTATAGTAGTGTTTGTGAGAGAGTATGAAACTAAGTGTGAGAGCAAATATGAATTATTTCCTAAACTGCCTCTCATAAAATTGCATTTTTCTTTGAAGGTGTTGTTGGACATTACTGAAATAAGCTGGCTAGTCTTCAGTTGGCACAGTCAAATCAGTATATTACCTAAATATATAAAGACAAGTATATAAAGACCTTTCAACACCAGTTACAGCTTACAGTGACTTGCACTGTATTACTTGTTTGCCTTGTTGACACTAAAGCAAGAATTATATCTGCCTGATAATACTATATCACCTTGATACTGTGTCACTGTAATCCATAACAACTACTTTCATACTTGTGCCTGATGATAACAGGGGAACTACAATTGTGCTATTTTTACTTGAAAAGTAGCATGTTTAAACATTTCTTTAAATGCAGGAACACACACTCAAAAAGCAGAATAAAATCCTTTATTGCCTGTATTAATGTGTTTACCCTAAGTGCTCTGAGGATTATGACTGGTCTCTATCTCCCAGGAGACAAGCTTTTAACTAAGGTAGCGTGAGTGGATGGCAGTGTATCCTGCAGCCTGTGTTTGACCATAGCTTGTAATAACCAAGTTTCTTTGAGATGATTAAGTTAGTTTATAATTTCTAACAGGACAGTAGCTGTCAACCCAATAGAACAGAGATTGAGCTGACAGCTGTCTGTGTAGGGTAGAATTGATCAGTCTCATCTGTTTTTGTCTGCAAGCTGTTTCTGTCAGTATTAGAGCAAGGAGTTGTGAAACGTTATAGTTGGTTAACTTTTGTTTCTGTAAAGTAAAAGTAAGCTGTAGCGGCATTATACAGCATTATAAGTGAAAATTAGTGTGCACTATGATGTTGTGTTCTTATTGTGATGTCGAGTTGGAACAGTGTCATATTGAGCTGGAGCTAACATAAACCTGCAACTACTGCAGAAGTGTAACAAGGGCTTTAGTACTGTGTTTTCGTATTTTGCTCTGCTTTGCTTTTACTGTAAATTTTAGAAGCAAAACTGACACATTTCCATTTTTGTATTTAGAAAACATCTGATGGAACAAAATTCTCACTATTATTTTTTTTGTTATGACCTAAAGTATGTGTCATGATCTGCATCTTAGGTTTTTGTTACATTTGTGTTTTTTGTCTTGCCATTTCTCTCCAGTTGCCAGTTCTACTCACTTCACCTGTGTTTCTTCCCTCAGCTGCCTTCACTCACTAATCACCCTCCTCTGCATTTAAACTCCCAGTTGCGATTCACTCATTGTCAGATCGTCACTGTCACACCTGATGTCTAGTTGGTCTATTCAAGTTCTTGTTTCATCATGTCCAGTCAGGTCTTTGTATTCTTTGTGTCTTGTTTATCAGTTTTGTTGCTGGGTATTCCGGCTCAGCCATGTTTTGTGTGTCACAATTAAAATAAATCATAGTGATGGATAGGTGAGGCCTCTCAAGCGTTGCGGCACTTTACCCAAACTGTATTGAGACTGTGTTGCTCAGTACTGACACCTGCTGGATCCTAAACATCATTGCAGGCAACCTAGTTGACAGACTCAAATGACAACTGACATCAATGAGAATACAATAATATTATTTAAGTTATTGTATTTAATTCAGTTCAATTTTATTTATATTGCGCCAAATTATAACAACTGTCATCTCAAGGCACTTAAATAATATAGTCCAAGCCAATTGGAATTCAATTCATTGTAATCATAATCCAATTCATTCATATAGAGCCAATAAAAAAACAAAATAACATCCTAGCTAAGGAAAACAACAGATTGCACCGAAACTTGTCTTAAGTCCAATCTCCTGTCCTGAGCCTGAGGGACTGTGGAAAGGAACGACTCCCTTTAACAGGAAGAAACCTCTGGCAGAACCAGAACCAGGAAGAAACCTCTGGCAGAACCAGGAAGAAACCTCAGGCAGAACAAGACTCAGGAAGGGTGGCCATCCGCCTCGACCAGCTGGGGTTTGAGAAGACAGAAAAGAGGGAAAAGAGGGGGGAAAAACACCATAACGCCATTCAAAGGATATCTGTTGGAACAGGGAAACATAAGTTAATAACCACAATAATGTCACATGTACATAAAATCATTTGAGAAATTAAACAGGGGGAAAAAGAGAGCAAAGTGAGGAAAGGTGTGACAGATGAGGTCCCCCAGCAGTCTACGCCTATAGCAGCTTAACTATGGGATGTTTCAGGATCACCTGAGCCATCCCTAACTATAAGCTTTATCAAAAAGGAAAGTTTTAAGCCTAATCTTAAAAGTGGAAAGGGTGTCTGCTTCCCGGACATTTACTGGCAGCTTATTCCACAAGAGAGGGGCGTGATAACTGAAGGCTCTGCCTCCCATTCTGCTTTTAGAAACTCTGGGAGCAACAAGTAAACCTGCAGTTTGGGAGCAAAGTGCTCTGTTAGGAAAATATCTTACAATGAGACGTTTAAGATATGATGGAGCTCAGTCATTAAGAACTTTATATGTGAGAAGAAGAATCTTAAATTCTGTTCTGAATTTAACAGGGAGCCAATGAAGAGAAGCTAAAACTGGAGAAACATGATCTCTCCTGTTAGTTCTCATCAGAACTCTGGCTGCAGCATTTTGGATCAGCTGGAGGCTTTTCAGAGAATATGTGGGACAGCCCAATAATAAGGAATTACAGTAGTCCAATCTTGAAGTAACAAATGCATGAACTAGTTTCTCTGCATCACCCTGAGACAGGATGTTCCTGATTTTAGCAATATTACAAAGGTGAAAGAAGGCAGTCCTAGAAGCCAGTTTTATATGTGCATCAAATGATAAATTCTGGTCAAAAATAACTCCAAGGTTCCTCACTGTAGAACTAGAAGCCAAGGAAATACCATCTAGAGTAACTATATAACTAGACAATTTCACCCTGAAGCGCTCAGGTCCAAAGAGAACAACTTCAGTTTTGTCTGAATTTAAAAGCAGACAGTTCTGAGTCATCCAGGTCTTTATGTCTTTAAGACAGGCTTGTAGTCTGACCAACCTACTGGTTTCATAGATAAATACAGCTGAGTATCATCAGCATAACAATGGAAATTTATGCCATGCTGTCTAATGTTTCCTAATGGAAGCATGTATAAAGTAACAAGAATCGGTCCAAGCACAGAACCCTGAGGAACTCCATGACTTACTCCAACGTGTGAGGAAGATTCTTCATTTACAAGAACAAACTGGAATCTATCAGATAAATATGACTTAAACCAGCCTAATGCAGTTCCTTTAATCCCAATAACATGTTCAAGTCTTAGTAACAGAATGCTGTGATCGATCATATCAAATGCAGCACTGATACCCAACAGGACAAGCACAGAAACAAGTCCGCTATCAGAGGCTAAGAGGAGATCATTGGTAACTTTCACCAATGATCTAAAATTTATTATTTTATATCTTGATCTAAATTTTAAATAAACTGTCAATAAATAATGTGAATGTGTGTCATAATGTGATGATGCTTATGTACTTGTCTTTGAGGCAGGGAGGGCTTTTTTTTTTTTTTTCAAAATAAAAGTGTTTTTATTTAAGCAATTACGTCTTTTAGATGCAACTTCTCCAGTTTTTGAAAAGACCCGCTCACGTGGCACCGATGAGGCTGATGTACATAAAAATTGAAGGGACAGCCAGAAGTGGTTTTGGTATGTGTACTGTTGGTTAGACCAATATTGTAAAGGATCCTGGGATCTTGCATTGTTGGTTTCAGCCAGGTATCTCTGGACCTCAGTGACTGAGTCGGCTGTGGCGTTGTTAGTCTGTCTACCAACTTCCTCATCCAGCTGCTGCCAGAGGTTATCTAAGAAACAACAAATTGCTTTTTTAGTTTTGTCATCAATTACAAATTGGTAAATATTCACTACAAACAAATGCACAAATAAAACTGAAAAACAGAAGTGGGTGCCCATAACTGTGAGGAAGGTCCAGGCTGTGGCTCAGTCGCTGTGCGCCCAATTACGGCCCCAGATTCCATTTTCAACCTATTGACCGCTTCACCGCACTTGTAGGAACTTCGAAATTCGAGTGTTTTAAATCTAGAAGTGTTCATAGGGTCAGCACACTTAATGAGTCCAGATTGGAAGCAGTGTCTGGGAGTCGTCACTTAAAGTGTTCAAGAAGATGTACTGGTGCCTGTGTGCAAGTGCATGATTTAGCATTTTCATCATGGGGGGGTGACCTTTGATCCTGAAATTCTCTTCTCCTTCTCACCATGTAGCCTTGCCAGCCTTCAATACATGCTGTTCCACCGGTTTGGCTGTGCCATCTGTTGCTGCACTTGAGCAAGCTTCTCTTTGTCTGTGGTGCTTGGTCTTAAGTATGTCACGATTTGCTTAGATTTCTGTCTGATTGCTGTAAGTGTGGGGATTTAATGACATGATTTCTTTACTATTAAAATTAGGATATGTGCAATCCAAATGGAATGCCGAATTTGGAGACTTCTGGTAGATGCAATCATGTTTTGTGCTGGGTCAGTCACAAGACACTTTACTTTATTAGTTATGGCCCAGTCATCCATCATGCTCTTTTTGACTTGGGCCAAATTGTTAGCAGTGTGACTTTGTGGAAAGTGTTGCACTCCCAACACAGATGTACACAACTGCATATTGTCATTAATGTAGAGACAGGTAAGAGCCAAGTAAGCCTCCACGTTCAACCATGCCCACATCTCAGCTGTTGCACTCACTGCCACAGCTTGTTGTACTTCCATTTTCACTCTTTTGGCCACTATTTCCTTGACAGTCTGTAAATGAAACCAAAAGTAAATATATTTAAATCAAATATCAAAATAATTAAGTATATATAAACTACTTCTCTAGACATTTTCTATACAAATCTTTCTGGTCTGCAAAACATATGATGACTCAAAGGCCTGAATCAGTTCCTTTAACCCCTCACTCTCAACAATGCTGAGGGGTTGGCAGTCCTTGATACTAAAATGTATAACTGGTCCAACGCATGCTTCCTGGAAGCTTGATGGCCAAAAATGAAAATTTGAAAAATGAAAAAATAATATATATTCATTATTAATGAAGGGGCCATGAGGAAGTAGTAGAATGTCTGCAGACCTGTGTTTAGTCTAGGTGTATTGTGTGACCTCCTCATTTTCATGCTTTGCTCTGTAATGTCTCAGCATTGAGGAGGCACTTTTATTTATGTAGTTCTGTTGAATAAATGCGACATTTAACCTGCAGAAAATAAAATTTATGACATTAAGTCACTTTGAAATGGTTCTGAATAGATCAGGAGGAAACTGAGGGGAACAGAATGAAACAAGGAAATAAAAACAATTACCTTTATTTGCCGATATCAGATCAAAATAGTCCCACAGGACGGAAAACGTTCTTTTACTTTGTCTTGAAATTAATTGTCCTACAAAAGAATTGTTCTTATTTTGACACAGAAGCATTCCGTTGACCAATGGCGGATACGGTCTCTACTAAGCACAGTTTGGCGCCTCAGTCACAGGCGAAACAGTGGTTTTATCGGTCACGTGACTTTTTTTTAAAGCGATACGCGCAATGACGTGGGTTTTCGCTCTATGAGCTTGACACATGCGCCAACGCATCTGCATTGTCGGACCCATCACTATTGTTTTTTTTTTTTTTTAATAAATCAAGTTTCCAATTGGAAAGTCACCTTGTGCTGACTTATGACATTGAGAGTGAACAGTTAACAGTGTTCCCTCATAACCCTGTCTTGTCTGACCATTTTTTAATAACTTTTGAATTTACATTACTTGACTACACGGTTTCTGAGAAGAATTCTACATATAGAAGGTGTCTGTCAGAGAATGCTGTAACCAGATTTAAAGAGTTGATTTCATCATCCTTTTCTTCACTGCCATGTGCAGATATGACAGAGGACGGCTACCTAAATTTTACTCCAGTAGAACTTGACTCTCTTGTTGACAGCACTATAGCTTCAATGCGTACAACACTGGACAATGTTGCCCCTCTGAAAAGGAAGGTAATCAGTCAGAAGAGGTTGGCTCTGTGGTATAATTCACAGCTGCTTTAAAGCAGACTGCAAGAAAGCTGGAGAGACAGTGGCGTTCCTGTAATTTAGAAGAGTCTCAATTAGTCTGGAAAGATAGTTTAATAACGTATAAGAAAGCCCTTCATAAAGCTAGAACTGCTTATTATTCATTATTGATAGAAGAGAATAAGAATAATCCCAGGTTTCTTTTCAGCACTGTTGCCAGGCTGACAAAGAGTCCGAGCTCTGTTGAGGCATGTATTCCTTTAACTCTCAGCAGTGATGATTTCATGAGATTCTTCATCAATAAAATTGTTTCTATCAGAGAGAAGATTAATGGAATCCTTCCCATTATTATCACTGATGTATCATCAAGTAGAGGAGCTTTAGAAGTATCTTTCGAACCTGAATTGTATTTAGACAGCTTCTGTCCAGTTGATCTTTCTGAGCTAACAACAGCAATAGTCTCTTCTAAACCATCAACTTGTATGTTAGACCCACTCCCAACCAGACTGTTCAAGGAGGTTTTCCCCTTAATTGACACTTCCATATTGGATTTGATCAATCGGTCTTTGTTGACAGGATATGTACCTCAGACTTTTAAGGTTGCTGTAAGTAAACCTTTACTTAAAAAACCTACTCTTGATTCAGAAGTGTTGGCTAATTATCGACCTATATACAATCTCCCTTTTTTGTCCAAAGTTCTTGAAAAAATAGTTGCAGTTCAACTTTGTGATCATTTACATAGAAATAATCTCTTTGAAGAGTTTCAGTCAGGATTCAGAGTGCATCATAGCACAGAAACGGCACTGGTGAAAGTTACCAATGATCTCCTGTTAGCTTCTGATAGCGGACTTGTTTCTGTGCTTGTCCTGTTGGATCTCAGTGCTGCATTTGATACGATCGATCACAGCATTCTGTTACAGAGACTTGAACATGTTATTGGGATTAAAGGAACTGCATTAGGCTGGTTTAAGTCATATTTATCTGATAGATTCCAGTTTGTTCTTGTAAATGAAGAATCTTCCACACACGTTGGAGTAAGTCATGGAGTTCCTCAGGGTTCTGTGCTTGGACCGATTATTTATACTTTGTACATGCTTCCATTAGGTAACATTATCAGACAGCATGGCATAAATTTCCATTGTTATGCTGATGATACTCAGCTGTACTTATCTATGAAACCAGATGAAACCAATAGGTTGGTCAGACTACAAGCCTGTCTTAAAGACATAAAGACCTGGATGACCCAAAACTGTCTGCTTTTAAATTCAGACAAAACTGAAGTTGTTCTCTTTGGACCTGAGCGCTTCAGGGAGAAATTGTCTAGTTATATAGTTACTCTAGATGGTATTTCCTTGGCTTCTAGTTCTACAGTGAGGAACCTTGGAGTTATTTTTGACCAGAATTTATCATTTGACGCACATATAAAACTGGTTTCTAGGACTGCATTCTTTCACCTTCGTAATATTGCTAAAATCAGGAACATCCTGTCTCAGGGTGATGCAGAGAAACTAGTTCATGCATTTGTTACTTCAAGATTGGACTACTGTAATTCCTTATTATTGGGCTGTCCCACATATTCTCTGAAAAGCCTCCAGCTGATCCAAAATGCTGCAGCCAGAGTTCTGATGAGAACTAACAGGAGAGATCATGTTTCTCCAGTTTTAGCTTCTCTTCATTGGCTCCCTGTTAAATTCAGAACAGAATTTAAGATTCTTCTTCTCACATATAAAGTTCTTAATGACCGAGCTCCATCATATCTTAAAGATCTCAAGATATTTTCCTAACAGAGCACTTTGCTCCCAAACTGCAGGTTTACTTGTTGTTCCCAGAGTTTCTAAAAGTAGAATGGGAGGTAGAGCCTTCAGTTAACAGGCCCCTCTCTTGTGGAATAAGCTGCCAGTAAATATCCGGGAAGCAGACACCCTTTCCACTTTTAAAATTAGGCTTAAAACTTTCCTTTTCGATAAAGCTTATAGTTAGGGATGGCTCAGGTAATCCTGAAATATCCCATAGTTAAGCTGCTATAGGCTTAGACTGCTGGGGGACCTCATCTGTCACACCTTTCCTCACTTTGCTCTCTTTTTCCCCCTGTTTAATTTCAAAATTGATTTTATGTACATGTGACATTATTGTGGTTATTAACTTGTGTTTCCCTGTTCCAACAGATATCCTTTGAATGGTGTTATGGTGTTTTTCCCCCCTCTTTTCCCTCTTTTCTTTCTTCTCAAACCCCAGCTGTTCGAGGCGGATGGCCACCCTTCCTGAGTCTTGTTCTGCCAGAGGTTTCTTCCTGTTAAAAGGGAGTCGTTCCTTCCCACAGTCGCCACAGGCACGCTCAGGACGGGAGATTGGACTGAAGACACGTTTCAGTGCAATCTGTTGGTTTCCTTAGCTAGGATATTAATTTTTTGAATTGGCTCTATATGAATTAATTGGATTATGATTACAATGAATTGAATTCCAATTGGCTTGAATTGGACTATATTACTTAAGTGCCTTGAGATGACAATTGTTGTAATCTGGCGCTATATAAATAAAATTGAATTGAATTGAATTGAAATCCGGGTCTGCATTCGGGTCCACACTTCTCACCACGCCGACAAGCTGTTACAGTGTGCTTCTAATTAGTGACGGAATTTTTAGTTTTGACCATTACTTTGGGTAATTTAGGGCTTGTAAGCAAAATGCTTTTTGTAATAATGCCTTTGGATCTTTGTTGAAACTTTGACGACACGCTACTGCTCGCCACAAAACACAAAGTCACTCATAAGTTTTGCATGCATTGTTCCATCTTCACCAAGCATAAGCTTGCCCGGGACTCTTTACATATGCGCATACTGACACTCACCTATTGCGCCACCTACTGGTGGTTGGAAACGTTACTTTGTTTACACACCTCGCATGTGATCGAACTCCTCCTACAGATTTAATGATAACGGCTTTAAACTTGGTGTGGTTACTCTTCAGCGATGGGGGATAAAAAGTTTTGATAAACTTTTCCAAAGTCTAGAGGTTGTCCAATCTACCCAAATTTACACATGCTTATAACGACACTTGCTGGTGGCTGTAAACGTCACTTTTTACATCAGGCGGTACTACGCCTGACTGGGATTCTCACTTCCTGCTCTGAACTTGACGGACGGCTGTGCGGTGCGCAACAGAGTCCAACGCCTACCCCGACATGCGCAGGGGTGCAAGGGCCCGGTTAGTGCTGCTTGCAGCCCGAGTTTTATTTGAATATCTTACAAACAGCTTTAAGTTCCACAAGTGAAATCTGTAAATTAAGCAAAAAAACAGAAAACCCCAACCAGGATTTCAGCATTGTGTTCTGTTTGAAATTTGGTTCATTTGCTGCCAGAAAGTTATAAGAATGAATGTGTCAAATACTATGTGTTAATTTGTGAGGTGTGAAAGAGAAGATATCGCTTAATATGTGGAGATTTTTTTAAAACTCATATTTCTAGTTGGATGATATGTGGTTCATTCAAATATGTAATTTCTATTATTTTATTTGAGAACTCTACATTATATTATTATTATATTCTGTTATTCTAGAATGGTGCTGGACAAGGGGCAACCTGTTGCAATAGCTCTGGACACTTTTCTTTCTTAAAAAAACATTTTGAAATAATTTACACATTAACTACATCGGTTTGGAGGCTATGCTGGTGGAGAGATTTCTGCTGGTAATGCTGGCACTTTTTTTTTTTTTACATCTGTTACAATGTGTAACTATACCAAAGGACAAGTTGTTTGCATCTTGTAACAGCTGGCCCAAATCTAAATGAGTTAAAGAGGAGAGCTTGAGGATGCAGAGCAGGGACAAAGAAGGAGTTTTAAATAATATCTTCCCTTGATCATAATGAGGAATATGAGATTATTGGCAGGTAAACTGTATGAGCTTGGAGCCCAGTAATGCAATGTTAATACACTGAGTGTGGTACATAGTGATCAGTGTATCAAATGAGACTGGGACACTCGTCCCAATCACACACCTCATGCACATAGCTACGGATTGTCTGAATTACAGAACATAGTTATAGTAGAGAACATTAAGTTAACAAACAATGATATAACAATAATATTAATATTTCATAGTAATTCTCAAATACTTACATTCCCATTGTCTAAAGTTTAAGCACTGAGAGTCAGAATTTATTTCTGAAAGAAACTGAAATTTCACAAGGTATTTTCATAAGGGCCTTAAGTCAGCCCAGTAACAAGTTTACCGACTTTACTTTACCTTCATTTTATATGTTGAGTTTTCTATACATCTTCTCTCCCCCTTTCCTAACATTATTGTCCTATTATGCCTCCTGTCCATCTGTTTCTTTGTTTCTCCATAAATCTGTCTTTCACACATCCATCCATTGTTCCTCAAGTCTGTCCTTCTCTCCTCTCTGTATCCAGCCGTCAATCCCTCTATTATCCATCTATCTCTCCTTTCTTGAGGCTTTTTAGTCTTTTTCCTGCTCTCAGAAATCATGGCTATGATCCCTGTGGGGAAATTTGTCCTGATAAAATGTCACTCACATACAAACACTTTAGCGCACACACACACACACACACACAGTTATACACACGCAAGAACACTCGTGCATGTAGCCAAAAAGCCTGTATTTGTCCTAATAAAACGTCAAGCCGGCAGCAAAATGAACTGTAATGACTTTCAGGCTGTACTAATGGCCAATAAATCCTGGATTAGGAAGCTCACATGCACTCTCTCTCTCACACACACATGCACATACACATTCAAACACACTCACACAGGGTCATGTTTCATGGCGTGCTGCGCTGGGTTCATTCAGGAGTCAGATGGGTAAAGTTTTAAGCTGTTTTCTGCTGTTAATGACTGTTGTGCTGACTTTTATAATAACAGCATGGAAAGAAATCAGCAGAAATTAGCATGCTAGGATCATTTAAACCAATGATTCATGATGACTGGAGCTTGAAGTCATTCATACTCACACATACAGTACATGCATGCACGCACACAGAGGGATATAGGGATCACACACAAGCACTTCCATCAGAGAATTTTACTTTATGACAGTTCAGAGTCATTTTTCGGCAAAATGTACAAACTAAAGTCCCGGAAGCAGTGTCTCTGTTGCCTGTCATTATCGGCTCAGTGATGGATTCATTTCATTGCTTTATTTTAGGCTAAATAGGCAGGATAAAGTGCAAATGAGAGGGGAAATTGTGTGAGAGGAACTTTTAGGAGGGTTTTCTTCTCCAACTCAGTTTCATGATTTGTATGTGGAGGAGAGAATGTTAAGCCTACAACAACCTTAGATTAGTAATCTTTTAATTAAATTCAATTCAATTTTATTATATAGTGCCAAATTA
Source organism: Leuresthes tenuis (assembly GCF_036924035.1). Lineage (NCBI taxonomy): Eukaryota > Metazoa > Chordata > Actinopteri > Atheriniformes > Atherinopsidae > Leuresthes > Leuresthes tenuis. The sequence goes on along the minus strand of NW_027325358.1, from coordinate 37,877,230 downwards.
TGACAATTGTCATCTTAAGGCACTTAAATAATATAGTCCAATTCAAGCCAATTGGAATTCAATTCGTTGTAATCATAATCCAATTCATTCGTATAGAGCCAGTTCAAAACAATATCCTAGCAAAAGAAACCAACAGATTGCACCGAAACTTGTCTTCAGTCCAATCTCCCGTCCTCAGCCTGAGGGACTGTGGAAAGGAACGACTCCCTTTTAACAGGAAGAAACATCTGGCAGAACCAGAACCAGGAAGAAACCTCTGGCAGAACCAGTCTCAGGAAGGGTGGCCATCCGCCTCGACCAGCTGGGGAAAAAATACCTAACAACACAATTTTACTCACTGCTGAAGAGTTCTGAGAATTCCTCCTGTTCGTTAGGGGAGACATGGGTAAGATGTGCCATTTTTCATATTTAGGATCACTACATTAAGGCAATAATAGATTTGTTACAAACTAATATATCCGCAAATATTTCAGGATGTTGTGCATCCCTTCAAACAAACAGAATGAGTGTAAACAAAGCTGTTTTGACAATATAGCATGTCCAAAAAAAGCTTTCCCGTGGCACAATTTACCCTGTGTAAGGGGTAAGTTGAGCATATGAGCGGGGTAAGTTGATCCATATCCATCCGACCCCTCCCTTACCTTCTCCCTCCCTGAGTAATAGTCACTTCTTCACATTCATGTGTATTTTTATTTATTATACACAATTCTACAGGTACATGGGGGGAATTGTGTTCCCTGTAGCATTGACAGCACACCCTACTGTTACAAGCTCTCCTCTTTCACCAGATGTGACTGAGCCAACTTGCTTTTTCCCCGTCTGTGTCACAATTTGCTTTGGCTTCTGTACAGTTGTTACGCCTGTCTCATCCATATTATAGATCATGTTCGGATGGAACTTATATCTGAAAAAAGGGACTGGATAGTGTCGTTGTATGATTGCCAGCTTTCATGTGGGAGATCTGGGTTCAAATCCCCTGGTAGGGGTAGGGGTCCTTAGGCAAGACCCTCTTACCCTTTCTGCCTATCTGTAAGTCGCTTTGGATAAAAGCATCTCCTAAATGCATAAAAATAAATAAATAAAATGAAAAAGACAGATTTTACAGATTTTCACAGATTTTACATATTAGAGGACGCATTCATTTCTAATTAGACTACAAAAATGATTTCTCACATCAAGTATCAAATACCTGTCCATCACTGATGCTTATCAAAGAACAGAGTGACATCGTGTTCATTGAATGCAGTGGCCCTTGCCAAGGATGTGGCCTCTGGTGTCCGACAGGATAGATGCTGTCGGTTTTTGAACAGCTCAAGCCAATCCACTCCTGGAATAAAGTTATCTTAACAATGACGCCAATAATGTTTTTCAACATATCGATTGAGTTTGCTTGAATTTTCTTAGCTATCTGGCTGGTTGGCAGTAATTATCAGAGAGAACCTTGGATATTTAGATACATCTATCTGTTCAATATCTCCAGCTACCTGCTCGTTCTTCTCTTCTGTCTATATCGGCGTCTTTCGCTGCTGCTCTCATTGACATCCCTTCTCTCACTTCACTGGTGGCTCTTTCAAGAACATCAGTGGTGGTTCCCCTGCTTGTTTTGCACTTGTATACTCGAAGAATGATGTTCACTCTGTAATCATACAAATACAGAATCTTGATTTAATAATTAAGACCTATAGGCTACAGCCAAAATACACTTAAGTGCATGGCTCAACTTACCCCCACTGGCTCAACTTACCCCTGGCCAAATGGCTCAATTTACCCCAGAGCTACCATTTTGACTTTATTAGTCCCCACAGCTAAAATGCTGCACTTTAATGCTAGGTTCATGACTTCGTGTTGTAGCTCATAGATTCCACAATTGATGTATAAAACAAATTTAAAATGACCTATTTTGATCTAAACACAATTATCACGAAACTTATGATAGACTAAATTCACTTTCAACAGTGAAAAATGTTTTTTTAGAAATAAATGTCTAGCCACTTTACCCATATGGTTCCTACCTTCACAGACTGCATGAAATGATGCCTACCTCCTAAATATCTGGTAAACATCACATGATGAATTTTTTTTTACCATTTCCTAGCAACAAGGGGTGGCTCAACTTACCCTTTGGCTCAACTTACCCCAGTCTCCTCTACATCTATGGACCTCAACTCTGATATCATTTCCTTAAAAGAAAAAAAAAAAGTACACTTTTGTCTCCTTTCTTAAATTAATTGTATTATTTTCACTATAAGAACTTTAAAGGAAACTTTTGCGTACCAGAGGCGATGGTCCCGGTCTTCTCTTTAAGGAACGCTGAGAGTAAATGGTTAAAGCATAATTTTTATTATATACCCCTCCTACAGAAATACAGGATTGATCTGTAGAGTCTGACAGTTGACAGAGGATCAGGGGGGCATCAGGTTCGTGTGCTCGGTGTGTCCAGACAGGAGGTGAAGAATGATAAACATGAATATCTGGGAGAAACTCCCTCAGATATACATAGAGCACTCAGCCTAACTTTTGAACCCATCTAGGCTCAACCACATGGCAGCTTCTAAAATCTAAAATCAGTCTTTCCTGTTCTTTAATGAACCATTCTTTCATTTATTCTGTAATAAAACATTATTTAATTTATACACTCAACAGTTGTCTCACCCAAAATTATGTCACTGAAAGCACTCCCCTAACCCCTCCCTAACTCCTCCCCTAACCCATCCCCTAACACCCCCCCTCTACTCAGGTCATGTAAAGGTCACCTGTCAAAATTAGACGAAAGGTGTCCCATATCATTTTTTTTACCCTGATCTGAAGATAGCTGCCACTCCTCCTCCTCTGCTGTGGTTGGAGGAACGTGAACATTTAAATAGTCAGAGGGAGTTGATTCATTAATGCTAACATGATCCTCCTGCTGCAGCCAGGTTTCTGTAAAACAAAATATATCAATATGATGATCACAGATCAAATCATTCACTAACAGACTTCCAAAGGAGAGATCTAATATTCAGGAAACCACATTTAATAGTTTGATGTTTTTGTTCAGTTAAAGTTTTTGTTTTCATTTTTTTTTTTGCTCCTTTTGTGTTTTTTGATTGGGGGGGCAGCAGCAGTTGGGAAACTGCAGAGAAGTGTGTAAGACTACAACTCTGCATCCTGGTCTCAACCCTGGGTTGTCATGTTTTTGGATGACTAATAAATTTGTCCATATTTCTAGAAATGAGAGCCGCTCCTTTCAAAGTGGGATGGATGCCGTCTCTCCTCATCAGACCAGGTTTTCTCCAGAAAGATTGCCAATTATCTATGAAGCCCACGTTGTTTGCTGGACACCATCTAGACAACCAGCAATTGAATGAGGACATGCGGCTAAACATGTCATCACTGGTCAGATTTGGCAGGGGTCCAGATGAAACTACGGAGTCTGACATTGTTTTATCAATGTCCTCCCAGTGAGAATCACAAAATTCCTCCCACACAGCTGGCTCTCTGTGCACAAGGGGTTTGTACACAGGTAGAAGATGAACCAGGTTTTTGTCAGATCTTCCCAAGGGAGGTAGGGGTGATGTAGTGTATGCCTCCTTGGTGTTGGCATAACACAGATCCAGTGTCTTACTGTCTCTAGTGCAGCATGTAACATACTGGGTGATAGTGGACAGAGTGGAGGTTTGAGAGAAATGATTAAAGTCCCCAGAGATAAGGAGGGCCTGTGGATGCTCTGTCTGCAGCCTTCTTGTGACAGAGAGGAGGATATCACAAGCTGCATCAGCGTTAGCAGATGGGGGAATATGCACAGTTATTGCAACAACATGCAAGAATTCCCGTGGCAGGTAATATGGCCTCATGCTAACAGCTAGCAGTTCAATGTCCCGGTAGCAGAGCTTTAACAGTTATGTGACCAGAGTTGCATCCTCTATCATTCACAAACACTGCCAGGCCTCCTCCTTTCCTCTTACTACTTTCCTTTGTTGTGTCTGCACGCAGCAGTTTGAAGCCGTCCAGCTCCAAGGCCATGTCTGGAGTGACCGCAGTCAGCCGTGTTTTCGTAAACACCATGATGCTGCAGACCCGGTATTGCCTCAGGTGCCAGATCAGCGCCACTAACTCGTCCATTTTATTGGGAGAGATCTTACGTTCCCCATGCCGATGGATGGGAGGACAGGTCTGTAGCTCCTCCTCCTGGCACTGCAAACAGCTCCAGCACGGCTTCCCCATCTTCTCCTCTTCAGCTCGCAGGGAATGTCGGGTGTCTCATGGAGCGGCACCACTGAGCCATGGAGCGCCAACAGCTGGTCCCTACTGTAAACAATAGTGCCATGGCTGCATACAGGATCTCCAGACACGGTCGTCAACAGTGAAAGAAATCGGAGAAAGACCAGAACAAGCCCAGCTTCTTTGGTCTCCATAGTGCAGTGAAAAGTAAGTAAAAACAAAACACTTAAATAATTAAAAGTATTAAAAAAAAGAAATGGGGGAAAAAAAACTCCAAGTGAGTTGGAGCTGCTGTAACAAGCTGCCACTGGAGTGCCGCCATCTTGGTTATGATCAAGGCAAAGGCAAAACCGTGGTCAATTTGACGAGCTCAGTTAATGCTTTCAAGCGAAAAATGGGAACAAATTTCCTCAAAGATGATTTGGGGAACTTCCAAAACCTTGCATCAGAGATGGCGATGCAACAGAAGGTGTATGTGCAATGTGACAACATACACAGATTGATAACTGTCTTTGAGAATGTGACAAATCCTTTCATTACTTGAATCAGTCACTCCCATAAAAAACTGCAACACTATTTCACCTGAACTCTTCGGGAGTAGAGGATGAGATTTTGACACAACAATCTGACGTTTAGCTGAAGTCTAGGCCTCATGGACAGTTCTGGAACTTAGTCACAGAGGAAAAGTACCCAAACATGAGGAAACATGGTTCTTCTTCGACTGCATTATTCGTCTCCACTTATTTATGTGAGCTGGCCTCTTCCTGCATGAAAATGATTGAGTCCAAATACTATTTCACCATGACCGAAGATCATGTGGAAGTCCGCTTGAGGCTTGCTACCAGCAGCTACTAGCTATGCAACCCTGTCTGATTCCATTCAGTGGAAGTCATCAGAGTAAAGTAATGACCAAAAATGTAGGAGTTATACTCTGCCATATGTATTCATGCAGTTATACAAGATACACCAACATATATTGTGTATATATATGATATATTCAATATTAAGTTTGACTCAGACATTTAAAAGTAACTTGCAAGTGTGGGCACCACTAGTTTAGATCAAAATGAATAAACAAATAAAGCCACAAAGCCAAAATATTTTCTTCTACTCAGTCTGACAGTAAACACTATTTTCACACTTAATACAAAAGACACCTTGGAGGTGGATAGCTGACGGCTTTGCTTTGCGGTAAGACGTATTGCATCACTTCCTGTTGCTTTGTGTGTGCACTGTGACAGTTCTCGCTCCTCTTGAACTACTAATAATCACCTTATTTCTCCCTATAATTTACACATCTTGCATAGTTAACTCTATCCCATACTTGCTATATTCTAACGCTCACTCTTACAGATCTTTAGTTTTTATTTTTCACTTTTTAGCGGTGTGTCTGGTTCTCTAGCTTAGCATGGCTACCAGTTCTCTTCCTCTATCTCCTGCTTCACCTGCTCCGTGTGTCAGATAGTTACTCCTCTGCCTCCTTTAGTGGTAATGGTACATGTAACAAATGTAGTCTTTTTGTAGTTTTGGAGGCAAGGTTATCTGAATTGGAAGCTCGGCTCTGCACTGTTGAAAACCACCCGATAGCGAGCCAGGCCCCTTTAGTCAGTGCGGAGCCACCTAGCGTAGCTAGCTCTGTTAGTCATCCCCGAGCAGATCCCGAGCAGCCGGGACTTAAGAGTGGCTGGGTGACTGTCAGGAAGAGGAGTCATAGTCCTAAAGTCAAGCCCGTGGTTCACCATCAACCTGTCCACGTTTCAAATAGATTTTCCCCACTCGGCGACACACCCGCTGAGGAGAAAACCCTGGTAATTGGCAGCTCTATAGTCAGAAACGTGGCATTAGCGACACCAGCGACCATAGTCAAATGCATTCCAGGGGCCAGAGCGGGCGACATAGAATCCTATTTAAAACTGCTGGCTAAGGATAAGCGTAAATACGGTAAAATAGTTATTCACGTCGGCGGTAATGACACCCGGTTACGCCAGTCGGAGGTCACTAAAATTAATGTTGCATCGGTGTGTAATTTTGCCAAAACAATGTCGGACTCCGTAGTTTTCTCTGGACCCCTGCCAAATCTGACCAGTGATGACATGTTGAGCCGCATGTCCTCATTCAATCGCTGGTTGTCTAGATGGTGTCCAGCAAACAACGTGGGCTACATAGATAATTGGCAATCTTTCTGGAGAAAACCTGGTCTGATGAGGAGAGACGGCATCCATCCCACTTTGGAAGGAGCGGCTCTCATTTCTAGAAATATGGACGAATTTATTAGTCATCCAAAAACATGACAACCCAGGGTTGAGACCAGGATGCAGAGTTGTAGTCTTACACACTTCTCTGTGGCTTCCCACCTAATGCTGCCCCCCCCTCAATCAAAAAACACAAAAGGAGCAAATCCTCTTGTGCAAAAAAAATTTAAAACAGAAACTTTAACTGAACAAAAACATCAAACTATTAAATGTGATTTGCTGAATATTAGATCTCTCCTTTGGAAGTCTCTGTTAGTGAATGATTTGATTTGTGATCATCATATTGATATATTTTGTCTTACAGAAACCTGGCTGCAGCAGGAGGATCATGTTAGCATTAATGAATCAACTCCCTCTGACTATTTAAATGTTCACGTTCCTCCAACCACAGGCAGAGGAGGAGGAGTGGCAGCTATCTTCAGATCAGGGTTACTAATCAGTCCTAGACCCAAGATTAGTTTTAGATCTTTTGAATCTCTGATTTTTTATTCTGAGTTTCTGTCTGAATTCTCAGTTTTTATCACAGTTAGTGCTGAGTACAGATAAAGTCATTGTAGTGGGTGACTTTAATATTCATGTAGATGTTGAAAATGACAGCCTAAATATTAACTTTAATTCTATATTAGACTCTATTGGATTTTGTCAAAGTGTTCACAGACCTACTCACTGCCTTAATCATACCCTTGACCTTGTGCTGACTTATGGCATTGAGAGTGAACAGTTAACAGTGTTCCCTCATAACTCTGTCTTGTCTGACCATTTTTTAATAACTTTTGAATTTACATTACTTGACTACACGGTTTCTGAGAAGAATTCTACATATAGAAGGTGTCTGTCAGAGAATGCTGTAACCAGATTTAAAGAGTTGATTTCATCATCCTTTTCTTCACTGCCATGTGCTGATATGACAGAGGACGGCTACCTAAATTTTACTCCAGTAGAACTTGACTCTCTTGTTGACAGCACTATAGCTTCAATGCGTACAACACTGGACAATGCTGCCCCTCTGAAAAGGAAGGTAATCAGCCAGAAGAGGTTGGCTCCTTGGTATAATTCACAGCTCCTTTAAAGCAGACTGCAAGAAAGCTGGAGAGACAGTGGCGTTCCTCTAATTTAGAAGAGTCTCAATTAGTCTGGAAAGATAGTTTAATAACGTATAAGAAAGCACTTCGTAAAGCTAGAACTGCGTATTATTCATTATTGATAGAAGAGAATAAGAATAATCCCAGGTTTCTTTTCAGCACTGTTGCCAGGCTGACAAAGAGTCCGAGCTCTGTTGAGCCATGTATTCCTTTAACTCTCAGCAGTGATGATTTCATGAGATTCTTCATCAATAAAATTGTTTCTATCAGAGAGAAGATTGATGGAATCCTTCCCATTATTATCACTGATGTATCATCAAGTAGAGCAGCTTTAGAAGTATCTATCGAACCTGATTTGTATTTAGACAGCTTCTGTCCAGTTGATCTTTCTGAGCTAACAACAGCAATAGTCTCTTCTAAACCATCAACTTGTATGTTAGACCCAATCCCAACCAGACTGTTCAAGGAGGTTTTCCCCTTAATTGACACTTCCATATTGGATTTGATCAATCTGTCTTTGTTGACAGGATATGTACCTCAGACTTTTAAGGATGCTGTAATTAAACCTTTAATAAAAAAAACCTACTCTTGATACAGAAGTGTTGGCTAATTATCGACCTATATCCAATCTCCCTTTTTTGTCCAAAGTTCTTGATAAAATAGTTGCAGTTCAACTTTGTGATCATTTACATAGAAATAATCTCTTTGAAGAGTTTCAGTCAGGATTCAGAGTGCATCGTAGCACAGAAACAGCACTGGTGAAAGTTACCAATGATCTCCTGTTAGCTTCTGATAGCGGACTTGTTTCTGTGCTTGTCCTGTTGGATCTCAGAGCTGCATTTGATACGATCGATCACAGCATTCTGTTACAGAGACTTGAACATGTTATTGGGATTAAAGGAACTGCATTAGGCTGGTTTAAGTCATATTTAACTGATAGATTCCAGTTTGTTCTTGTAAATGAAGAATCTTCCTCACACGTTGGAGTAAGTCATGGAGTTCCTCAGGGTTCTGTGCTTGGACCGATTCTTTTTATTTTATACATGCTTCCATTAGGTAATATTATCAGACAGTATGGCATAAATTTCCATTGTTATGCTGATGATACTCAGCTGTACTTATCTATGAAATCAGATGAAACCTACAGATTGGTCAGACTACAAGCCTGTCTTAAAGACATAAAGACCTGGATGACTCAGAACTGTCTGCTTTTAAATTCAGACAAAACTGAAGTTGTTCTCTTTGGACCTGAGCACTTCAGGGAGAAATTTTCTAGTTATATAGTTACTCTAGATGGTATTTCCTTGGCTTCTAGTTCTACAGTGAGGGACCTTGGAGTTATTTTTGACCAGAATTTATCATTTGACGCACATATAAAACTGGTTTCTAGGACTGCCTTTATTCACCTTTGTAATATTGCTAAAATCAGGAACATCCTGTCTCAGGGTGATGCAGAGAAACTAGTCCATGCATTTGTTACTTCAAGATTGGACTACTGTAATTCCTTATTATTGGGCTGTCCCACATATTCTCTGAAAAGCCTCCAGCTGATCCAAAATGCTGCAGCCAGAGTTCTGATGAGAACTAACAGGAGAGATCATGTTTCTCCAGTTTTAGCTTCTCTTCATTGGCTCCCTGTTAGATTCAGAATAGAATTTAAGATTCTTCTCCTCACATATGAAGTTCTTAATGACCGAGCTCCATCATATCTTAAAGATTTAATTGTAAGATATTTTCCTAACAGAGCACTTCGCTCCCAAACTGCAGGTTTACTTGTTGTTCCCAGAGTTTCTAAAAGTAGAATGGGAGGCAGAGCCTTCAGTTATCAGGCCCCTCTCTTGTGGAATAAGCTGTCAGTAAATGTCCGGGAAGCAGACACCCTTTCCACTTTTAAGATTAGGCTTAAAACTTTTCTTTTTGATAAAGCTTATAGTTAGGGATGGCTCAGGTAATCCTGAAACATCCCATAGTTAAGCTGCTATAGGCTTAGACTGCTGGGGGACCTCATCTGTCACACCTTTCCTCACTTTGCTCTCTTTTTCCCCCTGTTTAATTTCAAAATTGATTTTATGTACATGTGACATTATTGTGGTTATTAACCTATGTTTCCCTGTTCCAACAGATATCCTTTGAATGGCGTTATGGTGTTTTTCCCCCCTCTTTTCCCTCTTTTCTGTCTTCTTGAACCCCAGCTGGTCGAGGTGGATGGCCACCCTTCCTGAGTCTGGTTCTGCCAGAGGTTTCTTCCTGTTAAAAGGGAGTCGTTCCTTCCCACAGTCGCCACAGGCACGCTCAGGACGGGAGATTGGACTGAAGACACGCTTCGGTGCAATCTGTTGGTTTCCTTAGCTAGGATATTAATTTTTTGAATTGGCTCTATATGAATTAATTGGATTATGATTACAATGAATTGAATTCCAATTGGCTTGAATTGGACTATATTACTTAAGTGCCTTGAGATGACAATTGTTGTAATCTGGCGCTATATAAATAAAATTGAATTGAATTGAAATTGAATTGAATCCCCAATGGTAAGTCACGAAAGGTGGTCAAAGCAACACTGGAGAAGATTGTGAACCATAAAACGGTTTGCCATACATATTACTGGGCGTGAAGCTGCCCTGTAGTGGCTGGGGGCTAAGATACTGCAGTTCATAAGTTTGGCTTCCAGCCCTGCACCACACCGTTTTGCTTCGCGGTTACTTGACATTGTTGTGGGCTTTAATGGTATCTTTGTGGCATATTCGACAAGATGGCAAATTGATGTGTATGGCTGCACATGTGCAGGGCTCACATAGATATTCGTTTACATAATAGTCATAATAGTGGTGTTGCATCCCACATTGGTAAGGAGAGCCAACGAACAAAAAATTCTCTTTTTTACCATTTCAAATTCTCTATTGTTGCTTTAATTATGGAGTTTTTTTCCATCTTCCAAGAGGAGAATGGCTGACATTGTTTTTGCAGTATGAGGATGTCTTCTCACACCACCACTTTGACTGTGGGGAGGCAAAGGGCTTTGTACACCACATACACCTGTCAGTGTACCAGGCTTACATACACCTGTCAGACAGCAGACCATTCAGACTCCCATACAGGAGAGTGCCCCCTGGCCAGTACCAGAAGTTGCGCCAAGTGCTGAGTGAGATGAAAGAAAAGGAGATGATCAGAAAACCGACCAGTGAATACGCATCACCATTGGTGCTTGTGTGAAAAAAAAGGTTAGGGGTAGGACTCCCTTGGAGATCATAACATCAACCAGGCCACTGGAGTTGGTATGTGTTGACTTTTGGTCGGCTGAAGAATCTAGAAACAAGTCTGTTGATGTTTTGGTGATAACAGACCATTTTACAAGAATGGCTCAGGCATTTCCATGTAAAGACCAGACAGCTAAGCAAGTGGCAAGGGTTCTCTGGGACCGCTATTTCTGTGTCTTTGGCTTTCCTGAAAGGATTCACAATGACCAAGGAGCCAACTTTGAGAGTCAGCTGATAAGTGAGCTCCTCAGGGTGTCAGGTGTCAGAAAATCACACACAACCCCCTACCATCCAATGGGAAACGTAAGTGTGGAGCGATGCAATCGAACCTTGGGTGGCATGATTGGTGCGATGCCCCCTGAAGAGAACGCTGACTGGCCACAGCGCTTGCAGACACTGACCTTTGTGTATAACTTTGCAGCCCATGAGACGACAGGTTATCCCCCCTTTTACCTCATGTTTGGCCAAGTTCCCTGCCTACCTGTTTATGTTCTTTTTCGTACTGTCCTTCATGACTCTGCTGTGACGAGCTATGATAAGTATGCTACATGTCTCGCCAGTGACCTGAAGGAAGCGATGGTGATTGCTCAGGAGACTGCCACAAAAGAGCAGAGGAGACATGCTCAGCTGTACAACAGGAAAGTGAAGGGATCCTACATTAACATCGGTGACAGAGTGCTCTTGGCCAACCGGAAGGAAAGGGGTAAGAAGAAGCTCACTGACCGGTGGGAATGAACCATCTACACTGTGGTGGAGATGAACCCAGAGACCCATACATACAGAATCCTTGACACAGGAACCTGCTAATGCTGGCCAATTTTCGTCCTGTGGAGGACAACTGTGGCATGCCTGACCCTGCCTCATCCATTCTCGCTACATAATCCTCAGCCACAGGAACTGATGGTGCCGGAGAGGATGGGGAGACCTGGTTTGAGAAAGAGAGCAAGGCTCTTTGTGGAACTAGTGAGAGCTTTGATGTTGGAAGTGACAGGAACTTGCTTGTGACTGTGGAGGAGGGACAGTCCCCTTTGACTGATCCGGCACCAGTACAGCCAGCCCCTGCTCTCAGTACCATGACAGAGACAGACAATGCCTCAGACATTCTGCATACTGTTGACCAGACCTCAACCATGCACTGTGACCGTTCTAATGCACAGACACAGTCAGGTCAAGATTTGGTCGTCTCGTCAAACCTGTGAACAGACTCATACAGACCATGTCCAGGCAGGATGTTGTTCAGGACAAGTTCAGTGTTAAAGCTGTTTGCAAATCAGTGTTCCAGGCTTTTGCTGATTGAAACCTTAATCAGATGGCCTAGGCCTCTTTTGGGTCTGAAAGTTTTTGTATTGATATACTGTTCCGCTGTAATTATTTTATACCGTGTCAGGAGCCTGCTCTACACTATGTTTTGGGGTCTTGTAGGGTGTATAAGGCACCCTGTTAGCAGTTGCTGGATTGAGGGATAAGCGCTGCTCTCATACCACTTAATCCTTAAGGGATACATTTAGTGTTGGTTTTCTTGTTTATGGCCCCTGGTAATTTGTGAGCTTGTAGTGTTCTCTAAGGTGTAGACTGTGTAGTTGGTTCTAATATTTGATTAAATTCAGTGGGGGTGGGTGTAACAGAGTTAAAAAAGGAACTTTATTGATCATTATTTCCAATTTGTATTTGTAAGTTTTATTTATAATTTCATGATTATTTTGATTATTTATGAATTTTGTCATTTTCCTTAACCATTATTTCATATATTTTCCCTGAATTAATTACCCTCCTGCACTCTGCCCTTTTCATTCTTCCTGGGCTTCTGTAGCCCCTCCTCTCTGCCCTCGCAGTAATATTGTGTTATTTTCTTTGAAAGTTTAGGAATTTATGTTGAAATATTCTGTATATATTATTCTTTGTTACATACTGTTGTTACAAGCTGTTATGTGTTGCTTTGTACCTTTAATAAGTGCTATGGATGTTTTTAGTTTCGCATTTTTGCAGCGATTTGTTCATGCAGTCTTCTTGGTGGTGTTAACACTATATACATAACAACCAGCATAAGCTACAAACAAATTTAGGAGAATACCCCTAGGGACAGCGAGAGCAGGGGCAGAAGATGACTCACAGGCAGACTACATGGTAACTGACATTGGAACGAACATGACTATGAGGTGGAAATGTGACTCAGTGAAGAATAGGGGCACATACCTGATCTCTAGGGCTAGAACTGGTCAAAATAGTTCTCAGAGCAAAGAGAGCGTAGCTGGAGAAAATAAAAGTGGTAGGGAAATAAGCTCCAGGTTTGTCCTTGTGGCTGGCAAAAAGTAACGTCAGTTTGAGGCCTTAAAATGCATCAGGGAAGAAAGAGAAAGTACTGATCGATGCAGCCACACTGCCCTTCTTTTACCACACATCTAAGTCAGTCGAGTAAGTTGGATGAAGTCCAGCGGCAGGTAGAAAACCGCAGTCCGAAGGATATCAATAATAAAGCTACAGAGGTGGAGGAGGAGGTTCTAAGAGGGGATGCAGCTGATACTGAGGTGAATAGGCCAGTTAGAGAGAGAAATATGGAGCAGAAAGCTAGAGTTAAGTGGCCTAGGGCAAATGGCAACGAAGAATGGGAGGAAGTCAATAGAGATTTGTTGGTAATATTAAGTAGGTTAGGAGGAAATGCAAACAATAGGCTAGAGACGATGGGAGATATAATTTACTCCTTTGATGTAGAAAGATTTGGGGTGCAAGATAGAAAGAGGGTTGAAAGAGTACATTTAGTAAGTTTAGACAGCAAAGGGAGATGGAGAAATTGGTTAAGGAAAGAAGAAAACTTAAGAAAGCAGTGGAAAAGAGCTACAGAGGAAGAGAGGGAGGGAATTAATGTTTTAGAGGAAGAATTGAGAAACAGGCTATCAATACTCAGAAGGGCTGAATATCTTAGGAGAAAGAGAAATAAAATAGAATATGTAAGGACTGCGTTTTACAGGGCACTGTTCAAGTTTGTTAAAGGGTTGTTTAATCAGGAAAAGGGAGGCGGCTTAAAGCAACAAAGTCAGAAGTGGAAGCGTATCTAAGAAACACATATTCAGATCTTGAGCAGTGTAGAGTAGTAGGCCTTCCACCTGACATGCCACCATTAGGAGAGACAGCTCATAAGATGGATGTTAGACCACCTAGGTGGAAAGAAGTTGAGGTAGTCAGGCGTGCAAAGGCTTCGTCGGCCCCAGGGCCAAATGAAGTCCCCTGGCTACCGAGTTTATAAAAGTGCATCTGAGATCCTAAAGTTTTTGTGGAGGTAAATAAGAACAGTTTGTGTCACAATTTACGTTCTGTTTCATGTCTTGTGCCAGTATGTTGTCTCTGTCCGTGAGCTTCATTACCAGCCTCTCCTGAATCACAGTCACAGTCAGTCTTGCCTCGAGCATGCAGTCGAGCGACTCTCCTAGTTTATGTATTCATTAAACAAGGGTAAGTTTCACAGCTTTGTTTTGTTCCTCCGTTTTTGGCATGTTTCTGATTTGTAAGTTTCTTAGTTCCCCCCCTAGTGGAGCAGTTTTGTGTTTTCGTTTCTTTTAAGATCGGTCACGCCTCCGTTAAAGGTGTGCCTAGAGTCAATTGTTAAGTTTCATAGTGCCTCTGTTTTCAAGAGAGCTTCTTTTTGTTTAAGTCCGCCTCAACAAGAGAGCGTGAGTTTATTTTGTAATCTTTAATAGCCTTTGTTTTCCTCCTAGAATGGAGAAGTTTTTTGTCTGTAAAATTTCATTGCTGCACTCTCCTCCACCATAGTTAGTGAGTTTATGAGATAAGATGCTGCAGAGGAGTATCTTTGACTTACATAGCGCTGTTCACCCCCCGGATCACGGCTTTGCTTTGCGGTAAGACGTATTGCATCACTTCCTGTTGCTTTGTGTGTGCACTGTGACAGTTCTCGCTCCTCTTGAACTACTAATAATCACCTTATTTCTCCCTATAATTTACACATCTTGCATAGTTAACTCTATCCCATACTTGCTATATTCTAACGCTCACTCTTACAGATCTTTAGTTTTTATTTTTCACTTTTTAGCGGTGTGTCTGGTTCTCTAGCTTAGCATGGCTACCAGTTCTCTTCCTCTATCTCCTGCTTCACCTGCTCCGTGTGTCAGATATTTAGTTACTCCTCTGCCTCCTTTAGTAGTAATGGTACATATAACAAATGTAGTCTTTTTGTAGTTTTGGAGGCAAGGTTATCTGAATTGGAAGCTCGGCTCTGCACTGTTGAAAACCACCCGATAGCGAGCCAGGCCCCTTTAGTCAGTGTGGAGCCACCTAGCGTAGCTAGCTCTGTTAGTCGTCCCCGAGCAGATCCCGAGCAGCCGGGACTTAAGAGTGGCTGGGTGACTGTCAGGAAGAGGAGTCATAGTCCTAAAGTCAAGCCCGTGGTTCACCATCAACCTGTCCACGTTTCAAATAGATTTTCCCCACTCAGCGACACACCCGCTGAGGACAAAACCCTGATAATTGGCAGCTCTATAGTCAGAAACGTGGCATTAGCGACACCAGCGACCATAGTCAAATGTATTCCAGGGGCCAGAGAAGGCAACATAGAATCCTATCCTATTGCCGCTTATCCGGGGGTCGGGTCGCGGGGGCAGCAGCTTAAACAGAGAAACCCAGACGTCCCTGTCCCCCAGCTCTTCCGGGGGGACCCCGAGGTGTTCCCAGGCCAGCCGAGAGACATAGTCTCTCCAACGTGTCCTGGGTCTCCCCCGGGGTCTCCTCCCAGTGGGACATGCCAGGAACACCTCCCCAGGGAGGCGTCCAGGGGGCAT
The DNA here is from genome assembly GCF_036924035.1 of Leuresthes tenuis. Taxonomy (NCBI): domain Eukaryota; kingdom Metazoa; phylum Chordata; class Actinopteri; order Atheriniformes; family Atherinopsidae; genus Leuresthes; species Leuresthes tenuis. Next base: position 37,861,649 of record NW_027325358.1, on the reverse strand, counting down.
CCTAACCAGATGCCCGAGCCACCTCATCTGACTCCTCTCAATGCGGAGGAGCAGCGGTTCTACTCCGAGCCCCTCCCGGATGACTGAGCTTCTCACCCTATCTCTAAGGGAGAGCCCAGACACCCTGCGGAGGAAACCCATTTCGGCCGCTTGTATTCGCGATCTTGTTCTTTCGGTCACTACCCACAACTCGTGACCATAGGTAAGCATGGGAACGTAGATTGACCAGTAAATAGAGAGCTTCGCCTTCTGGCTCAGCTCCCTCTTCACAACGACGGGTCGGTGCAGAGCCCGCAACACTGCAGACGCCGCACCGATCCGCCCGTCAATCTCACGCTCCATTCGTCCCTCACTCGTGAACAAGACCCCGAGATACTTGAACTCCTCCACTTGGGGAAGGATCTCATTCCCGGCCCGGAGAGATCATTCCACCCTTTTCCGGCTGAGAACCATAGTCTCGGATTTGGAGGTGCTGATTCTCATCCCAGCCACTTCACACTCGGCTGCGAATCGCTCCAGTGAGAGCTGAAGGTCATGGCCTGATGACGCTAACAGAACCACATCATCCGCAAAAAGCAGAGACACGATTCTGAGGTCGCCAAATCGGACACCCTCAACGCCCTGGATCCGCCTAGAAATTCTGTCCATAAAAGTCAGGAACAGAATCAGTGACAAAGGGCAGCCCTGACGGAGTCCAACTCTCACCGGAAACGTATCCGACTTACTGCCGGCAATGCGGACCAAACTCTGGCACCGGTCATACAGAGACCGAACGGCCCCTATCAAGGGGTCCGGCACTCCATATTCCCGGAGCACCCCCCACAGGACTCCACGAGGGACACGGTCGAACGCTTTCTCTAAGTCCACAAAACACATGTAGACTGGTTGGGCGAACTCCCATGCACCCTCCAGGATCCTGCCGAGGGTATAGAGCTGGTCCACTGTTCCACGGCCAGGACGAAAGCCACACTGCACCTCCTGAATCCGAGGCTCGATCATCCGACGGATCCTCCTCTCCAGTACCCCCGAATAGACCTTACCAGGGAGGCTGAGGAGTGTGATACCCCTATAGTTGGAACACACCCTCCGGTCCCCCTTTTTAAAGAAGGGGACCACTACCCCGATCTGCCAGTCCAGAGGCACTGTCCCCGATGTCCACGCGATGCTGCAGAGGCGTGTCAGCCAAGACAGCCCTACAACATCCAGAGCCTTGAGAAACTCAGGATGGACCTCATCCACCCCCGGGGCCTTGCCACCGAGGAGCTTTTTGACCACCTCGGCAACCTCAGCCCCAGAAATGGGAGGCCCCGTCTCCGAGCTCTCCGACTCTGCCTCTTCCGAGCACGTGTTGGTAGGATTGAGGAGTTCCTCGAAGTACTCCCCCCACCGACTCACAACATCCCTAGTTGAGGTCAGCAAAGCCCCGTCCCCACTGTACACAGTGTTGACTGTGAGCCGCTCCCCCGCCCCCTGAGACGCCGGATGGTGGACCAGAATCTCTTCGAGGCCATCAGGAAATCGTTCTCCATGGTCTCACCGAACTCCTCCCATGCCCGAGTTTTTGCCTCAGCAGCCGCCGAAGCCGCAGCCCATCTGGACTGCCGGTACCTATCAGCTGCTTCCAGGGTCCCACTGGCCAAAAAGGCCCTATAGGACTCCTAATGCAGCTTGATGGCTTCCCTCACCACTGGTAAATGGTAAATGGTAAATGGACTTGTACTTGTATAGCGCTTTTCTAGTCTAACTGACCACTCAAAGCGCTTCACTACATGCCGCATTCACCCCACTCACACACATTCATACAGCACGTCTTAGGATATAACTACGTGCTTTCTAAGCATTCACACACATTCATACCCCCAATGCTCTGCCGGAGGTGGGAGTTAAAGCTCCTTCTGACGGGGGATTCTGACAAACGCTCCCAGCAGACCCTCACAATATGTTTGGGCCTGCCAGGTCTGATCGGCATCCTCCCCCACCAGCGGAGCCAACTCACCACCAGGTGGTGATCAGTTGACGGCTACGCCCCTCTCTTCACCCGAGTGTCCAGGACATACGGCCGCAAGTCCGATGATACAACCACAAAGTCAATCATCGAACTGCGGGCAAGGGTGTCCTGGTGCCAAGTGCACATATGGACACCCTTATGCCTAAACATGGTGTTCAATATTGACAGCCCATGACTGGCACAGAAGTCCAACAACATAACACCACTCTGATTCAGATCGGGGGGGGGGCGTTCCTCCCAATCACACCCCTCCAGGTCTCACTGTCATTGCCCACATGAGCATTGAAGTCCCCCAGCAGAACGAGGGAGTCTCCGGTAGGAGCATTCTCCAATGCCTCCCCCAGAGACTCCAAAAAGGGTGGGTACTCTGAACTGCTGTTTGGCGCATAGGCTCCACATAGCCTCCACCCGAAGGCGGAGGGAGGCTACCCTCTCGTTCACTGGGGTAAACCCCAATGTACTGGCACACAGCCGGGGGTCAATAAGTATGCCCACACCTGCTCTGCACCTCTCACCACGGGCAACTCCAGAGTGGAAGAGAGTCCAACCCCTCTCAAGAGGCCTGGTTCCAGAGCCCAAGCCGTGCGTCGAGGTGAGTCCAACTATAGCTATAACTCTAGCCGGAAAAAGCTCAGCCTCGCGCACCAGCTCCGGCTCCTTCCCCAACAGAGAGGTGACATTCCACGTCCCAAGAGCTAGCTTCAGTAGCTGAGGATCAGACCGCCAAGGCCTCTGCCTTCGGCTGCTACCCAGCTCACATGGCACCCGACCCCCTTGCCCCCTCCCACGGGTGGTGAGCCCGTCGGAAGGGGGACCCACATCATGATTTCAGGCTATGCCCGACCGAGCCCCATGGGCACAGGCCCGGCCACCATGCGCTCGCTGCCGGTTCCCAACCCCGGGCCTGGCTTCCGGGGGAGGCCCCGGTCACCCATATCTGGGCAAGGGATGACACGGTCCAAATTTCTTTTTCATCATAAGGAATCTTTTGAGCTGTTCTTTGTCTGGTCCCTGATCTAGGATCTGTTTGCCTTGGGTGACCCTACCAGGGGCTTGAAGCCCCGGGCAACATAGCTCCCAGACTCATTGGGGCACGCAAACTCCCCCACCACGATAAGGTGACAGCTCAGGGGGGAGGCAATCTTTCTAGAGAAAACCTGGTCTGATGAGGAGAGACGGCATCCATCCCACTCATTTCTAGAAATATGGACGAATTTATTAGTCATCCAAAAACATGACAACCCAGGGTTGAGACCAGGATGCAGAGTTGTAGTCTTACACACTTCTCTGCGGCTTCCCACCTGATGCTGCCCCCCCCTCAATCAAAAAACACAAAAAGAGCAAATCCTCTTGTGCAAATAAAGTTTAAACATCAAACTATTAAATGTGGTTTGCTGAATATTAGATCTCTCCTTTGAAAGTCTCTGTTAGTGAATTATTTGTTCTGTGATCATCATATTGATATATTTTGTCTTACAGAAACCTGGCTGCAGCACGAGGATCATGTTAGCATTAATGAATTAACTCCCTCTGACTATTTAAATGTTCATGTTCCTCCAACCACAGGCAGAGGAGGAGGAGTGGCAGCTATCTTCAGATCAGGGTTACTAATCAGTCCTAGACCCAAGATTAGTTTTAGATCTTTTGAATCTCTGATTCTCAGTTTTTCCCACCCAAAGTGGAAATCACAAAAACCTCTTGTGTTTGTTGTTGTGTATCGTCCACCTGGCCCTTATTCTGAGTTTCTGTCTGAATTCTCAGAGTTTTTATCCCAGTTAGTGCTGAGTACAGATAAAGTCATTGTAGTGGGTGACTTTAATATTCATGTAGATATTGAAAATGACAGCCTAAATATTAACTTTAATTCTATATTAGACTCTATTGGATTTTGTCAAAGTGTTCACAGACCTACTCACTGCCTTAATCATACCCTTGACCTTGTGCTGACTTATGACATTGAGAGTGAACAGTTAACAGTGTTCCCTCATAATCCTGTCTTGTCTGACCATTTTTTAATAACTTTTGAATTTACATTACTTGACTACACAGCTTCTGAGAAGAATTTTACATATAGAAGGTGTCTGTCAGAGAATGCTGTAACCAGATTTAAAGAGTTGATTTCATCATCCTTTTCTTCACTGCCATGTGCAGATATGACAGAGGACGGCTACCTAAATTTTACTCCAGTAGAACTTGACTCTCTTGTTGACAGCACTATAGCTTCAATGCGTACAACACTGGACAATGCTGCCCCTCTGAAAAGGAAGGTAATCAGTCAGAAGAGGTTGGCTCCTTGGTATAATCCACAGCTGCGTGCGTTGAAGCAGACTGCAAGAAAGCTGGAGAGACAGTGGCATTCCTCTAATTTAGAAGAGTCTCAATTAGTCTGGAAAGATAGTTTAATAACGTATAAGAAAGCCCTTCGTAAAGCTGCTTAGAACTGCTTATTATTCATTATTGATAGAAGAGAATAAGAATAATCCCAGGTTTCTCTTCAGCACTGTTGCCAGGCTGACAAAGAGTCCGAGCTCTGTTGAGCCATGTATTCCTTTAACTCTCAGCAGTGATGATTTCATGAGATTCTTCATCAATAAAATAGTTTCTATCAGAGAGAAGATTGTTGGAATCCTTCCCACTATTATCACTGATGTATCATCAAGTGCAGCAGCTTTAGAAGTATCTTTAGAACCTGATTTGTATTTAGACGGCTTCTGCCCAGTTGATCTCTCTGAGCTAACAACAGCAATAGTCTCTTCTAAACGATCAACTTGTATTTTAGACCCAATCCCAACCAGACTGTTCAAGGAGGTTTTCCCCTTAATTGACACTTCCATATTGGATTTGATCAATCGGTCTTTGTTGACAGGATATGTACCTCAGACTTTTAAGGTTGCTGTAATTAAACCTTTACTTAAAAAACCTACTCTTGATTCAGAAGTGTTGGCTAATTATCGACCTATATCCAATCTCCCTTTTTTGTCTAAAGTTCTTGAAAAAATAGTTGCAGCGCAACTTTGTGATCTTTTGTATAGAAATAATCTGTTTTGAAGAGTTTTAGTCAGGATTCAGAGTGCATCATAGCACAGAAACAGCACTAGTGAAAGTTACCAATGATCTCCTCTTCGCTTCTGATAGCGGACTTGTTTCTGTGCTTGTCCTGTTGGATCTCAGTGCTGCATTTGATACGATCGATCACAGCATTCTGTTACAGAGACTTGAACATGTTATTGGGATTAAAGGAACTGCATTAGGCTGGTTTAAGTCATATTTATCTGATAGATTCCAGTTTGTTCTTGTAAATGAAGAATCTTCCTCACACATTGGAGTAAGTCATGGAGTTCCTCAGGGTTCTGTGCTTGGACCGATTATTTATACTTTATACATGCTTCCATTAGGTAACATTATTAAACCGCATTGCATAAATTTCCATTGTTATGCTGATGATACTCAGCTGTACTTATCTATGAAACCAATAGGTTGGTCAGACTACAAGCCTGTCTTAAAGACATAAAGACCTGGATGACTAAGATCTGTATGCTTCTAAATTCAGACAAAACTGAAGTTGTTCTCTTTGGCCCTGAGCGCTTCAGGGAGAAATTGTCTAGTTATATAGTTACTCTAGATGGTATTTCCTTGGCTTCTAGTTCTACAGTGAGGAACCTTGGAGTTATTTTTGACCAGAATTTATCATTTGACGCACATATAAAACTGGCTTCTAGGACTACCTTCTTTCACCTTCGTAATATTGCTAAAATCAGGAACATCCTGTCCCAGGGTGATGCAGAGAAACTAGTTCATGCATTTGTTACTTCAGGATTGAACTACTGTAATTCCTTATTATTGGGCTGTCCCACGTATTCTCTGAAAAGCCTCCAGCTGATCCAAAATGCTGCAGCCAGAGTTCTGATGAGAACTAACAGGAGAGATCATGTTTCTCCAGTTTTATCTTCTCTTCATTGGCTCCCTGTTAAATTCACAATAGAATTTAAGATTCTTCTCCTCACATATAAAGCTCTTAATGACCGAGCTCCATCATATCTTAAAGATCTCAAGATATTTTCCTAACAGAGCACATTGCTCCCAAACTGCAGGTTTACTTGTTGTTCCCAGAGTTTCTAAAAGTAGAATGGGAGGCAGAGCCTTCAGTTATCAGGCCCCTCTCTTGTGGAATAAGCTGCCAGTAAATGTCCGGGAAGCAGACACCCTTTCCACTTTTAAGATTAGGCTTAAAACTTTCCTTTTGGATAAAGCTTATAGTTAGGGATGGCTCAGGTGACCCTGAAACATCCCATAGTTAAGCTGCTATAGGCTTAGACTGCTGGGGGACCTCATCTGTCACACCTTTCCTCACTTTGCTCTCTTTTTCCCCCTGTTTAATTTCTCAATTGATTTTATGTACATGTGACATTATTGTGGTTATTAACTTGTGTTTCCATGTTCCAACAGATATCCTTTGAATGGCGTTATGGTGTTTTTCCCCCCTCTTTTCCTTCTTTTCTGTCTTCTCAAACCCCAGCTGGTTAAGGCGGATGGCCACCCTTCCTGGTTCTGGTTCTGCCAGAGGTTTCTTCCTGGTTCTGGTTCTGCCAGAGGTCTCTTCCTGTTAAAAGGGAATCGTTCCTTTCCACAGTCGCCACAGGCTCAGGACGGGAGATTGGACTGAAGACAAGTTTCGGTGCAATCTGTTGGTTTCCTTAGCTAGGATATTAATTTTTGAATTGGCTCTATATGAATTAATTGGATTATGATTACAATGAATTGAATTCCAATTGGCTTGAATGGGACTACATTATTTAAGTGCCTTGAGATGACAATTGTTGTAATCTGGCGCTATTTAAATAAAATTGAATTGAGAGCGTTTTTAGGCTGAACTGACCCTGTGTCTGTGTCCTTTCCTCCATACTCCACAGCTCTTTCTAACAAAGCTTTTTCTGCTCTACACCTTTTTTTTTTTTTTGCAATTCAACCACTGTCGCTGCTTAGCCACTGCCTTTGAACCCGTTAACATTTCCTCCTGTCTATGAACCTGCTCAACAAGTTTCTTGTGTTTACCTTGAATGCACGTTTAGGAGCAGAGGTGTAGGAAGGAAGAGACAGAAGATTAATAATCTGTGTTGATGTCTTCTGCAGGTATGCGTTTTTCTTTTTTGGGTTATGAATTTTGTGGTTTCTGTTTTGTTATTTCACCCCACACTGTTTATTTCACCACTAGGTGGCACAGTTTTCTTCTTGAGTGTGCATTTGTATACATACACATAAATAAATATATATATCTTTTTTTTCTATGAAATGTTCTGTAAAAAAAATTGTAGCTCTGCTGACAGTTCCATTGTGTTTTGCTGAGGGAGCAGAGGTGTAGGACGGGAGAGACAGAAGATTAATAATCTGTGTTGATGTCTTCTGCAGTGGAGAAAATAAATACAGGAAAGCAGCATCTTGAGTACTCTTCCTCCATGCCACAAACACACACCCGTTACACTCACACTGATTCAACAGCAGATATCAGCAGTAATCACTTAATATCTGAACCATGCATCTATAATGTCAAAATAAATTTAAAAAGAAAGATTTAAAGCCAGTAAACTTCCCAGAGGAAGCCTGTCTTCTTTCCACGTATCCGTGTGCATGGGGCCAAAAACATGCAGGGCAGTGGCCCCCGAGGACCAGAATTGAGAAACACTGTCATAGAGGCACCATTCAAGGACCCTCTGAAAGCGAAGAATCCCGTGATTCAAATGCATTTCACAGCTTGTCTATATCATAAATGGTTCATATGGAGCTGTGTAACCTACAGCCTCGGAGCACTTTATAACGTCATCAAATGGGGCATGTGGCTAACGTTCAAATACGTCCACTAAATGTGCTTATTTTTGCAACTGACAGGCTCAGATTTTTAATCTCCTTTAATTTTTTTTTTGACTATTTTTTTAATTAGTGTCTGACATGAGCTAGCCACCTCTAGCAACATTATAGCTTACTGTAGAAAGAACTATGTCCGGAGCAGCTCAGATCCATTTGTTCAAGTAACCAATAACTTTCAGGATTCATTGACACTTTATGTTTTGAAATATGTGTTGTCTCGTCATTTCCTGTTTTATTTTAAATATTAACTACCCTCTTGTTTCAGGTACCTTGTCCTTCCTCCTGTGTCAATTGTCTGATTGTCTCCCCTGATTCCCAAAGTGTTTCCACCTGTTCCCCTTGGGTCTGTCAGTATCTTTGAGTGTTTTTGTGTTTTTCTGGTTTAGTTTTGTATGCTTGTTTCTAGTCTGTTTAGTTTCCATAAGTTCTAGTGTCATTTCCTGTTTCCCCCATTTTCTAGTTCCACCCCCATCTCCCGTGTTTATTCTCCTCAGGTGTCTCAGATCAGTAATCATCCTCTCCTCAGCATTTAGTCTCCAGTTGTCCTCTCAACCTTTGTCAGATCCTCACCGTCGTTCTCGCTGACACCCCCGTAGTATAATCATTGTGTATTCTCGAGTTTTTCCGTGTTTCCTCCAGAGTTTTTGCAGAGTTTAGTTTTGTTTTCCCTCTTGTGCGTTTTCTAGTTTTTCTCCAGCGTTGCTGTGATTTTGTTTTTTGGAATAAATCTTTTGAAATTGAAGTTCTGTATCTGGACCCTACTTCCCTGCTCCTGCGTTTCGTGACAGGGTCCTCGTGTGTTTAAATAGTCTGCATCGTCCTTTGTCCTGTGCCAGTGTGTCGCAGCAATCTGAGAGTTCGTCATTCCAGCCATTCCAAGTTGTGATTTCCTTGTCTTTTGAAGTCGAGCGTTTTTGTTGGTAAAGTTTTGAACCCTAGTCCTAGTTTAGATTTGTCAAAGTTCATAGTCTGTTTTGGTTTCCTCCTTTTTGGAGTGATCTTTTGTTTGTAATGTTTCATAGCACCTCCGATTATAGGAGTGGTTGCGTATTTGTAACGTCATATAATCTCCATTAGAAGGCGAAGATTTTTGTTTGTTTTGCCTCTTTAGAAGAGTGCAATAAGTTTAAAGATCTTTTATAGTCTTTTATTTTTCCTCTTGGAGTGGAGTGAGTTTTGATTAAGTTTTATATCTACACTTGCCTCAATCCTAATTATTGAAGCTTTTACCAGTTTTCTCTGTTCAGGAGAACAATAAGAAGTTTATCAATAAACTGTGTTATATTGAAAGACCCTGCATCTGTGTCCTGCTGGTCTCTGACACTAACGTTAGCAGATAAAAGTAGTCTACATTTAAAGCACAGATAAATCGAGCAGAATCAAACCGTAACCTTAGTTTTCACAGACAAGTAAACAACTTGAAAATAGCTTTCTGCAGTTTCTACACTACACACATAATCTGCTCCCACACACAAAATAACGTTATTTAAAGTCATAAATACGACAGAGACAGAGATTATGTACATCCTGTGTAACTTTAACATTATAAACTTGTTTCCAGTTGTGGAGACAGGTGTGCATCACTTTCAAGTGTCCCCTGGAAACACTTCCGTTGTGTTGTGGGATTTGTACCACGTTTTTCTTAACGTGTTGTGTTGTGGGATTCTTAGCACAGATGAGATATATCCATTCAATTTACTAATGGAAAAAATATGTTAGCAAATGTTTACTTTTATTATATTATTGAAAAAGTGTTTATCTTGAGTAACTATTTTTATTTCATGTTAAATGTGTCAACACCGTAAACATACTCTCAAGAAGTCAGCACTGCTGCACATTTAAACCTGATAGCAGGAGATTCAAGCTAATTAGAAAGTAGAGTGATGAGAAGTAGCAGATGGATTTTGCTCAATGCTGCTAAGGACTGCATGTGTGTATTTTTCAAATGCTGCAAGCATTTTTCTAACCCACTGGTACCTTCCCTTACTGTGACAGTTTCAGCCCTCTTAGTCACAAGGGGTGCATGTCTGCACATGTGCTTATGCGCTTGCCTACATATGCACTGAATGTGTTATGTCCATAACAACTTCTTTTCTCTGCCCTTCAGATTCACAATATTGTCTCTTCTCAATTTTAGGGATTCACCATGAGCCCATTATGATCATTACACACTCACACACACACATTGAAGTAAGACAACCCCAGGGATCCTCTTTGCCAAGTTGCTCTCTTCTGTTTTCCTCCTTCACTTACTTATTTGCTCCTTCTCCCTCCCTACACCTTCTCTTTCCACCTGTCTCTACTCTGTACAGTTTCTTCTCTTACTTTGCAATCACTTATTTATGTGGTCAGCTTTCACAAAGCAGCTCAGGTCAGTCAAGGTTTGATTTATGTGTAGCATTTGTCCTCCCTTCTTTCCCAACTGCTTTCCTCTGTCTCTTCAAACACTGTGAATCAAGTCTGTCCATACAGATGAGGACCTAATGAAGAGAAATGGGGTGGAACAGGATGCGATGTCCACAGCAAAGAATGAATAGAATTTTGCTCACACAAAAAATACAAAAAACAAAATTCTTTAATAAAATGGAAATTCAAAAAATGCTTTTTTTAAAAAAACAAACAAAAAAAATTCATCAATCTAGCACATACAAGATGAATTACTATTGACTCAAATTTTGTATTAGAAAATATGCACATGGATTGGATGGCCACTTTTCAGAAAGGCAGTGGTGCTGCCTCATGACATGTCAGAGATGCTTGACTCTTCCTTCTTGGCAAGTAGAAAGATTGTGGCTGTCAAATAATTTGCCTTTTTTGTCACAGTTCAACTAAAATTAAGCTTACTTTCAAAGAAGAAAAAGTTCTGTAAATTAAAAGTAAATGTTTGAAAGTCTGGGGGAAATTATCCACTACTAATCTAAGGAAACTAAAAATAATACAATGTATTTCACCTTAAATTTTAGCTAGTTTGAAATAGTTTTAAATCGGAGTTAAACAAAAAAAGTAAGTACCGGTAATTGCGTAAACTTAAAGTAAAATGGTCAGAAGGAACTTTAATGTGCAATTTTTTAATAGCAAGACAATCATGAACAATTGTTCAATGATCCTTTAATTTGTCATTTTCACATCAGGACATGTGATTTTCCATGGAAGTCAAAGAACCACAGAATGGCTTTTTGAAATGACAGAATTTATGATTCTACAAATAAGGGAGTAAGGTGAAAATCTCAAAGCTTGCAAAACATAGTAGGACAGAAGTAAATAAGAATATGTGTTTTAAATAATGATTAAGAACATTTTCAAAAAGATTTTGAAAAAATAAACAGGTTTATAAAACTGAACAACTATATGAGACACTCTTATTTTCTTTGTCTTGGTTTCTGCCACACCAGATTGTTTCTATATTGTATTTTGTCTTCTAACGTCACTCCACTGAACCAAATGGGAACCTCTGGATGTTTACGTCTCAGCGCTGCTCTTATAGAATGACATCAGGTGTTAATTAAACAATGTGACTGAATTCCACCATGACCAATTTAATCCATCCTTGCATGTATGGGTGGTAAGAAATGTTTGTCAGATGGCAACTGTACGTTTGAAGGCACAGTGTCCAGGGGGACAGTGGTGTTAGACGGACCGACTAATAATTGCAGAGTCAGGCTGACAAGATGGGTAGATGCAGTACTAATTCATGCCTGGGCTGATGAGGCAACATAGAAGTGAAAAATATACAGCAATGATTGTTCATTTTAGGCATTAAAATTCACAGATTTTATTTTAGAAATGGTATGAGATGTACATTTAAAAAAAAAAAAAAGGTTTTCTTGCTAAAGAAACCAACAGATTGCACTGAAACTTCTCTTTGAATCATTCTCCTATCCTGAGCATTCCGGGCATATACTGGCAGCCGGTTCCATAGAGAAGGGCTTGAAAACTGAGGGCTCTGCTTCCTATTCTTAACTTTAAAAACTCTAGGAACCACAGGTAAACCTGTAGTCTGATATTGAGGTGTTCTGTTGGGAAAATATCTAACAATGAGATATTTAAGATATGATGGAGCTTGAGCTTTATATATGATGAGCAGAATTTTTAATTCGACATGGAGCCAATAAAGAGAAGCTAAAAGTGGAGAAAAATTAGTTGTCATCATAACTCTGGATGCAGCATTTTGGACAAGCTGGAGGCTTTTCAGAGAATTTTTGGGATATGAACGACCATCCTATGAGACTTAATAATTGACTGGTCCAAAATGAAAACTGTAGAGAGTTTACAGGCATTTATTTGCATGTCTTTAGAGAGCAGAGATGTTCTAACACTGAGATGTGCAGCGTCATAAATCTGTCGTTGTGTGCAGCTTAATGTGCTTCTATTACTTGTCTCTCATTTCACATCTACACTGAACAAAATGCATAAAAAAAGATTTTCAGATATTGGTGAGAATCATTTAATTTCAGAACATGATCTATAATATTGTATCTATGATATTGTTCAGTATTGTCTGTAGCTACTGTGTTGTTCAGTTTACTCAATTGAATTATGGATTTTGCAGAAAAATGAGTAGACCTTGTTACACATCAAGCAGGGATGACACATCTGATCACAAGTGTTCACTTGAATCATGTCTGGACTGACACATTGTAATACAATATTTAAATTAAGTTAAACAAATGAAAAAAGTAGAATCCCCACCTTAATGTGGTTGAGTGGTTTGAGTATTCCCATGATCCTGAGAGCTGTGTTGTCAGAGGCATTAGTTCCTGGTAGGGTCTCCAATGGAGACCCAAACTGGCTTTTGGGATGTGGAATGCTACTTTGCTGGCAGGGAAAGAGCCTGAGCTGCTGAGTGAGGTAGAGTGGTACCAACTAGATTTAGGTAAGCTTTCCTCCACACAGTGTTGGCTCTCAAACCAAACTAGTGCAAGTCATGGATTATGTATTACAAACACCATGTTCAAGCATAAGGTGGTTAATAAGTGTACCTGGTACCAGGCCACCTTAGGCCAAAGGTTGATGATCGATTTTGTAGTCATGTCATCAGACCGGCCATGCGTCTTGGACAATCCGTTAAAGCGAGGGGCAGGGCTTTCAGTTGATCACCACTGCGGCTAAAAGAACTGCAGCATTGGTCATTGCTGAAGCTACCCTGGCTACTCCATCAATCCCAGCAGCAAAGTGACGAGATTCGCCCCGAGATGTTAAAAGCTCTGAACATGGTGGGGTTGTCTTGGCTGTCACGCCTCTTCGGTGTCGCATGGAGATCTGGGTCAACACCTGTGGAGTGGCAGACCGGTGTAGCGTAATTTGATAAAATATAAGGATTTACCAGAGGTTCTCACTATCTAAATAAACTTTATTTAACCTTGTATGTCTTGTCACCACCTTCAAAGAAGGAAAAAGATCTTTGTGAATTCTCTTTTCGTTAGACCGATAAATACGTAAAGAAAACATACAACACAAACTGTTAATTATATATATATATATTTATATGAACTACCCAGCCAACATGTACATGTTGGCCACATATGGGTCACAAAGGGGCTGGATGGGTACCAAGTGGGCATGGGCTTGGACTGGGCAAATTGTCTGGGATCCATATGATTTCAGTAACATGGGTCCCATATAGGAAGCCCATGCAGGCTGACCAAATGGGTCCCATAGGGGATATGAGTAGGCAAAGTGGGCATGGGGTGGAAGTAGGCAAGTTATGTAGGCCCCATGTAGGTTACCTAACATGAGCCCCACATGGGAAGCCCATGTGGGCCTTTTTCTATGAGCTCCATAAGGAACATAAGTGGGCAGAGTGGGGAATAGGGTGGAACCGGGTGACGTTTTCTGGGACCCATATTTTTTCAGTAACATGGGCCCTACATAGGAAACCCATTCGGGCTTACTGTGTTGGCCTCATAAGAGATATGAGTGGGCTAAGTGGGAATGGGCCAGAAGTAGAAAAGTTGTGTGGCCCCATATAAATGGACTTCTACTTGTATAGCGCTTTTCTAGTCTAACTGACCACTCAAAGCACTTCACTACATGCCGCATTCACCCCACTCACACACATTCATACAGCACGTCTTAAGATACTTAACTACGTGATTTTTTTTTTCTAATCATTCACACACATTCATACCCCAGTGATACACTGGGAGGCAACGTGGGGTTCAGTGTCTTGCCCAAGGACGCTTCGACATGTAGCCGGGGAAGCCAGAGTCGAACCACCGACCTTCCGATTGGTGGGCGACTGCTGTTCCTCCTGAGCTACAGTAACATGGGCCCAACATGGTAAGCCCATGTGGGCCCACTTCATGGACCCTACAAGATACCTAATTGGGCAAAGTCAGCACTGGAACTTGATAACAATATCTGTGACTCATGTTGCTTCAGTCAAAATATACAGAATAAAAAAAACATTAATAAAAGGCTATGTTTGAATAAAAATGATTTTTTAGTACACAAGGTTTTTGCTTTAAATTTAATTATGTTTCTTAAAAACATACTTTCAGAAGATCAAAGATCAGTCCCCTGTAATTTTTTGTAAATTATTAATCTGTTGTTGTTGACATAAACATAGGAGTTTAATAGGGCATTCACACAAGAAGGCTGCCCAGAGTGCGATCCATGGTGAAAGCGGGAACCAGTGTATAGATGGATTATTGTATATACCTGCAGTTTGAAAGTCCTGCCCCTGTGGGTCGCTTTTGGTGTTGCGCAATCAGTAATGGTCACATTGCGTGCTTTTATTTGGAATTTCTTCGAAGCAGCACCTACAGCAGGAAAGAGTCTAATGGTCATTTTAACAAGTATTTTGCGTTATGTTGAATAAGAGGAACCGTTTCACCGTGTGAGACCTCTGAGAGAAACTCCAGTAGCTAAGCGTTGTTGCTACATGCTAAGAGGCTAGGCCTCCTTATTAGTTGTTGATGTAGCTTGTTGTGTGAAAATGCCTTTCATTGAGAAACTTTTCTTAAACCAGTCGTAGCTACAGGAATGTTTCCTAATGTTTAAACTCACCGTGGTATTGTTTGTGTCACTGTGAACAGTGTAAACTGACTTTAAAAAGATCGCCAGGTAAGTTAGCCTAAAGCTAACGCTAATTGCGAGTGGTGTTACCATTACGTTAGTTCGGGTATTACCTGTAATATGTAATGCGTGTTCTAATTGTGCAGCTGGGTAAGCTAACTTATTGCTACGTGTGAGAGGCTGTGGACCAGGCAGATCATGCTGTGGACTAGGCGGTTACATGCTGCCATTCCGACATCTCGCCATTCCGACATTGGCCTCCAATTGTCAGATATTAATGTAACTCTGGCGAGACTGAATTGAGAGGCTGATTAAGCAGAAATACAGTGTCAGTGAGCTATCAGAGCAGCCAGCTGGAGCGGAGCTCTCCACAGAGCCAATGCGTCTTTTGCACGCTGTCATCATATGCAAAAGTAATAATTGCAATTACAGATATCACGGCTACTGCACAGGACACAGTTGCGAGCACTCTGCCTTGCCAATAGGAGAAGAGAGAAATGACAGCATAGAATGTATAAAACACAACAAAATGCAGTGAAAACGTTTATTCATGTTATTCACGTGATTTATGAGTACTCGCTCCAATTTTGGGAAGCACGGATGGGCTTTGCGCATTTGGCACAAACACACAGCAAGGCTTTATACAGCCTGTTGATATCTTAAGGACCTAACTGGTCACACCTGGGAGTAAATGTCATGTAAAGATTGTTTTTACATGACATTACAGCTGAACATATAGCTTTCATCCACAAACCAACGTGGGAGAGCCCGAAGACGCATGTGCCAGACGCACATAGGCATGCGTAAAACCAATTTTGACCACTTCATGCTGTTTATTTGCTTTCTTTTAGTTAACTTTCGTAAGTTGAAACAAGTGGCATTGGAGTGTGTGATTGAAAACCCCCGCGGTCTGCTTCTCCTCCTCCAGTTGCCGAGACTTTGTGTTTTTAATAACGCTTATCTGTAAACATGTGTTAAACATATAAATTGCATGAACAGAAAGAAGGGACTCACCTGTTGAGTAACGTACATTTCCTTATACGGAAAGCCTTGTTGGAATGGTGGGACATTTGAATGTCGGAATAGCGGAATGGTGGGATGTCGGAATGGTGGGACGTTTGCATGTTGGAATGGTGGGATGTCGGAATAGCGGGATGTCGGAATGGCAGGATTTCGGAATGGGTGTTGCCACCCGGACTAGGCAGTGGACCTGGCGGTGGATCAAGAAGACCAGAAAAAAGAAAATATTTATGAATAAAAAGTTGAAATCGAAGAATGTTGCCATTTTTTAAAAAATTAGATAGAGCTTGACTCAAACTGGTTGGTGATTAATCATTTATTTGATTAATTGTTGCAGTATGTTTGCTGTACTCAGTATTCAATTAGGATTTTTGAAAGTAACTAAGTAGGTTGCTTTGTGTAATGCATAAGTACAATTAAAACTACAAGCTTTAAAATTTACTCTTAGAAGTACTATTATGGAGCTAGACTATTTGAAAAACAAAGTAACCCCAGTTGGGGCCCACTTAAGACCTTGTGTAATCCTGCTTTAAACCCACATGGGCAATAGACTTGGGGCTAACATTGAACCCACGGACAATCCCATATGGGGCCCATTATTCATCCCACTTTGTACCCACATAAAAATGTTGGCTGGGTGTTTATCAAAACAATATAACCAAAACATGAACCTCAAGACAAACAGGAGAAATACCGTCTAAAATGTAAGAAGAGGGTAGACCTTACTTGGTTGACACACTTTAACCCTGTTAGTCAGCTTGGAACACACCAGGTAATCGCCAGCGGGGTCCAAGTGAGACTTTCATGATGGCTGGACAGGTCGCTCTTCTACTCCGGAGGGGGCTTCTGGTGGCCTAGGAGACAGAACTTGTTGGTATTGATAAATTCACCGCATAGAATGACAAAATGTCCCAAGTGTCGGGGTTGGTTTGGTTACTGACCAACTGATTAAGTGAACTTAAATTCACAAAATAGTGACAAAAAGTTGACAAGCTTAACGTTGGCTCTCTTGGTAAGAAAAACTAGCTATGTGATTACACGTGCAGCAGCTGAGCTTTTTTCTTCCTCCTCATCTTTCTGTCTGTCTATCTTTCCATCTTCTTCATTCTACTGATCTTCCATCCTTCTGGTTACTTAATTTCTCTCTCTTCATGACTTTTCTTCTGACTACTTACATTTTATCGCGTGTTCCGGGGTTTGACTCGCGGAGGCAGGGCATGACATAGACTTACGATCCAGTTTCAGCTAATGATATGCCTGAAACTATTGTGATGTCTGCGTTGGCGTGTTTTGTGGAATCTAATTCTACCCTTAAGTCTGATAAAACAAAGAAACTCGATTTCTCCATTCATCCGTCTCATAAAGCATTTGTCTAGAGGATTCTGAAAACACCACAACTTGTTAAGATATGAAGGTTAAAAATATAACTTGGACTTATGATATAAAGACATCAAATAACAACATAACATAGGTAACGATTATGAGTCTCAAAATTCAGATGGATATCTGTAAAGTTATGACATATGAATAACGAACCAAACAATGTTATTTTCCTGTGTTACATGGAATGCAAAAGAAACAGCAGGAAACATCGGTTAACAGTTGCATTACTTTATATAAATGTCCAGTTATTGACTTAATTTGGGTTTAACTATTCAATACTACAGACCACTAGGGGGCAATGTGGCTCCATAGGCAGATTAGTCATTTTCCAAAATAATGATTTCTTCTTTATTCTTCCAAGTACGATTATGAAAAAGGTATTAAAATGAAGCTCATGATTTCACTGAGACCTTGAAAGAGTTTGTGCAAAGACATAAAACATTTAAAACAGTTTTAAGATTTGACTGAAAGTGAATCTTAGTAAGGTCATTTTGGGAATTCCATAAGGTGACTATCTCATCTGACTGGGTCAGAGCACATCACTTTAGTTTTTATTTTTGTTCAGATAAGGTTGGGAGTGTTATAGTCTGATTTTCTCCAATATTCTCCTAAAAATGATTCTTTGTTTGTTCAGCTTAGTTAGCACTAAGTCGCTAATGCATCCATCTATGGTTATCGTGCAGGTCTGTGGAAAGAGGGACTGAGAAACCTCCCCAAAATACTTTCATAGTGCAAAGGTTGTTGTAAATTAGACGATCTGGTCTCTTCCTTTTCATTGTAAAAATCCTCCATCTGGTCCTTACACACCAACATCCCCTCAAAGGAATGTTGGAGTCTTCCAAAGGTTCATGTTTGTGTTAAATTCCAAATCTGAGTTCACTACACTGGGGTGGTGGTTCCCATTTTTAAGATAGGGGACCAGAAAGTGTGTTCCAGCAACAGGGGATCACACGACTCAGCCTCCCCAGGAAAGTTTACTTTATTGTATTGTGAGTTATACGTGGTACCGATAACAGATTAGATAGATTTACCCAGACAGTTGACTGTTTTTGATTCCTTCTTTTACTAACTAACACAGGAATCCTACTGGGTCCCAGCTTGTTCTCAGAATAGCTGTCAGTAGTAAGACTACTATAGCAGGGACCCTGAATGCATCATGGCATGTTACCTTTGTTTTGAACTCTGCTGCTGCTCCTTGTACATCCTGAACATCCGCTTGTGCCCTGCTCTGACTGATTATAGAACCTTGGATTCAGGAGGAGCAGGAGGTTGTTTTTGCCCAGGTTGTTGAACAGTCGATCAGATCTGTAACCTTGCAGAGTTATTGAGGGGATCATGGGAGTTTTATCATTCAGTCTCATGTTAGTCAACAGAACTGCTTTAGTAAATAATGTTTAACGCCATATTTCACATTCGACAATGTCCTATTTCGCCAAATAATGAGACTTGGTCTCTAACTTTGTTTTGATGATTATTGCTGATTATTGCTAGTTGTTTATTCTAGTTTGATTTATTATTCTGTAATAAATTCCTTAAATCTTAGGAGACTTATAGTTGTCTTTGCTTCCTTATTACAGAGCAAACAGTTTTTGCCTCTACACTGGTGTTAGAAAAATTAACTCACAGACAACGGTATGAAACCAAGAAATCCCTCAGAGGCCTCAGTATTTTACTTGCAAGGGGAGAACAACAGACGAACCTTCTCTCTGCAGATTCACAAGAGTTCTCCAACGAGTGGTTGCCTCCCTTGCTCTTTTTATTAGGTGACACACACACATACATACAATCCTCTATGTGCCCAGGTCTGGCATATCTCCTTAGTTTGGAGGCATCTCCTTATTTGGGGAGCTATAAAGATAACGATCAGTGGAGAGACAACATTCCTTCTTAAAACACAGTTCTCTTTGTCTCCTCACTTCTCCATGTGAAGTTTTGATATATAAAATAGCCTCTCTGGCTGGGACTTTTATATAATGATAATAAGCTAACTTTTCTGACAACTGGTCACCTCCCTTTGGAGGTTTTCTGGGCATGTCCTACTGGGAGGAGACCCCGGTGCAGACCCCAGACGCGCTGGAGGGATTATATGTCCATTCTGACCTGGAAATGCCTCAGGATCGTCCAGGACCAGCTGGAGAGTGTCCCCAGGGAGAGGAATGTTAGAGTTTTGTTTTTTTTTCTGAACCTGTTGCCTTGGCAACCCAACCTTGGAAAACTGGATGACAATGGATGGATAGAAATTATATATTTTTTTCAAACCACCATCCTGAGTTTTCATTAAGAGAAGTTATTGCTGCTGGCAGGAAGGACCTCCTGTATTTCTCCATGCTACAGTAGAGTTGAAGACGCCTCGAACTGATTCAGTGCCCGATCAGCTGTTTAAACATAGTGTCAAAAGGAATATGGACAGTGTTTTTCTTAATGTTAATTTTCTTGTCCAGCAGCCTTCTCATCACTGTCAGGTCCAGGTGTTCCAGAGCAGTCCCCAGCACAGAGCAAATCTTTTTCATTAGTTTAGTCAGTTCCTTTGAGTCACTGGCCCGGATGCTGCTGCCCAAACCGATGGCTGGAAATCAGACTGTTCTCTTCACCACAAACTTATAGAAAATATGCAGCATTTTAGTGCAGGATATTGGCTTCCTCAACAAGTCTGATATTTCTTCTCTTGAAGACAGCCTCTGTGTCCAAGTAGACTCCTATTTATGTCATGTGTGGTGGGGTCGAGAGTAGAAGGATCCAAAATGCAGACTCAGAAGTGGCTGGAGTTTAAGGAAAACTAAACTAAAGGCTGAAGACTAAAAGAAAACAATGAGAATATATTTACTGAGGGTACTGATGAGGAAGTGACTGCAGCTGTAAGTAACTGAATAGGCGATAGGTGTGGCAGTTGAGCTAAAGTCCAGAACAGCAGGGAACTGAGGAAACTAAGAAAAATTACCAGAATCAATACACAGGACTGACAACATGGAACCAAAGCAAACTCAGAACATAGAACCAAAAGAATAAATGATTAAACCAAAGAAAACACTAGAAAACTCAAAAGACAGGAACAACATAACTTAAAATCAGTAGTTATCTGTGGTGTGGAAACAATCATCTCATCTTGAAGACAAACAAAACAACAAAGTGACTTAACTCAGCTACTTATCGATCCCTGATACACCCAACAAAAGCAGAATCATCTGAGTATTTGTAGAGGTGACAAGACTGAGTTCTACTGGAAGTCTGAGTGGTGTATGAAAAGTGAAGATAAACCGTGACAATACAGTTCCCTGTGGTGCTCTGGTAGTGCTGACCACCCTCTCAAAGACACAACCTTTCAGTCTCACAAACTGTGGTCTGACATTTTTAACATCAACCTTTGGATAATAGGCAAATTGTGCTGGGTTTGTCAAAGGTCTTCGCCTACTTACTTAGTAATGATAGTAGTAGTAGTATAGTTTATTCATATAGCACCTTTCACAGACACTTGTCACAAAGTGCTTTACAGAAAGTGACCCAATAAAATACATAAAAACTGAACTAATGAATTATCTGACTAAAAGGAAGCATATATATATATATATATATATATATATATATATATATATATATATATATATATATATATAAACAGAAACAAAATAGGACCCACAACAGAGCCCTGAGGAACTCCACATGACAGTTCTGTAGACTTGATCTGGTTAGCAAAGAAACACCTGAAGCTCCTGCCATTTATGTATATATAGATCTCTCAACGCAATTAACAGAATGTTCTCGACGAAAAATTCGAGTCCGGGGAACCTACCTGTTCTGATGTAACGTTCGCCGCTGGTTACATGAGGGACTCCTGGGAGACATGGAGGGCCGTGTGCCTGGCGATTCTTTCCGTTGAGAACATCGAGGATCTTTACATATTCGGAACCATGACAATGGACTATCTGCTGATTGAATTAGGCATTGTCTAAAAGGCATTGCCCTGGTGTATCGAAAAAAAATTCGGAAGTCGGACACAGCGGTCAAAGGCCCCAGGCTGCTCGACATGATTGTAGCAGTGGGCAGAGCTGTTGGCGCTCAGACTGTGGTCATTAACCGCAATATGGAAAACATCTTAGAGAAGCTGGTGGCTTTGCAAAGGCGTATGGATCGTTTTTGTGACCAGAATGGACAAACAGAGTATGGTATGTCGTGTCCATTGAAATACGACTACTCGCCCTAACCCAACAATCCTAATCTAATCTGCATTCCTGCTCTCCTGGCACCAGCCTTGGCCAAGGTCGCTGCTGTAACAATGCCCCCTGAGATCACTGCTGCGAGACGCTCTGAACTACTTTCCCCACTCCCTTTCTTCACGGACACCTGGTGATTGTTGACTCCGACTGGGACCCAATCAAGGTCTTCTCCATGGTAACCTGCTTTGGTATCACGATGACATCCTGTGAACTGAAACACTGGGTGAGAGCCAGAAATAGCAAATCTCTGGGCTTACCTACCATGCTACCAGTTTTTTTGCCCTCCCCTCTCCCTTTGTCTTTTCTTTGTACTGATTTTCATTGTACTCATGTATAATGACAATAAAGACTTCATTAATTCGAAGAAAACCACTTCAGGACCATTCCAGATATTCCACCCAGATCCCTCTGTCAGGTTATTAAGATTTTATGAGTAACTGTATCAAATACTGATGAGAGTAACAGGACTAGGACTGTCTATTTTCCAGGACTTGAGGAATACTGGAAGAGGTGAACCTGCTGGCGACACAATGGAATTTATTGTGTCAAACAGCACTTTAGGATTTTTTTAATTTCTAGATATTCAATTCAATTTATATAGCGCCAAATTACAACAATTGTCATCTCAAGGCACTTAAATAATACAGTCCAATTCAAGCCAATTGGAATTAAATTAATTGTAATCATAATCCAATTAATTCATATAGAGCCAATTCAAAAATTAATATCCTAGCTAAGGAAACCAACAGATTGCACCAGAACTTGTCTTCAGTCCAATCTCCCGTCCTTAGCATGCCTGTGGCGACTGTGGAAAGGAACGACTCCCTTTTAACAGGAAGAAACCTCTGGCAGAACTAGAACCAGGAAGAAACCTCTGGCAGAACAAGAACCAGGAAGAAACCTCTGGCAGAACAAGACTCAGGAAGGGTGGCCATCCGCCTCCACCAGCTGGGGTTTGAGAAGACAAAAAAGAGGGAAAAGAGGGGGGAAAAACACCATAACACCCTTCAAAGGATACCTGTTGGAACAGGGAAACACAAGTTAATAACCACAATAATGTCATATGTACATAAAATCATTTGAGAAATTAAACAAGGGAAAAAAGAGAGCAAAGTGAGGAAAGGTGTGACAGATGAGGTCCCCCAGCAGTCTAAGCCTATAGCAGCTTAACTATGGGATGTTTCAGGATTACCTGAGCCATGCCTAACTATAAGCTTTATCAAAAAAGAAAGTTTTAAGCCTAATCTTAAAGTGGAAAGGGTGTCTGCTTCCCGGACATTTACTGGCAGCTTATTCCACAAGAGAGGGGCCTGATAACTGAAGGCTCTGCCTCCCATTCTACTTTTAGAAACTCAACCACAAGGAAACCTGCAGTTTGGGAGGAAAGTGCTCTGTTAGGAAAATATCTTACAATGAGATCTTTAAGATATGATGGAGCTTTATATGTGAGGAGAAGAATCTTAAATTCTATTCTGAATTTAACAGGGAGCCAATGAAAAGAAGCTAAAACTGGACAAACATGATTAATAAGAATGCCAACAATTCTCCAACTCTGTTTGCTGTGGTTGAAAAACTCACAAATCCTCCTAAACAGTCAAACCCAGACCTCCTCTCCACTGAGAAATGCAACGAATTTGCCAAGTTTTTTGGCCAAAAAAAAAAAGAATAATCAAAACAATTAGAGAAAACATTCACACCACACAGACAAACAAGAAAATTCATCTTTGTCTAAAACCTAGAAATCAGAATGAGAAAATACTTTAATACCCTGAGGGGGAAATTATTTTTGCAACAGGCAGCTTGCAGCTAACGCGCATGCGCACAATTAAAGAGTTGCAACAGGGAAGGGAAAGGAAAGGGGGAAAAAAAACCTCAGCATCCAGACTATGCTCCTTGGGGATGTGAGGCCGGGAAAAAACCTCTGGGTAAGCCCAGAGATTTGCTATGTCTGACTCTCAACCAGTGTCTCAGTTCACAGGATGTCATCGTGATACCACAGCAGGTTGCCATGGAGAAGTCCTTGATTGGGTCCCAGACACTGTCAACAATCACCAGGTGTCCGTGAAGAAAGGGAGGGGGGAAAGTAGTTCAGAGCGTGTCGCAGCAGTGATCTCAGGGGGCATTGTTACAGCAGCGACCTTGGCCAAGGCTGGTGCCAGGAGAGCAGGAATGCAGATTAGATTATGATTGTTGGGTTAGGGCGAGTAGTCGTATTTCAATGGACACGACATACCATACTCTGTTTGTCCATTCTGGTCACAAAAACGATCCATACGCCTTTGCAAAGCCACCAGCTTCTCTAAGATTTTTTCCATATTGTGGTTAATGACCACAGTCTGAGCGCCAACAGATCTACCCACTGCTTCAAACATGTCGGGCAACTTGGGGCCTTTGACCGCTGTCTCAGACTTCAAAATGTTCTAATACACCAGGGCAATGCCTTTTAGACAATGCCTAATTCAATCAGCAGATAGTCCATTGTCATGGGTCCGAATATGTAAAGATCCTCGATGTTCTCAACGGAAAGAATCGGCAGGCACACGACCCTCCACTCCTCCCAGGAGTCCCTCATGTAACCAGCGGCGAACGTTACATCAGGACAGACAGGTTCCCCCGAACCCGAGCTTCTCGTCCAGAACATTTTGTCAATTGCGTTGAGAGACCACTTGATGAATTCAATGATTTTAATTTTGAGAGCAATGCGGAGAGAGGCACCAAAGTTTGAGACAAGACATGAAGAAAAGCAGGGAAAATAGAGGAGAGAAGAGAGATGCGACCACCTTTGTTGAGAGCCAGAAGAAAACTCTGATGTTATTATGTATGTTAATCAGCAACTTGCACTCTGGACATAATACCATCTGACTTTTTAAAAACTGTTTTTACGTCAGTAGAAAGTGATCTCCTACAAATAGTTTAAAGACAGCTGCCATTAAGCCACTCCTAAAGAAGAGAACACTAGACGCCTCTATGATGAACAACTACAGACCTGTCTCTAACCTCTCTTTTGTATCCAAGATTTTTGAGAAAGTTGTATTTAACCAGCTCAATGACTTTCTGAATGAAAGTGGAAGTCTCGATAACTTTCAATCAGGCTTCCGACGTCATCACAGCACTGAAACAGCTCTGGTCAAAGTGTTAAATGACATTAGGTTGAATACTGATTCTGGTTATGTTTCTGTCCTAGTTCTGTTGGATCTCAGCGCTGTGTTTGATACTGTAGATTGCAGATGCCTGTTGCACAGGCTGGACAACTGGGTTGGACTTTCTGGAGCGGTCCTCAACTGGTTCAGGTCCTACATAGAGGGCCGGAGTTATTTTGTTACAATTGGCAGCTATGAGTCTGAGCGAGTGGCCATGACTTGTGGGGTCCTCCAGGGGTCAATTCTTGGACCTTTTCCGTTTAACTTGTATATGCTCCCTTTGGGTCAGATATTGCAGAACTTTAACATTACTTATCACAGTTATGCAGACGATACACAACTTTATGTGTCTCTGTCACCAGACGACTGCAGCCCAGCAGATGTACTGTGTCAGTGTCTGGAGGAAATAAACTCCTGCATGAGAGAGAATTTTCTGCAATTAAATGAAGACAAAACTGAGATAATTCTGTTTTTGGTAGCAAAGAGAAGAGGGTCAGCATTGGTAAATACCTTGAGACTCAGGCCCTTAAAATCACTGACCAAGTTCGTAACCTTGGAGTGTTGATGGACTCAGATCTGACTTTCAGCCACATCAAAGCTGTCACCAAGGCAGCTCTTTACCAACTCAGAAACATCAACAGAATTAAAGGTTTTCTCTCCAAAAGAGACCAAGAGAAACTCATCCATGCATTCATCTCCAGTAGACTCGATTACTCTAATGGTATTTTAACTGGACTTCCCAAAAAGAGCATTAAACATCTGCAGCTCATCCAGAACGCTGCTGCTGGAGTTTTAACCAGGACTAAGAGATCTGAACACATCACACCAGTTTTAAAATCTTTACACTGGCTTCCAGCCAGTCACAGAATAGATTTTAAAAGCCTACTAATGGTTTACAAATCCCAGAACGGTTTAGGCCCAAAATACATCTGTGATATGTTCAGAGAATATAAACCCAGCAGAGCTCTTAGATCCAAGGACTCAGGTCAGCTGGTCCACTCCAGAGTCCAGACTAAACCTGGAGAAGCAGCATTTAGCTGTTATGCTGCAAACAAGTGGAACAAACTGCCAGTGGAGATTAAACTGTCACCA
This sequence comes from Leuresthes tenuis, assembly GCF_036924035.1. NCBI lineage: Eukaryota > Metazoa > Chordata > Actinopteri > Atheriniformes > Atherinopsidae > Leuresthes > Leuresthes tenuis. The sequence goes on along the minus strand of NW_027325358.1, from coordinate 37,835,916 downwards.
AATGTAGACATTTTTAAATGCAGGTTAAAAATCTGCACGGTATCTTTTAACTTATCTAGACTGTTGCTTGTTTTTATCCAATTTCTTTATCTTATTTGTTTTCTCTTTGTATTCTTTCACATATTTTTAATGCTTTTTCTGCTCCCTGCTGCAATGCTTTTATTTTTTGTAAAGCAATTTGAATAGTTTTTGCACATGAAATGTGCTATACAAATAAATTTGACTTGACTTGGAAGCATGTTGCTGAATGCAGAGCAAAAAATGTCTTGAATTGAGACAATCTTCTATTTCAGAACTGAAGAAGCTTTTCGGATGAGAGGTGAAACCTGTTCAAGATCCAAAAAGAAGTTCAGTTGTCGTTATTCAAGCTCTTCGGGTTACCATGACCTGAATGACTGAGAACAAACAATCTTCTACGTCTCACAATCTATTATCTGTTTGTTTAACTTCCAAGACACAAATTAATGAGATTCTTAACTGTCTGAGTGTGTTTATCTGGGTAGGCGCACATATATATTTTGTGTGTTGGAGAGGAGTTAAAAACATGGACTTTGTGTTCCTGAGCATAGAAACCGAAAACGTGCATGCATTTACACTGATGAGGACTTGTGTGTGTGTGCCTACATAGTGGAAAATGAGCGTGCATGCATTCCCTAAATCACATCACACGGCTAATGTAGATGTTAAATTGAATTGGCTGTTGCATCATTTGTCTGGTGGATCGTTACTGGTAATATGTCTGTCATATTAGCAAAGCATTCTTCATTTGGACAGCAAAATGTCTTCTCTGTACTCACTGGAATAACTGCACCTCAGTGGTTGTATTTTTTCATTTATGTAATCTTACAAACAAGACAAATGTCAAAACACACACTTTTCTCACTTTTCTCAAAATACATCTTTGTGTCAAGGCCCAGATGAACACAGAACACAGATGCAGGGAATTTACAGAACAAGGAGGTTTATTAGTCACAACCACTGGAGATACTCCAGAGCAGAGCAAAAAAATCCTGGAACACCATCCTCACTAACTATTGTGGAGAAGAGGGCAGCTATGAAACTTACAGAACAAAACTCTCTCCACTCTAGGAGGTAAACAGAAAGGGCTATTAAAGATTACAAGCAAATGCTCACGCTCTCCTGATGAGGCGGATTGAAACAAAAGAGAACACTCAATAATGATGGCAAAAGTACACAAGAACAGAAATCGCTCCCCAGAGGGAGGCTCTTTCAAACTTTTAACAATTATCGCTAAGTTCTCCTTTACCAAAGGCAAAAAACAGGACATTACTTAAAAAAAAAAACTCTCCACTCGAGGAGGAACTAGGAATTTTAACAATTAAATGATGCAACACTCCTCTAACAGAGGTGTCTATGGAAAAAGGTTACAACTCAAAATCACTCCAAAAAAACAGAGGAACAAAATCAGGCTATGAAAAACTACAAACAAAGGGATGCTCTGTTGGACGACTGCTCAACTACAGGCTCTTGGTTTATTGGCTGGGAAATTCTGTGGGTTCAAGGCGCGAGAGTGATGAACATGAACAGTTGCAACACACTGACACAAGAGAGGGAAACGCAGACTATCTGAACGCATGAGGGACCAAGGGGAACAGGTGGAAACAGTTTGGGATCAGGGAAGACAATCAGAAACTTAACACAAGAGGAAGAGCAAGGTACCTGAAATGAGAGGGAAGTTAGTATTTCAAAATAAAACAGGAATGACGAGACAAGACAGAACTTCAAAACAAAGTTTGTCAACGGTTCATGACACTTGGATTGTATTCAGTGTTGGACAGCTGACAGATTAAACTTCAGTGTTTAGTTGAAATCTGTAAAAGTGAAATATACAAACAAAAATTAAATAATACGTGTCATTAGTTGTTCCCAAGCTTGTCAAAATCCAGTTTCAATTAAGACAAATAAATTGTGCAATAGAAAATGATACAATATGCCTTCGGCTGATGGGAGTTTTGAGAGTTGAAGACTTAAATCCATTATATTATGTGCAGTCAACTGACATTTCAAATCCAGCAATAACTATCAAATTTAAATTAGTCACAACAATTTCTCACTAATCAGTTGCGGTTATTGAAATTGGTTATTTGCAAGAGCTGTGAAGAAGTTCTTGTTCAGGATAAGTGTGAACATCTGGCTGCAGCTAAAGGTCAGTGTTTTCCAGAAGAAATGATGGGAGACACTACAGGATTTACAACGTCACTTACATTTTCACTGAAGGAATTGTGTGATCAAAATGATAAATAATTGTTACACTATTCACAGTATCAGGTTTAAGACCGTAAAAGGTTTAAGTAAAACTAAATTGACAGTTTTAGGTAATGTAAAGAAATATTTAGAAAAGTTTAGAAAATATAACCTTCAAAATTGCATTAAGTGTGATCCTCTTTTTTTTGGCTGGTCCACACTGGGTAATTTTCAGTGAAACTGCTAACAGGAACAAGCAATATATACCACATTAGTTGCCACAAGGCACTATCATTGCATCCATGTTATAGAAGATCTGCTTAGTTAGAGTCTAGGACCAATAGAGTCAATCGTCTTGGCCCAACTGGCATTGCTTTGTGTTCCACTCAAGCTTGACTAGTAACAGAGAAAAAGCTCTAGAAATTTAAAACCCTATGGAAGGAAGAATGTCGTGACTGAAATGATAAGCCCTGAACTGGATATCTACATTCTAGTCAACTTAAATATACTCACAACAGTTAATTCAGGAGGCTTTCCTACCTTTGACCCCACATTGGCTCAATGGACATAAATCCACTTTGTTGATATGGTACTTCCTGATCTCTGCAACATAATCAAAGTAAATATGATCTTGATGATCTCATCATGCTGCCTATCTGCATCTCCGCCTCTATCACCAAGGGCGCTGCTTACTATTTTGAAGCACATGTTTATGAGGAATTAGCAGGAGAAGCAGCCAAAATAAAGAAAACTGTTTAGCACTTGGGGTGTGAAGTCCAAAGTGCTAAACAGTTGCAGATATCAAGAGGGTGCCTTTAAATGAAATGCTAGGAGAAACTGACTTCATTAACTGAAAAGGATGAATACTGGAGTGCTTGAAATTTGTTAAACTCTTTACAATTTTCTATATTTTAGCAAAACGATATCACCTAAAAAAAATGCAGATTTTTAAAAAGTAGACAGGAGTACCAAAATTGACAAAAATATGTCAATTGTATATGCATACAATATGTATACGCATATTTGTAACAAATGGATGTGAAACTTTCTGCATGTGGGAGGACCCTCTATGGGGAAAAAAAATGGACATAAACATTTTGGATAACTTTTGATCAGACCTGGATATTGACTTGAGGATTTTTTAGTGCATTTCTCTGGAAGGAAAGGCTTCATCTCTGGCATGTTGGTCAGTTTTCATCACATTAACTGCTCTTTACAGTCCTTGCATACAATATATTGGATTCAGTTCCCAAAACATTGTTCCTATTTCCTTATTTTCTGTCTAATTATTCTCCTGAGTAAACTTGAAAAGACTACACTGACCAGAATAAAAACCACAAACTAAAGAGCTTAAGAACCGAGGAGAAGTGATTAGTGAATGTTAGCAGCTGAGACGATTGAACACAGGTAAAATGAGTGGAAATAATGAACAGGACATGGAAATTGAATGACAAAATGGAACAGAAACTAACATAACTGAATCAAGATAAGACTAATGACAAGAACAAACATAATAAAAAAACAACTTAATCACAGACAAGAAAACAGAAATAAAGGAATTACTGAAGGAAGGTAGGAACGAGCAAAACTGAACTGAGCAAGACAACACTAACTGAAACAAAGTGTAAAAACTAACAAGTGTAACTATAATCAACTAAAGACTAGACTAATACAGACTGAGAGCAAGAAAAGGTGTAGTCAATGCACAAATTAAGAACAGTCGTCATTAAATCCTAATGACGACCAAAGACTAATTGATTGAGAAGAAAACTAAATAAACATATGAAAAAAGAAAACCAAAGTCCAAAAATCCACAAACCCTAACAGTGCTGGGGCCTATTACAGCTGCCATTGGGTGAAAGGCGGGGTACGCAATGTTTCTTCTGGAGTGATGACATGGTGAGTCATGGAAACAAAGAGCATGCACTTATTATTGAAATACAGTCTAATTCTGTCTAATTTTCCATATCATTATTATATACCTGTAACAACTCAAATTGTCAAACCTTTGATCAGTCAAAAATTTGATGGCTAATGAATTTAATCATGGACAGTCCTCCCGCCTCCAGAGGTACAGCAAACATGTATAAATATGGTGCTTCCACTTCCAAAAAGTATGACTACATCTGGGAAAATCTCTAAAAGTGTGAAATCTGCTGAATGGTAGAACAAAAACAAAATATCAGGAACACGGCTTGTTTCCTTGGCATGCTTTTTACTGTTTTGTTTTTTTTGCTTGTTTGCAGTGTTAAAATGATGTATTATCACCTTAAACATTACTCAAAGCTAAAAAAAAAAGAGGGTATACCCATGTTTTTATATATTCATGGAGAAGGATCTTGGGCTATCCAGTAGTCATTTGGAAGACTTCTTTTTCAATACACCCCTTTTCCTTTTTTTATTATTTACGCTGAAATTAGCCATTTGATGCACCTACAACCACTCAGAAACATGGAATTATTCACTGTAGTACATGCCAAGGGCTGTGTTTGGCCAACAATGAATGGAAGACAAATGCAGAGCCAAGATGAGAGCACAATTGCAGGTACTGAGTATATTTACTAAACAGCTACGTCCTACTTTATTCTATGTTGTGATCGTTTTTTTTTTTTGTGCTGCTGACTTTGATATTCCTGATCCGGTTCTGCTTCAAACACATATGGTGGGTTCTCATAGTTCAAAACGTTGTCCATCTTCTGTGCCAAAGAAGAAAAAAAATCCCACAATTAATTTTTATAACGAAAATTGTGCAGTTCTATTACATATCATATGTCGAGGTATTTGACAACACTGTGACAATAAGATTAATAATTAAGAATTATAATTTAATTGTCCAAGTAAACCTAATTTCTGCACAATTTCTGCATTGAACTGGGATTATTAAATGTGTGCAGGTAAATATACTGTCTTTATACAGTATATCCCTGTCTGACTTTGTATGTGTGAGTGTGTGTCCCTGTGTAAAAGAGAATGGGTAATGACTGCCTGTCAACAATTCAAAGATGTGAGTTGAGTAAAGTATGCTAATGCTATTCTCTGCTCAACATCCAAAAAGTGAAATATATTCCAGAGTGACTCCAGCACTTACGGTCTAATTATCTCTCTCTTTGTGCATGTGTTTGCACCTATCTGCCTGCTTCCAAAGACTGGATCATAATTACCACAAGTGTGTATAATGGACAATAATTTCATAATTACAATCATTACAGTTATTGCAGATAGATAGAAGGACGATATTGGTGGAGGCATGGCCAAGTCCTTAAGACCATCGCTGAAGCTATTAGCATTGGACTTGTGTGGGCAAAGCAGTTCTGTCCCTCCAAGAAAACCTTTGTCTTCGTCAGAGCTGGGGAGCAGGCAGGCCCGGTCAAAAGATCCTGACCTCTGCTAGAGACTGGCTGCTGTTGGTGAACCGCGAATAGCAGCTGATGCTCCCCAGCCACATTGCTGTCACCACCCTTCAACCAGACATTGTCCTTGTGTCTGAGTCGACCAAGCAAGTCGTGCTGCTGGAGCTGACAGTTCCATAGGAAATCCACTTGAAAGAAACGTTTGAGAGGAAGCTTTCCAAGTACACGGGGCTGGTCAACCACTGTCAGCAAGGTGCCTCCCCATGGAGGTTGGATGCAGAGGTTTTGCTGCTCGTTCCCTGGCCAGAGCCTTAAGCAGTTTAGGCATTGAGGGAGAGCGTAAGAGGAGAGCCATCCGCAACACCAGACAGTGTTCTGGCACAGTGTGGACTGCTGTCTTGGACATCGTGTTTTCCTATTTTTGTATCCAATATGTTTTCTTTGCCTACTTTACAGTCAGTACAGCAGCATACTTTATTTCAGATTTTAAACATTTTGAAGAGCTATGTTTGTATTTTTTTTGTTGCAGTGTTGTTTTTGAGCCCAAAATCTGTACTAATAAGTATATATAATAATAGTAATATTAATGTTCATGGTAACTTCGGCACATCTTGTTACTTTTCACTGTGCCTTTGTTGTATTTTGGTATTAAAAATGCCTTTTGGTATTAAACATACTGGGCCAAGACACCAAAGGAAAACCGTTTCTGCACAGCATGATAACAGGTAAATGGGTCCATATATTTACCTGGTATATACCTGGAAATTAGGGTTACCGAGGTCGCAACGATGAGTCACTCAACTGGTGCAAAGTCTCCAACTAAGAATGATTCAATGGACATTTTGATCCAGTTTCGATGCCTGTTTGTCCGTGTTAGAGATTTTAAATAAAGAGTTTTAGGCATTACAGGAGTTGTTGGAGTTCAGCCAGTATGTTTTTATTTATCGACCCTCGAGTAGCTGCTATCAGACAAGGCATGTGTAACCTGCCTCAGCTCTAACTGTTGATGGTAAAGACTGAGAGATACAGATATGTTGATTTTATCAATACATTAATTACCTCATGGACCAAAAGTCAGAAGTCTAGGTTACTATAGGAGAAAGGGGATTTAACAGTACGCATTGAGTCACAGAGTAAAGAATTCACACAACCAGCAGGTAAGTTTTAAGTTAAATATATTGTAGGTGTTAAAAAAATCAAATTTAAGAATGAATAAAAAAATAAATTGTCAGCAATAGTAAACCCAGTCACTGAATAATTCACAGTCTCTGTTTTGGGTGGCACGCCATTACCACTGTGGTTCCCCTCTGCCTCTACAGAATAGTGGGAATCCCAGCAGCAGTAGAAGTCTTCATGCAGATCTCAACCTGGGAATCCATACAAAGAAAAAAAAAACGGCCTACAAAGGCCAAAAGAGGGTTACTGTAATATTCATATGAAATAAAACATACTTTAAATGGAAATAAATGCATATAAACAACATACTTATACATGTACATTGTAACGGTTTCCAAAAAATCGTTTTATCTATTCTTACTGTACATTAAATGAACTGAACACATTTCTCAACATTAACAGACGGTCTGACGGCTTTGCTTTGCGGTAAGACGTATTGCATCACTTCCTGTTGCTTTGTGTGTGCACTGTGACAGTTCTCGCTCTTCTTGAACTACTAATAATCACCTTATTTCTCCCTATAATTTACACATCTTGCATAGTTAACTCTATCCCATACTTGTTATATTCTAACGCTCACTCTTACAGATCTTTAGTTTTTATTTTTCACATTTTAGCGGTGTGTCTGGTTCTCTAGCTTAGCATGGCTACCAGTTCTCTTCCTCTATCTCCTGCTTCACCTGCTCCGTGTGTCAGATGTTTAGTTACTCCTCTGCCTCCTTTAGTGGTAATGGTACATGTAACAAATGTAGTCTTTTTGTAGTTTTGGAGGCAAGGTTATCTGAATTGGAAGCTCGGCTCTGCACTGTTGAAAACCACCCGATAGCGAGCCAGGCCCCTTTAGTCAGTGCGGAGCCACCGAGCGTAGCTTGCTCTGTTAGTCGTCCCCGAGCAGATCCCGAGCAGCCGGGACTTAAGAGTGGCTGGGTGACTGTCAGGAAGAGGAGTCATAGTCCTAAAGTCAAGCCCGTGGTTCACCATCAACCTGTCCACGTTTCAAATAGATTTTCTCCACTCAGCGACACACCCGCTGAGGACAAAACCCTGGTAATTGGCAGCTCTATAGTCAGAAACGTGGCATTAGAGACACCAGCGACCATAGTCAAATGTATTCCAGGGGCCAGAGCGGGCGACATAGAATCCTATTTAAAACTGCTGGCTAAGGATAAACGTAAATACGGTAAAATAGTTATTCACGTCGGCGGTAATGACACCCGGTTACGCCAATCGGAGGTCACTAAAATTAATGTTGCATCGGTGTGTAATTTTGCCAAAACAATGTCGGACTCCGTAGTTTTCTCTGGACCCCTGCCAAATCTGACCAGTGATGACATGTTTAGCCGCATGTCCTCATTCAATCGCTGGTTGTCTAGATGGTGTCCAGCAAACAACGTGGGCTACATAGATAATTGGCAATCTTTCTGGAGAAAACCTGGTCTGATGAGGAGAGACGGCATCCATCCCACTTTGGAAGGAGCGGCTCTCATTTCTAGAAATATGGACGAATTTATTAGTCATCCAAAAACATGACATCCCAGGGTTGAGACCAGGATGCAGAGTTGTAGTCTTACACACTTCTCTGCGGCTTCCCACCTGATGCTGCCCCCCCCTCAATCAAAAAACACAAAAGGAGCAAATCCTCTTGTGCAAAAAAAATTTAAAACAAAAACTTTAACTGAACAAAAACATCAAACTATTAAATGTGGTTTGCTGAATATTAGATCTCTCCCTTTGAAGTCTCTGTTAGTGAATGATTTGATTTGTGATCATCATATTGATATATTTTGTCTTACAGAAACCTGGCTGCAGCAGGAGGATCATGTTAGCATTAATGAATCAACTCCCTCTGACTATTTAAATGTTCACGTTCCTAGAACCACAGGCAGAGGAGGAGGAGTGGCAGCTATCTTTAGATCAGGGTTACTAATCAGTCCTAGACCCAAGATTAGTTTTAGCTCTTTTGAATCTCTGATTCTCAGTTTTTCCCACCCAAAGTGGAAATCACAAAAACCTCTTGTGTTTGTTGTTGTGTATCGTCCAACTGGCCCTTATTCTGAGTTTCTCTCTGAATTCTCAGAGTTTTTATCCCAGTTAGTGCTGAGTACAGATAAAGTCATTGTAGTGGGTGACTTTAATATTCATGTAGATGTTGAAAATGACAGCCTAAATATTAACTTTAATTCTATATTAGACTCTATTGGATTTTCTCAAAGTGTTCACAGACCTACTCACTGCCTTAATCATACCCTTGACCTTGTGCTGACTTATGGCATTGAGAGTGAACAGTTAACAGTGTTCCCTCATAACTCTGTCTTGTCTGACCATTTTTTAATAACTTTTGAATTTACATTACTTGACTACACGGTTTCTGAGAAGAATTCTACATATAGAAGGTGTCTGTCAGAGAATGCTGTAACCAGATTTAAAGAGTTGATTTCATCATCCTTTTCCTCACTGCCATGTGCAGATATGACAGAGGACGGCTACCTAAATTTTACTCCAGTAGAACTTGACTCTCTTGTTGACAGCACTATAGCTTCAATGCGTACAACACTGGACAATGTTGCCCCTCTGAAAAGGAAGGTAATCAGTCAGAAGAGGTTGGCTCCTTGGTATAATTCACAGCTGCTTTAAAGCAGACTGAAGAAAGCTGGAGAGACAGTGGCGTTCCTCTAATTTAGAAGAGTCTCAATTAGTCTGGAAAGATAGTTTAATAACGTATAAGAAAGCACTTCGTAAAGCTAGAACTGCGTATTATTCATTATTGATAGAAGAGAATAAGAATAATCCCAGGTTTCTCTTCAGCGCTGTTGCCAGGCTGACAAAGAGTCCGAGCTCTGTTGAGCCATGTATTCCTTTAACTCTCAGCAGTGATGATTTCATGAGATTCTTCATCAATAAAATTGTTTCTATCAGAGAGAAGATTAATGGAATCCTTCCCATTATTATCACTGATGTATCATCAAGTAGAGGAGCTTTAGAAGTATCTTTCGAACCTGAATTGTATTTAGACAGCTTCTGTCCAGTTGATCTTTCTGAGCTAACAACAGCAATAGTCTCTTCTAAACCATCAACTTGTATGTTAGACCCAATCCCAACCAGACTGTTCAAGGAAGTTTTCCCCTTAATTGACACTTCCATATTGGATTTGATCAATCGGTCTTTGTTGATAGGATATGTACCTCAGACTTTTAAGGTTGCTGTAATTAAACCTTTACTTAAAAAACCTACTCTTGATTCAGAAGTGTTGGCTAATTATCGACCTATATCCAATCTCCCTTTTTTGTCCAAAGTTCTTGAAAAAATAGTTGCAGTTCAACTTTGTGATCATTTACATAGAAATAATCTGTTTGAAGAGTTTCAGTCAGGATTCAGAGTGCATCATAGCACAGAAACGGCACTGGTGAAAGTTACCAATGATCTCCTCTGAGCCTCTGATAGCGGACTTGTTTCTGTGCTTGTCCTGTTGGATCTCAGTGCTGCATTTGATACGATCGATCACAGCATTCTGTTACAGAGACTTGAACATGTTATTGGGATTAAAGGAACTGCATTAGGCTGGTTTAAGTCATATTTATCTGATAGATTCCAGTTTGTTCTTGTAAATGAGGAATCTTCCTCACACGTTGGAGTAAGTCATGGAGTTCCTCAGGGTTCTGTGCTTGGACCGATTCTTTTTACTTTATACATGCTTCCATTAGGTAACATTATCAGACAGCATGGCATAAATTTCCATTGTTATGCTGATGATACTCAGCTGTACTTATCTATGAAACCAGATGAAACCAACAGGTTGGTCAGACTACAAGCATGTCTTAAAGACATAAAGACCTGGATGACTCAGAACTGTCTGCTTTTAAATTCAGACAAAACTGAAGTTGTTCTCTTTGGACCTGAGCGCTTCAGGGAGAAATTGTCTAGTTATATAGTTACTCTAGATGGTATTTCCTTGGCTTCTAGTTCTACAGTGAGGAACCTTGGAGTTATTTTTTACCAGAATTTATCATTTGACGCACATATAAAACTGGTTTCTAGGACTGCCTTCTTTCACCTTCGTAATATTGCCAAAATCAGGAACATCCTGTCTCAAGGTGATGCAGAGAAACTAGTTCATGCATTTGTTACTTCAAGATTGGACTACTGTAATTCCTTATTATTGGGCTGTCCCACATATTCTCTGAAAAGCCTCCAGCTGATCCAAAATGCTGCAGCCAGAGCTCTGATGAGAACTAACAGGAGAGATCATGTTTCTCCAGTTTTATCTTCTCTTCATTGGCTCCCTGTTAAATTCAGAATAGAATTTAAGATTCTTCTTCTCACATATAAAGTTCTTAATGACCGAGCTCCATCATATCTTAAAGATTTAATTGTAAGATATTTTCCTAACAGAGCACTTCGCTCCCAAACTGCAGGTTTACTTGTTGTTCCCAGAGTTTCTAAAAGTAGAATGGGAGGTAGAGCCTTCAGTTATCAGGCCCCTCTCTTGTGGAATAAGCTGCCAGTAAATGTCCGGGAAGCAGACACCCTTTCCACTTTTAAGATTAGGCTTAAAACTTTTCTTTTCGATAAAGCTTATAGTTAGGGATGGCTCAGGTAATCCTGAAACATCCCATAGTTAAGCTGCTATAGGCTTAGACTGCTGGGGGACCTCATCTGTCACACCTTTCCTCACTTTGCTCTCTTTTTCCCCCTGTTTAATTTCAAAATTGATTTTATGTACATGTGACATTATTGTGGTTATTAACCTATGTTTCCCTGTTCCAACAGATATCCTTTGAATGGCGTTATGGTGTTTTTCCCCCCTCTTTTCCCTCTTTTCTGTCTTCTCAAACCCCAGCTGGTCGAGGCGGATGGCCACCCTTCCTGAGTCTGGTTCTGACAGAGGTTTCTTCCTGTTAAAGGGAGTCGTTCCTTTCCACAGTTGCCACAGGCACGCTCAGGACGGGAGATTGAACTGAAGACACATTTCGGTGCAATCTGTTGGTTTCCTTAGCTAGGATATTAATTTTTTGAATTAGCTCTATATGAATTAATTGGATTATGATTACAATGAATTGAATTCCAATTGGCTTGAATTGGACTATATTACTTAAGTGCCTTGAGATGATAATTGTTGTAATCTGGCGCTATATAAATAAAATTGAATTGAATTGAATTGAACATGAGACAAAATGCTTAACATGTCTTTCTGTTTATCTCTCCACTCACTCTCAGAGAAAACGCACAGAGTGGGGGTAAAGTAAATAAAAACTGTAATATAAAACGTCCCATTTTTTTCTTTAACACAACATACATGAAATTAATGCTTCGTTAATCCATATTAACATTGGCCGATGCACATTTCAACATCCTTTATCAGACTAACTTCAGTAAAGTTTACTCACCAGAGGCTCAAGCATCACATATACACACACACTCCGGGCACAAGGCAGAATGGTTAATAGCATGAGCTAGCACCATAGTGCTAACAACACAACTCACGTTCTCCTTAGTTTCTGTCACAAACACGGTAATCAAACCACAGCAGTCATAGGATACAGTCACCAGCAAAATAGTTCTATCTCTTTTGCACTCGTTATCTTTGTAATAGAGGTTGACTAATTTGGTAGGCAACTGTGTGTGGGAACTACTTCAAAACAGTAGGAAAAACTAAAGGTGATGACCTCATGCAGCTGGTTGAGAGAACAAAAACTGCAAAGCTGTCATCAAAACAAGAGGTAGCTACTTTGATGACTCAAACTTTTGATCCATATTTTGGAATGTTTGAATGTTTGTATTTTCTGCACTGGTGTTATTTAATTTTTTCTCCTTTGTCAGGTGTTGTATGAAGTAGCAAGATAAAGACAAACTTCTTGAAGTGAAAGTATTACTTGACATAGGATTTTACTTAAGTATAATTTAGTAGAAGCTGAAATCAGTCTTTAATTTTGTCTCAAAAAAGGGGGTTGATGGCACCGTTGTTGGTAGCGCTTTCAACAACAGGATGCATATGTTCAAGAGCCAGATATGGCATTTATTATTTTAAACTTCAAACTTAAGGCAAAAAAATACTACTACAATACTTTATACACCACTTTCATATTAATGCATACCATTTTGTTGGGTAGCTAACACAAAAATGTTACGATAGCACTTCCTAGTGGGATTTACACAATATAACTACACGGTTTAGGTTATCTAGTGCTAAGGTAAAATAGATGTTATTGAAACACTTCACATGCTTGTACTGTTATGACCACTGGAGGTTACATATTTTTCAAACAACTATATACTGTTATTCTCTGTATGCACAAACAACACATGGGATTGTTTAACTTTGAACACATTTGGCAGGCAGCTGTCCACAGAGAAAAAGCAAAATGTAAGCAATGTCTATGTCTTTGCTCATCCTGTCTTTGCTCATCCTGTTCAAACATGGATGTTGGAGGTTAGTTTCTAAATCTCGTTAATTCTCCCAATTTGTGGTCCATGGTGAGCCAGGCTTCATAATTAGCGAATCAAACATACAGCGATGGGTAATGGCAATAGTAGTTTAAGCATCTAATCACTGTGGCTTTGTTTATAATTATATGTCTACATTCAAATCAGTTATTTTCTCTTACAGGCCTTACATGTGTGTCATTCAGTGTGACAGCCTCATCCTACTCAGTGCTTGCCAATTGTGAGACAAAAACCAGGCCACTACTTTCCTTGCTCTCTGCATTGGGTGGCCTCAGTTGAGTCCCCTTGCAGTCAGGTGCGTGACACTGACAGGTCTGACAGCAGGCTAACCTCCTGCTGATGTCTTTTCTTCAACAAGAATAGCAGACTAAGGTGTCAAACTTCAGGCACTGCCAGGGGGGACAGAGGATTGTGACATGATGAACCACGTGATGATTAAAATATTTTCCTCACATAGAAATACAACAATATTTGTTTGTTGTATTAATACCAAGGCAAAGTGAATGAATGTATGCCACAAAGTATACAAAAAAATTATATGTACATGTAAAAAAAAAAATGTAAGGTTTTTATTTTGATGATATATAGGCCAGTGGTATACCATAATCACGTATCTGGTCAGGTCATTGTCATTTTTTAGTTTTGTAAAAATGGCTTTTGTAACATTGAGAATTCCATACATCCACCCATCCATATTCTATACCCACTTAATCCGTCGGTCGGGTCGCGGGGGGGGTGGAGCCTATTCCAGCAGTCACATTGAGAATGCATTTTTATTCATTTTGTTAAAAGCTGCTTATGCAATTAATGTAATACATTTACATTGACTGTTTTACTGGTTGATTTGCAATGGCGTTTATTTTAACAAACATTGTTCTATAATCATTTAAAAAAGACAGCCCTATGGGCTAGATATTGGTGCTGATCAGTGCAACTATATATATATATATATATGTATATATGAATATTTATGAGTGTGTGTTTATATAACACCCAGTGGTTTTCTGAGGTTATATATTTGAACTTTGAATTTTTTAATAAAATTAAATACAGACGAAAATCCAGGCAGTGGTATGAAAATTTGGTTAAAAGGTTCATTGCACTGTCCCTTGGTCTGCATTCTGCCAGATTTCAAAACTATTAACCATACAATTGAGGATGCTGCCGGTAGCTCTGGGAGATAAAACATATAACAATATTCCTGTCTGTGTAGCCTTACCCCCGTGAAAAGAAATGAAAGGGTTTAGATTAAATTCTCTCAAGAATTCAAAAAAAAAATTCATGTGTATTAATGCATGCAGTCTTCATAGAACACTCCTATGTTACATTTTACCGCAGAGGCTGATCATTTATATGCATATGTGTCTTATGGAAGCAACAAAGTCGATGTACCATCAAATTTTCCTTAAATGTTTTAAAACAGCAACATCTCACTGGTGAAAAATTTAAATACGCAGTATGGACAACGATGCTAAAATCTAGTACTGAGCCACAGTACAGCTCACACCTAGTTATTCTATAGCTTTTCGTCCAGTTTGGGGTGGGGGTAGTGACAACTTGAGCTGGTGGGACAGGGAAGAGGACTAATGGAACTGTAGGAGGGATAGTATCAGAGCTGGCCCATACCAGACTGAACACACAATTAAAATATACATAGCATATATACACTCTTTTACAGGGTGTATGCAACAGTGTGTGCAAGATATAGGAAGAGATTATGATGAAGGGAATGCCCCCTGAGCACACATTAACTGGAGTGGTAAATAGTCTGGCCTTTTATATGTCCTGCTCTCTCTTTCTCAGTCACACTCACACATACTCTTGCACACACACCTGTCATGGCTAATGCAGTAGTGGTGCGTAGGGGGTATGGAGCAAGATGTCAGCACTGTCATCAGGCAGGCAATGAACTGCAGAAACCAGATTGTGACGTGAAGCTGTGTGTGTGTGAGATAAAAGAAAGTGAGAGAGAGAGATTGAGAGCAAGAAAGAGAGGAGACTATCCTCCTTCACAAAAAAGGCCATATGGCTTGTATTCATTCAGGCAGAAATAGCAAATAATTAACATTCCAAAAATGTGCAACGGTTGTGAGATTAACTGCATTTGATGGGTACAACTGGTGCCCATGATAGTACTACTGCTTTGTAAAAGGGATATTTTCTAACCCTAACCAAGTTTATTTTCTAACGATAACCAGAAAATTAAATTTAACATGTTTTGTTGACACGTAACCAAGGCTACCGGCAAAATGGCCTAACCCTATTTTAATGTGGCTGAAAGTTGCATTGTAAGAAGAATGTATTTTGGGCCTAACCATAATTGTTTATCCTAATCCTAACCAAGTATTGTTATTGCTCAAGTCCAACCAGTAAAAGTGTTTTAGTAAAGTGTGATTGTCTTAGTCTCATTTCACCCCACGCCCCCTTCCTAATTAAGAGGATTTGTGGCTTCACAATGAAAAACTTGAGAAAGACCTCTTCTCTAATGTGTAAACACTCACGAGTCATACTTTCCTTATTATTCTGTCAAACAGTCTGTTGTTCAATTATCAAATGGTTACATGGATGGAGGAGAAGATGACATGCACAATGACTCAGACTCAAAGGTGAAGCTCAAAAACAACGCCTGTCTGTCCCCTGCAAATGTCTATTTTCTCCGACTCAGCAAGTCTTTTTCACATTTGGATTCTAAAGACTTGTTTCCACATACTGACATTCATATCCAGTAAATTTCTTTTAAAGCAATAAAGTTTGAAGAAAAAAATACCTGCTTAGAATTTTTCATAATAAAAGTTTGGCTATGTTGTTGATAATAAATCAACAAATACATCACCAGAGCAACATATGTATTTGTCTGTACTACATGCATCCTTCCCTCTTGCCAAAAACTGCCAAGACAATGGTGTGATGGTTTCCATTGTGTCTTGTCTAGTGTATTATCCTCTTTATGATGTTCATATCCATCTACCAAATATTTATCACTGCAATGTTTTCTCAAGTTGACAAAGTTCTTTGGGAGAGGAGATATTTTCTGCTATGCTTTTTATGCACCTGGCCTGTATGTTTACACCTGGGCCATAATCTTTAAAATCCATTCTTTGAGGGTACAGCTATAAAAGTGTTAAGGCCCCCTGGATTCAAATATCAAAACAGAAAAAGTGAAAATTGACCATATTTGCAAATAATTTTACAGACATAATGGTGGTCGATTGGAATAACAGTCACTGTTCTGGACTCAGGGGTCAGTTTTTGTTTTTGCTCCAGCTCCACTGAAAAAATAAATAAATAAGGTATGTTAGGGATAGAGTTGTAGGACTGTATTGAGCTCTCTTTATATGATCTTTGGAATATTAATGTTGCCTCACTGGAGCTCCAGACTTAAATATCTGGAATGGTATATGACTTACTGTAATCTCACTCTTCAAAATAAGCAATAAAGCCTGTCTGTAGTAAGATTTTCGTAAATCGCTCAGCCTAGAGGGGGGCATGCCAGCTGAGATGCAGAACTACACCTCCTACAAGAATGCAACTTCATTGCTGACAGTTCATTCAGAGGGGAAGGTGACTTGTGCTCGTAGTGGCTGATGAAGTCTCAAGCTGCAACTGTGAAGAGGAGATGAGGAGCAGGTTATACTCGTCTCTAACACAGAGTAAACATTTCTCATTCATAGTCTTCAGAACAAAGTGGCGATTTAATTTTTTAAGGGGATGGATGACTTTAAAAACAGTCAAAAATACTATTTATAAAGAATGTTGTTTGATTTTTGGCAGTGAAAAGAGCTGAATAAGGAATTCCTACTGTCATATTACATATGTCATGGTTCGATGGTGGAGGCGAGGAAGGAGGAGACAGAGCAGGAGCCAAAAATTATTGGAAAGCTATTTATGAAAAAACAAAGCGTGGCAAAGGCAAAAAAAAAAAAAAAAAGACAACTAGGGAAAACAAAAACACAATGCAAAGAAAACTTCAGACTTACTAGACTCACAGAGAGGTATAAGGGGTTAGAAACAGTGAGGATCTTACAAATGCTAAGGAAAAACCGGGAGACTAAATACTGTGGGGAGAGTGATTAGTGAATGACTGCAGCTGAGGGGAGTGGAGCTGATAACTAAACTGGAGAGAGACTGAGGAAGTGAGTGAGGAAATGACAGAACCTGAACAAGAAATGGAATGAAAATTAGCATCAAAACAACACATGAGCATGACAACTTAGGCTGTAAAAGATAATATAAGTAAAATGTAAGCAAAAATGATAAATGGTTGAAGTTTAATTATTCTAAAAATGGCTTGAAATGATTGTCAAAAATGTGTTATTGTTGAGAAGTTTGTGGTTACATTTTTTCATTGAATTAGTGCCATTTGTAAAGAAATATTCAGCATTACAGCATGTTTGACAAGTTTATGTATAGATGGTTTAATAAAAAAACAATCAAGTGGCTTAAGGGTTCTTTCATTGCTGAATATATTGTATTATGTGAATAAAGACAATGAGAATTCTACTTGAATATTCAGATTAATTCAGGAACTTTACCTGAAATTTTACGGTCATAACTCTTCCATCAGTATCCTGAAACAGATGATTCTGTTTGAAATTATCACTAATACTCAGATGAATTTCAGTCTTTTTTTAATCTTTATTTTCATCAAACAAACATTCAAATATGCATGTGTACAAATGTACATGAAAATAAAGCATACACCTTGCTTTTGAAAAATTTCCACACTACCCAGATCTAACCACCCCCCACCACACATGCCCACAGTTGAGTGACAGGTTAGAGTCGGGATAAATCTACAAGTAGCAACCTACATTCATGTAATTTTAATGATTACTCCCCAAACTCAGGACAGAGGCAAAACAGTCACGGTCACTCATACATACACACAAGCACACACGTGTTAAAATTTCTTGTGTCTCACAGCAAAGACAGATCCACACTTGTGTTGCAAACAGAAAATGCTCAAGCACACTGATTAATGTGTCAAAGAAAGATGATCTGTTTTCTAACTATATTAATCTGGACCATGTGCAGGAAAATAATTCATGTAATTTAAAAAAATGCATCCTCTTAATGTTAAAACGAATTAAATGTAATCTTGTAATCTCGCTCAAATGTGGTTTTGAATGACAATAAAGTCTGTCTAAATCTAAATATATATTGCATTTCTAAATATTTGAAACTTTATTAGCATTCTAGGCAATGATTTAGATCATTTAGATAATTACACAGCCATAGATGTAGAACACGGTTATTGCAATTTATTGGCTTTAACCATATTTATCCTTTTGTCTTTGTGTGTGTAATTTTATTGCATGTAAGATAAACAGTGCATGAACCAATTAGAACTTTACATATTCACTCAAATTTGACCCAGTATATCTTTATGTATTTTCTTTTACAGATTTTTAGATCTTCAAAAAGTATTGAAAAGTAACTCAAATAAAGTAATTAACAAAGCCTTTTTTTTATTATTATTTACTGACGGAGTGTGATCCTACAGAAGCATTTGAACCTTTGGTTTTATCTGCTTCAGAATTAAATTAAAACAGACATTTATAGATCAGTCCTGTTCATCCTTAATGAAGGTATGTCAGCCTATTCTTTCTTACTGGACACCTTCAACCCATGTTTGTGTGTTTCTTCATATTAAGAACTCACTGAAGACATAAGTCAACCTGGCCCTTATGCAGAAAGTGCAAGTACAAATGGAAACCATGTCAGACCCACTGCCATGTTCCCACATGGCATGATGTTCCAATGCTGGAATGAAGAGTCTTCACTGAGATATAACACTCAACACTTAGTAATATTTACAGGATCAAACTGCATATTGCAACCAACACCTCTGATTCATCCCCAAACTATGATGGCTGATGGAAACCCTAAAACACGTGTAACAGCCATGCAACAGCCAGCCAACAGTGTGTTTTGTCTCTTATGAGCTACTGTTGTAACATGGCATAGCAACTTGCGATAATTGGAGTAATGAAAGCATGATGATTGTTATTTTCACATAATAATTATACACTTGTATAAAGATACTGTATTTCTGAATACTATATTTCATTTCTGCCAAAAGACTGAGCTAAATTTTGCACATTGTAACTTTACTCCAAAAATTCCTAGTTTTCTATTTTTCCGATAACCTTTTGCCCTGTCCACATTCTCCTAAAAAATGTTAGATGGGCAGCAGTGTTCTTTTCTTTTTCTTTTTTAATAGTACCTCAGTAAATGCTTTACATTGTACAACATTAATTCTGTATAGTCAATGTATATAAAAATTTTTCATATGTATATGGTCTGCTGTTTAAGAGATCTTATTTTATCTTAGATAGTTTCTATCTTGGTAAAAAAAAAAAAGAAGAAAAGGTTAGATTTACCTTGAAAATGTACTTGAAGTGATGCAACTGATTATTCAGTAGTCCTATGTTTTATGTACTTGAAGGGAGTTACATTGTACTAAACTGCTGGAAATTATTTTGAAAAGAAAGTCTTCTGAAACTGGCAGTTAATTTTTTTTCTTTTTTAAAGGCCATATTATATTTTTATTTTTATTATTATTTTATTATATTATATTACATTTATTATATTATAATATAATAAAACAAATACACACACACACCTATATGTATATATGCATTTACAAAAGCCCATTCCAACAAAAAAAAACAGATGATCAGAAATTGTAGACTCTAAACAACATTTCTCCATGTGGAGAAATGATTTCTTTGTGATGTAAGCTATTATTCTCCAGCAGTGCCAGTGCAGTTTCTGTGCATCATTACCCATGGCCATAACACCACATAATGACAGCATTTCACTATTCCTATAACTGTTAGGCCTGAAATGACATGCGCACAGTTGCTATTTTTTCCACCCTGCTTCACAAAACCAATTATATTAAGAATCTAAATAAGAAAAATACATTCCACAGATTCTTTCTGTCGATAAACAAACGTGCATCTTTTATCACACAGTTCCCAGCACGATGTCCTTCACAATTGTTTCAAGAACATTATGTGGTTTTGTTTTAAGCTTCACCTTTTGAACTACACAAAACTGTTAGAAGCATGATGAGGGCCCTTACAATATAAGAGTTGTCATATTTTTGAGGGGGTTATCCAGGAAGTTTGATAGCAAATCTGAGCATGTAAGAGGACTTCTTGTTCTTCTTCTTGTACAAAAAATAAGGTCCATGCCAAGTTGAGATATTTTAAAACAGCAGGATGTATGATGATGACCAATGTAGGGAACATGCAGTCGCACAGACAAGAAAGGTTCATTTAAAGTGCGCCTCGGCTGCCTGTGGCTGACTTCTTCGGCCGATGAGAGCTGCCAGAGATGTAGGAGCCACATACACAAACTACATTTATCAAATCAATGAACTGCTACAGAGAAAACAAAATTTTATTGCATGTAACGTTTTTTGAAAACATTTTGAACTCCGAAGAATGGTTGGCTACCGGGGGCTGAAAAGCTCAATGAATGCAGCATGTCTGCAATTGTGATGCATATTTTGAGCAACAAAAAAAATCATTTTAATGTTACAAGATCACCATTATCTTCATATTTAGAATTACATTTAAAAAAACTAACAAACTAAAATAAAATGCATTTAAATGAAATTCATATGATTTATTTTCCAAAGCCACAGTGAGCTGCAGCAGAGGGATGAATATTTAGTTTCAACAGAACAGCAGAATAATGCCGACCCCTAGTGTCATCCACCAAGGCAAAGTTACCAAATTTAGGTATGTGGTTAACAAACTCGATAACCTTCAATATGCTATAGAGCTACTTCACAACTTTGAATATATAATGCTAGTCTAATTAAAGGTGCTGTTAACTTCATAATTTTCAAAACCTGCCATACATTTACTGACATTGTGTCTGTAGGATTTGCTAACTTCTGGGTATGTCTTGTAGAGATGTCTGTTTCCTAATAAATATGAGCTGACTGGCTTTGTTTATGTGCCACTTTTTTTTTTTTTTTGGAACTCATATTTTATTTTCACCAAAATCTTCCATTCCATACATACAGTACAATTTTACATTTTCACATTGCACTTTACACATATACAGCTGCTGCTTTGGTATAATTTCTATGTATACTTACACATGTAAATGATAAAATATAATATGTAAAAAAAAATGGAAAGAAGAGAAAAATAGATAAATAAAAGAATAAACAGAATAAACAAAAAGTAATAACAAGACAAAAGTACACCGTTTTTATTGCATTAACAGACTGATTACAGGGCTCCATATCTTTATAAATGTGGGTCTTTGTAGCCTTATTGCAAATGTAATTTGTTCCATCTCACATAGTTCACATACTTTTTTAAGCCATATATTATATGTTGGCGGTTCTGGTTTCAACCATCTTATTGTGATGCACTTAATAGTATTCCCCAATAGCATTTGTAAGAGATAGTTTGTGGCTCTTCCCTCAAAACCTTCTGGGATTGAACCAATGACCCGACTACCCTCGGGTCATTAGGGATATTTTGGTGAAATACTTCTCTCAGGGCGTCTAACACTTCCTTCCAAAAAATACTCAACTTCGGACAAGACCAGAAAATGCGAGTGTGGTTTTCACTTTGTGGCCCACAGTTTCTCCAACACTTGTCTGAGGTGGTTAGGACCCACTTTGTGGTTATTTGTGGTGTCCGGAACTATCTCATTATGACTTTTCATCTGAACTCCCACCAGATATTTGCATTAGTCATTTGATGCTGCTCTCTCAAAATCTCTGTCCAGGTATCTATTGAGATAACTGCGTTCATTTCAACCTCCCATTTCTCCTTTGTTTGTATAGTGTTGTCTGTGTTCATTAACAAAAAAGTCTAATATAACTAAGAAATCACTTTTCCAACCTCATTTCCAGCTTATAATTTAAAAAGAAATTCTTCAAATAGACTCAGATTTTTCCCTTTTTCCCATTCCTTATGTGTTGCAAGAAAATGCCGCAGTTGTAGATATCTAAAAATGTCAGTCCTTGGAAGAGTGAACTCCTGTCTTAATTGTTTGAATGGCTTAAGCTCTCCATTATGAATGAGTTGATACACATAACACAGTCCACCTTGAGACCACTTTTTGAATCCTACATCCATACGTGCTGGTATAAAACTTTTTAAGTAACTTATATCGCCCGCTGATGAGATTTGCTTTGACAGGCTAAAGGCAGTCTTGTATAGCTTTCCAAATTTTTAGGGTTACTCTAGTCCACTCCCCCATTGGGTATTTTTAAGATTATCATCTAGGAAGGGAAGTGCTTTGAGGGGTTTTGGGCTGAGATTATTTACAATATCAAGCCACTGTGTATATGCCAAACCCTAGTCCAAGAAATTAGGGGTAAAAATTGTGCGGCCCAGAAGAAGTATCTAAAATTCGGAAGTCCCACACCTCCATTTGGTTTAGCTAACTACAGTGTTTTTGATCTTACTCTTGGTCATTTTTCTTGCCAAATAAATTTTGAGACTATTTTGTTTAATTTATCAGTTTTTAATTTAGGAACTTCTATGGGCATTTCCTGGAACAGATACAACAACCTGGGTAAGACGTTCATCCATATACTCTCTACACGACCTATTAGGTATAGAGGAAGTTTCGACCATCTCTCTAGATCCTCACTGATGTGTTTGACTATTTTTTTATAATAGTAGTATAAAGTTGAGCTGGGCTAGGGGTTCAATACTGATAGCAAATAACAAGGGTGGAAGAGCACACCATTCAATAGAGAGATGGGCCTGTATGACTGGCATTCAGTAGGGTCTTTACCTTCTTTGTGTATTACTACTACAGTTGCTTCTCTCCAAGATGGTGCCAATGTGCCTAATTGTAGAGCATAGTGATATGTTTTTAGTAGAAGGGGGGGACAATATTTCATTAAAGCTTTTATAGAATTAATTGATGTAGACATCGGGTCCTGGACTTTTATTATTTTTCAGGGCTGCGATTGTCTCTTTAATCTTCCACTCCTCAATAGGGTTCATCCATGTATTTTGACATTGTATCCGATAACTCAGTTAATTTAATATTTTCCAAGAAGGATGTTAGGGCGTTACCATCAGAGCAGGTGTCAGTATTTTCGTACAATGATTTCTAGAATCCAGCAAAACATTCAACTATTTCATCCGGTTTTGTTATCACAATAGGTGAGTTATTACTTTTTAAGTTACTTTTTTTTTAACATGTAACCCTCCTTTTCCTTCTCCTCTCCATTGTGTGTGACTCAAAATCTGTCTGGAAAAAGCAGACCGTACCGGACTCCTTATCGTTCTCGGAGTAGTTTTCAGACATCCGTAATGGCTGCTCTTGCTCTGGCTACACTCGCTGTGTAATCCAGGTAGATGGCCACCGGATTTCCATTGTAACTCAGTGAGACCTGATGTCGAGCCCTTCTTAAAATATCCATGCAGTCTCTGTCATAGTGTAATTTCACAATAATGGCACAAGGTTTGTCTCCTGGCTTCCTAGACCCAAGACTGCAATGAGAGTGATCCATTTTTATGACCTTGTCCATCCGCAATGGCTCTTTCAGTAGTTTAGAAACTGCTGTGGTTGAGCTTGAGGCCGGTTGTTGTGGGACTTCCACAATCAGGATATTCCCTCGTCTCACCCCTCTAGGTTTTCACATTTTCCTTTCAGGTCTTCCACTACACTTTTAAGAGTGCTCATCATGGTTAGAAGGGAAGCAACTTCATCCAACCATGCTGAGAGCCCACCTTCGATGTCGCTGATGTTCAATTTCGGACTGGATGGCAGTGGCCTTATTCCCAATTTCAGATTTTACCGCTTGTAACTCACATTTTAGTGCGTCAAAATCTTCAGCTAACACGTTTTCCAATTCCTGCCTTATCACTATGTATATATTCAGTCTCAGAGAAGAGAGGATGACTTTATCACATCCAGATCCATGCTTGTAGCTTCTGGCTTTGTTTGCACAGCAGGTCGGTTGGGGCTACCTTGAGCACCTGGTGCCCAGGCCACAGGCGAGCGAAAGGGACTGATATCAAACGTTGATGGTTAGTGATGACGGTTATATGATTTAAGTAGTATTTCATAGTTTGGATGCCGTTGAAACTTTAAATTATCAGTGGCCCTGCAGGAGCGCTCACAAAGACACCTTACTCCATCAATGTGCCACTCTTAAGACCATAGTATGTGGTTGTTGTATATATACAACAACCTACACGTGAGCGTAAACACATCTGCGCGAATAAATTATTTCGTCTCACGTGCACAGATTTCAGCTTCCGCGTGCACTTGTTTGATCTTCCGCTGCCACTCTCGCTCTCTCTCTCCCCTGTGCTCGCTCGCGGTGGAGTCCTGCTTGCTCGAAGCAAGGACTTTTGACAGTTTGGGGGTGGAGACCAAGGCTGACCATGTATACAAGGAGCAACATAATGTAATGAAACTGCACCCACACTGTGTAGTGCTGGCAAGATTGTACAGATTGCATTAAACTCTTGCCGATGGAACAAACAAAAATACATAGAATGCAAGTCTTCAAAATATTATTTGGCTGATGACAGGGTGTGAAAACAATGCGAGCTTCATTTGTGCATTCAGTTCCTGTTGTTATTATTATTAACACCTATGTTAATGCAAAAAAGAGAATGTACATTGCATCATTCCAGGCTGTTGTTAGTTTTAGATTATTAGGAAACGGTTTCAAGTTTTAACTGGGAGAAACAAACCTTACTATTCTTATACAGAACCATACGGTTTGTTCACATCTTGATAATGAGTGGAATGTTGTTATTCTTTTTAGATATAATGTGGAATAGAAATGATGTTGAACTAAATAGCTCAAAACTATTCCAGAATGAATGATTGCAAGGAAATTATATTTTGCAGATATGGTTTAGTGATATTTGGAGGGATAGATGGCTTTTCAAGGAAGGTAAAAAAACCAAAAGATGTTTCGATCATTTCTTTTATGTTACAGTCAAATTTAAAAACAGTATCGTTGCTACTGCCAAAGCTTTTTTTTACTGTTGTTGTTTTCCATGGGTTATGCAGGTTAAGATTAATAATAACAACAAAATATCAGCTGCTTTGAAGTTCTTTGTTCAGTTCTTTGTCAGGTAAGAGAGTTTGTTTAAATTTTCAAAGCCTGAAATTAAAAGAAAATAAACTAATATACCATACATGTAGACATGCTCCCTTGTTTTCTGGGTACTCCCTGAAATTCAATCAGGTACTCCTCAAAGTCCCTTTGTCCCACTTTAAGAGTTCTAAAACTGTTACGTTTCATGTCCTATACATATTTATATACCAAAATGTGGACTGAACACAAGTTTGAGCCCTATTTTTTTAAATTCTGCTCTCACTGAATTTCTGACCATTACTGCACGCTTATGTTTCTCTGTCACTCCTGCCCCCTCTTGCAATATTTACATCAGACCCCATTTGAAGACCCATTCATCCATCCATTTTCTAATCCATCCATTTTCTAATTTTCTTAATCTGTCAGTCGGGTCACGGGGAGCTGGAGCCTATCCCAAACGGCTATAGAGCAGTTTGTCCCCCGCTGTATCGAGACACATCCACCTGGCCTTCAGCACACCAATAGTACGCTCCACAATAGCACGGGTGCGCCTATGACGGTCGTTGTCGTTACAGGGCTGACTAAGGGTGTCAATAGCCAGACGGCTAAAGCATAGTCTCGACAAACCTGGAGAAAATAGTGAATTTTAGGTAAATAATCTCATGAAGTTTGCATGGTGAATATTCACAATCCGTTAAGTCACTTACCAGCAACACAGCCATATTCATGCGCGCCTTGCAC
Organism: Leuresthes tenuis; assembly: GCF_036924035.1. Lineage (NCBI taxonomy): Eukaryota > Metazoa > Chordata > Actinopteri > Atheriniformes > Atherinopsidae > Leuresthes > Leuresthes tenuis. Next base: position 37,809,945 of record NW_027325358.1, on the reverse strand, counting down.
AAGACCCATGTCAACTGAGCTAATTTGCAGCACAAAGCAGCCGTACGACGATGAGAGCTTTGATCACCAAAGGGAGCGCACGACTCACAGAGGACTGAGACGCACGTGATCTGTCTCCAATCTCCCTCTCTAAAAGGTTCCCGTGGCCAAAATTGCAAAATGGCCAAGGACCAGGACATGTGGTGAAATTGGGTTTGATCAGTGTGTTTTTTTCTGGAGTTGTGGCTCTATTTGCAGCAACAGAGTCCTTGGCAATCTAAATCAGCCATTCTGTTCTGTCTGTCTCCACAAGGATATCTACACGGTCTCAGAGCACACACTCTCTTCCAAGAGCCTGGCGCACTCAGGCATCCAAAAGTAGCAAGTCAGCCGCTGGTTACACTTATGTACATAATACCCTATAATTATATTTATTTACGATATCTTCAAAGTTATTAAATATACAATCCATTAGTCAAACAAACTTGATTCAAATAACAGCGGACTATTTTACGTGACTCCTACGATAGATCTGGATCACTCGTAAATTCTGTTCGTACCAGAAAGAAAACTCAAAATACGAAAAAAATGGGGAATAAGGCAAGTTCTCTTAAATCACTCGTACGCACGATTTAAGAAGAAATCTGTTCATACGAGTGGTTCTTGCATTAGGCCCAATGTTCTAATTTACTACATATCTGATGCAGGAAATGTCAGAAGACTTTTTGAGGGCCAAAAGGATAATCTCATCACTTGTGCATCCAAGCAGCTTTTGGACAATGACTTATTTCTAATGGCTGGGAGGATGGTTGGACACATTCATAATTCATTCATGTTGTTGGCTCAGCCCAGCAGTGCTCCATATCCTTTCAGGTGGTACTGCTGACACCTGCACAGTCAAACTGGAAGATTGCCCTGATCTTGATCGAAGGGAAGCAGTGTAAGCAGTAAGTACAACTTCAATAAAGACTAGTTAATTGATACAGGATTGGCACATAATTGTTTCAAGCTGCTGTGGCTTCACTTTTTTTTTTTGCTTTTCCACTTATGGATTTTCCCACACTACCACATGACTGGTGTTGCTATCATCAGATGTCATGAAAGCCCAAACATATATTTACAGAGGATACACTGTTCTTCCTTGGTTATTGGTCATTTGACAAGCCACCTTTCTAGGGGCATTTTAGGAATTCAGACTTCTTTCAAAATGCTTTGCTGAAATTGCTTTATGATTTATGGGCAAGGAAATTGCCCATAAATCACCTCTATCAACTTCTGAAATGAAATTGTAAGTATGTTGCTTGACTTTTCTGACATGGCTTGGGTTTGAAATTTAAACAGTTCACATTGTTAAGTTGCAGCATCCTGTGAAATTGTCACTGACTGACTGATCTTGTCATTTTCACATTTAAATATTCACAGATTTACTGGGCTCATTTTAACATGGAAAGTACATCTGCGTAAATCATTCTCTGCAGGTAAAATCTCTAATTTATATATTATTATTGTTTCATTGTTGTTGTAACAGTCATTGTAAAATTTTTAATTGAGTTGCATGACAATTTGAATTTATCCCATGGGGGATGAATGAAGATTGGAACAGCTATTTCATTCAGTTTTAGAGTTGGTATTGTTGATATTTTTTGTAGGATGTATTGTGTTCTGCTTTCTCTCAGAAACATCACCCACCCCAGTGCCTCTTTGGCAAGGGTGTTTCTGTTTGGGTTGCTATGGTGCCCCCTAAAACCGCAGAGTGAACGGTCTAATTATAAAAGTATTGGCATAACTTTGTATCTTTATTGAGGGAAGTTTAACAATACACAAGTCTATATATTTATAAGAATGCTTTAAAATGATAAGCAATGTTTAGTTCTAACCAAAAGGTATTTCTGTACTGTACTTCACTTTTATCTTTACCAATTTACCAACCAATTACACATAAACAATGGACGCCAACACAAGCTACAACCCTCAGGGGGAAAAACTCATTTGCCTTTTGAAAAATTGTTTTTAAAGGTCCTAGACATAACCATGCTTCAAATTAAGCAGAGGAGAACGGGTTTACTGAAGATCAGTTCATCTGGAGTCTAGAGATAAAAATCTAAATGAGATTGATAAGAAATTCATCAGTCCACATAATTTCAATTCAATTCAGTTTTATTTATATAGCGCGAAATTTCAACAGATGTCATCTCAAGGCACTTAAATAATATAGTCCAATTCAAGCCAGTTGGAGTTCAATTCATTGTAATCATAATCCAATGAAATCCAATTAATTAATTTCAAAATCCAATTCATTCATATAGAGCCAATTCAAAAACAATTTCCATTAGCAACCCTCTAGCAGAACCCGAGCAGCCGAGACCTCAGGGTGGCTGGGTGACTGTCAAATTTCAAATAGATTTTCCCCACTCAGCGACACACCCGCTGAGGACAAAACCCTGGTAATTGGCAGCTCTATAGTCAGAAACGTGGCATTAGAGACACCAGCGACCATAGTCAAATGCATTCCAGGGGTCAGAGCGGGCGACATAGAATCCTATATAAAACTGCTGGCAACGGATAAGCGTAAATACGGTAAAATAGTTATTCACGTCGGCGGTAATGACACCCGGTTACGCCAATCGGAGGTCACTAAAATTAATGTTGCATCGGTGTGTAATTTTGCCAAAACAATGTCGGACTCCGTAGTTTTCTCTGGACCCCTGCCAAATCTGACCAGTGATGACATGTTTAGCCGCATATCCTCATTCAATCACTGGTTGTCTAGATGGTGTCCAGCAAACAACGTGGGCTACATAGATAATTGGCAATCTTTCTGGAGAAAACCTGGTCTGATGAGGAGAGACGGCATCCATCCATCATCCAAAAACATGAAACCACAGTCTATGTTCACGTTCCTGCAACCACAGGCAGAGGAGGAGGAGTGGCAGCTATCTTCAGATCAGGGTTACTAATCAGTCCTAGAGCCAAGATTAGTTTTAGCTCTTTTGAATCTCTGATTCTCAGTTTTTCCCAAAGTAATCACAAAAACCTCTTGTGTTTGTTGTTGTGTATCGTCCACCTGACCCTTATTTTGAGTTTCTGTCTGAATTCTCAGAGTTTTTATCCCAGTTAGTGCTGAGTACAGATAAAGTCATTGTAGTGGGTGACTTTAATATTCATGTAGATGTTGAAAATGACAGCCTAAATATTAACTTTAATTCTATATTAGACTCTATTGGATTTTCTCAAAGTGTTCACAGACCTACTCACTGCCTTAATCATACCCTTGACCTTGTGCTGACTTATGGCATTGAGAGTGAACAGTTAACAGTGTTCCCTCATAACCCTGTCTTGTCTGACCATTTTTTAATAACTTTTGAATTTACATTACTTGATTATACGGCTTCTGAGAAGAATTCTACATATCGAAGGTGTCTGTCAGAGAATGCTGTAACCAGATTTAAAGAGTTGATTTCATCATCCTTTTCTTCACTGCCATGTGCAGATATGACAGAGGACGGCTACCTAAATTTTACTCCAGTAGAACTTGACTCTCTTGTTGACAGCACTATAGCTTCAATGCGTACAACACTGGGCAATGTTGCCCCTCTGAAAAGGAAGGCAATCAGTCAGAAGAGGTTGGCTCCTTGGTATAATTCACAGCTGCGTGCTTTAACCCCTTAACATTGTTATGTCCCGCCAGCAGGACGTTGCATACTTCAGGAGAAATCTGGGGTTTTCCTTAGCCCCCCATTTCTATGTTCCTAAATATGTTATATACCATTGGAAAGCTATGGGTCCAATTATATATGCCAATCCAGGATACAATCAAAAATTCCCATCAGATGCATTATTTTCCACATATTCTTGATCATAATTTCAGTTAGCATGCATGTATTAGCCACACTGTGATACCAAAACAGCTCCAGTCTTTAAACTTTTGAATGACATCTGACTTGTTCCAATTGATGACTGTTTACCCTGTCTGCTGGGGCACAATAGTCAATTACTCATTGATCACTCAAAAGTATCTGCACCTATTCTTCTGTGTGAGGCTCAAACCATGCTCATTTCGAAAATACCTTTCAGGCGTTTTGAAGCTTCAGCTAATAACATTCTCCTAAATTTTCACTATTTTCAGCTTTTTCAGTATGGTCAGCTATCCCCATTAAGCTTTTCAGCATTTACACGAATGAATGAACGAACGCATACTATTTCTATGTTGGCGCATAGCTACTGTTATGTGGCTACTTGCAGCTATAGGAGAGCTGACGGAGGGAATTCTACACACACCTTGACCATCGACACGCATGGCTGCACCACAGCTCATTCACGCTGGTAAGAACGTCCATCTTACTGAAAGTCGTTGTTCACATTGTCAAAATTTGATAAATATCCTGCCATGTTTCACAAAACTGTCAGTAGCAAATTCTGTGTGAAGTTAGCCGACTGTCACAGAGCAAGGAGAACAATTAAGACAAAACCTACACCATCATGGAGAAATGAGGAAACAAAGAAACTGAAAAGAAACTGCAGGAGTGCTGAAAGGAGATGGAGAAAATCAAAACTAACAATTCATTATCAAATTTTACACCTCAAAACCTACAATAATGCAATCAAACAGGCAAGAATTTCCCACGTGAAAAAACTGATCTCTGACAATAAAAACAATCCCAAATTTCTCTTTAACAAACGGTAATTTAAGCAGATCCCACAAAACAACATCAGGTACTCTCTGTGAGGACTTTGCAGACCACTTCAGAAGTAAAATTGATGACATCAGATCCAGTCTTTTATCTCAACAGTTTTTAGCCGTCACCACACCTGGATCATTGCTTTTACCTGAGGAAACACTGGAGAGTTTTGCCCTGGTTGATGTGAGGACACTTGGTCGAGTCTTCTCCCAGGTAAACCCAACAACCTGCCTTTTAGACCCAATTCCCACACCGTGTTTTTAAACATTTTATGGATTCTTTGAGAAGCAGCTTTTAAACATTGTGAGTTGCTCTCTCCAGAAGGGTGTCTGCCCCACCTCTTTTAAAACAGCGGTGGTGAAGCCCCTTCTGAAGAAGAGCAATTTAGACCCAAACATTCTTAACAATTACCAGCCTGTATCCAACTTACCATTTTTAAGTAAAATATTAGAAAAAAAAGGGGGTTTTGGTCTTGGTACTACTGGATCTTATCGCCGCCTTCGATACAGTAGACCATCACATTTTATTAAACTTTTAAAAATTTTAACTGGTTTGCTTCCTACCTCACAGATCAATACTTCTTTGTAAGTATGGATACATGTTCCTCTGGGACCCATGAGATCGAAGCGACCCATGGGTCGCTTGATGCCCTTTTTAACTGCATTTTAGATATCAAGTCATGGATGGCAGCGAACTTCCTACAGCTCAACCAGGACAAAACTGAGGTCATTGGTCCTAAAGGCCAGAGAGAGAAGCTTTTAACAAAATGACAAGATCTTAAACCATCAAAAACTGTAGAAAATAAAATAAAATCTGGGCGTGATTTTTGACTCTGATCTTAGTTTTATTCCACATATCAAAAACATAACAAAGATAGGTTTTTACCATCTTAAGAATATAGCCAGAGGCCGCCCGTTTCTCTCTCAGGCCAGCATGATGCATGCTTTTATCTCTAGTCATTTAGATTACTGTAATAATCTAATAATAATAATAATAGTAATAATCTAAACTGCTGGAGTGAATGCATGGAACCATTACAGTGTTGTGACCTGGGGGCCATTCATTGTGTGCTGAAATGTTTTACCCGAGTGACAGTTTTAACTGTCCGTTAACCTTTTTTGTAATTTCTTACGGTGATTGTTTTACCTGAAAGGTAAAAGTTTCAAATTCAATTTAAAACAGTTGTGTGAAACTGCTGACCTGGGACCACATTTGGGCTGTTGATGTTTTTGTAAAGTCCTCCGTTAAGAGTTTGTGAATTTCGTCTACAGACATATAATTGTTTGAGTTTTCTTCTTGTCATATTTTTTTCTCATTATGTGTCAAATTGCTTGTACAGCAGTTTCAGTTGCTATAAGCTGCCTCTCATTTTAGTCTGTCAGCCCGACTGCAACCTCGTGATGTTCTGATGCTTTCAAGTATTTTTGTATTTAATATAAATACGTAATAAAGTGCTGTTTTGATAAACGTTGTGATTTTCCCTCGCTGTTAACAGCTTTTTTTCTATTTTTAACACGATTTTAATTTGACAAACTAAACTCAGTTAGGACTAACTTAACCGCATCAAGTTACTCTTACTCAATAATCCTGTATTGCTTTAATGTGTATCCAGTTAATTTCCTGAACTTAACAATACATAAGATTAACGTTGGCTTCCTACATAAAAAAGTAACCAAATCAAGTTTAAGCCACTTACATCACTGTTGTACAATATAATTAGATTTATTGAGTAAATCATATGAAAACTAGTTAATTAATATCTACTTTAAAAAAAGTTATGTGGAACGACTTGACACAATATTAAAACATTAGAATGTTTTTAGGTCCAATATTTTTTTCTTTGAGTGAGTATACGGCATTCCACGTCCCAAGAGCTAGCTTCAGTAGCCGAGGATCAGACTGCCAAGGCCTCCGCCTTCGGCTGCTACCCAGCTCACATAGCACCCGACCCCCTCTGGTCCACCATCCGGCGTCTCAGGGGGGGGAAGCGGCTCACAGTCAACACTGTTTACAGTGGGGACGGGGCTTTGCTGACCTCAACTAGGGATGTTTTTAGTCGGTGGGGGGAGTACTTCGAGGAACTCCTCAATCCTACCAACACGTGCTCGGAAGAGGCAGAGTCGGAGAGCTCGGAGACGGGGCCTCCCATTTCTGGGGCTGAGGTTGCCGAGGTGGTCAAAAAGCTCCTCGGTGGCAAGGCCCCAGGGGTGGATGAGGTCCGTCCTGAGTTTCTCAAGGCTCTGGATGTTGTAGGGCTGTCTTGGCTGACACGCCTCTGCAGCATCGCGTGGACATCGGGGACAGTGCCTCTGGACTGGCAGATCGGGGTGGTGGTCCCCCTCTTTAAAAAGGGGGACCGGAGGGTGTGTTCCAACTATAGGGGTATCACACTCCACAGCCTCCCTGGTAAGGTCTATTCGAGGGTACTGGAGAGGCGGATCCGTCAGATGGTCGAATCTCGGATTCAGGAGGTGCAGTGTGGCTTTCGTCCTGGCCGTGGAACAGTGGACCAACTCTATACCCTCGGCAGGATCCTGGTGGGTGCATGGGAGTTCGCCCAACCAGTCTACATGTGTTTTGTGGACTTGGAGAAAGCGTTCGACCGTGTCCCTCGTGGAGTCCTGTGGGGGCTGCTCCGGGAATATGGAGTGCCGGACCCCTTGATAGGGGCCGTTCGGTCTGTGTATGACCGGTGCCAGAGTTTGGTCCGCATTGTCGGCAGTAAGTCGGATACGTTTCCAGTGAGAGTTGGACTCCGTCAGGGCTGCCCTTTGTCACCGATTCTGTTCCTAACTTTTATGGACAGAATTTCTAGGCGGAGCCAGGGCATTGAGGGTGTCCGATTTGGCGACCTCAGAATCGGGTCTCTGCTTTTTGCGGATTATGTGGTTCTTTTAGCGTCGTCAGGCCGTGACCTTCAGCTCTCACTGGAGCGATTCGCAGCCGAGTGTGAAGCGGCTGGGATGAGAATCAGCACCTCCAAATCCGAGACTATGGTTCTCAGCCGGAAAAGGGTGGAATGATCTCTCCGGGTCGGGAATGAGATCCTTCCCCAAGTGGAGGAGTTCAAGTATCTCGGGGTCTTGTTCACGAGTGAGGGACGAATGGAGCGGGAGATTGACGGGCGGATCGGTGCGGCGTCTGCAGTGATGCGGGCTCTGCACCGACCCGTCGTTGTGAAGAAGGAGCTGAGCCAGAAGGCGACGCTCTCTATTTACTGGTCAATCTACGTTCCCATCCTCACATGGTCACGAGTTGTGGGTAGTGACCGAAAGAACAAGATCGTGAATACAAGCGGCCGAAATGGGTTTCCTCCGCAGGGTGTCTGGGCTCTCCCTTAGAGATAGGGTGAGAATCTCAGTCATCCGGGAGGGGCTCAGAGTAGAACCGCTGCTCCTCCGCATTGAGAGGAGTCAGATGAGGTGGCTCGGGCATCTGGTTAGGATGCCCCCTGGACGCCTCCCTTGGGAGGTGTTCCGGGCACGTCCCACTGGGAGGAGACCCCGGGGAAGACCCAGGACACGTTGGAGAGACTATGTCTCTCGGCTGGCCTGGGAATGCCTCGGGGTCCCCCCGGAAGAGCTGGAGGAAGTGGCTGGGGACAGGGATGTCTGGGTTTCTCTGCTCAAGCTGCTGCCCCCGCGACCCGACCCCCGGATAAGCGGCAGATAATGGATGGATGGATGGAGTATACGGCAAGCAGACACCCTTTCTAACTTTAAGATTTAGCTTAAAATTTTCCTTTTTGATAAAGCTTATAGTTAGGGATGGCTCAGGTGACCCTGAAACATCCCATAGTTAAGCTGCTGTAGGCTTAGACTGCTGGGGGACCTCATCTGTAACACCTTTCCTCACTTTGCTCTCTTTTTCTCCCTGTTTAATTTCTCAAATGATATTATGTACATGTGACAATATTGTGGTTATTAACTTGTGTTTCCCTGTTCCAACAGGTATCTTTTGATTGGTGTTATGGTGTTTTTCCCCCCTCTTTTCTGTCTTCTCAAACCCCAGCTGTTCGAGGCGGATGGCCACCCTTCCTGAGTCTGGTTCTGCCAGAGGTTTCTTCCTGGTTCTGGTTCTGCCAGAGGTTTCTTCCTGAGTCTGGTTCTGCCAGAGGTTTCTTCCTGTTAAAAGGGAGTCGTTCCTTTCCACAGTCGCCTCAGGCACGCTCAGGACGGGAGATTGGACTGAAGACAAATTTCGGTGCAATCTGTTGGTTTCCTTAGCTAGGAAATTGTTTTTGAATAGGCTCTGTATGAATGATTTAGACTAATTTTGAATTCAATTAATTGGATTTGAATGGATTATGATTACAATAAATTGGACTCCAATTGGCTTGAATTGGACTATATTATTTAAGTGCCTTGAGATGACAATTGTTGTGATTTGGCACTATATAAATAAAACTGAATTGAATTGAATAACTTTGCTTTACAGTTTTACATGCAAATGGAATGATCTATATAATGTAATATCATTCCCATTGTCTGTCTCAACTCTATATCTTTACTTGGGACAATAGTTGCAATTATTGTCCTTAGTATTATGAGAGTATTTTGTACAAGCCTCTGAATCAGAGTGTGTTTCAAGACAAGAGAATAGAGAAACATGTGTATGTATTTTGTTATTCAGTTAATACTTGAAACATTTACCAAGTATGCCCCGGATCCAGACTCAGGGAGATCAAAGCTCAGAGCTTCTGGACCACGTGAAAATAGTTTTTTCCCATAACCACGTTTTTCAGAACGATTTTATTATTAGTCAACCATTTTTGTAGCTTGAATCAGTTTATCTCACAAGAGCTTTTTTTGCCAACCAGTAATTCCAAAATCAAAGCTGTCAAGTTGCTCTTGAGTGAGTACATTTCCTTTATATACCAGCTCAAAGCTCCTTACCTTGGTATGGGAGAGAGAGAGAGTGAGAGGGAGAAGCTTACTCAACGCACACCACAAAGAGCTGACTGACAGATGAACCACAGCCAATCCAAAGACTCAGGCAGTGGAATCGAGGAGAAACCGCCTTGGCTTCGCCTTCACCAGCTGGCGGTTACTATTGAGAAAGCTTTCCAGCTGGACGCATGCATCTCTACAACTCAAATAATCTATTATTTCCTCTCCTTTACAGGTGTGATGGTTGATGTACCCATTAATTAACTTCCAAGTTGCTCGATGTTTATTGCTTGAAATTAGAGCCCTAAAGATAATTCAACTCTGTGGTCATCTCCATACTTATCTTCATAGGATTTTAAAAAATGTTTATGTGACCACACATAACTTCTTTTTTTTTTTTTAGTTTTTTTTTCCCCTTGTCCTGTTCAGCATTATGGCAGCAGAATTGTAGTCTGAATACCTTTGATGCCAAACAGATTTGCTTTGCCAAGGGAAGTTTTATAAATGTAAAGCTCCCCTTGATGCCCATTTATTTATTTTTGTTTACAATATATAACATGTAATAGAACTGAACCGGACCGGGGGACAAGGAAAGAAGAAGAGGAAAGAAGAGGAAACAGAACAAAAATAGAAACAAAAACCAGACAACCAGCTGCTACACCTGTAAAAAACAAAACAGACAACAATCCATGGCCTCTGAGGGGAATCCAGCCTTAGCGCCACCAGGAGCACCTGAAAGCAGACAAGCAGAGAAAAAACAAACACACAAACAAACAAAAACAAGCACAAGAAGCGGTAATCGCATACAACACAGCTGTGGATATAGATGACCTGAGACGACATGATAATACATCAACTGCTTAGTGAGCATGCTACTGGGCTAATGAATGTGTGTGTGTGTGTGTGTGTGAGAACATGCAACACCCATGGCACAGGATCTACATGGTAACCGTGGTTAGTTATGAGTGTATAAGTGTACAGGACCACAAGCAACAAGCCCCCCCCCCAGCAATCAGAAGCAGGCAGAGAGGGCCACAAGACCCAGGCCACCAGCAGCCCCCACGGAGCACAGAACCCAGGAAGCCCACCGCAGGGACAACCACGCATCCACCCAGAAGACTGCAGAGGAAGCCCCCGGACAGAGCCCCCATAAGCATAGGGCAGAGGCCCTCAGAGAGCCAGGGGCAACAGCCCACCGACCCCGCCAAGTCCCAGCCGCCCAGACATGGGCCGTGCACTGGACCCGGGCCCCGGGAGCCCGAGCGCCCCCAAACCCCCCGGCAGAGGCCCCACCCAATACCCAGGAGCGCCAAGTGCCCCAGACAGCCACGCAGTGGGTCAGCGCCTGCCCCAGCGCCCCTGGCCAAGTGCCCTGGGAATCAAGACGTGCCCACAGGTGGGTGAAGTCGCAGCGGGGCAATGCCGCCCCCCCATCGGGAGAAGCACAGGCAGGCCAGGCCAGGCGACAGCAAGTCCCAGATCCAGGCCCAATCATCCCCACACACACTTTCACGTCCCATACATCCACACGTCCTCCCTCCCTCAACTCTGCTGGGGTGTAGTGCAGCGGGCACACCAGGGGGCCAGCAGCCCCCCAGCCACCACAGACCCCGAACCAGCAGAACAATTAATTAATCCTCTTGGCCCCTCCCGCCCCGAGCAGCAACCAGGAAGCAGGGGTGTGGGAAGAAGACCCCTCCCCTCACCCTTCTGGCTCTTCAATATTTTCTAATAGTGAGCGATTAAAATTGAGGGGCAGCCAAACTTGTAGGACTGGGAGCGCGGCCCTCTGGGCAGCCTACATACCCAAAGAGCCCCGCCCACCAGATGCCACTCAGTGTAACCACCCCCAAGACCTAATGTGTGTGTGTGAGTGTGTGTTTGATAAGTAGTAATGTCTAAGGTGTAATTAAAACAGGGGCGGGGAACTGCAGAGTGCAACCAAAGGGGACCACCTACGTGGTCCCATCCACTACACTCCACCGAACACACACGCCCCCAAAACCCTTCATGTGTGAGTGTGTGCTGTGTACAGGAGTCAGAAGGGAGAGTGGTATGGGGATATACACCGGGGGGAGCTACTCTTCCCCGGAGAAGGCAGCCAGGGACTGGCTGCAATAGGCATCCCCGCTACCTGGGAGCCAACACAGGGCAGGAGGGGCTGATGTCCACCAGGCTCGGGGCCTGCAGCGACCATATTGCGGGAGCTACTGTACCCCCAGAAGGTACCCATCCCGCCCCACCCCACCCCACCCCGGAGGACCTCTACAAACAACAAACAGCGCCCAGCCACCAGGGCCCAGGCCCAGCACCACCACCCATGCCGGAGCGGCCCAGCCACCCGGCATAGAGCCAGCAGCCACCACCCCAAGGCCTCTAAGGGACCCCGCCCCACACCGCAAGACAGTCCCACCCGCAAGCCCCCAAAACTGCCCTCCAAGCCCGACACACAGTCCCCCCCAGCAATGACCAACCCGGTCCCCACGACCCGAGAGACCACCAGACGCCCGAAGCCACACAGCCCCCCCCAGCACACACCCAACCGCCCAGAGCGACGGGACAGCAACCCACCACCACCACTATGTGATAAAGCTAATCAGAGGGGACCAGAGAGAATGAAATTCAGCCAATTGATGTTTTGAGGAGGCAGACATTGTTTCCATGCTAATATAATCTAAAAGAACATTTCTAAACTGGTTAATACACAGATTGTTCTTCGCTTTCCAGTTCATGAGAATAGTTTTCTTTGCGATACATAACACTGTGAGAACCATGTGTGCTGAGTTAATTTCCATGTTGATGTTGTCTAAGTCACCCAGTATGCACAGTGTGGGGCATGCAGGGATGCTACACTTTAGCCATGTTGATAGGTCCTCACAGACTTCAAGCCAGAACTTCTGGACAGGCGCACAGAACCACAAAGCGTGTGCATAATCATCAGGTGTGTTATCTGTGCAATGTGAGCAGATGTTTGAGTGTGTTAGACCCATCCTGAACACCCATCCTTTGTCCTGTATAGTGTGTTCTATGAAGGATTTTGTATTGTATGAGCTGTAAATTAGAATTCTGAGTCATTCTGAAGGTGTTCAAACATATTTGTGGCCAGAAGCTATGACTAGAACTGATGGATAAATCTGCCTCCCATTTTGAGGATGGAAGAGACATTGTGTCATCTATTTTAGACAATAATTTATATATTTTTGATAGTAGTTTTGGGGTGCAGATGCTTAGAAATTCTACTACCCTAGTCGGGAGTTGTAAGTCTGGTTGGTGGAGGATATATTTCTTTGTTATTATAGACTTAAGTTGTTGATATTCTAGGAATTTATTGCTGCCTATCTTGTGTTGTGATATGAGCTCATCAAATGAAATAAAATTTCCATTTTGGATTATATGTTCCAGATGTTTGATTCCGTTGATCTTCCACAGAGTAAAGTTTAAATTTTTTTTGTTTTGCAGTATGTCAGGATTGTTCCAGATGGGTGTAAGCTTAAACGGGACAAATGAAGATTTTGTTATTTTAAGAAATTCCCACCAGGCTGTCAGAGAGGTGCTGATGTTAATGCTTTTGAAACATTAGTGATTTTTTTACGTTTTGACTAATAAGTGGCAGGTCAGAGATTTCCAGATTATCACACAATGCTTGTTCTACATTTATCCATGGTTCATCTATTGGGCTAGGTTTAAACCATTTTGATATATACTGTAACCTATTGGCTAAGGAATAGTGCTGAAAATTAGGTAAATCTAATCCACCACAGTCCTTGGTCTTCTGTAGGGTTTTTAAACTAATACGTGGTGGTTTGTTTTTCCACAGAAATTTGGAGATGCAAGAATCTAGTGACTTAAACCAAGTAGCAGATGGTTTTGTGGGGATCATTGAGAACAAATAATAAACTTTTGGTAGTATCATCATTTTAATGGTTGTAACTCTCCCCATAAGTGATATAGGTAAGGACTTCCAACGAGAGAGATCGTCCTCTACTGTCTTTAAAAATTGCACATAATTTAGCTTTGTTAGCTCTGAGAGCCTGGAGGAAATGTTTATGCCTAAATATCTGATATTTCCTGACTGTAAAGTGATTGCAGGTATATTCTGGACTCTGCAGTTAATGGGCAGAACTGTGGTCTTAGACCAATTGATAGAGTAGTCAGAAAGTGCTGAGAATTTATTTATGAGTGTGATCATGTGAGTGAGAGACGTTTGAGAGTTCTGAAGGAAAAGTAAAACATCATCAGCATAAAGACTTATTTTATGCTCAATATTTTGGGGTTGGATGCCTTTAATATTTCTATCTTGTCTGATAGCAGCTGCTAAAGGTTCGATGAAAATAGCAAAAAGTGAGGGAGAAAGTGGGCAACCCTGTCTTGTACCTCTCTGCAGACTGAAGCTTGGAGAGGTTTGATCATTTGTCCTGACACACGCATTTGGGGAGCTATATAATATCCTTATCCAGTTGATGAAGTGTGACCCAAACCCAAATTTGTTTAATGCTGCGAATAAAAATTTCCAGTTCACTCGATCAAATGCTTTTTCTGCATCTAGAGAGACTATTGTGGTTTCCAGGTTGTTGATGTTAGAATAGTCTATGAGATTAATTAGCCTGCGAGTGTTAGTGGATGAGTGTCTACCCTTTATGAAACCTGTCTGGTCAGGATGTATTATAAGTGGAGTTATTTTTTCTATTCTTTTGGCGAGGGCTTTACAAATTATTTTGAGGTCTGCATTTATTAGAGATATTGGGCGGTAGCTGGATGGAAGTATGGGGTCTTTTCCTGGTTTCTGTAGCAAGATAATGTTAGCAGAGTTCATGTATGGGGATAATCTGCTATTCTGCTTAACTTGTAATACCATTTTGTGAAATGCAGGTGCCAAAACAGTCCACACATAACTTCTGCCTCGCAACATATTTCATGTAAAACTTCTGGTTCTCATACACGTGCACTTTCACTTCTTGTAAGTTAAGGTTCCTGTTTTCATTTATGCTATGTTTGGTTAATACTTACCGTAAATTGACAGTGCGCCTTAAATTGTGGTGCGCCTAATGTATGAATTAATTCTGGTTGTGCTTTCTGACCTAAAACCGATTTTATGTGGTACACAGCGCTCAAAAATCTGTCAAAATGTTTTAGCACGGCCTTGGTAAGCTACAAAGCTGCACTGCTTGATGGATTGAACATTCTGGCCACCGTCAGTGTTGCCAGGTGGGAAATGTAGTTTTATCGTACCAGAGACATAAATTGTTGTCTTTTGAGGGAAATTATCGTACACCCGTCATAACTAAAATAACAAGTCTATTGATACGCTATAGTCACTCTAGAGTTGAATAGCGTCTAACAGGCACTCACAGCTTTGCATCAGCATTTGCGTTAGGCTAAATGTCCCCGTAAACAATGACGAGTGGGAACCAATGAGCCAAATAATGAGGCCTGGGGGCCACCTGCTGTTAGGAACTTCTGAGGCAAACGCATGCACCTCACTCGTAGCTCACATATAAAAGCACGATTGGCTTGAAACTTGTCACATGGAAATGGAAATGCCTTCAGGGTTCACAAAAAAAATCCAACAGACAGTTGCGACAGGCTGATTACAACCGATTACAACCACACATTCACAGAATGGTCAAATTATCGTATGTTTGGCCTTTTTTGGGATTATTGATCGTACATTGTACACAGGGTAAAATGATCGTACAAATACGGTAATTATCGTACACCTGGCAACACTGGCCACCGCAGTCACGAGCCTCGTGGAGTGATATGATCTGTGCTTGAACATTAAGGTGTGCATTCATTCATTCATTTTCTATACCCACTGCCCCAAAAATGGCTCCTGTTAAGAGACATGCTTTTAAGAGAAGCGGATTTTGACTTATCTGAGTTCTGTTTCATTTAATGCGCCTTATAACACTTTATGTTTGAAAATAGACCCGTTAGCTGTCAATCAATGATATTGCGCCTTTTAACCCGGTGCGCTTTATAGCCTGAAAAATACAGTAAATAAATATTTGGTATTTATTTTAACTCATCATGTTGGACGTTTTTTTCTCCTGCAAAATTAAGGTAAATTCAAGCAAACAGTATTCTGAGACTGATTCATATTATTTATAGTTTTATTTATTCTAAGCACGTGATGAGTTTTTTTTTTTTCATTTTTAAGAAGTAGGACCTGAGAACGTGTTCCAAATATAGAGAATGGCACTACTCAGCCTCCCTAAATTATTTTTGGAGGCTCGAAATAATTGTCGAAGTGGACAAGATCTTCACCCTTGCAGTGGACTTGGAGAAGGCTGAATGTCCCTGAGGGATTATGTGGGGATCAGTTATGACTCACAGTTCCATTAGCCCAATCTTAAAACAACAACTACAAGACAGTAAAAATTATTGATTACAATGATGATCTGAAGGAGTCAGAATTTACAGAAGAAGTGCTGCTAAGAGAACAGAGAACACACCAGAATAAATGTCTGAGGCTTACACAACTTCTGGCAGACTCAATTGATCAGCAGCATAATATGCTAGGCAGCCACAGTGATGCAGGGAAAACAGCAACAAAGTACACAACAATTCTGACACATTATAAAAAAGATCTACTATTTTGCACAGGGCCGTACGCAGGGCCCAAAAAATACTGAGGTCATGAGTCAGAACTTCTAGTCGGGTTCAGGGGCTCCCCTGGAAATTTTTTAAATTCCGTTATTTAAATCTGGCCATTTTCAGAGTCTTAAAGGAACAACATCATAATGACTTTTAGGTTTATTTGTTTTGTTTGTTATAAGAGAACATCAGCCTCATCCTAAATGATTTGCAAATGAGTTACATTGAAAAACTGGAGAATGAATTTAATCAAGTCATGGATTAGGAATAAAAAGGAATGAACTGTCCTGGGACAGAGGGATAATATATACAAATGCTTCATATTTCCTTCAGTATTTAAAATAGACACCCAAGCCCTATTACACTATCATGTTGATGGTAGTGCCTATTCTGTTCACTCTTGTTAAGGAAAACCAGCTTTTGAACACATTTCTATTATAATCTTACACAATACTTCAATTATCATGCATTATACATCTGACTTTTAAAACGTATACAGGTCTGGCATAGTCTCTTCCTTTTATAGCACCTGCTCTCCCTCTATCACTGCTCCTCTTCTTGCTGCTTGGCCCAAAGATGAGCTTGGTTTGGCTCAGCCTTTTCCTCCCGATCCTGTTTTCCCTTTAGTGAAGAATATAAAAAACTGGACTATCTCACTCACCTGCACCTTAATGCTAACCTCAATAATATTGTTAATATTGTACATTTTTACACTTATATTTTAATTATATTTCAATCATTTTAACACTTTTTTACTGAAGCATTTTACTTATTTTGTGTGGAATTATTGTGCCAAGGTTTTTTTTTTTATTCGACATATTTATATCTAAATTCTTATCCTTAATTCTTGGTAGCAGGTAAAAAGAAAATTTCACTGCACATTGTACTATGTATGATTATGTATGGGACAAATAAAACTCTTGAATCTTGAATCTATAAACACAGTCAAACTGATAGAAATGAAAACATGATGCCATTTCAGCATCATGTTTTCAGATGTGTCAGAAATCTTAAAAATCCTTGAGGTCGTGGCGGAGCTTTTGAAATTTGAGGTAAAAATGAAGCATTCTGACGCTTTTTGAAGGACCATTATGGTGACTCATGAAGTAAGAGCAAGTTACCACAGAAAATGATTTATTATTATTTTGAAAATTAACCGGATGTTTTATTTTGTTTCTGCGCACGACTTCCTGTACCGCACATCTGCTCTGTGCGGTGTTGGTGCGTTGTGCTCCGGCATCCGGCAGAAATATAGAACACTGAGAAATCAACACTGAATAAACGTTTAATTTTCAATCGAAGACGTCGCTGACATTTCAATCGCAAAGTGAATGTTGACTCAACCGGTGGAAATTGATTGACGACCGGTACTGACGGAGTTAACCGAAATTAAACTTTGATTCATGTTTCCTTCTATCTGAGTACGCTGGGCAGCAATAAAAATATCTCCACATTAAAATGCTTTTTCTCACAGTCATCTACCACTTAAACTGCTCTCCACCTACATGTTTAGCTTGATGTGCTCCTCTTCCAGTGACTGCTGTGACTGACTGACTCATGTAACTCATGTAACGACATCAAAGTCCGACTTGTGTGTGTTAGTTACCATAGCAACAGTGCATGTTGTTGATGACGCGCCGCACGTAAGCACAATCTGAGCCACTGTTTTATTAAACGGTCACACTACTCTTGGCTCTTCAAATATAAAAATCACCACAACTTAAGCAAAAAAAAAATAGAAGACAGGACCTCTGTGTCCTCTATGGTAGTTACGGCCTTGATTTTGCATACCCTAAACTGCTGTGAAATTTTTTAGGTTTGAGTTGTTTTAGATGACAAACATTCTCTCTCAGTAGCTGTTAGCTTGGCTCCCTCATGAGAACCGACAGTGCTCTGACCACTGCCCGCTGCAGGTAAGGCACTAAATCCACATCATGAAACCACACCTCAGAAGAAAGCCCTGCGTCAGCACCGCTTCAACTCCTTTGGGGCATGTGTACTTAAAAGTAACTGCCCAGTTTGGTCCAAGCCCACACAGAGGATATGCTTCAACACATACTAACAGCATGAGTGGGAGGCAGTAGCGCCATACCACGGCTCACGCCACATATGGCATCAGATAAAGATTGGCTTTTGACCATGTATGCACAGACTGGTATCAGAACATGTATGTGTACATGTAACATGTATGGCTGATAATTCATTCCCCTAAGAAGCTGCCCGGACAAGTCTGACAACTCTAGCCTTTACTGCACAACATAATGGTGACCGTGAAAGTGTGAATTTGACTTCTGGAACCCTGCTGAGTCAGTCCTCTGTGCCCTGGCAGCTGAGATCAGTTGTGAAAGCCAGCTGGCAGGTAACCATTTAAAATGGATTTCTACCATTTACTTCTACTGTGCCTCTATTTTCTGTAGCGGTTCCTTTAAATTAAGACCACAGGAGACGGTGGTGGCCTTGCAGTCGTGTGAAATTATTCAGGAAAATGGTTGGGCATAGAGGGGCTGATTGTTTGAATTGGACAATATTTGGACAAACAGCAGCTTGTGAGATGTGTCTGTGACAAACCCGGCTGCAGAAACAAATTAAAGAGGGGGCATTACATTTTTTCAGGGGGGCATACCTTTTAAACGTACATTTCATCTGCCTTTGGTTGAACAGTGGCTCTGTGGCCACTTCTACAGTATTTTCAGTACTGAAAATGGGCAGTTCATCCTAAAATATATAGAAAAACAAACTAAATAGAGTAGGACAGTGCTCAAAAGTCAAGCATTTATGACAAGACGAACAGCAACAGGGGCTGGGGCGCACAGAGAGCAGCACCATACAGTTAACCACTTTCAGTAGAGTGGCAGGCGGCGTTTGTGGACTGTATGAAAGCTTAAAGCCCTGTCCTTCCACTCATTCCTAAATTTCCAAGTCAAGTACTTCTCAACTGCCAACTGGATGAGGTTGGCCTTGCGCTGGTCAAGCATAGTTAGACAATGCTCTGTGAAGACATTTTTAATAGTGGAAAATTAATCTCCACAGAATGCGGTGCTGGCTCCAGAGGTCAGTCCATGTTTAAATGCTGTGAAGACGGTCGGCATTGCTTCCAGCGGCTTCTGGGACTGTTTCAGAATCTGTAAGCATTGAGAAATAAGGTTGAAATCAATATCAGTATAACTATAATGATTTCCCAGATAACAATATTCATTAAAATATGTATGCACTAACATCGTATTGAACAATCAAATAAATGCTCATCTTATTGAACCAAATCATGTTAGGTGTGATATGTCTGACTGTCTGATGACATGCCATGAGACTATAGGCTATTTAATGATTCAAAAGGAGCCTTGTAGCTTTTTGAATATAATAAAAACAACACTGAACTTTTGCCAAGCCTTAATCACCTGTTTCATTGTTCACTTCGCCTCATCCGGTGGAGGACTCTTTCATTTGTGTCCTGAGGGAGTTATGAGCCACCTCAAATTCAGAGTCCACAGCAGGTGTCTTGGTCTGGTCAAGTAAAGGCCTTGAACCTTGGTGACATCCAAGAATGTAGCTTGCACAGGATCCAGGGCATTGGGTGCCTCCATCAGGTCACAATTATGTTTCCCGAATCGATTTTTCAATTCCCCATATTGACTCAGTATAGTCAATACAACTGTAATAAATCCCGTATAGCTCTGTTTCAGCATTACCATCTACATGTGTGCTGATTTCCTCAACCACATAGTCAGCAAGGGCATCTGTGCTTTCTGTGCGTCTTCTCTTTGATGGCCTTGTTGTGACACTGTCACAATGCACTAGGATTGCCTGGAATTCTGTCTCAGTGCGGATATTCTCAAGACAGGTGCATGCACTGCTGATGAGCTGTAAACCTAGAAGGAAAGACAAACCCCCTTATTGTTACAACAGAATATCCAGTTCAGCATTGTTGTAAAGCGCTTTGAGCTGCATTTCTTGTATGAAAAGTTCTATGCATATAAAGTTTATTATTATTATTATAAATACAATATGATTTTGTAGTTTTGAAGTAGGTAAATTTAGTCTATCTTAAAAATAAATATAATCCTCCTTCATCTGTAAACAGATCCATGTCTTCGGACTGCAACATCTTGTTTGGGGTGGTCTCGATATGTAAGGATCCATCTCAGCTATGAACTTAAAGCTGGGCTCAGACATGCTCTGCCACAATCCTGTTGCTTCAATGCACAGGTCTGCTCCAAATGCCCGGTTGCTGGCGATCTCTTGGAGCAGTGTGGATAGGTCATCAAATGATTTCAGAATGACTGAGACTGAGAATCATTAATATCTTTAGGTGGGGGAGTCATTCACACAGTATGCAGTTGCAAACATACAGCATCATTATTACCAGCTTAATAAGTCCTGTTTAACATACCTGTTGCAAAATGTCCACTCCAATGCTCGTCCAAAAGGCGCTTGAGAGTCTCTGCTTTGTGGAGAATTGCAATGGTTGGTCTTCAGCAGAACTTTTACAAAATGTTACACAAACTGAAGACGTCCATCACAGCCTTTTCAACTGCCAGGGCATGAGTAACTACCAAATGCAGCTGGTGGTTATAACAGTGGACATATGGTATCTCTCTGTCCAGTTTTAGCTGAAGCAGCTTCTGTACCCCTCCATCTTTACCTGACACGAGGGAGGCACCATCATACACCTGATTGATGATTTTATCAGGGCTCAGGCCAACTGTGGTCAGCTCTCCTTTGATGGTGTCAGTCAGTGTAACTTGTTGGTTCACACAGTTCATTCAGAAAGCGGAGAACTATGGAGATATTTTTTTTCCATGCTGGGTCTCTGGTTCCATCTGCTTTTAATGTGTAGAATGATTCACCAACTTCTTCCACTATACGCTCTCTCACTAAAGCACTCATTACATCTATTAAGTCATTTTGAATGTCATGACTGTATGTTGCATTACGAGTAACAGTTTTTGCTATCTTATTTTGCTATTTTATCTAATTCTGTATCTTTCCTTAATGCAAACTCAAATAGAGACAAAAATAGCCCACATCCATCCTTATTCATTCCATTGAAGGCATCGTGGTCACCTCTAAAGGACAAGTGGTTCACAGCAATGAACTCCACAACATCAATAATTGCAGACACATACTATCTGTTGTGATGTAGTTGGTCGGTATTAATCAATGTTGAGATTTTCTTACTTGTGGGAATCCGTCTTTCCTTGTCCCTCCACATGGCCTCACAAGTCAAGTGTTGTTTGAAGTTCACGTGTTTGTTCAGTCCCTTTCCAGTTTCCACTGCATGCTTCCAGTTATGGAAACCAGTTCCACTGAAAGTTGCATCAGTGGGTCCGGGTCCCTGAAACGTTCTACATGCGTAGCAGTATGCAGCATCTGCTTGAACTGAATACTCCAGCCAGGGAAAGCTTCTATACCAGGAACTGCAGAATTCCCTTTTTGCCTTGAGAAAAGATGTGGAGGAAAGTTCTGCATGAATGGTGTTTGGGGCTTTTCTGTGCCAAAGTCACTAGGCTGCAATGGCCTGTTGCTGTTCCTCGCAGCTGTAATGTTGTCATGAACCTCGGTACTTGTGTTGTTCATTCCATGCGAATGAGTCACGCTGCTTGGCGCTGCTCCTCGTGCTCCCGAGCTGCCGTAGCTAACCCTCCAAGCATGACTGCTGACTCCGGTGCTTGTTTCCAGTAGAAGTGGAGCTGTATAGCGCTGCTTCCTGCTCGTTCCCATCCACACCGTCACTTGTCCTCGTATTTTTGTGTAAATAATTTCGTATATCTATGTTTATTACCAGTGTCAATAAACAGCAATTTACTGCGACCTGTGACCATAACCTTTTGTAATTGGCTAACTCGCCTTCGTTGGTTGGTTGGATTGTATGATTGACAAATCATTGACAAAGATTGGTTTAATAGAAGATGGCTATTCCGTCGAAAAAAAACACTCAAAAAACAAATAAAATATAATAAACAGAAAACTTTTCTTTTAGTCCAGGGTGGGCACAACTGACTCCATGGGCAGACACGGCCCCCCAATGCCCGTCCATGCCGCTGGGACTGGTCTGTGAAGCAGGTGGCTGTGAAGGAAGCCAGACGTGCTGTTATGAGACATGATGTGAGGGCACAGTGTGTTGTGAATGGAGGATTAGTCACTGGGAGGTTGTTTTAATGTGAATTAAGATGATAAGCTTGAGTTTAATGGTGTCATTGCTCCCCACATACACTATGATACACTTTAATACAGCCACATAATTTAGAATTTAGTGTGATAAGTCTGAGACCACGACCACTTTGTCCTCCTGCTGCACACGCTGCTTCTATCTTTTACAGATGAATCACCCACAGTTAAAGTCTGAGGTCCAGTCTGCAGCTTTCCCTGTCGCCCTTACTGTTTGATTTCCTCTCACATCTGACGCTCTGGTTTGATATTGAATGACCGCTCAGGTCATCAGACCAGAGGTAACCACTAACAGACCCTCTTGAAATAAACAGAAAAGATCAACAGAATTGGAAGCTTGGTCTGAGAGCAGTCTCCAACTGAAGAGCAGCTGAGCCAAATCTCAGTAAATAATGAATCACAAAGCTTAAAAGCTTCAAACACCTTTGCTTTCTGATGACAGATAACTTGCTTCTCCCAGTTTAAGTTTTTATTTGTTCTCAGCATTTAACCTTGTAACTTTAGTTTTGTCATAAATGCTCTCACCCTAAGATGATCTCATCTTCTCATGTCTAATTATTAATTATTAATTACAATCATGTCAATTGTCGTTGCTTTGACCAGATTAGGGAAAGGTTGTTGTACATGGATGCTATTGAAGACATCTAGGACTGCCAAAATCACAAGGAAAGGGTGAGCTGACGCCCCTCTGCTTGGGTCATAGTGACTTAGCATTAAGAAGTGATAAGAAGTAATACAATGTCCAAAATAAATCCAATTAAGAACACAATGTTTAAAACTATACATTAGTGTCATGAATCAAGCCTGATCAGTCATATGCAATCATGCCTCATGCTGCCTACCTGCGCTAATTATTTAGACTCTGCTCACCTGCGCCTCGCTGTATACAAACT
The DNA here is from genome assembly GCF_036924035.1 of Leuresthes tenuis. NCBI lineage: Eukaryota > Metazoa > Chordata > Actinopteri > Atheriniformes > Atherinopsidae > Leuresthes > Leuresthes tenuis. The sequence continues at coordinate 37,786,743 of NW_027325358.1, read as the reverse complement.
CCCCTCTGCCCTGTCTCCTGTACCAGATTGGCTGCAGATCATAGAGTGTACCATCGAAAGCTTGCCTTTTTGCCTTGTCCCTGAACGGATTTCGAGAAACGGAAATTGGACCCAAAACTAAAAGTTGCCTGCTCCCTATCCAAGTCTGGAAGTTCAAGTCTTGTTCCTGCTCTTTAGTGATGGCAGAAATGGAACGTTCGAGAGAACTAATCATTTGGAACACTAGATTCAGACAAAGAATCAATCTTTTGGAACATTTGAAACATCCCTTCGCAGCAACATTCGGTGGCCAAATATGTGTGATTTTAAAATATTACGCTTAATAAATAGTGAGATGTTTTTGTAGCCCAGGTGAAATAACTCACTTATTAGTTGAGACTAATGAGAGAGAGAGAGAGAGAAAATGTTTATTTTCTTAAATTGTATTTGTTCACATCAGCTAAGGTTAAGACAGGAATGTCACACATCTGATTCAGATGAAATTGATCTCTTCGAAAGATTGTTAAGTTCTGCACAAGCCTGCTAATGATGCATTGATCTGATTCAACTGCGTTGAAGCAGGGAAGCATCTAAAACCTGCAGGACAGCGGCCCTCGAGGATCGGAGTTTGTCATCCCTGAGTTAAGATGTTCTACTGCACTTAAAAGCACTGCACAGTTCACACAAACTCATGTGGGTGGTATCTATCACTCAACAGCCAATTAGAAGTGAAGAGGTGAAGGTGAGGCAGCTACCTGCTAAATGACAGAAAAGAAGAGAATATTCCAGAGTTGATAAAGTTAAGAAGGTGTGTAAAGCTAACTCACTTACCTATTGTGAGTCCGGAGCCGAGTGACTCAACAATGGGAGATAAGTTGCATCGGCTAGCCCTTTACCATTCATATGGCAGTTGTGAAAGAGCTGAAGCTAACACGCTCAGCCTTGAATCTAGAGCAACGGTGAGAAATATATCCCTTTAAGCTGCTCTGACGTGGTTTTTCTGTAAGAAGTGTGGTAATATTAAAACTAACGGCCGTGTTTCCCAGATTCGCTAAGAAGCTCTTAACGCTAAGAGCTTCTTAGGAGCGCTAACTTAGACCGCTCCTAAGAAGCTCTTACCTGTTAGCGCTAAGAGCCTCTTTGTGAATTTATTGCGACTACTGTTTTACGCTGACATATAGATAAGAGGGAAGTTTTTGTTGTTTCCAACTTTGTTTTGTAAATGCAATTTACTGGGCACTTTATTTCCTTTTCACATGTGGGTTAAAGTAGTTTAGAAGGATAGAGGCATTTTTGGTGCAGCTTCTCGTGTTGATTTTTATTTTATTTTATTTTATTTTAAATTTATTAATTTATTTTTTTTACCTTTCCAGCAGGAGACCAGCATAACAAATACCATTTGCTTCTTCTTTATGGCATTTGCAGGGTGCTTGAGCCAGTCCTCGAAATAGTCAAACACATCCAATGAACCCAAAGGAAAAGAAATGTCATCAGGTATCTCTGATGTTGGTTCAGATGCAGCATTGTGTGATCTTGCCAGTAATATATTATTATTAGTAACAGTAATTTCACCATATTAGTTAGTTGGTTCACTTGATGTTTCATGTTTTCCATAAGCGTCAGCATGTGGAGGTCAGCAGCTAGAAAGACAATTCTCAAAATTTACAGACTGGTCATGTTAAGAATTGTAAACAAAGCAAAACAAAAACAGAAAATTATACAGAAAACACTGGACAATGTTAAAAGACGGGTTCATTTATTCTGACCACACAACTCAACATTTGAAGTCATTGGAATCAAAAATCAAAAAATTTGAATACATTTTTGACAGAAGTAGGGTAGGTAATTATAGAGGCGGTTTTTAAGTTATGCAGCTTTTTCAATTATTAATTTAGTGAGAAACCCTGAGTGCTCTGCTACCAAACTATTACATGACTGCAAACAAATTTTACCAAAAAAATGTTGCCAGAGTTTTTTTATGTCAGAGAGGGGTCATGAGCCAAAAAATATTTGGAATCACTGTGTCAATGTCTATACGATTCAGAACTGCGTGAGGTGAGGGGTTAGTAAACACTTGCGTGTGCAGGGAATTGGCTCCCTCCCAGACTGCCCCACTCTAAGAGTGGGCCTGAAGAATTCTGAGGTGGTTTCCTCACGATTATTGGATCGAGATGAACCAAGAAATTCAAAGGAGAGCAGTAGAGGTGGTGGCTAGAAGGATGATGGACAGGGATTTGGCGTGTAGGACAGTTCAGTGAGTGTGTGTTCACGTGATGGACAGTCGTAGAATGGCTGATGAGGAAGCGCATGAGGTGCAGCAAAGGAGTATAGATGTGGAGGTCGTGGATTGCTAAACAATAAACATAAAGTAAATAGTGATAGTGACATTTTCCACATCCAAAATACCCATTGTGAGACTTGATATTTTTTATAAAAGCACGGGCAGGTGAATCACAAATTACAGAATCTAACTTAACAAAAATCCTTTTGCCCTCAAAGTCAACACCACTCTCCAACTCACAAACAAAATCTTTCAAAAGAACATATGCTTGCTTTGGTTTATGTGGTCCACAGAACAGCGCAATCACAACAGGTTTCTTACTTGGAAAACTTAGTAAGAGTCCTAAAATTGGCCACACTTGAGTCCCACTACTCTTGAACAAGGGTAATCCGTCAATGTTGATCTGTAGTTTTAATGTACAGCCATTGGTAATTGACTCAAATTCCTGGTACGGTTTCTGCTTGATGGAGGACAGGATGCCAATGTAATGATAAAGTCCTCCAGATCTTTTCTCTAAGTTGTAAGTAGTCTTAAGGAGGGTTCTCGCATCCTTTGGCAAATCAGGATGATAAAATCTCAACAAGCCAAAAAGAGCGGTGAGAGCCACTAACAAAACTCCAAATGTTAGTGCCCAGTTACGAAGACTGTCACCTAAGTTACAAGACTGATCAACTGTCTCTTCAGAATTGTGGTTGACTCTTCCTCAGGCAACTGCTGGTCAGAATGCGAAGCGTCCATCTCTACAATATCCTCCTCTAACAGCTTTTAATTTCCAATCTCCTCTATGTCACTCTCGCTATTCTCCAGAACCATCTCAGAAACTCTTTCCCGACATCCAGTCTGCCTTTCCTCTACACTTTCCCTACTGCAACACTGGGGTGCAAAGCTTTCCTGTTGCATACCCATAATTTGTTGAAGTCGTCTCTTCACATCTCTACGTGCTCTCCATCTAATGGTGGCATCAGAGAGTACCCTCACATTCATCCCGTGTTTATTATTCCAGGCAAAAATAAAAATGAATTTTTTTTTAAAAAATGTATGGGTTCTCAAGAGCAAAAATATCCAAATAGCACGAAAATCTGTGAACTTACATGACAGGTTGGGTTACTCCAGGAAAAGAAGCAGTCTGCAGTAGGTTTTAGTTAAAAAAAAAATAAAATAAAAAATCCTCAGCGTCAGGTGAACCTAAAAACAGGAAGGTAGATTGTTTGTGTATTCTTATTTCATATTTGCATTATTGGTAGCTGTTTTATAAGGTGGTGTTCATAAGACGTTTTAAACAATCACAATCACAATACAACAGCGTTGTCCAAATTGAAACTTCATCTTGTTGAAAATTCAATTCAATTCAATTCAATTCAATTTTATTTATATAGCGCCAGATTACAACAATTGTCATCTCAAGGCACTTAAGTAATATAGTCCAATTCAAGCCAATTGGAATTCAATTCATTGTAATCATAATCCAATTAATTCATATAGAGCTAAAAAAATTTAATATCCTAGCTAAGGAAACCAACAGATTGCACCGAAATGTGTCTTCAGTCCAATCTCCCGTCCTGAGCGTGCCTGTGGCAACTGTGGAAAGGAACGACTCCCTTTTAACAGGAAGAAACCTCTGGCAGAACCAGACTCAGGAAGGGTGGCCATCCGCCTCGACCAGCTGGGGTTTGAGAAGACAGAAAAGAGGGAAAAGAGGGGGGAAAAAACACCATAACGCCATTCAAAGGATATCTGTTGGAACAGGGAAACATAGGTTAATAATCACAATAATGTCACATGTACATAAAATCAATTTTGAAATTAAACAGGGGGAAAAAGAGAGCAAAGTGAGGAAAGGTGTGACAGATGAGGTCCCCCAGCAGTCTAAGCCTATAGCAGCTTAACTATGGGATGTTTCAGGATTACCTGAGCCATCCCTAACTATAAGCTTTATCGAAAAGAAAAGTTTTAAGCCTAATCTTAAAAGTGGAAAGGGTGTCTGCTTCCCGGACATTTACTGGCAGCTTATTCCACAAGAGAGGGGCCTGATAACTGAAGGCTCTACCTCCCATTCTACTTTTAGAAACTCTGGGAACAACAAGTAAACCTGCAGTTTGGGAGCGAAGTGCTCTGTTAGGAAAATATCTTACAATTAAATCTTTAAGATATGATGGAGCTCGGTCATTAAGAACTTTATATGTGAGAAGAAGAATCTTAAATTCTATTCTGAATTTAACAGGGAGCCAATGAAGAGAAGCTAAAACTGGAGAAACATGATCTCTCCTGTTAGTTCTCATCAGAACTCTGGCTGCAGCATTTTGGATCAGCTGGAGGCTTTTCAGAGAATATGTGGGACAGCCCAATAATAAGGAATTACAGTAGTCCAATCTTGAAGTAACAAATGCATGAACTAGTTTCTCTGCATCACCTTGAGACAGGATGTTCCTGATTTTGGCAATATTACGAAGGTGAAAGAAGGCAGTCCTAGAAACCAGTTTTATATGTGCGTCAAATGATAAATTCTGGTCAAAAATAACTCCAAGGTTCCTCACAGTAGAACTAGAAGCCAAGGAAATACCATCTAGAGTAACTATATAACTAGACAATTTCTCCCTGAAGCGCTCAGGTCCAAAGAGAACAACTTCAGTTTTGTCTGAATTTAAAAGCAGACAGTTCTGAGTCATCCAGGTCTTTATGTCTTTAAGACAGGCTTGTAGCCTGACCAACCTGTAGGTTTCATCTGGTTTCATAGATAAGTACAGCTGAGTATCATCAGCATAACAATGGAAATTTATGCCATGCTGTCTGATAATGTTACCTAATGGAAGCATGTATAAAGTAAAAAGAATCGGTCCAAGCACAGAACCCTGAGGAACTCCATGACTTACTCCAACGTGTGAGGAAGATTCCTCATTTACAAGAACAAACTGGAATCTATCAGATAAATATGACTTAAACCAGCCTAATGCAGTTCCTTTAATCCCAATAACATGTTCAAGTCTCTGTAACAGAATGCTGTGATCGATCGTATCAAATGCAGCACTGAGATCCAACAGGACAAGCACAGAAACAAGTCCGCTATCAGAAGCTAACAGGAGATCATTGGTAACTTTCACCAGTGCCGTTTCTGTGCTATGATGCACTCTGAATCCTGACTGAAACTCTTCAAACAGATTATTTCTATGTAAATGATCACAAAGTTGAACTGCAACTATTTTTTCAAGAACTTTGGACAAAAAAGGGAGATTGGATATAGGTCGATAATTAGCCAACACTTCTGAATCAAGAGTAGGTTTTTTAAGTAAAGGTTTAATTACAGCAACCTTAAAAGTCTGAGGTACATATCCTATCAACAAAGACCGATTGATCAAATCCAATATGGAAGTGTCAATTAAGGGGAAAACCTCCTTGAACAGTCTGGTTGGGATTGGGTCTAACATACAAGTTGATGGTTTAGAAGAGACTATTGCTGTTGTTAGCTCAGAAAGATCAACTGGACAGAAGCTGTCTAAATACAATTCAGGTTCGAAAGATACTTCTAAAGCTGCTCTACTTGATGATACATCAGTGATAATAATGGGAAGGATTCCATTAATCTTCTCTCTGATAGAAACAATTTTATTGATGAAGAATCTCATGAAATCATCACTGCTGAGAGTTAAAGGAATACATGGCTCAACAGAGCTCGGACTCTTTGTCAGCCTGGCAACAGTGCTGAAAAGAAACCTGGGATTATTCTTATTCTCTTCTATCAATAATGAATAATACGCAGTTCTAGCTTTACGAAGTGCTTTCTTATACGTTATTAAACTATCTTTCCAGACTAATTGAGACTCTTCTAAATTAGAGGAACGCCACTGTCTCTCCAGCTTTCTTGCAGTCTGCTTTAACGCACGCAGCTGTGAATTATACCAAGGAGCCAACCTCTTCTGACTGATTACCTTCCTTTTCAGAGGGGCAACATTGTCCAGTGTTGTACGCATTGAAGCTGTAGTGCTGTCAACAAGAGAGTCAAGTTCTACTGGAGTAAAATTTAGGTAGCCGTCCTCTGTCATATCTGCACATGGCAGTGAAGAAAAGGATGATGAAATCAACTCTTTAAATCTGGTTACAGCATTCTCTGACAGACACCTTCTATATGTAGAATTCTTCTCAGAAACCGTGTAGTCAAGTAATGTAAATTCAAAAGTTATTAAAAAATGGTCAGACAAGACAGGGTTATGAGGGAACACTGTTAACTGTTCACTCTCAATGCCATAAGTCAGCACAAGGTCAAGGGTATGATTAAGGCAGTGAGTAGGTCTGTGAACACTTTGAGAAAATCCAGTAGAGTCTAATATAGAATTAAAGTTAATATTTAGGCTGTCATTTTCAACATCTACATGAATATTAAAGTCACCCACTACAATGACTTTATCTGTACTCACCACTAACTGGGATAAAAACTCTGAGAATTCAGACAGAAACTCGGAATAAGGGCCAGGTGGACGATACACAACAACAAACACAAGAGGTTTTTGTGATTTCCACTTTGGGTGGGAAAAACTGAGAATCAGAGATTCAAAAGAGCTAAAACTAATCTTGGGTCTAGGACTGATTAGTAACCCTGATCTGAAGATAGCTGCCACTCCTCCTCCTCTACCTGTGTGCAGAGTTTTCAAAATGCTTCGGTGCTACTCACTCTTCTGAATTTCACAGTGAAGTGTACATTTATTACAGTATCTTGAGCTTACCATGTTGATTGTTTACATTGAATTGTTCTCAAGGCTGGGCAGCGTCGGAAGCGGAAATAGAAAGTGTTGCACATGCGCGAGTTGTTGAATCACAAAAAACACACCGCCACAGAAACTACAGCCAGTTAGCTCTCCAAGCTAATGTTAACAACGGAATACAGGTGCATGTAATATATTATGCTGACACTGTATCAAACTAAAGCCAGAGGCTAACATTACAGTGAATTAAGTTTCTGTGAGCTGTAGACTCACCTGCAAAAAGAGCTGCAAAATGCACAGCGAATGATATGTTTGGCTTAACAACCAACCATTGTCTGTACTGAGGCACATTCAATGTATGCCTGAAAAAGGGCAAACAGAAAACAGAGCAGGAAATATTTGTTGAGAAAGATAGTGATGGCACGTGCTAGGGCTTCCTGCTGCTGCCTTCTGTAGTGACAAATTTAAAGCAATGCTTCCAAGTGTTCTCAGGCTTAGGGAGGTGACAATATAGTTACAAAATAGAGTGGAAAAAGTAAGAAGTTATAACAGCAATACTCCACTCCAGGCCGGCTTGATGTCTAACACAGCCAGCTCGCGCTCCGAGCTAATATTAGCTCCGCTAATGCTAACAAAGGAATATACAGACATGCGATATTATGCTGAAACTAACGTTACATCAAGTGACTCATCACAAATGGCTAATAAAGTAATCAAAGTAATCAAACAGAATAACGACATGATACCAATCATTTTAAATACTGTTTTATGTACTCACCAAGAACTCCACCACTTGCTGGCTGCCTGCTCAGTGTTCACTCTGCTCTGCTGGTTGCTTGCGGGTAAATTTTCAACTCGTTGCGCATCTGGTCTGCGTATCCATGCCGAATCAGTTCCACATGTACTTTAACGACTGTTTATCAGTATGCTCCACCCATGTCCAGTGCAAAGTTGGCACAAAGGCTCATGGCGTGTGTGACTGTTAAGCGAATCTGGCGACTTGTGGGTGGATCTGGTACAGTGTGAACTGCTGTCTGGGAAGTGACATCCCATTCTTAATCCATTGGGTTTAATATGATGTCGGTCCACCCTTTGCAGTTATAGGGTTAGGGTTTGCACTCTATAATAATCCATCCATCCATCCAATTTCTATACCGTCAATCCGTTGATCGGGTAGCGGGTGGGCTGGAGCCTATCCCAGCAGTCATTGTGCGAAAGGCGGGGTACACCCTGAAAAGGTTGCCAGTCCATCACAGGGCCACATAGAGACAAACGAGACAAACACTCTATAATAATAATACATTTTATTTGAAAAACACTTTACATCGTAAAAATAATCTAAAAGTGCCACAGGAGTTAAAGCCATAAAAACAAGCACGTACATAAAAACGCAGCAGCCCGAAGTCATCAACATTTTTTTATGATCAGATACCCCCCCCCCGATCATACACACAAACAGGTTGTTTACAGGAGCAGAATCAGTAATGACAGATCGAAGATGTGGCCTTTGGTGTGTGTGGGGACATCAATGTGTTGTCTGAGGTTAAAAGAGTCATGCAAGACATGCAGAAATTCGGCAGCAAGGTCACCAGAAGGTTTGTCCACATGTATGTTCATAGAATTAAGATATTAGAGGATGTTGTGCAGAATGTTGAGAGTAGGTTGCACATCTCTGGAATAAAGGCTGAATTTGGTTTAGGTGGTCGGTAGATTAGAAGTATTGTAATGGAAATGGTCTGCAGCAAGCAGTCATTCAGTCGTTCAGAAACAACAAAGACAAAGCAAAACAAAATAAAATAGCAGCAAAGGGAAAATGATTAGCAAAAACAAAGTAAAACTACTTATTTATGTTTGTATCTATTAGTCCTGCATTTTGGCAGGATGTGCCAAGGTTTTTATAGTTATCAACTGTCTTCACAGCTTTGGTTCTCTATGCTGACAGGGGAGACGTCTGAAGGACTCTTCCGAAAGTCAATACACATTTCCTTTGTTTTGTTTGTGTTGATATTTAAAAAGGTGCACCAGTCACTGAATTCCTTCATTACAGGTCCGTGATCAGGATCATCACTGCTCAGCAAGGACACGATAACTGAGTCATCCGCGAACTTCAAAATGTTACGACTGACGTGTTGGCAGCGGCACTCATTTATATATCAGGTAAATACTGAGGGTGAAAGGATTCAGCCCTGGGGTAATGAGAGTATTACCATTTATTCTCACTCATTGTGGCCACTCAGTTAAAAAGTCAGTCAGCCAGGCTACGAGACCAGGATCGATGCTATGGGAGTCCCTTAATATTTCTGCTAAAATATGCGGCCGAATGCAGTTAAAAGCAGAAGAAAAATCAATGAATTAAAGACGAGCAAAGGATCTGGCTCCCGAAAGTGGGTTAAAACTAAATTCAGCAGAGTGCCGACTGCATCCTCAACACGTCTACCTGACCTGTAAGTAAATTGCAGTGGGTCCAGATTATCCTTGACACAAGTCTTTAACAATTTTTTTAAATGACTTCATAACCAGGAATATTAGTGCAACAGGTCTAAAGTCATTAGGAGATTTGGGAGATGCAGATTTAGGTACTGGACCAATGATGGGATTTTTCCAGAGTGAGGGGACCTTGTGTAGCTGGAGAGACATGGGAAAAATGAAACTAAATATGCCTGCCAGCTGGATAGCACAGTTCTTAAGCACACGACCTCCAATACCATCAGGACTAGAGATATGTTTTTTTCAGGGCCGATACCTTATATTGGTTGTTAAGAAGGCCAATAACCGATATTTGGAGCTGATATTAATTTGCAATAAAAGTGAAAATGTTGGCGTCAAAATTAAAAAAAAAAATACAATCTCCAACACTTACATAATCAGTCGATCCCTAATCAGGCCCTGGTACCTCATGTACAAAAACTTGTGTGGATTTCCTACTGAAACATGGCGTAAGCTCAAACCAAAATGCCCTCCCATGCACAAAAATATCCAGATATAGGACTCTGTGCTTATGCATTAATCCAAGCGCATTTCCTTTGTACATCCCAATCAACGTGGAATTAAGCGCACATCGGAGTACCCGACTCATCCCCACTTAAATATGCAAATAATATATAAATTATCACTGCACCTGCGATTCCCCTCTCTGCACCATCAGAAAAGAAAGAAAGAATAAGTAAGACGGGAAAAAAGAACTTCATGGAAAGCGAGGTGGAGGTGCTACTTTCTGATGTGGAAGCCCGCAAAAATGTGCTCTTTGGCACACTGTCCTCCGGCATAAGCAGCAAACGTAAGAGGAGTGGGGGGGGGGGGGGGGGGGGGGGGGGGCGTGTGCAAGGCCTTTAATGCTGTGGGGTCTGAGAAGCGCACACAAGCAAAGATGAAAAAGATATTAAGGTGGATGTGAAGCGGAGACTGATTGCCCATCGCGGAAGTGTGGCCAAAACAGGCGGAAGAGGCTGTTTGAACAGAGAGTCGGCACAGCTATGGGTGACACTGCTCTCTCAGGGGTGGTGGGTGTGGCTGACTCTGATTAAAGATAAATACCTATATTTGTGTAACTCACAACAAACATGTTCATACAGTAACCAGTGCAGACGTGCGCTGGGGAAAAGGTGAGGCTGGTCAAGACATTTCACACTTTACGCACAGGGTTATTAATTCAAGTAAATTTTATTTATATAGCGCTAAATAAAAACAATTGTCATCTCAAGGCACTTAAATAATATAGTCCAATTCAAGCCAATTGGAATTCATTTCATTGTAATCATAATCCAATTCATTCATATAGAGCCAATTCAAAAAATAATATCCTAGCTAAGGAAACCAACAGATTGCACCAAAACTTGTCTTCAGTCCAATCTCCCGTCCTGAGCGTGCCTGAGGCGACTGTGGAAAGGAACGACTCCCTTTTAACAGGAAGAAACCTCTGGCAGAACCAGAACCAGGAAGAAACCTCTGGCAGAACCAGACTCAGGAAGGGTGGCCATCCGCCTCGACCAGCTGAGGTTTGAGAAGACAGAAAAGAGGGAAAAGAGGAGGGAAAAACACCATGCTGCAGGCTCGGCGGCTGCGGCGGGACGGCAGCGGGCGGCTGCGGAGGAACCCGGCAGGACGGCCAGATCAGGCGTGGACGAAAACGGCAGGCGTGGACGTAGCAACAGGAACAGCGCCAGCGGACGGCTGCGGCAGGACGACCTCGGCAGCAGCGGCGTGGATGAAGCTGGGACGGCGATGTCAGCGGGCTGGGCCGTGGCGGCGATGTCGGGAGACGGAGCTGGGGAGGCAAATGGATTGATGAGAATCCCGCGGAGAGCGTGCGACTCCTCGGCTGAATCCGCGCCGAACACCTCCACGAGAGCCTCATAGTGGATGGCTCTCACGCTCTCCCAGGCAGCCGGGAGTGCGGGTGTCACTGGACCGAGTCCCCACCGGAACACCTCCAGGACCTGACCCGACAGCGACCACCGCTCGAACATGTCGCCGCCCTCTGCAAAGCATCTCTGCAGGGCGGCGAGTCGGCGCTGGACTGCTGGATCCATTCTTGGCATGACTCGACCCTGCTGCGTCCTCACTGGCCAGTATGTACTGTCAGTACCCGAGGGACTCAGGACACAGATGCAGGGTCGTGGATTCCAAAAGGGTTTTATTTTATAAACACACACACACACACAAGACACTGCAGGGCGATCTCCCGGCACAGTTCTCTGGCACAGCCTCTGTTGCCCCCGCTTCTGCGTACACTTTGATTCGGACGGCCAGCTCCGGTCACCCGTCACCCATGGAGGGATCCGGCCGGTAGATCTCCATAGGGAGAGCTGCAGAGGAATACACGATGCCCATCCCAGAGTCAAGAAGTAAGAGTAGGAAGCCACAGCTGTATTGGATAGGTTTCCCAAAAAGTGATACAAAAAACATAAAAAGGAAAAGGATGCCAACCAAACTAGGGTGAGTCCCTGCTGCCATTACTTCTCACAAGCTAAAAGAGTAAAAAAAAAAAAAAAAAAGGTAAAAATTAAACAGCACTAAAAGTATTTTTAAAAAAGCCTCACTAGCACACGTCTTGCACCCTGTAGCTGCGTGTTGCCAGCGCTATCGTCTTCTACCTGGTTGTTGCCAGGTTTCTGTAGCAAATATCAAGTCCAAGTATTTGTCCTGGATGTGGTCATGAATAAGGCAGAATTTGTTTGTGAATGATTGCTTATTAAAAAGCAAAATTTTTATGTAAGACAGAGCCAAGTGTTTTTGAATTTGCCAGAGCAGACTGAAATCAACTTTGCGTCTGTTGTCTAGCTGCTTGTATGGCACTGTAGCTGCTGCAGTGTGTCCAGGACTACAAATCCCTAGAGCGTTGGTGCTCTGACATCGGCGAGATGCAACTGGACGCACAGCTGACCAGAGGGATGGAACCGCATCCCCAGACCAGGAATAAACAAATCTTTGAAGGCATCCTCCGTGAATATAATGGGGCTGGCGAAGGAGTCTGAGTGCTCTGATGAGTGTTATGCAGGATGGGGTGGTGTAGTTGTTGTACTCCATCAGCTGGGTAGTGGAGTATGACAGCATCCCAGTTCCGAAGGAAGTAAATCTGCTGTTAGCCGTTAGCCACCAAGGTGATGCGCAAAAAAAGGCAGCTCACCCGTATTTGGAAAATACCTGTAAAGATGGGACACGATGGTCGCCAAAATGGACCTGTGCCTGGTATCAAGACAGAGGTATGCGGTCGCCCGGTTTAGCCGAGTTGGTAGCTGTCGTCCTTTGCTGCCTGCCACTTGATGGACTATCGATAAGATCCAATGATACACACAGAATTGTACGTCCTGTAGAGGGGCCACTCTGGCTATTTAAATGTGTAGTGAGTAGCAGGGCCTTGACACTGCTCGAACCACATATTGTTTAGGACCAGAATGAACTCTGTCTAGACAATGACGAAGATGTAGTAGCATTCTCAGACAGCAGGTGCCAGATAGAGATTGGGTTTGGGTCACATCCACATAGAATGATATCACGAGGTATAAGACGGTACCTCTTTTGGTCCAGTACATTTCTGGTACCTCAGAAATGTACATGGCAGCATGCATGGAAATTCCCAATGACCTTAGTTTGGTCATTGGGAATTTCCATGCATGCTGCCATGTACATTTCTGTGTCGTTCTGATCAATAAGTTCCCCATAAGAGGCTGTAAGGGTGAGTTCGACGACTCTTTTCTCTACAACATAATGGCGACCTTCCAGAGTCCCAAAAGTCAAGTCCCTCCAAGTGATTCTGTGTGTGAAATCCTGCTGTTTTATGTGAATCTGAAAGAAAGGTCTTGTGTGTGAAAATCAAGGTTCCAACTCAGTTAGTCCCTTTACTCTTTTTACTGCTTATTATATGACTAAAGCACACATACAGCCTAAATAAACACAACCTTGTTTCTCCACCTTCGTTGAGACCCAAGACCAGAACATTCATTGTGTAAACCAACTTTTCTAAACGTTTTACAGCACAGAAAAAAAAACCTATAAACAGGGCTCTCACTTTAAATGATCGATGAGACAAAGTAGGAGCTTCCAACTTAACTAGAGCCTCCTTCTTGGGGGACTTCTCAGGTATATAATGATAAGTGGGGTCAAAGCATACACATAAAAATCTGATTTTTCTGACCTTCTCAAACAATTTCAGGTTTAACATACATTGAGAGCCACAATATAACTGAAAAAAGATTTAAGAATATCAATTAAAATTTGCGCACTGATAATGCAACTTTTTTTTTTTTTTTAAAGACTTTACCTGTCAGTTTACCAGGGGACTCAGGACACAGACGCAGGGTCGTTTGGATTCCAAGAGGTTTTTCTTTATTATTTAACGAACCACACAGAGCACAGCAAGACAGGGCGATCTCCAGGCAGAGCAAAAGAACGGACTGTGGAAAACCTAAGCGCTCTTCTCAGTAACAAAGCGGAGGAGGAGCGCAGCTATGAAAGTTAAGAAACAAATCTCTCCAAACTGGGAGGAAAACAGAAAAGCTACAAACACTTAACAAAAAAAAGACACGCTCTCCTAACGAGGCGGAAGAAAAAAAAAAGACGCACTCTTCACAAAACAGAGGCTCTATGAACTTTATCAATAACTTAAAGCTCTCCTTTAACGGACGCGACTAAGAAAAGTTACAACGAAAAATCACTCCTTGAAAACATAGGGAAAAAAGGCTATTAAACTAACCGTTTAGAATAAATAAACTAAGGCTATGAGTCAGAATAAATTACAAAACAAGAAAGCACCGCAGGAGGATCGCTCACTGCAGGAGGATCGCTCACTGAATCCTCACCGCAGGAGGATCGCTCACCACAGGATGATCGCTCACTGCAGGAGGATCGCTCACTGAATCCTCACTGCAGGAGGATCGCTCACCACAGGAGGATCGCTCACTGCAGGAGGATCGCTCACTGAATCCTCACTGCAGGAGGATGGCTCACTGCAGGAGGATAGCTCACTGAATCCTCACTGCAGGAGGATCGCTCACTAAATCCTCACTGCAGGAGGATCGCTCACTGCAGGAGGATCGCTCACTGAATCCTCACCGCAGGAGGATCGCTCACTGCAGGAGGATCGCTCACTGAATCCTCACTGCAGGAGGATCGCTCACTGCAGGAGGATCGCTCACCACAGGAGGATCGCTCACTGAATCCTCACTGCAGGAGGATCGCTCACTGAATCCTCACTGCAGGAGGATAGCTCACTGAATCCTCACTGCAGGAGGATCGCTCACCACAGGAGGATGGCTCACTGCAGGAGGATCGCTCACTGCAGGAGGATCGCTCACTGCAGGAGGATCGCTCACTGAATCCTCACTGCAGGAGGATGGCTCACTGCAGGAGGATCGCTCACTGAATCCTCACCGCAGGAGGATCGCTCACTGAATCCTCACTGCAGGAGGATCACTCACCACAGGAGGATCGCTCACTGCAGGAGGATGGCTCACTGCAGGAGGATCGCTCACTGAATCCTCACTGCAGGAGGATCGCTCACTGAATCCTCACTGCAGGAGGATGGCTCACCGAATCCTCACTGCAGGAGGATGGCTCACTGCAGGAGGATCGCTCACTGAATCCTCACTGCAGGAGGATCGCTCACTAAATCCTCACTGCAGGAGGATCGCTCACTGAATCCTCACTACAGGAGGATCGCTCACTGAATCCTCACTGCAGGAGGATCGCTCACCGAATCCTCACTGCAGGAGGATGGCTCACCGCAGGAGGATCGCTCACTGAATCCTCACTACAGGAGGATCGCTCACCGAATCCTCACTGCATGAGGATGGCTCACTGCAGGAGGATCGCTCACCGCAGGAGGATCGCTCACTGAATCCTCACTGCAAGAGGATCGCTCACTGCAGGAGGATGGCTCACTGCAGGAGGATGGCTCACCGCAGGAGGATCGCTCACTGAATCCTCACTGCAGGAGGATGGCTCACTGCAGGAGGATCGCTCACTGCAGGAGGATTGCTCACTGCAGGAGGATCGCTCACTGAATCCTCACTATAGGAGGATCGCTAACCGTAGGAGGATCCCTCACTGAATCCTCTCTGCAGGAGGATCGCTCACTGAATCCTCACTACAGGAGGATCGCTAGCCGTAGGAGTATCCCTCACTGAATCCTCACTGCAGGAGGATCGCTCACTGAATCCTAAATACAGGAGGATCGCTCACCGCAGGAGGATCGCTCACTGAATCCTCACTGCAGGAGGATCGCTCACCGCAGGAGGATTGCTCACTGAATCCTCACTGCAGGAGGATCGCTCACCGCAGGAGGATCGCTCACTGAATCCTCACTGCAGGAGGATCGCTCACTGAATCCTCACTGCAGGAGGATCGCTCACTGAATCCTCACCGCAGGAGGATCGCTCACTGAATCCTCACTACAGGAGGATTGCTCACTGCAGGAGGATCGCTCACCGCAGGAGGATCGCTCACTGAATCCTGACTGCAGGAGGATCGCTCACCGCAGGAGGATCGCTCACTGAATCCTCACTGCAGGAGGATCGCTCACTGAATCCTCACTGCAGGAGGATCGCTCACTGAATCCTCACTACAGGAGGATCGCTCACTGAATCCTCACCGCAGGAGGATCGCTCACTGAATCCTCACTACAGGAGGATCACTCACTGAATCCTCACTACAGGAGGATCGCTCACTGAATCCTCACTACAGGAGGATCTCTCACTGAATCCTCACTGCAGGAGGATCTCTCACTGAATCCTCACTACAGGGGGATCTCTCACTGAATCCTCACTACAGGAGGATCGCTCACTGCAAGAGGATCGTTCACTGAATCCTCACTGGAGGAGGATCGCTCACTGAATCCTCACTACAGGAGGATCTCTCACTGAATCCTCACTACAGGAGGATCGCTCACTGCAAGAAGATCGTTCACTGAATCCTCACCGCAGGAAGATCGCTCACTGCAGGAGGATCGCTCACTGCAGGAGGATCGCTCACTGCAGGAGGATCGCTCACTGAATCCTCACTGCAGGAGGATCGCTCACCGCAGGAGGATCGCTCACTGCAGGAGGATCGCTCACCGCAGGAGGATCGCTCACTGCAGGAGGATCGCTCACTGAATCCTCACTGCAGGAGGATCGCTCACCACAGGAGGATCGCTCACTGAATCCTCACTGCAGGAGGATCGCTCACCGCAGGAGGATCGCTCACTGCAGGAGGATCGCTCACTGCAGGAGGATCGCTCACTGAATCCTCACTGCAGGAGGATCGCTCACTGAATCCTCACTGCAGGAGGATCGCTCACTGAATCCTCACTACAGGAGGATCGCTCACTGAATCCTCACTGCAGGAGGATCGCTCAGTGCAGGAGGATCGCTCACTAAATCCTCACTGCAGGAGGATGGCTCACCGCAGGAGGATCGCTCACCACAGGAGGATCGCTCACTGCAGGAGGATCGCTCACTGCAGGAGGATGGCTCACTGCAGGAGGATGGCTCACTGCAGGAGGATGGCTCACTGCAGGAGGATGGCTCACTGCAGGAGGATGGCTCACCGCAGGAGGATCGCTCACTGCAGGAGGATCGCTCACTGCAGGAGGATCGCTCACTGCAGGAGGATCGCTCACTGAATCCTCACTGCAGGAGGATGGCTCACTGCAGGAGGATGGCTCACCGCAGGAGGATCGCTCACTGCAGGAGGATCGCTCACTAAATCCTCACTGCAGGAGGATCGCTCACTGAATCCTCACTACAGGAGGATCGCTCACCGCAGGAGGATCGCTCACTGCAGGAGGATCGCTCACTGCAGGAGGATCGCTCACTGAATCCTCACTGCAGGAGGATCGCTCACCGCAGGAGGATCGCTCACTGAATCCTCACTGCAGGA
This sequence comes from Leuresthes tenuis, assembly GCF_036924035.1. Classification (NCBI taxonomy): domain Eukaryota; kingdom Metazoa; phylum Chordata; class Actinopteri; order Atheriniformes; family Atherinopsidae; genus Leuresthes; species Leuresthes tenuis. The sequence continues at coordinate 37,769,433 of NW_027325358.1, read as the reverse complement.
GGATCGCTCACCGCAGGAGGATCGCTCACTGAATCCTCACTGCAGGGGGATCTCTCACTGAATCCTCACTACAGGAGGATCGCTCACCGCAGGAGGATCGCTCACTGAATCCTCACTACAGGGGGATCTCTCACTGAATCCTCACTACAGGAGGATCGCTCACTGCAAGAGGATCGTTCACTGAATCCTCACTGGAGGAGGATCGCTCACTGAATCCTCACTACAGGAGGATCGCTCACTGCAAGAGGATCGCTCACTGAATCCTCACTACAGGAGGATCGCTCACTGAATCCTCACTACAGGAGGATCTCTCACTGAATCCTCACTACAGGAGGATCGCTCACTGCAAGAAGATTTTTCACTGAATCCTCACCGCAGGAAGATCGCTCACTGCAGGAGGATCGCTCACTGCAGGAGGATCGCTCACTGCAGGAGGATCGCTCACTGAATCCTCACTGCAGGAGGATCGCTCACCACAGGAGGATCGCTCACTGAATCCTCACTGCAGGAGGATCGCTCACCGCAGGAGGATCGCTCACTGCAGGAGGATCGCTCACTGCAGGAGGATCGCTCACTGAATCCTCACTGCAGGAGGATCGCTCACTGAATCCTCACTGCAGGAGGATCGCTCACTGAATCCTCACTACAGGAGGATCGCTCACTGAATCCTCACTGCAGGAGGATCGCTCAGTGCAGGAGGATCGCTCACTAAATCCTCACTGCAGGAGGATGGCTCACCGCAGGAGGATCGCTCACCACAGGAGGATCGCTCACTGCAGGAGGATCGCTCACTGCAGGAGGATGGCTCACTGCAGGAGGATCGCTCACTGCAGGAGGATCGCTCACTGCAGGAGGATGGCTCACTGCAGGAGGATGGCTCACCGCAGGAGGATCGCTCACTGCAGGAGGATCGCTCACTGCAGGAGGATCGCTCACTGAATCCTCACTGCAGGAGGATGGCTCACTGCAGGAGGATGGCTCACCGCAGGAGGATCGCTCACTGCAGGAGGATCGCTCACTGAATCCTCACTGCAGGAGGATCGCTCACTGAATCCTCACTACAGGAGGATCGCTCACCGCAGGAGGATCGCTCACTGCAGGAGGATCGCTCACTAAATCCTCACTGCAGGAGGATCGCTCACTGAATCCTCACTACAGGAGGATCGCTCACCGCAGGAGGATCGCTCACTGCAGGAGGATCGCTCACTGCAGGAGGATCGCTCACTGAATCCTCACTGCAGGAGGATCGCTCACCGCAGGAGGATCGCTCACTGAATCCTCACTGCAGGAGGATCGCTCACCGCAGGAGGATCGCTCACTGAATCCTCACTACAGGAGGATCGCTAGCCGTAGGAGGATCGCTCACTGAATCCTCACTACAGGAGGATCGCTCACCGCTGGTACAATGACTGGTAATGATGCTCATGGGGAGAGACAACATACTGGCCCAAGACAAGGGAAACGCAGACTTTTTGAACATATGAGGGACCAAGGGGAACAGGTGGAATCAGGGAAGACAATGAGACGCTTGACACGGGAGGAAGGGCAAGATACCTGAAACGAGAGGGGAAATTCAGTGCTTTCAAAATAAAACAGGAAATGACGAGACAAGACATGGAACAGAACATAAACCGTGACATTACCCATGCAATTCTACATTAAAGTTTAAATGACATTTGCTATCCTATCGCCTTGCAATGATGTATGTTTTTATTTAAGAATTAATGGAATGCAATGCTAGAAGTGTCACAATTGAAGAAGTTTATTTGACAAGATTCTTTTATAAAACTTTATCACTTAATAGTCACTGAACTTAAATGAACATTGTCAACAAATTATGATTCTTTGCCCAAATCTTCTTATAAATGACCTCTTTCAAAGAGTTTGCAGGATATGACATGTAACAAGGACCAGTTAAAATGCCCCTCCTGCTAAAACAAAATTACATAAAAAGAAATAAAAATCTCTCAGGAAAAGAAAAAGAGCTTCGATAATTAGCTTAATAAAAATGATCTTCATTATCTATGAGTAGTGCTTAAGACACTTGTAAAGTAACTATTTACATTTAACTCTTAACAAGTTGAACCAACAACATAATTCAGTCCCTCTAAAATTTGTTTTTAAGGGCTGTTCTGCGATTTTTCACATAAAACCTTATGGCCAACCAATTTCTGTTTCTGTTTGCAACTTTTTCCTGAACAAGGCACTTCTCTCAGTCACTTTTTCCTGGGACACGGCAAGTAGTGATGAATGGCATCATGTGCTTCTCGACAGCCATGATTTCTTCTTTCTCCCATCCTCTTCTTTTGAATGATTGACGACCTTTAAAATAAATAATGTAACAACATCAACTAGACATCTGTACATTTGGGAAAATTTCAACTGAAACTAGCACATACCTAATTAGTGCTTATTAGTGATCTTTTTTTATATTGCTCAAACTTACTTTTTCCCTTTTTTGGTGACTTGGTTTGCAGTTATTTGAAAGTGTTCTGCTGTATTTCAGACAGCCCGGCATCGCTGTGGCTCACATTTTGTACTGTTGTCTTCTGCACTTGCCTCCCAGTCAATGTGACATCTACAAACAAACAAAAGAAAAACCCTACTTTATATTTGACTGGAAACAATCAGAATTATACCACAACATTCCCCATGAATTAAAAGGATGACTGCTACTTGGAACTATTTGAAAATAGTTACCATGTAAACTTGAGTCACATTGTGCATCACTACCCTCTGCATCATCGTCTACACGTACAGTCTCTGAATTTTGGATGATAGTTGAGAAAAGAAAGAAAATAATTCAACAAAGAAAAGAAAAGATTTCAGACCATGAAATGTTCCAAAAATGCCCATATATACACAATACATGAACATATGCTCCACTTTCAAAAATAAAAGAAATACCTTCAGGACCAATGTTGATATCATCCAAGTTCTTCTCCTTAAATTCTGCCAGACATCCCTGCTCCAGCGCCATGAGGATCTTACTAATCTTGGCAAGCTGAAGGGTACCTTCAGGAAGTCTGTAGAACTGTCTATGCACTCGTATGTCATAGCCAAGAAAATTGGCCAGCTGATCAAGCGCTGTATCGCTAAGATTCAGAACTTGAGAAAGAGTTCCTCTTTGCTTGCACAGTTTTGTGGAGGTGAGGTTTTCTGGACTTTTGGCCCCACAGATGCTGGCAAAGTGTCGGAGGCAATCAGACCCACAATAGCAGGAGAGTACAAATGGTCTTGCAAATAAGTAAAAGTTTGCTTGGGGGACTCCTGCATCGCTGGTGCAAGAAAGACAGGAACTTTTCGTCCTCTCTTTCCTCTAATCTAAATCCTCTTGAAATGTACACAGAGTTTTTCATGGTCAGATAGTGCCTCGTTTATGTCAACTTGATTGTCTGAGGGATTTGAAGGCAAATATGCTGAAAGGGGCATTTTGGACACCTCTCCAGCTCTGCATCAGTTAAAAAGAATCCCCTGTGTCAAAATGACCCTGGCCAGATTTCCGCAGTTCTGTGGGGATGCGTCCTTTGACAGTTCGTTGTAAAAGTGCTGTTGTTGTTCATCTAAATAAGAATGGAGAGACTGAAGATCTTTTGTGAATGGAAGCAATTGAGGTGCATTCCACCTCGACTCCTGAAGTGTTCTGAGTGATTTAGCTGATACAAGCTCATTCCACCTGGACTCGTATACCTTTCGGAATGCATGAGCATGTTTTGCTTCACTGAAGTTCATCTGCACATTTACACGACTTTCAACAAGCTGTGATATCTTTGACAAACTGTGACTTGTCTTGAGAGCAAGATTGGGGCACATGTAAGTCTTTGTTTCATTGTCAAAGCCTGACAGTTTTTTTAGTGCTTGTACAACTTGCATGAAAGTTTTCGGCAAGATGTGATCTTCAATGGTCTTCAAGGAGGTTGATGTTCTTGAACATTTTAACAGCCGTCCCAGCTCTCTCATTTTTTTGACCAATGTATTCGTGTTTTCCAGGATCAAATCCAAGCCTGTTGAACAGATGTTGCCCATATTCCATGATGCACTCATCAGATTTGACAGCTGAATAAGCATCATCCTGAAACATGTTGGTTAAAAGCTTCCAAAAGTCTGCTTGGACACCAGGGGGTAGGGGTACTGCAAATGCACAAAGTGACTGGATCCAGGTCTTGCCAGGTTTCTTTTCCTCCTTTGGCTTAAATTTCCAGATCATTGCATGCCTCCAAAGAACTTTCCTAGTAAAAAGTCCTTGACAGTAACTACAATGAATTTCGGCCCAAAACTTCTTTCCTGGTCGCTTGCTTGGAACAAGACTTCCAGAACCACTGTGTAACACCTCAACTTAGTGTGCAAAATATTTAAGATGAAGTCGTTTTTTTCTAACCTTTAGGAAGAGCAATGGCCTGTACAACTTCGAGTTTGTTGTTGTGAGCTTGTTCCAAATGTCTAGAGATTTTCATGAATCCCTGCTTGCATTACAAACAGTACTGTTTTTTGTTGTACATCCTTGACCCGTTCTGCTTTTTGGAAATAAACAGTAATGAAGTTTTCTGTAAGCGAAGTGGAAGTACTTAGACAGTTTTCTTCTTGATATGGCAGAGGAACAGACAGATGGTTCTCTAAAGCTGAACTTCCACTCTGTTCTGATGGGTGACTGTGTTGGGTGTGTCGTGAGATTGGGTGAACCATTTATGCGTTGCCTTTTGTTTTCAAAACCAGAAGTTGTTATTTTTCTTGTGGGGGATCGACCTCTGAAAAGCCTCTGGCTTGCAGATTTATTGCTGTCAATATTCTGCTCAGTTACTGATGAACATGTGTTTTCTAATCGAACTATCTTCCTGAAGCGCTATAAAATGAAAATTTAAGGTTTTGAATTTAAGTTTCTTTCATAAAAAAAGAAACATTTAATTTTTTTTCTTTTCTCTTTACTAAAACATGTTTGTTCAAATTAACTCTAGCTGTTAAATCGTATGCCGTAGTCAGGAATTTAATTTGAATACAATCCTTACCATATCATATTATTTATGTTGTTAATCAACAACACTAAAATGATTTTTGACAAATCTTCTGCCTCCATGGTCAGTCAGTTCTACCATAGTTATAGTTGTAGGTTTTTTCCTCTTCAGGACTGATGTCTTTTAGAGCAAATAGACCCAAATGTGTCTTTCCATCCGTTACTATCTTTTTCATTTTACAGTTTGGACTGATGTGATCATTGTTGACTAATCTCCCAAAACTGCCATCTTCTCTGGATGCATCAATACTTTCCAAAGGAAAAAAGATTTTTTCTTTATGAGAAAATTAATGACTTTTTATTTCCATGCATAAGTTTAATAGACAGGATTGATTCAAGATCATATGTTCATCTACAATACATCACAGCCTCATAAACTTACATATTTTCTATACTGCTCTGAGACTTACCACTTTTCTCTCCAGCAAAAATCAAACATGAAAACACCACATCCACAATGATATATTTTTTGACTTCTTTGAGATTCTTTGGAATCTATTAAATCTCCTATGTACTCTACAACAAAATCGCCTTTCCAAAACTGGCAGTTGGCAAAAAAACCTCGCCCTAATAACAAATCAAACGATACAGATCAACTTAAAGATTTAAACAAAAAATGATACAGCAATCATCAGAAGCTAGATATTTGTAACATTCTCCAATATCCAGTTTATGTCATAAATTCTTTTAAAGGTAAATAACCTTTCTGACTTGAGTTATATTCGTACAAATACAAATTTGCTTGTATTTTTGACATGCTGCCTCCTGACTGGTTATGATTTGCATTTACCTGTCTTTAAGTATTATTATTTTGCATATGAATTTAAATAAAGTTCAGTTGTTAGATTTGGGTTGGGTTTGGGATGTTGAATTAAGTTATTGGTGTTTAGATCAACTTAAACTAAGCTTAGTTTGAGACGTGAAAAGAAATAAAAGTATACATTTATTTCTGCCTCTGTGAAATTGCGTTTCTTTGCCCTTTTCTCTGTTGGGGCTTTTGGTAACCATGGAATAACACGAGGAAACTCTGATCCTCAGTGAGCCCAAGGCCAGCCTCTCCAGGGTGGAGCGAGAGGCCCGGTGGATACCTGGGCAGAGCCAGACTTTAGGATGGAAATTAAAATACAAATACTGATTTCAATTAGACACCTAAGAGTTTATTAGGGAGAGATTAATTTTTTTATAAAAAAGGTGAATATTTTGATAAACTATTAAAATAAAGCTTCCAATATTCAAGCAAACAGAAACAACAACATTTTCCGACTGAAAGACATAATTTATAAAAACTGCTTCAGTAGTATTTGTTTATCAGCTTTTTAATTACAAGATGCACCAATGATCAGAATCCTGTGTGACGCATCAATGGTAGCAGGACCACAGGCTTGTTATTGCAAAGCAAAGAGAACACCATAGATGAGCTAAAATCAGGTAAAAAGTGATGTGCTGAGGGATAAGCTAACATACAAGTGCCAAACATGGTCCAAAAATAAAACTCTGCTTAGCAAGAGAGAACAGAGCAAAAAAAGAGTTCCAAATTAGCCAGAAAACAGAAGACAAAGAGCGATTTGTTGAGGGACTAAGTGCCTTGATGATGTTTGTTGGGATTTGGAGCTTTAGGAATTAAACTGAATTTAATTGATTAAAACAGGCAGACTTATTGGTTACATCACATGTAACCAGTAAGTGTAACCAATGACCAATCACTCTGCAATATTTAGAGGTGTAAAATAAGGAAATCCAGGTATAGTTTAGTGCATGATTTGAGAGCATTAAATGTTGCAGGTAAAGTGTGTGGAGATGTCAAAGCCTCACACTCTCCTGACCAAGGTGCCACCAGATGTTAAAGTTTTACAGTGTGTTCCATCCGTCTTTTGAATTTTTCCTCATGTTTTTCTGGATCATTAATGTTCTGCCTATTCAGTGTTTTTCAGAGTTTCCCTGGCTGAGGACTCTCAGTGTTTGTTAGCATTCATACAGAGGGAAGCTCATTTAGCATAAAGTCAAGTCATGGCCGAGAGAATTAATGAAACCTGGAGAGCCAACGTTGATGTGATCTATGAACTGTTCCAGGAGTTGTTTCTTACATTAAAGTGTGAATGCTGACATTCTCATGTTAGCATCATAGTGGAGGGAAATCCTTTAAAGGACTCATACTCTGGAGTTTGCTGATTATTTTGATTTTAGATTAGTTTTCAGTGTTCAAAGCCACCCAGAAACCCCAACACCAACTAAACATACTGATCCAAGCATATTCTTATAGACGGAAAGAAGAATGAGTGTGAGGTGCAGAATGTGGGAGGGTGTGAATGGGATAAATGAAATGTTCTGTAAGAAAAGTTTGAATTGTGTGTTTTGGTTCATTAGAAAAGTTGAGAATTAGAGCATTCTCAGACAGCAGATGACAGATAGAGATTGGGTTTGGGCCACATACACAGAATGATATCAAGAGGTATACGAAGATCTCATGAGATGGAATTTGTTGTGATTTGGTGCTATATAAATGAATTGAATTAAAGAGCTACCAGTATTAGCCTATAGCATAATTCAAGGTATGTCACGCGAACCAGCACTAATTATATGCCTTAACATAAAGGAAGGTTTTAAGCCTAATCTTCAAGGTAGAGAGGGTGCCTGCTTCCAAAACCTTTATTGGGAGCTGGTTCCACAAGAGACAAGTCTGATAACTGAAGCCTCCCATTTTTTTTTTATTTGAAAACTCAGACAACCACAAGTAACCCTGCAGTTTGAGACTGAAGTGGTCTGTTAGGGTAATATATAGGGTAACATTTCCTTCTTGTCTATTGACACTCCATGCCTATTAATAAAACATCAGACATTCTTCTTCAAATTAAATAATTAAAAAAATAAATATAAAGACAAATTTCACTTTTTCTTTACTGTTATTACACTGCAGACAATATGAAACCACATATTCTATGTTATGGCTTGTAAAATGGCGCATTTATTAACATATGTCGTTTTTTTTGTTATTTTTAGTTGAAGCCTTCAACACGCCAAAAAAAAAAGTTGGGAAAGTGTCAATTTAGGGCTATTAGAAATGTTAAATGAAAAAAAGAGGATGTAATTTCAAACAATGTCAAAAGTTAATTGTAAAATTGTGGTTGATACAAAAGCAGTCTTGAGAAAGTGCTGTGAGAAGGAATGGCAAGATTACAAGAGTAAATGCTCTACTATACTATACAACTAGTGTTGGCATGTTATGGAGGCCTGAAATGCAAAAACAGATGTTCTAAAAATTTTTAATGAAGTCGGGAAGTTAAATGAAAAGATTCCATCCAGACAATCTTTTTTTCTTGATTAGGTTGCGATCAGTTGTAAACGATACTCTAGGTAAAATGTTATTGAAGACAAAAATGAGGAGAGAAGACAGAGGGGTAGAAAACAGAAGACACAACTACCTGAACAGTTATTTGTTGACAAAAAAAAGACAACGGGACTCTTGATAAGAGCTACGAGGGAAAATTAATCATCGAAAAAGAGGAAGAGGTTTGAGATTAAATGAGTGTTGCAGTACAAGATTGATGGCCTCTGGTTGTAAATATGGTTTGATTTGGTGATTTATTCATGGTCTTGATTTATTCAGCTGGAGTGCAAAACATCACCCTCTGACTGCTTCTCTATCAATAATACAATACAAAAATACAATGCTTCAGGAGACAGGCAAGTGTATCAGTGTGAGACTGTGTGTTGTGTTTCCGTGGAAATGAGTCCCATCGTGCATATGTTAGTTGGATAAGACAACATTGAAACCACCCAGACAGTGGAGGGTATTCTTCGACAACAAACAATGCCAACTTTACTCCTGCTAAAGTTTTCCAGTAAAAGTAATTCCACTGATTTATTGTTGTATATGACATCAGGAGATATTTTCCATGGATCAGACATTAATAATCCCTTTACATTAACCTTTTACTATTATTTTACTAAAATTCCTTGAAGTGAAAAAAAGCAATATTTTTTTTTCAAAATTAAATTTTTTTAAATTAACAATTAAAACATGTCTGAAATTTCTCAAGTTATAGATGTGAGAATGTATTGTCATTTTAAATAATACATTAATATACTTTTCATGGATTGTACACAACTTCTGTGACCTCTTGAAATTTACTGACCCCAAATCAGTCAACACAACTATCCCTAATAAGGTTCTCCTGATGCTTCGATTCTTGATAATCTCATGACATTTCAAGACTCCATTAGCTCCAATTTTCTTTTCCCCAGCCATGGCCACCACCTCTGAAAGCCAGCACTATAGCCCAAACACAAAGCTTCTGACAGAGGCAGCTGAGCATTAGTGGGTAGCCACTGTTCACCATATAACAATAGACCCATCAGGCATTTCTTTAACTGCTTCATCAGTCTAAACTGCTCTAAGTTACTTGAATTCATTAGTATAAATTAGTTTTTAATCTGATTTCAAAATGGTTTGGGATATCAAAAATTTATTTGGTTGAATTAAAACATCCCAACTCGTTTAGCAGGTTACAGGCTGTAAGACCTTGTTGCAGTAGGCCAGGATTTGAGTACTGACCCGGCCTCATATGCTGCCATTAGAGCCCGCAAAACCTTTAGCAAATAAAAAAACATGACTTCTATTTCCTTAATTTAAAAACAGAAAAAGAAACATAACATAAATAAATTACATGAATTAATTACAGATTTAATCAAGTAAATTAAAGAATTGCACGTAAAATCATTGTTCGACTGGCTACTTACATTCCCTTTCAGATAGAAAATTAATCTATGACATACGCACATAAGGGAAATGTGGGGATCTCAGCTGTTCACTTGTCATGATTTCCGGGATGAAATGACAATTGAATTGTGTGTAGCGTAGTCTATCTGTTCATTATATTTTGGATTCCAAACAAAACAGCACAAAACAAATAAAGGCAGTGAGGGGACAGCTCACGAATAAACCCCCAGACCACAACAGCGCACAAAATCAAATCATTTAAAAAAAGACAAAAATCAATCATTTGTTGAGGTAAAAAAGAAATCTGTAAGTTTTTTAATATGTTGCCTTTCCATAAATACGACTGAAAAACGACTGAAACTCATTATATGATTAAATGTCTCTCTATAGTTAAATCCTTTGAGACATCCTTGTCTTTGAATAAGAATATATATAGAAGTTAACTGAGTAAATTAACCATGCCAGAGATTCAGGACTTCCATTGAAATCAATGTGGCAAACTTTAAGACTTTACTGCACACCTACACTACACTGCTACAGATCTTCTATTTTGTGCACTGACTGAGCTCATTCTCTCTTTTTTATGTGAAAATTATTATTATCTATGCTGGTTGCGTTGCTGGAATGATTTCTGGTGGGTATTTTGATACTTATGTGTATGCATACCCATGACAATGGGTATGCATCTAAAAGTCAGGTATGCCAGGTATGCCTGACTTTTAGACAAAGAGTGCAGACAGAGATGTTGAACTGGACGTTTCTGTCAGTTTCTTCTCCTTAGGGAGTTAATTAAATCAATTTATGGCTTCTCTGAGATTTAATTGTATAATTTGTATGTGTATTATTGTGTCAGAATATTTATAATATTAAAATCTATAAAGATTTTATATTGCAGCAATGTAATTTCGCTTTGGGGGATTGATAAAGTATCATTAGAGAAAATATAGGCTCCCTTCGATCAAACTCTTTTTGACAGGTGACCTTTGACCTCTTATCGATCGATCAAATTAATATGACAGGTGACCTTTGTTTGACATCCGTTTGCTGACATCTGGGCATATGACTTTTGACCTCTTATCGATCAATCAATCTATTTCGACGGGTGACCTTTGTTTGACATAGATCAGGCATCTGTTCAGGTGGCCTTTGACATCTAAGGAAGGGGGAGTTTATGGCTTTAAGAATGATTACAGCTAAGGTCAGGAGATTGTGAGAAATATATTAGTTGAATGTTTAAATAAGAGAAAGGGTTAGGGTTAATAGGAAAGGTTAAGTTGTAGAAGCTGTCAACATTTTAAGTCTCGTCCCTGTAAGGTAAAGATGAGAAAAGAGTTAGATGTGTGTGTGTGTGTGTGTGTGTGTGTGTGTGTGTGTGGGGGGGGGGGTATTGTACGACCCCAGGAGTTGCCGGCACTGCAAGGATTTGGGTGTGGGTGGGGGGTAACAGACATTTGGCTCTCTCTGACCGATCAACTCATACCATGAGACTGAACGTGTGAGGCGGGTCACAAGAATGCACCATACTGTGACACTGAACGGAGGATGGGGTGTTTATAGCAAATAGAGGTAGGTTTAAATTACACAAAAAGGTTTCCCTCTTAGTTTGCACTCATGGTGCATATGGTATCAAGGGTTGATCTACAGAGAATTCACTAATAGACCAGGTTGTCCATAAAGTTTACATCTGGTTCTCTCTGACTGACCAACTCATACCATGAGGGTGAACTGTTGGGGGGTCGCAAGAATGGAGCACTGCAAGGATTTGGGTGTGGGTGGGGGGTAACAGACAATTGGCTCTCTCTGACTGACCAACTCATACCATGAGACTGATCTGCCGGGCGTCGCAAGAATGCACCATACTGGGTGAGAAACAGCCTGTATCTTACTTCACAAGTAAACAGACTCAATACATCTGTTACTAATCATAGGATGGGTGTAGAGTAACTGTGAAGAACAAGTGGTCAGGGGTCATGAGAATGCATCGTACTGTGTGGGAAACAGTCTCTGTCGTTGTCTTAGTTCGCAAGTAAACAAATGAACATATATGATGTTCACTAGAATGGATCATACTGTGCGGGAAACATCCTGTGTCTTACTTCACAAGTAAACAGAATCAATACATCTGTTACTAACCGTAGGATGGATGTAGAGTAAGTGTGAAGAGCAAATGGGTTGAAATTAGCACTTCAAGAAATTTTTAAAACACTCCCTTATTTCTATGGAGGGGGATGTAAGACTATATAAAATGGTTCAGGCATTTACGTCGGGGACTCAACCGAGGCAGGACAGGAATCATGGACTCTGGTACGCAAAAGTCTCCTTAAAACTTTAAATCTTCAAATCTCATAGGTCGGTACTTGTAATAGTAAAAACAACTTTTTTAGGACGGAAAACAAGAGTTGACATCCATACACAACCACCCGGCGGTTCTTTGGACCTCTTTGGACTATTCAACAGTGAGTATAAAAGAAAAAAAAAAAATATAATAATAATAAAAAAAAAAAATCTGATGATAAACATATGAATGCGTGTATCGTTATATGACCCATCATGACACAGTGTAATTTTCCAGAGCCGGACGCCGACGAGCTGGAGGATTTCATATTGACGCAAGCCGATTATGATAATGTTTCTTTAACTTCAATAACCTTTTAACAAGTGAAATGTTTCAATGAAATAACATCAGATGTAACTGTTTACAGATTTATTAAACAGTGCGGAGCAAGGGTTTCCCCGAAAGAAGAACCCAGCCGTCTTTGAGGGAGATTTGACTTCCATGGAGACAAGCAGGGGAAACGGACTTTCCCTGAATAAATCTTGGCTACGACGAAGACTGCTCCCTGTTCGGAACAATCAGTTTTCAACGGAGTGTCCGAGTGTTACTACAGAGGACGAGCAGGTGGAATCATCGGTGTTACACACACCACCGAGCATACGTTTCTCCCCTCGAATACGAGTCACAGGCGAGCGGCTTCAGCCCTGAGACGGCTGCGGGTGCAGGCTGTCGGTGTACTAGGCTGCATATCGGCGCAACTATCCGGGGCGCCGGGCCTTGTTCGCGGAGAGGTAAAGTATTTGAAATAAAATCGGACAGCCCCGAACCCTTCGATAAACAGCCTGATCTGCGGGGTAAGTTAAAAAAAAAACAAAAAAAACCCTCATCATTCTTTGTTTTTATTTTCACACGTGAGCGCGTAAGCGTCATACGTCATCAACACGGATGTGACGCATAGGGAGAGAGTGAGGGGGGTGGGAGGGGGTAGTGGTTAAAAGAACACGTTTCAGTAGAACTCATCTGAAGTGCAGTGTGTAACCCTCTGTAAAATAAGCCAGTTGATATATTATTACTGTTCTGTTCACTTTTCCGTGCTGCATTCAACGGGAGCATTACATGGTAACATCTATGCATATTTCACATAGTGTATACTTAAGCAAGGTTTTTTATTTATTTATCTATTTTTATGCTATTAAACTGTGTTTCAATTTGACAGTTCCTGTGACAGTTCCTGTGAGGTCCGTGGTAAAGAATCAACGGCGCACTAGAGTGCACACGAGGCTGTTACTTGTCCGAGAATTAATCAGAGGTACAGTTTCTATCTCTATTTTTATTTTTTTTAAATTTATTATTATTATTATTTTTTATTATTATTTTTTTTAAAACATTCACAATCACGGAACCAGGTGTATTTAAAATACTTTTATGTTTTTTTCTCCTTCATCCACAGAGGCCGACCTGTCAATAGAACGGATAAGTCCTACAATCCGGCCAGACCCTCGTCTGTGGAGGAAAAGAAACGCTACCATCCAAAATCAAGAGCTCGGGCATTCATGAGAAGTAGTGAGATTCTTATACAGAAAATTAACCGTGACTTGAAGGTGATTTCGAAGTAAAGTAAATGTGTGTATATATATAAGTAAATATCTTATCCCCTCTTAGCCATTCTCAATTCTGTGTTCATGTGTGGAATTGCTTTACACCGCTGGAGTATCCGCTCCTTAATGTCGATTATCAGTCATCCCCTACGGATATTGAAGAAGATGAAAATGATGAAATTGGCGTGTTACACGAATTAGAACCACCAATCCTGAATTTGAACGGGCCTCCGTCACCCGCCCTGAGTTTGTAAAATGAGTCACCGAATATTGTCTCACCAAATCCAGCTCCTTGTGCCATATCACTAGATACAGCCTCAGCAAATAGTGCTTCTCAGACTTCAGCATCAGATACTGTCTCACCAAATCTTATTTCTATACCTTCTCCAGCTGCAGCAGAAAAAACTCGGCAGCATGGTGGGGGCTTGAATCAGGAGAATGTAGCCGTCCCTGAACAGAATCAGAGAGATACACCTCCACCGATTGAGCGTGAACGTTTCAATTGTCTTGAAATAAGACGTCCCGTCACAATACCGCGTCCGTGCCCTAGTATAATGCTCAACATCGCTGAGTTCACTTCAGCTGTTATGAGCAATCTTACTGAAGTGGCAGAAACAGCGCGATCACACGCCAGATGTAATGATGTCGTCCAGCTAGAATTAGTAGGTGAGAGTATTTCTCAACACATTACCGTTTCTGTCACAGACGAGTCTGATGTAATCCTGAAAGCCTTTCTGGACTTTTTAGACGAGTTAACTCAATCGAACGCAGAGATTGCCTCTGATACTAACCTGGAGTTAATCCTCCAGGTAGTAAGAAACCCCACAGAGGGCGCCAAACGGAAGGCTTCAAAAACCTTAGAATGCGAATTAATCCATAAGAAAAAACGTCACTTGTACATTACAGATAACTGTGACAATCAGCTCTGTTTCGCCATCAGTCTCGCGCACGTCTCCGGCTCTAAATTTACCGATAGTCAGGCTTTGGCCCAGGCGAGAGAGTGGCAACGTCTGGCAGGCCTGACTGATCAGACGCCTGTATCTTTCAGTGATGTTGGAAAATTTGAAAAAATCCTAAACAGAAAAATTGTGGTGTTTCACAGAACCAAGGATGACCGAGCTCTGTGTAAATTTGAGACTGATTTCAGAGATCGATCAAGCCCTCTCTTTCTGTTATTACTCCAAAACCATTACTATGGAATAAAAAACCTCAAAGGTTTTATAGGCTCGAGGTACATTTGCGAACATTGTTACACCAGTTACAATGAGCCCCACTCACACTACTGTCCTGGTTACTGCTCTGTGTGTTACAACCCTTCTTGTACTGTTGAGGACTTCAGCCCTGTATTTTGTGGTGATTGCAACAGAAGCTGTCGTAACTCGTTGTGCTTCAACAGACACAAAGAACCTTGTGAGAGAGCCAGAATGCAAGTGAGTGATTGTGATCTGATTAAAAGGTGTCCGACGTGTAAGAGATTTTATCGCGTTGCGATGACTAAGGTAAAAAAAACCCACGTGTGTGAAGGCTTAAAATGTACAATCTGTGGTGAGAAACTGACCCCCGGTTCTACAGCAACTCTCAGTGGACACCTGTGCTACATTCAGCCTAGCAGCGCCGACGAACGGCTTGATGAAAAACTGATCTTTTATGATTTTGAATCCTTAGTCGGTCAGAACGATGTGCATGTCCCCTTTCTGGTCTGTGCAAAAACGCTGAAAGGTGTCGAGTGGTCTGCCTACGGATTGGATTGTGTCAGGAAATTCCTCCTCCATTTCAGGAGACCACGCTACCGAGGATACACGTTTATTGCTCACAACGGACGAGGATATGATAGTTATCTTATTCTTAACGTTATGGTGCAACTAGGTATGAAGCCCTCTCTCATCACACAGGGGAGTAAAATTCTCTGTTTTACAGACTGTGATTATGGTTTGAGATTCATCGATAGTCTGTCATTCCTGGCTATGATGCCGAAAGAATTAGGTTTCAGTGATCATACCAAAGGTTTCTTTCCCCACAGATTCTCTTTAGAACAGAATTTGAAATATGTGGGGCCTTTTCCTTCACCGAGTTACTACTCTGTAGAACTCATGAGCCCCAGTGAGCAGGGATAGTTCTACAGATGGTACGGGGGAGTGTGTAAAGGTACCTTTAAATTTCATGAACAGAGCATGCTTTACTGCAAAAATGATGTTGACATACTCTTCGGGGGGTGTGTGAAATTCCGCGAGCAATTCTTTAACGAGACGCGCGTGGACCCCCTGAAATGTATCACGATCGCATCGGCCTGTATGAAGGTTTTTACCGCCAACTTTCTGCAGCCTAAAACCCTGGCCATACCTTCACCCGTTGATTACAGTCAGCAGAGTAAGACCTTCTCAAACGCATCCATCCAGTGGTTGGAGTGGTTAGCATTTAGCAGAGGGATTGAGATTAGCCACGCGTTAAACACAGGGGAAAAGGGAATCGGCCCTTATCACATAGATGGGTATGCGGAAATTTACGCTGTGAGGGTAGCTTTTGAGTTTTACGGCTGTTTCTTTCACGGCTGCCCCATCGGCTATCTGCCTCAGGACACATGACCGCTGAAGAAGGCGCCATTTGAACAGTTCTATGCAGAGACCCGTGAGAGAGAGAGTGCTTCAGTCAGTGTATGGTCTTTGTAGATGTTTGCATGTCATGTGGGAGCATGAGTGGACTGAGATGAAAAAGTCCCATCCGGAGGTGATTGAATTTCTCAAGAGCTTTAACGCCCCTGAACCTCTCTCTCCCAGACAAGCACTGTACGGTGGTCGGACCTGCGCACTCAGGTTGAGGTACACTGCAGGGGAAGATGAAACTGTGCACTACGCTGACTTTACATCTCTTTACCCCTATGTATGTTGCAGCTTTCCTTACCCCCTCGGCCATCCCAGAATTATTTGCAAAGATTCTGATGACCCTGACAGCTACTTTGGTTTCATAAGAGCTGTTGTTTACCCTCCGCGCGGGCTGTTTTTCCCAGTTTTACCTTACAAGTCATCTCACAGAAAACTTGTATTCACTCTCTGTCGCACCTGTGCTGAAATGAATAACCAGGCAGGTGCATGCAACCACAGCGATGAGGAGAGAGCACTAACAGGTGTGTGCGTGAGTGTGGAGTTTAGCAAGGCGTTAAAGCTTGGTTATCGTCTTGCTAAAATCACTGAGGTGTGGCCTTTTGATAGGAGCAGTAGCTCAATCTTTGTAGACTACATACACACATTTCTTAAGGGTAAACAAGAGGCTTCATGATACCCCGCGTATGCACTTGATGAGGAGAGTAAGTTGAGGTACGTCAGAGATTACAAACTCCATCAAGGTATTCAGCTGGATACCAGCAAAATAGAGGTGAACCCCGCTAAAAGACAGGTGGCTAAACTGTGTCTGAGCAGTTTCTGGGGGAAATTTGCGCAGAGGAACGACCTCCATCAGACCACCATCATCACAGACCCGAATGAATTTTTTAATTTCATGTTCTCGGGTAAATACAAGATAGCCTACTTCCACTTTCTAAACCCTGACATGTGCATGTTGCAGTGGACTTACAACAAACGGTGCATCGCTCCTCCCAACAAGGTAAAGAATGTATTCATTGCAGCATTTACCATCGCATATGCACGTTTAAAACTGTATAGCTGTCTGGAAGTAATGCAAGACAAAATTCTCTACATAGACACAGACAGTCTGATCTATGTGGTGAAAAAAGGTGAGACTCCTCTGAAACTGGGAAACTATCTGGGGGATTTGACCGATGAGCTGGGGGGTGACACAATTCAGGAATTTGTTGCAGCAGGACCCAAGAGTTAAGCCTACCAGACCAGAAATCAGAAAAAAGTATCGATGCTCGTTAAAGGCATCACTCAGACGCATGAATGCAGCGAGAAGGTCAACTTTGACAGCGTCAAAGAGTTAGTGGAGGGATACTTGGCTGACTCCAGAGAAACGGTGATTGAGACCCCTCAGCGTACCATCAGAAGAGATAAAAAGGGGTTTCTGTTAAAAAATGCGGCATTCCTGAAAAAGTTCTGGGTGGTGTATGACAAGAGACGCCTTTTTCCTGACGGTACAACACTGCCTTTCGGTTATTAAGGTATTAAGGTGATTAAGAGGGAAAAGATTTTTTTTTTTTTTAAATGTCGCAATTTTCTGATGTGAAGGAGATTGATTTTGACCCCAGACTAAAGACTCCTTTTTCATGTCTGATTGTGGGGCCCAGTGGATGTGGGAAATCGTTTTTTTGTTAAAAGTGTTTTAAAAAAGTGTAACCATGTGATGGATGATGTACATGATAATATTGTTTGGATTTATACCTCTTTCCAACCATTGTACGCTGAACTGCAGCGGCTGAATAAAAACATCAAATTTGTGGAAAGATTGCCTCATTCTTTTGAAGATGAAAATCTGTTCCCTCCTGATCGTAAGCACTTGGTTATTCTGGATGACGTTATTTTTCAGGCTTCAGACCATCCTGAAGTGGTAAAAATTTTCACACAGTACAGACATCACAGAAATATGAGTGTCATGATGTTGACTCAAAATGTATTTCATCAAGGGAAATACAGTCGCACCATCAGCCTGAACAGTAACTACCTGGTGCTGTTTAAGAATCCCAGAGACAGATTGCAGGTGAATATACTAGCCCGTCAAATCTTCCCCTCAGAGAAAGCTATTTTCCTGGAGAGCTTTGAGGACGCCACCAGAGAGCCGCACGGGTATTTAATCTTCGACCTGACCCACTCATGCCCAGAACAATACAGACTGAGAACGGGTTTACTTCCTAGTCAGTGGCCAGTTATCTATGTTCCGAAAGCATAGTAATTTAACATGTCAGCCCGTATAAAAAGGAATGCTCCGTTACTCAGAGCTCTGTACCACGCCACACCTCAGAAACATAAGGACATTCTCGGCCATTGTTCACCCGACTTTCTTAAAGCTTTGTGTGAGATTGCTCTGAATATTTTAAAGGGTAACATTAAGCTATCCCCTCCCCAGTATCGGAGTTTGAAAAAGCAAAAGAAAGTTATCAGACTGTTGGCTGATAAGAGAACCGGTTTAAAACGTAAACAGTTGGCTCTCAAAAGTCAAGGAGGTGGGTTTATTCTCCCCATCCAAACGGCTCTTGCACCCATAATTGGGGATCTAGTGGCCGGAATCGTTAGAAGATAAGAACCATGTCGCTCACGACAGCACAAAAGATGTTTCTCATCTCACCTCATCAATTCAAACACTTGAGTCAGTCAGAGACTTCTATCAGACAGACGGCGGAGGATGATTTGGATAATAAAATGAGAGCGATACTCGACGAGTCAGAAATGACCTCTTATGAAAAAATTAAGAAATGCGACGCCCTGCTGCAAAGATACCTCACCCTAATCAAGCAAGGTCAGATGGAGGAGCCACGGGTGACTGTGACTCTTCAGAGAAAAAGTCTTAACGATCCAATACCTGAATCAGATTCCCGTGAGACGGACCGTGTTCACGAACCCGATCAGTTAGAATTGGATGCAACAGCGAGTGAGGGATTGAAAGCGCGATCGCAGAAATGGTGAATGCATCTTGAGGAAATTATCCGAGAGAAATGGCTGGACCACCAGAGGAGAATTTGTTTATCATGGGCAGGTTGTTAGAGGATCACATTTGGTTGATTTACTTAAAAACCTTCTGCTCCCTTTTAAAAGAAAAGCCCAAACCATACAACCAACAGGCTGGACAAGTTTTCTCAATGTCCTGAATGAACTGAACATACCTTTATCCTCTGTGAATAACCCGCAAGCCCGTGAACAATACTGTCGTCTCAAAACAGAACCGAGCGGAATGGAGAAAATACCATCTGTAAAACCAAAGAAGAAGATAACCCTCTCCCCACATTTTTTAAGATCTGGACATGGTGAGCGAGACGAGGCTGCAGATGAACAAAGTTTGCATAAAAAGATAAAACCTCCACGCTGGGTTACCTTTTCACCATAAATTTCTGTAATAAATGAATAAAATGATACCGTCATTTGTTCTCAATAAAAAATTTTATTGATCCCAATTTTCAGAGTCTACAGAGTCATCACTTTCATGCATTCACAATTTGTAGCACATCTTTGAACATCTGTAAAGAACGGGCTCCGTGTTGAAATGAGGTAGCACTGTGCTTTCTGATGCATCTCTGATATTTTTTCACAAAGTTAGATACCATCACATCATTTTTAAGAACATCATCACTGTAGGAGCATAATACTTGCAGAGACATTCCGCACGCCCGGTGGCAGAGGTAATAAACGCACTGCTGACCGCACACGGTGGACAAGGTGTTCTGAAGTTGGCGATTATGGTACGTTATCTTCAGGGATCGGTCTTTCAGAAATGACACAATGTCTGAGGGGTAGTGAGAAAAATCTGGCGGTAGCCCGTAAGAGTCGAAAAAGGTGGCTTGACCGTTCTCCTCCAGAGTCAGAGCTAGCCAGTGCTCCCCAGGCATGTGAGAAGGATGTGTGTTCACAATAAAGTAAGCCGGCTTTGTAAACATTTGTGTGAGCAAGGGGAGTTGGTCACTAGCCCACACGCCACAAAATAGGTCTCCCAGTAGATGGTGCAACAGGCTCTCCAGTTGGTGGTTATTCATGCTTACTCTTTTAATAATAGTCCACCAGCACCTGTCTTCTCGAGTTGATCTCTAAAATGGATTCGTAACATGCGTAGACAATGAGGGTTGTGGTGTGAGGTAGCGGAACTCTAAACCTCATCTCCAGTCTTAAATTCCCATTAGAAACAGGTGACAAGTTGTCGGTATCCTCACCGGGATTGAGATTAAAGATAAACAGCGAGTAACCGTTGTTAAATTCTTCACATGTGATACTCAGAGGGAGATCTTTTAAATGACGACCGGTCGCTGTAAACAAATTGTAAAATTCCCGGACTGAAATGCCTTGGTTGAACTCAGGCTGGAATGCCTTGGCGGGAACTGGTTTACCATCCTGACAAAGAGCTAGATACTCTATATCCATATGTTTAAAGTTGAAGTGTGACAAGTCCCTTCTTCCCGTGAATGCCTCGTGGTGCACCATACATAAAACAATATATTTAGGCATCGCTCTCAAAAAGAGATTCTCCTGATTACATATCCTCGAATTTTCAGGGATGGAGTATGTTTTTACATTCACGCGTGACAGTGGGTAGAGAGCGTTTCCTCTCATTAAGGCCGATGTGTGGCCTAAACAAACAGCGGGGAAGACGGAAACTTTTTTTATAAAAAGAGAGGCTAATATCATTAATCGGAAAGTCGAGTCTCTAGTTCCCATGAGATAGAAAGCCTCACTGGCTCTGGTTAGTTTAACTCTCATATCCACAGAGTTCAGCAGGAGCCTTTCGCAGAAAAAAATATCCCCATGGAGGGGGCCCATTAGGTGTACTTCTCTGGAATTAGCTGTACAGAGAGCCCTCTGGTTTAGCCCTCTGTTTGGCCCGTTATTGGTTACTATAGAGTCTATGGCGCCGGCTGTGTCTTTATAATAAAGACCAGCGCTGAACTGACTCTTTAACGTGTCTTCAGAAAAGTTTAGCAGAGTCTCGATCATAGCTCTATATGGGTGGGTGGCACTAGACTGTGAAATTAATCTATCACCCAGAGTAACATCACATTGACTGAATAGTGTATTGAGAGGATGATTGATGAGACCCACAGGTGCGTCGTTCGCCAAGTTTGTGCCGTCTGCATTGGTGATCTTCACGCGTAGATGTAACAAGGTATCGTTGAGATCCAGATACTTTTCACCATCTCCCGGTATAAAAAACTCAATCGGACCATTCTCAGTAATAGCGGATAGAGGCATAATTTCCGTGTAGATCTTATTCTCGATAGAAAGCTGGGTCATAGGGACTGAAAATAAGTCCAGTTCTGCCAGGGTGCACTCAGGGGATTTGTGATGCAAAAGAGCCGTGTTTTACTCTCTTTCTCTTTCTATTTATGATTCAGTGAAATATATCCCTGCTCCGTGCAGACTTCCTCCCTTTAGGCTTGATCCTTCCAACTGACTTCTTTCTTTTGAGCGACCTCACTATTTGTGACCCCCTCACACGTTCACCCGGCGGCCGCTTTCTTGGTCTTCGTGACAGAACCATAATACCCGATCCTTCTTGTCCTCCCGTCTCTGCAGGACCAGAGATCCTTCTCATGGTTTTGCCTATGACATCTGAGGCAATGTTTGTAGCTGCTGTTTTCAGATGAGGCTTAGCTATAGCAAAACCTTTTTTAAATAGGGGGGCTACGAAGCGAAATAATTTTGAAAATATAGAGCCTATTCCGCGACTGTACATTACAGGTGCTCCATAAAAACCAGGCAGGGTACCTCCGACCTGGTTCTGGTAATAGTTTACGAAACGGTGAGGATCATCCCTCATGTTTATCTGAACCATGTTGCTTTGTTTTGTAATCCTCCTCCTGACACAGACACTGAGGTGACCTCTGACTGAACGTTTGCTTGATAGTGACAGATGAGCCTGTGATTTTTCGATAAAGCTTATAGTTAGGGATGGCTCAGGTAATCCTGAAACATCCCATAGTTAAGCTGCTATAGGCTTAGACTGCTGGGGGACCTCATCTGTCACACCTTTCCTCACTTTGCTCTCTTTTTCTCCCTGTTTAATTTCAAAATTGATTTTATGTACATGTGACATTATTGTGATTATTAACCTATGTTTCCCTGTTATGGTGTTTTTCCCCCCTCTTTTCCCTCTTTTCTGTCTTCTCAAACCCCAGCTGGTCGAGGCGGATGGCCACCCTTCCTGAGTCTGGTTCTACCAGAGGTTTCTTCCTGGTTCTGGTTCTGCCAGAGGTTTCTTCCTGTTAAAAGGGAGTCGTTCCTTTCCACAGTCCCTCAGGCTCAGGACGGGAGATTGGACTGAAGACACATTTCGGTGCAATCTGTTGGTTTCCTTAGCTAGGATATTAATTTTTTGAATTGGCTCTATATGAATTAATTGGATTATGATTACAATGAATTGAATTCCAATTGGCTTGAATTGGACTATATTACTTAAGTGCCTTGAGATGACAATTGTTGTAATCTGGCGCTATATAAATAAAATTGAATTGAATTGAATTGATCAACCCGTTTATATATATATATATATATATTTACTTATTTTTTATTTTTTTTCCCCTTGTCCTGTTCAGCATTAAGGCAGCAGAATTGTAGTCTGAATACCTTTGATGCCAAACAGATTTGCTTTGCCAAGGGAAGTTTTATAAATGTAAAGCTCCACTTGATGCCCATTTATTTATTTCTGTTGACAATATATGACATGTAATAGAACTGAACCGGACTGGGGGACAAGGAAAGAAGAAGAGGAAAGAAGAGGTAACAGAACAAAAATAGAAACAAAAACCAGACAACCAGGTGCTACACCTGTAAAAACAAAAGAGACAACAATCCATGGTCTCTGTTGCAAATCCAGCCTTAGAGCCACCAGGAGCACCTGAAAGCAGACAAGCAGAGAAAAAACAAACACACAAACAAACAAAAACAAGCACAAGAAGCGGCAATCGCATACAACACAGCTGTGAATATAGATGACCTGAGACGACATGATAATACATCAACTGCTTAGCGACCATGCTACTGGACTAATAAATGTGTGTGTGTGTGTGTGTGTGAGAACACGCAACACCCATGGCACAGGTCCTACATGATAACCGTGCTTAGTTATGAGTGTATAAGTGTACAGGGCCACAATCCACAGCCCCCCCCAAGCAATCAGAAGCAGGCAGAGAGGGCCACAAGACCCAGGCCACCAGCAGCCCCCACGGAGCACAGAACCCAGGAAGCCCACCGCAGGGACAACCACGCATCCATCCAGAAGACTGCAGAGGAAGCCCCCGGACAGAGCCCCCATAAGCATAGGGCAGAGGCCCTCCGAGAGCCAGGGGCAACAGCCCACCGACCCCGTCAGGCCCCAGCCGCCCAGACACGGGCCGTGCACTGGACCCGGGCCCCAGGAGCCCGAGCGCCCCCAAACCCCCCGGCAGAGGCCCCACCCAATACCCAGGAGGGCCAAGCGCCCCAGACAGCCACACAGTGGGTCAGCGCCTGCCCCGGCGCCCCTGGCCAAGTGCCCTGGGACTCAAGACGTGCCCACAGGCGGGTGAAGTCGCGAGCAGCGGGGAGAGGCAACACCGCCCCCCCCATCGGGAGAAGCACAGGCAGGCCAGGCGACAGCGAGTCCCAGACCCAGGCCCAATCATCACCACACACACTTTCACGTCCCATACATCCACACATCCACACGTCCTCCCTCCCTCTACTCCGCTGGGGTGTCGTGCAGCGGGCACACCAGGGGGCCAGCAGCCCCCCAGCCACCACAGACCCCGAACCAGCAGAACAATTAATTAATCCTCCTGGCCCCTCCCGCCCCGAGCAGCAACCAGGAAGCAGGGGTGTGGGAAGAGGACCCCTCCCCTCACCCTTCTGGCTCTTCAATATTTTCTAATAGTGAGCGATTAAAATTGAGGGGCAGCCAAACTTGTAGAACTGGGAGCGCGGCCCTCTGGGCAGGCTACATACCTAAAGAGCCCCGCCCACCAGATGCCACTCAGTGTAACCACCCCCCAAGACCTAATGTGTGTGTGTGAGTGTGTTTGATAAGTAGTAATGTCTAAGGTGTAATTAAAACAGGGGCGGGGAACTGCAGAGTGCAACCAAAGGGGACCACCTACGTGGCCCCATCCACTACACCCCACCGAACACACACGCCCCCAAAACCCTTCATGTGTGTGCTGTGTACAGGAGCCAGAAGGGAGAGGGGTATGGGGATATACACCGGGGGGAGCTACTCTTCCCCGGAGAAGGCAGCCAGGGACTGGCTGCAATAGGCATCCCCGCTGCCTGGGAGCCAACCCAGGACAGGAGGGGCTGATGTCCACCAGGCTCGGGGCCTGCAGTGACCATATTCCGGGAGCTACTGTACCCCCAGAAGGTACCCATCCCGCCCTACCCCACCCCGGAGGACCTCTACAAAAAACAAACAAACAACAACAAAAACAAACAAACAAACAAACAAACCACCCGGTCACACCAGTCGCAGCAGCCCGGGCCTGAGACCCACCATAACCCAGGCCCCCCCCAACAGGGGAAAATAACCGCCCCCCCCCCACCGCACGCCCCAACACCCTGAAAAAAAAAACAACCATCTGCGGACACCTTGGAGGTCCCAGAGCAACAAGCCCGGCACCAGGACCTGCACCAACCCACCCATACTGTGGCGCGTCCAGGACAACCCAGCCCCCCCAGGCACAGGCAGGGTCCCCCCCCCCGGGCGCAAGGCAGCGCCCAGGGCCCAGGCCCAGCACCACCACCCACACCAGAGCGGCCCCGCCACCCGGCATAGAGCCAGCAGCCACCACCCCAAGGCCTCTAAGGGACCCCGCCCCACACCGCAAGACAGCCCCACCCGCAAGCCCCCAAAACTGCCCTCCAAGCCCGACACACAGTCCCCTCCAGGAATGACCAACCCGGTCCCCACGACCCGAGAGACCACCAGACGCCCGAAGCCACACAGCCCCCCCCAGCACACACCCAACCGCCCAGAGCGACGGGACAGCAACCCACCACCACCACTATGTGATAAAGCTAATCAGAGGGGACCAGAGAGAATTAAATTCAGCCAATTGATGTTTTGAGGAGGCAGACATTGTTTCCATGCTAATATAGTCTAAAAGAAAATTTCTAAACTGGTTAATACACAGATTGTTCTTCGCTTTCCAGTTCATGAGAATAGTTTCCTTTGCGATACATAACACTGTGAGGACCATGTGTGCTGAGTTAATTTCCATGTTGATGTTGTCTAAGTCACCCAGTATGCACAGTGTGGGGCATGCAGGGATGCTACACTTTAGCCATGTTGATAGGTCCTCACAGACTTCAAGCCAGAACTTCTGGACAGGCGCACAGAACCACAAAGCGTGTGCATAATCATCAGGTGTGTTATCTGTGCAATGTGAGCAGATGTTTGAGTGTGTTAGACCCATCCTGAACACCCATCCTTTGTCCTGTATAGTGTGTTCTATGAAGGATTTTGTATTGTATGAGCTGTAAATTAGGATTTTGAGTCATTCTGAAGGTGTTCAAACATATTTGTGACCAGAAGCTATGACTAGAACTGATGGATAAATCTGCCTCCCATTTTGAGGATGGTAGAGACATTGTGTCATCTATCTTAGACAATAATTTATATATTTTTGATAGTAGTTTTGGGGTGCAGATGCTTAGAAATTCTGCTAACCTAGTCGGGAGTTGTAAGTCTGGTTGGTGGAGGATATATTTCTTTGTTATTATAGACTTAAGTTGTTGATATTCTAGGAATTTATTGCTGCCTATCTCGTGTTGTGATATGAGCTCATCAAATGAAATAAAATTTCCATTTTGGATTATATGTTCCAGATGTTTGATTCCTTTGATCTTCCACAGAGTAAAGTTTAAAATTTTTTTGTTTTGCAGGATGTCAGGATTGTTCCAGATGGGTGTAAGCTTACATGGGACAAATGAAGATTTTGTTATTTTAAGAAATTCCCACCAGGCTGTCAGAGAGGTGCTGATGTTAATGCTTTTGAAACATTAGTGATTTTTTTACGTTTTGACTAATAAGTGGCAGGTCAGAGAATTCCAGATTATCACACAATGCTTGTTCTACATTTATCCATGGTTCATCTATTGGGCTAGGTTTAAACCATTTTGATATATACTGTAACCTATTGGCTAAGGAATAGTGATGAAAATTAGGTAAATCTAATCCACCACAGTCCTTGGTCTTCTGTAGGGTTTTTAAACTAATACGTGGTGGTTTGTTTTTCCACAGAAATTTGGAGATGCATGAATCTAGTGACTTAAACCAAGTAGCAGATGGTTTTATGGGGATCATTGAGAACAAATAGTTAACTTTTGGTAGTATCATCATTTTAATGGTTGTAACTCTCCCCATAAGTGATATAGGTAAGGACTTCCAATGAGAGAGATCGTCCTCTACGGTCTTTAATAATTGCACATAATTTAGCTTTGTTAGCTCTGAGAGCCTGGAGGAAATGTTTATGCCTAAATATCTGATATTTCCTGACTGTAAAGTGATTGCAGGTATATTCTGGACTCTGCAGTTAATGGGCAGAACTGTGGTCTTAGACCAATTGATAGAGTAGTCAGAAAGTGCTGAGAATTTATTTATGAGTGTGATCGTGTGAGTGAGAGACATTTGAGAGTTCTGAAGGAAAAGTAAAACATCATCAGCATAAAGACTTATTTTATGCTCAATATTTTGGGGTTGGATGCCTTTAATATTTCTATCTTGTCTGATAGCAGCTGCTAAAGGTTCGATGAAAATAGCAAAAAGTGAGGGAGAAAGTGGGCAACCCTGTCTTGTACCTCTCTGCAGACTGAAGCTTGGAGAGGTTTGATCATTTGTCCTGACACATGCATTTGGGGAGCTATATCATATCCTTATCCAGTTGATGAAGTGTGACCCAAACCCAAATTTGTTTAATGCTGCGAATAGAAATTTCCAGTTCACTCGATCAAATGCTTTTTCTGCATCTAGAGAGACTATTGTGGTTTCCAGGTTGTTGATGTTAGAATAGTCTATAAGATTAATTAGCCTGCGAGTGTTAGTGGATGAGTGTCTACCCTTTATAAAACCTGTCTGGTCAGGATGTATTATAAGTGGAGTTATTTTTTCCATTCTTTTGGCGAGGGCTTTACAAATTATTTTGAGGTCTGCATTTATTAGAGATATTGGGCGGTAGCTGGATGGAAGTATGGGGTCTTTTCCTGGTTTCTGTAGCAGGATAATGTTAGCAGAGTTCATGTGTGGGGATAATCTGCCATTCTGCTTAACTTGTAATACCATTTTGTGAAATGCAGGTGCCAAAACAGTCCAAAATTCTTTGTAGAACTCTGCTGGAAAACCATCTGGTTCCGTGGCTTTGTTACTAGGCATATGTTGAAGGGCTTCATGGAGTTCTCCTATTGAAAGAGGTGAATCCAGAGCCATGGCCTGTTCGGTTTGTAATTTTGGAAGGTTGATATTACTAAGAAACTGATCTATGTTACTGTCTGATGGATCATTTTGTGATGAATATAAGGTTTTATAGAAGTCCCTAAAAGCATTGTTGATTACATCGGGGTCATGGGTGACATTTCCTTTTGAGTCTTTAACAGAAGTGATTGTTGTTTTCTCTTTGTTTCTCTTTAGTTGGTTAGCTAGGAACCTTCCAGATTTATTGCCGTGCTCAAAGTTCTCCAAGCGAAGTCTTTGTATCAGAAACTGTGTTTGTTTATCAATAATTTTGTTTAATTCAAGTTTAGCTTTTCTTAGTTCATTCAGTGTGTGTTCCTCTTTGGAGGTACTGTAGACAACTTCTAATGATTCAATCCTGAGTTCTAAATCTGATATCCTTGAACTTTCCCTCTTTTTCTTATTTGATGAAAAAGAGATTATTTTGCCTCTCATAACTGCTTTTCTGGCTTCCCAAAGAGTACAAGCTGACATTCCTGGCAGGTCATTATTTTCTAAATATACAGACCATTTCCCATTTTTAATCTCTTCTCCCTGGACCCAGCTCCATGCACATTCCATGAGATAAACCTCAGTGTGGACATGCTCAGACTAACGCAGTGAGTGCTGGATGCTTGCTAAAAGCATCCCGTGCGTGTGTGTGCATATATGCTTCCATGAACATGCCATTGTTGGTGTTTCAGTTGTCAATATGAGCTTGCTACAATATGTACTTGCGCTGTCGATGCTGTGTGAAACTTGATTATGTGCTCTGCTCAAAACTCTATGTGCGCCGTGCTTGTTAACATTACTTATTAAGGTGGAAACGCAGCGGGTTGGGGAAGAAAGACAGAATAGAAAAACAGTGCAAAAGAGTGGAAGTGTGAGATAGAAAAAACAAAAACGAAAACAAAAAAACATACCCAAACAAACAAATATATATTTACTTCTGATTGGAGCTTATCAGGAGAGATAGAATCACAATTCCCTCTTACTCTCTCTGTGATATCAGAGTGAATGACCATAATTTCATTACGCGTTGTGATATCACGGATCGGAAGTGTAGTCTCACAACGGTTTTCCCATAAGTAAAATTTACCGGAGTGTTTTGATCCGTTTTAGTCTCTATGTGGATGTTTTCAATATGCCTCTTTGCTACAGGTAGATAGTTGACCGGGTTAAAAGTATGCGTAATTATATCGCCAAACTTACCCTCTACTCTAACTGTTCGCAAGAGCGGGGCATAAGCATCGCCGACTATCTGAGGAGCAACCACATCGCTGTAACAGTAAAGCTGGTAGAAACCTGCTTTTAAATCCATCGGGTAAGGGGCACTCCTTTTATCAAATACGATCCATTTGCCAGGCTCCACACCTAGCATGTAGCTCAGTGGTGGATAAAAACGCAGGCGGTACTGGGCCCCTGACAGATACACGAGTCTATTTTCCACCGTGTCCACGACTAAATAAATATCAGAACCTATTTTTCTAAGGTCACCCTCAATCTCGGCTTTGAGCTGATTCAAATCCTTGAAATGTCCCCATCCTATATTCTGGCGGTAGAACTTTTCCTGCCCCGCTTTCCTCCATTCAAAAAAAGCCTGGTCCCTAGGGGCATTATGCCATGTGTACGGATAAGAAATCTCCGTCAAGGGAACCTGCCACGAACCTTCCAAATCGATATGCTGGGCTAAATCCACACGGAAACTGGAACTGGTATTATTCTTAAAGACGTTGAGACTAGCGTTGGAGGGCAGGGTGATATAAAACCCCTCATCCTCTACCCTTCGGTTCACAGTGTTATGTTGCTGGCTAGGAGTAGTGAAGGTTCTTTTATACCCCGTGAAGGTCACTGGCTCTGACCCAGCTGTTGAATTTCTCAGGCCAGTTTTTCCAACGGACAAAAACCTGTTTTACACCCCTGACGCTGCATCGT
Organism: Leuresthes tenuis; assembly: GCF_036924035.1. Classification (NCBI taxonomy): domain Eukaryota; kingdom Metazoa; phylum Chordata; class Actinopteri; order Atheriniformes; family Atherinopsidae; genus Leuresthes; species Leuresthes tenuis. The sequence goes on along the minus strand of NW_027325358.1, from coordinate 37,739,857 downwards.
TTTAATATCTTCTCCACTTGATACATCTTGTCTTTATTCAGTGAAACTTTTTGAAGCTCCACCGCGTAAAAGGAACCTTCAATAGCTTCTCCATCAAAATCTTTGAGTTTGTACACAGGGGGAGATCGTGCAAGCTGCTCGGTCACTGTAAACACTTCATCTGTAAAACTTTGTTCATATTTCTTGTCAAACACGCCTCACAGTTTAGATATTCTTACAAGATCTCCTTTTCTAAACTTCATCCTTGAGTCCTTGCAGCGTCGACCGCGTGCAGAGCCGTACAGGTTCTGAAAAACTTTAAAGGTGTTTTCTAGAGTCACCTCTACAGGCTTCATTTTGATGCTCGTGTGGTAACTGTGGTTGTAACTTTCCATGAGATCCTGCAGGACATCGAGGTATCGACGCGTGTTATTAGCAGTAAAATATCTCCACATCCTGGTTTTTAATGTGCGGTTAAACCTCTCAATCACAGACGCCTTTACCTCGCTCGGCGTAGCAAAATGCACAACTCTGTGGTTCTCTAATAATGCCTTAAATTTTTTGTTAAAAAATTCTTTCCCCGCATCTGTTTGAAGTTTTTTAGGGGTCTCGCTTTCTCTAAAAACAGATTTAAAAGCCTCTACCACCTCTGCGGCTGTTTTTCTCTTCATAGTGCGAACGTAGGCCTTTTTTGAAAACATGTCAATGACTGTTAATAGATAATTATAGCCGTCATTGTACTCAGCCAAGGCCTGCATGTCGCAGAGATCTGCCTGGAATTGTTTTAAGGGGCTGGTGACAAAGACTCTGTTTCTCGGAAAATGTATTCTTGCAGGTTTATGTAGAGTATATGCATCTTGCTCTGATAAGAAGTCTTGCACTTTTTTGCACGTGACTTTCTTACCCGTTTCGTCCTGTACAGCTTTACGCAACCTCTTTACTCCCCCAAAACTACCAGGGTGGATAGGATCGTAGAAAACCTTTTTCATTAACCTCGTTTCAGCCATCTCACCTTATACAAACTCAGGCTTGTAATGACAGAAAACACAAAACGCAAGTATATTTCAACCTTTTATTTTTTCTCTAATGTATGATTATACACACACACACATGTGATCACGAAAAGCAGGAATGCTAGTAATATAGAATTTAAGAAAAGTTAAATGTTATAACAACATCACATGATTACAATATTAGTATAAACACATCCAGCTGATGGAAAGAAGGAATGTTACACCCTTCTTTTAACCCTCCCAAAACTTTGTCATGGTTTGAAGCTGCTACAGTTTCTTTACATCTTCTCCAATCAACTGCTCGTACATATTGTGTATAGAAGTGTTGATTTGTTTCACCAGAGTTAGTTCGTACAAGTCAGCTCCTGCCACAGCCCTGACTCTGGCATCATCTTCACAAATGTTACGTGCAGTTAGAAGATGTTGAATGGAAGCAATGAATCGTTGATTATAAAGTTTCCGCATCAGAGTGTCGTAATGGTCATGAAAAAAAGTCGTCCTCGAGCACATCCTTGCACTGATGTTGGTGTAAACTAGGGTGATCAACACTACACCTGTAGCAAGATTCAATCATACATTTTTTGATGGTCTCATTCAAGAGGTGTATCACTGCAGTTTTCACAACTTTGATAAAACCTGAGGGGACCCATCCATCAAATTCGTCCTCACCCTCTCCTCCCGCATCCTCTCCTCCGCCATCCTGAGTGTCTGCTGGGGGCCCCTGGCCTGGTGGAAGCTGAGAGTCCTCCATTTCGTTTGACTCAGCTTCCTCTGCTGTTACAGGCACGTCGGATCCTATCCGGTGGTCACCCGTCAAAATAGATTGATCGATAAGACGTCAAAAGTCATATGCCCAAATGTCAGCAAACGGATGTCAAACAAAGGTCACCTGTCATATTAATTTGATCGATCGATAAGAGGTCAAAGGTCACCTGTCAAAAAGAGTTTGATCAAAGGGAGCCTATATTTTCTCTATCATTATATCAATCACACTTTTCAGATTTTCTTTATTTTTTCTTAAAAACTAGGTTGTAGTTATGTTTATGCATTTTTCAGATGCTTTTATGCAAAGTGACTTACAATGAGCTAGGGCTGGGCGATATAACGATAGCTATCGAGGAATATTGAAATATGAAATATTTATGTCGATTTCAAGTCCTAAAGTGTTATATTTACGTTCCTAATTACTTTAGAATTTAGGAACTGTTAAGGAAATGTTTAGAAATATCCAGCTCAAATAAATATGGAGGAATGAGCTTGAAATCCTACATTAGCATACAGCAACAAAGTGATAGCAAAAATAGAGAGAATAAGGAAATAACAAATAGTAAACAAGAAGTACAAAAAACAAGGATATGTAAAATATCTATTTAAACAGGAGACCCACACTGGAAAAAATGCCCCTCCAAAAATAAGAAAAAAAAAACAACAAATACAAGCCGTTTTTGCTTGAAATAAGCAAAAAAATCTGCCAATGGAACTAGTGAAAATTGGCTTGTCAAGATTTCTTGAAATAAGTTGTGATATTTAGGACTTTTGAGATAAAAGTGATCTTGAAATTAGCCAGAACTTATTTTGAGCTCTATTTTACTAGTATTAGAAAGTGTTATGTATCATAATAAGCTTGTAATGCTCAAAAGTAGCATTTTATTCCCTCAAAAGTAGATTTTTGTTTTTTCACTGTTCATGGCATCCCCCTTATTTTAAGTGTATTTAACTCATTTTAAGTTCTAAAATAGTGACATTGTCATAGATTTTAGACCACCACCAACTTGAAATAAGATTAGAAAGTAATTATTTAAGCATTTTAGGATAAAATATGTCCAGAAGTTAGCTGGAAATACTCATATTATACATTTTTTTTACTCATATTAAGATGTGCTTTTGTATCATAAGACACAATTCATCTCAATTCAAGTGTATTTAACTTAATGTTAGCTCTACAATAGTGATACTGTTCTAGATTTAAGACATCCACATACTTCAATGAAAACAAGTCATTAAACAAACATATTTTATTTTCTCTGCATAAGAAAGAGCATGCCTTTTTAGCTCTGAAATGCAGGAGGGAGTAAACAGTTCTTACATCCAGTGCATTTTGTCAGTTACACTGAGACTGGAGCACCAGTCATGTTTTGGCTCACAGTGTGTATGGGAATGTAATAAAATACTAATAATAGTAAAAAAAACAAAAAACATAGCATAACGTGCCATATATGTGTAACACATGGATTACAGTCAGACATGACCCTCTGACATCTGTCCCCTCAATACACTTACAAAGTGCTTATTCAACATCTAATTTAAGGGTCTTGGACTAACATCAATATGAATATCCGACCAATGCATCCCTCAATATCAACAAAATTCTTATTATTGCACCCTTAACATTGAGCTACATTTGCTAAATCACGAATACAAACGGAAGCAGCTGTACTTGCCAACAAAAGCTTTCCAGTCAGCCATGCCCTTCTTGAAAGATGGTGTGAGGTCTCGCTCATGGATTGTGTCCAAGAGGACCTCCGTTTGTATGACAGAAAGCAGAGTTGCTACGCACCTGGGATAAGTAAGGTGTAGAGCATAACTGTAGGCCATAAGGTATAAAACACCCTCTGTAAGCTTGTCTTTTGGGAGCGTAGTTATCGTCACATCTCCTACAGCCAGGAGGCAGTTGGACGAACTCACAATAAGGACTGGGCAGGAGAGACGGCGTTTACTCAAGTAGTCATTGGGGTCTTCTTTTTCCTTAAACACACAACATGGACATCTTTCCATCAGGATAAAGCACTTTTGTTTAAATGGTCAATTCCATATTTTTCAAACTATGCCCTTCTTACAATCAAATAACCTTCAAAAGCTAAATTAAATCATACAAAGCAGTGGTACCCAAGCTCCCTCTAACAATTGCGCTAAGTAAACCTGCTATGTAGTCACGTTCAAGTGCTGTGATGGGAAAACAGTAAAGAGAGCTAAAAAGAAAGGTTCTAAAACACACCGAATGTGGCTGCAAATGGGAACTATTAGTCATTAGATAACCAGCTTCTAAATCTGTGTCTGGCTCCCAGTTTATGTGTCCAAGGGTTTGAGAGAGAGTGCGCTTTGGACGAGAGATATAGACAGTCAATGTGGCCAGCCTCGATGCACCTCCAGCAACCCACCACAGCTCCCCCTCAGGATTTTTTTTAACATATGATTTTAGTGGTAATTGAGGAGTCCAATATTTATTGAGGTGGTACACTGTCTAAAAAGCACAGATATAAAGAATATCAAAATGTGTCTGTGGGTCTACTGTAAAAAAATTGTGTTGCTAAACACACTATATTTGAATGTATAGAAATGTACTTAGATTTGTTGGGCTAGGCCAGTCTTTCTAGGTCTTCACTAGGTCAGAAAAACCTGTTATTAACCAAGTAGTGCATTCATTTTTGCTTACCTCGAGGACATGCACTGGAGCCTCACTCACATGTCCTAACTTCTTCGGAGGGGCAGATGAAGAGGGGAACAATGAAGGCAGCACACGTAGGATACTGAGAGCATGTTCAACTGTTGAGGATAATATGTGATACTTTTACACTTAGATAATACAAGGTCAAATCTGATCATCAGTTTACAAATTCTGCTAAAATACAAAAACGTTACACAAATAATGGGATAGCCACCACAGATGAAAAGAAGGAAGACAAGACACTAGCACATAAACTTGCCTAATGTCCACCCTAATTACATCAAAACATCATTGCTTACCTTTGTCCATTCCTATTGGGGGTTTCAGCAGCTTTTTCCACACACCAAAAAACTGCACCTTCTGGCAGAAGTTGTCCCATCTTCCCTTCAGCTCATCAATGTAGTGGATGTTATTTTTGTCCAGAATGCGTTGAAGCTCCTCCATCACCTATTCAATATACAAATAAAGACATTTGGCTGCATTAGGTAGGAGGAGGAAATTGGCATACAAGACATTGTTTTGTGTAGTGCCATGTTTTGTATCATGCTCAGTCAATAATTACCGTATTTTCCGCACTATAAGGCGCACCTAAAAAAACTCAAATTATCTCAAAAGCCGACAGTGCGCCTTATAATCCGGTGCGCATTATATATGGACCAATATTGAGCCACAACAGGTCTCGCAACTATGGTAAGCAGCCGCCGACTTCATTTTCTTCCGTAGAAGAAGAAGCCTGCGCGCTGCATGTTGGATATATACCGGTATATATATTTAATTTCCATTGGTTTTTTATGTAAAGACCCCAAAATGGCTCCTATTAAGAGACACGCATATGATGCAGAGTTTAAACTGAAGACGATCAGTCACGCAGAAGAACACGGGAATAGAGCAGCGGCGAGAGAATTTAACATTAACGAATCAATGGTGCGAAAGTGGAGGAAGCAACAAGATGACCTACGCCAGGTAAAGAAGACTAAACAGAGTTTCCGAGGGAATAAAGCGAGATGGCTACATTTGGAGGACAAACTCAAACAGTGGGTTGTTGAACAGACAGTAGCAGGTAGAAGTGTCAGTACAATCACTATTCGAATTAAGGCAACCGCGCTAGCAAGTGAACTTGGCATTAATGACTTTAAAGGCGGTCCTTCTTGGTGCTTTCGGTTTATGAAAAGACGTAATCTCTCCATCCGCACACGGACTACTGTTTCACAGCAACTGCCAAAAGACTACCAAGAAAAAATGGCCACTTTTCACACATATTGCAACAACAAGATTACTGAAAAAAAAATCCGGCTAGAGCACATCATCAACATGGACGAAGTTCCACTCACCTTTGATATTCCCGTGAACCGCACTGTGGATAAAACGGGAGCACGTACGGTAAATGTTCGCACCACAGGGAATGAGAAGTCATCCTTCACTGTAGTCCTCGCTTGCCAGGCTAATGGCCAGAAACTTCCCCCCATGGTTATTTTCAAGAGGAAGACTTTGCCAAAAGAAAACTTTCCAGCCGGCGTCGTCATCAAAGCTAACTCAAAGGGATGGATGGATGAAGAAAAGATGAGTGAGTGGTTGAGAGAAATTTACGTGAAGAGACAGACCCGTCCCTGTTGATCTACGACTCCATGCGCGCCCATATCACAGATGGTGTCAAAAAACAAGTGACGAACACTAATTCAACACTCGCCGTCATTCCGGGTGGTTTGACAAAAGAACTCCAGCCACTAGATGTTGGTGTCAACAGGGCTTTCAAAGCTAGACTGTGAACTGCGTGGGAACAGTGGATGACAGAAGGCGAACACACTTTCACCAAGACAGGTAGACAGCGCCGGACGACATACGCCACCATCTGCCAGTGGATCATAAATGCATGGGCTGATATATCAGTCTCAACTGTGGTCCGAGCTTTCAGGAAGGCAGGAATTGTCACTGAACTGCTGGACAGCAGCAGCGACACTGACTCGATCAATGACGACTTGGAAGAGACGGAGCCGGGCATGTTGGATCCCGTATTCGCCCGGCTGTTTAATTCGGACACCGAAGAAGAAGAATTCCTGGGATTTGTGGATGAAGTATAACTTAGTAAAGTGAGCTTTACGTGTTTATTTTGTGTGTTGTGTGATATTAATGTTTGAGCAACGTTGAGTTATTGATATATTGTTACTGCTTTGCACTATTTCGAGTGTTATATATTTTGATTATTATTATAATTGAATCGAGGGAAAGTCCGCCTGCGGGCATGTTAGCTGAAGGACAGAAATATACATAATTAAATACATGACATTAATTCATAGAAATTAGTAACTTTAGAAAGTATGTGGTAGTAATTAGTTTGAATGCATCTAGTCTCTATTTTGACACAAATTGCAACAGAATGCATAAACCATGCACCATCCCAAGATCACATTGACTGACACTTGTTGAAAATTTGAAATGTCTAGAACTGGTTACATAACCATTTTATATTGTTTTAAAAATCCAATTAAGTTACTTTATTAGTCTTACAAACAAAAGAATTGTAAAATATGAACACCACACAATGGTAAATTTGTAAATGCAATGTTGGAACTCACGTCTGGCATTGCTGCCTGAGTCTGGGGTGCTTCTCCCTTCAGAAGGACAGTCTTGAATGCTACTCCCTTGTGAGGAGCGATCCAGAATGACTGTTGAGTCACTTGAACCAAATTCATCTGGGTCATTGAGCAGCTCAGGTTGGCATTTTGGCTCCTCGAGTCGGCGCCTCTTTGGATTGGTCTTTTGGGGAGATCTCACATTTTGCAATCTTTTGTACAGCTGTGAGTACACAGTAACCTGTGACACATTCAAATAAAAGCTTCAAATATTAAACAAATACCCAACATGCACCTGGATGCATTTGACCTACCCATGCATTCTTGCTGCTCAGGTCTCGGTCCTGCAGCATGGGGTAGTACAGCACTATTCTCTTTGCCATGGCTGTAACTTCTGGCTTTGACGGGTATCTGTCTCCTTCCCCCGTTGCCCTCAGGATTGCGATCATACTGGTCATTGTGTTTTGGATGAGCCGACATCTGAGGTCCTTCGACATTTGGCAGTTGCTCTCTTCACCTGTCTTTGCCAACTCAAAATATTGTTTTCGGACTTGCTCTAGTTCGGTGTCAGTGTGCAATACATATTCTGGGATGGATAACTTCACAACCTTTTCAGGTGTTGTGTGCTTTACAGGACGTCTTTTCACAGGAGTGGATGTCTGAGGTAGGGGTGACCCATTAATAGAATCAGAACTGCACGTTGATTTTGAGTCTTCTCGGCCAGTTTCCTGTAAAATAAAAGATAATTAAGTATTTGTAAAATCAACTTTTGATTTATACTGTCTTAACATAAATTGTGATGTAGCATTAACAACTCCACTAAGAATATAACAATAATCATAAATAGGTCGTACTTCTCTTAATTCTAAAGCGATCTAGCAATATATAATTTGTAGAAACTCATAAAAGCATAAATCCTAAATAATTGACATTTTAAGTTGTGGCTATTCAGAAGGTTAATGTTTTAGTATAGAACTGAGTAGATCCACCCCAGTAACTGGATTTAATTGAAACAAGAAACCAGTATCATGCTCAATTTATCCCATTTATAATAAAACCAATTTTATTAAAACCAGTAAAACCAGAATTAAGACTTATGATCGATTTTATAGAGAGGACTGCAAGCCTCAATACACGTTATATTTGTTTAACCGTAGCTGATCTGAACCTCTCTGATGAAGCAGATTACGTTTTTACTTACAAGGGATTTGTCTTGGTGGTACTGGTGCATAATAAATATGACGTAAAAATAAAACAATGTACACAATAACTACACATTGAAACATGGATAATATTTAACACGTATGTGACTAAAACACATGAGATATTCGATACAACTTAACCTGCAATGAAATACTAATTCAAAACGTCTTGGACGAGGAAGCTTTATTACGCACCTGCTACGTTCCCTCCAATGAGCCGTGTGTACTGCGCATGTCCAACTTTCAACAGACACGATAAACAAATGCGATGTCTCACTCCTTCGAAAAATAGGTGATTGTATTATGCTCACTTAGATTCTGAATAAAACACGTTGTTTTTCAGAGACGGAAATAGCCGTGGAGAGTGCCATTTCTCAATTTCGTTGAATCTTTAATGAGGGCTGCGCAGTAACGTAAAATAGCGGGACAGCCTGCCCACTGCTGAACCATAGACTGATACAATTTCCAAAACAGGGGTTTATGGCAGTAATTAATTTAAAATCAATTAACAACAACTAGTTTCTCAGTGTATTTAGGAATTTATTATACAAAGATAACTAAATAAGAACTTACACATTTAAAAGTAACCGGTAATTTCTGGGCTGGATATAACGTTGGCTTGCTGCACTCGCCCTGACCTTGGGAAACTTGCTGTTCCAGGATGATTTGGCATTGTTTCACACTTGAAGGTGTTGCTCCATACGAAATCAAATGTGTTTTAAAGCATCTTGTGCTTTCAGTGCTTATGGAGTTAGACACATTCAATTGCAATTATTGGTTTCCCTTACTCTCCTTTGGATGCAAGAGATAAGCCTTGCCCCATATCTGTCAATACACAGTCATCAAATGACAATAAACTGAAACGGTCAGCAGGGCAGATGCTGGTTTTGTTAAAGATCATGCCATTTCTTATTGACACTATTGAAGAGAATGAGTACACGCAAATGCTCCTTAAGTTGTTAGAGATAGTCAAAATTCTGTTTTCACCTATTATTGCTCTCCCAACTCTTTCAAGGCTGAGACTTTTAATAGAGCAACATTTGAAAGATTTCAAAGAACTGTTTCCTGATACAAATATTATACCTAAACAGCATTACCTTCTGCATCTTCCTTCTCAGATTAAGGCTCTTTGTCCTATGGTGAGGCATATGTGTATGCGTTTTGAGTCAAAGCATTGCTTTTTCAAGCAGTGGCCTTTGAAAAGGAGTTTTAAGAATATTTGTAAGTCTCTTGTGGAGCATAACCAACTATATGAATGTAGTCAGAATGTGCACGAGACATCCAATTTTTTCAAGTGAAGTTGAAATCGGCCCAGTCTCTGAGGTTAAAAATGTTCAATACACAGAAGGAAAGATTAAAGACTTCTTAGGAATAGAACACCTTCAACATATAGTTTCGGTAAAGTGGATAATGCAATATGGTAATAAGAATACCTGTGAGAAAACTTTGGTAATTTCTAATGACATCAATAGTACTCCATAGTTTGGACTCGTGAAAAACATGTACTTAGTAAATTCTTCACTGTATTGTTTTGAATGCCAGCCAGCCTCATGAGTGGAATGATCATTATTTAGCTTATGAGGTAGAAGTTCCCTAACTAGCTCAAGCCAATATTTTTGTGGATGCTGAAAAACTTGTTGATTATACACCATATTATTATTTGAACTTCAATAATAGTAAGTATTCCAATGAGGTATGATATCACAGACATCAATGAACATTACTCCCTTAATACAAATATTTGAGTCTGTTTTGAGCAGAAATTCATTTTTTTAACCACAAATGTTAAGACTTCAGGATAGTGTAAGGACTTCAGGACTTTTTTTTTCTACTCCCAGTATTGAACCATTGGATAAGGCCAGTGTGTATGAGATACTTTAATAAGTTCATGTATGAATTGTATTCGTGTGTGAATGTGGTTTCAGTGTAGTAACATTATGGTATTGTGGTATGATTTGAATAATGTTTGAATAATCTGTTAAATGAGAAATGACTCAAATTAATTTCAAGTCATATGTAAAATATGGAGATGTTTATGTAACTGAACATAAAAAAAATCCTCTTTAATTTGTGTATCATTGCATTTTATTCCATTTTGTTGGAGTTTGATTTTTATTGAAGGCATAGTTCAATATTCTGGGAATCCGTTGTCTTGTGATCACCATGAGGCAAACAGCAGAGACTCAGAAAGTCATTATCTGATGAGTTTTTGTCAAAATCTGTTGAAACTTAAGGCTTTCCTATAAACAAGATATATTTTCTTAAATCAAGTAAGTCTAATTCCTGAAACAAGATGATTTATCTTTTGCAAATAACACAGCAGCTTAAAACCTCTTCAAATGTCAAAAAAGCTTGTTTCATATGACATAAAACTCAAAACAAGATGTTTTCAAGACTTTTTCACTTAACGAGATATTCAAGATGTATTCTCTTCAAACAAGTCCCTATATCTTGCTGAAATGGTACGTGTTAGGCAATTGTGTCTTATATTAAGTGCATTGAGATATTTTGACTAGAAATGAGACAAATATACTTGGTAAGATTTTGATTTTTTCCAGTGCAAAAACAGGAACAATATATACTGTAAAATAACAAGCTCAACAATTTAATTTATGCTGTTACTGTTTACCTTTTTCCCTCAGAGAGAAACAGAAAGAGGAAAAGACAGTAGGGAGGAGAAAGCTGTGGGTGTGTGTGAGAAAGTGGTGGCTTCCTTTGCTTTCTCGTGGAAGAAGAAGAGAGACTTGACTGCTACTCAGGAGAGTTTCACCTACCTCAACACAAGCTGGTGATACCCACCAGGTGGGGTTCACGTCAGAAAGTAATTGAGAGGGTGTGTTGGAGCAACACAAAGCCGTGTTGGGTTAGGTTCGGCCAGATCTTTCTTAGGTTTAGCAATGCAAAGTGGCATGAATGAGCAACAGAGGTAACGTGATCTTTAAAGGTCAGCTGGTCATCAATCATGACACCCAAGTTTCTAGCTACCTTTGATGGAGCAAGGGATAGGGATTCAGTTTGGATGCAGATGCTGTGGTGTATGGTTGATTTGGCTGGGAAGACAAGCAGTTAAATTGTAGAGAGATTTAGTTGGAGGGGATGGGTTTTCATCCATGTCGATATATCAGAGAGACAGTCTGAGACCGCGAGGTCGTCAGATGGGAATGACATATAAAGCTGGGTATCATCATCATAGCAGTGGTGTGAGAAGCCATGTGATTGGATGATCTGGTGTATATGGCAAAGAGAAGAGGTCCCAGTACTGAACCTTGGGGGACCCCTGTGGTGAGGTGCTGCACTGCAAAAGTGTGGCCAAGACGGGATACTTTGATAAGTACTGAGGACTGACCTGTCGCTCTGGCTTCTTTTAAGGCTTCTGTCACAGTCAACTGAACCATTTCAGTGGAGTGTCCATTTTAAGGTAAAGGAGGTTGTTTTGTGAGATGTATTCTGTGACCTGCTTAAAAATCGCCCTTTCAATGGTCTTAGACAGAAACAGGAGGGCAAAGACCAGCCGATAGTTTTCCACTGGAGTCGGAGAGAGGGAGGTTTTCTTGAGCAGCGGTGTTACCCGAGCTTGCTTGAATGTGGTAGGAAATGTGCCCGATGTCAGTAAAACATTAATCATGTTTGACTGCTGCAGTTACTGTAGGAGCAATGGATTGGAATAGATTAGTAGAAACAGGGTCCAGAAAATTATGCAGTGGGACTTTTGCCTGCTGAGTTGGTGGCGCACATGTTTAGGGACAGTTCGGGTGTGGGCAGTTCGATGAACTGTTTGCTTATAGCTGCCACTTGATGTCAGTATACAATGAGGCAAAGGTGTCTGTCTGCTGGCAGATTGGTAGCAGGTGGCGAAGGGTTAAGTAAAGTTTCAAAGGTGGAAAATAGTTTCCGGGTGTCAGTAATACTGTGAATCTTGTCAATGTAGAAGCCTTCTTTGCATCAGTGACACTGGCTGAGAATGATAACAGTGGTGCCTGGAATTTTGAAGATCTGCAGGATCTTTTTATTTGTCCCATTTCCTTTCTGCAGCTCTGAGGCTGGTGAGCAGCAACTGGAGGGTATCATTTAGCCAAGGGTGGGAGGATCGACTATCCAGACAAGAGCTCGGTGTAGAGCAGAGGGATTCCATTGCATCATTAACCTCAAGGGAGGAGAATGTGTTGGAGGTCGGAAGAGCGGAGGCAACAAGGGAAGAGAAGTGGGTGGGTGACAGGTTGAAGAGGTTGCGGCTTTGCCAGCTTTATGAGTTGGAGGACTGCAGACCAATTGTAGTTCAAACGTTGTAGTTGTCGTATATCGCACCTGGTGGGCGATATATGACAACCGTGAATATTTTGACTGGTATGGTAGTCAAAGGTGTTGAACTTAGCTATGGGTAGCAGTTGATTGCATTTCCATTTGTTGGAAATTAGTAGACCCATTTCACCACTTCGCCCAGATTTACGAGAGGTGTGAGAGAATGTGTGGTTGGTCGAAAGTGCAGCCAGGGTAGCATTATCACAACCGGTTAATTATATATATATATATGAACTATTTAGTAATACGATATGACCACAGACATGAACCATTAGACAAACAGAAATGCTTTGAATAGGAGTGATTAAATAGGAAACACTTAGTGAATTGAAAAGAACTAAGGGGGAAAATGGATGGATACGGGAATTATTCAAATAGTCCAGGTTTGTTACTATTTGAAGTTAAAGGCTGACAGCTTGGATTAATTTATCATTTTACATTTTTTGGGGGGCTTTTAATGCCTTTATTGATAGGACAGTGAGGAGAGACAGGAAACAGGGCAGAGAGAATGGGAATGACACACAGTGAAGGCTGTCTGGTTTGGGACTTGAACCAGGCCTAATTGCAGCGGGGACTACAATGAGGCCTCTGTATATGGGGTGTCTGCTTAACCCACTACGCCACCGACCACCTCTAAGTTATCATTTTGACAGTGAATTCTCTCGACACCCATCGCATGCCATCTGAAATGTAAGAACAGGGTAGACCTTACTTGGCTGACACACTTTCGTCTTGTTAGTCAGTTCCGAACAACAGGTGATCGCCAGCGAGTCCAAGTGGGTCTCTCTCGGTTCCGCGTCTCATGGCCTTCGATGTGGGGACTTCCGTGAGTCACAGAGACAAACGAGACAAACAACCACACACACACATACACTCACTCCTATGGACAATTTTTGACCTAACATGCATGTTTTTGGCTGGTGGGAGGAGGGTGAACTTAAATTCACAAAATATTAACAAAAAGGTGGACAAGCTTGACGCCGGATCTTAGTAAGAAAACTATGTGATGACGTCTCCAGCAGCGGAGGTTAAAAGAAATGTGTGACGTAAACAGGAGACAAGATGATGACGGACGAACAAAAACACAAAACGTATCTTTCTACTACATTCTTCTCTTTCTGTCTTTGTTCGGACCTTCTTCTTCCATTTCATCTTCCTCTTCTGCCATTTTCAAAGAATCTTCGCCAGACTCTCATTCCATCAATTTTAAAACTCTCTGTTCTTCATGATTCAATCTTGATTCTCCAGTTCTGCTCTCTACTCTCTATGATCTGACTTTTCCTCGCGGTCTTCCGTATTTTGATTTGATTTGACACCACAACTTGTTAAGATATAATGGTTAAAGATATAGCATACACTTAGGACATAAGGACATCAAAAACAATGTAACATGATGATTATGAGTCTCAAAATTAATCTGTAAAGTTATGACGTATGAATAACGAACCAAACAATGTTATTTTCCTGTGTTAAACACAGAATACAATAAGAAACAACAGGAAGCATTGGTTAACAGTTGCATTACTTCATATAAATGTCACATGTCACATAAACGTTGTTGGCTTCATTTTTGGGTTTAACTATTCAGTACGAACCACTCGGGGGCAATGTGGCGCCATAGGTCGATTAGTCATTTTCCAAAATAATTACTTCTTCGGTATCCGTCCACGTACGATCATGAAAAAGGTATTAAAATGCAGCTTGTGATTTCATTGAGAACCTGAAAGAACTTGTACAAAGATATAAAGCACATTTAATACAGTTTCAAGATTCAGGTGAAAGTGAATCTGGGTAAGGTTATTTTAAAGATTCCATGAGGCATCTGCTTCTAGTTTGCATCGGAGTCAAATGTCACCTTTCGTTTACTTTGACCCAGATTGGGTCAGAAGTGTCCTGTTCTGGTTTTCCCCAGTACTCTCCTGAGAGGGTCCGTTGTTTGTTCAGCTTATTGTTGTTCAAGTTATTAATGCATTCACCTAAATTTATGGCACAGGTCTGTGGAAAGAGGGGCTGAGAAACTCTGCCTTTCAATACTTTCATGGGCAAAGGTTGTTGTAAAACTGAGGATCTCTGGTCCTTACACACGAACATCTCCACATCGGAATGTGGGAGATTTCCAAAGTCGTAATCCATCCATCCATCATCTGCCGCTTATCCGGGGGACGGGTCGCGGGGGCAGCAGCTTGACCAGAGAAACCCCTGTCCCTGTCCCCGGCCACTTCCTCCAGCTCTTCCGGGGGACCCCGAGGCGTTCCCAGGCCAGCCGAGAGACATAGTCTCTCCAACGTGTCCTGGGTCTTCCCCGGGGTCTCCTCCCAGTGGGACATGCCCGGAACACCTCCCCAGGGAGGCGTCCAGGGGGCATCCTAACCAGATGCCCGAGCCACCTCATCTGACTCCTCTCAATGCGGAGGAGCAGCGGTTCTACTCTGAGCCCCTCCCGGATGACTGAGCTTCTCACCCTGTCTCTAAGGGAGAGCCCAGACACCCTGCGGAGGAAACCCATTTCGGCCGCTTGTATTCGCGATCTTGTTCTTTCGGTCACTACCCACAACTTGTGACCATAGGTGAGGATGGGAACGTAGATTGACCAGTAAATAGAGAGCGTCGCCTTCTGGCTCAGCTCCTTCTTCACAACGATGGGTCGGTGCAGAACCCGCAATACTGCAGACGCCGCACCGATCCGCCCGTCAATCTCACGCTCCATTTGTCCCTCACTCGTGAATAAGACCCCGAGATACTTGAACTCCTCCACTTGGGGAAGGACCTTATTCCCGACCCGGAGAGAGTCTTAAATTTTAAATAAATTCCACACTTGAGTTCGCTGCAGTAGTTAACCAAGAAGTGTTTCAGAGAGGGGAGTGACCAGCTGTTCACAACTCGTGATTACTCTGATTGATTTCCGATGGCCCAACCTAGACTACGAGACATCAGGTTTTACCCACGAATAGGTTTCAGTCACTTGTTCAACTGCAAGTATTGAATTAGCAATGAAGCTTAGAAGAACGTCCATTATCTTTCAGTGTGCTGTAGGTTGTGTCTTGTTCTGGAGTTTTGTATTTTGTTTTTCCTGTTGTGTCTTTATAATGTTTTCATGTTTTACTCATGTGTTCTTTTGGTTCTATGTTCTCAGTTTGCTTTTGTTTTTGTGTTTTAATTCAGAAAACTCAGAAAATAAGTAGTTGTCTGCCAGTCATTAGGTCAGTGTTTTATTATCTGGCTTTTAAAGACATTTAAAGACACATTTCCGGGCTGTATAGACCATAAAGTGATGTATGAGTGTGAATGAGAATGGATGAATGTTGCTTGTAATGTTAATTTAACTACTTTCTTAACTATATATAGCGGAGTTACCATATTTTAAAAAGTATTTATAACACCAATTTGCCACAAAACAAATGTTAATTTTTGCAAAGGTGTTTTTTAGAATCATACAATAGATTGCAATGTAATAATTGTATAAATGCTTGAAGTAAATTTTGGACACCATTTCAGTAGCCCTGATGGAGATGATTTTTTTCCAGCACAAATAGAGAGACCTTTGCGAATCACAATTCTGTCCATAGTGTGGCAACTTATACTTTTCAAGTTTCTTGGTATAAACCTTTCTAGTCTTACCAAGATCTGCATTTGTTGCGTTTCCAGCTGAGACTATCTAGTTTTCATATTAAATGGTAAGCATAACATCATCTCAGCTGTTTTCTATCTGTTTCCAATATTTTTCTAGTTTGTTTTAACTGATTGACGATACAATGTTCAATGTGAAAAACCTATTCCTGATTAATGTTCCCTCTCATAAAACGGATTTCCTCTCAACTTGCCGTCATACTTTTTTTTCTATAATTCCTGGTTGAATTTTAGCGATCACTGTTTATCAAGGTCTTGACATGCTCTGATTACAGGACATTACTTTTGATTAATGATGCTTTCCTGACCCCCAAAGGAATATTCTACAATTGTTTTTATCAGATATTTTTATTATCACATTAATGTTAATTTAAAAGCATGCTCATGTTTTTCATCATATACAAGTGTCATAGGGCAAATGATGGCTGTTGCTCCACTTTATGGTGTTGCCTAAGCATTTGGTATATCACTGAACGATGAAACCAAGTTCAATATTAATGTCAGCCAACACAGACAAAATATCACCTGCAAAAATCTACAATTTGTGTTCCTTACCACTTCCTTCAATTCCCTTGATGTCCTTATTCATCTCAACTCTAATGGTTGATGTTTTTAGAAAAATATCAACAAAGGGCTAAGAAAACAGTCCTGACGGTGACTTATTAAAAGGTCAAAGGGTGAGACTATGCAATTACATATCAGTGCTGCCTGTGGTTCTCATGAAAATATAATTCTATGACAGCATGGACAGAACCCAAAATGTGATAAGCAGGCCTACCAGTCTTAAAGACAATCTGTGTTGCATCGCTTTAGACTGGACACATTTTCAACTTACAAAAGTGGCCATATGTGTTGTACATTTTTTGTAAAATTACTGGCTCATTTATGAATGTCAGAAATCTAAATTTAAACTGTATATGCTAAACACACACATATGTATATACATATATATGTTACAGTAGCTCAATGTGAATCTTTACTGAAAAGAAGTTTTCTGATCACAGTTGTGACTATGAGGATCACTTTGTGGAGAAAAGAGAACAAATGTTTAGAAATTAGATTCTGTCATCATATCAAGCTGTTTATTTTGAAGTTTTGATATTTCTTGATTTGTCATTACAACTAAATGTTCAGAATCAAATATAGGAATCTGCAAATACAAATGATTGTTCTAAGGTTCAGAAAATACAGGTTATAATTTTCACATTATATCACAACACTTAGAATGTGGTCACAGGTCAGCTTCTAAGAAGTTCCTCCATTCATTATTTTAACTTATATTTTGTGATGGTAGTGACGTGATGGTCAAATTCTCCTTCTGTTTCTTACCTTTCTTTGGCTACACACTTGTTAGTTTACTCTTCAGGACGACACAAGTACTCAAACTCACAACTTTGTTTTTCATAGGTCACACTAATACTAGTGTAGTTTGAAGTCATAATGCATGTCTGCTGTACAAAATACATACAGGCACAAAGCTGTAGCTCAGGAGGAAGAGCAGTCGCCCACCAATCGGAAGGTCGGTGGTTCGACTCTGGCTTCCCTGGGCTACATGTCGAAGCGTCCTTGTATGGATACGTGCTGTGTGAGTGGGGTGAATGCGGCATGTAGTGAAGCGCTGTGAGTGGTCAGTTAGACTAGAAAAGCATCCATTTACAAGATGGGTGGAAATATTGTGTGAGGTGTATTGCAGGTGGCTTCCTGCATGTAATCAAATCTAAATTCACTTTAGTCTTCTGTGAGGACAGTGTGTTCAGAATTCCTTCATGATAAATAATTATTTGAATGAAATATTAAACTTTGTGTAAACTAAATTGTTGGTCAGATTTTTGGTCTAAAATTCAACCTCATAAAATCCTTGTTACACATATGAGAGCTGCACAATCTCAGTCCAAGACAAGCTTTATATTGTGTACTTTTGAACATTCTTGACGGTAAAACAAATTCAATTTGATCTTTTGTGCTAGCCTTTGCAAAGACATCAGTAGAGCTTTCACCTTGAAAGACCTTTGCAGAGTCAAAAGCCACTTCTGACAAATCCCATCATGCTACTGTGCATGTGTTTTCAAGTGTGAGTCTGAATAAGAGAGTGATGGGATTAATCTTGTTATGTGGAATCAGATATGCTCCGTTTCTCTGTTTTGTGTCAGTAGGAGATTCTGGTCTCAGACAAAATATGGGATCAGTGTCAAGATAAGTTAGAATCTCCACCATGAATGACACATGCAGAATTTGGGTTTTGTACATGGCCTGTTTGGTAATGAATTTTTTGTGTGGCTTTTTTTTTTGTGAGTGGATATTTAGTATTTCTGCACACCAGTTGGTGAGCTCTTCTGTTAGGAACTTTTTGTCACTGTGTATGTGTATGTTCCTTATCTTTCTTTTTCTACTGCCCGTAAACACTCCAACATGCACAGATTACAACACTTACTTAGGGCTTTACGGCAGACCAGAGACATGCTCGGGCAAGCCCAAGTACAGCAAGAGGTCTCCTCAGCAGTGTGCATGTTTTCATCAGCACCACAATAACTGATACTTGGCAGGCTAATTTGGTGAAGAAATATTTCACTCTTTTTCCCCATGCCATTTTATTAGTAAGCACCAGTCTGTCGTGCTTGCTCAGGCAGGATAATTGATGATTAGCTTTGTATCACCCACACCGTGTGGCCATTCCTCCACACCCTAAAATGTTTACAAAGGACAGTTGGCAAAATTTTATCTTTTTACCCCTTACTCGTCGCTATTCAAGGTAATTCCTCAATTTGATTAGATAATATGAAGTGTCCCACAGACAGCGGTATTGTAAATTATGTAATGCCTTCATTCATATGGGAAGATTTGGTGGGGAGTGTGCCAATCAGTGAAAAAATTGTGAACTTATCATGGGGAGTGTCAGGAACCGGCAGGACACAATGTACACAGATGCAGGATCTTCACAATAAGTTAGTTCATTATGATAAACCACTTTCAGTTCTCCTTGACAGAGGAAAGCAACAGGCTGTGAAACACATACCACACTTAACTCTATAATTATACGGTTGTGAGTGTGACTATAAAACTTATCAAACAAAAACTCTCTCCACTCCAAGAGGAAAACCAAAAGAGCTATAGAAACTTACAAAGGAAATATATGCTCTCTTCTAAAGAGGCGGAACAAAAACAAATGATAAACGGAGGCACGAATATATTTATAAACCCAAAATCACTCCACTAACAGAGGCTCTATGAAAATCAGATACGACACGATGAGGCTCTCCTTTAACGGAGAAAAATGAAAATATAATTCAAAACAAAAACACTACAAAACAAAAACCAATGCCGGTGGCCATGGAATAGCCATTCCGCAGCGTGGGTGGAACCGGTAGAGATAGACTGTCCCTGCATTTTAATTCCTGACTCAGAAACT
This sequence comes from Leuresthes tenuis, assembly GCF_036924035.1. NCBI lineage: Eukaryota > Metazoa > Chordata > Actinopteri > Atheriniformes > Atherinopsidae > Leuresthes > Leuresthes tenuis. Next base: position 37,720,316 of record NW_027325358.1, on the reverse strand, counting down.
CCTGAAAACTGCTGTGTACATGCCACGGTAACCTCATGTCATAAGTTAGGAAATCAGTCAGTGGGTCTGGATCAAAAGTAGCTAACAGCACTGGCGTAGAGGGAAGTTAGACTCGGTTTGGTATGTTAGAAGTTGACTGGTTTGATGCGATCAACAACATAGCCTACTGCTCCATTATCCAACTTGATAGCTTACTCTCTGCATGGGCGCTATTGCCCAAAAAAGAAGTTGCGCCTGCCTCAGAGTCAGACGTCCCGCTCTGCAGTCCCGCTCTTTCTATTTTTTCTCTTTCCATCTCTCTCTCCTTCATTAATAGGAAACACTGATCAAGTGCAGCAGCTTTAGAAGTATCTTTAAAACCTGATTTGTATTTAGATGGCTTCTGCCCAGTTGATTTCTTTGATCTTTTGTCTGTGCTTGTCCTGTTGGATCTCAGTGCTGTATTTGATAGAGTTGATCACAGCATTCTGTTACAGAGACGTGAACATGTTATTGGGATTTAAGTTTAAGTCATATTTATCTGATAGATTCCAGTTTGTTCTTGTAAATGAAGAATCTTCCTCACACACTAGAGTAAATCATGGAGTTCCTCAGGGTTCTGTGCTTGGACCGATACTTTTTACTTTTTACATGCTTCCATTAGGTAACATTATTAGACAGCATGGCATAAATTTCCATTGTTATGCAGATGATACTCAGCTGTACTTATCTATGAAATCAGATGAAACCTACAGGTTTCTTAGACTACAAGCCTGTCTTAAAGACATAAAGACCTGGATGACTCAAAACTGTCTGCTTATAAATTCAGGCAAAACTGAAGATGTTCTCTTTGGACCTGAGCGCTTCAGGGAGAAATTGTCTAGTTATATAGTTACTCTGGATGGTATTTCCTTGGCTTCTAGTTCTACAGTGAGGAAAATGAGTTATTTTTTACCAGAATTTATCATTTGACGCACAAAAAAAAGGTTTCTAGGACTGCCTTCTTTCACCTTCATAATATTGCCTAAATCAGGAACAACCTGTCTCAGGGTGATGCAGAGAAACTAGTTCATGCATTTGTTACTTCAAGATTGGACTACTGTAATTCTTTATTATTGGGCTGTCCCACATATTCTCTGAAAAGCCTCCAGCTGATCCAAAATGCTGCAACCAGAGTTCTGATGAGAACTAACAGGAGAGATCATGTTTCTCCAGTTTTATCTTCTCTTCATTGGCTCCCTGTTAAATTCAGAATAGAATTTAAGATTCTTCTCCTCACATATAAAGCTCTTAATGACCGAGCTCCATCATATCTTAAAGATCTCATTGTAAGATATTTCCCTAACAGAGCACTTTGCTCCCAAACTGCAGGTTTACTTGTTGTTCCCAGAGTTTCTAAAAGTAGAAGGGGAGGTAGAGCCTTCAGTTATCAGGCCCCTCTCTTGTGGAATAAGCTGCCAGTAAATGTCCAGGAAGCAGACACCCTTTCCACTTTTAAGATTAGGCTTAAAACTTTCCTTTCTGATAAAGCTTATAGTTAGGGATGGCTCAGGTAATCCTGAAACATCCCATAGTTAAGCTGCTATAGGCTTAGACTGCTGGGGGACCTCATCTGTCACACCTTTCCTCACTTTGCTCTCTTTTTCCCCTGTTTAATTTCTCAATTGATTTTATGTACATGTGACATTATTGTGGTTATTAACTTGTGTTTCCCTGTTCCAACAGGTATCCTTTGAATGGCATTATGGTGTTTTCCCCCGCTCTTTTCCCTCTTTTCTGTCTTCTCAAACCCCAGCTGGTGGAGGCGGATGGCCACCCTTCCTGGTTCTGGTTCTGCCAGAGGTTTCTTCCTGTTAAAAGGGAGTCGTTCCTTTCCACAGTCGCCTCAGGCACACTCAGGACGGGAGATTGGACTGAAGAGAAGTTTCGGTGCAATCTGTTGGTTTCCTTAGCTAGGATATTGTTTTTGAATTGGCTCTATATGAATGAATTGGATTATTTTGAAATTAATTAATTGGATTTCATTGGATTATGATTACAATTAACTGAACTCCAATTGGCTTGAATTGGACTATATTATTTAAGTGCCTTGAGATGAGAATTGTTGTAATTTGGCACTATATAAATAAAACTGAATTGAATTGAATTGAACTGAAATTGGTGCGCTCTCATCGTTCAGTGTGGCAGTCATGTTTCAAGGCAGCATGCTGAATATGACCTGCATCAGTAAGGTAACATGTGACAGCTTCTCAAACGTTGTCATTTAATCAACTTTTATTGGTAATAGGCAAAACCGTTTCAGTTTGTTAAAATGGGAAAGAGAAAAACACACAAACAGTTTGTCACAGTGTATGTGAAGTGATTCAGTGCAGCAAGTAATCCAGTAAGCAAGTGAGTGCTTCCACAAAAACACTGACAATTTTTGGCTTCTTGTTCCAAGTCTGTTCGACAGAAAAATCCAAAAAGTCCAGAAATCCAAACTGGTTCCACACTGTAAAACATTGCAGCCTCGTTTAGTTATGTCTACTTTCTACCTCTCTTTAACACAAAGAGCTCTTACAAGTTTTCGATTTTGAATGCAACTCTCCAAATTTTAAAAAAGTAAAACCTATTCATTGTTATTCATTGTGTTGACTCTTTGAGAATGTTGTCAGATTAGTATGTGTTGATTGAACTTGGGTTTGTAAGTCAATCAGTTTAAAAAGGAAAGATGGGGAAAAAGGCGGGAAAGTAAAACTTACAATAACACATTATATTGACTGTCTAATAATTTTGACTGATTTGTATGTGTTGATTGAATTTGGGTTTCTAAGTCATCAGAAAGGGGAAAACAGGAGAGGGGGAAAAAAAGCGGGAGTGACACAGAAAGATCAGAGAATCAGTCACTTTATTGTCTTAATACATGGGAACAACGAAATTAGCCTGGCAGCTTGCAAACGCATGCGCCAACTTAAAGAGTTGCAAAGGTGGGGGGAATGGGAGAAAGGGAATGAAAGCAAAGGAGAAGGGAGGGAAAAAAAACCCGCGTCCAGACGATGAGCACAATGTGGATCCGGGAAAACAGCCTCGGCAACACCAAGAACAGCAAACATTACCATCCAGCATAGAACTCAAAACATAAACAAACATTTTCTCATTTCACACACAAGAACGCAAGACACCATGTGGGGGATGGGGCTAAGCCCAGCTCTCAACCAATGCTTCAGTTCACAAGATGTCAACATGATACCACAGCAGGTTGCCATGGAGAAGTCCTTGATTGGGTCCCAGTTGGAGTAAACAATCACCAGGTATCCGAAGACAGGAGGGGGGGGGGGGGGGTTGTTCCGAGCGTCTCACAGCAGTGATTTCAGGAGAGTTGTTTCAGCAGCAGCCTTGGCCAAAGCCGTTGCCAGGAGAGAAGGAATACAGATTAGATTATGATTTTTGGGTTAGGGCGAGTAGTCGTATTTCAATGGACACGACTCACTCTGTCCATTCTGCTCACAAAAACGATCCATACGCCTTTGAAAAGCCACAAGCTTCACCAAGATGTTTTCTATATTGCGGTTAATGACCACAGTCCGAGTGCCAATAGCTCTGCCCACTGCTTCAATCATGTCGGGCAGCTTGGGGCCTTTGACCGCTGTCTCCGACTTCATACACCAGGGCAATGCCTAATCCAATCAGCAGATAGCCCGTTATAATGATTCCGAATATGTAGAGATCTTCAATGTCCTCGATGGAAAGAATCGATAGGCACACAACCCTCCACTTCTCCCAGGAGTCTCTCGTGTTTCCAGTGGCGAACGTTCCATCAGGAGAGGTGGGTTCCCCTGGACCCGAGCTTTACGTAGTAAAGAATTTGTCTATTGCATTGAGAGACCAGCTGATCAATTCCATGATTTAGTTTGAGAGCAATGCCGAGAGAGGCACTGAAGTTGAGACAGGACAGTACAAGTTGAAAGAAGCAGGAGAGATATGGGAGAGGGCAGAATCAGGAGAGAGGAGAAATGTGACCGCCTTCATTGAGAGCCGGAAGAGAAAGATCTAATTGCTGTGACTTTTTAGTTAGAATGTCTTCCTTAAACCAAGGCAAGGTTTAAGCATGGGAATAATCATTTAAACACTGCAGCTAGGTTACACATCAAATTTCATTCAATATATACAAATTTGGCAGCAAATGGTGGACTACTCCCCCCCCCCGCTACTGCTGTCAAGTGAGCCGCCTTTTCTCTTCACGTGGTTAAGCCAGCCGCACCAATGTTTTAAATGCGTCTGTATAATGAAAGTCAGCGCTATTTCAACACTGAGCAAGCTAACTTCCGGTTTTCAGAATAAGACGGTAGTAATTCAAAGGCAATCGTGGTATTGATGTGGTATAAAACCTGTTTCTTCCATAAGTAGTTCATGAAACCTATACTACCAGACTAAGTACATCATGGACTACTGCCAAGGGGTACTATCAATTACTTTTACTGTACACTTTCCGAGTAAGCCATACACAAAGTCTCGTAAACGAACAAGAATTAACCAATTTTGTGTAACTTTGAAGTGGTATAAAACATGTTTCTTCTGTATGTAGTTCAGGAAACCTATACCGCTGCGCTAAGTACATCATGGACTACTAAAATGAGTTCTATAAAGTACTTTCACTGTACACTTTCAGAGTAATCCATCCACAAAATCCCTTAAACGAATAAGAATTAAGTGTTATAAATCCTGTTTCTTCTATAAGTAGTTCATGAAACCTATACCGCTGCGCTAAGAACATCAGGGACTCGTGCTATGAGTTCTATCAACTACTTTGACTATATCATTTCCGAGTAATCCATACACAAAGTCCCTTAAATGAACAAGAATAAACCTATTTTGTTTATCTTTGAAGTGTTATAATACATGTTTCTTCAAAAAGTAGTTCATGAAACCTATACCGATGAACTAAGTACTTTATAGAGTAATGGCAAGGGGTACTATCAAGTACTTTTACTGTATACTTTCCGAGTAATCCAAAGACAAAGTCCCTTAAACTTTTTATCACACAGTGTATTATTAACCTTGAAAAAATTTCAAAACCAAATTCAAAAATTGCAAATTGCAAAAACCGTACCCTTTGAGGTCATACAGTGCAAGTTGTGGCCAAAAAAATAGTGTAAACTTCTGTCTTTGAACAAAAATGGCCCCAAGTGTACCTTCCAAGTGTAGTTTTCTGGTTGCAACAGACTTTAACTAGAGTTGTAGCATTACTTTCTCCCCAGAACATATAAATCAATTGATATAAATTCAGAAGTGGAGTAGCCATCTGTAGCGAACTCAAGTGTGGAATTTAATACAAACTTAAGATTTTAAATGACTGCAACATTCTTTTGTGGGGATGGTCAGTGTAGAAATACCAGATGGGGGATCTCTACATCAAAGAAGAAAAATTTACAACAACCTTTGCCTACAAAAGCATTTTGGGGGAGTTTTCTCAGCGCCTCTTTCCACAGACCTGTGCCATAAGTTTAGGTAAATGCATTAATAGCTTAGTGATAACTAAGCTGAACAAACAACAGACCCTCTCAGGAGAGTATTGGGGAAAACCAGAACAGGACCCTTCCGACCCTATATGGGTCAAAGTAAACAATGGTGACAGTTTGCCCTGATTCTGACTCAAGCCAGAGACAGTCGCTGCATGGACCTCTCCAAAGGATCTCACCCAGAATCACTTTTTAGCTGAATCTTGAAACTGTATTAAATGTGCTTTATATCTTTGTACAAGTTCTTTCATGTTCTCAGTGATATCACAAGCTTAATTTTAATACCTTTTTCATGATCGTACGTGGAATGATACGGAAGATACTATTTTGGAAAATGACTAATCAGCTTATGGAGCCACATTGCCCCCGAGTGGTCCGTAGTACTGAATAGTCAAACCCAAAACTAAGTCAACAACTTGCATATGACATGTGACATTTATATGAAATAATGCAACTGTTAACCAATGCTTCAGCTGTTTCTAATTGTATTCTGTGTTTAACACAGGAAAATAATATTGTTTGGTTCGTTATTCATACTAAAAAAAAACACCAATAACTTGTTAAGATATAATGGGTAAAGATATATACGTCATACCTCAGATGAAAAGGTGTCACACTCGCACCAAAAGGCTTCATAAAAAAACTTTTCACAATGAACGGCCTCAGAAAAACAAATGTCAGACTCAACGGCTTCAGCTCAAACGTTGTCATTTAAAACGGCATCAGCTCAAACGTTGTCACACTGAACGGCATTAGGAAAAAAAACGTCAGACTGAAAGGCATCAGCTAAAAGGTTGTAAAATGCCACCGGGAAAAAATGTCAAGGGTGCAAAGTCTAGGCAATGATAGTCTTTGGTCTGGGTTTGACCCGTGGATGTAATATAATCCATGGTTTGATCGCGGAAATAAATGATGTCGGCCAGAGACAACTTCGCCATCAAGTTGCGACCGAATCTGCAATGGCAACAACTCCAAACAGAAAGATCCTAGACATATTTGGAACAGGACATGAACGTAAGTTTTATTTTATTTTATGTTTCTTTCTTTCACTATGAAAGTCCAGTCACTTTTGCGCAGTTTTGCTAAACCACCTCCTGTCCATGTGCATTTGTTTACAACAGAGCCGGCGAGTAATCAATTAAAAGACCAGTAGATGACATTGTAGGCTATGTTGTTTTATATGTGACTTGTGGTACTATCTGTGAGCTACAACAGTAGACCTTGCATGAAAGTGCACCGTGGGGAGTAATAGATAGTAACAAAGTAATAAATACCTCTGTGGTAAGTTGAGACACCTGCCCCATACACTAAATAGTTTAATTGTATGTGTATGTCGTAATTATTATGTCGTAATGTTTATGATAAAAAAAACAAATACTTTCCCCGAAAATAGACGCAATTTAATTAAAAGATACTATAACTGTGTTGATTTCGTGATCTTGATAATGAAAAGCGAATGTTACCCACTCTCTCCTAATTGGCATGCACCCAATTTTATTTAAAAATGTCGCACTGTGGTTGAGCAATAACATTTTGCTTGTTGTACATCTTTTTCAGACACTCTTTGAAGATGTCAGCCCCGACAGAAAGAAGTATCCACAATGCTGAAATGTGTAAACTTACTGTTTCTGAATAAGACTTATGTACAAATATTTGTTTTATTGATTTTCCAGTTTGTTGTCAGTCCATTATCAGTGGTTTGCTTTATTTCTCATTTTGCAGTTAGGACTTGTTCTGAGTCAATTATTATTATTTTTCCCCTTTTTTTCTTTCACTTTGCCTTGCATGCAATTAGTGTCATTGCACACAGTGCACCTCCTCATATTGGCTATATGAGCATGCATGACTTGACAATAGCCTTGTTGCAGTCCGAAACGTCAAATAAAACTCTTTGCATTTGGAGTTGAGTGTGCGGCGTCCTCCCTTTATCCATGTTTGCTCCTTCACCAGCACCTCCATAAACTGTGGTGTGCGTTACTTTCACTAAAAAAAACAAAAAACAGACAGACTAACACAAGTTATTGATACCTCAATGAATTGCACAGACAGTTACAATTTCAGGACACTAAATTACTTGTCAAAACACTTTGACACAGGTTTTTGACAACTTTTGAGCTGAAGCCGTTTTATATGAGAACTTTTGAGCTGAAGCCATTTTCAATGACAACTTTTGGGCTGATGCTGTTTTCAATGACAACTTTTGAACTGAAGCCGTTTTAAATGACAATGTTTGAGCTGAAGCCGTTTTATATGAGAACTTTTGAGCTGAAGCCGTTTTAAATGACACCGTTTGAGTTGATGCCGTTTTATATAAGAACTTTTGAGCTGAAGCCGTTTTAAATGACACCGTTTGAGTTGATGCCGTTTTATATAAGAACTTTTGAGCTGAAGCCGTTTTAAATGACAACGGTTGAGCTGATGCCGTTTTATATGAGAACTTTTGAGCTGAAGCCATTTTCAATGACAACTTTTGGGCTGATGCTGTTTTCAATGACAACTTTTGAACTGAAGCCGTTTTAAATGACAATGTTTGAGCTGATGCCGTTTTATATGAGAACTTTTGAGCTGAAGCCGTTTTAAATGACACCGTTTGAGCTGATGCCGTTTTATATGAGAACTTTTGAGCTGAAGCCGTTTTAAATTACACCGTTTGAGTTGATGCCGTTTTATATAAGAACTTTTGAGCTGAAGCCGTTTTAAATGACAACGGTTGAGCTGATGCCGTTTTATATGACAACGCTTGAGCTGATGCCGTTTTATATGAGAACTTTTGAGCTGATGCCATTTTAAATGAGAACTTTTGAGCTGATGCCGTTTTATATGAGAACTTTTGAGCTGAAGCCGTTTATATGAGAACTTTTGAGCTGAAGCCGTTTATATGAGAACTTATGAGCTAATACCGTTGCATCTGACATTTGTTTTTCTGAGGCCGTTCATTGTGAAAAAAATTTTTATGAAGCCTTTTGGTGCGAGTGTGACACTTTTTCATCTGAGGTATGACGCTGAAGACTGATCCTGAGGATGTCCTAAAATGTACACCGTATATATCTTTACCCTTTATATCTTAACAAGTTATGGTGTTTTTAGAATCCTCTGAACAAATGTTTATGAGACGGTGGAATGCAGGAGTCGAGTTGCTTTGAGGCACCCTCGTTGCAGGTCGCCTTACAAAATACGCTCAGGCAGACATCGCAACAGTTTCAGGCATACCATTGACTGAAAGACTGAAAAAGGTCTGAACAAAGACAGAAAGAGAAGAATGTAGTAGAAAGAAACATTTTGCGTTTTTGTTCGTCCGTCATCCCGTCTCCTCTCTATAGCACGTTTTAAACTCTGCTGCTGCAGCATCCTCACCTATTTTTGATCACCAAAAGGAGCCAACGTTAAGCTTGTCAACCTTTTTGTCAATCTTTGGTGAATTTAAGTTCACCTCATCAGAGTTGGTCAGCAACCAAAACCAACTCGACTCTTTTATCGACAATTTTTTGATTATTTGCGGTGAATTCCGACACACCACCCCGTTCGTCTTCAAGCTATCAGAAGGAAGCCATTCTCCAGCGCAGGAAAGCAACCGGTCCAGTCCCTGAAAGTCAACCACAATGAAGGCCGTGAAATGCGGAACCGAGAGAGACCCTGTTGGACCCGCTGGCGATTGCCTGTGGTTCGGAGCTGACCTGACCGTAAGATCTGCCCTGTTCTTACATTTCAGACGGTATGCGGTGGGTGTCGAGAGAATTCACTGTTAAAATGATAAATTAACCCAAGTTGTTAGCCTTTAAATTCAAATCGTAACAAAGCTCAACTATTTGAATGATTCCGGTATCCATCCATCCCCTTCCCTTAGTTCTTTTAAATTCACTAAGTGTTTCTTATGTAATCATCCATATTCAAAGCCTTTCTCCTGTTGTCTTAAGATTCATGTCTTTGGTCATGTCATTTTAATAAATGGTTCATTTATACATATATAAAATCAATCGTTTTTGTGTATGTGTTCTTTACGTATGTGTGAGTCCAACAAAACGAGAATTCACGAGTAGCGACTACATGTGACTGGAATTGATTAATTATGAATTAATAATTGATTATTAATTTAACATACCAGAATTGTAAGATTCTGTCTTTTTCCTTCGATTGAAGGTGGTGCCCTAAAACGAGGTAAGATAAGGATTATTCAGATAGTGAGAACTTTCGGATAAATCCTTATATCTTATCACATCACGCTACGTGTGTCCGCTATAAATATCTATTGTTGGTGCCTCGTGTGCCGGCGATATATAATTTGGCTACAACTTTGAGAAAATCCAATAGAGTCTAATATAGAATTAAAGTTAATATTTAGGCTGTCATTTTCAACATCTACATGAATATTAAAGTCACCCACTACAATGACTTTATCTGTACTCAGCACTAACTGGGATAAAAACTCTGAGAATTCAGACAGAAACTCAGAATAAGGGCCAGGTGGACGATACACAACAACAAACACAAGAGGTTTTTGTGATTTCCACTTTGGGTGGGAGCTCAAATTCAAAAGAGCTAAAACTAATCTTGGGTCTAGGACTGATTAGTAACCCTGATCTGAAGATAGCTGCCACTCCTCCTCCTCTACCTGTGGTTGGAGGAACGTGAACATTTAAATAGAGGGAGTTAATTCATTAATGCTAACATGATCCTCCTGCTGCAGCCAGGTTTCTGTAAGACAAAATATATCAATATGATGATCACAGATCAAATCATTCACTAACAGAGACTTCGAAAGGAGAGATCTAATATTCAGTAAATAGATCACTATCATCAGGGTTGGGACGCAGGATTGGAAATGAGGCCTAACTCAGAGAGGAAAGGGTACTTTCTATGAACTGAACAGCTATTATATTACCTAACATTCAGTTAACCCGGGGAACTGCCGGTTTCTGCTCCCAAAGTCTGTATCTGGAGTGCTGAGGCGGTTTGGTCATCAGAGATGGAATCTGTGATGGCATCGTAGCAGTGGAGTGGAGCGATGGCTGAACTTCTTCTGTCTTCTTTCTTTGGTGTCAGAGGTCACCACTACTTGACACACTGGTGGAGTACAGCTTTTACTGCTAACTCGTCTTTGTCCTCCAGGGCCTGCTGATGAGGCCGATGTATGTCTGGGTGGAAGTCGTCCACGGGTTCTGGCGTGATCCAGATTGCTCTTTTTGCGACCTTAACAGCTGTGTGAGTGACCAGTAGCACCTGGAATGGACCTTGCCAGCATTTGGACTCCCAGTGTTTCCTTTAAAGCTCCTTTACCACCACCCAAACTGAATCCCTATCTCTTGCTCCATCAAAGGTTGCTAGAAACTTGGGTGTCATGATTGATGACCAACTAACCTTCAAAGATCACGTTACCTCGGTTGCTCGTTCATGCCGCTTTGCATTATTAAACATAAGAAAGATCAGACCATACCTAACCCAACATGCCACCCAACTCCTGGTGCAGGCCATGGTCATCTCCCACCTTGACTACTGCAACACTCTCCTAACTGGTCTCCCAGCCTGTGCTGTGAAACCTCTGCAGATGGCCCAGAACGCGGTGGCGCGTCTGGTCTTCAATCAGCCTAAAAGAACACGTCACCCCTCTGTTCATTGAACTCCACTGGCTGCCCTTAGCCACCCGCATCAAATTCAAGTCACTGATGTTAGCATACAAAGAGCTTAGTGGAACGGTTCCCATCTACTTGAATGCTCTTGCAAAGGCTTCTGTCCCAACTCGGTCCCTCCATTCGTCCCAGGATTGTCGTCTAGCAGCTCCTACACCACGCCTAAGACAATCCAAACTCTGTTCATGTGTCGTCCCACGATGGTGGAATGACCTACCGAGCGCTACCAGAACAGGGGCGTCCCTGTCTATCTTCAAGAAGCTCCTGAAAACCCAGCTCTTCAGAGAGCATCTCATATCCTAGCACTTACCTTGTACTTCCCTACCCCCTCTATCTTTGCACTTTATCTTTCTGCACTTCCTTCTATGCCTGCACCCTATCTCTACTCTGTCTCCTCTGACAGAGTCGGACTAGTGGGTTCCTTCTATGTAGTTTATTGTTAGCTTTTGTATAGCTTGTTATATCTTGATTTGTAAGTCGCTTTGGATAAAAGCGTCTGATAAAAGCATAAACATAAACAAACATAAACATAAACAGAAATAAAATTTGATTTGAACAGCTTGTGAGATCCTCTTATACTTCCTGAGATCATTCTGTGCGTATATGGCCTAAACCCAACACTACTGTGTCTGTGATTGCTGCAACATCCTCGTCATTGCCTGGACAGAGAACATTCTGAGCCTAAATAAAATGTGGTGTTAGCAGTGTCAAGGCCATTCTCTCCCACAAGAAGAGAGACCTTCCTAGGCAACTTGAAAGTCCACAGAAATTTGTCCACAACCAGCTGACTATCGAGAAAGGCCCAGAGACAGCGGACCTGAGGAAGACCCACTTGGACACCTTTGGTTATTGACCTGGTGTGTTCACAGCTGACTAACTGAGCTAAGTGCCAACCAAAGTAAGGTCTACTATCTTCTTCTCTTTTTCAGATGGTACAGTGGTGTTGAGAGAATTCAGTGTTAAAAATTATAACTGACTCAGAAGTTGTTAGCTTTTAACCATAAATAGTGACTAAAATTAAGATTCAGTTTTAGTAATTCTGGTACATTTCTCCATTCATTTGCCTCTTTTCCAAACTATAAAATGTTCCCTATACCACCATACATAGTCCACACATTTCTCCTGTTTATCCTTTAAGGTTCATGTTTTTGGTTACATCTTTCAATAGATAGTTCCAATCCATTCCAACTTTATTTATATAGCGCTTTAAAACAGCACAGTTGGCCAAAGTGCTGTACACATGTATAAAATACAAAGTGAAACATCAGAACCATAAAAATAAAATTAAAACAAAGTAAAACACTTAAAACATAACAATAAAAAGTCACAGTAAAAGTCAAAACCTCAGACTGATACAAAAGCCAATGGACTTAAAAACATTAAGTGAGTCAGCCTGCCTGATGTGCAAAGGTAACTCATCCCACAGTTTTGGGGCAGTGACTGAGAAGGCATGGCCCCCTCTAAGTTTTCTCTTTGTTTTAGGGACGACTAACAATAACTGATCTGCTGATTTGAGAGAAGTGTCGGAGCACACTGCTGAAGCAGGTCAGGCAGGTTACTGTGGGGCAAGGCCATGGAGACATTTAAAAACTACTAGAAGAATTTTAAAATCAACTCTAAAATGACCTGGAAGCCAGTGAAGTGATGCCAGAGCTGGAGTAATGTGCTCACGTTGTTTTGTCCCATTTAGGAGCCGAGCAGCAGCATTCTGAACCAGCTTCGCCCAGAATAAAGTGCATTCCGGCAGTCTAAACCAATCGTGATAAAAGCATAGACGAAAATCTCAAAGTGATGCAAAGAAAGAAACGGTTTATCTTCAGTAAGTTGTCTCAGTTGAAAAAAGCTGGACTTGACCACTGAGCTAAACTGCATCAAATTTGAGATTCCTGTCCAGCCGTACACTGAGGTTTGTTGCATCTGGTGTCAAATGTTGACTTGCCAAGTCCAAGTCAACGGGTGGAGCTATATGTAGGCCCAGACAACATAACCTCAGTCTTATCATCCTTAAAGTGCAGAAAATTTCTGAAATGCACTCGAGTAGTGGATTAGCAGAATATCCATTTTCTTGCTTCAGCTGCATATAAATCTGACTATCGTCAGCATAAAAATGTAACGCAGTATCATATTGCACTGGAGAGGACTCAGCAGTTCCAACACGGACACAAAAGCTTGTTCTTGATGAGGAGGACCTAAGCTACTCTTAAGCGCCACCCTGAATGCCCACCCAACTCTCCAGATGAGACAGAAGTATCTGATGGTCCACTGTATGCTGTTAGATCCAGCAGAACCAAAACTACACAGTGACCAGAGTCTGAGGCTAAAAAAAACATCATTGAGATCTCGTAATACTGCTGATTCAATATTGTGATGAGATTTAAACCCAGACTGGAAAATTGGAAAAAAAGATGTTGTGCTGATCTAAATATGGTTTCAACTGGGAATAAAAAAATTTCTCCAAGACCTTAGAAAGGAAAGGGAGCTTAGAGATGGGCCTAAAGTTAGAAAGTACATGAGGCTCTAAGTTAGGCTTCTTGATTAGTGGTGTCACCACTGCATGCTTAGAACCCGTAGGTACACCCCCATTTGCGAGGCTGCCATTAAGAATCTTGAGTACATATGGTGCTATGGTCAAAAAAACCTCTTTAAAGAGATGAGGTGGGAGACCCAACAGGCTTCACATGACCAATTATTTCTTCCAACGAAGAAAGACAGCAGAGCATGTGACAGAGATGGAGGGGTCATAGGAGGAATCATGAAGGTGGGCCCTGATACTGGTGAAGGAGCTCAAAAAGTTCTCCCACTTTTTTTGAGCTCTCTGGGCAGGCTGATTGTGGGGCATTAAGAACAGAATTTATGAATATAAATTAAACACATGTGCTGTGACAATTGGAGGCAATAATATCAGAAAACATTTTGTTTCAGCAGATTTCACAGTTCTCTGATAAAAATGCTAGCTCTCCCTTAGTATCTGGAGAGATACCTGTAAATGATCCTTCTAACACTTTCGCTCAGCTCTCCTGCATCCATAGCTCACCGCTCGAGTTGCATCATTTAACCAAAGCTCAGGTTTGGGTTTGGAAAGCTTCGTCTTTGGTGGAGCCACTGTCTCTAATATTGTGAAGCAAATAGAATTAAAGTGAGAGGATACATTCTCAATATTTAAATGAAAATACAGAGATGCAGTTGGATTTATTGCTCAGTTGAACTCAGCTGAGAACTGAGTAGCAGTGGAAGAGGTAACGACATGACAGCATCGCCCAGGCGCACCAGGTTTACCCATATGACAAGGAAGAGGCACGTGGTCCGAGAACACAGCATCACAAATTTCAAGGTTACAAACAGTAAAACCACTTTGTTGTACTTAGGTAGTCTGACAACACACAACACCGGGGAAACCGAGGTTATTTCAAACAAGACCACCTTGAAGCTGGAATAAGAGGCAGTTGGTGTCATTTGTCTACAACTAAAGTTCTTCCTGAAGACGGCAACTATACCACCTCCGCGACCTGACGCCCTTGGACAGCTAAAATATGTACAATCCGGTGGTAAACGCTCACAAAAAACTCACCGACAGTCATCGCGGGAAGTAAAGAAATCCTTCAGAATTAATGTTTTGTTGACTTGTGACCTAGCATTCACAAGGGCTATCCTGCCAGGGCAAAAGGTGTCTGTGGAGCAGTCTGAGCAATTGGACACAGATTATGAAGAGTCACTCCGCTCCCACTAAAGTAGGCAAAAGAGTCGGCTGGTCCGTTGTCCTTCCTTCGAGCCGACCACAGGAACCAGGCATGAGCTGATCGGCACCAAAAAGTGCCACGAAATTAAGTGACGATAAATCCACCAAGTATCGCCAAAGAAAGCGTCAGAAGGTCGTGTGAGACAGGCTTTCAGCTTCACTTGCCAACCACTGCGTTTTCCCTCGGAGTTTGACTCTTCTGTTTGCAGGTGTGAAGATCAGTCCTGCTGTACTGAACAGTCTCTCGCGGGCTGCAGAGGCTGGCAGTGCTGTGTTGAGTCTCAATGACAGATTGCAGATTGTTGGAAAAGACTTACAGTTGTTTACAACCGCTATGACCCGTTTGTCAGAACCTTAAACACTTTTTCAAAACTGTTAATGTACATCACACCTGAAACACACAATTCCTCGAACAGTTAATTTCATGCTCAAAATCATGCAGTGTAACTAGACACAGACACACACTTCCAAAATACCAAAGCACTGACACACGTTGTCTTCCAAGAGAAACATTTACTCGGTCACAGCACAGTGCCATAAAAAGCACTGACAACTGATGGAATAACACAAACTGAATCACTTTGCATGTATCAAATCTACTTTTTTCCTTTTTCTTTCACAATCAACAGATAATTGTATTGATCATAGATGTAAATTAATGTTTGTGATGATGTTCTTTATTTTTAATTTGCTGGGTAAGAATTTTGTTCCTTTTTGTACAACACTTTTTGTACTTTTTGTACAAAAAGTGAATGACCCATGTCAGAGCAGCTTTGCAGAATGTTTATGAAAGATGAAGATAGTAAATGACAGGATTAGCAGTAAACACTTTACTGTATTGCAAATGAAAATGACTTACAGTAGAGTAAAGAGGAAAAAATAAGCATTTAGCTGTCATTCTGTCAGACCCAGATGAACACAGGACACAGATGCAGGGATTTCACACAACAAGATGGTTTATTAACACAACCACTGGAGATTCCCCAGAGCAGAGCAAAGCATTAGGCTGTGAAAATCCTAGGGCACTCTCCTCGCTAATTATGGTGCCAGAGAGTGCATCTATGAA
The DNA here is from genome assembly GCF_036924035.1 of Leuresthes tenuis. Classification (NCBI taxonomy): domain Eukaryota; kingdom Metazoa; phylum Chordata; class Actinopteri; order Atheriniformes; family Atherinopsidae; genus Leuresthes; species Leuresthes tenuis. Next base: position 37,704,413 of record NW_027325358.1, on the reverse strand, counting down.
ACTTACGAAACCAAAAACTCTCCACTCTAGGAGGTAAAACAGAAGAGGCTATTAAAGATTACGAACAAAGGATCACGCTCTCCTGATGAGGCAGAATTAAACAAAAGATGACGCGCTCCCAATAACGGGGCAAAAACACACAACAGAAAACGCTCCTCAACGGGAGGCTCTATAAAACTTTAACAATAAGGCAAGGCTCTCCTTTAACGGAGGCAGAAATCAGGGTTAAACAACACAAACGAAAAAAACGCTCCACTATAGGAGGGACTATGAAACGTTATCGTTAACCGATGCTACGCTCAACTAACGGAGGCATCTAAAAAAAAGGTTACAACACTATTTGAGCACATGAAGGACCAAGGGGAACAGGTGGAAACACTTGGGAATCAGGGAAGACAATCAGACACTTGACACAGGAGGAAGGGCAAGATACCTGAAACGAGAGGGAAGTTAATATTTCAAAATAAAACAGGAAATGACGAGACAAAACAGAACTTCAAAACAAAGGATGTCACTTGTTCGTGACACATTCATTACTGTATTGTCAAATACACAAGAAGAAATAGATGTAAGGGTGATTGCGCTGATGATTTCAGACACAAGGTTGTCTTGTAAAATATTGGCCTGAATTTCTTTCAGTTTTGTTTCATTGTTAGCAATCATCATGCTGACAATGGCAAGCTCCTGTTCTCCCTTTTGAAGCCTGCCCCTGCCCCCTGAAGGATGTAAACGTTGAACCCTTAGAGGAACAAAGTTATATATTACTGTAGGGGCCAGAAGAATACAGTTACTGTAATTCATGTTACACTGTTCAGTAGGAAAGGCCCTTATACAATACAGTGAATACTGTAATCTACCTGTTGGTTGCTCGAAAAATCCGGACAATGGATGCCACTGTGGCAAATCTCCGGCTGAGATATGGCTGCACCCATTCTCCAGCCTCTCTATGTGACAACACATGGTTGATGATGGTCGCTCGTATTTTATCTGTGACCCTATCTCTGGCCCTTCTTTGAACCCCACCAGGCATTCTAACTATCCCTCTACCTCTAGGCATTTTTCTCACTTGTGTTTTGCAAGTCCTCCACCTTGTCCCTTGTCTTATCTTAATATAGGTGATGTGATTGGTGATATGAATGAAATCCTTCAGTTTTGAACATGAGTTTTCTGTTTTGACAAACGTGTGAAAGCAATTGAAAATTTACCAGTTAACATCTACTGTTGACCTGGACACCCAAGGTATGTCTCCAACTTTTTGGCATTTCCTTGGCAACTGGTGTGTTTGACTGCAAAAAAGAAGTCCTCTTTGAAGAATGGGAGTTCTCAGATTGCCTTACAACAGCTTGGTCTTTCACGGACATTTTACATAGTCAAGGCCTATGAAGTTACATTGGATTACTATTGGATTACAAAACTTAAATTGCAACAGTAAATAATGGGGTGATGACTGACACAATTTATAAGGCTTCGGGCATCTGGTGGTCTCTCGGGTCGTGGTCATTCCTGGAGGGGACTGTGTGTCGGGCTTGGAGGGCAGTTTTGGGGGCTTGCGGGTGGGGCTGTCTTGCGGTGTGGGGCGGGGTCCCTTAGGGGCCTTGGGGTGGTGGCTGCTGGCTCTATGCCGGGTGGCCGGGCCGCTCTGGCGTGGGTGGTGGTGCTGGGCCTGGGCCCTGGGCGCTGCCTTGCGCCCGGGGGGCCCTGCCTGTGGCTGGGGGGGCTGGGTTGCCCTGGACACGCCACAGTACGGGTGGGTTGGTGCAGGTCCTGGTGCCGGGCTTGTTGCTCTGGGACCTCCAGGATGTCTGCAGGTGGTTGTTTTTTTTAGGGTGTTGGGGCGTGCGGTGGGGGGATTTTCCCCTGTTGGGGGGGACCTGGGGGGGCCTGGGTGATGGTGGGTCTCAGGCCCGGGCTGCTGCGACTGGTGTGACCGGGTGATTTGTTTGTTTGTTTTTTGTAGAGGTCCTCCGGGGTGGGGTGGGGTGGGGTGGGGCGGAGTGGGTACCTTCTGGGGGTACAGTAGCTCCCGAAATATGGTCACTGCAGGCCCTGAGCCTGGTGGACATCAGGCCTTCCTGCCCTGTGTTGGGTCCCAGGTAACGGGGGTGCCTATTGCAGCCAGTCCCTGGCTGCCCTCTCCGGGGGAGAGTAGCTCCCCCCGGTGTATATCCCCATACCCCTCTCCCTTTTGGCTCCTGTACACAGCACACACTCACACATGAAGGGCTTTGGGGGCGTGTGTGTTCTGTGGGGTGTAGTGGATGGGACCACGTAGATGGCCCCCTTTGGTTGCACTCTGCAGTTCCCCACCCCTGTTTTAATTACACCTTAGACATAACTACTTATCAAACACATACATTAGGTCTTGGGGGGTGGTTGCACTTAGTGGCATCTGGTGGGCGGGGCTCTTTGGGTATGTAGGCTGCCCCTCAATTTTAATTGCTCACTATTAGAAAATATTGAAGAGCCAGAAAGGAAAGGGGAGGGGTCTTCTCACACCCCTGCTTCGGTTGCTGCTCGGGGTGGGAGGGGCCAGGAGAAATTATTCTGCTGGTTCGGGATCTGTGGTGGCTGGGGGGCTGCTGGCCCCCCACTGGTGTGCCCGCTGCACTACACCCCAGCGGAGTCGAGGGAGGGAGGACATGTGGATGTGTGGATGTATGGGACGTGAAAGTGTGTGTGGTAATGATTGGGCCTGGATCTGGGACTTGCTGTCGCCTGGCCTGCCTGTGCTTCTCCCGATGGGGGGGGGGGCGGCGTTGCCTCTCCCTGCTGCTCGCGACTTCACCCACCTGTGGGCACGTCTTGACTCCCAGGGCACTTGGCCAGGGGCGCTGGGGCAGGCGCTGACCCACTGTGTGGCTGTCTGGGGCGCTTGGCCTTCCCGGGTATTGGGTGGGGCCTCTGCCGGGGGGTTTGGGGGCGCTCGGGCTCCTGGGGCCCGGGTCCGGTGCACAGCCCATGTCTGGGCGGCTGGGGAGTGGCGGGGTCGGTGGGCTGTTGCCCCTGGCTCCCGGGGGGCCTCTTCCCTATGCTTTTGGGGGCTCTGTCCGGGGGCTTCCTCTGCAGTCTTCTGGGTGGATGCGTGGTTGTCCCTGTGGTGGGCTTCCTGGGTTCTGTGCTCTGTGGGGGCTGCTGGTGGCCTGGGTCTTGTGGCCCTCTCTGCCTGCTTCTGATTGCTTGGGGGGGGGGGCTGTGGATTGTGGCCCTGTACACTTATACACTCATAACTAAGCACGGTTATCATGTAGGACCTGTGCCATGGGTGTTGCGTGTTCTCACACACACACACACACACACATTCATTAGTCCAGTAGCATTGTCGCTAAGCAGTTGATGTATCATCATGTCGTCTCAGGTCATCTATATCCACAGCTGTGTTGTATGCGATTACCGCTTCTTGTGCTTGTTTTTGTTTGTTTGTGTGTTTGTTTTTTCTCTGCTTGTCTGCTTTCAGGTGCTCCTGGTGGCGCTAAGGCTGGATTTGCAACAGAGACCATGGATTGTTGTCTGTTTTGTTTTTTTGCAGGTGTAGCAGCTGGTTGTCTGGTTTTTGTTTCTATTTTTGTTCTGTTACCTCTTCTTTCCTCTTCTTCTTTCCCGGTCCGGTTCAGCTATGTTATATATTGTAAACAAAAATAAATGGGCATCAAGGGGAGCTTTACATTTATAAAACTTCCCTTGGCAAAGCAAATCTGTTTGGCATCAAAGGTATTCAGACTACAATTCTGCTGCCATAATGCTGAACAGGACAAGGGAAGAAAAAAAAAGGGACACAGAACTTGGAGGACATGCAAAGGTGTTGGAGGTTGATCTTGAGTAGTGTTATGGTTAGGACCAACCAACCCATTTGCACATTGGTCTCACCTTGAAGAACATCAAGTGCTTTTGCAACTGGTTTCATTGTCTTTGCATACTCTGCCAGAAATGCAAATTCGACTGGAGTGAACATGTTCAGAGAAGAATCCCAAAAAATAAAAAAAGATTTATTAATTTAGTTGATTGTGCATTTTTACCCAGGGGAGTGGTAAAAGAAGGAAGACTGTCTATCAGACACTACTTTTGGAAATGTTAGCTTATTTGGCAAATTAACAACAAAATAAATCTCAATCTTAAACTCTACAATATGAGCTATATTGTCATAAAAATGTGTTTCAGTGCATTTCATATTTTGCTGGGAGATGTCCCTTATTTCCTTCATTAACTACAGGAGTGAGACAGATGGGCAGCAGCTGTCACAGCTGTATCTCATCAGACTCATCATCCCTGCTGCTTAAATTCTCCAGTCTGCAGTTCACCACCATGCCAGTAGGGGTGTGTGGCGTTGTGTTTGTGTGGTTTCAGGGGTTATAGCCGAATCCTTGCTTTTTCTTCCGGTCACAGTTAACAACAGTAAACAATGGTAACTGAGATGGAGCAGCTGATTTGTAGTTGGAGCTTATCAATATTGAAGAACAAATGCTTAAATTGCAAATGTTGAAGCAGAGGCGACAGAGAAGACGTTTGCGGAGGTGGTCTGTATGTTTACAACAGTGGTCTTTCTTCTGCTTGGTCCATTATTTACCTACTGGAAGAACTTTAAAAATGGCGGTGTAGAAAAAGAGAACGGAAAAAGCAACTGCTGGAAATTATTTTCTGAGCGGACCAATAACAGCCCTTGTGGTCCGTGTCAACGCAACGCGTAGTTAGGATTTTTTGGAGGTACACATCAGGCTACGGCGTAGGGGTCCGTGTCGACAGTGTAACTACGCCATCAACGTGACTCAGAAGCATAAACTAGGCTTAAGTGCTAGGACTTTCCTGATCTTGCCTTCCCTTGTCTGAATCCTAACCAAGTTTCTCCTCTGCTGCTTAAATTGGGATCACTTCCTGCAAAAGCTGCTTGCCATGAATTCTGGACACCCACCATCAAGTCTGGAGAAAGAAACTCACCTGGAGAGCTACACCTGCACCCATCTGCTCGAGGAACAGTCCCTGGAAAATACTCGTCTGAAAACCACCCAGACCTGAAGCTCCAAGACTTCCTGGAAACTGTTCTTGTCTGCCAGCTCACCGAGCCCACTCCCTCTCTATCCCTGAGAGACTTTATATAATTCTCTGAAAACAACCAGAAACTGGATTTCACTAATAAACCTGTTAAACCATTATCTTCTGTTCTCAGTCTGCTTTTTGAGTCCAAATCACTCTTGTGACGGAATCTTTCATCATAAGCAGTTGTTGCAAATGGCTATTGTCGGTGGCACAAAGGATCACCTGTACAAAGCCTCCAACTAAACACACTCTATAGTGTCATTTGTGTGTAAAGGGTGTACAGTACTGACCATTATTTTCAGCCACTTGTAGTGGCTGACAAACTGCAGTCTATCCAAAGAGATATTTAAATTATGTAGAGTTATTGGGTATAGATGAATGAGGCTTCCTAGATACGACAAATACAAATGTGAATACAGGGCAAGATCAAAGATGAATGCTTTCCATTGTTCCTTGCAAAATAAACTTTTAAAAAAAACACCTCTGTTATTGACGTATTTGGGCAGTGGAGGAAAACTGCGACTTCTCTCCATTTGAAAGGGTAATAACATTCACTAGTGAAAGTTTTTTTTTTAATCATTTTTCAATTTCACCTTATTGAAGTCATAATAGAAGTGTCATGAGGGCAATAACCTTTGACTGGCTTATCTCAAACTGTAATATATCATCACCATACGGATGTTTTGAGACAAATCTTTAATTACATTTATAAACCTACTAATTTCTAACAGACACATCTCAGTATTAATTGATTTATGTGTGATCATAAAATAACAAAAGATACACTTACTATATAAAAGTGTATTAAATTATAATAATAATAATGTAATATTTGTCCTTTGAGGAAATACCAAAGGAACAAATCTGAAATCAGACATGGGACAAGGGTAATAACCTTTACTGTTTATTGAAATCCAATATATCACACTCAAAGTCCAAATAACAGGCAGAGCATAATAATTTCACTTATTATTATGAATGTGGATGTGACTACATTTAAAGGAACATTAAAAAGGTATTTATCTGTGGCTGAGTGCTTTGGTATCATAGCTGCCAGCTGCATTAAATGGACTTCTTTTCTTTTGCCTTTAATACTGGTCTTGCAGGAAGGCTGTTAGAGGGACGAAATTAAGCAAACCTTAAAGACGTGAGTGTAAACATTAACCCACAACATATCTGTTTTAGTTTCACCAGATCTAGAAACTGCATTTGACACAGTTTATTTATAACATGCTCCTTCAAAGAATGAAAAAAGGGTGGGTCTTTCTAGCATGACACTGAATTGGTTTGGGTCCTATTCATAGGACAAAGACTACTTTGTGTCCTTAGGCAATTACACATCTGAGCATACAAAGGTGACACGTGGAGTTCAAGGCCTTTTTAAAAACTTTTTTTTTTTTACACTTGACATGATCCCACTTACATAGGTTATAAAGAATTACACAGTTTACAGAAATTTACAGTTATATTACTATAATGATGCAGAGAACAATCAAATTTACATAACTATAACTCCTTTACAATACATTTGAGAGCCATGATGGAGGAAGTTTAAAAATCACTGCCCAACTTTATTTTGTAATATTAAAAAGCACAAACCAAGCCAGAAACCTCCGTCATGTTTGACTCAGACCTACATTTCAACAGTTAGTTACAAAATAAGCTGACTATTTTAACAAGAGCCCTTTAAGCATCAAGGGAGTAATATTTTGGAGTGATTTAAAAAACAATATGGTTAATGTATTTACATTTTGAAGACTTGAATATTGTAACAGCCCATTATAGAGCTGCCTCAAAAATCAATCAGACAGATGCAGCTGATTCTGAATGCTGCTGCTCAAGTCCTCGCTAAGAAAGTAGATCATATCACTCCAATTGTGAGATATTTACATTCAGTGGGTTTACATGATGAGATTAACTTGATTATAGCTATAGTTGGGTTATGCTCCTTATCTGAGCAAGGGTAATTATCATTGGATATATGGCGTTGAATGAATCAAATCACTGGCACAAAGCATGTCGTACGATAGGTGGCGATGTACCCATTTCAACTGTCGCTAATAGAGCCACTTCCTGTTGACGTCTTCACCACCACCAACAACAAACTCAGGCATTCAAGAAAGAGCGAGATGAAACTGCGTCCCTCTACATCTGTGATGAGCTGGTTATGGCACAGACGATGCACAACGGCGCATTCTCCATCATGTTGTTTATTTCTTTCTGACGGCAGCAACAACAACAGTAATATCGTCTCCTTCGACTTCCAGGTGATGATCCCGGGAAAAATTCTCGAGTATGCGCAGAACGCTTAATCCGATCCACTGTCGTTTACATCCACGCTCAGTGTACGTTTGGATCGAGTTATCCGATCGAGAGTAACCCGATCTGATCCGTTTTTTTTTGTCAGATTAAGGTGTCTACATGAACTGAATGACTCAGTCTTATTGTAATTTAGCCATTTATCCGATCCAATGGCATTCATGTAACCCCACTGACTGACTCCCTCTCCTTCTAGCAGAGCTACATCATCATCACCACTATCCGAGATTAACCTCATCACAAAAGGCAGCTGGCCTGAGATTAAACATCAAGAATAAAACAGAGCAGTGATCAGTACTACTCCAATATAATTTGTTTCTCAGAAGAGACCATTCCTTAGATGAGAGCACACAACAGGTAAATGAAGCAGAACGAGCAAAAACTCAGGAGAACCTCTAACAGGATACTAGGGAAACCAAAACACGAGGTTTATGTTTATGTTTGTTTAGGTTTAAGTATTTATCAGATGCTTTTATCCAAAGCGACTTACAAATGAAGATATAACAAGCTATAAAAAGCTAACAATAAACTACATAGAAGGAACCCCTAGTCTGACTCTGTCAGAGGAGACAGAGTAGAGATAGGGTGCAGGCATAGAAGGAAGTGCAGAAAGATAAAGTGATAGAGGGGGTAAGTACAAGTGCTGGGATAGGAGGTGCTCTCTGAAGAGCTGGGTTTTCAAGAGTTTCTTGAAGATAGACAGGGACGCCCCTGTTCTGGTAGCGCTCGGTAGGTCATTCCACCATCGTGGGACGACACATGAAAAGAGTTTGGATTGTCTTAGGCGTGGTGTAGGAGCTGCTAGACGACAATCCTGGGACGAACGGAGGGACCGAGTTGTGACGTAAGCCTTTGCAGGAGCATTCAAGTAGATGGGAGCCGTTCCATTAAGCACTTTGTATGCTAACATCAGTGACTTGAATTTGATGCAGGCGGCTAAGGGCAGCCAGTGGAGTACAATGAATAGAGGGGTGACGTGTGCTCTTTTAGGCTGACCGAAGACCAGACGCGCCGCCGCATTCTGGACCATCTGCAGAGGTTTCATAGTACAGGCTGGGAGACCAGTTAGGAGAGCATTGCAGTAGTCAAGGCAGGAGATGACCATGGTCTGCACCAGGAGTTGGGTGTCATGTTGGGTTAGGTATGGTCTGATCTTTCTCATGTTTAGTAATGCAAAGCGGCACGAACGAGCAACCGAGGTAACGTGATCTTTGAAGGTTAGTTGGTCATCAATCATGACACCCAAGTTTCTAGCAACCTTTGATGGAGCAAGAGATAGGGATTCAGTTTGGATGCAGATGCTGTGGTGTATGGTTGGTTTGGCTGGGAAGACAAGCAGTTCAGTTTTTGGGAGGTTAAGTTGGAGATGATGGGCTTTCATCCATGTTTATATGTCAGAGAGACAGTCTGAGATTCATGCTGAGACCGTGTGGTCATCAGGTGGGAACGACAGATAGAGCTGGGTATCATCAGCATTACATTGGTATGAGAAGCCATGTGATCGGATGATCTGTCCCAGTGAGTTTGTGTATATGGCAAAGAGAAGAGGTCCCAGTACTGAGCCTTGGGGGACCCCTGTGGTGAGGTGGTGCGCTGCAGAAGTGTGACCAAGCCAGGATACTTTGAAAGACCAACCAGTGAGGTATGGTTCAAACCAGGAGTGTGCTCTCCCAATGATGCCCATGCTAGAGAGTATGGACAAAAGGATACTGTGGTTGACAGTGTCAAATGCAGCTGATAAGTCGAGCAGGATAAGTACAGAGGACTTAGCTGTCGCTCTGGCTTCTTTTAAGGCGTCTGTCACAGCTAACAGAGCTGTTTCGGTGTGTCCACTTGTAAACCCAGATTGGTTTGGATCAAGGAGGTTGTTATGTGAGAGGTAATCAGTGACCTGCTTAAAGATCGCCCTTTCAATGATTTTAGACAGAAACGGGAGGAGAGAGACCGGCCGATAATTCTCCACATGAGTTGGAGGGAGGGAGTTTCTTGAGCAGCGGTGTAACCTGAGCTTGCTTGAATGTGGTAGGAAATGTGCCCGATGTCAGTGAAGCATTAATCACGTGCGTGACTGCTGCAGTTACCGTACCGTTGGAGAAGATTAGTAGGGACGGGGTCCAGCGGGCATGTAGTAGGACGGCTACTTGTGAGAAGTTTAGACACACTGCTCTGAGGGAGAGGGGTAAATGAGGAAAATGATGCAGTAGGACTTCTGCATGAAGATTTTGTGGTACCAGGTTTGGTAAACCGTTTGCTTATAGCTGCCACTTTGTCAGTAAAAAGTGAGGCAAAGGTGTCTGCTGTTAGATTGGTAGCAGGTGGCGGAGGCGGAGGATTAAGTAGAGTTTTGAAGGTGGAAAAAAGTTTCCTGGTGTCAGTAGTACTATGAATCTTGTTGATGTAGAAAGACTTTTTTAAATCAGTAACACTGGATGTGAATGATGACAGTAGCGCCAGGAATTTCGCAAGATCTGCTGGATCTTTTGACTAGTGCCATTTCCTTTCAGCAGCTCTGAGATTGGTGCGCAACGCTCGGAGAGTATCATTAAGCCAGGGGTGAGACTGGGAGGATTGGGAGGGTTTGGTGGATAGAGGACACAGACTATCCAGAGATAAGCTCAGTGTAGAGCAAAGGGCCTCCGTGGCGTCATTAACCTGAAGGGAGGAGAATGTGCTGGAGGTTGGAAGAGCAGAGGCAACAACGGAGGAGAAGCGGGTGGGCGACAGGTTGCGGAGATTGCGGCGGAAGGAAACCATAGGGGTAGAAGCAGGTGGTCTTCTCGGGAGACACAATCTGAACTGAATGAAATAGTGGTCAGAGATGTGACAGACAGGGCCTCTGTGGCACAGTTTCTTGAGAAAACGAGATTGAGCACTTTGCCAGCTTTATGGGTCGGAGGACTGCTGAGCAGTTGTAGCTCAAATGAGTGCATTAGTGTCAGAAAATCAGAAGAGTTCGGACTGTCAAGGTGTCGAGTTAATTTAGAAAGTCACCAAGTTGTCCTGGTGGGCGATATACGACAATCATATAGGTTTTGACCGGTGCAGTTACCAAGATGGCATTGTATTCAAAGGTATTGTATTTAGCTTCAGGTAGCAGTTGGGTGTATTTCCATTTGTTGGAAATGAGCATGCCCGTTCCACCACCTCTCCCAGATGTACGAGAGGTGTGGGAAAATGAGTGGTTGGTCGAAAGTGCAGCCGGGGTAGCTGTGTTTTCAGGCTTAATCCAGGTCTCAGTGAGAGCCAGGATGTCAAGAGACAGGTGGTTGGCATAAGCCATAATGAAATCTGCTTTGTTTACCGCTGATTGGCAATTCCACAACCCCACAGACAAGCGTGTGTCACAGAGTGAAGTGGGCTTTAGAGAGCGGAGGTTGTTAAGGTTGCTGTGGCGTTTGGTTGTGTGAAACCTTCTCTGCGAGCTGGAGACAACAGGAATGGGTTTGAGGCACATTTTAAAGCAAGTAGTGAGGCCAGAGCAACATGGATGAGGCAAGTAGGACAGGTTTGCCTTGTTCAGTGGCTTTGCTCGGTGGACTCGCGCAGGAAGACACGCTAGTCTTTATCCAAGAATATCTTCACACGAGAATGGCTTCCGCTGACGGTTCAGGCGTCACCCCATACTTTATGTTGTGCACAGCCGTTCATGTGTTGGCTAATTGCACTAGGCTGAGACCGCCCACCGAGAGTTAACCAACAAGTGTTTTCAGAGAGGAGAGTGACCGCCCATTCACAGCTCCTGAATACTGATTGCTTTGCGATGGCCCAACCGAGGCTACTAGGCAACAGGTTTCACCCACGAATGGGTTTTGATCACTTTCTCAACAACAACAGATATTGAATTAGGCAAGAAGCTTAGAAAAAACTTACACTCGCAGACACACAGTTCTTTCTGTGCAGTTCCGATACCTTCAGTGTGCTGTAGTGAGTTTTTTAAAGCTCTAACCTTGGTGAGAGGACCGCCCACCGAGAGTTAACCAACAAGTGTTTTCAGAGAGGAGAGTGACCACCCGTTCACAGCTCCTGAATACTCTGATTGCTTTGCGATGGCCCAACCGAGGCTACTAGGCAACAGGTTTCACCCACGGATGGGTTTTGATCACTTTCTTAACAACAACAGATATTGAATTAGGCAAGAAGCTTAGAAGGTCCACACAGATACTCTTCAGAGTTCACTCACATTAACAACCCTCCAAAAGTGGACAAGATAGATCCAGATGTAGGTGAACCTGACAGGCTAACAGTTTCTGTGGATGGGGGTTTTAATCCTAAAATGGTTTCAGTCTGCTCTCCCATGAGCAGTCACGTTATCGTGGTGGGGGAGTTTGCATGCCCCAATGAGTCTGGGAGTTATGTTGCCCGGGGCTTCAAGTCCCTGGTAGGGTCACCCAAGACAAACAGATCCTAGATCAGGGACCAGACAAAGAACAGCTCAAAAAACTCCTTATGATTAAAAATAAATTTGGACAATGTCATCCCTTGCCTGGATGTGGGACACCGGGGCCCCGGAGCCCATGGGCTTGGTTGGGCATAGCCCGAACACAAGACGTGGGTCCCCCTTCCGACAGGCTCACCACCCGTGGGAGGGGCCAAGTGGGTCGGGTGCCATGTGAGATGGGTAGCAGGCCTTGGCGGAGGCCTTGGCGGTCTGATCCTCGGCTACTGAAGCTAGCTCTTGGGACGTGGAATGTCACTTCTCTGTTGGGGAAGGATCGAGAGTTGGTGCGCGAGGCTGAGCGGTTCCGGCTAGATATAGTCGGACTCACCTCAACGCACGGCTTGGGATCTGGAACTAGTCTGCTTGAGAGTGGTTGGACTCTCTTCCACTCTGGAGTTGCCCGTGGTGAGAGGCGTAGAGCAGGTGTGGTACCCACCCTTTTTGGAGTCCCTGGGGGAGGCACTAGAGAATGCTCCTACAGGAGGCTCCCTCGTTCTGCTGGGGTCCTTCAATGCTCACGTGGGCAATGGCAGTGAGACCTGGAGGGGTGTGATTGGGAGGAACGCCCCCCCCCATCTCAATCAGAGTGGTGTTATGTTGTTGGACTTCTTTGCCAGTCATGGACTGTCCATAATGAACACCATGTTCAGGCATAAGGGTGTTCATATGTGCACTTGACACCAGGACACCCTTGGCCGCAGTTCGATGATCAACTTTGTGGTCGTATCGTTGGACTTGCGGCCGTATGTCCTGGACACTCGGGTGAAGCGAGGGGCGGAGCTGTCAACTGATCACCACCTGGTGGTGAGTTGGCTCCGCTGGTGGGGGAGGATGCCGATCAGACCTGGCAGGCCCAAACGTATTGTAAGGGTCTGCTGGGAAGGTTTGTCGGAATCCCCCATCAGGAGGAGCTTTAACTCTAACTTCAACCATATCCCGGGGGAGGTGGGGGACATTGAGTCCGAATGGGCCATGTTCCGTGACTCCATTGTCAAGGTGGCTGATTGGAGCTGTGGCCGTAAGGTGGTCGGTGCCTGTCGTGGCGGAAACCCCCGAACCCCCTGGTGGACACCAGTGGTGAGGGAAGCCGTCAAGCTGAAGAAGGAGTCCTATCGGGCCTTTTTGGCCAGTGAGACTCTGGAAGCAGCTGATGGGTACCGACAGGCCAAGCGTGCTGCGGCTTCGGCGGTTGCTGAGGCAAAAACTCGGGCCTGGGAGGAGTTCGGTGAGACCATAGAGAACGAATTCCGGACGGCCTCAAAGAGATTCTGGTCCTCCATCCGGCGTCTCAGGGGTGGGGAAGCAGCTCACAGTCAACGCTGTGTATGGTGGGGACGGGGCTTTGTTGACCTCAACTAGGGATGTTGGGAGTCGGTGGGGGGAATAGATCGAGGACCTCCTCAATCCTACCAACACATGCTCGGAGGAGGCAGAGTCGGAGAGCTCGGAGATGGGGCCTCCCATTTCTGGGGCTGAGGTTGCTGAGGTGGTCAAAAAGCTCCTCGGCGGCAGGGCCCCGGGGGTGGATGAGGGCTCTGGATGTTGTAGGGCTGTCTTGGCTGACCCGCCTCTGCAGCATCGCGTGGACATCGGGGACAGTGCCTCTGGACTGGCAGATCGGGGTGGTGGTCCCCCTCTTTAAAAAGGGGGACCGGAGGGTGTGTTCCAACTATAGGGGTATCACACTCCTCAGCCTCCCTGGTAAGGTCTATTTGGGGGTACTGGAGAGGCGGATCCGTCGGATGGTCGAATCTCAGATTCAGGAGGTGCTGTGTGGCTTTTGTCCTGGCCGTGGAAAAGTGGACCAGCTCTATACCCTCGGCAGGATCCTGGAAGGTGCATGGGAGTTCGCCCAACCAGTCTACATGTGTTTTGTGGACTTGGAGAAATCGTTCGACCGTGTCCCTCGTGGAGTCCTGTGGGGGGTGCTCCGGGAAATTGGAGTGCGGGACCCCTTGATAGGGGCCATTCGGTCTCTGTATGACCGGTGTCAGAGTTTGGTCCGCATTGCCGGCAATAAGTCGGATACATTTCCGGTGAAGGTTGGACTCCGTCAGGGCTGCCCTTTGTCACGATTCTGTTCCTAACTTTTATGGACAGAATTTCTAGGCGGAGCCAGGGCGTTGAGGGTGTCCGATTTGGCAACCTCAGAATCGGGTCTCTGCTTTTTTGCGGATTATGTGGTTCTGTTAGCGTCATCAGGCCGTGACCTTCAGCTCTCACTGGAGCGATTCGTAGCCGAGTGTGAAGCAGCTGGGATGAGAATCAACGCCTCCAAATCCGAGACTATGATTTTCAGCCGGAAGAGGGTGGAATGCTCGCTCCGGGTCGGGAATGAGATCCTTCCCCAAGTGGAGGAGTTCAAGTATCTCGGGGTCTTGATCACGAGTGGGGGACGAATGGAACGTGAGATTGACGGGCGGATCGGTGCAGCGTCTGCAGTGTTGCGGGCTCTGCACCGACCCGTCGTTGTGAAGAAGGACCTGAGCCAGAAGGCGACGCTCTCTATTTACTGGTCAATCTACGTTCCCATCCTCACCTATGGTCACGAGTTGTGGGTAGTGACCGAAAGAACAAGATCGCGAATACAAGCGGCCGAAATGGGTTTCCTCCGCAGGGTGTCTGGGCTCTCCCTTAGAGATAGGGTGAGAAGCTCAGTCATCCGGGAGGGGCTCGGAGTAGAACCGCTGCTCCTCCGCATTGAGAGGAGTCAGATGAGGTGGCTCGGGCATCTGGTTAGGATGCCCCCTGGACGCCTCCCTGGGGAGGTGTTCCGGGCACGTCCCACTGGGAGGAGACCCCGGGGAAGACCCAGGACACGTTGGAGAGACTATGTCTCTCGCCTGGCCTGGGAATGCCTCAGGGTTCCCCCGGAAGAGCTGGAGGAAGTGGCCGGGGACAGGGACGTCTGGATTTCTCTGTTAAAGCTGCTGCCCCCGCGACCCGACCCTCGGATAAGCGGCAGATGATGGATGGATGGATGGATGGTTTCAGTCTGAGATACCACGGTAGGTTTGTGGTTTAGCTGAGTACTCTCCAACCACTGTAATCCCTTTAGAAGGCAGGTAGGTTACTGTTTAGGGTGCAGCTTAGTGGATTTCCCTTTTTGCTACATTTTTGCTAAATCATTGATCAGTAACAGAAAACCCTTTTCCTCAGTCCCTGTCCCCTTTCTGCATTTGCATAGCTTCAGTCCTCATATGTTTATGAGTAGGGGATATGCTGTAAGTAGGGGATGAGGCAAGTGAGCAAGAGTAGATGTGTAAAGAAAACTAGGCGCATCCTTTCCTGATAGCTACGGGCCAACCAGCAGCTGATGGCTATGGGCCACTAACACATGCGACTAGCCATAGATTAATGACCTCTTGGTTGCTTCTAGAAATGTCTTGTGTTATGAGTCTTCTTAGAGAAGATAACAGACTGCCAGTATTCTACTTATCTCCTTCTGCTTTGCCTTCACAGTGTCCTCTTAATGAAAAGCACAGTAAAGACGATTCTGGGAAACTGCTTTTTTTTCAGTTTTTCCATGCAAAAGTTTTATACGTTGGTGCACTTTTTCTCTTTTCTTTCCTTTTCTGCCTTCATCTAGCTCCAGATCCTTTCAAAAATACATTTCACGCCTTTTGAAACGCCAGAAAATAATTTTCTGCTAAATTTTCACATTTTTCTGCAGTGTTTCTCATCTTTCTGAATTTGTTCCCTTTTTGTTTTGCATTTCTCTTCTCTTTTCTGTAGTTTTCTGTCTTCATCCAAATCCAGTTCCTTTAAAAAATACCTTTCACAGCTGTACCTTTAGCTTTAGATGGTTGTGTTCATGTTGTGCTATTCATGAGGCATGTGGGGTATCTGGAAGTTGGCAGGGGTACCTCTGCAACAGTCCCAGTTTTAAAGAAGATGTTGACAAATTTCATTAGTCTCTATCTTGGAGGAGCCGATTTATGATCTGGACACACAAATTGTCAGGAAAGATTGAAACAGGAGTGTCTCAAGCAACGTAGAATGTTTGAGGGTGGCTGAACTTTACAGAGAAAGTTAGAATGTTGCTTAATCTGGCTTTTCCTGCTTTCATTCTAATCCTCCCACATCCTCCTACATAAATTGTAAACATTTTGCCTCTGTTTTCCAGGCACTGGATGCTTTCCAATAAGCAATACATTTATTTCATATTCATTTCCCTTTTTGTCAATACTCTCCATTTCTTCCTTATTTTCTCTAAGAATTTACAGCTCAGGGATACAAAAGCTGTCCCCGTATGGAGACCCTATCTGACACAAAATTCCAACTGGACAACTGAAGTTAGATCATTTTTACTAATATAGAATGCAACAGGACTACCTAAATTTGGTGGTTTTGGGTCTGTTGGTTCAAAAGACGCTGTCTTTCTCTGAGAACCTACCATTCTATAGTTTACAGCACCAAACCAAAAAGGTACAACAATTATATAGCAAGAGAAAACTTTTAAAACAACATTAAATTTCTACAAAACTATCTACCTATGCACACCTGCCTTATACAGTGGGGGGAAACTTGGCCAGACAAGTTAAAAATGCTGATAAAATTAGAAAAATCAAACCATGTCATGTATCCCTATACAGAATTGCTCCTTGGGCTTTAACCATGATATATGTCCTACAACTCATCCTGTGTGTGTGCTACAACTATACAACCACGAAGCTAAACAACCCACAAAATCAGTGTCTCACCTTACATTCTGCTCAGAAAGTCCAAGATGTTTATGGCGATTCAAGACCTGCCAATATGACACTTTTGCATTCTCCACTACTTTTTGCAGGGAAGGAACACCTTTTGTGGCAGGTGTTGACTGTCTGTCCTTGGCCTTGACACAGAATCAATGAGGAATATAATTTCTGACCCAAGGGAATAAAACTGGAAAACTGTAAATCCAATATTTTTCTTTTGAGAGTTTATTTGGGGCTTGGGGAAGTTCCCCATGCCTCACAAGGAAGTGTTCTCACACTGCCAAAACACACAATTATTTCAATTCGGTTTTATTCTTATAGCACCAAATCACAACAAATTACATCTCAAGGCACTTCAATAATTCAGTCCAATTCAAACCAATTAGAGTTCAATTCATTGTAGTCATAATCCATTAAAATCCAATAAGATAAATTCTAAATTCGTGCAATTCATTCATACAGAGCCAATTCAAAAACAATTTCCTAGCTAAGGAAACCAACAGATTGCACTGAAACTTGTCTTCAGTCCAATCTCCCGTCCTGAGCGTGCCTGTGGCGACTGTGGAAAGGAACGACTCCCTTTTAATAGGAAGAAAAACATCTGGCAGAACCAGTTTATGCATTATGAGACAATCCCAAGATTACAAAAGGTAACAGGCGACACAGGAATGAAAACGGCAAGATATGAATAGAGCCAAAAAGGCAACTGATACAGATAAAAAATTCAGGGGGGAGTAAGACATGACATGATCTTCCCTACTCCACATGAATAAATTGTAATAACTATATTTAAAATGGTAGATCGGAGGCACCAGCTGACTTAAAGTCCTGTACTTTACAACTGCCTAACAAAAAAAATAAAAAGGATTGTTCCGCTTTGTAAAACAAATACAAAAAATAGGTAAATAAAAAGGTAAATTATGGCAATTTCTTAAATTCCACATCAAGTTTGGGAAAAAATATGTAATCACGTACTGATGATGAAAAACCTATAGAATCACATTGGCAACTAAGATTTTGTGAGATATCAGATTACAAATTAATCCATTTTACCAGGTACAAGACACGTTCATATGTCCAGAGTTGGTTGAACCGATAAACTTGTCGAAAGACTGATGAAGACCAAAACAATGCCTCTGATCTCCATCAGTATCCACTTTATTTATTACAATGTAATCCTAGAATGATTACTTTCTGTGAGAGTTCCATGTGGCTTGGGAATTAAAGTATCTCATAAAAGGCTTCGTACACTCTCACAGAGTGAGCTAGAAATCCAAACACTTGTTCTCCATTAGATCATGTTTGACATTTGTTGGCCAAGCAAAACAACTCCAGCAGGAGTCATATCTAGGGCAATAAAGTCAAGTTCTAGTCACAGTGGGGGTCATTGTGAGGAGAATCAGACTGCTGTCTGTAGCTCAGCAAGGTTGACAAGAGTTGGAGCCACAATTCAACTCTCCATCAGAGTTCAAAGTAAACCCAGAACACCAGATTTTCTCTGCTCAGGAGGACCTTACTGGCAGTAGGATATGATATAGAATGATGCAAAAATATCTTATATTGAGTCTAAACTAAATTAATAAAATCCACATACAAAAAAAAACAATGCTTCAACTAATACTTTTTAAATTCACCAACCTCTCCTTGCCCCTCCTCTAAACTTCAGCCACCCCACATCACACATGTGACTCGTACTGTCCATCACCCGCTATGTGCTTATTCTGCCAAATTTATGCTACAAACAGTTGAATATACAATGGCTTACAAAATTATTCTCCCCCACTTGGCATTTTCCAATTTTTTTTTGACAGGTGGTCACTGAAATCTAAGTGTTGACTTCAAAAACAACCGTTTTTTAGTTTTTCTGTCTTCTTCAAGCTTGTGGCTCTGGCTATAACATCCAGCTGAGTATGACATAAGGAAGCAGGTCCAGGTAAGTATGAATTCCTTTTTCCAAAACAGAAGAATATCCACACGAGAACAAGGCAAAATATCTTAACTGAGGTCCGTTTCACAAAGCAGGTTTCGTGAAAAGTCTGAGTTTATTAACCCTGAAATGAGGGAAACTGAGTTTTTCGTTTCACAAAGGGAGGTAACTCAAACCAGAGAAAGAGGGGTAACTCTAGCCTGTTTCAGTGAGAGAGGTAACTTATGCTGTCTGTCAGTTACCGTAGTAACAGACTCTATGACCCTAACCTGGTCGGAACCAGGTTTTTCTCAGTGAACCTCGAGTTTTTCTCTGTCTCCACCTTCAGCCACACACAACATTTGATTACCTCATTCATTCAGTCAGCAGGCAAGTTTTGGCGTAGCCTAATTCT
This sequence comes from Leuresthes tenuis, assembly GCF_036924035.1. Classification (NCBI taxonomy): domain Eukaryota; kingdom Metazoa; phylum Chordata; class Actinopteri; order Atheriniformes; family Atherinopsidae; genus Leuresthes; species Leuresthes tenuis. The sequence goes on along the minus strand of NW_027325358.1, from coordinate 37,685,607 downwards.
TCTAGTTCTGGAAGTCCATTAAGCACAGCAGAAGGCAACTTTTTTCACGAACATGGCATGTCCTTTAGACAACAATCCTGTGGATGAAGGTGCAGCATTACTGCGCAGAGAATTAAATATTCGTTGGGAGATGGTTATCAGAGCACGGATAGATGTTTTAGCATTTCCACACAATTATCTTTTTGAGCACCACCATCATAATCTGTTGGCACAAAAGAAAAAAAGACAAAAGACATCTATAGGCCTGTTTTATAAAGGTACTTGTGTCTTGGGGGGTGGACTCAGAGGATGAGCTCCCTCCAGGGATTCCCTTAGCCACTGGCCTTCCAGTATCCTGGTTTAGGTCCAGCTCCTCTGCCTCCGTTAGAGGTGGCGGTAACAGGCCACCACCCGTTTACAGGCATCTGCCTTCTTTCTGTTGGCTGAGTAGAAGTCTGTGTTAGTTTAAATAGGCTTAATTATTTAACACAACATGATATAGATGAGAAGACATTTATGTGTGAAAACAGCATTATGTTAGGATAAAACAGCTGCACAGTCAAACAGCCACTTAATATTTACTTTACAGTGTAAAACATGATCAAAATGAGGTTCCTCCACGCTGAGGTCTGACCCGTTTGAACAATGTTTTTATATTTCATCTTAAGCTGCTGCCCAGTGCGCATCTCCCCTGTGGGATTGCACCTAAATGAAATAAATGAACAGGCTGCCATTCAAGCAGTTTCCCCTGTAATATTGTTGTGATTGTAAAGGACTACATTTAAACTTAGGCACTGACCCGAGCAGCAATGTTCTCCCACGCTGTCTCCGTCTCTTTTGCAGCTGCAGCAGTGTTGCACTTCTTTTTAAAAACTTGCTGAAACTCACTGTATGAGCGCATTAAGGTTTCCAATTCAAGCTCAGTGAAAAACGTGGCCCTCCTCTTCCCCGTTGCCATGGTGACTAGTCGAATCGGGGCTCCATTGATGCTGGCTTTTTATAGTTGTGGTGCACACGCTTAACTACTCAGAGTTGACTAAACTAATTCAAATCAGCGTTTATGGAACCGGAAACTCAGAGTTTTCGATCTCAAAGTAGATCAACACAGAGTTCAGGATTAGATCATTTGATGAACCTGCTTTGTGAAACGGACCCCTGAGCACGAGACTACACTAAGATGGCCTGAATAGTACCATGAGGAATCAACTGACAAACTGGTGGAAAGAGGAGGGTTTTTATACAGCAGAGGCAGAGACAAACAAGGGAAAAAAGACAAGAACATAGTGAAAAAACATTAGCCCAAGAAAACTATTCCCACAGTGAAGCATGGTGGGTCAGCTTCATGCTGTGTCAATGTTTTTCCATCAGCAGGAACTCAGAAACTGTTCAGAATTGAGGGACCAATGAATGATGCTATTTACAGGGAAAATAAATCTGTAATGATGTAACGATGATGTAATGATGAGATTTGAGACTGGGACGGAAAAACAGGCAAATGACCCCAAGCATAATGCTAAAGTAACCCCTGAGTGGTTTTAGAGGAAAAGTTTAGATGTTTAAAATTGCCTTGTCAAAGCCCAGACTTCAGTCCAAACTGAAAATCTGTGGCAAGACTTAAAGCTTGTTTTACACCAGCTGAATCCATCCAACTTGAAGGAGCTGGAGCAGTTTTCTTTGAAGAATGACCAACAAGGCCAGTGACTACTTGTGCTGACATTTCAGCACTAGCTGAAGTGATTGAAAATAAAGAACCTTGAGAATAACTGAGGGAGGTTCAATTGTGAGAACAAAGCAGTAAATCAAAAAATACATTGTTTCACAGCTCTGAAACAACAGTGTTCAAACCACAAAAAACTCACACTTTAGCTTAGCTTTTTTAGGAGGGTGCCACTTTATCAATTTACTGTATACTACAGCTGAACCTCACCTCCTTTTTAACTGTAATTTCAGCTTGTTACAATAGTTCTTCTTGATCTCAATTTTAGGAAATATTAATTCCAAGAGAATAAGTTAATCTTTAACAAGGTCAGAAAAAACTCCTAAAATGCTGCTCACTGACGCTTGGCCAGGAGCGTGTCATATCAGGTTTGAATGTAAAATTTGGATGTGAGAGTTTCTGAGCTAATAATGTAACATAGACAAGACGAACTGCCGAGGGAAAGTGGAAAATGCAAGCATAAGTTTTTATGATAAAATGTATTCCATTGTTATTTTTACACCTAATTATGATATTTCCTAACTTTAACCAAGAGTGAGTAGAGTGAAGGAAGTCAAAATAAAGATGAGAAGGAAATACAACAAGTCCTGCATGCAGTCTCAAGCTTGGACTCAAACACAAGTCACCTGCTTGGTTGTTATGTGTCTCTCTCTTCTCTCGACCAACATCCCGACATGGTCCATGTTAATTAAAAAGCCAACATTCAACAATGATGCTTTCCTGTTACAGTTCACTATCGACACAGCTGGCGCATCACAGAAAGGATACTGGCAATATGCAGGTGTTCAGCAGTTCTTGTGCATTGGAAATTGATGCTAAGAGGTTGAAGTTGAAAACTTAAGCAAGGGGCTCTTAACTGAGCTGCATAATGTGACGAGATGCATATGACAATATGTGGTGAATACCTGAGATTTACATTATGACCAATCAAGTTTTAAAAAATAACTTAGTAAATAGTTTTTCAAGAGATAAGAGAAGGTAAGAAATAAGAAACATTGTGTTGCAAACTGGTTCTCTCATCGTCTATTTACACAGGTAAGTAGAAAAAAAAAGAAATTCATAACAGAGGATGACAATAAAGTGATGCTAAGTAAGAAAATGATGGCAAGAGTAGTGGAGATGGAGTTGGAAATAAGAAGGAATGAGTGATGAGGTCTGAAGAAAGATTCAGCAAAGGAGAAAAGGAGAAAGCTGAGAAGTCAGCATGGGGGTAGGGGGACGGCAGCGCAACCGAAAGACTGCATATTTGAGAAGGAGAAAGATTCATGAGGGCTTCAATAAAAGGCTTCAGTGAACACAGCACAGACAAGCTTGATGGTCACGCACATGTGTGCACACACAGACGCAGACACACACACCCACACGTGTGGAGAGGCGCGAGTTAAAATCAGCCATGTTTATTCAAACTCTTACTGCTCATCACAGAATCCCATCCTGCATTTCACTCCAATGGTCTTACCCTGTCAAATCATAACAAGCTCTACTCACCACAGTTCAACCCACACAGATGCACATGCAAACATGGACATACAGAACACATGCTATGCATAGACAATGGTCCTCCAGAAAACAATGTTCAGGACTTGAAACAAAGATATATAATACAATAAATGTGGCTGTAACTAAAGAAAAAAAGAAAGAATGGTTTATTGTGAAATGTTGAAAATAATATTTTCTACACTTTTGAAGCACAGCAGTTAACATCGAGAATATGTGAAAACAAATCTAAATTAAACATGGACTGAACCCAAAGATAACAGGCTAAAGAAATATGCTGTGCTGTTGTAAAGGCAAAGGATGGTCAAACTTCATTTAAAATTTGTCCAAAACCGCGGAAGCCCCAAATTTGGAGGGGACTTGACTTTAAAAGAGTATTTGTTGTCCCGTTGGAATGTCAGCAGTTTGATCCAGCTTCTTCTGTTGAAGTGTGCATGAGAAACACATTTAAGCCCACAGTGTCCCTGATATGTTCTTATATGCGTGTATGTGTAGAATTGTGTGTGTGTAAAACTAAATATGCCCTTAGAACAGCAAGAAGAATTAACATCAATAAATAACCTAAACTTGGTTGAAAGGCTGTGGCTGGACCTTATGCAAAGCTTAGCATGAACGAATGCCGCTAATCTCAATAATCTGAGGCAACTATATAAAGAGGATCCCAATCAACATGGAATTGAGCGCACATGTCGGAGTACCTGACTCCTCCCTGTCCATGCCTCTACTCAAATATGCAAATCATATTTAAATGAGCCTTGTACCTGCAATTCCTCTCTCTGCACGATCAGAAAATAAAGAAAAAAAGAAAGACAAAGACGGGAAAAAGAATAACTTAATTTAAAGCGAGATTGAGGTGCTACTTTCCCGCGGAGGCCTGCAAAAATGTGCTCTTTGGCTCGATACAAGCAGCAAACATAAGAGGAGTGGGTGGGAGAGCGGGAGCGAGGCCTTTAATGCTGTGGGGTTAAGAAGCGCACACAAGCAGAGGTGAAAAAGAAGTGGTCCGATTAAGGTTCATGAGAAGCGGAGACTGGCTGCCCACCGCCAAAGTGTGGCCAAAACAGGCGGGGAGGGGTGTTGTGCCGAAAAGAGACTGCACCCCACGGGAACGCGCATCAGTTCAGAGGAAGTGGGCGTTGCTCTACTCGTAGATATAATATACGGTCAGCTGGACTGCAGCACCGAGAGAGATGTTTTTGTTTTTTTACTGTGCAGTAGAAATGTCCTGTAGCCCAAGTGAGGAGGCTACGGAAAAAGAATGGCGCAGATACTAAAAAGTACCCGACGTTTCCATAATATAGGCTAGTTGTCAACAGTTGATGAGGGTAGATGCTTTATCTTGGCACTTTTATTGTTGTTGTTGTTATCGTTGTTGCAAAGTGATTTTACAACGCTTTGATCAATAAATAAAGTTATAATTCAATATCTGTGTTGCATGATTTTATAACGAGGATTAGGAAATCAATGCAGAAAAGAATGCAGGAGTGTTTCCACGTCACATTAACTACATAAGAAATAATGAGAAATTAGTAGCCTGAATGTCAAAATGCTTCCAACAATAAAGAGAGAATTGTGTTTATTCATTTACATGAAGGGCAGTCGGATTGTCCAGCTGTAAGATTGTCTTCCCTCACATGTCAGATATAGTTAGAATGTATAAAAATAAGGTTAAAGTGTGTACAGTATACAATCTAAATGGGAATTAGATAAAATAATCAGTTTTTTATTTGAAATGTTTTAAACAAAAAATAGCTGTTCATTACTGATAGTAAGAGAAAAGGATCAGAGGAATACAGAAAGCCTTGAAGTCACGTGAGTACACACCTCACGCAATTGACCAATGACACTATAGGTTTGGCTAATTTATCATAATCCATCAGACAACTTGTTCCAAGAGACTGAAAATGGATCCGCGCGTCGACAAAGACATTGACAATTATAAAACAAATGGGACATATCCCGATGGATATTCCAGAAATGAAAAAACTCCGTGGAAAGGCCAACACCTTTTATGTGCAAGGTAAAACCATGTTAGAACATTTATTACGCACGCATGCTGCACTCCTTCTCTCTACCATTAGTAATTGCTGGAGCTAGATTAGCCCCAGAGATGGGCAGTAATGTGTGTATCATTCATTTCTGTTACAATTACTTGAGTAACATTTTAGATGAATTGTACTCTTAAAACGATTTTTAATGTACAATACGTTTGACTTTTACTTGAGTAATATCATTCTTAAGTAACAATACTCAGTATTTTTGTTTTAATTAAAGCGGTATTGTTTAAAGTGATTATTTTGATCATTACTTTTTGATACTTGTGAAGACTAATATTGTTCGAAAGTAAAAAATAGTCTTATGCAACTACAATTTTTGTCTATTCTACCTGCCTTTGGTAGGCCAATTGTCAGTCTCATTGTTAGTAGCCAAGAGAACCAGATAATAAAATAAATTTGTAAATAATATTTAGATTTTAAAGTGAAAGGTATTAAGTGTGACCTTTTGCACATAGCAGGTCTTTCCCTTGAGCAGATACATGAGATTAACTGCTCTAATTTTCTTTTGGAGCATACCAGTTTCATCACAAAAGACTCAGAATCAGTTGTATGTATGTGTGTACGTTTAAGATCCCAACAATAAGATACATTTTAAGTAGTTTATTGTGTGGTGAAAAACCAGATGATGCAGGAGTGATAGACTATGACTCCAGAGGGCAGGATGAGGGTGAGATTAGTCGAGGGACTGTGACCCTTTGCCTTCCATCTTCTTGAGCACACTGTGGGAAAAAGAAAACCTGCGACGCAATTGGCAGGCGGTTTTACTGGCCTGACATGTCAGATGTCATTGACACATGGGTAAATATCTAAAAATCCCCTACAAAGTCCTGAAGTGCACTATAGTTAATTAAGTGCAGTGATATTTAATAATGATAATAATATGATGATTTTACATCTGATGTCAGTCAAAATCTATATACTGTGTCCACTTTGTGTTAGACAAGTGAAGAGTTACTCTGCCTTTATACAACTTACAGTTTTGTCATAACAAATTGTTATGACAAGAAAGCCTCTGTGTTCAGATTTATTGTTCAGGAAATGCTTCAGGTAATCTATTAATCTGCACAGTATTTTCACCTTCATCCCATCTTTTCATTCAGGTGGCACAGTGTGTGGAATGCCAGGCCAGTGGAACGGTGATAAAGGAGGAGAGAACATTTACTCCAATCACCGTAAAATATCACTATTACTTTCCAAATCCAACTTGTGCCTGTATGTTTGTTTGCTTTTTCATTTTGGCTCTGTGCCCCATTTCCCTCCTGTGTTTTCCTCTCTTGCTTCCCTCTCTGTCTTATTTCTTTGCCCCATCTGATTATCCTCATCTGTCATCTGGTTTAGCTTTTTTTGCTAGTATTTTTGCTAGTATTTTTGCTAGTATTTTTGCTATACCTGCCTTGTGCTGTAATATTTGACAGTGAAAATCACAACATATCTCTAATTGCATTCTTCCTTACTCTTTTGTGTAGACAGTAGTACAGTAAAAACTGTTTGTCTTTTAGGTAACACATCCATTTGAGCTGGTATGGATGGATCTGGTCGGGAAACTGAAGGCAACAGCTACATTTGTGTCATGATAGATTACTTGACCAAATGGCCACAAGCCTACCCTTTAAAAAGCGAACGCGCTGAAGAGGTGGCTGACTGCCTTCTAAAATTATTTTACTAGTTTGAGGCTCCCAAGAGGATCCTCACTGATCAAGGGAAGGAATTTGTGAATGAGGTATGATGAAATTACTCATTAGCTACAAGCAATATAGTGAAGTAGACTACATTTTCACTTAAATGAACATTTAATGTATGTATGTAATTTCTTTCTTATTGCTTTCTCTAACACAGGTGAAGACAAACATCTGCAGGATTCTTTCAATAAAAAGAAGCCTTCGTGCCCCCTACCACCCCCAAACAAATGCTCTAGCGGAAAAAATGAATGGGACCATACAAATTTAAGTAAAATACAGTCGCATATCAATTGTATTTTCTTGCATAGAGCTTCCTTGCATGAAATTTTTATAAATTTTCACCATCTCCTATCTATTGATGTGTGAATGTTTAGCAAAGGTCTTCACAAATTGACATTCAACAAATACATGTACAGATAGTTTTGCAAATACTTTTAAGCAGTTGTAAAAAATACTATTCTTTTTCCTACTGCATTTCAGCGCACTTAGAAAACTGGTGGGAGACAGGCCCGATACGTGGGACAAACACCTTGACACAGTGATGTTTGGTTTGCGGACGAAAACACAGCTGACCACCAAATTTTCACCATTTTATTGGGTGTTTGACAGGTCCCCATGGAATATATGGTATCTTCTGTTGTAACTAGTAGCTTTAATTTATAGATGTTTCAGACTTTTTACAAGAATTATGTTTTAATGCTTATAAAACTCTTTTTGAAAAGTTTGACAGCAGTGTGGAAAATGTGGTGAAAAATGACATCCTACATCTAAGTGATGCCTTGCAGGTTGCTCGGGATGCCACTGCCAATAGGAAGACAACCAAAAAGGGCAAATTGCCACCAACAAATTTCAAGGTGGGTGATCAAGTGTGGAGGCAAAACGTGAGTAGCCAGCAGCGAAAGGGAGGAAAGCTGGACCCTGATTTCCTGGGGCCTTTCATTGTTGTGGCACTCCAAAATAAAAGGGCAGATCTCTCAAATGAGGATGGGCGTATTTTTAAAAAGATCAGTACTGATCACTTAAAAATTCATGTGGAGGTAACGCCACACATTCCCCACTAGATCGCCACCCCTGCCTCTACCACCTCGGCCGCCTCAACAACCACCACAGCCACCCCTTCCCCCGCCACCCCTGCCTCTACCACTTCGGCTGCCTCTACAACCCCAGCCACCCCTTCCCCTGCCTCTACCACCTCGGCCGCCTCAACAACCACCACAGCCACCCCTTCCCCTGCCACCCCTGCCTCTACCACCTCAACAACCACCACAGCCACCCCTTCCCCTGCCACCCCTGCCTCTACCACCTCAACAACCACCACAGCCACCCCTTCCCCTGCCACCCCTGCCTCTACCACTTCGGCAGCCTCTACAACCCCAGCCACCCCTACCTCCTCCACATCCTTCTCAGCTGCCACAGATAAATGTATGTTTTATGTAATAAATTGAAGTTCACAGGACAATATATTTGGGAAGACATCTAATTACACAAATGTTTTGCAGCTAAAATATCATACACAGAAAAATTCTCTCAAAATTAGGCTCAGAGTCGCTGGATACGATTAATACAAAACATTTATTTCTTGCAAGAAAGAGACAAGTCCGCACAACCTGTCAGGAAGCTGGCTCAGAGTTGTCTGACTCACAAAATGATACTATTGCTATTTATATAGTTTATGTTTGCTGGCCGCACAATATTATGGGAAAAGGACATTACTAGCCATTCAATGTTATGGGAAAATGATTTAGACAGTCAAAAACAATTCTGCTTGCTACATAGTGTTATGAGAACCAAAAGACAGGAGGAGGCCTCCCCCCATCACAGAAACTCTTAATCTTTTCTCATAGTATAACCACATAATTTTTCTAACACACAGATTACAAGTTAATCTGCCTCAGATGCAGTTGATTTGGGAAGTTTCTTTAAAGCAAAAAACAAAACAAAAAAGGTTCCTTAGGCGCTTTGCTGTCTACATTTATTATGCATTCAAGTATCTTCCCATATTCACCTTTTAAATTGGTTTTCTACTTTGAACTATACTTAATTATACCTGATCAAATACAAAATAACCGTTCACAAAGGCAGTAGTTTATCATAATTACAAAAAAGCTCAGGTAGATGAAAAATGTAGCTTGTATTTTACTGCCTGTGTTTTATGTATAATGAATTATTCATTATGATGATCAATCAAAGTCTGCTCTAGAAATCGAATCTATTCAATATAGAATACTTTTTAGAATAATTTTTCACAGATGTGATGGATGCATGGGCCACAAAGGATCTGTATATCTTTTTTGGCCAAAGTGGGACCCTATAAGGTCTTTTTTGCGGACGTTGCCAGGACAGCTCCAAATAAGGAGTTGGAGAGTGAGGTAAAGTTCTTTTATTTTCAAGACTGAATGTAGAGTAACTAAACCTTGGTCTTATTGTGGTATGCCATGTCATCACAGATTATCAATGCTTACTTGGAGCTGCTGATACGACAACATAATGCACAATCAAAGGAATCAAGGCATTTGCAGTCGATACATATGGGATAACAGACAACAGCGACAGACTGCGCGAAGTAGGTGAACATTTTCCTATTATCTCTCCTGGGAAAAGTGACTGCACCCTGTAAGTCTTTATTGCAAGGAGTGATGTTGACCAAATTCACTGTACATGCACCTGGCAAACACAGAGAACGTTATGCAGAATGTAAAGGCAATTCATTACAGTTAGTCTACAGCTCAATATATACTGCATTATTGTATTAATAATTATACTCTTAAAAGTACAAGTTGTCCAAGAAATTGCTTACGTAAATGTAATGATGTAAATCGTTATTACCCACCTCTGATAGCACTTACTAATTTCTCAATATGTGTCATATGATTGCTATTTAATGACGTTAAAACTTTCTACATTCTCTTCTGCATTTATCTCATAATCTTCATAAAATCATTGAAACTGAGGTATTGAAATATAACTTTATTTATAGATCAAAACATCAATTGTTGACAACTGGCCTATTTCTCTCGGTGCTGCGTCTGCCAGCTGACCGTATATTATATCTACAAGTAGACCTACGCCCACTTCCTCTGAAGTGATGCGCGTTCCCGGCAAGTTTTTCGGCAAGGAGTCTCTTTTCGGCACAACAGGGGGGTGCTGTTTGAACAGAGACTTAGCATAGCTATGACTCTGATTAAAGGTAAATGCACACCTATATTTGTGTAACTCACAACATATATAGAAAAATTGGAGGGGCACATGCTGAATGCACGTCATGGGGAATAATATTAGGACAATTACACGAATAAAGTTACTCACCAAGAAGCCACCCATCATGCACAGTGCCAGCTTGTAGTCTGTTCCCAACAATTCTGTCACTGAATGTATGAATCGTGCGTTGATAATTCCATCCCACTCGGCTGGCATGGTTCGACTGGCACAGTCCCAGCTCCCACTGGAATGCCCCGGTTGCTTAAACCCCAGTGTGCACGTCACCTGTGGCACAAGCAGCGCATGCCTTCTAACTATGTTGCGCTCCAGCGCCGAATGCAGCGCTGCGCACAGTTCCAAGAGTATTGCCCTCAAAACGGCCAGTTGTCATCATGTGCCAGTAAATCCTCTCTGTCTCTGAACACACGCCCTCTTCCAATTGAACCATTTACGATGTCTTCCAACACAGCTAAAGCAGCCATTGTTTTTAATGGTGTGCACTGCACCACATTGCGCATGCTTTTATATCCACTCATGTAATTGCAGACACATGGGTGTGTTAATTGTTCATCAGTGTTAATTTTTCATCTGACTCAGATGTGCACATCACTCATTCTGAGGACAATTTATGTTCACATTTATTTATTATAACAGTTTCCCAACATCACCTCTAAGTGTCGCCAAAGAATCAACAGCTGTAGAAAAGTGCGTACGACAGCCCTGAAGTTGGCGTGAGGCACAGCACATTTCCATGGTCATTTCGCTCTTGATACATCTTATTATTCACGTGAAAAAGTGCACGCACCCTTTGTACATGAGGCCTCAGATTTTTTTCTCATGTCTTAATTTATTAAACATTAGAACTGAAAAAGGGTTCACTCACATTTTGCCATAACTCTATTGGTCATTGGTCAATTGTTTTTTTCATATTAGATCATACAGTATGAGTCAATGAAAGTACTATTTATTTTTTGTAATTTAATATCTAGAGAAATGACAATAATGACAAACTATTGAAGATAGTGTTTTTCTTGAAAAAACAAGAATTAATAATAGTAATAAAAACAGAAACTCTTGAATTCGTATTTACGCAATTCTACAAAAAAAAAAAAGTGTTTGCTTCGATTGACACATGCTCTGCACGTTATACATGTATCATGTCATCCTGTCTTTGTGATTTTCATGTGTTTGTTTGTGTGTGTTATCACAGAGAAAAACAACTCACATTGTATACCTCAAGAAGGGCAGGCTAACCCTCCTTCCCCCAAATCCTGGCCTCTGTTTCAGGGTGCTTCATTTCCTTTAGGAGCACTGCTAGTTAAGTATGAAGTGTCCTCTCCTGTACGACATCCATGCATGCATCATAGATATACCGCAAAAACTGTGTATCTCACATGATTATTCTTTTGATTATTTAATAGTAATCTTTGTCATTTTTCTTAAATACTCTTTTTAATCTTTTCTTAATTTTCTTTGACTGTTGATGTATGTCTTCCATTACTCAAGTCTTGCATGGCTGTTTGCTATTTTGTTAAAAGTTGTCAGTAGTGTATGCTCAGACAACATTTTTTTCCCCTCAACATTTCCTCAGTTCAGCACAACATTTTTATATGGTATATTCACTTATAACTTGCCGTCGAGTGCAGCCTAGAACTATGTGATCACATGTTCAAGATGATTCAGGTTCACTTAAGTCACAACTACATTATCAAAAGGAAAGTTTGAGCCTTATCTTAAAAGTAGACCTGCCTTCCAAATCCAAATGGGATTTGTTTGTACAGGAGAGGTACCTAAAGGCTCTGGCTCTGTGCTACTTTTAGAAATTCTAACCAGCAGCCTAAGCAATATGATCTGTGGGGATAATGTGATACTTTCAGGTTTTTAAGATGGAGCTTGATCATATTAATCATTTTAGATATGTGAGCAAGTATTTTAATTATATTCTGAAATTTCACTTTTGGATCAGATGGTGGCTTTTCAGAAATACTTTTTAAAAAATCCTTTGGTATAGAATTGTTACAGCCAACATGGCTACAGCTGGACTATTGATTCTTGGTCCACTTTGCAATTAACAACAATAGTTCACTTAACCTTTGAAAGGAATTAGATTAAATGTGCTTAAGAGTACCTAGTCCAGTATTTTCTTAAATCAAGAATAACATTTGAGAGATGTGGCTTGACATGTCACCTGATAAACTGCCTTTTAGTAAATTACGGAGTTAAGTAAAAGGCAGAAGTTGGGTTTGACCCAAGTTCCAGGTCAGGACCTGACTTTTCTTGGCATATGGCTATGACTTTTTCATAGTAAGAACCCTGCTATTTTTAAGTTTCCATTTTATATTTAATGCAGCCCTAGGGCACATGTGACAAAGCAATTGCCAACTTCTGTGCATTTGCCTGCAAAAAACTTCCCGGAGGATGGGATAATAACGCAATAAAACTGTACAACTGTCTACATAATACATAACCTAAATGGATTATTGTTTATGGTAAAACAGTATTTGGTTTAAGGTACTATGGCATTGTCTTATTTGGGGTATGACTTTTAATCTGGTTAATATTAGGATATCTCCTGCTGTGTAGACTTAACCTGTTACTGTTTGTCAACCATGCTACAGTGGTGAAAAGAAATCAGAAGTTGCTCTAGTCTGCAGTCCAGAACTTTTATGAACTGCAAACAATTAGCGTGTCATGAAGTACAAAATATAACAAAAGAGACGCAAGCAATTTAAGTGGGAGAAAAGTTAAGGAGCTGCTTGCCTTGTACTTGTTATTCAAGAAAATAATGACAGAATGTTGACAGTGTTGTTGTTTATCCAGGCATCATTAAAATTGGTCAAGTAAGTTTTAGTAAAATGCTGTCAGTTATTCCCAAATGCCACATGTTCAAAGCCAAAGGTTTGTTGAACACGATCAAATGTGTCAAACAGGTGCTTTTATGCTATCATTTTTGTGATCTACCTGAATGTTTAAGTTATCCAGGACTACAGCGTAATGACTTTATCAAAAATCAGCACAAAGGAAGATGGAAAAAAATAGAACAAGAAGTGCTTACAACAAGGTTGTCAGGGTTTAAGGCACAGCTCCAGGCAGGATGAGGACCCAAATGCACGACCCGTCGGCAGAACTCTGGTTAGCAGTCTTTATCAACAATAAATCCCCTGAATGGGGAAACAGAAAATCACAGACCGAGCTGAATAAAACACGTATCAAAATAAACTGCTGCATAAAAGAGCAGAAAAACCAATAAGCCAAAAAAAAAGCAGAGCAACAATAGAGTGAATAAAAACCCAAAGTATCAAATAAACTTACTGAAGACAAGCAAGGGGCACGAGGAGGTAAAGCGACCAAGAGAGCACAGAGACCCACGGAGGAGCTGAGGTGACAATCTGGCAGGGAGTGAATGAAAGCCGGGGGAATAATTACTGAATACAGAGATGACAACAAGACACAGGTGAGATAAATAAGCACTGATGACGGAGAGAAAGCTGACGGAGACAGAAGGGGGAAACAGAACAAGATGCCACAATAAGACATGACACAGGTGGATGATGCACAACAACAGTGAGAAATTCATTTTTTATTTTAAACTTAGTGTAAGACTAACTGAAAGTAAAGTTTTCGAATGAGCTACAGTGTTGCTAGGTTTGGGCCTGTGATTGATTAATAAACCTGAGTGGCTTATAGATGTGACAAGGGATGTGAGAATTAAAATGACTGGGAGGGACTGACTCATTTAACCTGACATATCATGACAAAATCAAATGATTTCCTAACAGAGACTTGAATTACTTAGAGAACAACATTCAGAAACATACATACACTTTTTTGGTTGATTTGAAAATATATAATTATTTTTCATTTTGGTAATATTAATTAATTAACTATTATTAATCATTTAATCAGGTACCAAACACAGTCTCTATGAGATATAAAGACTTTTAGTAGGGTGACAGGAGGTGGGAAGTGTCAGAGAAACATGGAAAACTGAAGCTCTGCCTCTTGGGTTCAACCCTGAAATGTAATGTGTTTTACAAATTAATTTTTCTTTTTAAGATGAAAATCACACCTTCGAAAGTGAAAGGATGCCAGTTTTTTTTGTAATTCCACAAGGTTTTCCCTCATAAGTTTTTGTCCCGCAGTGTTTTTTATATTGTGCTAAATTATGACAATCATAGTCAGTAAAAAAAGAAGAAACAAAAATTAGCAGTGTTAACAGTTTTGCTTTTATTGCTTTCCATGGTGTATATATCCTATTTCTGTAATTAAAGAACAGTCAAGCATAAAGGCAAAAAGAGCTCAAATGTAGTGTTGATGGAAAAAAATGCTATAAACAAAAAATGTCATAATTTAACACTTTTCTAATGTGCTTTCACATGAAAGGGTAGAAAAATTAATGACATAATTCTAGATGAAACATCCATATTATTACTCATAATAACAATTTAACTAAGGTTCTAATTTCTTCTCAGGATTGTATTAGTTCTAAAATGTGGAGTTGGTATGAATAATGTATTCCAAGAGAGTCAAGGGAAATCTTTCTCAAAGTAAAAGATAGAAAAAGATTAATATTAACACCCCTGACTCCCCTACCAAATATCATTTAAACTTTTATAGAAATTTCCTGAGTCACGAAAACAGATTTGAATTGCTGCTGTTCTGTCATCCATGCAGTCTGTTGCTGTAATAGTCAACACGTTAATTTGATTAAGTGTCTTATTGTTATGGATTTATTCACCGTTCTGAGCTCAGCTGAAAGGCAGTGTTGTTTTGGCCCAAATAGGTTTAGGATATGTGTGTATGCGAGTGTGTGTGTTTGTATCTTGAAAAAAGGGGGAAAAAGTATGGAGGAGAATGCAAATGTTTGGTAAATCAGCTATCATTTCCTGACATGGTGTTTCAGGCACAACTAGTTAAGAGAGGTAAACTCAAAGCACATGTTTGGCTGCAAACAGAATGGCACTTCAGATATTCCTAAAGCCACATATCATCCCATGACACCTTGTCCTCTGAGTAATTAGATAATATGTACTCTGTGTGTGCGTGTGAGCGCATGTGTACATATAGTGAAGCATTAAAAACTGTACAGTCTGTCACATGCTCTCTCACCCACAAACAAAAGTAGGCATTGCGTTTTATACCAGCCCGTTCTCACTCTGACAGCATCACATACCGTTGTCCTAAACTCAACCAAGAATTTTAGTACATAATGTATCCTGGATACTACGTTGGGTTACACTTAATAACTAAACAGCAAGTTGTGGTGACGATGAACACCCAGTAAAAAGGAATTGAAAATCATGGAAATGAAACATTGAATATTATTCAACATAAAATGAGAAAGACTTTTTTTTCTGTCTTTAAACTATAGATGCATCAATAATAACAGCAGTGGAAAAGGTCAAGCCAAATCACAAATTGCTAGACTTATCTTTGTTAAATCTGGAATTTTACAGAAATAATTTTGCCCCACGTTTAGGTCTGTAGATTGTAAAGCAGAATAAGAAAAAAACGGGAATGTAACACATTAAAACTGCTTGAAGAATTGAAACGTTACACTCAAGGGGATATGTTGTTAAATATTCTGAAATTACTGTTAAATTATCACTGTCAACAGAACAGACACATTTGAAAATGCAACACACATCTTTCAAGCTTTGAAAGCCTTAAAAAAGATTCACAAAGGTTGTTGGCGTACACACACCACACTATAAATAAGGCTGCCCAACCAGAACTAACAAAGGCCCACTACGGACAATCCTGTCAGAACAGGAGGGGAGAAATATTGTGGTGTGTGTGTTGCTGCCCATTTATATGTGCATGACCATGACATATGTGTGTGCAGCTGTTATTGTGTGACTGTACATCCTTTTCTACTTGTCTCCAGTGAAAGTCTATTCTCTATCTCTCTCTTTCCCTCTCTCTCTGTTTTTTTGTCTCTCCATCTATGCGAGACATAGTGGATGAGTCAGAGTGAAAGACGCTTTGTTTGTGTCATAAGCTGTGCTCATTTACTCTCAAAATGTTGGACTGTGAATATATGCATTTCTGTGTTAGTTACATCTACATGCCTGCATGCATGTGTGTGTGTGTGTGTGCTACAGAGTGATAGAGTACATGAAAATAAATAAATATGTGTGTCAAACGATCAAGTCTTTACACTTGAAATGTGTGTGTGCTTTATTGTGTATTTGTGTGTGTACTATATGCCACGCTTACTTAGCCAAAGTAGTAGCAGAACAGGGAATACCAATAATAATCATAAAACCTACTTTATTTTCTCTGTTTGAGGTGAGACAACTGCTGTTTCCCCTCGCGACCACTTTGCAACGTTCTCAGACAATCAGCTCATGCAAACACGCACAGGCACACACTCTCACGCTCACCCACACACACACCAACCCCCTTGTGTGCCATTCTGAAGGCTGGGACGATCGTCAGAGTTATTACACGTGGTGTTGTCTGCCTTGTTACATTTTCACTTTATGAGCTGGGAGCCATACACAGTCCCTCAGTACTTAGCATAGACAGCAACTAAAACATTGTGTGTGTGTGTGTGTGTGTGTGGCTGCTGTCTTATTTTTATCGGCAGATCGGTCTCATACTACTTAGCAAACCCAACAACTTAATAATCACCCAAGGTCCACACTTGAGTGTTTGTCAGTGACAGAAAGAAAGACAGCAGGATTGCCTTTGTAATCTTAAGGCACAGTTACATATTGAGATATATATATATATATATATTTATATTTCACAGGGAACACTGAGTGTATTCATGGTTTGTTCTATGAGGCAGTTGTAGAAGTGAACTATGATTAAAGATTTTGCCGTCTCTTCTCATCAGACCAGGTTTGGACAACCAGTGAGTGAATGAGGACATACTGCTAAACATGTCATCACTGGTCACAGTCCGACACTGTTTTGGAAAAATTACACACCGATGGAACAATAATTTTAGTGGCCTCCGATTGGTGTAACCAGGTGTTATTACTGTTGACATGAATAAGAATCTTTATTTTCTCTTTTTCTGTTTCATTTTCTTAAAAAGAAACCTGTCCAGCTTTACCAAAAGCTGAATAAATTAATATAAAACAATAGATAGAAAGCAGAACATTCATCCTGTACCTCCTCGACCAATAGGATGAGCGTTTTCTGTATCGTCATACTCGTGTGTGAATATGCTCTTTACCTTACATTTTCATATACAGCGCCCTATTATTAATTTCCATTGGCATGATACTGACTATTTTTTGACTCTCACAGTAATACGGACAAGGTGTGTCCCTTTTCAGTTCAATACGGGACAGGTCCTTTTGTTCCTAAATACGGGACGGTTCCGTCTTTCAAATGATGGTTGGAAACCGTACCTGTAATGCATTTGACCATAGTTGCTGGTGTCTCTAATGTCTTGTTTCCAACTATGGAGATGCCAATTACAAGGTTTTTTTGATGGGGTAAGTCACCTCGCCAGCCTGGGGTCCCAGCTGTTTGGGATTTGCTGGAGGACAGCTAACAGGATTAACTATGCGAGGTTGGACCACATCGGCTAAAGGGACATGGCTTGCTATTGGGTGATTTTCAATGGTGCAGAGCTAAGCTTTCAATTGAGAAAGCCTCGCCTCCAAAACTATAAAAAACTACACTGGTAATGTGTATCATTAATGATAAAGGAGGCAGAGGTCTAGCTAAACATCTCACACAGAACAAGTGAAAGCAGGAGATGGAGGGAGAGAGCTGGTAGCCATGCTAATTAAGAGAAATTTAGACAGAAGAAGAATAATTTAGCGAACTCAAGTGTGGAATTTAATACAAACTTAAGACTTTAAATGAATCCAACATTCTTTTGTGGGAGTTCTTTAATGTTCTCAGGGAAATCACAAGCTGTAGGAACCCAATTATTTGTATAATTCCGGTACCATCCATCCCCTCCCCTTAGTTCTTTTCAATTCACTAAGCAATTCTTATCCATCCATCCATTTTCCATACCCTTCAATCCGTTAATCGGGTAGCGGGGGGGCTGGAGCCTATCCCAGCAGTCATCGGGCGAAAGGCGGGGTACACCCTGGACAGGTCGCCAGTCCATCACAGGGCCACATAGAGACAAACGAGACAAACAACCCCACACGCTCACACTCACTCCTACGGACAATTTGGAGTCACCAATTAACCTAACAGCATGTTTTTGGATGGTGGGAGGAAGCCGGAGTACCTGGAGAGAACCCATGCATACACAGGGAGAACATGAAGACTGCGTTTCTTATGTAGTCATCCATATTCAAAGCATTTCTCCTGTTGTCTTAAGGTTCATGTCTTTGGTAATGTCATTTTAATAAATGCGTGTGTTACACTCCCGCCCGCACCCGCACCATGTGTATTACACTCCCGCCAGTACCCACAATGTGTGTGTTAGACTCCCGCCAGTACCCACAATGTGTGTGTTAGACTCCCGCCAGTACCCGCAACGTGTGTGTTACACTCCCGCCCGCACCCGCACCATGTGTGTTACACTCCCGCCAGTACCCACAATGTGTGTGTTAGACTCCCGCCAGTACCCACAATGTGTGTGTTAGACTCCCGCCAGTACCCGCAACGTGTGTGTTACACTCCCGCCAGTACCCACAATGTGTGTGTTACACTCCCACCAGCACCCGCAACGTGTGTGTTACACTCCCACCAGCACCCGCAATGTGTGTGTTACACTCCCGCCAGTACCCGCACCATGTGTGTGTTACACTCCCGCCCGCTCCTGCAACGTGTGTGTTACACTCCCGCCATCACCCGCAACGTGTGTGTTACACTCCCACCCGCTCCTGCAACGTGTGTGTTACACTCCCGCCAGTACCCGCATAGTGTGTGTTACACTCCCGCCAGTACCCACAATGTGTGTGTTACACTCCCGCCAGTACCCGCAACGTGTGTGTTACACTCCCGCCCGCTCCTGCAACGTGTGTGTTACACTCCCACCAGCACCCGCAACGTGTGTGTTACACTCCCGCCAGTACCCACAATGTGTGTGTTAGACTCCCGCCAGTACCCACAATGTGTGTGTTAGACTCCCGCCAGTACCCGCAACGTGTGTGTTACACTCCCGCCAGTACCCACAATGTGTGTGTTACACTCCCACCAGCACCCACAACGTGTGTGTTACACTCCCACCAGTACCCGCAATGTGTGTGTTACACTCCCGCCAGTACCCGCACCATGTGTGTATTACACTACCGCCCGCTCCTGCAACGTGTGTGTTACACTCCCGCCATCACCCGCAACGTGTGTGTTACACTCCCACCCGCTCCTGCAACGTGTGTGTTACACTACCGCCAGTACCCGCAACGTGTGTGTTACACTCCCGCCAGTACCCACAATGTGTGTGTTACACTCCCGCCAGTACCCGCAACGTGTGTGTTACACTCCCGCCCGCTCCTGCAACGTGTGTGTTACACTCCCACCAGCACCCGCAATGTGTGTATTACACTCCCGCCCGCACCCGCACCATGTGTGTTACACTCCCGCCAGTACCCACAATGTGTGTGTTAGACTCCCGCCAGTACCCACAATGTGTGTGTTAGACTCCCGCCAGTACCCGCAACGTGTGTGTTACACTCCCGCCAGTACCCGCACCATGTGTGTATTACACTCCCGCCCGCTCCTGCAACGTGTGTGTTACACTCCCGCCATCACCCGCAACGTGTGTGTTACACTCCCACCCGCTCCTGCAACGTGTGTGTTACACTCCCACCAGCACCCGCAATGTGTGTATTACACTCCCGTCCGCACCCGCAACGTGTGTGTTACACTCCCGCCAGTACCCACAATGTGTGTGTTACACTCCCGCCAGTACCCGCAACGTGTGTGTTACACTCCCGCCCGCTCCTGCAACGTGTGTGTTACACTCCCACCAGCACCCGCAATGTGTGTGTTACACTCCCGCCCGCTCCTGCAACGTGTGTGTTACACTCCCGCCATCACCCGCAATGTGTGTATTACACTCCCGCCATCACCCGCAACGTGTGTATTACACTCCCGCCATCACCCGCAACGTGTGTGTTACACTCCCACCCGCTCCTGCAACGTGTGTGTTACACTCCCGCCAGTACCCACAATGTGTGTGTTACACTCCCGCCCGCTCCTGCAACGTGTGTGTTACACTCCCGCCATCACCCGCAATGTGTGTATTACACTCCCGCCATCACCCGCAACGTGTGTATTACACTCCCGCCATCACCCACAATGTGTGTGTTACACTCCCACCCGCTCCTGCAACGTGTGTGTTACACTCCCGCCAGTACCCGCAACGTGTGTGTTACACTCCCGCCAGTACCCACAATGTGTGTGTTACACTCCCGCCAGTACCAGCAACGTGTGTGTTACACTCCCGCCCGCTCCTGCAACATGTGTATTTCACTCCCGTCCGCACCCGCAACGTGTGTGTTACACTCCCGCCCGCTCCTGCAACGTGTGTGTTACACTCCCACCAGCACCCGCAATGTGTGTGTTACACTCCCGCCAGTACCCACAATGTGTGTGTTACACTCCCGCCAGTACCCGCAACGTGTGTGTTACACTCCCGCCCGCTCCTGCAACGTGTGTGTTACACTCCCACCAGCACCCGCAATGTGTGTGTTACACTCCCGCCCGCTCCTGCAACGTGTGTGTTACACTTCCGCCCGCTCCTGCAACGTGTGTGTTACACTCCCGCCATCACCCGCAATGTGTGTATTACACTCCCGCCATCACCCGCAACGTGTGTATTACACTCCCACCAGCACCCGCAACGTGTGTATTACACTCCCACCAGCACCCGCACCATTTGTGTTACACTCCTGCCAGTGCCCGCAATGTGTGTGTTACACTCCCGCCAGTACCCGCACCATGTGTGTATTACACTACCGCCCGCTCCTGCAACGTGTGTGTTACACTCCCGCCATCACCCGCAACGTGTGTGTTACACTCCCACCCGCTCCTGCAACGTGTGTGTTACACTCCCGCCAGTACCCGCAACGTGTGTGTTACACTCCCGCCAGTACCCACAATGTGTGTGTTACACTCCCGCCAGTACCCGCAACGTGTGTGTTACACTCCCGCCCGCTCCTGCAACGTGTGTGTTACACTCCCACCAGCACCCGCAATGTGTGTATTACACTCCCGTCCGCACCCGCAACGTGTGTGTTACACTCCCGCCAGTACCCACAATGTGTGTGTTACACTCCCGCCAGTACCCGCAACGTGTGTGTTACACTCCCGCCCGCTCCTGCAACGTGTGTGTTACACTCCCACCAGCACCCGCAATGTGTGTGTTACACTCCTGCCCGCTCCTGCAACGTGTGTGTTACACTTCCGCCCGCTCCTGCAACGTGTGTGTTACACTCCCGCCATCACCCGCAATGTGTGTATTACACTCCCGCCATCACCCGCAACGTGTGTATTGCACTCCCGCCCGCTCCTGCAACGTGTGTATTACACTCCCGCCATCACCCGCAACGTGTGTGTTACACTCCCACCCGCTCCTGCAACGTGTGTGTTACACTCCCGCCAGTACCCACAATGTGTGTGTTACACTCCCGCCCGCTCCTGCAACGTGTGTGTTACACTCCCGCCCGCACCCGCACCATGTGTGTTACACTCCCGCCAGTACCCACAATGTGTGTGTTACACTCCCACCCGCTCCTGCAACGTGTGTGTTACACTCCCGCCAGTACCCGCAACGTGTGTGTTACACTCCCGCCAGTACCCACAATGTGTGTGTTACACTCCCGCCAGTACCAGCAACGTGTGTGTTACACTACCGCCCGCTCCTGCAACATGCGTGTTACACTCCCACCAGCACCCGCAATGTGTGTATTACACTCCCGTCCGCACCCGCAACGTGTGTGTTACACTCCCGCCCGCTCCTGCAACGTGTGTGTTACACTCCCACCAGCACCCGCAATGTGTGTGTTACACTCCCGCCAGTACCCGCAATGTGTGTGTTACACTCCCGCCAGTACCCGCAACGTGTGTGTTACACTCCCGCCCGCTCCTGCAACGTGTGTGTTACACTCCCACCAGCACCCGCAATGTGTGTGTTACACTCCCGCCCGCTCCTGCAACGTGTGTGTTACACTTCCGCCCGCTCCTGCAACGTGTGTGTTACACTCCCGCCATCACCCGCAATGTGTGTATTACACTCCCGCCATCACCCGCAACGTGTGTATTACACTCCCACCAGCACCCGCAACGTGTGTATTACACTCCCACCAGCACCCGCACCATTTGTGTTACACTCCTGCCAGTGCCCGCAATGTGTGTGTTACACTCCCGCCAGTACCCGCACCATGTGTGTATTACACTACCGCCCGCTCCTGCAACGTGTGTGTTACACTCCCGCCATCACCCGCAACGTGTGTGTTACACTCCCACCCGCTCCTGCAACGTGTGTGTTACACTCCCGCCAGTACCCGCAACGTGTGTGTTACACTCCCGCCAGTACCCACAATGTGTGTGTTACACTCCCGCCAGTACCCGCAACGTGTGTGTTACACTCCCGCCCGCTCCTGCAACGTGTGTTTTACACTCCCACCAGCACCCGCAATGTGTGTATTACACTCCCGTCCGCACCCGCAACGTGTGTGTTACACTCCCGCCAGTACCCACAATGTGTGTGTTACACTCCCGCCAGTACCCGCAACGTGTGTGTTACACTCCCGCCCGCTCCTGCAACGTGTGTGTTACACTCCCACCAGCACCCGCAATGTGTGTGTTACACTCCTGCCCGCTCCTGCAACGTGTGTGTTACACTTCCGCCCGCTCCTGCAACGTGTGTGTTACACTCCCGCCATCACCCGCAATGTGTGTATTACACTCCCGCCATCACCCGCAACGTGTGTATTGCACTCCCGCCCGCTCCTGCAACATGTGTGTTAGACTCCCGCCAGCACCCGCAATGTGTGTATTACACTCCCGCCAGTACCCGCAACGTGTGTGTTATACTCCCGCCAGTACCCGCAACGTGTGTGTTATACTCCCGCCAGTACCCGCAACGTGTGTGTTATACTCCCGCCAGCACCCGCAATGTGTGTATTACACTCCCGCCAGTACCCGCAACGTGTGTGTTATACTCCCGCCAGTACCCGCAACGTGTGTGTTATACTCCCGCCAGTACCCGCAACGTGTGTGTTATACTCCCGCCAGCACCCGCAATGTGTGTATTACACTCCCGCCAGTGCCCACAATGTGTGTGTTACACTCCCGCCAGTACCAGCAACGTGTGTGTTACACTCCCGCCAGCACCCGCAATGTGTGTATTACACTCCCGTCCGCACCCGCAACGTGTGTGTTACACTCCCGCCCGCTCCTGCAACGTGTGTGTTACACTCCCACCAGCACCCGCAATGTGTGTGTTACACTCCCGCCAGTACCCACAATGTGTGTGTTACACTCCCGCCAGTACCCGCAACGTGTGTGTTACACTCCCGCCCGCTCCTGCAACGTGTGTGTTACACTCCCACCAGCACCCGCAATGTGTGTGTTACACTCCCGCCCGCTCCTGCAACGTGTGTGTTACACTTCCGCCCGCTCCTGCAACGTGTGTGTTACACTCCCGCCATCACCCGCAATGTGTGTATTACACTCCCGCCATCACCCGCAACGTGTGTATTACACTCCCACCAGCACCCGCAACGTGTGTATTACACTCCCACCAGCACCCGCACCATTTGTGTTACACTCCTGCCAGTGCCCGCAATGTGTGTGTTACACTCCCGCCAGTACCCGCACCATGTGTGTATTACACTACCGCCCGCTCCTGCAACGTGTGTGTTACACTCCCGCCATCACCCGCAACGTGTGTGTTACACTCCCACCCGCTCCTGCAACGTGTGTGTTACACTCCCGCCAGTACCCGCAACGTGTGTGTTACACTCCCGCCAGTACCCACAATGTGTGTGTTACACTCCCGCCAGTACCCGCAACGTGTGTGTTACACTCCCGCCCGCTCCTGCAACGTGTGTGTTACACTCCCACCAGCACCCGCAATGTGTGTATTACACTCCCGTCCGCACCCGCAACGTGTGTGTTACACTCCCGCCAGTACCCACAATGTGTGTGTTACACTCCCGCCAGTACCCGCAACGTGTGTGTTACACTCCCGCCCGCTCCTGCAACGTGTGTGTTACACTCCCACCAGCACCCGCAATGTGTGTGTTACACTCCTGCCCGCTCCTGCAACGTGTGTGTTACACTTCCGCCCGCTCCTGCAACGTGTGTGTTACACTCCCGCCATCACCCGCAATGTGTGTATTACACTCCCGCCATCACCCGCAACGTGTGTATTGCACTCCCGCCCGCTCCTGCAACATGTGTGTTAGACTCCCGCCAGTACCCGCAACGTGTGTATTACACTCCCGCCCGCTCCTGCAACGTGTGTGTTACACTCCCGCCAGTACCCGCAACGTGTGTGTTACACTTCCGCCCGCTCCTGCAACGTGTGTGTTACACTCCCGCCATCACCCGCAACGTGTGTGTTACACTCCCGCCAGCACCCGCAATGTGTGTATTACACTCCCGCCATCACCCGCAATGTGTGTATTACACTCCCGCCAGTACCCGCAACGTGTGTGTTACACTCCCACCCGCACCTGCAACATGTGTGTTATACTCCCGTCCGCTCCTGCAACGTGTGTGTTAAACTCCCACCAGTACCCGCAATGTGTGTATTACACTCCCGCCAGTACCCGCAATGTGTGTATTACACTCCCGCCAGTACCCGCAACGTGTGTATTACACTCCGACCCGCACCCGCAACGTGTGTGTTACACTCCCAAAAGTACCCGCAATGTGTGTATTACACTCCCGCCAGTACCCGCAATGTGTGTATTACACTCCGACCCGCACCCGCAACGTGTGTGTTACACTCCCAAAAGTACCCGCAATGTGTGTATTACACTCCCGCCAGTACCCGCAATGTGTGTATTACACTCCCGCCCGCTCCTGCAACGTGTGTGTTACACTCCCGCCCGCCCCTGCAACGTGTGTGTTATACTCCCGTCCGCCCCCGCAACGTGTGTGTTACACTTCCGCCTGCTCCTGCAACGTGTGTGTTACACTCCCAAAAGTACCCGCAATGTGTGTATTACACTCCCGCCAGTACCCACAATGTGTGTATTACACTCCCGCCAGTTCCCGCAACGTGTGTGTTACACTCCCGCCAGCACCCGCAATGTGTGTATTACACTCCCGCCAGCACCCGCAATGTGTGTATTACACTCCCGCCAGTACCCGCAACGTGTGTGTTACACTCCCGCCCGCTCCTGCAACGTGTGTGTTACACTCCCGCCAGCACCCGCAACGTGTGTGATACACTCCCGCCAGTACCCGCAACGTGTGTGTTACACTCCCGCCAGCACCCGCAATGTGTGTATTACACTCCCGCCAGCACCCGCAACGTGTGTGTTACACTTCCGCCCGCTCCTGCAACGTGTGTGTTACACTCCCGCCAGCACCCGCAACGTGTGTGTTACACTCCCGCCAGCACCCGCAACGTGTGTGTTACACTCCCGCCAGTACCCGCAACGTGTGTATTACACTCCCGCCAGCACCCGCAATGTGTGTATTACACTCCCGCCAGCACCCGCAACGTGTGTGTTACACTTCCGCCCGCTCCTGCAACGTGTGTGTTACACTCCCGCCAGCACCCGCAACGTGTGTGTTACACTCCCGCCAGTACCCGCAACGTGTGTGTTATACTCCCGCCAGTACCCGCAACGTGTGTGTTATACTCCCGCCAGCACCCGCAATGTGTGTATTACACTCCCGCCAGTACCCGCAACGTGTGTGTTACACTTCTGCCAGCACCCGCAACGTGTGTGTTACACTCCCACTAGTACCCGCAACGTGTGTGTTTCACTCCCACCAGTACCCGCAATGTGTGTATTACACTCCCGCCAGTACCCGCAATGTGTGTATTACACTCCCGCCCGCTCCTGCAACGTGTGTATTACACTTCCGCCTGCTCCTGCAACGTGTGTATTACACTCCCGCCAGCACCCGCAACGTGTGTGTTACACTCCCGCCAGTACCCGCAACGTGTGTGTTACACTCCCGCCCGCTCCTGCAACGTGTGTGTTACACTCCCGCCAGCACCCGCAATGTGTGTGTTACACTCCCGCCAGCACCCGCAACGTGTGTGTTACACTCCCGCCCGCTCCTGCAACGTGTGTGTTACACTCCCACCAGCACCCGCAACGTGTGTGTTACACTCCCGCCAGTACCCGCAACGTGTGTGTTACACTCCCGCCAGCACCCGCAACGTGTGTGTTACACTCCCGCCAGCACCCGCAATGTGTGTATTACACTCCGACCCGCACCCGCAACGTGTGTGTTACACTCCCACCAGTACCCGCAATGTGTGTATTACACTCCCGCCAGTACCCGCAATGTGTGTATTACACTCCCGCCAGTACCCGCAACGTGTGTGTTATACTCCCGCCAGCACCCGCAATGTGTGTATTACACTCCCGCCAGTACCCGCAACGTGTGTGTTATACTCCCGCCAGTACCCGCAACGTGTGTGTTATACTCCCGCCAGTACCCGCAACGTGTGTGTTATACTCCCGCCAGCACCCGCAATGTGTGTATTACACTCCCGCCAGTACCCGCAACGTGTGTGTTACACTTCTGCCAGCACCCGCAACGTGTGTGTTATACTCCCACTAGTACCCGCAACGTGTGTGTTTCACTCCCACTAGTACCCGCAATGTGTGTATTACACTCCCGCCAGTACCCGCAATGTGTGTATTACACTCCCGCCCGCTCCTGCAACGTGTGTATTACACTTCCGCCTGCTCCTGCAACGTGTGTGTTACACTCCCGCCAGTACCCGCAATGTGTGTATTACACTCCCGCCAGCACCCGCAACGTGTGTGTTACACTCCCGCCCGCCCCTGCAACGTGTGTATTACACTTCCGCCTGCTCCTGCAACGTGTGTGTTACACTCCCGCCAGTACCCGCAATGTGTGTATTACACTCCCGCCAGCACCCGCAACGTGTGTGTTACACTCCCGCCCGCTCCTGCAACATGTGTGTTATACTCCCGTCCGCACCCGCAACGTGTGTGTTACACTTCCGCCTGCTCCTGCAACGTGTGTGTTACACTCCCGCCAGTACCCGCAATGTGTGTATTACACTCCCGCCAGCACCCGCAACGTGTGTGTTACACTCCCGCCAGCACCCGCAACGTGTGTGTTACACTCCCACCAGTACCCGCAATGTGTGTATTACACTCCCGCCAGCACCCGCAACGTGTGTGTTACACTCCCGCCAGCACCCGCAATGTGTGTGTTACACTCCCGCCAGCACCCGCAATGTGTGTATTACACTCCCGCCAGCACCCGCAACGTGTGTGTTACACTTCCGCCCGCTCCTGCAACGTGTGTGTTACACTCCCGCCAGCACCCGCAATGTGTGTATTACACTCCCGCCAGCACCCGCAATGTGTGTATTACACTCCCGCCAGCACCCGCAACGTGTGTGTTACACTTCCGCCCGCTCCTGCAACGTGTGTGTTACACTCCCGCCAGCACCCGCAATGTGTGTATTACACTCCCGCCAGTACCCGCAACGTGTGTGTTACACTTCCGCCAGCACCCGCAACGTGTGTGTTACACTCCCGCCAGTACCCACAATGTGTGTATTACACTCCCGCCAGTTCCCGCAACGTGTGTGTTACACTCCCGCCAGCACCCGCAATGTGTGTATTACACTCCCGCCAGCACCCGCAATGTGTGTATTACACTCCCGCCAGTACCCGCAACGTGTGTGTTACACTCCCGCCCGCTCCTGCAACGTGTGTGTTACACTCCCGCCAGCACCCGCAACGTGTGTGTTACACTCCCGCCAGTACCCGCAACGTGTGTGTTACACTTCCGCCAGCACCCGCAATGTGTGTATTACACTCCCGCCAGCACCCGCAACGTGTGTATTACACTCCCGCCAGCACCCGCAACGTGTGTGTTACACTTCCGCCCGCTCCTGCAACGTGTGTGTTACACTCCCGCCAGCACCCGCAACGTGTGTGTTACACTCCCGCCAGCACCCGCAATGTTTGTATTACACTCCCGCCAGTACCCGCAACGTGTGTGTTACACTCCCGCCCGCTCCTGCAACGTGTGTGTTACACTCCCGCCAGCACCCGCAACGTGTGTGTTACACTCCCGCCAGTACCCGCAACGTGTGTATTACACTCCCGCCAGCACCCGCAACGTGTGTGTTACACTTCCGCCAGCACCCGCAATGTGTGTGTTACACTCCCGCCAGCACCCGCAACGTGTGTATTACACTCCCGCCAGCACCCGCAACGTGTGTGTTACACTCCTGCCAGCACCCGCAATGTGTGTGTTACACTCCCGCCAGCACCCGCAACGTGTGTGTTACACTCCCGCCCGCTCCTGCAACGTGTGTGTTACACTCCCGCCAGCACCCGCAACGTGTGTGTTACACTCCCGCCAGTACCCGCAACGTGTGTATTACACTCCCGCCAGTTCCCGCAACGTGTGTGTTACACTCCCGCCAGCACCCGCAATGTGTGTATTACACTCCCGCCAGCACCCGCAATGTGTGTATTACACTCCCGCCAGTACCCGTAACGTGTGTGTTACACTCCCGCCCGCTCCTGCAACGTGTGTGTTACACTCCCGCCAGCACCCGCAATGTGTGTGTTACACTCCCGCCAGCACCCGCAACGTGT
The DNA here is from genome assembly GCF_036924035.1 of Leuresthes tenuis. Classification (NCBI taxonomy): domain Eukaryota; kingdom Metazoa; phylum Chordata; class Actinopteri; order Atheriniformes; family Atherinopsidae; genus Leuresthes; species Leuresthes tenuis. The sequence continues at coordinate 37,656,761 of NW_027325358.1, read as the reverse complement.
GTGTTACACTCCCGCCCGCTCCTGCAACGTGTGTGTTACACTCCCACCAGCACCCGCAACGTGTGTGTTACACTCCCGCCAGTACCCGCAACGTGTGTGTTACACTCCCGCCAGCACCCGCAACGTGTGTGTTACACTCCCGCCAGCACCCGCAATGTGTGTATTACACTCCGACCCGCACCCGCAACGTGTGTGTTACACTCCCACCAGTACCCGCAATGTGTGTATTACACTCCCGCCAGTACCCGCAATGTGTGTATTACACTCCCGCCAGTACCCGCAACGTGTGTGTTATACTCCCGCCAGCACCCGCAATGTGTGTATTACACTCCCGCCAGTACCCGCAACGTGTGTGTTATACTCCCGCCAGTACCCGCAACGTGTGTGTTATACTCCCGCCAGTACCCGCAACGTGTGTGTTATACTCCCGCCAGCACCCGCAATGTGTGTATTACACTCCCGCCAGTACCCGCAACGTGTGTGTTACACTTCTGCCAGCACCCGCAACGTGTGTGTTACACTCCCACTAGTACCCGAAACGTGTGTGTTTCACTCCCACCAGTACCCGCAATGTGTGTATTACACTCCCGCCAGTACCCGCAATGTGTGTATTACACTCCCGCCCGCTCCTGCAACGTGTGTATTACACTTCCGCCTGCTCCTGCAACGTGTGTGTTACACTCCCGCCAGTACCCGCAATGTGTGTATTACACTCCCGCCAGCACCCGCAACGTGTGTGTTACACTCCCGCCCGCCCCTGCAACGTGTGTATTACACTTCCGCCTGCTCCTGCAACGTGTGTGTTACACTCCCGCCAGTACCCGCAATGTGTGTATTACACTCCCGCCAGCACCCGCAACGTGTGTGTTACACTCCCGCCAGCACCCGCAACGTGTGTGTTACACTCCCACCAGTACCCGCAATGTGTGTATTACACTCCCGCCAGCACCCGCAACGTGTGTGTTACACTCCCGCCAGCACCCGCAATGTGTGTGTTACACTCCCGCCAGCACCCGCAATGTGTGTATTACACTCCCGCCAGCACCCGCAACGTGTGTGTTACACTTCCGCCCGCTCCTGCAACGTGTGTGTTACACTCCCGCCAGCACCCGCAATGTGTGTATTACACTCCCGCCAGCACCCGCAATGTGTGTATTACACTCCCGCCAGCACCCGCAACGTGTGTGTTACACTTCCGCCCGCTCCTGCAACGTGTGTGTTACACTCCCGCCAGCACCCGCAATGTGTGTATTACACTCCCGCCAGTACCCGCAACGTGTGTGTTACACTTCCGCCAGCACCCGCAACGTGTGTGTTACACTCCCGCCAGTACCCACAATGTGTGTATTACACTCCCGCCAGGTCCCGCAACGTGTGTGTTACACTCCCGCCAGCACCCGCAATGTGTGTATTACACTCCCGCCAGCACCCGCAATGTGTGTATTACACTCCCGCCAGTACCCGCAACGTGTGTGTTACACTCCCGCCCGCTCCTGCAACGTGTGTGTTACACTCCCGCCAGCACCCGCAACGTGTGTGTTACACTCCCGCCAGTACCCGCAACGTGTGTGTTACACTCCCGCCAGTACCCACAATGTGTGTATTACACTCCCGCCAGGTCCCGCAACGTGTGTGTTACACTCCCGCCAGCACCCGCAATGTGTGTATTACACTCCCGCCAGCACCCGCAATGTGTGTATTACACTCCCGCCAGTACCCGCAACGTGTGTGTTACACTCCCGCCCGCTCCTGCAACGTGTGTGTTACACTCCCGCCAGCACCCGCAACGTGTGTGTTACACTCCCGCCAGTACCCGCAACGTGTGTGTTACACTTCCGCCAGCACCCGCAATGTGTGTATTACACTCCCGCCAGCACCCGCAACGTGTGTATTACACTCCCGCCAGGTCCCGCAACGTGTGTGTTACACTCCCGCCAGCACCCGCAACGTGTGTGTTACACTTCCGCCCGCTCCTGCAACGTGTGTGTTACACTCCCGCCAGCACCCGCAACGTGTGTGTTACACTCCCGCCAGCACCCGCAATGTTTGTATTACACTCCCGCCAGTACCCGCAACGTGTGTGTTACACTCCCGCCCGCTCCTGCAACGTGTGTGTTACAATCCCGCCAGCACCCGCAACGTGTGTGTTACACTCCCCCCAGTACCCGCAACGTGTGTATTACACTCCCGCCAGCACCCGCAACGTGTGTGTTACACTTCCGCCAGCACCCGCAATGTGTGTGTTACACTCCCGCCAGCACCCGCAACGTGTGTATTACACTCCCGCCAGCACCCGCAACGTGTGTGTTACACTCCTGCCAGCACCCGCAATGTGTGTGTTACACTCCCGCCAGCACCCGCAACGTGTGTGTTACACTCCCGCCCGCTCCTGCAACGTGTGTGTTACACTCCCGCCAGCACCCGCAACGTGTGTGTTACACTCCCGCCAGTACCCGCAACGTGTGTGTTACACTCCCGCCAGCACCCGCAACGTGCGTGTTACACTCCCGCCCGCTCCCGCAACGTGTGTGTTACACTCCCGCCAGCACCCGCAACGTGTGTGTTACACTCCCGCCAGTACCCGCAACGTGTGTGTTACACTCCCGCCAGCACCCGCAACGTGTGTGTTACACTCCCGCCAGTACCCGCAACGTGTGTGTTACACTCCCGCCAGCACCCGCAACGTGTGTGTTACACTCCCGCCAGTACCCGCAACGTGTGTGTTACACTCCCGCCAGTACCCGCAACGTGTGTGTTACACTCCCGCCAGTACCCACAATGTGTGTGTTACACTCCCGCCAGTACCAGCAACGTGTGTGTTACACTCCCGCCCGCTCCTGCAACATGTGTGTTACACTCCCACCAGCACCCGCAATGTGTGTATTACACTCCCGTCCGCACCCGCAACGTGTGTGTTACACTCCCGCCCGCTCCTGCAACGTGTGTGTTACACTCCCACCAGCACCCGCAATGTGTGTGTTACACTCCCGCCAGTACCCACAATGTGTGTGTTACACTCCCGCCAGTACCCGCAACGTGTGTGTTACACTCCCGCCCGCTCCTGCAACGTGTGTGTTACACTCCCACCAGCACCCGCAATGTGTGTGTTACACTCCCGCCAGTACCCACAATGTGTGTGTTACACTCCCGCCAGTACCCGCAACGTGTGTGTTACACTCCCGCCCGCTCCTGCAACGTGTGTGTTACACTCCCACCAGCACCCGCAATGTGTGTGTTACACTCCCGCCCGCTCCTGCAACGTGTGTGTTACACTTCCGCCCGCTTCTGCAACGTGTGTGTTACACTCCCGCCATCACCCGCACCATTTGTGTTACACTCCTGCCAGTGCCCGCAATGTGTGTGTTACACTCCCGCCAGTACCCGCACCATGTGTGTATTACACTACCGCCCGCTCCTGCAACGTGTGTGTTACACTCCCGCCATCACCCGCAACGTGTGTGTTACACTCCCACCCGCTCCTGCAACGTGTGTGTTACACTCCCGCCAGTACCCACAATGTGTGTGTTACACTCCCGCCAGTACCCGCAACGTGTGTGTTACACTCCCGCCCGCTCCTGCAACGTGTGTGTTACACTCCCACCAGCACCCGCAATGTGTGTGTTACACTCCCGCCCGCTCCTGCAACGTGTGTGTTACACTTCCGCCCGCTCCTGCAACGTGTGTGTTACACTCCCGCCATCACCCGCAACGTGTGTGTTACACTCCCACCCGCTCCTGCAACGTGTGTGTTACACTCCCGCCAGTACCCGCAACGTGTGTGTTACACTCCCGCCAGTACCCACAATGTGTGTGTTACACTCCCGCCAGTACCCGCAACGTGTGTGTTACACTCCCGCCATCACCCGCAACGTGTGTGTTACACTCCCACCCGCTCCTGCAACGTGTGTGTTACACTCCCGCCAGTACCCGCAACGTGTGTGTTACACTCCCGCCAGTACCCACAATGTGTGTGTTACACTCCCGCCAGTACCCGCAACGTGTGTGTTACACTCCCGCCCGCTCCTGCAACGTGTGTGTTACACTCCCACCAGCACCCGCAATGTGTGTATTACACTCCCGTCCGCACCCGCAACGTGTTTGTTACACTCCCGCCAGTACCCACAATGTGTGTGTTACACTCCCGCCAGTACCCGCAACGTGTGTGTTACACTCCCGCCCGCTCCTGCAATGTGTGTGTTACACTCCCACCAGCACCCGCAATGTGTGTGTTACACTCCTGCCCGCTCCTGCAACGTGTGTGTTACACTTCCGCCCGCTCCTCCAACGTGTGTGTTACACTCCCGCCATCACCCGCAATGTGTGTATTACACTCCCGCCATCACCCGCAACGTGTGTATTGCACTCCCGCCCGCTCCTGCAACATGTGTGTTAGACTCCCGCCAGCACCCGCAATGTGTGTATTACACTCCCGCCAGTACCCGCAACGTGTGTGTTATACTCCCGCCAGTACCCGCAACGTGTGTGTTATACTCCCGCCAGTACCCGCAACGTGTGTGTTATACTCCCGCCAGCACCCGCAATGTGTGTATTACACTCCCGCCAGTACCCGCAACGTGTGTGTTATACTCCCGCCAGTACCCGCAACGTGTGTGTTATACTCCCGCCAGTACCCGCAACGTGTGTGTTATACTCCCGCCAGCACCCGCAATGTGTGTATTACACTCCCGCCAGTACCCGCAACGTGTGTGTTATACTCCCGCCAGTACCCGCAACGTGTGTGTTATACTCCCGCCAGTACCCGCAACGTGTGTGTTATACTCCCGCCAGTACCCGCAACGTGTGTGTTACACTTCTGCCAGTACCCGCAATGTGTGTATTACACTCCCGCCATCACCCGCAATGTGTGTATTACACTCCCGCCATCACCCGCAACGTGTGTATTACACTCCCGCCATCACCCGCAACGTGTGTGTTACACTCCCACCCGCTCCTGCAACGTGTGTGTTACACTCCCGCCAGTACCCACAATGTGTGTGTTACACTCCCGCCCGCTCCTGCAACGTGTGTGTTACACTCCCGCCCGCACCCGCACCATGTGTGTTACACTCCCGCCAGTACCCACAATGTGTGTGTTACACTCCCACCCGCTCCTGCAACGTGTGTGTTACACTCCCGCCAGTACCCGCAACGTGTGTGTTACACTCCCGCCAGTACCCACAATGTGTGTGTTACACTCCCGCCAGTACCAGCAACGTGTGTGTTACACTCCCGCCAGCACCCGCAATGTGTGTATTACACTCCCGTCCGCACCCGCAACGTGTGTGTTACACTCCCGCCCGCTCCTGCAACGTGTGTGTTACACTCCCACCAGCACCCGCAATGTGTGTGTTACACTCCCGCCAGTACCCACAATGTGTGTGTTACACTCCCGCCAGTACCCGCAACGTGTGTGTTACACTCCCGCCCGCTCCTGCAACGTGTGTGTTACACTCCCACCAGCACCCGCAATGTGTGTGTTACACTCCCGCCCGCTCCTGCAACGTGTGTGTTACACTTCCGCCCGCTCCTGCAACGTGTGTGTTACACTCCCGCCATCACCCGCAATGTGTGTATTACACTCCCGCCATCACCCGCAACGTGTGTATTACACTCCCACCAGCACCCGCAACGTGTGTATTACACTCCCACCAGCACCCGCACCATTTGTGTTACACTCCTGCCAGTGCCCGCAATGTGTGTGTTACACTCCCGCCAGTACCCGCACCATGTGTGTATTACACTACCGCCCGCTCCTGCAACGTGTGTGTTACACTCCCGCCATCACCCGCAACGTGTGTGTTACACTCCCACCCGCTCCTGCAACGTGTGTGTTACACTCCCGCCAGTACCCGCAACGTGTGTGTTACACTCCCGCCAGTACCCACAATGTGTGTGTTACACTCCCGCCAGTACCCGCAACGTGTGTGTTACACTCCCGCCCGCTCCTGCAACGTGTGTGTTACACTCCCACCAGCACCCGCAATGTGTGTATTACACTCCCGTCCGCACCCGCAACGTGTGTGTTACACTCCCGCCAGTACCCACAATGTGTGTGTTACACTCCCGCCAGTACCCGCAACGTGTGTGTTACACTCCCACCAGCACCCGCAATGTGTGTGTTACACTCCTGCCCGCTCCTGCAACGTGTGTGTTACACTTCCGCCCGCTCCTGCAACGTGTGTGTTACACTCCCGCCATCACCCGCAATGTGTGTATTACACTCCCGCCATCACCCGCAACGTGTGTATTGCACTCCCGCCCGCTCCTGCAACATGTGTGTTAGACTCCCGCCAGTACCCGCAACGTGTGTATTACACTCCCGCCCGCTCCTGCAACGTGTGTGTTACACTCCCGCCAGTACCCGCAACGTGTGTGTTACACTTCCGCCCGCTCCTGCAACGTGTGTGTTACACTCCCGCCATCACCCGCAACGTGTGTGTTACACTCCCGCCAGCACCCGCAATGTGTGTATTACACTCCCGCCATCACCCGCAATGTGTGTATTACACTCCCGCCAGTACCCGCAACGTGTGTGTTACACTCCCACCCGCACCTGCAACGTGTGTGTTATACTCCCGTCCGCTCCTGCAACGTGTGTGTTACACTCCCACCAGTACCCGCAATGTGTGTATTACACTCCCGCCAGTACCCGCAATGTGTGTATTACACTCCCGCCAGTACCCGCAACGTGTGTATTACACTCCGACCCGCACCCGCAACGTGTGTGTTACACTCCCAAAAGTACCCGCAATGTGTGTATTACACTCCCGCCAGTACCCGCAATGTGTGTATTACACTCCCGCCCGCTCCTGCAACGTGTGTGTTACACTCCCGCCCGCCCCTGCAACGTGTGTGTTATACTCCCGTCCGCCCCCGCAACGTGTGTGTTACACTTCCGCCTGCTCCTGCAACGTGTGTGTTACACTCCCGCCAGTACCCGCAATGTGTGTATTACACTCCCGCCAGTACCCACAATGTGTGTATTACACTCCCGCCAGTTCCCGCAACGTGTGTGTTACACTCCCGCCAGCACCCGCAATGTGTGTATTACACTCCCGCCAGCACCCGCAATGTGTGTATTACACTCCCGCCAGTACCCGCAACGTGTGTGTTACACTCCCGCCCGCTCCTGCAACGTGTGTGTTACACTCCCGCCAGCACCCGCAATGTGTGTGTTACACTCCCGCCAGTACCCGCAACGTGTGTGTTACACTCCCGCCAGCACCCGCAATGTGTGTATTACACTCCCGCCAGCACCCGCAACGTGTGTGTTACACTTCCGCCCGCTCCTGCAACGTGTGTGTTACACTCCCGCCAGCACCCGCAACGTGTGTGTTACACTCCCGCCAGCACCCGCAACGTGTGTGTTACACTCCCGCCAGTACCCGCAACGTGTGTATTACACTCCCGCCAGCACCCGCAATGTGTGTATTACACTCCCGCCAGCACCCGCAACGTGTGTGTTACACTTCCGCCCGCTCCTGCAACGTGTGTGTTACACTCCCGCCAGCACCCGCAACGTGTGTGTTACACTCCCGCCAGCACCCGCAATGTGTGTATTACACTCCCGCCACTACCCGCAACGTGTGTGTTACACTCCCGCCCGCTCCTGCAACGTGTGTGTTACACTACCGCCAGCACCCGCAACGTGTGTGTTACACTCCCGCCAGTACCCGCAACGTGTGTGTTACACTCCCGCCAGCACCCGCAATGTGTGTATTACACTCCCGCCAGCACCCGCAACGTGTGTGTTACACTTCCGCCAGCACCCGCAATGTGTGTGTTACACTCCCGCCAGCACCCGCAACGTGTGTATTACACTCCCGCCAGCACCCACAACGTGTGTGTTACACTCCCGCCAGCACCCGCAACGTGTGTGTTACACTCCCGCCAGCACCCGCAACGTGTGTGTTACACTCCCGCCCGCTCCTGCAACGTGTGTGTTACACTCCCGCCAGCACCCGCAACGTGTGTGTTACACTCCCGCCAGTACCCGCAACGTGTGTGTTACACTCCCGCCCGCTCCTGCAACGTGTGTGTTACACTCCCGCCAGCACCCGCAATGTGTGTGTTACACTCCCGCCAGCACCCGCAACGTGTGTGTTACACTCCCGCCCGCTCCTGCAACGTGTGTGTTACACTCCCACCAGGACCCGCAACGTGTGTGTTACACTCCCGCCAGTACCCGCAACGTGTGTGTTACACTCCCGCCAGCACCCGCAACGTGTGTGTTACACTCCCGCCAGCACCCGCAATGTGTGTATTACACTCCCGCCAGTACCCGCAACGTGTGTGTTATACTCCCGCCAGCACCCGCAATGTGTGTATTACACTCCGACCCGCACCCGCAACGTGTGTGTTACACTCCCACCAGTACCCGCAATGTGTGTATTACACTCCCGCCAGTACCCGCAATGTGTGTGTTATACTCCCGCCAGCACCCGCAATGTGTGTATTACACTCCCGCCAGTACCCGCAACGTGTGTGTTATACTCCCGCCAGTACCCGCAACGTGTGTGTTATACTCCCGCCAGTACCCGCAACGTGTGTTTTATACTCCCGCCAGCACCCGCAATGTGTGTATTACACTCCCGCCAGTACCCGCAACGTGTGTGTTACACTTCTGCCAGCACCCGCAACGTGTGTGTTACACTCCCACTAGTACCCGCAACGTGTGTGTTTCACTCCCACCAGTACCCGCAATGTGTGTATTACACTCCCGCCAGCACCCGCAACGTGTGTGTTACACTCCCGCCCGCCCCTGCAACGTGTGTATTACACTTCCGCCTGCTCCTGCAACGTGTGTGTTACACTCCCGCCAGTACCCGCAATGTGTGTATTACACTCCCGCCAGCACCCGCAACGTGTGTGTTACACTCCCGCCCGCTCCTGCAACGTGTGTGTTATACTCCCGTCCGCACCCGCAACGTGTGTGTTACACTCCCGCCTGCTCCTGCAACGTGTGTGTTACACTCCCGCCAGTACCCGCAATGTGTGTATTACACTCCCGCCAGCACCCGCAACGTGTGTGTTACACTCCCGCCAGCACCCGCAACGTGTGTGTTACACTCCCACCAGTACCCGCAATGTGTGTATTACACTCCCGCCAGCACCCGCAACGTGTGTGTTACACTCCCGCCAGCACCCGCAATGTGTGTGTTACACTCCCACCAGCACCCGCAATGTGTGTATTACACTCCCGCCAGCACCCGCAACGTGTGTGTTACACTTCCGCCCGCTCCTGCAACGTGTGTGTTACACTCCCGCCAGCACCCGCAATGTGTGTATTACACTCCCGCCAGCACCCGCAATGTGTGTATTACACTCCCGCCAGCACCCGCAACGTGTGTGTTACACTTCCGCCCGCTCCTGCAACGTGTGTGTTACACTCCCGCCAGTACCCACAATGTGTGTATTACACTCCCGCCAGTTCCCGCAACGTGTGTGTTACACTCCCGCCAGCACCCGCAATGTGTGTATTACACTCCCGCCAGCACCCGCAATGTGTGTATTACACTCCCGCCAGTACCCGCAACGTGTGTGTTACACTCCCGCCCGCTCCTGCAACGTGTGTGTTACACTCCCGCCAGCACCCGCAACGTGTGTGTTACACTCCCGCCAGTACCCGCAACGTGTGTGTTACACTTCCGCCAGCACCCGCAATGTGTGTATTACACTCCCGCCAGCACCCGCAACGTGTGTATTACACTCCTGCCAGCACCCGCAACGTGTGTGTTACACTTCCGCCCGCTCCTGCAACGTGTGTGTTACACTCCCGCCAGCACCCGCAACGTGTGTGTTACACTCCCGCCAGCACCCGCAATGTTTGTATTACACTCCCGCCAGTACCCGCAACGTGTGTGTTACACTCCCGCCCGCTCCTGCAACGTGTGTGTTACACTCCCGCCAGCACCCGCAACGTGTGTGTTACACTCCCGCCAGTACCCGCAACGTGTGTATTACACTCCCGCCAGCACCCGCAACGTGTGTGTTACACTTCCGCCAGCACCCGCAACGTGTGTGTTACACTTCCGCCAGCACCCGCAATGTGTGTGTTACACTCCCGCCAGCACCCGCAACGTGTGTATTACACTCCCGCCAGCAACCGCAACGTGTGTGTTACACTCCTGCCAGCACCCGCAATGTGTGTATTACACTCCCGCCCGCTCCTGCAACGTGTGTGTTACACTCCCGCCCGCCCCTGCAACGTGTGTGTTATACTCCCGTCCGCCCCCGCAACGTGTGTGTTACACTTCCGCCTGCTCCTGCAACGTGTGTGTTACACTCCCGCCAGTACCCGCAATGTGTGTATTACACTCCCGCCAGTACCCACAATGTGTGTATTACACTCCCGCCAGTTCCCGCAACGTGTGTGTTACACTCCCGCCAGCACCCGCAATGTGTGTATTACACTCCCGCCAGCACCCGCAATGTGTGTATTACACTCCCGCCAGTACCCGCAACGTGTGTGTTACACTCCCGCCCGCTCCTGCAACGTGTGTGTTACACTCCCGCCAGCACCCGCAATGTGTGTGTTACACTCCCGCCAGTACCCGCAACGTGTGTGTTACACTCCCGCCAGCACCCGCAATGTGTGTATTACACTCCCGCCAGCACCCGCAACGTGTGTGTTACACTTCCGCCCGCTCCTGCAACGTGTGTGTTACACTCCCGCCAGCACCCGCAACGTGTGTGTTACACTCCCGCCAGCACCCGCAACGTGTGTGTTACACTCCCGCCAGTACCCGCAACGTGTGTATTACACTCCCGCCAGCACCCGCAATGTGTGTATTACACTCCCGCCAGCACCCGCAACGTGTGTGTTACACTTCCGCCCGCTCCTGCAACGTGTGTGTTACACTCCCGCCAGCACCCGCAACGTGTGTGTTACACTCCCGCCAGCACCCGCAATGTGTGTATTACACTCCCGCCACTACCCGCAACGTGTGTGTTACACTCCCGCCCGCTCCTGCAACGTGTGTGTTACACTACCGCCAGCACCCGCAACGTGTGTGTTACACTCCCGCCAGTACCCGCAACGTGTGTGTTACACTCCCGCCAGCACCCGCAATGTGTGTATTACACTCCCGCCAGCACCCGCAACGTGTGTGTTACACTTCCGCCAGCACCCGCAATGTGTGTGTTACACTCCCGCCAGCACCCGCAACGTGTGTATTACACTCCCGCCAGCACCCACAACGTGTGTGTTACACTCCCGCCAGCACCCGCAACGTGTGTGTTACACTCCCGCCAGCACCCGCAACGTGTGTGTTACACTCCCGCCCGCTCCTGCAACGTGTGTGTTACACTCCCGCCAGTACCCGCAATGTGTGTATTACACTCCCGCCAGCACCCGCAACGTGTGTGTTACACTCCCGCCCGCTCCTGCAACGTGTGTGTTATACTCCCGTCCGCACCCGCAACGTGTGTGTTACACTCCCGCCTGCTCCTGCAACGTGTGTGTTACACTCCCGCCAGTACCCGCAATGTGTGTATTACACTCCCGCCAGCACCCGCAACGTGTGTGTTACACTCCCGCCAGCACCCGCAACGTGTGTGTTACACTCCCACCAGTACCCGCAATGTGTGTATTACACTCCCGCCAGCACCCGCAACGTGTGTGTTACACTCCCGCCAGCACCCGCAATGTGTGTGTTACACTCCCACCAGCACCCGCAATGTGTGTATTACACTCCCGCCAGCACCCGCAACGTGTGTGTTACACTTCCGCCCGCTCCTGCAACGTGTGTGTTACACTCCCGCCAGCACCCGCAATGTGTGTATTACACTCCCGCCAGCACCCGCAATGTGTGTATTACACTCCCGCCAGCACCCGCAACGTGTGTGTTACACTTCCGCCCGCTCCTGCAACGTGTGTGTTACACTCCCGCCAGTACCCACAATGTGTGTATTACACTCCCGCCAGTTCCCGCAACGTGTGTGTTACACTCCCGCCAGCACCCGCAATGTGTGTATTACACTCCCGCCAGCACCCGCAATGTGTGTATTACACTCCCGCCAGTACCCGCAACGTGTGTGTTACACTCCCGCCCGCTCCTGCAACGTGTGTGTTACACTCCCGCCAGCACCCGCAACGTGTGTGTTACACTCCCGCCAGTACCCGCAACGTGTGTATTACACTCCCGCCAGCACCCGCAACGTGTGTGTTACACTTCCGCCAGCACCCGCAACGTGTGTGTTACACTTCCGCCAGCACCCGCAATGTGTGTGTTACACTCCCGCCAGCACCCGCAACGTGTGTATTACACTCCCGCCAGCAACCGCAACGTGTGTGTTACACTCCTGCCAGCACCCGCAATGTGTGTGTTACACTCCCGCCAGCAATCGCAACGTGTGTGTTACACTCCCGCCCGCTCCTGCAACGTGTGTGTTACACTCCCGCCAGCACCCGCAACGTGTGTGTTACACTCCCGCCAGTACCCGCAACGTGTGTGTTACACTCCCGCCAGCACCCGCAACGTGCGTGTTACACTCCCGCCCGCTCCTGCAACGTGTGTGTTACACTCCCGCCAGCACCCGCAACGTGTGTGTTACACTCCCGCCAGTACCCGCAACGTGTGTGTTACACTCCCGCCAGCACCCGCAACGTGTGTGTTACACTCCCGCCAGTACCCGCAACGTGTGTGTTACACTCCCGCCAGCACCCGCAACGTGTGTGTTACACTCCCGCCAGTACCCGCAACGTGTGTGTTACACTCCCGCCAGCACCCGCAACGTGTGTATTACACTCCCGCCAGCACCCGCAACGTGTGTGTTACACTCCCGCCAGCACCCGCAATGTGTGTGTTACACTCCCGCCAGCACCCGCAATGTGTGTATTACACTCCCGACAGTACCCGCAACGTGTGTGTTACACTCCCGCCCGCTCCTGCAACGTGTGTGTTACACTCCCGCCAGCACCCGCAACGTGTGTGTTACACTCCCGCCAGCACCCGCAATGTGTGTATTACACTCCCGCCAGCACCCGCAACGAGTGTGTTACACTTCCGCCCGCTCCTGCAACGTGTGTGTTACACTCCCGCCAGCACCCGCAACGTGTGTGTTACACTCCCGCCAGCACCCGCAATGTGTGTATTACACTCCCGCCAGTACCCGCAACGTGTGTGTTACACTCCCGCCCGCTCCTGCAACGTTTGTGTGACACTCCCGCCAGCACCCGCAATGTGTGTGTTACACTCCCGCCAGCACCCGCAATGTGTGTGTTACACTCCCGCCAGCACCCGCAACATGTGTGTTACACTCCCGCCCGCTCCTGCAACGTGTGTGTTAGACTCCCGCCAGTACCCGCAACGTGTGTGTTACACTCCCACCAGTACCCGCAATGTGTGTATTACACTCCCACCCGCACCCGCAACGTGTGTGTTAGACTCCCGCCCGCTCCTGCAACGTGTGTGTTACACTCCCGCCAGTACCCACAATGTGTGTATTACACTCCCGCCAGTACCCGCAACGTGTGTGTTACACTCCCGCCCGCTCCTGCAACGTGTGTGTTACACTCCCGCCAGTACCCGCAACGTGTGTGTTACACTCCCACCAGTACCCGCAACGTGTGTGTTACACTCCCGCCAGCACCCGCAATGTGTGTATTACACTCCCGCCAGTACCCGCAACGTGTGTGTTACACTCCCGCCAGCACCCGCAATGTGTGTATTACACTCCCGCCAGCACCCGCAATGTGTGTATTACACTCCCGCCAGTACCCTCAATGTGTGTATTACACTCCCGCCAGTACCCGCAACGTGTGTGTTACACTCCCGCCCGCTCCTGCAACGTGTGTGTTACACTCCCGCCAGCACCCGCAACGTGTGTGTTACACTCCCGCCAGTACCCGCAACGTGTGTGTTACACTCCCGCCCGCTCCTGCAACGTGTGTGTTACACTCCCGCCAGCACCCGCAACGTGTGTGTTACACTCCCGCCAGTACCCGCAACGTGTGTGTTACACTCCCGCCCGCGCCCGCAACGTGTTTGTTATACTCCCGCCAGCATCCGCAATGTGTGTATTACACTCCCGCCAGCACCCGCAACGTGTGTGTTACACTCCCGCCAGTACCCGCAACGTGTGTGTTACACTCCCGCCCGCTCCTGCAATGTGTGTGTTACACTCCCGCCAGCACCCGCAACGTGTTTGTTATACTCCCGCCAGCATCCGCAATGTGTGTATTACACTCCCGCCAGTACCCGCAATGTGTGTATTACACTCCCGCCAGTACCCGCAACGTGTGTGTTACACTCCCGCCAGCATCCGCAATGTGTGTATTACACTCCCGCCAGCATCCGCAATGTGTGTATTACACTCCCGCCAGCACCCGCAACGTGTGTGTTACACTCCCGCCAGTACCCGCAACGTGTGTATTACACTCCCGCCAGTACCCGCAACGTGTGTGTTACACTCCCGCCAGCAATCGCAACGTGTGTGTTACACTCCCGCCAGTACCCGCAACGTGTGTGTTACACTTCCGCCCGCTCCTGCAACGTGTGTGTTACACTCCCGCCAGCACCCGCAATGTGTGTATTACACTCCCGCCAGCACCCGCAATGTGTGTATTACACTCCCGCCAGCACCCGCAACGTGTGTGTTACACTTCCGCCCGCTCCTGCAACGTGTGTGTTACACTCCCGCCAGTACCCACAATGTGTGTATTACACTCCCGCCAGTTCCCGCAACGTGTGTGTTACACTCCCGCCAGCACCCGCAATGTGTGTATTACACTCCCGCCAGCACCCGCAATGTGTGTATTACACTCCCGCCAGTACCCGCAACGTGTGTGTTACACTCCCGCCCGCTCCTGCAACGTGTGTGTTACACTCCCGCCAGCACCCGCAACGTGTGTGTTACACTCCCGCCAGTACCCGCAACGTGTGTGTTACACTTCCGCCAGCACCCGCAATGTGTGTATTACACTCCCGCCAGCACCCGCAACGTGTGTATTACACTCCTGCCAGCACCCGCAACGTGTGTGTTACACTTCCGCCCGCTCCTGCAACGTGTGTGTTACACTCCCGCCAGCACCCGCAACGTGTGTGTTACACTCCCGCCAGCACCCGCAACGTTTGTATTACACTCCCGCCAGTACCCGCAACGTGTGTGTTACACTCCCGCCCGCTCCTGCAACGTGTGTGTTACACTCCCGCCAGCACGCGCAACGTGTGTGTTACACTCCCGCCAGTACCCGCAACGTGTGTATTACACTCCCGCCAGCACCCGCAACGTGTGTGTTACACTTCCGCCAGCACCCGCAATGTGTGTGTTACACTCCCGCCAGCACCCGCAACGTGTGTATTACACTCCCGCCAGCACCCGCAACGTGTGTGTTACACTCCTGCCAGCACCCGCAATGTGTGTGTTACACTCCCGCCAGCAACCGCAACGTGTGTGTTACACTCCCGCCCGCTCCCGCAACGTGTGTGTTACACTCCCGCCAGCACCCGCAACGTGTGTGTTACACTCCCGCCAGTACCCGCAACGTGTGTGTTACACTCCCGCCAGCACCCGCAACGTGTGTGTTACACTCCCGCCCGCTCCTGCAACGTGTGTGTTACACTCCCGCCAGCACGCGCAACGTGTGTGTTACACTCCCGCCAGTACCCGCAACGTGTGTATTACACTCCCGCCAGCACCCGCAACGTGTGTGTTACACTTCCGCCAGCACCCGCAATGTGTGTGTTACACTCCCGCCAGCACCCGCAACGTGTGTATTACACTCCCGCCAGCACCCGCAACGTGTGTGTTACACTCCTGCCAGCACCCGCAATGTGTGTGTTACACTCCCGCCAGCAACCGCAACGTGTGTGTTACACTCCCGCCCGCTCCTGCAACGTGTGTGTTACACTCCCGCCAGCACCCGCAACGTGTGTGTTACACTCCCGCCAGTACCCGCAACGTGTGTGTTACACTCCCGCCAGCACCCGCAACGTGCGTGTTACACTCCCGCCCGCTCCTGCAACGTGTGTGTTACACTCCCGCCAGCACCCGCAACGTGTGTGTTACACTCCCGCCAGTACCCGCAACGTGTGTGTTACACTCCCGCCAGCACCCGCAACGTGTGTGTTACACTCCCGCCAGTACCCGCAACGTGTGTGTTACACTCCCGCCAGCACCCTTAACGTGTGTGTTACACTCCCGCCAGTACCCGCAACGTGTGTGTTACACTCCCGCCAGCACCCGCAACGTGTGTATTACACTCCCGCCAGCACCCGCAACGTGTGTGTTACACTCCCGCCAGCACCCGCAATGTGTGTGTTACACTCCCGCCAGCACCCGCAATGTGTGTGTTACACTCCCGCCAGCACCCGCAATGTGTGTATTACACTCCCGCCAGTACCCGCAACGTGTGTGTTACACTCCCGCCCGCTCCTGCAACGTGTGTGTTACACTCCCGCCAGCACCCGCAACGTGTGTGTTACACTCCCGCCAGCACCCGCAATGTGTGTATTACACTCCCGCCAGCACCCGCAACGAGTGTGTTACACTTCCGCCCGCTCCTGCAACGTGTGTGTTACACTCCCGCCAGCACCCGCAACGTGTGTGTTACACTCCCGCCAGCACCCGCAATGTGTGTATTACACTCCCGCCAGTACCCGCAACGTGTGTGTTACACTCCCGCCCGCTCCTGCAACGTTTGTGTGACACTCCCGCCAGCACCCGCAATGTGTGTGTTACACTCCCGCCAGCACCCGCAATGTGTGTGTTACACTCCCGCCAGCACCCGCAACATGTGTGTTACACTCCCGCCCGCTCCTGCAACGTGTGTGTTAGACTCCCGCCAGTACCCGCAACGTGTGTGTTACACTCCCACCAGTACCCGCAATGTGTGTATTACACTCCCACCCGCACCCGCAACGTGTGTGTTAGACTCCCGCCCGCTCCTGCAACGTGTGTGTTACACTCCCGCCAGTACCCACAATGTGTGTATTACACTCCCGCCAGTACCCGCAACGTGTGTGTTACACTCCCGCCCGCTCCTGCAACGTGTGTGTTACACTCCCGCCAGTACCCGCAACGTGTGTGTTACACTCCCACCAGTACCCGCAACGTGTGTGTTACACTCCCGCCAGCACCCGCAATGTGTGTATTACACTCCCGCCAGTACCCGCAACGTGTGTGTTACACTCCCGCCAGCACCCGCAATGTGTGTATTACACTCCCGCCAGCACCCGCAATGTGTGTATTACACTCCCGCCAGTACCCACAATGTGTGTATTACACTCCCGCCAGTACCCGCAACGTGTGTGTTACACTCCCGCCCGCTCCTGCAACGTGTGTGTTACACTCCCGCCAGCACCCGCAACGTGTGTGTTACACTCCCGCCAGTACCCGCAACGTGTGTGTTACACTCCCGCCCGCTCCTGCAACGTGTGTGTTACACTCCCGCCAGCACCCGCAACGTGTGTGTTACACTCCCGCCAGTACCCGCAACGTGTGTGTTACACTCCCGCCCGCGCCCGCAACGTGTTTGTTATACTCCCGCCAGCATCCGCAATGTGTGTATTACACTCCCGCCAGCACCCGCAACGTGTGTGTTACACTCCCGCCAGCACCCGCAACGTGTTTGTTATACTCCCGCCAGCATCCGCAATGTGTGTATTACACTCCCGCCAGTACCCGCAATGTGTGTATTACACTCCCGCCAGTACCCGCAACGTGTGTGTTACACTCCCGCCAGCATCCGCAATGTGTGTATTACACTCCCGCCAGCATCCGCAATGTGTGTATTACACTCCCGCCAGCACCCGCAACGTGTGTGTTACACTCCCGCCAGTACCCGCAACGTGTGTATTACACTCCCGCCAGTACCCGCAACGTGTGTGTTACACTCCCGCCAGCAATCGCAACGTGTGTGTTACACTCCCGCCAGTACCCGCAACGTGTGTATTACACTCCCGCCAGTACCCGCAACGTGTGTGTTACACTCCCGCCAGCAATCGCAACGTGTGTGTTACACTCCCGCCAGCAATCGCAACGTGTGTGTTACACTCCCGCCAGCAATCGCAACGTGTGTGTTACACTCCCGCCCGCTCCTGCAACGTGTGTGTTACACTCCCGCCAGCAATCGCAACGTGTGTGTTACACTCCCACCCGCTCCCGCAACGTGTGTGTTACACTCCCGCCAGCAATCGCAACGTGTGTGTTACACTCCCGCCAGCAATCGCAACGTGTGTGTTACACTCCCACCCGCTCCCGCAACGTGTGTATTACACTCCCGCCAGTACCCGCAACGTGTGTGTTACACTCCCGCCAGCAATCGCAACGTGTGTGTTACACTCCCACCCGCTCCCGCAACGTGTGTATTACACTCCCGCCAGTACCCGCAATGTGTGTATTACACTCCCGCCAGCACCCGCAACGTGTGTGTTACACTCCCGCCCGCTCCTGCAACGTGTGTGTTATACTCCCGTCCGCACCCGCAACGTGTGTGTTACACTTCCGCCTGCTCCTGCAACGTGTGTGTTACACTCCCGCCAGTACCCGCAATGTGTGTATTACACTCCCGCCAGCACCCGCAACGTGTGTGTTACACTCCCGCCAGCACCCGCAACGTGTGTGTTACACTCCCACCAGTACCCGCAATGTGTGTATTACACTCCCGCCAGCACCCGCAACGTGTGTGTTACACTCCCGCCAGCACCCGCAATGTGTGTGTTACACTCCCGCCAGCACCCGCAATGTGTGTATTACACTCCCGCCAGTACCCGCAACGTGTGTGTTACACTCCCGCCCGCTCCTGCAACGTGTGTGTTACACTCCCGCCAGCACCCGCAACGTGTGTGTTACACTCCCGCCAGTACCCGCAACGTGTGTGTTACACTCCCGCCAGCACCCGCAATGTGTGTATTACACTCCCGCCAGCACCCGCAACGTGTGTGTTACCCTTCCGCCCGCTCCTGCAACGTGTGTGTTACACTCCCGCCAGCACCCGCAATGTGTGTATTACACTCCCGCCAGCACCCGCAATGTGTGTATTACACTCCCGCCAGCACCCGCAACGTGTGTGTTACACTCCCACCAGCACCCGCAACTTGTGTGTTACACTCCCGCCAGCACCCGCAATGTGTGTATTACACTCCCGCCAGTACCCGCAACGTGTGTGTTACACTCCCGCCCGCTCCTGCAACGTGTGTGTTACACTCCCGCCAGCACCCGCAACGTGTGTGTTACACTCCCGCCAGTACCCGCAACGTGTGTGTTACACTCCCGCCAGCACCCGCAACGTGTGTGTTACACTCCCGCCAGTACCCGCAACGTGTGTGTTACACTCCCGCCAGCACCCGCAACGTGTGTGTTACACTCCCGCCAGTACCCGCAACGTGTGTCTTACACTCCCGCCAGCACCCGCAACGTGTGTGTTACACTTCCGCCAGCACCCGCAATGTGTGTGTTACACTCCCGCCAGCACCCGCAACGTGTGTATTACACTCCCGCCAGCACCCGCAACGTGTGTGTTACACTCCCGCCAGCACCCGCAATGTGTGTGTTACACTCCCGCCAGCACCCGCAATGTGTGTGTTACACTCCCGCCAGCACCCGCAATGTGTGTGTTACACTCCCGCCAGCACCCGCAACATGTGTGTTACACTCCCGCCCGCTCCTGCAACGTGTGTGTTAGACTCCCGCCAGTACCCGCAACGTGTGTGTTACACTCCCACCAGTACCCGCAATGTGTGTATTACACTCCCACCCGCACCCGCAACGTGTGTGTTAGACTCCCGCCCGCTCCTGCAACGTGTGTGTTACACTCCCGCCAGTACCCACAATGTGTGTATTACACTCCCGCCAGTACCCGCAACGTGTGTGTTACACTCCCGCCCGCTCCTGCAACGTGTGTGTTACACTCCCGCCAGTACCCGCAACGTGTGTGTTACACTCCCACCAGTACCCGCAACGTGTGTGTTACACTCCCGCCAGCACCCGCAATGTGTGTATTACACTCCCGCCAGTACCCGCAACGTGTGTGTTACACTCCCGCCAGCACCCGCAATGTGTGTATTACACTCCCGCCAGCACCCGCAATGTGTGTATTACACTCCCGCCAGTACCCACAATGTGTGTATTACACTCCCGCCAGTACCCGCAACGTGTGTGTTACACTCCCGCCCGCTCCTGCAACGTGTGTGTTACACTCCCGCCAGCACCCGCAACGTGTGTGTTACACTCCCGCCAGTACCCGCAACGTGTGTGTTACACTCCCGCCCGCTCCTGCAACGTGTGTGTTACACTCCCGCCAGCACCCGCAACGTGTGTGTTACACTCCCGCCAGTACCCGCAACGTGTGTGTTACACTCCCGCCCGCGCCCGCAACGTGTTTGTTATACTCCCGCCAGCATCCGCAATGTGTGTATTACACTCCCGCCAGCACCCGCAACGTGTGTGTTACACTCCCGCCAGCACCCGCAACGTGTTTGTTATACTCCCGCCAGCATCCGCAATGTGTGTATTACACTCCCGCCAGTACCCGCAATGTGTGTATTACACTCCCGCCAGTACCCGCAACGTGTGTGTTACACTCCCGCCAGCATCCGCAATGTGTGTATTACACTCCCGCCAGCATCCGCAATGTGTGTATTACACTCCCGCCAGCACCCGCAACGTGTGTGTTACACTCCCGCCAGTACCCGCAACGTGTGTATTACACTCCCGCCAGTACCCGCAACGTGTGTGTTACACTCCCGCCAGCAATCGCAACGTGTGTGTTACACTCCCGCCAGTACCCGCAACGTGTGTATTACACTCCCGCCAGTACCCGCAACGTGTGTGTTACACTCCCGCCAGCAATCGCAACGTGTGTGTTACACTCCCGCCAGCAATCGCAACGTGTGTGTTACACTCCCGCCAGCAATCGCAACGTGTGTGTTACACTCCCGCCCGCTCCTGCAACGTGTGTGTTACACTCCCGCCAGCAATCGCAACGTGTGTGTTACACTCCCACCCGCTCCCGCAACGTGTGTGTTACACTCCCGCCAGCAATCGCAACGTGTGTGTTACACTCCCGCCAGCAATCGCAACGTGTGTGTTACACTCCCACCCGCTCCCGCAACGTGTGTATTACACTCCCGCCAGTACCCGCAACGTGTGTGTTACACTCCCGCCAGCAATCGCAACGTGTGTGTTACACTCCCACCCGCTCCCGCAACGTGTGTATTACACTCCCGCCAGTACCCGCAATGTGTGTATTACACTCCCGCCAGCACCCGCAACGTGTGTGTTACACTCCCGCCCGCTCCTGCAACGTGTGTGTTATACTCCCGTCCGCACCCGCAACGTGTGTGTTACACTTCCGCCTGCTCCTGCAACGTGTGTGTTACACTCCCGCCAGTACCCGCAATGTGTGTATTACACTCCCGCCAGCACCCGCAACGTGTGTGTTACACTCCCGCCAGCACCCGCAACGTGTGTGTTACACTCCCACCAGTACCCGCAATGTGTGTATTACACTCCCGCCAGCACCCGCAACGTGTGTGTTACACTCCCGCCAGCACCCGCAATGTGTGTGTTACACTCCCGCCAGCACCCGCAATGTGTGTATTACACTCCCGCCAGTACCCGCAACGTGTGTGTTACACTCCCGCCCGCTCCTGCAACGTGTGTGTTACACTCCCGCCAGCACCCGCAACGTGTGTGTTACACTCCCGCCAGTACCCGCAACGTGTGTGTTACACTCCCGCCAGCACCCGCAATGTGTGTATTACACTCCCGCCAGCACCCGCAACGTGTGTGTTACCCTTCCGCCCGCTCCTGCAACGTGTGTGTTACACTCCCGCCAGCACCCGCAATGTGTGTATTACACTCCCGCCAGCACCCGCAATGTGTGTATTACACTCCCGCCAGCACCCGCAACGTGTGTGTTACACTCCCACCAGCACCCGCAACTTGTGTGTTACACTCCCGCCAGCACCCGCAATGTGTGTATTACACTCCCGCCAGTACCCGCAACGTGTGTGTTACACTCCCGCCCGCTCCTGCAACGTGTGTGTTACACTCCCGCCAGCACCCGCAACGTGTGTGTTACACTCCCGCCAGTACCCGCAACGTGTGTGTTACACTCCCGCCAGCACCCGCAACGTGTGTGTTACACTCCCGCCAGTACCCGCAACGTGTGTGTTACACTCCCGCCAGCACCCGCAACGTGTGTGTTACACTCCCGCCAGTACCCGCAACGTGTGTCTTACACTCCCGCCAGCACCCGCAACGTGTGTGTTACACTTCCGCCAGCACCCGCAATGTGTGTGTTACACTCCCGCCAGCACCCGCAACGTGTGTATTACACTCCCGCCAGCACCCGCAACGTGTGTGTTACACTCCCGCCAGCACCCGCAATGTGTGTGTTACACTCCCGCCAGCACCCGCAACGTGTGTGTTACACTCCCGCCCGCTCCTGCAACGTGTGTGTTACACTCCCGCCAGCACCCGCAACGTGTGTGTTACACTCCCGCCAGCACCCGCAACGTGTGTGTTACACTCCCGCCAGTACCCGCAACGTGTGTGTTACACTCCCGCCAGCACCCGCAACGTGTGTGTTACACTCCCGCCAGTACCCGCAACGTGTGTCTTACACTCCCGCCAGCACCCGCAACGTGTGTGTTACACTCCCGCCAGCACCCGCAACGTGTGTGTTACACTCCCGCCAGCACCCGCAACGTGTGTATTACACTCCCGCCAGCACCCGCAACGTGTGTGTTACACTCCCGCCAGCACCCGCAACGTGTGTGTTACACTCCCGCCAGCACCCGCAATGTGTGTGTTACACTCCCGCCAGCACCCGCAATGTGTGTGTTACACTCCCGCCAGCACCCGCAATGTGTGTATTACACTCCCGCCAGTACCCGCAACGTGTGTGTTACACTCCCGCCCGCTCCTGCAACGTGTGTGTTACACTCCCGCCAGCACCCGCAACGTGTGTGTTACACTCCCGCCAGCACCCGCAATGTGTGTATTACACTCCCGCCAGCACCCGCAACGAGTGTGTTACACTTCCGCCCGCTCCTGCAACGTGTGTGTTACACTCCCGCCAGCACCCGCAACGTGTGTGTTACACTCCCGCCAGCACCCGCAATGTGTGTATTACACTCCCGCCAGTACCCGCAACGTGTGTGTTACACTCCCGCCCGCTCCTGCAACGTTTGTGTGACACTCCCGCCAGCACCCGCAATGTGTGTGTTACACTCCCGCCAGCACCCGCAATGTGTGTGTTACACTCCCGCCAGCACCCGCAACATGTGTGTTACACTCCCGCCCGCTCCTGCAACGTGTGTGTTAGACTCCCGCCAGTACCCGCAACGTGTGTGTTACACTCCCACCAGTACCCGCAATGTGTGTATTACACTCCCACCCGCACCCGCAACGTGTGTGTTAGACTCCCGCCCGCTCCTGCAACGTGTGTGTTACACTCCCGCCAGTACCCACAATGTGTGTATTACACTCCCGCCAGTACCCGCAACGTGTGTGTTACACTCCCGCCCGCTCCTGCAACGTGTGTGTTACACTCCCGCCAGTACCCGCAACGTGTGTGTTACACTCCCACCAGTACCCGCAACGTGTGTGTTACACTCCCGCCAGCACCCGCAATGTGTGTATTACACTCCCGCCAGTACCCGCAACGTGTGTGTTACACTCCCGCCAGCACCCGCAATGTGTGTATTACACTCCCGCCAGCACCCGCAATGTGTGTATTACACTCCCGCCAGTACCCACAATGTGTGTATTACACTCCCGCCAGTACCCGCAACGTGTGTGTTACACTCCCGCCCGCTCCTGCAACGTGTGTGTTACACTCCCGCCAGTACCCGCAACGTGTGTGTTACACTCCCACCAGTACCCGCAACGTGTGTGTTACACTCCCGCCAGCACCCGCAATGTGTGTATTACACTCCCGCCAGTACCCACAATGTGTGTATTACACTCCCGCCAGTACCCGCAACGTGTGTGTTACACTCCCGCCCGCTCCTGCAACGTGTGTGTTACACTCCCGCCAGCACCCGCAACGTGTGTGTTACACTCCCGCCAGTACCCGCAACGTGTGTGTTACACGCCCGCCCGCTCCTGCAACGTGTGTGTTACACTCCCGCCAGCACCCGCAACGTGTGTGTTACACTCCCGCCAGTACCCGCAACGTGTGTATTACACTCCCGCCAGCACCCGCAACGTGTGTGTTACACTCCCGCCAGCACCCGCAACGTGTTTGTTATACTCCCGCCAGCATCCGCAATGTGTGTATTACACTCCCGCCAGTACCCGCAATGTGTGTATTACACTCCCGCCAGTACCCGCAACGTGTGTGTTACACTCCCGCCCGCTCCTGCAACGTGTGTGTTACACTCCCGCCAGCATCCGCAATGTGTGTATTACACTCCCGCCAGCACCCGCAATGTGTGTGTTACACTCCCGCCAGCACCCGCAACGTGTGTGTTACACTCCCGCCAGCACCCGCAACGTGTGTGTTACACTCCCGCCAGTACCCGCAACGTGTGTATTACACTCCCGCCAGTACCCGCAACGTGTGTGTTACACTCCCGCCAGCAATCGCAACGTGTGTGTTACACTCCCGCCAGTACCCGCAACGTGTGTGTTACACTCCCACCAGCAATCGCAACGTGTGTGTTACACTCCCACCCGCTCCCGCAACGTGTGTGTTACACTCCCGCCAGCAATCGCAACGTCTGTGTTACACTCCCGCCAGCAATCGCAACGTGTGTGTTACACTCCCACCCGCTCCCGCAACGTGTGTATTACACTCCCGCCAGTACCCGCAACGTGTGTGTTACACTCCCGCCAGCACCCGCAACGTGTGTGTTACACTCCCGCCAGTACCCGCAACGTGTGTATTACACTCCCGCCAGCACCCGCAACGTGTGTGTTACACTCCCGCCAGTACCCGCAACGTGTGTGTTACACTCCCGCCCGCTCCTGCAACGTGTGTGTTACACTCCCGCCAGCACCCGCAACGTGTGTGTTACACTCCCGCCAGTACCCGCAACGTGTGTGTTACACTCCCGCCCGCTCCTGCAACGTGTGTGTTACACTCCCGCCAGCACCCGCAACGTGTGTGTTACACTCCCGCCCGCTCCTGCAACGTGTGTGTTACACTCCCGCCAGTACCCGCAACGTGTGTGTTACACTCCCGCCCGCTCCTGCAACGTGTGTGTTACACTCCCGCCAGCACCCGCAACGTGTGTGTTACACTCCCGCCAGTACCCGCAATGTGTGTATTACACTCCCGCCAGTACCCGCAACGTGTGTGTTACACTCCCGCCAGCATCCGCAATGTGTGTATTACACTCCCGCCAGCATCCGCAATGTGTGTATTACACTCCCGCCAGCACCCGCAACGTGTGTGTTACACTCCCGCCAGTACCCGCAACGTGTGTATTACACTCCCGCCAGTACCCGCAACGTGTGTGTTACACTCCCGCCAGCAATCGCAACGTGTGTGTTACACTCCCGCCAGTACCCGCAACGTGTGTGTTACACTTCCGCCCGCTCCTGCAACGTGTGTGTTACACTCCCGCCAGCACCCGCAATGTGTGTATTACACTCCCGCCAGCACCCGCAATGTGTGTATTACACTCCCGCCAGCACCCGCAACGTGTGTGTTACACTTCCGCCCGCTCCTGCAACGTGTGTGTTACACTCCCGCCAGTACCCACAATGTGTGTATTACACTCCCGCCAGTTCCCGCAACGTGTGTGTTACACTCCCGCCAGCACCCGCAATGTGTGTATTACACTCCCGCCAGCACCCGCAATGTGTGTATTACACTCCCGCCAGTACCCGCAACGTGTGTGTTACACTCCCGCCCGCTCCTGCAACGTGTGTGTTACACTCCCGCCAGCACCCGCAACGTGTGTGTTACACTCCCGCCAGTACCCGCAACGTGTGTGTTACACTTCCGCCAGCACCCGCAATGTGTGTATTACACTCCCGCCAGCACCCGCAACGTGTGTATTACACTCCTGCCAGCACCCGCAACGTGTGTGTTACACTTCCGCCCGCTCCTGCAACGTGTGTGTTACACTCCCGCCAGCACCCGCAACGTGTGTGTTACACTCCCGCCAGCACCCGCAATGTTTGTATTACACTCCCGCCAGTACCCGCAACGTGTGTGTTACACTCCCGCCCGCTCCTGCAACGTGTGTGTTACACTCCCGCCAGCACGCGCAACGTGTGTGTTACACTCCCGCCAGTACCCGCAACGTGTGTATTACACTCCCGCCAGCACCCGCAACGTGTGTGTTACACTTCCGCCAGCACCCGCAATGTGTGTGTTACACTCCCGCCAGCACCCGCAACGTGTGTATTACACTCCCGCCAGCACCCGCAACGTGTGTGTTACACTCCTGCCAGCACCCGCAATGTGTGTGTTACACTCCCGCCAGCAACCGCAACGTGTGTGTTACACTCCCGCCCGCTCCTGCAACGTGTGTGTTACACTCCCGCCAGCACCCGCAACGTGTGTGTTACACTCCCGCCAGTACCCGCAACGTGTGTGTTACACTCCCGCCAGCACCCGCAACGTGCGTGTTACACTCCCGCCCGCTCCTGCAACGTGTGTGTTACACTCCCGCCAGCACCCGCAACGTGTGTGTTACACTCCCGCCAGTACCCGCAACGTGTGTGTTACACTCCCGCCAGCACCCGCAACGTGTATGTTACACTCCCGCCAGTACCCGCAACGTGTGTGTTACACTCCCGCCAGCACCCGCAACGTGTGTGTTACACTCCCGCCAGTACCCGCAACGTGTGTGTTACACTCCCGCCAGCACCCGCAACGTGTGTATTACACTCCCGCCAGCACCCGCAACGTGTGTGTTACACTCCCGCCAGCACCCGCAATGTGTGTGTTACACTCCCGCCAGCACCCGCAATGTGTGTGTTACACTCCCGCCAGCACCCGCAATGTGTGTATTACACTCCCGCCAGTACCCGCAACGTGTGTGTTACACTCCCGCCCGCTCCTGCAACGTGTGTGTTACACTCCCGCCAGCACCCGCAACGTGTGTGTTACACTCCCGCCAGCACCCGCAATGTGTGTATTACACTCCCGCCAGCACCCGCAACGAGTGTGTTACACTTCCGCCCGCTCCTGCAACGTGTGTGTTACACTCCCGCCAGCACCCGCAACGTGTGTGTTACACTCCCGCCAGCACCCGCAATGTGTGTATTACACTCCCGCCAGTACCCGCAACGTGTGTGTTACACTCCCGCCCGCTCCTGCAACGTTTGTGTGACACTCCCGCCAGCACCCGCAATGTGTGTGTTACACTCCCGCCAGCACCCGCAATGTGTGTGTTACACTCCCGCCAGCACCCGCAACATGTGTGTTACACTCCCGCCCGCTCCTGAAACGTGTGTGTTAGACTCCCGCCAGTACCCGCAACGTGTGTGTTACACTCCCACCAGTACCCGCAATGTGTGTATTACACTCCCACCCGCACCCGCAACGTGTGTGTTAGACTCCCGCCCGCTCCTGCAACGTGTGTGTTACACTCCCGCCAGTACCCACAATGTGTGTATTACACTCCCGCCAGTACCCGCAACGTGTGTGTTACACTCCCGCCCGCTCCTGCAACGTGTGTGTTACACTCCCGCCAGTACCCGCAACGTGTGTGTTACACTCCCACCAGTACCCGCAACGTGTGTGTTACACTCCCGCCAGCACCCGCAATGTGTGTATTACACTCCCGCCAGTACCCGCAACGTGTGTGTTACACTCCCGCCAGCACCCGCAATGTGTGTATTACACTCCCGCCAGCACCCGCAATGTGTGTATTACACTCCCGCCAGTACCCACAATGTGTGTATTACACTCCCGCCAGTACCCGCAACGTGTGTGTTACACTCCCGCCCGCTCCTGCAACGTGTGTGTTACACTCCCGCCAGCACCCGCAACGTGTGTGTTACACTCCCGCCAGTACCCGCAACGTGTGTGTTACATTCCCGCCCGCTCCTGCAACGTGTGTGTTACACTCCCGCCAGCACCCGCAACGTGTGTGTTACACTCCCGCCAGTACCCGCAACGTGTGTGTTACACTCCCGCCCGCGCCCGCAACGTGTTTGTTATACTCCCGCCAGCATCCGCAATGTGTGTATTACACTCCCGCCAGCACCCGCAACGTGTGTGTTACACTCCCGCCAGCACCCGCAACGTGTTTGTTATACTCCCGCCAGCATCCGCAATGTGTGTATTACACTCCCGCCAGTACCCGCAATGTGTGTATTACACTCCCGCCAGTACCCGCAACGTGTGTGTTACACTCCCGCCAGCATCCGCAATGTGTGTATTACACTCCCGCCAGCATCCGCAATGTGTGTATTACACTCCCGCCAGCACCCGCAACGTGTGTGTTACACTCCCGCCAGTACCCGCAACGTGTGTATTACACTCCCGCCAGTACCCGCAACGTGTGTGTTACACTCCCGCCAGCAATCGCAACGTGTGTGTTACACTCCCGCCAGTACCCGCAACGTGTGTATTACACTCCCGACAGTACCCGCAACGTGTGTGTTACACTCCCGCCAGCAATCGCAACGTGTGTGTTACACTCCCGCCAGCAATCGCAACGTGTGTGTTACACTCCCGCCAGCAATCGCAACGTGTGTGTTACACTCCCGCCCGCTCCTGCAACGTGTGTGTTACACTCCCGCCAGCAATCGCAACGTGTGTGTTACACTCCCACCCGCTCCCGCAACGTGTGTGTTACACTCCCGCCAGCAATCGCAACGTGTGTGTTACACTCCTGCCAGCAATCGCAACGTGTGTGTTACACTCCCACCCGCTCCCGCAACGTGTGTATTACACTCCCGCCAGTACCCGCAACGTGTGTGTTACACTCCCACCAGCAATCGCAACGTGTGTGTTACACTCCCACCCGCTCCCGCAACGTGTGTATTACACTCCCGCCAGTACCCGCAATGTGTGTATTACACTCCCGCCAGCACCCGCAACGTGTGTGTTACACTCCCGCCCGCTCCTGCAACGTGTGTGTTATACTCCCGTCCGCACCCGCAACGTGTGTGTTACACTTCCGCCTGCTCCTGCAACGTGTGTGTTACACTCCCGCCAGTACCCGCAATGTGTGTATTACACTCCCGCCAGCACCCGCAACGTGTGTGTTACACTCCCGCCAGCACCCGCAACGTGTGTGTTACACTCCCACCAGTACCCGCAATGTGTGTATTACACTCCCGCCAGCACCCGCAACGTGTGTGTTACACTCCCGCCAGCACCCGCAATGTGTGTGTTACACTCCCGCCAGCACCCGCAATGTGTGTATTACACTCCCGCCAGTACCCGCAACGTGTGTGTTACACTCCCGCCCGCTCCTGCAACGTGTGTGTTACACTCCCGCCAGCACCCGCATCGTGTGTGTTACACTCCCGCCAGTACCCGCAACGTGTGTGTTACACTCCCGCCAGCACCCGCAATGTGTGTATTACACTCCCGCCAGCACCCGCAACGTGTGTGTTACCCTTCCGCCCGCTCCTGCAACGTGTGTGTTACACTCCCGCCAGCACCCGCAATGTGTGTATTACACTCCCGCCAGCACCCGCAATGTGTGTATTACACTCCCGCCAGCACCCGCAACGTGTGTGTTACACTCCCACCAGCACCCGCAACTTGTGTGTTACACTCCCGCCAGCACCCGCAATGTGTGTATTACACTCCCGCCAGTACCCGCAACGTGTGTGTTACACTCCCGCCCGCTCCTGCAACGTGTGTGTTACACTCCCGCCAGCACCCGCAACGTGTGTGTTACACTCCCGCCAGTACCCGCAACGTGTGTGTTACACTCCCGCCAGCACCCGCAACGTGTGTGTTACACTCCCGCCAGTACCCGCAACGTGTGTGTTACACTCCCGCCAGCACCCGCAACGTGTGTGTTACACTCCCGCCAGTACCCGCAACGTGTGTCTTACACTCCCGCCAGCACCCGCAACGTGTGTGTTACACTTCCGCCAGCACCCGCAATGTGTGTGTTACACTCCCGCCAGCACCCGCAACGTGTGTATTACACTCCCGCCAGCACCCGCAACGTGTGTGTTACACTCCCGCCAGCACCCGCAATGTGTGTGTTACACTCCCGCCAGCACCCGCAACGTGCGTGTTACACTCCCGCCCGCTCCTGCAACGTGTGTGTTACACTCCCGCAAGCACCCGCAACGTGTGTGTTACACTCCCGCAAGCACCCGCAACGTGTGTTTTACACTCCCGCCAGTACCCGCAACGTGTGTGTTACACTCCCGCCAGCACCCGCAATGTGTGTGTTACACTCCCGCCAGCACCCGCAACGTGTGTATTACACTCCCGCCAGCACCCGCAACGTGTGTGTTACACTCCCGCCAGCACCCGCAACGTGTGTGTTACACTCCCGCCAGTACCCGCAACGTGTGTGTTACACTCCCGCCAGCACCCGCAACGTGTGTGTTACACTCCCGCCAGTACCCGCAACGTGTGTATTACACTCCCGCCAGCACCCGCAACGTGTGTGTTACACTTCCGCCAGCACCCGCAATGTGTGTGTTACACTCCCGCCAGCACCCGCAACGTGTGTATTACACTCCCGCCAGCACCCGCAACGTGTGTGTTACACTCCCGCCAGCACCCGCAATGTGTGTGTTACACTCCCGCCAGCACCCGCAACGTGTGTGTTACACTCCCGCCCGCTCCTGCAACGTGTGTGTTACACTCCCGCCAGCACCCGCAACGTGTGTGTTACACTCCCGCCAGTACCCGCAACGTGTGTGTTACACTCCCGCCAGCACCCGCAACGTGCGTGTTACACTCCCGCCCGCTCCTGCAACGTGTGTGTTACACTCCCGCCAGCACCCGCAACGTGTGTTTTACACTCCCGCCAGTACCCGCAACGTGTGTGTTACACTCCCGCCAGCACCCGCAACGTGTGTGTTACACTCCCGCCAGTACCCGCAACGTGTGTGTTACACTCCCGCCAGCACCCGCAACGTGTGTGTTACACTCCCGCCAGTACCCGCAACGTGTGTGTTACACTCCCGCCAGCACCCGCAATGTGTGTATTACACTCCCGCCAGCACCCGCAACGTGTGTGTTACACTTCCGCCAGCACCCGCAATGTGTGTGTTACACTCCCGCCAGCACCCGCAACGTGTGTATTACACTCCCGCCAGCACCCGCAACGTGTGTGTTACACTCCCGCCAGCACCCGCAATGTGTGTGTTACACTCCCGCCAGCACCCACAATGTGTGTGTTACACTCCCGCCAGCACCCGCAATGTGTGTATTACACTCCCGCCAGTACCCGCAACGTGTGTGTTACACTCCCGCCCGCTCCTGCAACGTGTGTGTTACACTCCCGCCAGCACCCGCAACGTGTGTGTTACACTCCCGCCAGCACCCGCAATGTGTGTATTACACTCCCGCCAGCACCCGCAACGTGTGTGTTACACTTCCGCCCGCTCCTGCAACGTGTGTGTTACACTCCCGCCAGCACCCGCAACGTGTGTGTTACACTCCCGCCCGCTCCTGCAACGTTTGTGTGACACTCCCGCCAGCACCCGCAATGTGTGTGTTACACTCCCGCCAGCACCCGCAACATGTGTGTTACACTCCCGCCCGCTCCTGCAACGTGTGTGTTAGACTCCCGCCAGTACCCGCAACGTGTGTGTTACACTCCCACCAGTACCCGCAATGTGTGTATTACACTCCCACCCGCACCCGCAACGTGTGTGTTAGACTCCCGCCCGCTCCTGCAACGTGTGTGTTATACTCCCACCAGTACCCGCAACGTGTGTGTTACACTCCCACCAGTACCCGCAATGTGTGTATTACACTCCCGCCAGTACCCACAATGTGTGTATTACACTCCCGCCAGTACCCGCAACGTGTGTGTTACACTCCCGCCAGTACCCGCAACGTGTGTGTTACACTCCCGCCAGTACCCGCAACGTGTGTGTTACACTCCCACCAGTACCCGCAACGTGTGTGTTACACTCCCGCCAGCACCCGCAATGTGTGTATTACACTCCCGCCAGTACCCACAATGTGTGTATTACACTCCCGCCAGTACCCGCAACGTGTGTGTTACACTCCCGCCCGCTCCTGCAACGTGTGTGTTACACTCCCGCCAGCACCCGCAACGTGTGTGTTACACTCCCGCCAGTACCCGCAACGTGTGTGTTACACGCCCGCCCGCTCCTGCAACGTGTGTGTTACACTCCCGCCAGCACCCGCAACGTGTGTGTTACACTCCCGCCAGTACCCGCAACGTGTGTATTACACTCCCGCCAGCACCCGCAACGTGTGTGTTACACTCCCGCCAGCACCCGCAACGTGTTTGTTATACTCCCGCCAGCATCCGCAATGTGTGTATTACACTCCCGCCAGTACCCGCAATGTGTGTATTACACTCCCGCCAGTACCCGCAACGTGTGTGTTACACTCCCGCCCGCTCC
Organism: Leuresthes tenuis; assembly: GCF_036924035.1. Classification (NCBI taxonomy): domain Eukaryota; kingdom Metazoa; phylum Chordata; class Actinopteri; order Atheriniformes; family Atherinopsidae; genus Leuresthes; species Leuresthes tenuis. The sequence goes on along the minus strand of NW_027325358.1, from coordinate 37,624,319 downwards.
TGCAACGTGTGTGTTACACTCCCGCCAGCATCCGCAATGTGTGTATTACACTCCCGCCAGCACCCGCAATGTGTGTGTTACACTCCCGCCAGCACCCGCAACGTGTGTGTTACACTCCCGCCAGCACCCGCAACGTGTGTGTTACACTCCCGCCAGTACCCGCAACGTGTGTATTACACTCCCGCCAGTACCCGCAACGTGTGTGTTACACTCCCGCCAGTACCCGCAACGTGTGTGTTACACTCCCGCCAGTACCCGCAACGTGTGTGTTACACTCCCGCCAGCAATCGCAACGTGTGTGTTACACTCCCGCCAGCACCCGCAACGTGTGTGTTACACTCCCACCAGCAATCGCAACGTGTGTGTTACACTCCCACCCGCTCCCGCAACGTGTGTGTTACACTCCCGCCAGCAATCGCAACGTCTGTGTTACACTCCCGCCAGCAATCGCAACGTGTGTGTTACACTCCCACCCGCTCCCGCAACGTGTGTATTACACTCCCGCCAGTACCCGCAACGTGTGTGTTACACTCCCGCCAGCAATCGCAACGTGTGTGTTACACTCCCGCCAGCAATCGCAACGTGTGTGTTACACTCCCGCCCGCTCCTGCAACGTGTGTGTTACACTCCCGCCAGCAATCGCAACGTGTGTGTTACACTCCCGCCAGCAATCGCAACGTGTGTGTTACACTCCCGCCCGCTCCACATGAGGATCCATGGGGAACAGATGGAAACAGTTTGGAATTGGGGAAGACAATCAGACACTTGACACAAGAGGAAGAGCAAGGTACCTGAAACGAGAGAGAAGTTAGTATTTCAAAATAAAACAGGAAATGACGAGACATGAATGAAAACATAAAACGTGACAGCATCACAGTAACTATACATTAACTGAGAGAATCATAAGAAGCTGTCTGTTTTTTTCTAAATGAGACTTTACTGTTATACAAACACTGATATGCAACAGGTTTGATATAGAAATTAATTAAATAAGTTGTTTCTATATTAAGTGTAAAAATGTTCACCTTAATGTGACAGCAAAAACTCCGAAGCATCAAGAATGTATTTTTTATACAGAAGTCTTGAGAGGTAGGATAAGTGAGAAAAATCTTTTTTTTCTTTTAAATATTTGTAAAGAGTTGATAAAAACAGAATTCAATTACTTTTAATTCACATAAAGCAATATTTTATTCACAATAGAAAATAGGAAACAGTAAATGTTCATAGTGAGATATTGCATAATTTCATTGAAAATAATGACTATTTTCTCTGCTGGTTTGGAAGCTGTGCTGCTTCAGAGGATCATCCTTGTACTTCTGACAATTGATATCTGTTATGATGAGTAACCATTCCAACAGAGTTGTTTACAAATGGGAACAGTTGACTAAGCTTTCTAAATGCCTGAAAAAAAGTCCTGAAATCCTTGTTGACTTGAAGAGGACAAGCCTTGGATGTCAAGTAGGAGACAGACAGAGGAATTGAAGTTTAAACCAAGTCTTCCCTTGTTACAAATGGGGAATGTCAGATAGAAAATAAAATGTATAAGCTTGGAGCGCTGAGGACACAGCAAGAATATTGAGAAGGCAGTATTATGTGCTTTACTGAGATGTGCCTAAATGAGCAGATGCCAGACTCAAACACGTTTATACCTACCTTTCAGACAGTACAGGCAGACAGACATCAGGAGCAGCGGCACAAGCAAGGGCAAAGGCATTACAGTGCTTGTTAACAACAGTCTAATCTTGGACATATCACTGAAAAGGAAAGTATCCTAATTTATTCCAGCTGCCATCGGGCGAAAGGCAGGGTACACTCTAGATGGGTTGGAGGGCCAACACAGAGACAAACGAGACAAACTACCATGCACACTCACCGTGACTCGTAGAGTCAATTCAGAATCACAGACTAACCTAACATGCACATTTTAGGATGCTGAGAGGAAGCCAGAGTACCCAGAGAGACCCTTTGCATGCACAGGGAGAATATTAACAAATTGATAAATATTGATAAAACTCCACATAGAAACGCCCCAGCTATGATTCAAACTAGAAGCCTCTTGCTGTGAGGTAAGCGTGCTAATCACCACACCTCCATAGAGCTTGTCAACTGCTCCATCAGAGTGAATATAAAGTTGAAATTATTCTATTAAAATATTGAACATATATCAACTATACACCCATCATTCAGTTGTAACCTGTGACAGTATGGACTTTGAAGAAGTGGTTTCAGGAAGCTGAAAAGGAAGAAGCTGGGATGTTTTGAGGCCACAATCTGCTAGCCACACGTAGATGATATCAATACCATGATTGTGTGTGTAACAGACTATGTCAGCTTCTGCTTTTTGACATAACATAACCTAGATCACTAGTGACCTGAAAAAGCCGATGGGTTATTGAGAAGTTATAACAGAGGAAATATTACAGAGAGAAAAAGGGTGTATGGAAATAAATCTAAAAAGCAAGCTCCTGCAGAACAATGTGAAGTATTTGCAAATAATAAGGGCTAAAAATAATAATAATAATAATAATGCATTTTATTTATAATGCACTTTACATTTACACTTTACAACAAAATCTCAAAGTGTTACAGTGGGATAAAAGACAATTAATAAGATAAAAGCAGGGGCAGTAAGATGCAAATAAAATTAGAGAGTCCATTAAATGCAGAAAGAAATAAAAAACAGGACAGAGAATTTAAAGGGAGCTCATGAAAAACATTGGGTAAAAAGAAAGGTTTTCAGGCCTGTTTTGAAGTGTTTCACGGTCTGTGGAGCCCTCAGATGTGGAGGCAGAGCTTTCCACAGTCGAGGGACAGCGTAAGAAAAGGCCCGGTCTCCCATGGTGTGGGAGCGAGTTCTGGGAGTGTGAAGAAGGTTGGTGTTGGAGGAACAGAGAGAGCGTGAAGGACAGTGAAGGGTAAAAAGGTCTTTTAAGTAAGATGGCACATTACTATTCGGGCAGTGTAAGGTGAGCAGAAAGATCACATACTTTAAGGTAAAGTAGGATCCAACTGATGGAAATCGGGATAGAGTAAGTGAGCTGAGTATTTCAGTAGAGTCAGTCCAGAAAAGATTTATTAACATTATTAACTTTATGCGTCTTGCCTGCCTCCAGCTACACAGACTCAACACCCTACCTGCACCCACAGATTCCCTGTATCACCTTCAGTGTCACCCTGCACCTCAATCACGGATCTCAACAAAACCTCACCAACATACAGTATGTCCCCACATCAAGACACTCTTTTTCAGTCTGAGTCCAATGTAAGTGATGCTGGAATGATGAAGGTACCTCGATATCCCTCTCCTCCTCTGGAAATAATGGGAGGCTGGTAACCCAGGGAAGCCTCGAAGGGGGACAGACCAGTAGCTGAGGAGTTAAAGGAATTATGTGCATACTCCACCCAGCATAATTGTTGCTTCCAGGTGGACGGATTGTTACACACAACACAATAGAGTGTGGCCTCAAGCTCCTGGTTGAGTCGCTCCATCTGGCCATCGGACCTAGGATGGTATCCAGAACTTAAAGAAACCTTAGTCCTGAGAGCTGTGCAAAACGATTTCCAAACCTGGAATCTGAACTGAGGTCCCCAGTAAGAGACAATCTCTGAGGGGATGCCATGGAGTCGAAAAACATGGTTGGTGAGTAGATCAGCAATATCGGCGGATGATGGTAATTTATTTAAGGGAATGAAGTGAACAGATTTAGTAAAACGGTCAATTATGATGAGAATAGTGGTTTTACCTTGAGATGGACCAGGGCCGACCGGGGACCTCAAGGGGTTGCAGAAAACCAGACAGAGGGCAGTTGTTGGTCTTTTTCCTGGTGCAGATTTTGCAGGATGAGACATGTTCCTTGGTGTCAGATTCCAGTGAGGACCACCAGAAGTAGTGTTGCAGCATGATAATAATCCGCTGGATACCAGGATGACAGGCAAACTTGGAGGAGTGGGCCCACTAGATGACAGCTGAACAAGCTGTTAATGGAACATAATGACGATTAGGAGGACTGCAGCCCGGGTCGGGAATGGTAGTTAATCCTTGACGGATGTGGGTATCTACCTGCCACATTACTCCTTCCACTTGGTAGGTAGATGCCAGAATGCGTGAGGGTTCAGTGGATTCCTCTCCACAGGAAAACTATTGCGGGAACCTGGACGATAGGAAATGGAAAAGGAAAAATGACCAAAAAACAGAGACCAGCTGGCTTGATATGAGTTTAATCTTTTATAGATAAAAGAGGTTCTTATTGTCTGTCCATACTAGATAAGGTTGCTTGGCTCCTTCTAACCAGTGCCTTCCTTTCTCGAGGGCAAGTTTAATGGCCAAAAGCTCTTGATTACCGACATCATAATTTTGTTCAGCAGGAGACAACCGTGTCAAGAAAAAGGCACAGGGATGCAGCTTACCTTCCTTCTCAGAATGCTGTGAGAGAGCTCCACCAACACCAGTGTATGAAGCATCCACCTTCAGAATTAAGTGATGTTCAGGATCCGGTTGGGTGAGAATAGGTGCCAAGGCAAATCTCTCCTTTAACTGATAGAACACCTGGTCTACCTCCTGGTTCCAGGAGAAAACAGTCTTGACAGAAGTGAGCCTGGTGAGAGGTGATGCAACAATACTATACTTCTTATGAATCGGCGATAGAAGTTGGTGAGACCCAGAAACCTTTGGAGCTGTTTCCGATTAGTGGGTGCTGGCCATTCCACCACAGCTTTGAACTTGTCCAGATCCGTCTTCACTTTCCCACCATGGAAGATGTAACCATGGAAGGTGACAGAGGAGACGTGAAACTCAAACTTCTCTGCTTTAATGTAAAGGCAATTCTCTGCCAGCTGCAGGACCAACCAGACATGTTGGCGATGCTCTTGGGGAGATTTGGAGAAGATGAGTATGTCATCAAGGTAAACAAAGACAAACAGGTTTAGGTAATCGTGGAGAACATTGTTGATCAGTGTCTGGAGCACAGCTGGAGCATTGGTGAGGCCAAATGGCATTACAAAATACTCTATATGTCCGAGTAGAGTGTTGAAGGCTATCTTCCACTTGTCACCCTCTCGAATTCTAATCAAATGGTAAGCATTGTGGAGGTCTAATTTTGTGAAGATAGTGGACCTCTGTATGGGTTCAAAAGCTGAGGTGATGAGGGGAAGAGGGTTTTTGTTTTTCATAGAAATTTGATTCAGTCTTATCCTTTTTCTGCACAAAGAAAAATCCTGCACCTACGGGAGAGGAGGAACGTCTGATAATGCCTGATGCAAACACAGGGCTCAGTCTTTACTGAAGATGGTGTTGAGGTCGTTGTATTCAGAGGGTATGGAAGACAGATCTGCTGGTGGCTCAGCTGACACTGGAGGAGGGTTACAGGGAGACTGGAGAGCAAATTTCAGACAGACAAACATAACAAACTCCAACTTTCTAAACGGTGGTTGGCCCAATGGATGTGGGGATTATGTAATGCTGTGGAATGCTAGCGCCAGGAAACAAAAGGAGCTCAGTGGTTTCGCTGTGATTACCAGAGACAATTAACATGATTGGACAGGTCTTGTGGGAAATGATTGTCAGTACTATCCCATTCAGGGTCATGACTGAGATGGGGGGGTCAAGGGAACCAAGGGAAGATCGAGTTGGTTAACCACACTGGGATCGATTAAGTTTTGTTCTGCTCCAGAATCCACGAGCGCCTGGAGACGGTGTATTTTCCCCACTTGAAATGGTGACAGAAAGGGTAAGCCGAGGATGATCTTGTCTTTGCTCTCCGCCCACCAGTAATCCTGCCCCTACTGATGGGTGCTGTCTTTTGGACAGTCAGGGCAGTTAAAACAGTGTTTGCATTCCCTGGGAGTCAACCGAGCCTTTCCCACCTGCATAGGTTCAGGGTAGTCCACAGGAGACGGTAATGCAGGTAGAATAATTTTCACTGGGTTAGGTGCAGTATTCTCTTGCCGAAACATTTCGAGGAAAGGCTGAAATGGTCAGGAACTTCTCTCCCTCCGGCGCTCAGTCAGTCTATTGTCAAGTCGATTAAGAGTGGTGACTAAATCCTCAAAAGAGGCTGACTCCTCCCTGGTCACTAACTGTTTTTTAATTTGTTGTTTAATGTATTCACCAATACCCCCTGAAGCATAGGCCCACAAGCCACCCTGTCTCGGCTGCTAAGATGCGAAACTCAACAATGAATTCGGCGACAGGTTGATTGTCCTGTTTCAGGTTTAATAGCCTCTTAACTGTGTTGGACCCTTTTAAGGGGTGGCAAAAAGTTCTATGAAATTGGTCTTGAAAAGAGGTGAATGAAGTCAACAGAATATGTCAATTCAACAGAATATGAATGAAAATATGCTAATGTCCAGTCAACTGCCCTACCCCTTAGAATAGCGATAACATAGGATATGTTAGAGGCATCGAAGGTGAAAGAGCAACTGGAGAAGGAAACCGCCACACTTTCTCACTTCCAGTGGCAGTTTTAGATTTAATTACTTAGATTTAATTATTTAAACCCACAAATCTTTGCAGAAACAGACAGTTTTTTATTGTAACAATAAAAGTGAATCCAGTTATTTAACTATTGCAATTACAACAGAAACACTTTTTAAGGTGCACAATCTCCACTCCAACAATGCCAAAAGACAATGAGGCAATTCTGCACAAATACTTTGAATTAGAAAACACACTAAATAAAATCTAATTATTACACTATTGCACTAAGAACAGAAAACACAAACTAAAACTAAAACCTAACCTTTCTGGCCTTCCTTGATGTATAATCATCAATAATGTCATCATACGAAATCTGCTCCCTTATTGAGTGATTGATACTGATGACAGCAAGGCCAGTGAGTCGTTCCTGAGACATAGTTGACCTCAGGTACAACTTAATCAACTTTAGTTTTAAAAATATCCTTTCTGCTTGAGCCACAGTGACTGGCAGAGTAAGTGCAATCCTGAGAGCAGTCCAGAAGTTGGGGTAGATCTCCGATAGATCCTTATTATGCATAGAAGTGATAAGCTCAAGGAGGCTCATGTTTTTTGATGACAGTATGAGTATTATTTTTTTTCCAATGTGGAAAACCTCTCATTGATGGCTGATGTGGCTGCATCAAGGACAACATTGAAGAATCCAACTTCCTAAGTGCATCACTGCATTCATATGAGAAGTGACGCTTTGTGGACTTCAGCCTTTTTTGTTTCAAAACAGCCTCCATATTCATTTCTCTTTACAAAGGTTTTGGCCACTATCTGTGTGGCCACAAAGCCACTTGCCCTGTAGCTCTGGAGATCTTGTGCAGTCTTCTTCAAAAGACTCACAACTAGGTCCACATGCATATTAGGAGACTGCATGAATTTGCTGACATGCTGTATTGCAGATAGCATGTCATACCAAACAACCGTGCAGATGCTGAAGCAGTGCGACCCCACCTTCTCAGACAAAGACTGGGCCTCTATGGTCAGTCTGCTATAAAGACTGGGTCTTTATAGCAGGGTCTTTGGTGTTGTCTCTCATCTCGATTAAAGTCTTTCTCACGGCAGCTCCTGGTACCTCATGGGCTCGACACTCTTGACCTTGCTCTCCCACCTTGTTTCTGCCCACAACTTTAAGGTGATATTCACATGGTTCTTCAGTACGGCCCATCTTTGGATGGTGGCTGAAAGCAATGTGTAAAGCTTTTTCCGGACACCTAAGTAACTCATAGCATCAACAGATACCTTAGCAGCATCAAACACAACTAAATTCAATGTATGCACCCCATATGGCACAAACAGAGCTCAGGGATTCTTTTCTAAGAGCCTAGCTTGAACTCCCTTATTTTTGCCATCCATTGTTTGCCCCGTTGTCATATGACTGTCCTCTGCAGTCTTCAAAAGGAATTCCCAACTCCTCAAGTCTCGTCAGGATCATGGATGCCAAGTGCTGGCCTGTGGATTCCTCCGCCTCCACAAATCCCATAAAATGTTCCCTGATATGGGGCTTCTCCATCAGTGACACTACTCTAATGACCATTGACAACTGTTCTGTGTGGCTTATATCCAGGGTGCAGTCCAGAATTATTGAAAAAAGAAAACTTTGCATGCTTGATGTCATCCACCATAGCGGATATGATTTTGCGGCTCAACAAATCAATCAGCTCATTCTGCACATTATGACCCAGGTAGCTGTTGTGACTCTGTTGCTGTTCCTCTTTTGACATGGTTAAGGTGAGCTTTCGTAATGAGATCAAATCTGGCCATAAGTTCGACCTCTTTGAGGGAATTCCCATTTGATGGTGTGAACAGTGTTTCTGTGTCCCCTTAGAGCCACATTTTGAACTGTCAGTCACTGCACAATAACAGTGAAATGTGTCAGCACTGCTCTCCATCTCACCCTCTCATCCTCAAGAAGAGCTATCTCCTGCTTATCAATAGTTTCCCCACTTCTTTACCTCACTGCCAGTTCCTTCCATGGTTTCATGCAATTGAGGTGTTCTAGACTGTTTTCATATGATGTGAGGTAAGCGCTCGCATATTTCCAATTTGCCATTCCTGAACTTGTGAAGTGAATGTTCCTCTTGGAAAACAATTTGCAGCAGAAGCCAAAGAGGCTATTGTTCTTCATGGAATACATCAGCCAACGCCTTGCCATCTTTTCACCACTAATCAATGTCTGTTTAAAATATTGGTGGTGGCAACTTCTCCCATCACTCTCATTGCTATGGAAAACAAATTCAGGTGGCAATATACTGGGTCCTCTATGAACCAGCTCTGTGTGAATCCTCTCAGTCAAAGGACAAGTTAGCAGGGTTGGTTCATCATCAGGCTCATCATCAGCAGTGGGGCTGAGTGGGGGTTTAACTCCAGGCATTTCTATCAGACAGCATATTGGCACATAGCAGATTGGCACATATTGGCACATTGGCTCAAAGCTCATAGTAGTGAAATATAACTCATAGGCCCACTAGGCAGATATTTGTGGAGATATTTGTGGAGACATATGAGTACCCGAGGACATGGATGGTAGCTCATCCTGAAGGGTCGAGATCGTTCCAGAAGAGGCCTATGTAGCTGATGAGGTAGATGGCTGCTCCTCATCCTGAAGCACTGAGACTTTTCATTCAGAGTCTTGTCTAGCGGGGAAAGTGGGTGGTTCATCCTGACCAGTAGCAGAGGATGCTCCAAAATATTTTAGAAGTGCCCCTGAAATTGCAATTGAAATTGACATCAAAAGACAGCAAGCTACACAACAACTCTTATACAAAACATCCATGAATTGCAAATTTAAATCAACACCCCTTTACATGCTAAATGTCTGTCATTAGACGCTATATTAATCTGTATTTCAGGGAGGAACAATTAGCTCCTTGGTTACTGCCTTGAATTCTGTGCTTGGCACAATTTTATTTATGACTGGTTAAACTATGCTTTGTCACGAAATAGAATTGTAGCAAATGGCAAATGTTCGTCTTTGGAACTATCTACAGATATGAAAAATTCTGTCGGCTAATTACAGGGCCCAGCGTTAACCTAAATGATGGAAATAAATAATAACTGAACTTGTAACAGTTTTGCAAAGCACAATCTTATGGCGAAATTAGATCTTGTGAATGTTGAGTTAAGAACTAATTATTGTTGTATAAGCATAGCAAGCATCCTAGCAAGATGGCTAACAAACGCAAGAGTTATATACCACCAATTAACATTAGCCCTTCATTCATGACATGGATGATGGATACCGCAATCATACAGAGAGAACATAGTTGCATACCTTTATCCTTTGCTCATTTCTCCCCTTCTTCTTTTCTTTTTTGCCTGAATTTGGCACCTGATGGCTTTGACCTTTTTCTGTCCATCTCTGTTTATTTGGCACTCGACAATCAACAGATTTACCATGATCCCCCAACACTGTCACTCATGACCAGAAGTCAAGACTAAACCAATTCACCTGGGTGACCACATAATCATTTTGTATCACCTAGTTTTATTAACCATTTCACACAATTCAGAAAAACGTGCAGGAATTATAGGCTGTATTTAAAACATTATGAATGAGACGTGTGTTACTTAGAAGATCATTAGTGTATTACACAATACATGGTTCGGCATTGAAGGCGCAGGAGAAGTAGATGATTGTTCGAGATCTGCGGAAGAAACAGACAGACACTTGTGAGCATTTCGGATTAGTTCAAAAACTTAATCCGAATGCTGATCTTTGGAAACCTGTTGTTCCTCCAGGAAACGCAGGGCGTTCTCGTGTTCGCTGAGCATGATTCTCTGTCTCGCGAGAGCTGATTTGACTGTGTCCGCTGGGTCCATTTTAATGGCTGGATTGTGCTGTCATGGCTATGGAATAGCCGATACTCACAGGGAGGGACCCAAGAGCAGACTGACACTAAGAGATGGGAGAAAGAAACTGATTTATTAGAGATAATGGTGTATGGTTGGTCCACAGAAAGTCCCGTCCAGCAATGGCTCTAGGAAGAGAGAGTACTTGAATAAAAATAGTAGTTTCCACATTTGGGACTTACTATGTTTCCAGGAAGGTTTCCGAGCCAGGGGAGGGTAATGATGACACTGGCTGTGGTGTGGTTTGTCCAGAATGGCAGCAGGACAAGTGGGCAGGTATGAAGTGGGTAGGCAGAGTAGAGTGTAGGTGTTAATCTGGGCACTGTGAAGAGAAAAGTGATCTCGGAAGAGGCAAGGTTGCACTGGGGAACAAAGGTAAACGCACAATAAGTCATAGGACGGTTTAACTGGTATCACTAAGACAATACTGGGGAACCTGATTACCATCAGAGACTGGAATCTGGTGAAGTCTGGTCCTGCACATCCTTAAGAAGCCAGAACTAATGAACGCAGACGACCAGCAGGGTTATTGGATGGAGCAGTATGTATCAGGAATATTTCCAAGAAAGTAGAAAATTCTTTCAGTCTATTATTGTCTTTGTTTCTTCTGGGGTCTAGAGACCTGTGAGGATTCTATAAATTAGTGTTCTGATGTATGAGGAAGACAGAGTGAGGTCACTCCTCTCTGCTATCTCACAGCTGCAGCTCACTGTGTGTGTCTGTGTGCGTATGTGTGTATGCTGAGATATAGTATATAAACAAGTAGCTGTGGGAACACAATGGACAGAATTTAGCTGTAGATCAGCTGTATTCACAAAATCTGAGGCATGTTATGATGAAGGACTTCTCAGCATGGTTGTGTGTAAGTTTAATTGTGCTTTAGAAGAAAACTATAGAACAGACATAAACAGAAGATTATCTTTAATATCGCTGAAGAACTGTGTTATTGCTATCACCGCTATCCCTCTGTTAATTCATTGTCTTGCTTGTATGGCCCTCACTTGCCTCTCTATCTAAATCCCTGCATCCAAACCTTCTGTTGCTTTATTACAGTCTGTCTTTACCCAGGTATTGTTATTGGAATGGGTATAAGTACAGTTCTTAAAACCTTATCCTCAGGCCCATGCTTACTACACAGTATTTTGTTTAAACATGGTTTGTAACCAACCAATTAGCATTCCATTAATTTTTTGAAGGATGCCATAATCATAAGCAAGCCATCTCTTATCCTATAGTTCATTATTCTTTCAGCCATTACTTTGTATTCGAGGTAAACATAAGAAACTTGTGCTGAAGAGAAAAAAATGGACCAGACTCAGTGAATAATTCCCGATGTAGACCAGTGAGCAGTGCTGACCTACATGTCATTGGGGCCATCAGGTGGGAACCTCCTTTCATCAGTGTTTCATCTAGTTGGGCCCACGACACCTCCAGAGTCACTCCCCTAATGCCAGCCATCACTGCTCCTCACACCACAACAGACATTTTTTTTTCCATAACCACAAGCTGCCCCAGCCTCTCACCAACAGCACACCAGTCATAGCGGGGTGGGGATACAATTTGTTAATTAAATACTTTCTAGTTGAATGTTTACGTTCTATAATTCGGACAATGTGTGTTTTACGGCACTACACCGGTTCTCTTCTCACCCTTTGTTGTTGCATTGAAAACCATGTACCACTTTAGGTGCATTAACATAATGTTATCAACATGTTTCTAATAAAGTTGTAGATCAGCAAGTACAAATATTTAGTGATGTTAATATCTACAAAATCTTAAAATTGTGAAAATATTGGTACCCATGTAATACTACGAGTTATGCTGCGTATACCGCTGCGTAAACTGCTAAACTCTCTAAAAGAAAGTTTCATGGGCTTTTTGTCTAGTTGCATTCATATCACCTATAGGAACAGAAGCCATAGGAAACCCATAGGAAAGAGCTGTAGTAGCCAGCTAGCAGTTGGTTAACAAGTGAACTTCACTTGTCTGTTTTGTTTTTTACAGGTGTAGCAGCTGGTTGTCTGGTTTTTGTTTCTATTTTTGTTCTGTTTCCTCTTCTTTCCTCTTCTTCTTTCCTTGTCCCCCGGTCCGGTTCAGCTCTATTACATGTTATATATTGTGCTAAGGGGAGCTTTACATTTATAAAACTTCCCTTGGTGGCAAAGCAAATCTGTTTGGCATCAAAGGTATTCAGACTACAATTCTGCTGCCATAATGCTGAACAGGACAAGGGAAAAAAAAAACAAAAAAAACAACAACAAGTGAACTTCACCTCATAAAGGGTCAATAAACCTTGCACTTTACAATCAGTCCATTCATTTGTGTTTTGTTAAGATTTCTAGAAGCTATGGGCAACATTTTACTGATCTTAGAACAGCGGTTTCCAGTGTTGTACCCTCAGTCAATAACTGTACAGTTGCATCATCTGGGTCAATCATTGTACAGTTAGATCCCGTCAAGCTGGGGACAGTCCTACTAAGAAGGAACTAAAATAAAACGTGTAGAGGGAGTTCTGTGAATTTCAATCACCTGCCGTCTATGCAATATGGACATAACAAAAAAGAGGAGGAACGGTCTATCTATCTATCTATCTATCTATCTATCTATCTATCTATCTATCTATCTATCTATCTATCTATCTATCTATCTATCTATCTATCTATCTATCTATCTATCTATCTATCTATCTATCTATCTATCTATCTATCTATTTAATGGGCTCAAATTTCAACAGTGGAGTAGATGTTATTCGAAAGTCTGTCCTTTAACTAGCCACAAACCTCTCAAAAGAAGATCAGACAGAGGTGGATGGCATAGTATTGTGCAGTACTTTCAATTATTTATGTTTAAGACCAATTTATTTTATGTGGTAAATTGACTATATTCATACAGCATTTTTCGAGTCAAATTCAAAGCCACTCACTTTTAAATGTAAACTCTAGCTGTACTAACTAACTAGCTGAAATGGGGCATATCACCATCTTTTAGCTTGTTGGCTTTTTAGTTATATGCAAGCTAATATCATACCAAACGCTGAGTTGGACATCTTTACAGCTCTGTAAATTGCATACATGCTGTGTACTTTATTTTCTTTTTCATTTTAAATAGAGATACACATCCTTTGTGGTTGTTATCTATTATTACCATTTTCTTCTTCTGTGTACTGACTTCTTATTTTTCTTCTAGGTCAAAGATGACAACTGTGGAGCATGGGACATATGCCTTAGCCAGTTTAAACCCTACTGAACATATACAAGCAGGAGCAATTTGACTTCCAGATATATTAATTGGGTGTCTTAGTCTGATTTAGAAATATGTAATTCAGTACAATTTCAGCGTTTACATTTCTAACATAATCATTCATTCTTTCTAAAATGATGTAAACTGACAGAGTGAACTATTGGAATAAGGGCTGCACGGTGGTGTGGCACCGTCGCCTCACAGCAGAGGTTCCAGGTTCAACTCCCGGCTGGTTCTTTCTGTCTGCATGTTCTGCATGTTCTCCCCGTGTATGTGTGGGTTCTCTCCGGGTTCTCCAGCTTCCTCCCACCATCCAAAAGCATGCTGTTAGGTTAACTGGTGACTCTAAAATTGTCCTTAGGAGTGAGTGTGAGTGGTTGTTTGTCTCATGTGGCCCTGCGATAAGTGGGTATAGAAAATGGATGGACGATTCACAGCAATAGTTTTCTAAAGACTAAATCTGGAGAAGCAGCATTTCGCTGTTATGCTGCAAACAAGTGGAACAAACTGCCAGAGGAGATTAAACTGTCACCAAATTTTAAATCCAGGTTAAAAACATTTCTTTTCTCATGTGTCTATGCATGAAATCTGCACTGTATCTTTTAATTTATCCAGACTGTTGCTTATTTTTATTCATTTTAATTCAATTGAAGTCTTTCTATTTATATTCTTTTACATATTTTTAATGCTTTTTCTGCTCCCCGCTTCAATGCTTTATTTTATGTAAAGCACTTTGAATTGTTTTGTACATGAAATGTGCTACAAATAAATTTGACTTTGACTAAAGCACCTGTATCTTACAGCAAACACATAGCTCCACATAGCTAGATTTTGAATAAATGAACCACACTTCTTCTCCCCTGAAGCTTCACCGCTGTGTCTGTGCACTGTAGATCTGATCAGATCTCTGCAGCTGCAACAAAGAAGAGAGGAGGAGTGGTTTTCCTTTTATGTAATGAGACAAAACTAAATGTGCCTAATTTCTTCTTTAAGACTGCAAAGCAATTACTGCTCACAGCCAAAGTCTGAAGAAACCTTTTAGTTCCTCCAAAAGTGCCAAGATTCTCTAAGGCTTGTGTTATAGTTGACACTACGCGGACGGCGCGTGACGTCAAAATTCTGCCTGGCGCATAGTCGTGCACCAGTCAAAATTTATAACTTGGCACTCGCAGAGAACGTCAAACCGGATGGATCAATTCAAAAACAGGCTCAGCGAGGAAGTGCGTGTGCACTGAAACAGCATAAGTCAGTAAAACAGCAAACCGACCTGTCATTATTATTATTGCATCCTGAAAGGCAACAATAATTCCCAAGAGTGTCCATTGAAGCTCAATATTTCAAAGGAAAGAAAGAAAAGGTAACACAACACTCTTAAAAGTCTTATAACAATAATCTATCATGTCAGCAGGGGTGAGAATGCTGATCATTGATGACAGTGCTACTCCTCCTGCTCTTGACGGGGGCATTGTTTTGAAATTTTGACTTTATGCATCCCAATGTCTTTCATTCATTCATTTTCCATATCAAACTAATTAATCAAACTAGTTGAAATCTTGACTGATGTACAGTAAAGCCTCAGTCCTCAAGGTTAAATGTGACACCCTATAGTAAATAAATTATACTCACTCAGTCATTCAGAGGTGCATATTCTACTGGTTGGGTTTGACCAATGAGAGCCAAGCTTTCAGAATCCAATATTCCTGGAAAAATCAATTGACTGTGTACATTGCAAAACTAGAAAACCCCAGATTTGCGACATTTACAGGCCTCTATGTAACTGCTTTATGTCTGTTCTCAGGTGATATGCATACACATGTATGTAGATAATCATTTCACTAGTGTTTTTGGATTTTTTATATTTTTTTATCTTTTTTTTTGCCTCTGCGTTTGTGAGAGCAATAACCTAATGAGCATAATAGGGCGATTATATTTTTAATAAACACAGCAGGCAGCTGTAGTCTGTTGAGGCTCATAGGTAAATGGATGGAGAGATTTTCAATGACTCACCATGGTACACTTACTGCTGATTACAGACACGTACATAGCATTTGCTGTGTATGAGGACCTTGTGCATGTGTGCTCATCCACTGTAGTTTTTCTTTGTATGTCTGTGTACACAAATGTACTTTTCTGCAAGAAAACCACAGTGTTCTTGCTTTTCTGGTCTACTTATGAGTTATAGTTTTTCATTAGCACAAAATACGTGTATCTATGAATGAACAGTATGCACAGACACTTTCTCTACGCTACTACAAAGCTTTTCTTGCAGTTGGATATGTTAGTGCGCGTCTGCATCCCATTAGTCTCTATGTTGACTAAATGAAATCCCGTCTCTGCAATTTCTCCTCCTCAGCACCCATTTACTCTCCCGATGCTTCCCACACATTATTAAAAATCTCCCTTGCTCCCAGCAAGCCAACAGTGCTCACCAGCTCTTGTGTCTCAAAACACGCTTTGTCCTGTCTGCGTGATCACTTTATGTCCATCAAGCAATATCAGGTGAAATCTCAGGTGCAAAATAATGATCAAAACATTGAAGTTGTGGTGTGTGTGTGTTGATATTTAATTTTTTTGTTTATTTATCTTTTTAAGCGCCATTGTTTTCCAGTGCAGCAGAATATAAAGAGAACTCAGGGAACATGGAAGAATGTTTCTGCTCTAAACCAAGTTACAATACTGATTGCCATGAACTCATATTGCCTGGGTTCCTATCACTTCATAACACTTGTCAGGTAAGGTGAAATGCGTTCAGAAATTTGAAGTAGTACTGATATTAATGTAAGCAGCTTCCAACAAATGTTGCAGGGCACTCCTACAAAACTAATGTTCAACTTTAGGATATTACCAACTTCTGCATAATTATAAATATATTACTGTCATAATTATTGTAATTACTGTCATTTTAAATATTGGTCTTAAATTGATCTGCAAATTCAACAATTCAAATTGATTGATGTACTTCGACAGAATAATGGGACAGGTTCATTTAGAATACTGCATAAAAGCAAAATAGTGTATTTAATTAAATGACACACAAACATTCAGAAGAGTTTTTCTCCAGGAAAGTCCATGTAGGCTTGGCTGCACTTCCATTATTCATGTATTCTCTGATTCATCCCACATTTTTATGTTCTCATAACAATAACATCTATTTTAAAAGATGCTCCTTTTACTAAATGTTCTGCACTTCAACAAAAAAAGGCTAAGCTATAATACAATACAAGCTATACTTCATGGAAAAAAAACAATTCTATATTAATATTAGGCTCTGCTCCATAAGTATTAGGCTCTCCTCCATAAACTCCAGCTGGTCCAGAACGCTGCTGCCCGGATCATCACCAAAACACCATCCATCAGTCGCATCACCCCCGTTCTACACCAACTCCACTGGCTTCCCATCAAACACCGTATCAACTTAAAAATCCTGCTCTAGACGTTTAAGGCCACCCATAACCTCGCCCCCCCATACCTCTCTGCCCTCCTATGCTTCAGTACCCCCACCCGGTCTCTCAGATCTGCCTCCTCCATCAGCCTGACTGTCCCCCCAGCACGTCTGTCCACCATGGGGTTCAGAGCCTTCAGCCGCTCTGCCCCCTCTCTGGAACTCCCTGCCCCCTGACATCAGGAATATTGACTCAGTTTCAGTTTTTAAGACTGATCTCAAACCCACTTATTTAGACAGGGATTTGACCTGTAGTACCTGTCTTTTTGTTCTGCTGCAAACTCTGCTGCTGTCTGTTTAAATTGTGTTTTATATTTTGATTGTTGTACGGCGACCTTGAGTGCCATGAAAGTCGCCTCACAAATAAAATGTATTATTATTATTATTAGTATCATGTTTCATCAGCTGACCTCTTTTGTCTAGTTTTCTTTTTCAGGAAGAGCACATCATTCTCATTTAAATGTTAAGCAAACAGATTTTAAATTACAAATGTACAAATGTAATGTCACAGCAAAACATAATAGAAATATAGTAAGACAAACATCTGCTGCATGGCTGTGTTCATGTGTTTTTGCCCTCATAACAAAGAACAACCAATTGTTTAAGGTAGTAAACCATTTTGAATGTGAGAGAGGGCAACTGAAAACAAGCTCCACTGCCCCTAATTCTAACGATACAGTAACTTGTAGAGGAAAACATTCATTTTTGCTTCTTCAAGCCTGAAAAGGCATATTTTACCCTTGTAGGGTATATTCTGCTGGTTTTAAGGCCAAAAAAACCACTGACACATGATGCTGGGAGCTGTGTTAACTACACAGCCCTTGCCACCCTGGATGTCCATATTCCAGGACCAGTAGGCATTTTTAATGGCTGCCTGAAACAGAACCGCATACAGTAAAATGTCACTGTGATGCTTTATTTCTCACATGGCAACATTACAGCTAATAATGTTCAAAACAAGTTCAACAACATAACTGTCACTGAGTTATTATTAGAAGGCTTCTAGTTACTCTGATTCACAATTTCGATGAGACTGAAAATCAAATTTGAACTATTAATAGAAAAAATAATATTTTTTTCTTTGGTGTCAATCACACCTAATGATGAGAGCAAATGTATTGAAAAAGTCTCTGACCCACAGGCTTTGAACATTTCTACTCATATTTTTATTTTCACTTATGTTAGATTTATAATCTTAATTAACGAATCTAGGGATGTCTTAGATTAGAAAAAATCCACCTATTACCACTGAATTTAATTATTGAATATTTCACATTCCAGATATAACTAACAGTATATTTGAATTGGTCCTGAGTGTGAAAGTGATACAATGTATTCACTGCTAATGGCTGTTCTACTTTATCTGCATGTGAATGTTTTATCAGCCCAATTTCTAAAAAAGTACTAATGGCCTGTAAAATTGAAATCTTAGATTTATCTAATTGAAAAAGCACAAAGAAAATACATGTGAAACTGAGAATAATTTCTAATTCGATATATTCCTATTACATTTAATGCCTGACAAATGACTCCATAAAGCTGGCACAGACAACACTAGAAGGCAAAGAAAAAGTACAGAAACACTCACAGACAATTAGCATCCTTGAGTGGAGGAATCCCCCTCTCTGATAGGAGGGAAAAAGAATATATAAGGAAATTCTTCAATAATCAAAGCTGATTTTTTTTTGCATATACACATACAAATAATTTTGACAGGTTTCATAATTTAGAGCATAGAATATAATTTAAAGATTTACTCAATTAATGATAACAAGATTAATTGGGAGTAAATATAAAACATAAAGTACATTGTGGATTCTGGGCTGTGTCCCAGGTGCAGTCTGTATGAGGCTCTGTGGCTGTGCTGCGCTCTTATAGAACTCAGCAGTTCAGCAGTATAGGTTGGATTCAAGACATTTGTGTGCTTTAGAATCCGATCGTTACTTTTTTTTCATTAAAATTCACTGATATCCATTGAATGAGTTCTGAAAAAGGGCTGATGCGTTTAAATTTTATTAAGAGCCTAGTACTCATGTTTTAAATGGCATGAAGTCATCCTCAGGATTCACTGAAATGGTTATCATACAATCAGAGATTTTATAATAAATTATAGATGTGGTCCATTTATGCTTCTCACAAAAAAGTTATATATGACTGTAAAAAAGTGCATAAAGCCTGAAAAATAGTGTCCTGAAGATAATGATCAGTCCCACGGCCAGGGGAAATGGACTACTCTCAAAAAGTATGGCAGCGCACTTCTGTTTTACTTCCAGCAGCAGGGTGAACAGATTGTGAATGGTGTGAGCTTTGCTTTTAATATCACTTCCCCTGACTAATAGTCTGTGGACAGGTTTCAGTGATATTTCCAACAGTTTTAATTACCTGCTGCAGAGTCTTCCACACCCAGCTCCAGTTTGTGATTATTCCAGTTAAGATGCTCTGTGTTACTTCTCTGTTTGGGTTAAGAACCTGGCAGGTTGTGCTCATAAAATGTTATTGTGGGTCCTGCCAACTTTTGCTATCATGTTACTACTGTGTTGCTGATACTAATAATAACGAAAATATTAAGAATACCAACAACGACAGTACTCCTACTAATAATAATCATTTTAAAGACAGAAAATACACAAATACATTATATACCTTATATTGAATATCATTTCATAAATTGAAAAAAGCAACAGCAACTGTACATCAGTAGGCTTTAGTAAATAAAGAATGTTTCATGAGTTCAGGTAAGAAAAGCCTAGGATTTTCACTGTTATATTATTCTATTAATTATGTTGTTGTAAGAGTGATGTAAAGAAAGAAAGAAAGAAAGAAAGAAAGAAAGAAAGAAAGAAAGAAAGAAAGAAAGAAAGAAAGAAAGAAAGAAAGAAAGAAAGAAAGAAAGAAAGAAAGAACACAGTGGTTAAGCAGAACTAAGCAGTTTAATTGCCCACAATTTCAAACTCGCAAAAAAAAAAAAAAACGCAAAGTTAAAGACGCCACTTTTTTTGGGATGTTCTGGTCAGTTTGTCTCATTTTCGGTTCAACTAAGGGTTAAAGAGAGAAAGTGAGCGCAGTCTACATAGCGACAGCACCCTCCCTCTCCATTATCCTCCAGACCGCATCCAGAAACCGTCAAGCTCACGCTCCCCCAGGCAACTCATACACAGACCCCCCCTTTTACTCTGCTTGGTACTTGTCTGGTACACTCTGTCTCACAAACCTGCGGGCGGCGGAGGAGAGGAGAGCGGGCAGGATCACAGAGGAGCATCCGGACCTCCGTTCAGCTGGAGACGGCAGAGAGAAGCAGCCAGCGCGCCGTTGCTCACGGTAAAGACTTTTCCTTTTGCAAATGAGAAGCCTCAGCCGGCTGCTCAGGGCTCGTGAGACATGCCCCGTGTGTGTGTGAGAAGTTGCTCGTGGAGTTTAGATCGAAGTGCACTGATGGCAGTGAATGTAGGGGAATGCTCACTTTTTTGTCTGCTACTTGGAAAACTTCACATGGAAGGTCTCTGCCAGGTCAGAGGTTGGGAAGTTCGATAAATGGTTTTAGATTTCGTGGTTGCCCATGAATATTTCAGAATATCAGATTGTTGCTTAGGAAGGTGAATATTGGCTCTGATTCAAATGCCTGTTCAAAGGTTCACTTGTTACACTGTAAAGGTTAAGTTTATTTCAGAACAGGGTAATTGATAAGTTTGAGCTGTCTGAAAATGTTCAATTGATTTGTTAAGGAGCTTCTCTGCTCGATTTGCTTACCCTCTCTCTTATTTTTAACTCCCAAATTACTTACACAGCTAACAGAGTTAGCAACAGGTTTACAGACTGGATTAGTTGCTGTCACCAGCCTGTGATGGGTGTCACGGCGTCTCACTGACACTTATCCAGGGCTGAAATGGCTCTGCTCTAAATCCTGCATCCCTCGAACGGTGCAAATACTAAACTACATAATCTGACACGAACGGTGAAAGAGTTGAGTAAATAAAGAACGATTCAGGCTCCTCACCTGATCTACTGTCGAGATCAACCCTTCAGTGCTTTCATATGAGCAACTTTCAGTGAAACTCCAAAACTAAGAGCATCTGTGAAAGTCATATCTTTAGAAAGCAGTTCTGAAAGTGAATTTTGCTGGAACAAACCGTGGCAGGGTGGCTGTTTTCTCACATGGCGTAAAGCTTCACTGGATGGATTTAACTGTTTTCCTCAGATGCTGACACAGATGCTTTTCATGCAGTGGATTTATTCATTATATGCATCATAGTTTTCTGTTTTTAGACCAAAGTATTTGACGCCAGGTTGACTACTTTTAACTTTGTTAAAATGGTAGACAAATAGACATTTGTGAACATGTAATAGTGTTGAATATTTGCACAATGGAAAGGATGGTGAGGGAACCCTGACTTTTCTTTTGCATTATTCACTGTGTCATATTGTTTTCTACGTATCACCTATGCCAAAATGTACCCAAAAAAGAAAATGTCAGGTTTAACATTCTGATAAATCTTTTCAGTGGTTTAGCCTGCAATCATCTCTGGTTCAGCTCAATCAAAGAGGAATTTTATTTACATGGAAAATTTCATTTGGAATAACATACATCATGATTAAGTGTGTAATAGATGACACACAAGGCCTTACATGCACAGTAGAAGAACAGAAAAACAGTAAATTAATACTTTGAAGTCATTGAAGTCTTGAGTTAGATGGAAATATTTTACTTTTATTTTTATTTTACTCTACATCTCTGGCCTTGATTATTCAAAAATCTAAACTTTGATATTTCTGCAGAATTCCTGTTTTCAGTTCAATTAAAGACAGTTTTCAGTAACATATTGAGTTATCACATATATCAAATCTTGTGAAATATTGATCCTGCTTCGAAATGGATCGACTGAATGTAGATATTCAGTCCTGGTGTGTAATTTCTACTTTGAAAATGTACTTACAAATTTAATAAGGATAGTACTAATATTAATTTGGAGTCTGACTAATGACTGGATGGAATTTCTCACTCAGGTCTGCAGTCTGATTCAGTTACAGGTAATTATTATGATTACTAATGAGGAACAAGAGCGTTTACAGGCCTTTTCTACATAATCACTTACATCTATGTAGTTTCACAAATTATTAGTAATTTATCAGTACCGTGACAAATAGTGTTCCTCTGTTATCTGATTTATTGATATTAGTTTAGTTGTTGCCCAGCATAAACTGCTCGTGTCTTTTTTACGTTCTCTTTGTCTCAGTCTTTCTATTTTGATTTGACATAGTTTCAGTTACGAGCAATACTAATTTTTTGTGTGAATGTAGCAAAAGAGAAAAAAGGATTTGGTTTGTGGGGAAAGAAAACAGCTGAAATGAATGGGATTTTCCTGATATAGTTCAGTGATTTGTCATGAATGACTTCAGGTGAATTCACTCACATTTCCCAGATCACTTAAATGTCAGACATGAAAGAAGAATATGAAGAGTGAATGGTCACAGAGAGATGGACTGAATATTTAATTTTCTTACACTAAATGTGCATAACCTCACGCTGCCGTAAAGATAAGCAGTGAGACATCCTAAAGAAAAAGCTTTCTTTGAAGTGCTTTTGATAATACCCTGGACTCAACTGAAGTGATCAGCTGTCAGATTGACAGATTTGTAAATGTCACAAGATGCTTTTGCTGGAAATTAGCATTGTGCAGCAGCAACACCTTAAAAAGAAACTGATGCTAGTGCTGATTAATATTGATTTTGGCCTTGAGAGGGATTATCCAGATCTCAGCGTGGACATTTACTGAAAGTACCCCGGCAGCCTCATCAGACAGGACATGCTGTCTGTGCCGACATGACAGGACAGGGTGATTACAGCCCCATTAAGAAAGAGTGGAACTAACAGCAAAGAGTGTTCATAGTTTACTGGTGTGCTGGTATATAAAACAATGAAAAAATGTGAGATTATTTTACAGCATTCATTTAAGCTTTACCTCTGAAGTTCAGTTCAGTTCATGTTTAAGTTTTGAATTTGATGGCATCTTATATTTTCATTCACAAATGTATTCATATCGTATTTGAAACAAGTAACGGTTTAAAGGTACTTGCAAATTGTATTGTGTGAAAGGGGAAAACAAAAATGTGTGTGTGACATTCTTCTGTCAGATGTAGAATAACTTCCATCTTAATGTTGTCAAACACGTCTTTAATAAAGGAGCAGCTCATACACCAAACACTAAGATGAACTATTACAACAGTGTTTTCTTGCTGGACGTCACTCATGCCAGCGGCAGGTCTGCAGCACCCACAGCATGTTATTTTCCCACATTCAAAAGCGCTTTCCTGAACTATCCTGTTATGTTTTTATTCTTCTTTTTAAGCCTTTTCAACCAATCTTCTTGGTAGCCACTGGCATTAATATCTTGAATTTTCAGAGGCTTTTGGTATTTTTTGTGCCATAGAGAACAACAGCCAAAATCCATTAATCAATGACAATATTAATTTCTTTCAGCATAGTTTAAATAAAATGTTGTCAGCTTGATGGGCGAGCTTATTTTCAACAGTAACAAGAATGTTGCTTATTTTTATTCATTTTGAATGTCTCTCAACTAATAAACAGTCTTACAACTATTGTCTGTTTCTCTTTGTCGCTTACATCTTTCAAGTGGAGGCTTCTAAAACTGTGAGAAGAAAAAACTGTGTCATTCTTAGAATTTCACCATCTCAATGGCTTTTAGCTCTACGAGCAGCTCCGCATCTCATCTTGTGCTACATATCATTCTGGAGCGGAATATTTTCACAACTGAACCACGTTCTACACTGACCTCCAAAGACTTTTTCTGTAAGTCCTACATCAGCTGAATTCAATTCAATTTAATTTATATAGTGCCAGATTACAACAATAATATCTCATCTTGCTTTGTTTTTTAAAAAAGAATTCAGTTCTGTATTTCTTCTTTATTTACTCTGTTCATACAGAAAGCTACGAGTCGTCACACAATGTTCATCATTTCTATAAACACCCTGAGGACTTGTGAACGCTTTTTTGGCAATCAGTAACGTATGTAAGCAGAAAAGTCTGACAATTATTGCTGAGGTTATTCCTTTGAGCTTTACAATATTTTATTTGCACTGATAGAACTTTTCCACTTTCAAAGATAAAATAGATTTTTCACATGAAGTGCTACATGATTTTAAGCATACGTCAGGTGTGAATGGTTTCTGTGGGTGGGAATACTCTAAAAGGGCCCAATGTCCTGTCTCAAGGTCATATAAATATATTATCCAAGGAAAATAATTTTCACATAAATTATGTCTATTAACATTGACTGAACTGTGATTCTGTATCTACTAAAATTAATTTGTTTTTCTTCATACTGTCTTTGAAACTAAATAAAGACCCTTAGCTTGCACAGCTTTCCTAAAGATTTTAGTGCATATCATGATGCAAATGACATAGTTTTTAAATGAATGAGAGATGGCTGCCATGATTTGTGAATACTGATAAAGTTATTAATATAAATGCAGGCACACTCTCCGATTAATTTCCTGTTGTTGAAGGTATTCAGGGTATGAGCCCTGGAGTCACAAGGGCCTGACATCTAAGAGTGAGGAAGACAGAAAGAAAAATCTAAACCCTATGAATTTTGCATTAGCCTTATAACATGTGTCAGTAAAAGACGTAATAACAGCCGGTTGCCTTGTATCTATATTTACAACTTAAAGAAAGCACGTTTCTGGGTTTTTTTCTAGATAAAAACTGTTTTTGCCGAGCGTTGTTCTATTCAGGAAACGTTTTAGCAAAAATTCAACCTTCTGCTCCCAGTTATGAAAAATTCACAGCAATGAGATATGATGACATGATTTCTTCATGTTTAAAAAAGAAAAAGAAAAAGGAATTTACAGTCCTGAGGGTTTTGCATTTTCTAATACAAGAAAGCTATGCTGCATACAGCAGTAACTATGGCTATACTATAGATTATTCTTTTGAATGAATGCACCCCCCCCCCCCTTTTTTTCAACGATGGAATGCTTTCAGCTGGTTGAAATGTACGCTCTAATCATCAGTTACAACTGCAAGACAGTAACACTGACTGTCAACCAGATAGGAACAAAGGACATCGATGACATCGAGGCATAAAAAAAAATCACATGGCGAGAATTAATCTGCTACAGTCAACAGAAAGCAGTCCTCGCCAGTTTTTTGCTCGTTTCAAGGCATTCATTTAACATGCACCTGTATACCCCAGACTCTGCCCACAGTCAAAGGTACGTTCTGATCCAGCTTTGCATATTTTCAGTCAAAGAACTGCAGACACTTGCAGTGTTTTTGTGGTCCTTTAGCACTGATGGATATTCCTTGTTACATACTGTATATGTAACTCAAGGCTGGACTTTAAAGCAGTGTTTCTCAGTCTGCTGAGGCGGACACTAATTGGGTGTCAGGATTTACCTAAGTATTTAAAATGTTAGAAAGAAAAATTCTACAGTTATTACACTGTCTACAATTATACAGTGTAATATTAAAAGGTCTTGCAAGTTCATGATTTACAGCAGAAAATTCTAACTGAACTCTAACTTGTCAGCTAATCAGCAAAAAGTTTGGTCCACAATCATCTTAAATTATTGGAAAAGTAACCTCCACTGCTTGTATCTATGATGTAGAGAAAGTCTGTCAGGTAGTGTCACTTTTTACAAAGAACCAGACCGCGGGATTTCTTTCTATATCAGAAAACTACTCAAATATCAAAACCCCTACACTGCAGTGCATGTTTAATATTGTGTAAAACTGAATGTTTAACACTGAGATAAAGCTTTAAAGTCATCTCTTTGAAAGAGCCTTTACTTAATTCACTGATCGTTCTGTGCGTCACTTGCTTTGATATGCTTCTACTGTCTTGTATTTTGCTCTTATAACTATATTAAGATTTGATTGCTTTTTGCAAATTGTTTTTAGTTCAGTTTTATTTTTTCATGTGTTCGTTTCTTTTTGTTCTGCAAAGCACAAATTCTAGGATATAACTAATGTAAATTCTATAATCTCTGATGAATTCAGAGCACTGATGAAGCACTTTGGGTTGCACTTTGAAAGCTTGAGGTGGGCTATATAGAAAAAAGCTGATCGTGAGCTGAGTTAGAACCAGTATTTAATGATATTCTGAATACAGACTAATTATACAGTAGATGTTATGGAGAAATAAGTACTGGGACTCACCGATGCGCCTCTTATGGGGAAGTTGTTAACAGGAACAACATAGAAACATATCACATGGCAGCATACACAGACTTCCCAACAACAACAGTTTGTGAGATGCTCTGATACTTCCTGATAACATCCTATGCGTATGGGCCAAAACCAAATCTCTGTCCAGCACCACTGTGTCTGAGTTTGCTGCAAAATCTTCCATCATCACCTTGACAGAGAACATTCTGACCCTAAATAATATGTGGTGTGTGCAGTGGCAAGGCCCTGCTCCCGCCTACATATCCCCCCTGAAATCACTAATCAGGGATTTAAAAAGCGAAACTAAAAAAAAAAAAAAATCAAAGAAATAAAACACTTAAAAATAAATAAGTAAGAACAGATACTACTTAAGCCTAAAAATGTTTTTATTGACGGTTAGCATCTGGTTAATCCACAGTTCGCAGCGTATAGAAGCGCAAAAAACCTCGCAACTTTATCGATGAGAAAATTCTCCAAATGGTGTTGAACGACCCCTGAATTTCCCAAAAAACGTGGAGTTTCTCTGAACTCCAGAGGGTCCCGCGATGAACTGTTGACTTTCGCTAAAGGCAAAGAACAGCTTAGTTGAAAAAGTAGTAAAATAAACATTAACAATAAACAAGCAAACAACACGAAGAACTTTGACCGATCAATGGAAGGAACGTGAGAAAACAATACACACAGTTTTACTTTACCCCATGTCACATGATGATGTGCATGTGAAAATGAACACACGACCTTGTTGTAATATGATGATGAGAAATGATGCAATGGAAGGAGAGCTTACGAGCACCTCACTAACTAACGAACCTAACTTATCTTCTTTTAGGACAATCCATGAGATAATTCAGACCCATTTTCTTGACAGAGGTTGAAGGCTATAGATTGTTGAAAGTTTGGTGGAATGAATTCTTAAAATCACTCAGTTGGGGTGGAGTGCAGTTGAATCAGAAACACTTCATGTGGTGCCAACAGTGTGACATCAGAGCTGCTTCCACCATCACGTGATGTAACAACAGTTTTTCATACAGATTAGAATTAAAAACAAAGGTTTTATTACTTTGTATATCTTAATTAATTTTTTAAAAATGTTTTTGCAGGCTAGCCTTGTGGCCTTGTGCTGTTTCCTCTACCTGATTTCCATTCTAAAGTCTAGAGATCAGATCTTTGGTTGGTTATCAATCGCTGTTACCTTGCATGCATGTTTTGACCTAAAGACCCAGATCTTTCCAGCTTTGATACTCTCACTTTTTTCCTCATCGTTGTTTCATAATCATTTTCTTTGCTCTGAGCAGTTTTGGAATGTATGTACAGGATCCTTTAAAGGATTCCCCTCAACTATGGCGCTAACATGAGAATATCAGGAAACATTGAAAAGACGTATCGAACACACTGTAGAACTTTAACATCTAGTGGCACCTTTTATTTTATTTATTTTAACCATTTTGTTCAACTTTTTACTGTTTAATTCATATTTATCTGCAGACTTGTAAGTTTCAGATTTTGTTCATCTTGTACAGCTCTCTGGTCACTGCAGCTGCCTTTAACTTTCTCTGAGTTTTCCTCTTTCAGAAAGCCATCAGTGATATCTGCCCCACATATCACTCATTTTAATGCTGTGTTTGTTAATATTCTAACTCACTTTAAACCTTTCTGTAAAGCCCTTTGCTGCTCTGTTCAGAGAAAAGATCAACTGCTTCATAGATCTGCTGCAGTTAGATAGTTTAATGAGATCAAATTCTGATGATAAATATTAACTTACAGTTGGTGAAAACATATATGTCCCTTTACAGGTTGTCAACAGATTTAATGACTTCTTTATTTAAGCTGTTAAAGATCTGACAATGAAATGTTATGATATAACTAATATAAATTCTATAATCTCTGATGAATATGATAAGCTGTAATGACAGCAATAAATAAGTTAAAGTCTTCATTTTCTGCTCATGTTTCTGGTAAAATTGATGTTGCAGAAGAGCTAACTTCAAATCTAGAAAAAGGATCAGCTTGGTTTGAAAACCATTTAGTTTTAAACAGTGTTTTCTTATTGGATTTATTTTGGATATTTTATTACTTCTTATCTCTTCACTGACACTTGCATGTTACGCAGTTTTCACATTATCATCTTTGAATTGAAGAAGAATTGCTCTCATATTTTCATTGTGAATTCATATACTAGATAACTATATGTAACTGGTGCTCTCAAAGTAAGGCCAATGATCATCACAATCTGTTGATAAATGTATTGTTTGGACTGTCCTCACTCTCAGAGCTCACCCTTTCCCTATGATCTGGGTGGTCCCAGGTGCCTCAATAGGATCAATGCACAACACCCTTTAACTAATCTGGTCAAAGCAACAGCAACCACAGCTCTAAGTTACTCAACTTTAATTACCATCAGCTTCTTTCTGTTATTTCATCAAATTTTGTTGGGAATTTATAGAAAAAGAGCTTCTAATATTTATTTTTGTCAGGGTGGGCCCTGTTAATTAATCAAAGTTCTAACTGGACATGACATGTTGAGATAAGCCAAGGAAATCAGAACAGATAGAACATAAACATTGTAGAGCAGCATGATGTTTGGAGCTTATCGGACAGCAAAAGTGTTTGAAGCTTATAAGCTTTGTGATTCCACTGTGATGCTCCTCAGCTGATCTTGAGTTAGAGCTCTCAGACCTAGCTTCTAACTCTATTGATCTTTTATTTTTATTTTATGTGGATCTATTAACTATTATCAAAGTTGATAATGAATAAAAAATAAATAATTCCTGTTAATCAAATTTGAGACTCAAAACCAAAACACTTCTTCCAAAGCCATTTTCTGTCTACATGTGTATCTAACCTTTTCTTCTCTCTGACAAGCCCACCGTTATCATGGAAAATATGTTTCAACAAAGACATCAACTAAAAAATGCTTTAATCTGAAAACATCTCTCTCTTCCCTTTTTTATTTTTTATTTTCCAATAGTCAATTAGCTCTAGAAATTTGCAGTTCACTTTTTAAGTTAGTCACACTTGTTCTGAACTGAAAAGACTGAAGCAAGGTTGTGTTAAAAAAAAGGAAACCTTTTGGATGCCTATTTTTAGGCTAGGCTTAAGTTAATGCTAATTCTAGTGCGTTACTAGGCTAGGTTAACTTAGATGTTACCAACTATGGTTATGGCTAGGCTTGGCTACTGCCAGTGCTAATGTTGATGTTATACTATGTAAGCCAAGGAGGCCTTATGCTTTAGGCTAGGCTGAAGCCAGTGCCCGTTTCTCAATACCAAGTAGGCTTAGAACGTACTTGTGTACTTACTAGTACGGACCTGTCGGAAGTACAAACTTCTGAGGACTGAAGTACACAAGTACATTCATTATGCATTTGGAACGGAAGCGTACTTGATTACGTCAAAGATGTTCCTCAAATCAAAATGGCGTTTGTTTTACTATTGCAGCAGATTAAGGAGAAACCAAAACACAATCCCACAGGCTGGAGACTGGGAGAAATAAATGAAATAAAAGCTTCATTATTATATTCTAGAAACCTACAACATGATTAGAAATATGATTGTAACAATGACTTTTGCAGTCACACAACTAATATCACATCAAAGAGCATTTATGTAGAAATGAAAATGTGTAATGTAAGTTTTTTTATTCTCTTTTATTTCTTAAATCCTTCGTGTAACTGTAGACGTATCAGTAGTGAGCAATAAAGGTGGTTTTTATGTGCCTGTGTGTCTGTATGTGGCCACGTATCTATTTACTATTATCTATTCCTATGGATTGGGATCAGTTCTGAAGTTTCCCTAAATTTAATTTTCCGAATTCTAGTAGAATGCTAATAAAATAATCTTATGCTAAGAATAATTTTCTTACACGAAACACAAAAAACTCAACCTATAACACAAGCAATAAAGACTAAGCAAAGACGAAAAGAACACATACAGATCACACAGCAACCCAGAAAAACCTCAGTGAAGCTTCACAGATGTTCAAGAAATCAGGAAAACAAAATTCAATCTGAAAATCTCACAGACCATCACTGTAACAACTACACAGCTCCATTCTACCAGTTTTCACGTACAGAATCCCTCTTTGACCTCTGAACTTCAGCAGTCTGTCACTTTAAGGACAGCTTTAACTGTCCTCGCTCACACACCTCAGACCCACTAACCCCAACCCTGAAAGAAACAACTTGCACAGACCTTCTTTTAATTTTCATTCAGAACTAAAAGTACATTAAACAAGACCATAACAACTCTGTTTCACAATATTAGCACCCCAGCTCTGTGAACCCATTTTTCTCTTAGAAAATCCTTCTTTTAACTTCTGAACTCTGTCACTTGAAGAACTCCTTTCTCTCCTCTCACTCACAAACCTCAAACTCACACGTCGGCCTAAAAAAGCTGGAACTCTGACCTTCATTCACTTCCATCAGCTTTCTTTACGAACATCAGCGCAGTGTATTTAGGCTGTATGTACTAAATCTATGTGGGTGCTTTAATCCTACAATAAGCAGTAAAAGGAGAATGAAGACAGTCGAGGGATGGACTGAGTTGGAACCTTTATTTTTCACAGAAAGACCTTTTTCAGATCCACAACCAGCAGCAGGATTTCACA
Source organism: Leuresthes tenuis (assembly GCF_036924035.1). Lineage (NCBI taxonomy): Eukaryota > Metazoa > Chordata > Actinopteri > Atheriniformes > Atherinopsidae > Leuresthes > Leuresthes tenuis. The sequence goes on along the minus strand of NW_027325358.1, from coordinate 37,593,533 downwards.
CACAGAATAACAAACTGACACAATCAAACCGGTTTGCACACACACCAAGTCAGCAGCCAGTCAGTCGTTCCTCAAGTATTCACAATTTTAAATCGTTTGGTTCCTTTTATTCATTCTTTTACTTTTCATAGATAATATGTGAAATTCAAAATGTTTCTTTTTATAAGGCTTGTGGTTTATTCAGGGAATCAGAGGAAGCTCACGTGCACTTCATCAGCCTAACCTGTGACCTCTTATAATATCTCCTATAGCCAGTTCATGATCCAATTTGAATTTTCTTCTTAAAATATTTTCTATACCGAGGTCAAAGAGTTCTAAGCAGATATAATAATAATATCCACACACATATTAAAACACGCCCCTATAGAATTGGAATACATTTTCAGATACTTATTGATTCCACCTTAAAGCTTTTCTGTCCTCGGGTCCATCAATCATCACTATCCGTCTGCTCCTTGACTAGTGAAAATAATTTCCACATATAATTAATAACTAGTGTGTGCCTTGGGTTATCGCCCTTCTGTGCACTAAAGGTTGACCTTTGGCACCAACATGATGATTTACATCCTCTGACTAAACCCTGCTCGCTCAGTAAACGTATCCATGATTCCAGTTTTAAGATCATCGTCTTAATTCACACAATCCGGCCGGGGCTGAGCGACGAGTCCTTCACAATGCACAGTGCACTCACATCATTTCCTTCACAGCCACCTGCTTCACAGACACCTCACAAGCTGCTGTTTGCCCAATTATTGTCCACATTCAAACACTCAACAGTTTTCCTGAATAATTTCAGCAGCCCCCCTGCGCAGAGGAAATAAGAGGCTCCGAGGGCGAGCCCACCACCTTCTGCTGTGTTCTTAATTTGAAGGAACCCCAGAAGCTGTCACACTGAACCTCTACAGCAAACATCTGCCGCTTCAAATGGTTAGAAGAAAACATACCTGCCGATCAACTTTCACAAGTGGCAAGGTCCTGCTCCTTAGAAAAATAAATGACTGATGTGAATACACTAGAATCAATTAAATATGAGCTTGAGATTTCTTTTGTTCAATTTGCCTTAATGATACTGAATCAGTTCAACTGCGAGACAAGCAGCACATGAAAGCAGGACAAAGAAGCAAGGCTGTTTCGTGCACCTGTGTCTGCTTCCATGGAGTGTGCCCCTCTACTTCTCAAATCCTGCTGAATGTGAGCTCCCAACAAGCACACTGAGCTTCACTGAACAGCAGTAAATAAGAGTAGAACAGTAATATGTGTCCATGTTAGGGCTGTGTCAGTCTTTGCATCTGGTTGTGATCTAAATTTAAGAGAGCCAAGGAGGACTGTCTGCATTTTTTTTAGATATAACCTTGTAAATTAATTGTGAAATCCTTTTACTAATTTCCAGTCAGGATGTTCATATTGTTACTATGAGTTGTTGATTTGTGCTTAAAAATGTATCCGCTGAAGTTTGTGTTAATTTTTAAATGTGGGATTAGACTAATTCATTATATGGGATTCTATACAAATTTGGCTAAATGTTCAATTTTAACTATGAGCGACATATATGATGCAGCTCTTCTGTAACTTTGCTGTGAACATTTTTCCTATACTCAAATTTTCACTCATTATTATAACATTAGCAGCAGCATGATGGCCTGACTTTTCTTCCTGTCACACTCAGGTCTATCGTCGGGCTGCTCCTCCTGCACTCACTGAACTGTGATGACGCAGACATGGACTGCCTTATACAAAGGAACATAATATGGTTTGCTCAGAAAGTTACTTCATGTATTCCTTGGCACTATTTGTAGAAAAAAAGTGAATTTATTTGATCTGGTGTGTGCATTAAAAATGGCCTAAAGGGATTGAGCTGTGGAGGGCTAAATACAAGTGCTTCACATAACTTTGTTCACTATTTACACTAGTAAAAAAACAAAAAAACAAGTGAGCTGTTTACCAGCTGACTTAGTTGAGAAAAAGTTGATTATTTACTTTAAATTGTGTGTGCTAGTCATTCAGGAAAAGTTTTAGTCAACATTTATCCTAGTTAACAAAGATCCTGAGAGATGTGAAGGAGGAAAAGAAAGAGCATGTTCACTGGGTTGCTCTGGAGACATTTTCCTGAAGCTGAACTCTCTGTGTCCTACTGATTTACAGGGTCAGTGCTGGGTTTAAATGTATAACTGCTTGTATAAACCATTCCTTCTTTAGAATTGTATGGCACTATGGCTTTAATCAATGTGCAGATAACACTTTTGTTTCTAAGAAATGATCAAAAACTGCTCACACTTAATATTGTTTGATCTGATTTTCAGACACCCTGCACCTTAGAACACCCCTTCTTTTGAGTTTCCAAACAAGGAACCACAGAATTTACCAGTTCTGTAATCATCGGTATAGATTGTTACCTGACATGACATTCCTCAAGATCAACTCAGTGCCATGAAATTGTATATGAGAGTGGAGAAAAAAAAGACCTGTCAGGGTTCACTGACAGAGAATTGGAGTGAAAAGAAAGGTTGCAGCAGTCATGTCTTATTCATTGTCAGGTCATCAGCATGGTGAACCACGCAGCTGAATTATGAAGAACAGTGAAAGAACACGACACAATGGAATCACACTACAATGAATATCAATCCTAAAATTCTGCTTGTGCATATAAAAAGAAGCATCATCATAAATTAACATGTGCCAGTGGGAATAATATGTTTTTGGCTTTTAGGGTCTACATGTACGGTACTGTATTTCATCCACTCCCACTTAACGCATCCTGAAGTGTTACCAATTTAGAGCAGTGTACAATACATTAGTCCTCTTGGCTGAGTACTACGTAAACTCTCAAAAATGTGCACTGAGATTTTAAATAAAGCATTTTCCCAAGAATAAATATCTGCTAATTATCTTGTTTTTGTCATGGGTTACAGTAGTTTTATAAGTGAAGCAGATGGCTTTTACAGCGTATTGACAATAATAGCCCTAATCTGAGACAAGGGGCATTGAGTCTCTCCATGAAAACTTTTGGTGCAGTCATGAATTGTGGAATCGACTGGTTGTTTTTTGCTACAAACATAGGGCAACTCCCATGCATTTAATGCTCACTGCACTCTCTTTCAGTGGATGACAGAAAGTTCAAGATTATTCAAATAAAAAGACATGGATTTTTGGAGTATAGTATGATTAATGAACAAACAGTTTGTTACCCTTCACTTTAGCTGTAAATGATAAGGGGGCATTTTCAAGAAAATGGGGAGGAAAAAAAAAGTTATTTTAATGTTAGGTTCCATCAATGTTTCCTGCAAAGACTACCAAAATTTTATATTGTATTTTGATAACTTTGAAGCATAGAATATTATAAATCCTGGTTGTATTTTTTCTTCTAAGGTCAAACATTCTCTCCAGGCCGGAGTGGCTTCCTCCCACCGTCCAAAAACATGCATGTTAGGTTAATTTAAGGTGACTCTAAATTGTCCTTAGGAGTGAGTGTGAGCGTGTGTGTGTGTGGTTGTTTGTCTCGTTTGTCTCTGTGATGGACTGGCGACCTGTCCAGAGTGTACACCGCCTCTCGCCCGCTGCCCGCCGGGATGGGCTCCGGCCCCCCCGCGACCCGACCGACGGATTAAGCTAGTATAGAAAATGGATAGATGGATGAATAAGGTCAAATACTACAAGTGAGTAAATAATAACTTTTACACCACTGACCTCAAATATGTTTAAGGGCAAGACAGCATTGCGGAGCACGCTGCTCCAACCAAAGACCCTGCTGTCACTTCCAGATGTGTGTATACACACACCCCGGTCTGTGGCAGAGCATGTGTGTATCATCAAGGAGTAACAGCAGCCGATAAATGAGGACGTCTTAATTGTGCCAAAATGCTGCAACTGATATGTGAAAGGGGCTTTAGATTTCCATTTACAGCTCCATTTATCAATACAGACTGCCAAAATTTAAATATCAAACTGTCTGGGTTATATTGACAAATAATGTGATCAGTGGAATAGACGAACAATAAAACAATGCTTAGGAAGAACCATGCTGTGACATACAAGTGTGTTTTTTTCATGTTACAAAATCAATGGTTTTACATCAGTTGAAAGGGGTTATTGTTAACATTTCTCCATTTATTTTAATAAGCATATATTACTAAAATAAACAGCAATTTCTTTAATAAAAAGAAGAAATTTCACAGTACTGGAAAACTAAGTACTTGTTTGTTAGTGGGTATATGTGAAAAAGCTATCATTTTTTAACCTGTTAAAAAAAGATCAATGGCACATATATTTATGTCCACTTGTGTGACAGTCAGGTGTCATGCAAGCAATAATTCATTCTCAGTCTGTGTGAACGTGCACTTCTGTGTCCCCATTCCCAAATTTGTGAGCAGATCATAATACAATAGCAGATACTGCAGGTTAGTTATTGGTTTTCATCTGTAGCCTCATCTCTCTTTCTTGCACAGTTCCCCTCAACATGCATACACACACATGCACAGATGTTGGTTTTCATAACCGCTTGAATTCCCCTACAGATGTGATTCATACATTTCAAGTGAGCCTCTGAGGTAATCTTAAACTTGGGGGAGGGAGTATTCAGAGATTTCTGTGTACTGTTGATACCTCACATCCACTGTTTGTGTAAATATCTGCCATACCCCTTAGAGACTCAACATGTCACTGTTGCCCTGCAGAAAAGAGATTTAGTTAGCTGATATTGTGTCGTTTTAAAAAACTATGGTTGCAACTTGCTGCAGACAAATCAATTAAATGGGCAATGTTACGGTGCTACAGACAAATGATATACTGATTTGATATTGTTGCAAAGCACCATAAATAAAGAAATATACGGCTATGTATAGACTGGCAATTAACCAGTGAAATGAGCCATCACAGAGGGTTCCATCAGAATCAGAGAGCACTGACTTTAAAGACATCAAGGGGGTAATTTCACTACCTATAAGGATGCTGCATCTTCTCATACTTTAAAATGATATAGAAAGACTTTTTTCTCTTTTTTCTCAGCTGACCCAGACATTAAATGTTAGTAGTCATCTTTACATTAAATACTTCTACTCACCTCACCCGAGACTTCAACGTTAGTCTTGAGAGTTTGGGACTCCACTATCATCAATCAATTTTTTTGCAGGTACATACAGTCTTGTTGTTTAACAAATGATTGCGCTGTGTATTTTGAACCCTTACCTTGTTTCAGGCAGTATTGCTAAGCGTAGCCTTCTGCAAACATTTTTTTTGTAACTTGCTAGTTGTTTGTCTTTGTACACGTTTTTCCCTAGGAAGTGGTAAGTCAAAGAGAAATTTCATGCCACGATTACTAATTTTAGAGGTTTCATTGACATTGCATAGTCATTTCCAGTCATTTCATTCTTAATTCTAAGTACCTCTTGATTAGCTTTGCACAATTCAAAACTCCAAATGCTTTTTAATTACTTCAGTATGATGGAGAGCTTTCTCATGGGGGAATCATGCTTCTGAGAGGATCTGGCTAAAGTGACCTCTGATTGGTTGAATTCCTAGAGGTTTGCCGATAGGGCAAGGAAAGGGATGACGGTGACTCATCAACATACACTACTCCTTCTACTGGCTAGGAAGCTTCAATAACATACACTATATTGCCATCTGCCTTTACACACATATGAACTTAAGTAACATCCCATTCTTAATCCATACGGTTTAATTCGACGGCGGCCCACCCTTTGCAGTTATAACAGCTTCAACTCTTCTGGGCAAGCTTTCCACAAGGTTTAGGAGCGTGTTTATGGGAATTTTTCACCATTCTTCCAGAAGCACATTTTTGATGAGAAGGCCTGGCTCTCAGTCTCTGCTCTAATTCATCGCAAATGTGTTCTGTCGGGTTGAGGTTAGGACTCTGTGCAGGTCAGTCAGGTTCTTCCACACCAAACTGGCTCATCCATGTCTTTATGGACCTTGCTTTGTGCACTGGTGCGCAGTCATGTTGGACCATAATCCCCCCTCCACCAAACTGTACACTTGGCACAATGCAGTCAGATAAGTACCGTTCCCCTGGCAACCGCCAAACCCATACTCCTCCATCAGATTGCCAGATGGAGAAGCGTGATTGGTCACTCCAGAGAATGCATCTCCACTGCTCCAGAGTCCAGTGGCAGCGTGCTTTACAGCACTGCGCTTTGCATTGCACTTAGTGATGTATGGCTTGGATGCAGCTGCTTGGCCATGGAAACCCATTCCATAAAGCTCTCTACATACCGTTCTTGAGCTAATCTGAAGGCCACATGACGTTTGGAGGTCTGTAGCGATTGACTCAGAAGTTTGGCGACCTCTGTATACTATGAGAGCAACCCATTCTTTCACAAATTTATAGAAGCAGTCTGTATGCCTAGGTGCTTGAATTTATATACCCGTGGAGGTGATTGGAACACGTAATTTAATTATTTGGATGGGTGAGTGAATACTTTTGGCAGTATAGCGTATACAACAACTTTGAGAAACATGTTGTATTTTCAAGCATGACAACACATGAGATCCATTTGTACATGTTCAAGCCAGAATTCAATCCCACATATAACATTGACAAACATGACATGTCAAAACATGGTTTTTATCCTTAAAACAAAAAGTTGTCTGTGAAGTGTAGGAAACTGCCCTGATGACTGATCCAAGATTGTTGTGTCTTTGGGGAGCTGATCACTCATTCTTTATGGTGCAATAACTTCAACTATTAAAGTGCTTGCAGTGGATAACGTGCATATTCTAGCTCCCATGGGCATGCACTGCCTGAGTAATTCCATTATGAAAGGAAAACCTAAACTGTGACGTGGGTAAAATGGGTCTGGAAAAAAAAGTCTCACAAATAAGAGTTTGAGACTACAGGATGAAACAAGTTCCTTCTGCATAAAGATTGTTGTGTATTGATAATTTCAAGTTTGTCCTATTTGAGATACCATCCCCACCCACAGGTGTTATCTATTGTAGTTCTATGTACTATGTGAAAGTAAAAGTCACATTCAGAGCAACTCTCCATGGTCTCTCGCCTCAATATTCATAGATCGTTGGAATGTGAGTGATTACTTTACAAATATACTAAAAGATGTGTACACATACATGTTTTATTTTAGCTTTTGGTGACGTTTTGGTGATAATACATGATTTGAACACTGCAGATAAGCCAAAAACCATGGAAAATATAGTTCTCTCTTTGAATCAATGGTACCTAATCTTGTCTTGTCTGTTATGTACTGACAACAATTGTCACCCTTTACTATTGTTGGCAGTACGTGGGATGATTTACGCTGTGTTGAAAAGCTACACTTACCTCACAGTTTCTTCAGTAACCCTGTGTTTGATATGGCAGTACTTAAGTTGGTGAGTAACTTCAATAATAACTGCTGACTTGGCGGGCTCTTATTCATTTCCCTTTTAGGATGGCCTTTGTCTTCATACAGGTGAGTTGAATTGTCTTCACCTTTACCTAATTTACTTAATGCATTTGTTGTGCAGAGCTCCATCTTTCTCTCCCTTTAAGGCCTCCCATAACTATGCAGATTTTGATTTTTTTTTGTCAGGATTGTGAGATACAATCTCAAACATAGCCTGATAGATCTGATCATATGTAATGGGTAGCATTTAAAGAAAATAAGAATATAAGTATAACAAAAGTAAATAAATTTAAAAAAAACTTCTCTAGTATCTAGTGACATAGGATCTGGCAGACAAGCATTATCAACTTTTGAGCGCACTCTGGGCTACCAGCCTCCCCCTCTCAGGAGCACAACCTGCTGTCCCTTCAGTCCAATCCTACCTGGCTTGCTTTCGGAGGATCTGGAGGGAAACTTGTGCTGCCCTCCTTGGAATAGTGGGGTGCAACAGGCAGTATAACGATCGGTACATGTTTCAGGAACCCACTTGCTCTGTTGGACAAAAGGTATGGCTGTCATTCCCGCACATCCCTCTCCTCACCAAATCTAAGAAGCTGTGTGTCTCCCTGCAGATCCAGAGTTTTGCTTCCTGAGTGTCCTTTTTGGACTTCAGCGTTTTTTGTTTACACTTTTGAATAAACCTGTTACCTTTTACCTGCTTGCCTCCACTCTGCACTGGGTCCAACCTGGAAAAAATAAAAAATAAAAAAATCGACTGCAAATCATAATAGAGCCAGGACAATGTAGGGTTGGCACTTTAATCACCAGTTCCTTATCTCCACATGTTTAAGGTTCCCCAATATTACTATTAAAGTATTTTGGCTGTTTAGGAGCAGAGGTATTGTCAATATTTGCATTGCAGAAGTTATCAGTAAAATAATCTCCAGTTTTGTTGCTGAAATTAGAAATCTCAAAATATTTGTAGCATTGCTGTGCAAATTTTGTCGAGTTCAGGACAAGAATTCTCTCTAACTTATTAAGCTGACTAGTATACAGCACATTTTTATTTAATAAAAAAAATGAAAATGTCTTTTGAGAAATTGATGAAATTACAAATTAAATTACAAACTGAAAAAAATTTGATGGCGTCTTTAACTGCTTATTTGGGTGAGGAATAATAGTTGTTTGGGGTTTGATGGTAAAGTAGGGCTTCATGAACTTTTTTAACCATTTTTTTTCTCAATATATAGTCTGTCACTGACCGAACAACTTTTGTTTTACAATGAAACTGTCCGAAGTGAAGTCTTTTTATCACTTAGACTAAAAGGCTGACATAGTCATCCAGTTTCCAAAGTGCAGCAAATGCAAACCCATTAATCCGTTCATGTTCCATTGGTTCCAAGGGTCGTGGAGGAGCTGGAGCATATCCCAGCTGGAGCATATCCCAGCTCGTGAGAGGCAGGCTCCCACATACCTGTAGCTACCCCTTTCATTGAGGCAGGGAAAAGTAAAATGACAGGGGCGAAAATAGATAAAATGTTGGTGCATACGTTGAATTAAAATGTTACTACAACCAAAGCCATTTGTGCTATGTAACTGGATGAGAATTGATAAGAGAACCGATAAGGAACTGAATCGATAAGCATATCGATAATGGAACTGGAATTGCTAAATTCTTAACAATTCCCATTCCTACTAATTTGGCTGTCCAATTTAAAATTACAGTTCAATTTAAAACCCAGATAAATAAATAATAGTTCAATGGATATTAGGCATTAAACGTGGAATGTATATCTATTTTGTAAAGACTTAAATTGAATAACAGATCTTAAGAGGATTCTGTTGTTTTTCATAAAGTAAATGTTTGTTCTGATTTTTAACTTTAAATACTACCATATCCTTTGTATATGAGGCTATTGATCAAGATATTTTATAGACAACTGTAGAATTAAGTAGAATGTCTACAGTGCATCTCAAATACTGTTGTAAAACTTGAGCCATGTTAAATTTTTTATAAATAATACATAGTTGATCTTGCATTTGTTTTTGAGTTTGCTGCATTGTAATTGAATTGAAACTCATTGAGAAATCCCCGGATCCCCCCACTGACATGACCGCTGTGGCTACCACATCCAATTCCACCGTGCAAACCTCCAACGGCCCCTCTCCTGCTAAACAGGTGAAAGTAGACTTAAGAGAGACAGGACTTAGTGCCGCTGAACTGAAGAAGCTAGACGCTGGCTATATCATCAAGGACATATTGTCCATTTCCACTGTAGACTCTGAATCATTCCAACGCATCATAGAAAAAAATACCGACTAAAAGCGGTCAAGCTACCACAGAGAAAGTCATTTGCAGGATAGATTCTGCAAATGATACTAGCTTATAAATAATAATAACTCATTATTAAGCTACGATGTCAATTCTATATGATGGAATATGCAGAAAGAATAGAACTAGGCTGAAAGGTGTAATGCTTTATAGCGTACTCAGGTTGTACATCATGTTTTTGAAAAGTAAATAAGTAAAGTAATCAGTAAAGTAACTAATTACTTTTGAAAATAAGTAATCAGTAAAGTAACTGGATTACTTTCTTGGAGAAGTAATCAATAAGTAATTATTATTTCCAAGTAACTTGATCAACACTTGTCCTGACCAAACAGTGCTAGCTTGAAAGCACTCTTAATCCCACCAACAACCTCACAATCCTCCTCAGGTAACGCCCTACCATGCCGTGGTCCATGCAGCCTGAGGGCCACTCACCATTTCAGATGAGAGGCCAGCAGATGGCAACACAGCAGGCACTTCAACATCAGCCTCAGGTGAGGGCAACACACAGAGTTTTAAGTCCACTAATTTCCTCACAATCAAATCCTTAAGTTCTTTTTTAACAAGCTGCTTCCAGTAAGAGACTGATAAGTGGGCTGCAATTTGAGCCAAGTCATCTTTGTGACAACAGTCAAGCTGATCCAGAGAAAAAACTTCCAGGAACTGATTGAGATCACACTGTACCATGCTTAACAACAAGCATAAACTTTTATAGCTGTACCAAATCCAGGCAGACTCAAAATAAAGCATTTATATATTGTCACAGGATTACTTAAATAGATCTCGGACAAGCCCCCACTTATGTTCAAACCTCAGCTCGCTTGAGGAAAAGGGGAGTAAAACAAAGGAACTACAAAGCAGTTTTCCAAAGTAACAAGAATAACCTGCAAGTTTATTATTACTTATTTGGCAGGGCAGGGCAGAGGTGAGGTGAGTTTATTTGTATAGCCCAATTCAATGACAAGGTGATTCAAAGTGCTTTACAGAGACATTAAAACAGAAGAAATAAAAAGCATGATTTAAAATTTAAACAAAAAGGAAAGAAATAAGAACAATAGATAAAATCAGAGCAATAAAGATGAATTGAATAAAAATTTAATAAAATTATATGTATGAAAGATAAGATAAAATAAACTAATAAAAATGTGAATGATGATAAAATCAGGAGTTAAAATATGATTCTGTTTCGAAACTCAAGCTTATTCGGAGCTTTATTCAAATGCAGCTGAAAATAGGTGTGTCTTCAACCTGGACTTAAATACAGTGGGTTTCAGTGTTTCAGCTGATCTGAGGCTTTCTGGGAGTTTGTTCCAGACATGTGGAGTATAGCAGCTGAATGCAGCTTCTCCAGGTCTGGTTCGGACTCTGGGAACTGATTTTAAAAAAATAAATAAATAAAATTAAAAAAAGGTCACTGATGTATTTTGGTCCTTGACCATTCAGAGCTTTATAGACCAGCATCAGAACTTTAAAGTCTATCCTCTGATGGACAGGCAGCCAGTGTAAAGACTTCAGAGTTGGACTGATGTGCTCCACTTCTTTGGTCTTAGTGAGGACTCGAGCAGCTGAGTTCTGGATAAGCTGCAGTCGTCTAACTTATTTTTTAGGTAGACCTGTAAAGATGCTGTTCCAAAAATCATGCTTGTATTATTTTGCATCCAGTTTATGTGTATTATATATATTGTGTTTATTGCTGCTGAAAAAGCAAGAATTGATACATTGTTTTGCTTTGAAATGGCTGGTATAATGGTTCCTAAAGTGGATCATAAACCTACGCAGCAAAGGTTGTGTATAGCAAGGACAAATCTTGTTCAGCACAACTGAGTGGCGGGTTTAGTGAGTCATCCTATTAGTATTGATATTCAAAGAATGAATACATGTGAGCCCATACATGTGAGCTCTCTGGCAAATAATTGTCATCTCAGTCAACACTTGGAGTCTCGTTTAAATGTGAGCCAATAAGTAATATGAAAACAGAAAATAATTAGGAATCATACTGTACACTAGCTTGATTCACTTTGTTCTGAACACCCCAAACTGACGATACTAATAACTGATAGTTGAGGAGTTTTGCTCAATTCCCCCAATTTTAACTTGCTTGAAAGTTTAGGTTTCATACTGCTATCTCCTCACTTTGACAGTCTCCCAGTGATATATGAAAAAAAAAGAGTATACTATTCTACCAACCCTCTGTTGGACAGTCAGTGTTGCTTCTACTAGCCATTAGTGGCACTGCACTGGCTTCATCTCTTAGCCATGTTAATGATGGTGGTGGCTATTTTCCTCTGACAGGCATGGAAGTGAGTATGGAATGACTGAATTCTTTTATTTTGGGAAACACGCAGAATTTTACACCTGCCATAAAGTATCAAATTTGGCAAATTTTGGCTTTCATAGAAATGTAGTGTGGCTACAATTTCCAGTCCTCTATCTTATGCAAATTTAGATTTACAAAATGGACTTTGGGAAACTGCACTGCTCACCTTATCAGCTGTTTTCTTCTTTTTCTTCAGCAACATCTTTACAAATATTTAAATATACTTGCATAGATTACCATAATCACTACCAAATATATATATATTTTTTAAAGGGGCGTTGTCAGTGATACACATATATATATATATATATTACATGTTTGTTTGAAACACAAATATATATCAAACATAGTTTGTACATGCTGTAACAGATTATTTCTTTCAGCAAAAATGAGCTCTTGCCAATAGGAATATTGATTATAATATATTAACTTTTAATTAAAAGGTAAGTGCATGTAACAATAATGAATAAAACTGTAACATGAATTTGTAAGAATGGAATTGAATACAATTCAGTTCTCAGCAGTTCTTACACTTCTAATAAACTGCAACAGAAAATAGAAAATCCAGTCACTACCAGTGCTGTTACGGCACTAGGTGCAGCCTTTCAAATTATTCTTTAAATTTGAATTAAAATTTTCTTTCTTTAAATGTGTCCCTTATTGCCTCAGATTAAATGACTTATCTTGCAGCTGTATATCTGGGCATCATCTGGAGAGCCAATATGACAAGCTTGCTTTCCAAACAACAAGAGGCAGAAATCAATAACCCTGTTGCCTTCCTCACCCAACTCCTTACCGGCTAACCGTGTGTGTGCTTCAATTGTGCTGTACACATCCTTGTATTTGTGTAAGTGTCTTCAGGACCTCGGAAAAAAAGAACGATCTTTGAGCAGTCAGGTTTTGTTTTGATGTTATTTCCCACTGCTTCTTTCACTTTCACTCACCTGGTCTCAGTAGCGTCATAAGAAGCCTACCACAAGATTTTACTGTGTACTGGATTTATAACGTTGCCACTGTTGTGGAATCTTTAGAAACTTTTAAGGGACTAGTTTTGTGGTTGACTACAATAAACATTTGTGTTGCTGAATGTTTATACAATAGTGCAGAAAGGTCTATCGATTTACCACAGAAACTGAACACATCAGATTTGTTGCATTTTTCCTTTTTTCTTCTACCCATCCCATCAAGATGCTGAAAGCATCTTTTCATGTAAGCCACATTAAATCGACTCTTTAAGACCCAAGTTGATCTGTAAGGTTTTGTGTTACCAGATAGCAGAAAAAGCAGGCAACATAGATAGATGTGAGATTGTCTGCATTGTTTCCCCATATCACAGTCAGAATTCCACAGTTCAATTTTTCCTTTTTCCATAGTTTTAATTTTAAAAGGTAAAGAGGAAATGAGCCCTGCATCAATTTTGTCATCATTTTCACTTTCTATTACAATTGAAATTGGAATATGGATGGGATAGAATTGATCCAGATTCTATTATCTTTTCAGCAGTAAGCAATATTTACCCACTGAAAATATTTGTAAAATAATTGTCATGCAAGGCCATACTAACAGTTTTCTGAAAGATGCTGCATGTCACATAGATCATGAGCGAATCAAAATCTCTACAGTATGTTTTCTCTTCTCCTTATAAGATGACCTAAGATTTATTCAGACAGTGTTTTTTTAGTAACTTTATCAAATATGCAATCCATAACTCTTGTATTTAATGTATCAGCCTGTATGTTGTTTTGCCATAAAACACAAGAAGCTCAGCAGGCAGCATGTAAGTGTGCATGTGTCGCTCATTAAAGGGGAACTATGAGGAATGTAAATATCTGCCGAAGGACGCCGACTTTCACAAAACTGTTCTCGGTGAGTAGATAAACGTATTTCATGCCAGAAATAAGGTCTAGGTTTAAAAATACCAGAGTTCTCCTTTAAGCTAGGGGATGGCACTGAAGATTTTTTACTTCGTGGAATTCCTCACAGTATTTTTCATGGGGGAAAAGGACAAGCAGAGCATCATGCTGATATGTACATTGAGTCTGGGTGAAAGTACGTGTCAGCAGAAAACCAATGTGTTTCTGATCTGAAGACGCACCTGCAGTATAAGAGTATATCAGCATATTTCTTTCCATTGTTTCAAGCTCAGATATTGTACTTCTTTCATTCAAAACTCAAAAAGTCCCAGACTATTTGCAAATATGTTCTTCTTTCCCTCAAGCCTCTCTTTTTAACTAAACTTTTTTTTTTTGCAAGCGAGCTTTCTGTGCGCTTATGGATTTTTACTCTTTTTTTTGTCTCTTATTTTCTCTGCTGCCTCTTGGGTTGCCGTAAAACATCTTCAGCTGTTAGGGTCACAGATAGGACACTGACAACATCACTGCCTTCCTGTGGGTGGGTGTGTTTGTTTGGCATCACAGCAATCCCCATTCAGATGATTATTGGTTATTGGTTAACTGGGTTCAGCAGATCACCAGTTGCTCAAACCAGTAAAGTAAAACCACGAAAACACACGGTAGTTGCATTTATGTATACATATATATTCATATAAGCCAATCTTATATATATGTTATATACTACTTTTGAATTAATTTTTGGATTTTGCGTATAACAATGCGATTAATCGTGATTAAACACTGGGAACCATACAATTAACGCTATTAAAAGAATTTAATATTTGCCCAGCCCTAACATATATATAGACATACAGATACCACGTATATCCTTTGAGAGGAGATATCCTTGAAACGCCTCCGGACCAAACAATGTACCAGGTCGTGCCTGAAAGAGCTGTGCAGATGAATTAAAGGATGTGTTTATGGACATTTTTAACAATTTCCCAAAGATTCAACCCCCACTGCTTAAGTGACTATTGACCTGTTGCCCTCACACCAGTCGCCATGAAATGCTTCGAGCGGCTTGTGAAGGACCACATTACATCCCACCTCCATGCCAGCATGGACCACCTGCAGTTTGTATACAGGGCAAACCGGTGAACGGAGGATGCCATACCCCCCCGCTCCACCTCACCCTTACTCATCTGGAATGCAAGAACACAAATGCCAGGATCCTGCTGGTCGACTTCAGCTCTGCATTTAATGCCATCTTGCCACAGCAGCTGGTGGAGAAACTGCAGCTGCTAGGAGTGGGCACTAAAACCTGCAACTGGGTCCTGGACTTCCTTACAGAGAGAAAACAGATTGTCAAAATCAGCAGCAGAACATCTAACATCATTACAGTGAGTGTTGGACCACCACAGGGATGTGCCCATTACTATTTACCCTGCTGATACATGACTGTACCACCATGCATAACACCAACCATAGAATAAAATTAGCCAATGACCCGACCGTTGTGGGCCTTATCACAAATGGACATGAATCAGCATACAGGGATGAGCTGGAGTCCCTGATGACTCGGTGCAATTCACACAGGAAAAACAAAGGAGATAATAATTGACTTTAGGAAGCCTCAGCCAGCACACTACCCTCCACTGATCATCAGCGGCTCCGTGGTTGAGAAAGTCCAGGGCACAAAATTCCTGGGGATTCATCTCAGGGAAGACTTGACCTCCAGAAACAATACCTTGGCTGTAGTCAGGGCTGCACAGCAGTGACTTCATCTCCTCTGGAGGCTGAGGAGAACAGGCCTCTCTGAGTCAGCCGTGACTGCGTTTTACCAAGGGACCATCGAGAGCACCCTAACCTACTGTATCACTTCCTGGTACGGAAACAGCAGAGCAGAAGAGAGACAGAGACTGAGCAGAGTGACAAAAACAATGGAGAGGATCATTGGAGTCCCGCTGTCACCATTGGGGGTCATTTACAACAAAAGATGCACACGCACCCCTCTCACAGTCTTTTTTTCAGTTAAATCAATTCTTACTGATAATTGCTGACTTTTTTTTAAAAGTGTTCTTAACTTGTGAAATTGAATCTTGTTTTTTAAGTACACATAAGAATGACGAAGTGAATCTGAAAGCAGTGAAAATTAGTTTTTTTTTAAATTAATTTTCATACAGAACGTATGCCAACTAAAGAAAAGATTTAGAGCTGTTTTTAACATCATTTGACATTTCCTTTTTATTCACAGTGACACTACAGGCCTACTAGGTGCAGGGTTGCGTTATAGGTGCAGCACTGTAGCTCCATGTATGGCCAGCAGGGCAGCCAAAATTCTGGCTGGTTTGTTGTTGCATGCTCAGCAGCACATTTCAGCCAACATTCAGCTGCCACCAAATTTTATTTGCTTATGTTGAGAAGTAGAATACACTTCAAAATCTGGCTTCTCATTATTATTGTTATTGACATGGCTGATCCACTCACTGTGATACCTAATACAGTATCCAATTCAATGGTAACTATAGTCCGATGTAATTAGCCCAGTACTAATATATTGTTTTCTCAGATGACATTATTATGATCCAATATGTCCTAAAAATAAAGACATCGTGAATTTTTAGACCTAAGAAATTAGTTAAATAATCCAATAATAACAAACCAAGATGATAATCGTCCCAGTAGAGTGCCTGTGTAGAAATCCCTCCATTAGCTCTCCTATACCTGCAAGTAGCCACATAACAGCAGCTATGAGCTAACAGAGCTATAGTACACGTTCATTCATTCATTCTTCTTAAAGTATTGGTGAAATAAAGACAGATAATGCCTTATTTAGAGGCTGCATCCTCTAAGCCCCGTTCACTCCGTTATATGGATCTTGAGTTATCTAAATATCTTCCGAAGGACGCCGACTTTCGCCAAACTGTTCTCAATGAGTAGATGAACGTATTTCAAACCAGAAATAAGGTCTAGGTTTAAAAATACCGGTTCCCCTTTAAGCAAAGCCAGTTTAATCTGTCTTAGAATTAAAGGCGATATCCATAGCTCTCTACCTCTTCCATCCTTGGAGAAGAGGTGGCGGAGCACAGACTGACTTTGTCTACATTTAGATACAGAGGGGACTGCAGGGTGTCCCGAGCTGATTGCATGATATTTGCAGTACATGTTGCCATGGAAATGTGGAAAATTTTGGAAAAGCTTTCAACAAAGAAATGCAATGTCTTCCAAACCAAATCAACCAAATGTCTTTATTACCTTACCTCAACCTTTGTAGTATTTAATGAAGTCTTACAGTATAAGATTAAATTGAGTCAAAATAAAGATTGAAAGTCAAACTAAGGAAAATTAAAGAGTGTCAATAACAATGTTAAGGTTGAACTTTAACAAGGGTCAGCTGCTGGATACATCCCCTGACCTCTGTTTGCGACCCGTGTCACCTCTGTTGATAAGCAACACTATAAAATGCTGTTTTCCCTTTGTGGTGCAGTGTGCTTGTGTATTTCTTACCATTACCGTACTTTGCAAAGGATCAATAAAGGGGTACCCTTTGTTTTGAACGCTGGGCTCGTGACCAAGTGTTAGCATGTCATGAGTTAGGGGTGAAAATGTATTGTCCATTAGGGCAGCATCAGAAACAGTGATTCAGAGAAGGCTACCTCTGAGCTGGGGACTGCCCAAAGAAGAATGTTGCACAAGCTGGACAGTGCCGCACACTTTCTTTATGTCATACTGATCAAACAACGATGTCGCCAGTCTGAGCCCTCTTCAAGCCTGCTGCAAAAACCTGATACAGTTACTCTGTGTGATAGGAGAGGGGAATCCTCCTTTGAGTGTTTGGATTGCATAATAATGTTTTTGCCTTTAGATTTTATTTTTATTTTCATAAATGATATGATATCTATCTATTGTTGCCAATTTAGAGTTACTACACAACAGACATAAACCCATTCTGTATGCATATACTGAAAAATAAGCACCTTGCTTTTTTGCTCTCTGTCAATCTTTTTTTCCACTCACCTACTCATTTACCAAGAGCAGGATTCTCTCATGAAACACAAACGCAGATACACATATAGAGTCACACATCAGTGAAATTAAGTCTCTCTTGTAGTTTCCTCCTTTCATTTGTGCAGAAGAAAGAAAAAAGCAGTAGTTGTTTCCTCAGCTCCAGCTTTTTTTCTCTCTCTCTCTTGTTACACTGACACGGTGTGTGAAAAATAATTTGCTATCCAACTGAACATCCAACTTCTATACAGCAGGGCACAGTATAGACTTCAGCACAGTATAGTATGTGAAGAAACCCAAACCAGCACTGAAAATACAAACCCATGAAAAGATGTCTGTAAGCCCCTAGATTGCTTAACATGTTCTTCTGTAACAGTAAAAACATGAAAATGCCAGCACCAGGAACCTCTCTGTCTGTTTGAAGTTACAGAGACAGTTAAGCCACAAAATCAAGACCAACAAATCAGATTACTTGAAATTCAATAGGCTGATTGATAACTTATCAATTGACAAGAAAACAAGAGATTGCAATATATATCTTGAATTGTTATAAGTCTTTGGTAACTAATAAAACCTCTTTTGAACACTAACAGAGTTAGTAGGGACTGTAGTGGAGCTACAGTGCCTGAGCTTTATTTTCATAAAAGTTGAAACTACAGTAAATCTTCCTCAAGGTATCTGATCACTCATTGCAACTGGAAAATTGTGATGTATTACAAACATTCAGGAACTGCATGTAGGTGGCATTAACAGTGTGATGATTTGTAGGAAGTCAGTCATACTAAAAAGTGACCAATCAGATTAAGCTTTATTCACTGAGAGATTGAAAAGAAACAGGCACAACATTTGCTAAATAAAGAAAAGAAGACAACAAGGAATAAGAAATATTGTGTAAAATGTGTTGTTGGGAAAAGACATAACAGAATCTGACAGAGGCTGATGTGAAACCTCAGTGGGATTTCTGTGCAGTAACAGAAAGAGAATGGCACACCAGGGTGTATTAAACCTGATACTTGGATCAAGTTTGTGTGGGACATTTGACCAACAAGAAAGATATTGATCACAAACTGAGTTCTAAGCAAGGAGGTACGGATAAGATTTGAGGAGATTAAGACCAGATTGTTACGATTTACATTTTGAGTCAGGTCTTGTCTCGTCATTTCCTGTTTTATTTTGAAACACTAAGACTCCCTTGTCTTGTGCCGGTTTGTTGCCTCTTGTCACGAGCCTCATTCTGGTGTTATTTTCCACCGTCAGCCACAGATTCCTTGAGCCTGCAGTGCAGCAATCCTCCTGCAGAGCGTATCCTTTGTTTCCTGATAAATTATTCTTTAGACCTAGTTTATTCACATTAAGTTTTCATAGCCTGTTTTGTTCCTCCCGTTTGGAGAGACTTTGATTTGTTAATGTTTCATAGAAACCTCTGTTAGTGGAGCAATTTGTGTTTGTTCATAAAGATCTTTGTGTTCTACCACGCCTCCGTTAAAGGAGTCCTCAAGTTATTGTTAAAGTCCAAAGTGCCTCGGTTTTAAGAGAGCATTTTTATATAAGTCTGCCTCAGAGAGAGAGCATGAGTTTATTTGTAATCTTTAATAGCCTTTGTTTTCCTCCGAGAGTTGAGTTTTTTTGGTTGCTAATTTTCATAGCTGCACTCTACTCAGCGTAGTTAGTGAGGAGAGCACGTTCGGAGGTTCACAGCCTGTTGCTTTGCTCTGTCTGGAGATCCTCCTGCTGTTTGATAAGAAATAAACCTCTTGATTCTGAACTGACCCTGCATCTGTGTCCTGTCTCCTGAGGCCTTGACACAGATAAGATAAAAGGGTGCTGACAATCATGAACTTTCCTCCACATCTATGAACATTTGTAGGAAGCTTCGAGATGAAAACAGTGTGATAAAATCTGAACATAAAAGAAAAGTCTTGGGAGAATTTGCAATCATATTACAGTTGAGCCTTTGAAATAGTGGAGATTTAAGGCGACTTGGAGCCCTACAGATGAATCCCAACATTGGGATGAGTTTTTATCTCTGCTGATGAAAACTGTTATTCATAAAGACCTGTTTTTCAAACAATCAGGAGGTCTTCAGAAATATCCACTGTTAATTACTTTAGTTATTCTGATACCAGCTAAACCAGCGCTGTGCCCCGAGAGTGAGTGAGTCAGTCAGTCTGTCTGTCTGTCGATAGATGGATAGATATGTGTATGCATTGTGAAGTACCGTGGAAATGTACATCTTAATTCTACTTTGACAGCTATTTTTTTCTATTCTTTCTGTCAGGTGCTAGCTTGACAGAGAGTGAAAATTAAGTGGTCACACAGCGATAATTGACTCTCAGTCACTTTGTATGTCTGGCTGTTCAGCCTATGTGATAATTACCTGAAAGTCATATATAGTCTTCATCATGATTTGACATTGATTTATAGAGAGCAAGTGTAAGTACAGACAATCAATCTAACACACCAATGTGCATGTAGGAGCAGTTGCTGTCTCCCATGTGATGTTGTAAAGAGAGGTGGTAACAATGTGTCTGACACTCATTTGTATGTGACAGGCTTCAGGGATTACGGTCCATTCGCAAGCTCTCACCTTATGTCATGTTGTTTGTTTTAAAGGTTTACATTGGTTACATTTTTGTTGTTCTATTCTCTTGAGCAAGGACCAGTGCTACCAAATCACAGGCTGTTCTTCGTGATGCATGCCAGTTCAGTGTGACCACAACATTGTCAGTCTGACTGACACTTTCTATTTGAAGGGCATCCATTTTTGTACATGCCATGGTAGTTCCCTTTCAATCTGCTATCAAGCTGACTGAAACTATTAAATTTGGTAAATTTAATAGTTTTAATAGGAAAATTAGCCCAATCATAAAGGCTTGTTTTTCTCACTCAGTTCATCTTGAGAGCTCAGCAGCTTTTTTTATTAGTTTTTTAAAATCTTTCAAACTGCACCGAAACGCACTCTGCCTCAAACTGCCGCTTGACGTTGTAATTGTAATTGGAAATCTGTAAGATATCCTCCACTGGTAATTCTCCTTTTTTTCTTGGATAAAAGCGTCTGCTAAATATGAAATGTAAACAGCATCGATTTGAATCATGCAGCAGTGGTGGCAACTTATTTTCCAATGTGAGTTCTTCTGTAAAAGCATTGTTTTTTTTAAAAAAACAATTTATTTATGTACTTTTCATGCTGAGTGAGTGATGGTTCTGCAGGTAATTCTGGCACTTTTTTAAAAATTTTTTCCAGGTAATGTCTGGAATAATACTGTAAATCTAGATGAGCTGAAGAGGGGTGCGTAGAATGCAGAGCAGGAACAAAAACAGAGAAATTGACTTGTTATCCATAACAAGTAACAGTAAAATATAATGCAGAAATTTTATTGTTAAGTATTATTAAAGGGGAACTCCGGTATTTTTAAACCTAGACCTTATTTCTGGCATGAAATACGTTGATCTACTCACGAGAACAGTTTGGCGAAAGTCGGCGTCCTTCAGAAGCTATTTAGAAAACTCGTGATCGGCGTATATCCATATAACGGAGTGAACGGGGCTTAGACGATGCAGCCTCTAAATAAGGCATTATCTATCTTTATTTCACCAATACTTTTCACCAATAAGTTGATCATCTTGAAAGCTTGGTCAAATCAGGGATTAAAATGGTTCCTCTCACGCCAAACATGGCAAGATCAAGAATTCTATCCTCAAAGAGGCATCGAGCCCCTGTCCCTCCTCAGCCTACTCCACCGACCAAAGCCCCCCCAGCTCGGCCCTGTTCCGAGTTCAGGGACAATATACCCACCCACAAATTGTCATTTTGGGTTTTTTCATCATTTGAGTATGTGCCATTCAAAATGGAGATAAAACAATCTTCCATACTTTATATCACCATTTACAAACCACCACAGAATTGTTTTATTGATGATTTTACTGAATTACTTTCAGTTGTGTGCACTGCTTTTGACTGTTTAGTCATAACAGGGGACTTGAATGTGCATTTGGATGTAGCCCAAGATAAGCAAGCTAAAGAACTAATTTCTGTCTTTGAAATGTTTGGTCTAACTCTGCATGTAAGTGAGCTAGACACCAAGAGCTGACACATTTCTCACCTGTTACTGACAAAACAGTCAAAGAGATCTTCTGCAGTATGAGTTCATCGACATGCTGCCTTTGAGTTGCCCACTAGATTTCTAAAGTCTGTGTTGAGCAGTTTGTTGCCACAACTCACTCATCTAGTCAACATCTCACTCCAGACTGGAGCATTTCCAAAGGCCTTAAAAACTGCTTCCTTAAGCCTCTTCTAAAGAAGAGCAGTCCTGATGCCACCGTACTGAACAACTACCGGCCCATATCAAACCTGCCATTCTTAGGCAAAGTTCTAGAAAAAGTTGTATACCAACAGCTTTCTGACTTTCTCTTGTCTAACAATGCTTTTGATACTTTCTAATCAGCTTTTTTGGCCCCACCACAGCACTGAGGCAGCTCTGATCAAGGTGACAAACGATATCCGCCTGAAGACAGACGCAGGAAAAGTCTCGTTCTTAGTTCTGCTGAACCTGAGTGCTGCCTTTGACACAGCTGACCATGCAATCTTATTACAGAGGTTAGAAGACTGGGTGGGAATCTCTGGTAGTACTTTAAGCTGGTTGAAGTCCTATCTCGAG
This sequence comes from Leuresthes tenuis, assembly GCF_036924035.1. Lineage (NCBI taxonomy): Eukaryota > Metazoa > Chordata > Actinopteri > Atheriniformes > Atherinopsidae > Leuresthes > Leuresthes tenuis. Next base: position 37,571,055 of record NW_027325358.1, on the reverse strand, counting down.
GACAGGAAGTATTTTGTTGAAATTGGTAACTCAGACCAAATGGCTATGACCTGTGGGGTTCCCCAGGGGTCTATCCTGGGACCCCTATTGTTCAATCTGTACATGCTCCCATTAGGCCAGTTAATACACAGCTATAATGTGTCCTACCACAACTATGCAGATGACACTCAGATCTACGTGTCATTGACGGCAGGAGAACACAGGCCTGTAGATACATTGTGTCAATGCATCAAACAGATCAGTGTGTGGATGCAAAACAGTTTACAGCTAAACTCAGACAAAACTGAAATCATTGTCTGTGGCCCACAGAAACAAAGAGAAAGTGTTATCAGTCACCTTGAGACTCTCTCTAAAACCTAATAATCAAGTTAGAAATCTAGGGCTAATATTGGACTAAGACCTGAACTTTAACAGCCACATTAAATCAATAACATCAGCAGCTTTTTACCATCTAAAAAACATTGGCAGAGTCAAAGGAATAGTGTCTAAACCAAACTTAGAAAGAATAATCCATGCGTTTGTCTCCAGCAGGTTAGAGTACTGTAACGGTCTTCTCACTGGGCTCTAAATGGGCTGCAAGACAGCTTCAGTACATCCAGAATGCTGCTGTTTGAGTCCTGACTAGAACCAGGGAATACGACCATATTAGTCCAGTGCTCAGATCTCTGCACTGGCTTCCTGTCGCTCAGAGAATAGACTTTAAAACAGTTCTGCTCACGAACAAGTCTCTTCATGGTCTAGCGCCAAAGTACATCTCTGACATGTTAGAGCCATATGAACCAACTCAGACTCTGAGAACCTCAGGGAGGGGTCTCCTGTTGTTGCACAGAGTCAGGACTAAACAAGGTGAGGCAGCGTTTCAGTTTCATGCTCTTAGAATCTGGAACAGTCTTCCAGAAGATGAGAGACAGGCCTCAACTTTGACAATGTTTAAATCCAGGCTGAAAACAGTTTATTTAGCTGTGCATATGACAACTGAAGGTATTATATCTGCACTCTGTGCTCTTAATTGAATCAATAAATGATTTTATTTTTTTGGAAAGATTTTATTTGCCTTCTTGTGATTTTATGTGGCTGTAAAGCACTTTGAATTGCCTTGTGTACAAATTGTGCTCTACAAATAAACTTGCTTTGCCTTGCCTTACTGGTTACTCTCCACCCGCACTGATGAAGGTCTGCCTATAGCTGCTCAGCCACTGAATTCTCCCTCACTTTCAGTAGTTCTCCCTCATATTTAAAACCACGGCTTTTAAATTTTGCTCAGTCCTTTCTTAACTGCTACCAGTATTGATATTGCTGTTGCAATGCCAATATGGTCTTTGTCTCTCTTCTCTCTTGAAGTCATTGCAGTATATTAATTGCTGCAATGATATCAGCAGTTGTCACTTCACTGATGTGTTTTGTGAATTCCTGAAAAGGTTCAAGAAGGCTTATTATCAATTAACTGATGTGTGCTGAGTTTGGCTTGGAGCTCATACTCTACACCATATGACCCCAGACCACGTCTGTGCTCTATTAAAGACAGCTGTTGCAGCTTATAGTAAGTGCTAATGCATCTATTTGTAACATCTTGGTGCTGTAGTTTTTTTTTAAGACTCACCCAGCTGTGTCTGGATGTCATGAATCTTAATCTGGTGAGCCTTGAGTATTTCAAATGCCCAACAATCTTACATTCAGCTGCCACCTTCAGTAGGACAGCAGACCTTTGTTGACCATCACGTGCAATACATGGCAAGCTTGCCATGCTGCCTTCAGTAATTTGTTTTGGAATTATATCTAATATTTCTGATATTGTCCCAACACCTTGTTAACCGCTGGTTTTGACCATGCCCATTCCATTGCAATGTTATGTAAAATGTTGGCTGCACTGCAGAATGCCAACATATCTTGAGAGTGTAGAAGGACTTGGTGTTGATGGAACTCTTCATCTACCCATTCAGCAGGCAAACTTTACGAGGACATCAAAATTATATTAAATGTCCAAGTGTCTGCTATAAAACTTTGGGACTGGTATTCATAAGGTTAAATGTTCAGCATAAAGCAAGATTAAAAAGTTAGAAAATGATCTTCTACTCCCTATGGTGTATCTAAGAAGGTTAAGCAAAAAGCTCATAAACATAGCTGGACAGAAATTAAAGCAAGATCCTTTTTACTATGACTTATGTTAGAGTGTGTTATATGGATCTGTTGCATCTGGATTTGGGCTATAGGGCTAAGTGAAATAGATCTAATACTACTGAGTCGAAACTTTTGCAAACACAGTCAAGTATGACATGAGAAAACCAAGGCAAGACACAGAAAACTCTTGATCTGTACTTGTTCAACCCCTCTGATTTGATTGGCATCTCCTCTCCTCTTATTTTTTGCCATGAAAAAAAGCTCTGTAAAACACTACATTCCTTTTGGTAGGAAATGTCACCTGCCCACCAAGCGGCAGGTGCCATCAACAGCAAAAACAGGTACCCAGGGCAGCAGCTGGGAATGAGGCAGTTCGCATTCTTCCTTTTGGAAGAACTTGTAAAAACAGTACTGACAGCAAATTTTGCCATTAGATCATCAAAATACCATAAAAAAGTATTTACTGTCGCAGTATAACACCACAATTACATGTGTATTGCTATAAAGCATGTTATCAAGTATGAATTAGCAGAAACATAAAAATACATCAAACAACAAAACTGAGGTAGCACTAAATTACTAAAGTGTATCGCAACGTATCCTTTATTTAACAAGGAAAAAAACTCATTGAGATTGAAACAAACAACACACAACAAAACACATAAACAACAGTTTCACATTGCATGAAAAATACCCTGGAGATATCACAAAGCATTAAACATTAGGGCAATTACTGTCACGGGGTGACTGCCAAAACACAGATAGGACTCAACAGCAGATTCGGAGAGAGATTTTATTATGCACAAAGGGAGGCTAGAAAAGGTGCTGAATTTGTGTCCTGGGGAAACGCTGGAGAAGGCAGGTGTCACAAGGAAGTCCTGGGGAAACGCTGGAGAAAACAGGGATCACAGTGGTCCGGGGCAGCTGGAGCACTGAGTGATGACAGGTTAAATGAGTAGGAAAAGCCCAAGTGGAAGACAGTCCCAAACAGTATGGTGAGGTTGCCTTACTCTGATCTAAGGAAGCAGCGGCAAGAGGGAGAGGTAGCGACTGACTGGCTGGAGGGTGTGATCCAGAGTAGCGGTGGGTGAGCAGGCAGGAGGTGAGACAGATCCAGAAGGCCAAGAGACACGAAGAATGCGAAGAGAACCAGGAAATCCGTACGACTCGGGAGGACGAGGCAGAACTGGGGCTGAGACGAGGAGACAAACCCTAATCCTAACCCTAAGACAAGGTTAACAATAAACACCTTAGAGCAAAACACTCGGGATTGAGCTGGCCAAGTTACCACAGAGATGGCAAAACGATCTGGCGAAGACTGGTGCTCCTGCTGTTCCCTAAGAAGGGCTCTTCATGTTGGTAGATGTGCCACAGGTGTGTCAGCAGGCAGCCACCAGACTCTGCCCAGGTAACCAAGGAAACCTGCTCACCCAGCCTGAAACTCACAACACACCTCCAAACCAGGTCAGATCATGACAATTACAATCTGCAAAATCTGACAATTCTTTCTTTTTCAACCCAGGACTATGCCCGTAATTTAGATGTATACATGAAAGAGGATGCATTCTATTTCTTGAATTACTAAAATTAAGAGATGCACATCCCATTGGATTGATAAAATAGTTACTTACTGGCTCAGATGTCTTATTAATTGTCATCCCTTTAAAATCAAATATTCAGACTGGCACCTGCCAGATGACAATGTGGTTCTGTTGAAAAGCTGTTTCGTGACTTCCTACTTATTCATCAGACAGTTATGTAAGTAACAACAAAATGAAGCCCTACATCTGAAGAATAACGTTTGCTAACTTGTATGATGATCCTGAATACATTTGCATGGATAAAAAACATAAAATGGTATGTGGAGTGAATAGCTGTTGGAAGGCTGATTTCAGTGGTGGGGAGAGGATGCGTGGAGAGTGTTGCTCATCCACTAAAATGGAAGTGACGGAACTAGGTGTCAGCAGGAGGTATATTTGTTAGTGTCTATTGTGGGAGAAGCATACATTCCCACAGTCTAGAATCAGAATCCTCACTGTATTTCACAATATTGTGGATTCTTAGGTGATAGTGTGAGTGATCCAGGTTGGTACCTAGTTGGGAATGTCTACAGAGACAAATTTGTTGGTGGTTGTTGTTCAGAGTCTGTCACTAGCAGTGGTGTATTTTTTTTCTGGGCCAACTAAACTCTGGCCAGCTGACTGTCCAACAAATGGCCTTCGATGTGTTTCTCTCTGTGAGGCCAGTTTGTCCTAACATGTTCATTACACTGATGATTAGCTTGTCCCGCTTATCCGTGATGCAAGGGCAACAGTCTAAATAGGGATCTCTAGACTTTCCTTTCACCAGCCACTTCCTCCAGCATGGTGAGTCATACAGTTCATAAGTTTACCCAAGCAAAATCATATATTCAGTAATTCTTTCCATATCCAGTCAAGCCAGTATTTGCCAGTATATACAGTAGAGGCTTTGATATTGCTTTAATATTGCTTTCTCTCTAAAACAATTTTAGGGATATCAATACTTGAAAGTTGTAATGTACTTGTTATGTAATGTAGACACAACATTATCACCATCTCCACAATTATAACCATTATCTCTGATTTCTACAGCTTCAGAAATCAGAGTAACCTATGTGATTATAATGTCCTAAATTTCTTGAAGGATCCTTTAGAAATAATGACACAATATTCAACTATGTTAGGTCAAATTAGACAGCTGCACTGCCTAGTTGCCTCATGCTACTGTGTTGGATCACTCCATCCAGTCAGACTGCTGTGCTTTCAAGTGGGTTGTGGGGTAAGTTCAGCAGGACACGTAGTGTCTCTTTTGTTTAAGCTTCTGAAGTGTCTGGTCTGCCATACTCCAGCTCTTTCGAGGGGGCACCAAGTTATTCCTATGCCAGCCTAGAGTTATAATCTCTCCATCAGAGCCTGGGTCTACCCCAAGGTCTTCTCGTTGTGGGTAATGTCTGAAACACCTCACGTGGGAGGCATCTGGAGGGAATTCTGACCAGAGGAATAAAATACCTAAACTGGCTTATTTATGTGCAGAGAAGAAGTGACTCTAGTCTAAGCTCCTCACAGATAACCAGGAAGCTGATATCTCATTATTTTGGTCAATACTCACAGCTCATGACTATAGTGAGAGTTTGGAAAACTGACAGCTTTGCCTTCTGACTAAGACCTATCTTAGACCTTCAACCAGACCTTAGACCTTCAACCAACATATCCTAAAATGTCTGCATCTGTTCCAGTCCACCAGTCATCTCCTATCCATTTTTACCCCTACTGGTGAACATGAAACAGAGATACTAAAGCTATTCCACTTAATGCAGCAACTCACACACAACATAGAGAGGACAATCCACCCATCTCTGACTGAGGACAATCTGAGGTTGTTCTAACCAAATTTTAAAACCTGGATAGGACCAGGTACTCATACATAAAACCTTAGAATTCAGCCAGGATATCCTTTAATTTACTGATGAGAATATGTTGTTGTCATCACCTACTTCATCTGTCACTCTAAACTTGACATTGATTAGTTAGAAACAGGCTACAATCCATGTCAGCAAACTGGCAGGTAGTCTGTACTCATTTGAATAAATGAAAAATAAGACAAATGAAGAAATGAATACATTTTGTGCAGCACTTTTCCATTTTGTCATTACTAACATTGCCAACTTCAACGCAAAACTTTGAAAATGAAGGTTCATTTGAATTCTTCAAATAAATGTCCTCATCAGATATAAACTGCACCATCTCTGATGGACAAGAAGAGCAGGATCATACGCTGTCCTACAGTGAGACTGCTATTGTGAGTCAGAGTCCATTTCAGAGTGTGATATAAATCTGCTCTCTTCCTCCCCCCAAGTGCTATAGTTTGCTTATTTTTCCTTTTTACCTGATTCTCCCAACCCAGATCAGATAAATGATGGATCCTCTACCAAGCCCTGCTTGGGAAATAAAAACATTTTAAAAAAAGTTTGTAATGTCCATCATGGGGTGTGATTGTTTTTTTTCTTGGTTCTTTAGCTCTTTAGTCATCCGGAACATTCAATAGTACAGAAATAATAGGAATATATATGCTTTATCTACACTATATAATTATTTATGATGAGTCTACTTACATGTTAGCTTATACAACTTGCTATTTGTGTCAGATCATGACAATACTAAAGGAGCTTCAAACCACGTTCACTGACAATAAACTGATGCCAAAAAAAAAAAAAAACCACCTTAATACTGAGTGCATAGAACTGTAGGACAGTACAAACAATAAAAAACTCTTTAAAAGTCCCACAAAAATGCTTCTACATCAGGCAGTCTAACTAATGTGTAACCTATGTTGCTAGCTTACGGCACAGGGAACATTAGTGGTTCAGATTGAAATAAATGAAGACAGCTCTTCACTTAGTCACAGTCAGATGGAGCCAGGCAATAATAACACACAGAGGAGAGGAAGTGAGATTGAATATGTGTGTGGTCTTCATATATCTACTATTGTGAATATATTAGTATGAGCATTTGCACAGGCATGTAGCTTTTGTTTTTGCTTCATGGGTGTGAATATGTGTATGTGCGTGATTACCTGACAGTAAAAGCGGGAGGGATTTTTGGTCCATGCATGAAAGTGTGTATACTTCTGTGTGTTTCAGTCTTGGAATGTGTGTTGCATTATTTTCTAATGTAATGTGTGTATGTTCACTTTTGAACATACACACAAGTGTAGAAATATGGTTTGTCTGTGTGTGCTTTGAGGTTAGAGTGAGTGAATAATATATACAGGTGGAGATGATGATGAGCACCTTCAGGGCCTTTCTGATGAGAGCCATGTGAATTAAAAACTGACAATACAGGTCTTACCTAAGACAAATGCCTTCACCATGACATTCATTATGTGGGTTGCTGGCATGTGTGTGTGCATCTCTGTGTGCACACATATGTACTTAAGTGCTCTGCTGTTATTGAAATAATGTTATCAGTTGTGATGTATGGTGTGTTGAAGATTAAGTTTTAGTGTTTTTTCTAAAATTTTGCTCTTGATATCAAACAGATCTCCAGGTCTCATATGTGCCCTGAGGTTCCTTTGTTGCTTTTACACCAAGCCAGTTTGATTCTGAGTAAAATAATAGGTGTGACACATCTGTACAAAAGAGCCAAACTGTGATCCTACAAAAAGGGGTGGTCTGTGTCTCGATCAAATTGAACCATGTTTCAGTTTGTTTCTTGTTTCGTGCGAAAACACTTGGGTTTTTGGATGTTTGGACTCACCTATCAGGAGGAGTTTGAACCCATCACATTCAAATATGGTAGGCTATCACCCTAAAGTGTAGTTTATGCTTCTCCGTCATTTCCACGTAGCAACGGTGTCGACGTGGACCCCTACGCAGTAGCGTGACGTGCACCTCCAAAGAATTCTAACTACACATCGCATTGACGCAGAGTGCAAGGGCTGTGATTGGTCTGCTCAGAACATAATTTCCGGCAGCTGCTTTTTCCGGTCTTAATGGCTGTACACGGCGAAGAAGCTTGTCACATCGGCCCGTTGACATTCAAAAGTATCTAAAGTGCATTTGTTCATTCAGGTCCTTCAGTGGGTGAACCAGTGTTGTAAATTCACCCGTTCCCAGCCTCGACCGATTTAGTGGTCGTAAAGACCACCTTGGCAAACGTCTTCTCTGTCGCCTGCGCTTAACTGTGACCGGAAGAAAAAGCAAGGATTCAGCTATAACCCCTGAAACCACACAAACACACAGCCATACCCCCCTAGCGGGACCAGCCACACCCCCCATGGCGATGAACTGCAGAGCAACACGTTCCCTCGACACAGAACTTCAAATGCTCAATGACGGCGTCTTGTCGACATTGTCGATGTGACGGAGAAGCATAAATTAGGCTTAACTAGAGAGACTAACACTGAACAAAACCAGGCTTTTCCACTCTAGCACTTGGTAAGACCAAGAGACCGGATCTATATAAAATTCTGAAATTGTTTACCTCGGTTGACTCTGACTAACCTCAGTGTTGTGTTTATAGGACTGCACACAGTCTTCTCCTTCTTGTCCATCAATGATGGTACTGTTTTTATCTGACAAGTACAATCTCCTGGAGAATTCAAATGAACCCTTATTTTCAAAGTTTTGTGTTACAGCTGGAAATGCTGGTAATGATAATAAGAAAAAGTATTGCACTCTAATTTAATTAATTTTACATAAATTCAGAGGGCTACAAGTCAGTATGCTGACACAGGCCATGCCTGTTACTAAACTAATTAATGTCAAGTTTAGGGGGACCATGTCTGTGAGGACAACAGGACATAAAGTCATGTGAAAAACTAAGGACATCCATTTCAACCCTAAGGTTTTACATACTAAAAAAAACACAACAGAAGTCATTCATTTTCTGATGCAAAATATGCCAAAATGCAAATGCTTTTTGTGAAACACTAAGTAAACCCCTACTGCTTCCATAGAGGTTAACAGGGTAAATAACAGCCAGGAGATTAACTCTGCTGGCCTCAGATAGGATGTTAAATGTTAAAGTTTTTGACAGTGCTATTAGTGTTGGATGACTGCCAAGACTTATTTGCCTCTTAAGAGAACACCACAACAGTAAGAGTATTGCAACCCTGTATTACAATCCTGGTACAATGTCACTGTTGATGAGCAGTTTATGTAATTTTGAAGCTAATTCACCTTGGAGCAGTTCCAATCATCTCAACCCAAAAATATGGAATCAAAATCAGGACTGCATGTGATGTTTCCTCTTCATATGCATGGAACTTGTAATTGTATACACAGAAGCCAGATGATGGAGCCCCTACCAAGAATTAAGAAAGATGAGTGGATTTATATATGACACAAGAAAGCGCATTGAACCCAGCTCTCCTTCTAGCCATGTTGATAAATGAGTTGAGTTGATAAACTTATGTTAGCTATTTCGGGCAACAATTATGAATTTATCAATAACTTACACTCTCACATACATGTGCAAATACACTTGTTAAATACAGGAAAAAACAACAAGATATATCACACGCAAAATTGTTTTTTTTTGTCTTCGTAGTGATTCATCATTTACAGCAGGTGTCGGCAATCTATGGCTCGCGAGCCAGATGTGGCTCTTTTGATCACTGCATCTGGCTCGCAGATAAATCTTAGCTGTGTCACAGCTCATGTTTTGTTAAGTCTTGTTTTCAGGTTCTTTGTCATGTTTTTAGATTCAGTTCTTGTCATGTTTCTCCCCTGCCATCAGCTTCACTCACGTCACTTGTGTTCATTGTCATCAGCTGCACGTCATTCACTAATCACCCTCCTCAGTATTTAGTCTCCCAGTTGGTTCATGTCCATTGCAGAATCCTTACCTACCTTTCATGTCACGCCACTGAAAGCTAAGTCTGGTTTCCTGCCTCATAATCTTTGTTCGTAGTATTTATTCATAGTCTTGTTTTCATAGCCTTTCTTGTTTTCATCGTTAAGTATTTTTGATTATCCGGCTCAGCCGCGCTTTCTGTTTTTGCCTGTTTTGAATAAACCTTTTTGAATTGAAAGAACTGCATCTGGGTCCTGCCTTTCACCACCGTTCGTGACAAGCTGACAGTTCTTAACGCAAAAAGTAATGAATATTTCCGCTGACATTTTAAAAGTAAAACATTAAAGAAACCACAATGCTTATTTGATTATGTTATATTAATGTTAAAAATATAAACATCTCATGCATTTAACGTTCTCATTCTACGACACCGAGACCAAAAGTCTATTTTTATTTGATAATTCCATAGCCCACGCGGGTCATTGAGATGAAGAAGTAAACTCCCCATCTTTCAGCTAGCTAACTTATACAGAGCAAGCCCTTTTAAGAAGAAGATGGCAAAAAGAAAAAAAGACAAAGTGTACCGTACATTTCAGCAGGAATGGATGGAGGAATTTGCCTTTGTTGAAAGAGCAGGTTCTGCGGTGTTTAATTTGAAATGATAAAATTTCATCGATGAAACGCTCAAATATAAAGCGGCACTTCGCCACATGCCATGCTATATTTGCATCGAAACTTCCACTGGGGGACAGTAGGAAGAGGGCATGTCAAGAGTTACTGAGCAGAGTGCAAGCTAGTCAGCAGCAACTCTGTGTATGGACCCAACAAGGTGACAGGAATTTGGCAAGATTTGCTGGTTCTTTAGCAGTAGTGAGGAACGGAAAGCTATTCACAGATGGCTAAAACATTTATGCTTGATGTGGCCAATTAACTTTTTGACGACTTTTCGGATAAAGATAAGATAAACGAATAAAAGACATGCCTCTGTCAGCAAAAAACGTTTCACAATCGTACCATCATGATGGCTAATCAAGTGGCGGAAACACAAGTGAAGGACATAAATGCAGCACCATACTTTTCCCTCGCGTTAGATGAGTCAACAGACGTAAGCCATTTATCCCAATTCAGTGTGATTGAAAGGTATGCTGCCGGTGACACAATACATGAGGAAAGTCTTGCTGTTTTGCCAATGAAAGGCACAACGAGAGGGGAGGATTTATTCAAGTCTTTCATTGAGTTTGCTTAAGAAAAAGACCTACCAATGGACAAACTTATTTCGGTGTGTACTGATGGTACTGTGTGGCGAGCAGTTTGGAGAGGCGATGTCGCTGGTCATTCGGGTGGTCAACTTTATTGTTGCCTGAGCTTTAAATGAGCGCCAGTTTAAAACACTTCTGGACGAAGTTGGGAATAGTTATCCTAGTCTGCTTTTGCACAGCAATGTACGTTGGCTGTCGAGAGGGAATGTGCTCAGCCGTTTTGCGGCTTGCCTGAGCGAAATCCGGACATTTCTTGAAATGAAAGGCATCGAGCATCCTGAGCTAGCTAACACTGAGTGGCTCCTGAATTTTTACTATCTCGTGGACATCACAGGACATCTGAACAGGCTCAATGTGAAAATGCAAGGCGTTGGAAATACAGTCTTATCCTTTCAACAAGCACTGTTTGCATAGTAACAGGTCGTTTACTACACTTTGAAAAACTGAGAGAATTTAATGATGCTTGCATATCAAGTGACCCCACTCAACAATTTGATCTCCAGCAGCTAGCTGGCTTCACATCTAATCTCCTGCAGTCATTTAAAGCACGCTTTGGAGAATTTCGTGAGTGTACTCGTCTTTTTAAGTTCGTCACTCATCCACACAAGTGTGCAGTGGACAAAGCCGACCTGAGTTACATCCCTGGTGTCTCCATCAGAGATTTTGAGATAGAAGTTGCTGACCTGAAGGCTCTGAATGAAGATTTGGAAAGACTCTCACGACAGCAAGCAGAGCTGACGAGCAAACACAAATGGACAGAAATGAAAAAAACTTCAACCAGCAGACTAGCTGATTTTCAAAACTTGGAACGCGCTTCCTGTAACATACCACATACTGCAGCGTGTGAGTATTGCCATATTGACTATGTTTGGCTCTACGTATGCATGTGAGCAGTCATTCTCACATCTAAAAAACATTAAGACCAACCTACGATCACGTTTAATGGATGGAAGCCTCAACGCCTGCATGAAGCTTAACCTCACCACGTATCAACCAGACTACAAAGCCATCAGCTTTTTTGTTATTATTGTATAACGACATTGTTGAAAATAAATTCTGAGACTTACTATACTATGCTATATAAAATGCATGTGTTTAGTTGTATTCAGTGTTATAAAATATTATATGGCTCTCACAGAAATACATTTTATAATATGTGGCTTTCATGGCTCTCTCAGCCAAAAAGATTCCCGACCCCTGATTTACACGATGCATTACGCAGCCTAAGTCATCACAATGAAATGCCTAAACCTAGTCTTTACTCTTACCATAACTAAATCTAATTCAACCCCTGATCATATATCATATATAAGATCATATATAAGTTTTGACGCTCAAAAATCGTTCTAAAGACTGAACCTCCCGAGTGTAATGTTTTCCCAGTTTCCTGGGAAAACATTACATCTGTGTGTGTTTCCCACAAACACACACAGATAAACTATGCTAAAGTGTGTGTGTGTGTGTGTGTATATATATATATACTCATAGAGCAATAAAATCCTTATCTAATCTAATTGTAGGAGAAGTTGAGAGTTTTTGATAGTTTTTGAGTCTCTCCTTTAAACTCTTTCTGGTGTCACATGGCAGTTTGGTTTGTCTTCTATCTGCCCTCAGACTCACCCACAACTGCTTTTAGCAGGAACATGTTCCTCAGGAAGTGTGAATTCTTGATCAGTAATTTATTTCTTCTAACCTCACCCAGCACATGCTTTAATAGCTTATCCTCTTTTTTCTCTCGCAAGTTCATCTTTCTTTCCTTCCCTGTGTTTTTCTTAATGTTTGCACGGAATTGAAAAGCCTGGTTTTGTTCAGTATTAGATTGTTAATCCAGTTTTGCTTCTCCATATTGAATGTATTTTGTTTTTTTTGTTGCATCTAATTTATTTCCTAGATCAATACCCTCGGTATTGGCTTGTGTGTGTATGTATGGGAATAATATAGTACAATTCAAGCCAATTGGAATTCAATTCATTGTAATCATAATCCAATTAATTCATATAGAGCCAATTCAAAAAATAATATCCTAGCTAAGGAAACCAACAGATTGCACCGAAAGTTGTCTTCAGTCCAATCTCCCGTCCTGAGCGTGCCTGAGGCGACTGTGGAAAGGACCGACTCCCTTTCAACAGGAAGAAACCTCTGGCAGAACCAGACTCAGGAAGGAACCTCTGGCAGAACCAGAACCAGGAAGAAACCTCTGGCAGAACCAGACTCAGGAAGGGTGGCCATCCGCCTCCACCAGCTGGGGTTTGAGAAGACAGAAAAGAGGGGGGACAAACACCATTCAAAGGATATCTGTTGGAACAGGGAAACACAAGTTAATAACTACAATAATGTCACATGTACTAGGGTGTCTGCTTCCCGGACATTTACTGGCAGCTTATTCCACAAGAGAGGGGCCTGATAACTGAAGGCTCTGCCTCCCATTCTACTTTTAGAAACTCTGGGAACAACAAGTAAACCTGCAGTTTGGGAGTGAAGTGCTCTGTTAGGAAAATATCCAAGGAGAAATACCATCTAGAGTAACTATATAACAAGACAATTTCTCCCTGAAGCGCTCAGGTCCAAAGAGAACAACTTCAGTTTTGTCTGAATTTAAAAGCAGACAGTTCTGAGTTATCCAGGTCTTTGTCTTTAAGACAGGCTTGTAGTCTGACCAACCTATTGGTTTCATCTGGTTTCATAGATAAGTACAGCTGAGTATCATCAGCATAACAATGGAAATTTATGCCATGCTGTCTAATAATGTTACCTAATGGAAGCATGTATAAAGTAACAAGAATTGGTCCAAGCATAGAACCCTGAGGAACTCCCTGACTTACTCCAATGTGTGAGGAAGATTCTTCATTTACAAGAACAAACTGGAATCTATCAGATAAATATGACTTCAACCAGCCTAATGCAGTTCCTTTAATCCCAATAACATGTTCAAGTCTCTGTAACAGAATGCTGTGATCGATCGTATCAAATGCAGCACTGAGATCCAACAGGACAAGCACAGAAACAAGTCCGCTATCAGAAGCTAACAGGAGATCATTGGTAACTTTCACCAGTGCAGTTTCTGTGCTATGATGCACTCTGAATCCTGACTGAAACTCTTCAAACAGATTATTTCTATGTAAATGATCACAAAGTTGAACTGCAACTATTTTTTCAAGAACTTTAGACAAAAAAGGAAATTGGATATAGGTCGATAATTAGCCAACACTTCTGAATCAAGAGTAGGTTTTTTAAGTAAAGGTTTAATTACAGCAACCTTAAAAGTCTGGGGTACATATCCTATCAACAAAGACCGATTGATCAAATCCAATATGGAAGTGTCAATTAAGGGGAAAACCTCCTTGAACAGTCTGGTTGGGATTGGGTCTAAAATACAAGTTGATGGTTTAGAAGAGACTATTGCTGTTGTTAGCTCAGAAAGATCAACTGGGCAGAAGCCGTCTAAATACAAATCAGGTTCTAAAGATACTTCTGAAGCTGCTCTACTTGATTATACATCAGTGATAATAGTGGGAAGGATTCCATTAATCTTCTCTCTGATAGAAACAATTTTATTGATGAAGAATCTCATGAAATCATCACTGCTGAGAGTTAAAGGAATACATGGCTCAACAGAGCTCGGACTCTTTGTCAGCCTGGCAACAGTGCTGAAAAGAAACCTGGGATTATTCTTATTCTCTTCTATCAATAATGAATAATAAGCAGTTCTAGCTTTACGAAGGGCTTTCTTATATGTTTTTATACTATCTTTCCAGACTAATTGAGACTCTTCTAAATTAGAGGAACGCCACTGTCTCTCCAGCTTTCTTGCAGTCTGCTTTAAAGCAGCTGTGAATTCTACCACAGAGCCAACCTCTTCTGACTGATTACCTACCTTTTCAGAGGGGCAACATTGTCCAGTGTTGTGCGCATTGAAACTATAGTGCTGTCAACAAGAGAGTCAAGTTCTACTGGAGTAAAATTTAGGTAGCCGTCCTCTGTCATATCTGCACATGGCAGTGAAGAAAAGGATGATGAAATCAACTCTTTAAATCTGGTTACAGCATTCTCTGACAGACACCTTCTATATGTAAAATTCTTCTCAGAAGCCGTATAATCAAATAATGTAAATTCAAAAGTTATTAAAAAATGGTCAGACAAGACAGGGTTATGAGGGAACACTGTTAACTGTTCACTCTCAATGCCATAAGTCAGCACAAGGTCAAGGGTATGATTAAGGCAGTGAGTAGGTCTGTGAACACTTTGAGAAAAGTCATAGGACTATGACTCCTCTTCCTGACAGTCACCCAGCTACTCTTAAGTCCCGGCTGCTCGGGTTGTGTTAGTGGACGACTAACGCTAGGTGGCTCCGCACTGACTAAAGGGGCCTGGCTCGCTATCGGGTGGTTTTCAACAGTGAAGAGCTGAGCTTCCAATTCAGATAACCTCGCCTCCAAAACTACAAAAAGACTACATTTGTTACATGTACCATTACCACTAAAGGAGGCAGAGGAGTAACTAAACATCTGACACACGGAGCAGGTGAAAGCAGGAGATAGAGGAAGAGAACTGGTAGCCATGCTAAGCTAGAGAACCAGACACACCGCTAAAAAGTGAAAAATAAAAACTAAAGATCTGTAAGAGTGAGCGTTAGAATATAACAAGTATGTGATAGAGTTCACTATGCATCCATCCATTTTCTATACCGTTAATCCGTCGGTCGGGTAGCGGGTGGGCTGGAGCCTATCCCAGCAGTCATCGGGCGAAAGGTGGGTACACCCTGAACAGGTCGCCAGTCCATCACAGTTTAACTATGCAAGATGTGTAAATTATAGGGAGAAACAAGGTGATTATTAGTAGTTCAAGAGGAGCGAGAACTGTCACAGTGCACACACAAAGCAACAGGAAGTGATGCAATACATGTTACCGCAAAGCAAAGAAGAAGGTTAATAGTAGTGGTAATGTATGTGTAATATGGAAAGCTCTACATGTTTCATTTTATTTTTGGAAATCTGTTTGTGATAAAATGACAATAAATAAGTCAGACTAAATTACCTTGATTCCTTGACCATGCAAATGTAAGGGTACAACTGACAGCAGGAGTCCAACTGCTTCTTCTTATTGTTATTCTTATGTGTCGTGTATTCGGACATTGGACACTTTGGGGCACATTCAAAAGCTAGATGGCCTATCCCTAGCCACTTGAACCTGCTATTATTAATCCATCTATTATTATTATTAATCCATCTAATTGTCTTGTTTGGATGTCAGATTTTGCATGGGTGTCGCACCTGTGGGAAATGGGAGAGTTACAACACCCCTACTTACTTTCACTCAACCTTTATTTTTATTTTTGTCAACTACTGATGGATGCCTCTGTGGGGAGAGGAATTTGTTCAGGAGAGGGGCTTCTCTCAGTGAAAACAGAGTGGGTCTGGGGGATGCCAACCTGTTCCTGCTGAGATGAAAAGGTGTTTTCATGGTTTCCGTGCAGGTGCAAAGGTCAAGGCTTGGAAGTGGAGATATACTTTTTTCATGGGAAATGTCAACTCTGCCCTATAAGAGTGATGAACTGGAGACATTGGTGAAGACTCAGGAAGTAGACATTTTCATATAACAACACTTGTGTACGTCCCTTCCATGGCTACTGCTGAAGTTCCATTTGCAGTTCTCCATGAAGTTGTTGCTAGGATACAGACTAAACATCCCGAGGCACTTCAATTGTGTGTCCCTGATGGATTCACTGGGGGATGTGCTGGAGAGATGTACACTGAAGATGATAGGGGCCATTCTAATAACTCACATAATCAACTCCATAACTCCATTCTATATATCCTATTCTATTCTATTGCAAGATCATTTCACCCCCCCCCCCCCCTCATAAACTACATGGAGCTCCTGTCACTCTCTCGGTGTGTTTCCATCAGTCTGTTTAGAAGTGCATCGAGAAGTAGCACATCAGAAAATTATGATGGAAACGACATAATTCAAATTAAAATCCCGTGATTCGCACAAATGAAAATACACTCGCTAGCGCCCGGTTTTGGTTGATTTGAAAGGGATGAAAACAGCTGTGTTTGCATCAAGTCTGACGTAGCGCAATTTCACCCCAACTGCTTTCGGTGTTTGCGGGTCACTCATAAGACAACAAACATAGCGGACAACGGAAGGTTTGTGTGGACGGAGAAAGAAGTTCTGGCCTTAGGGTTAGGGTTACTCTAACTGGGCTGCAATACCACTTGCCCGATTCTGAATAAAGGTTCAAGTCCTCTCTCCATGGTGATACACTCAGGGTCGGGAAGCCGGTAAAATGTTCACAGACTGGTTGTCATACCAACCTGCAGAAAACTCGCACTAGTTAGTAGTTTTCACCAAAGTCTTTTTTTGATGAAAACACACATGATTCGAATTTCTTTTAATGCACATTTCCCAATGATTCTAATCACTTTTGGATGGAAACATGACTTCTGATGGCAGACCAGAGATGCGCTGCCCACCATAACACAATGTGCACACAATGTTGACAACATTAGACTAAAAGTTTATCGCAACCATTTATATATAGTCTATGATCGCAACAAAGACAAACAGAGGGAAGAGGCCCGGAAGTTGCTTTTGTAATGTTGCTAAATTGTTTCACCTATTGAACACATGTACTAAATTGCCGTACACAGTGGCGGGCAGCGCCATATGTTTTTAAGTTCGAATGTGTTTCCTTTTAAAAATTGTGGCTAGGAAACTTTTAGACTGATTATAGGTTTTGGGGTTGGGCAGCTTTGTTTGGTCAGATTTGATCTTGCTTATAGTTAAAGTTAAAGTTTTCTGAGTTTTGACCCTACTTACTGCCACCCCCTACAGGTATACCACAAGTGACAGTAGTATAGGTCAAGAGCTTTCCAAAACTGTTTACAACTGGTCTGTAGCCCATTTTGTTGCTGCTCAGTAAGCCCTCAAAAGTCTCTCAGGTTCAAGATTCAAAGGTCACCTATGAGGAGCAGGAGCTGCCCACAATTTCCATACTGACATATGTTACTCCCTAGGTCAAGACCTTTCCAATGATGTCTTCACTTTAGTCCTACACCAGAGTTTATTTTCATCTCGCTCCAAGGCCCTTTGAGGTGTACTTTCTCCAACCCTTATTAAGACCACGCTGGATGAAATAATTCAAACATGTTTTAAGGGGTAGGTATTGGCCACATGTGTTCAAAATATTGACGTCTGCTTAATATACTGTCAGACTTTGAAATTTGGAGCAGTTTAGACCCCGTTTTCCCCATAAATTACAGTAAGATTCACATTATATTTTCTAATTACCTAATATGGCAAATTATACCTACTGTATCCCTTTCCCCAGGCTGACAGGATGGTCCTAGATTACCAAGTCTTCAGTACATTGTAGTGCCAATACGTATCTGGAAAAATTATTGGCGTTCTGAAAAAAGCCAATAAAAATAGTGCAAAGTGCAGCAAGTGTGGTATGTACGTTACTAACACTACTAAAAAAAATAAAGCGAATATAAGATAACACTTCCTAGCTCTCAATGAATTAAATATTCCAGTTAAAAATAGTTTTTCATTACATAGTGGAATGTGTTGAGAACAAAATAAAATAAAAATGATGATTGCAAATCAAAATTGTTATCCCATGGAGGTCTGGATTTGGAATCATACTCAAAATAAAAGTGGAAAATCAGTGGAAATTCCTCAAGACAATCAAAATGAGGCTCAGTAGTCTATGTGGCCTCCACATGCCTGCATGATTTCCTCAAAGACCTGGATTAAAGCGTCACTCAACTCCTGGTGCAATGTCGCGTTTGTGGATGGGACGAGGCATGATGTCCCAGATGTGCTCAATTGGATTCAGGTCTGGGGAACAGGAAGGCCAGTCCATAGCACCATTGCCTTCATCATGCAGGAACTGCTGACACACTTCAGCCACAGGAGTCCTGGCATTGTCATGCATCAGAAGGAACCCAGGGTCCACTGTACCAGCATATGGTCTCACAGTGGGTCTGAGGATCTCATACCGGTACCTAATGGCAATCAGGGTACCTCTGGCTAGAACATGGAGAGCTGTGTGGCCCTCCAAAGAAATGCCTCCCCACACCATTACTGACCCACCGACAAATGCTGGAGGATGTTGCAGGCAGCAGAATGTTCTCCACGGCGTCTCCAGACTCTGTCACATGTGCTTAGTGGGAACCTGCTTATCTGTGAAGAGCACAGGGCGCCAATGGCCAATCTGCCGATCTTGGTGTTCTCTGGCAAATGCCAGTCACACTGAACAGTGTTGGGCTGTGAGCACAAGCCCCACTTTTGGACGTCGGGCCCTCATACCACCCTCATGGAGTCTGTTTCTGACAGTTTGAGCAGAAACATGCATATTAGTGGCCTGCTGGAGGTTCTTTTGCAGTTCTCTGACAGTCCTCCTCCTGTTCCTCCTTGCACAAAGGAGGAGGTAGCAGTCCTGCTGCTGGGTTGTTGCCCTCCTACGGCCCCCTCCACGTCACCTGGTGTACTGGCCTGTCTCCTGGTATTTCCTCCATGCTCTGGACACTGTGCTGAGAGACGCAGCAAACCTTCTCGCCACAGCTCGCTTTGATGTGCCATCCTGGATGAGTTGCACTACCTGAGCAACTTCTGTGGGTTGTAGACACCGTCTCATGCTACCTCTAGGGGTGAGAGCACTGACAAAATGCAAAAGTGACCGAAACATCAGCCAAAAAGGATGAGAACAGAGAAATGGTCTGTGGTCACCACCTGAAGAACCACTCCTTTATAGTGGTTGTCTTGCTAATTGCCTCTCATTTCCACCTGTTGTCTGTTCCATTTGCAAATCAGCAGGTGAAACTGATTCACCATCGGTCACTGCGGTTACATGCGGGCAATCAGATCGGATTAATGGCTAAATTACAATAAGATTGAGTTATTAAGCTCTTGTAACAAGCTTAATCCGATAAGAAATTTAATCGGATTAGGTTACTTGCGATCGAATTAAGACCCTGGAATAACTCGATTTAATTCCCACTTAACGTGCCTGGAGACGACAGTGGATAGGATCGAGCATTCTGCGCATGCTCGATATATTTTTTTTCCCGCGATCGAAGGAGACGATATTACTGTTGTTGTCGCCGCCGTCAGAAAGAAACAAACAACGCGATGGAGAATGCGCCGTTGTGCATCGTCTGTGCCATAACCAGCTCATCACAGATGGAGAGGGACGTAGCTTCATCTCGCTCTTCGTGCGCCATCTTTCTCGACTGTCTGAGTTTGTTGTTGTTAGTGGTGAAGACGTGAACAGGAAGTGGCTCTATTAGCGATAGCTGAAATGGGGACAGCGCCACCTATGGTACCGGGGTATGACATGCTTTGTGCCAGTGATTCGATACATTCACCGCCATGTAACAAAGGATAATTACCCTCAGATAAGGAGCAGAACCCAACTATAGCTATAATCGAGTTAATCTCATAATGTAAACCCACTGAGTGTTGCTTCCTAACTGGGCAGGTTGATTTCACAGAAGTGTGATTGACTTGGAGTTCCATTAAGTTGTTTAGGTGTTCTCTTTATTTTTTTTGAGTGGTGTACAATATGTAAGTAGGAGCAGTTATGTGCAGATAAGGACAGCATAGAGATGGGGTAATAGTTTAGCAGTATATAATCAATTGGAATGAATTAGCATTAATATACATAATGGCGATATACAGATGTAGTATGAACAAGTATTTTAAAAAATACTTGGTTTAAAAGTACCGTACTTCCCCTTTAAATGCTGAGCTGAAATCAACGACATTGTTGCATATGTGTTCTTGTTGTTCAGATGTAAGAGTACAGTATCATCTGTACTCTTATTGCTTCAGTAGACAAATTGGTGAGGGTAGTGTATGGGGTGCAGGCACTTCTGGAGGTGTTCCAGGACCAGTGCCACAGGACGGTAGTCATTCAGGCATGCTAGAGAGGAGTGTTTTGGCACTGGCACTACGGAGGTGGTTTTGTAGCATGCTGGTACTGCTACTTGGGCCAGGGACAAGTTGAAGATGTCTGTGAAGACCACTGTGAGCTGCTCAGCACATGCTCTAAGCACATGTCTGGGAATGCCGTCAGGGCCAGCAGCTTTACGTGCGTTGAGTCGGCTCAGTGCGTTGTGGACTTCTGTGGTTGTAAGTGTGTGGGTCTGGTGGTTATCAGAGGGTTTGGTTTTCACAGTGTTTTCCTTGTTGTCCTTGTTGAAATGGGTGTAAAACTCATTTAGCTCATTAAGGAAGGACACATTCATGACTGTTGGTGTGGAGTTGCTGGGCTTGTCAGTAATGGCCTGAATGCACTGCCACATACGTTGGGGGTCGGAACTGACAAAGTGTCCCTCCACCTTTTGCTTGTGGTCGTGCTTGACCGTCGTGATGCCCCTCTTCAGGTCTGCCCTGGATGTACTGTTGGCCTGAGCGTCACCTGATCTGAAGGCACTGTCGTGTGCTTTCCGCAGCAACCACATTTCCCTGTTCATTCATGGCTTCTGGTTAAGGTATGTGGTGATCTGTCTCTCTGTCGTATCACTGTCAATTGTGATGTTGATGAATTCCAGTACTGAATAAGTGTCAATGTTTGTATGAGAGCCACAGGTACTCCTGTCCTGGAGTGCCGAATCTACCACCACTGGCTACACTTTGATGGTCTTTACTGATGGCTTCACATGGTTGATGAGTGGTGTGTACTTGGGGGTGAGAGACAAAGAAAAGTGATCAGACTGACCAAGGTGGGGGAGGGGAGTTGCTGTGTAGGCACCAGCGATTTTTCTGCAGGGGTTATGTTCTTGGGACAGTGGGTTTGTGCAACATGCAGCAGTTTCATTGATGAACAAAAAGTTTAGGCGTAGGCTCATCTGACCTCATCTGAGTCTCTCCTCCCACAAGTTTGTCCAGCACCTTTGGGTGAATTTAAAAAATGTTTTCCAAATTTGTTTTCTTGAAGCAATGGTCACTTTTCCACAATGACCTTTTTCTTTATTTGGTGGCTTGAAGTGGTCCTATCACCTAATCTCTGCTGATAGGAGCTATGCATCTCCTTCAGGGTTATCGTTGAATGTGTTGTTACCTATCTTATTCGTCTGTTAATCTTGTTGTCTGATCTTTTTTTGCAGGTTTATTGTGGTGTAAATTTCAGATGTTGATCATGGTGCTCTGACAGACAATTATAATTTTTCATATCATGCTACCCAACCATAATATGTTCTTCTCAATAACCTTTTCCATAACCTGTTTGAAGAGCTCTGTTTTCATAAATATGCTGTTTTCTTGGTGGTAACCCTTTCCTGTGGTCATGCAGACTCTGGGAACTTTCACTATGAGTTTTAAATACAGAGATCATGAGACACTTCGCTTACACACAGGTTGACTAATTATGGGTTAATTACGTTACTCACTTCAAATCAAAAGAGAGGGATAAAATGGACCGACTTTTCAAACTTTGTTGTTTCAGATTTTTAAAGCATTTTCTTTTTCCTTTTATTAGTTGTACTTCACTAATTTGGAGTAATTTGTGGGTCTGTTACATAAAATATTATGTTCCTCTGAGAACCCGAAGCCGGTTGCAAACATTGACCATCAAGAGAAGAATAGAATGGGTTTTAGATTAATGCAAGCATATCAATAGTCACTCAATTGCACTTTGGAAAATTTTTGCCTCATTCAGCAAACAAATGCTCCATCTACTATGGACGCTTGATAAAACAAGGTGTTGCACAAATCAGTGTAAACAGAGACGACTTGTATGTCTTTCCTGTAGCTTTCTAAAATTGGGATTCATAAATTGATCATTTTAAATATTTACCTAACCTTAGTTGTTGTATGAATAAGATAAGATAAAATAAGATTCGGACTGTCCATTATCAGTCCCACAGTGGGGAAATTCAGAATGTTGCGCAGCAAGGACAGTAAGATAGAAAAAATTGGCATATACATAATTTTATGGTTGTAAATGTGCAGAGATTGTATTTGTAATAGAAAAATAAAGTATTGGAGTATTGAAGAAGTCACTTAAGCAGTCAGTAGATATACAAACAGAATAAGTATGGATTGATATTTACAATGTATTTACAGTGTCCCACCGACTGTACATGGAGATATGCACATGATAGGGATGATATTGTACATAGTTCTGTTTTTAACATGTAAGCTGTACATGTTGCCTTTGGTCTACTGAGAACAGTGCTGGTTGTACAGTCTAACAGCAGCAGGGAGGAACGACCTGCAAAACCACTCCTTCAGACATTTTTGATGTTTCAGTCTGCTGCTGAAAGAGCTACTCAGTGCTGTGACGGTGTCCTGTAGGGGGTGGGAGAGGCCGTCCATCAGAGACGATAGCTTTGCCATCATTCTCCTCTCACCCACCACCTCAACTGAGTCAAGGGGGCATCCAACAACCAAGCTGGCTTTCCTAATCAGTCTTTCCAGCCTCTTCCTCTCTGCTGCCAAGATGCCACTGGCCCAGCAGACAACTCCAAAAAAGATGGCTGATGCCACCACAGAGTCATAGAAGGTCTTAAGGTATGCCCCCCGCACCCCAAAAGACCTCAGTCTCCTCAGCAGGTAGAGTCTGCTCTGATCCTTCCTGTAGAGAGCAGCAGGATGATCAGTCCGATCCAGTTTATAGTTCAGGTGAACACTCAGGTATTTGTAAGATGTCACCATCTCAGTATCCATTCCCTCGATGTTCACGGGTGTTGGAGGGAAGTGTTGTCTCCTATGGTAATCCACAACCAGTTCTTTGGTCCTCTGTACTCTCTGTCATGAATAAGTGTTTATCCAAAGATTCACTTTTGTTGTTGCTGCTGCTACTATCATGAATTTGACTCACAGAAAAGCGAAAACTAGTATGACTGGTGTAGCTAAATTATATATAGCCGGCACACGAGACACCACCAATATATTTATAGCGGATACACGTAGCGTGATCTGATAAGATATAAGGATTTATCCAAAAGTTCTCACTATCTGAATAAGCTTTATTTTACCTCGTTTTAGGGCACCACCTTCATCGTTTGTTGGACTCACACGTACGTAAAGAACACATACATAAAATTTTGATTTTATATACGTGTATATATATAAACCATTTATTAAAATTATATGACCAAAGACATGAACCTTAAGACAACAGGAGAAAGGCTTTGAAAATGGATGATTACATAAGAAACACTTGGTGAATTGAAAAGAACTAAGGGGAGGGGATTGATGGATATCGGAATCATTCTAATGGTCTAGGTTTGTTACTATGTGAATTTAAAGGCTAACAACTAGGGTTGATTTAACAGTGAATTCTCTCGACACCCACCGCATACCGTCTGAAATGTAAGAACAGGTAAGATCTTACTGTTAGGTCAGCTCCGAACCACAGGCAATCGCCAGCGGGTCCAGCTGGGTCTCTCTCGGTTCCGCATTTCACGGCCTTCATTGTGGTTGACTTTCAGGGACTGGACCGGTCGCTTTCCTGCGCCGGAGAATGGCTTCCTTCTGGTAGCTCGGAAGACGAACGGGTGGAATTCACCAGAAATAATGATAAAATTGTCCAAGGGTGGAGTTGGTTTTGGTTGCTGACCAACTCTGATGAGGTGAACTTAAATTCACCAAAGATTGACAAAAAGGTTGACAAGCTTAACGTTGGCTCCTTTTGGTGATCAAAAATAGTTCAGAGGTGTACAGCAGCAGAGTTTAAAACGTGCTATAGAAAGGAGACAGGATGACGGACGAACAAAAACACAAACATATCTTTCTACTACATTCTTCTCCTTCTGTCTTTGTTCGGACCTTCTTCTTCCATCTCATCTTCCTCTCCTGCAATTTTCAAAGACTCTCCGCCAGACTCTCATTCCATCCATTCCTTTAAACTCTCCGCTCTTCATCTTCTCATCTGATCTGAACTGCTGAACTTTCAATATTCTGACTTTTCCTCGCGGTTTCTGGAGTTTTATTCACGAGGCGGGGCATGACGTAGGCCTACGCTACACTTTCAGCCAATGGTATGCCTGAAATTGTTGTGACGTCTGCCTGAGCGTATTTTATAAGGCGACCTGCAACGAGGGTGCCTCAAAGCAACTCGACTCCTACATTCCTCTGTTTCAAACATTTGTTCAGAGGATTCTAAAAACACCATAACTTGTTAAGATATAAAGGGTAAAGATATAGCATAAACTTAGGATATAAAGACATAAAAAATAACATAACATAATGATTATGAGTCTCAACATTCAGATGGATATCTGTAAAGTTATGACATGAATAATGAACCAAACAATGTTATTTTCCTGTGTTAAACATGGAATAGAATAAGAAACAGCAGGAACACATTGGTTAACAGTTGCATTATCTCTATAAATGTCACATGTCATATGCAAGTTGTTGACTTCGTTTAACTATTCAGTACTACGAACCACTCGGGGGCAATGTGGCTTCATAAGCTGATTAGTCATTTTTTCAAAATAATTACTTCTTTCGTATCCTTCCACGTATGATCATGAAAAAGGTATTAAAATGCAGCTTGTGATATCACTGAGAACATGAACAAACTTGTACAAAGATATATAGCACATGTACAGTTTCAAGATTTAGCTAAAAAGGGATTCTGGGTGAGATCCTTTTGAGAGGTCCATGCTGCGACTGTTTATGGCTGGGATCAGAGTCAGGGCAAACTGTCACCATTGTTTACTTTGACCCATATAGGGTTGGAAGGGTCCTGTTCTGGTTTTCCCCAATACTCTCCTGAAAGGGTCCGTTGTTTGTTCAGCTTCGTTAGCACTAAGCTATTAATGCATTTACCTAAATTTATGGCACAGGTCTGTGGAAAGAGGGGCTGAGAAACTCCTCCAAAATGCTTTCGTGGGCAAAGGTTGTTGTAAATTTCTCTTCTTTGACGTAGAAATCCCCATCTGGTATTTCCATACTGACCATCCCCACAAAAGAATGTTGCAGTCATTTAAAATCTTAAGTTTGGATTAAATTCCACACTTGAGTTCGCTACACCGGGGATGGCATGGCAAGGCAAGGCAAGTATTTGTAGAACACAATTTGTATACAAGGCAATTCAAAGTTCCATAAAACATAAATGATCATTAATTGATTAAATTAAAAGCAAAGATTGCAGATAAAATACTTTCAGTTGTCATATGCACAGCTAAATAGAACTGTTCAGCCTGGATTTAAACTTTGTCAGAGTTGAGGCCTGTCTCACATCTTCTGGAAGACTGTTCCAGATTTTAGGAGCATAAAACTGAAACGCAGCCTCAACTTGTTTAGTCCTGACTCTGTGCAACAACAGGAGACCCCTCCCTGAGGTTCTCAGAGTCCGAGTTGGTTCATCTAACATGTCAGAGATGTACTTTGGCGCTAGACCATGAAGAGACTTGTACACGAGCAGAACTGTTTTAAAGTCTATTCTCTGAGGGACAGGAAGCCAGTGCAGAGACCTGAGCACTGGACTAATATGGTCAAATTTTCATGGTTCTAGTCAGGATTTGAGCAGCAGCATTCTGGATGTACTGCAGCTGTTGTGCATCCCATTTAATGAGCCCAATGAGCAGGCCGTTACAGTAGTCTAACCTGCTGGAGACACATGCATGGATTAGTCTTTCTAAGTCTGTTTTAGACACTATTCCTTTGATTCTGACAATTCTTTTAGATGGTAAAAAGCTGCTGATGTTATTGATTTAATGTGGCTGTTAAAGTTCCGGTCTGAGTCCAATATTACCCCTAGATTTCTAACTTGATTCTTAGGTTTTAGACAGAGAGTCTCAAGGTGACTGACAACAATTTCTCTTTGTTTCTGTGGGCCACAGACAATGATTTCAGTTTTGTCTGAGTTTAGCTGGAGAAAATAGTTTTGCATCCACACACTGATCTATTCGATGCATTGACACAATGTATCTACAGGCCTGTGTTCTCCTGCTGTCAGTGACACGTAGATCTGAGTGTCATCTGCATAGTTGTGGTGGGACACATTATAGCTGCGTAAGAGCTAGCCAAATGGAAGCATGTACAGATTGAACAATAAGGGTCCAAGGATAGACCCCTGGGGAACCGCACAGGTCATATCTATTTGGTCTGAGACACAGTTGCCCATTTCAACAAAATGCCTCCTGTCCTTGAGATAAGACTGAAACCAGTTTAAAGCACTACCAGAGATTCCCACCTAGTCTTCTAACCTCTGTAATAAGATCTCATGGTTAACGGTGTCAAAGTCAGCACTCAGGTCCAGCGGAACCAAGACTGAGACTTTGCCTGCGTCTGTGTTCAGGCGAATATCTTTTGTCACCTTGATCAGAGCTGCCTCAGTGCTGTGGTGGGGCCAAAAAGGCTGATTAGAAATCATTGTTAGACAAGAGAAAGTCAGAAAGCTGTTGGTATACAACTTTTTTCTAGGACTTTGCCAAAGAATGGCAGGTTTGATAAGGGCCGGTAGATGTTCAGTACTGTGGCATTAAGACTGCTCTTCTTTAGAAGACTTAATGACAGCAGTTTTTAAGGCCTTTGGAAATGTTCCAGTCTGGAGTGAGATGTTGACTAGATTAGTGAGTTGTGGCAACAAACTGCTCAACACAGACTTTAGAAATCTAGTGGGCAACTCATTAAGGCAGCATGTCGATGAACTCAGACTGCAGATAATCTCTTCCACTTTTGTCAGTGACAGGTGTGAAATGTGTCAGCTCTCGGTGTCTAGCTGGCTGCAGAGTAGTTGTTTGTGTTGTGGAAATTATCCACATTTAAGATAACAACAGCCTTTGAAATTAGAACATCTAGAGCAGTGGTTCCCAACTGGTGGGTCATGACCCAAAAGTGGGTCGCAGACTTGTTTTCCATGGGTCGCCAGACTCTGACTGGTTAAAAAAAAAAAAAGTAAAGTAAAATTACCTTGCTTTAATTTTGAAGGGCTCAGAATGTGTGCTATTCACACTCTTAAACAGTAGGTGGCGACGATGCCCTGTAATGCTAATTGACTCCCGCCATTTCACAGATAGAAGAAAAGCTACGATTTGTTTTCATATGACAGTGACCATGGCTAAACGCAGGTACGACATTGACTACATAAAATATGGATTTTCTTATATTGAGGACAAAAGGGGGGAACGACCTCAGTGCACTTTTTGATTTTGAATTAAAATGCAGCCACTTGAGGGAATTTTTCTTCTCTACCGTCACGCGCTTTTGTTTGCTTTTGTTTATCGTTAAACTTGAATTTTGTGTCTATTGACACACTGAGATATCTGTTGTCTGTAACAAATGATGGTGGGTCCTGAAGCCAGACCAGTTTGGAACCACGGATCTATAGTGTGCCCTCTGCTGTGGGGGGGCTCACTTACATGCTGAAATTGGCCAAACATTTCAAGGACAGCAATGACTTCTTCAGCTTGCTTGTTATGGGCTACATCCAAATGCACATTCAAGTCCCCTGTTATGACTAAACAGTCCAAAGCAGTGCACACAACTGAAAGTAATTGTCACGTTTTTAGTTTTGTTTTGTCATGTTTTCAGGTCCTTGGTTCATTTCTTGTCTGTTTTTTTCCCCTGTCACGTTAAGTTTCTGTCATGTCATCTGTTTCTGTTCCACAGCTGCACCTCGTCACTAATCACCTCCCCACAGTATTTAGTTTCCAGGTTTCCATCAGTCATTGCAAAATCCTCACCTTACCATTCATGCCACGTTTTGTCACAGTTTCGTCAGGTCAGGTTTTGCCCCATAGTCAGTCTTGTTTAATCATAGTATTTTTTTTGGTTTCGTTTTACCATTAAGTATTTTTGATAACCGGCTAAGCCGCGTCCTTGGTTCTTGCTTTGTTTTTTTTGGTAATAAATCTTTGTTTTTTGGAAGTCTGCATCTGGGTCCTCCCTTCGCACCACAAACTCTGACAGTAATTCAGTAAAATCATCAATAAAACAGTTCTGCGGTGGTTTGTAAATGGTGATATAGAGTATGGAAGATTGTTTTATCTCCATTTTGAATCGCACATACTCAAATTATGAAAAAAAAACAAATGACAATTTGTGGGTGGGTATATTGTCCCTGAATATGACACTAACACCCCCACCCTTCTGGTTTTCTTGTGTTTCAGACAGAAAATTTAAGTGAGGTGGGCTAGACTCAACCAGGACTGCATCAGCTGTGTTTTTGTTGAGCTATGTCTCAGTTAAAAACATAAAATCATGATTGTGAGAGACAATAAAACTATTACTTAAGAATGATTTGTTACTTAAATATCTGACTTTGACTACTGCGTGTTCGAGATTAGCTAGAGTTGAATTGAACGCTGTGTTCTTCAGGGGATATGGATAAGATTTCTTTGATTGGACAGTCTGATTGTCCCTCTCTTCACTCCATCCCTGGACCTCTGGTTGAGATGGTGCTTACCAACACAGAGGCCCTTAGCGTCCTAAACAACAGCATTGACACTGTTGGAAATAACAGCTGTGGGCACCGATGGTGGGGGCCGAGCCAGGGGGGCTTTTGTCGGTGGAGTAGGCTGAGGAGGGACAGGGGCTCGATGCCTTGAGGATAGAATTCTTGATCTTGCCATGTTTGGCATGAGAGGAACCATTTCACCAAGCTTTCAAGGTGATCAGATAATCTCATGGGTGAAACATCTCTGGAGGGTGTAGATGCAGCAGGGGGTCCCAGGCCTGGAATGATGGAGGAGCTGCTGCGTCTGAATCCTGTGTTCGGGATGCTGGAGATACTGCTGTTAATGGATGATAATCCCTCCTAATTTGCTCAGTCCCTATTTGATTGAACCTTCAGAGACACAAGTTTTCATACAATTCCATTTGTGAAGGAAAAAATATGAAGTCTATACACAACTGAATTTTAGAACAATGATTTTTCATTTCTTTAAATTCACACAATTGAGGTCCCATGTTCATCCATCATATAATTCCATGTATCTCATAATTTACTTTAGCTTTTAAGGCAAAAATGGGGAATTACTTATACATAGTTGTAGTCCAAAAATGTTTTAGTATTTCTCCCCTTTATTTCTGTCTGTCGTTTACTCCTCAAACGATGGTTAATTTTTTTTCCTCACATGAACATTAATCATGTTTTAGTACTATTACAATCATTGACTTCTAGAAATTTCTCCTAATAGAAGTCGAGCTTCACCTCTCCTCGTGGATGTTGCTGTTGTTCTCTTGAAGCTGGAAGTCTTCCTGGATTCTGGAAGTGTGAGAGGGCCTAATGGGTCCAATGGGAGTGACACCAAACTGCCTTTGATAAATTGTTTTTAAATTACAACATAATTTTATTTGTGCTGTAATTTCCACAAGCCTCCAACAGAGAAATGATTCAGGCTATGTTGGGATTGGCTTACAAATATGCACACATGTTCTCAGAGACGGTCATGCAAATGTGCACATACACATGAACCCAGAGTTATCTGCTTTTGCAAGGATAGTGTTACATGACCTACAGCCCGGAGGCTAACCAAATTACTGCCTCCAAACTACTAAAGTGGTCATTAAGGCCACACTCTCTCTCGCTCTCCCTTCATCTCTTTGTCTCTGTCTGATTCTTGCTCTTTCTTTTTCATCATTTTCTCTAACCCGGTTCCATCATCTTTCTTAATTATTTCTCTTAATCTGTTTTTTCTCCATTTCATGCTTTCACCCACTCACTTCTCCCTCTTTCGTGCATAATCTAACTGTTTTTTTTTATTTAATTTTTCCCTTGTCTATGATTGCCACTCTTATTTGTCTTCTTTCCTCTGTCTGTTTCTTTTACTTTTTCCTTATGTCTAGTTGTATTTAGTGTGATCTTAATCTGTTTTGCTCTATCTGTGCCAGTAAAAGCTGTGTTTGTCTCTTGCCTCGATATTTCTGTACAGACTATCAGCTGTGCATCATTGCAAGACTATGCGCACGGTATTGCTAGCCTGCACAAACACTCTCACACAGCTAGTGAGGAAAAGAGAGAAAGAGGGAAGCTAAGTAATAATAATAGCTGAATAATTTGTAATGATCCAAAATTTGTGAGCCTTTCCTTATCTTTGGACAACATGTGCACATTAAAGGAGGGTGATATGAAGCAATTCTTCAGCTTGGATCTGCCACTGCTGGTAGCACATCAAAACCTTAATTTCTGTGCAACATTCACCTGTGAACTCACTCAAATTTGACTTCTTCTTTGGTGACTGACTTTTACTGATTTTCGCTTTCACTGACATGATGTTTCTAAGGCTTAAAAGGGAACTCTGGTATTTTTAAACCTAGACCTTATTTCTAGCATGAAATACGTTCATCTACTCACGGAGAACAGTTTGGCGAAAGTTGGCATCCTTCGGAAGATATTTAGATAACTCGCGATCCATATAACGGAGTGAACGGGGCTTAGACGATGCAGCCTCTAAATAAGGCATTATCTGTCTTTATTTCACCAATACATAAGAATGAATGAATGAACGTGTACTATAGCTCTGTTAGCTCATAGCTGCTGTTATGTGGCTACTTGTAGCTATAGGAGAGCTAACGGAGGGAATTCTAAACACACCTCTACTGGGACTGAAAAATACCGGAGTTCCCCTTTAACACAACCTTGTGTTATGGTAACGTTAGTCAAGGAACAAACATCAGTAATGTATGTCAAATGGTCTTTTGTATCTGCACTTTATACGTGAATTTGGTAGAAGGGGAAATATTTTATCCTTGTCGCGAAGCAGACGTGTCTGGATGACAAACACAAAATCTGAAAACTTTTTTACATGCCAAGGTCAGTGGTGGACTAGTTTTTTGCTTTCCATGGCACTGGCATGTCATTTTAACACATAACGTGCCTCCACCAGTGGATCATTCTCAGTGAATACATATGAGACTGGGATCAGATGCGTGTACTATCCTGAAAAAACTGAATACACAAAAGCAGAAATGTGCATGCGCGTTCTTTATGACAGATTTATAAAGTTGTGCATACATATGGTTTTATTGATTTCCGTTGTAAAAGTATGTGCTCTGCCCTAATTGGTCATTTGCAAATCAAGAGCCGAAGCTAAATCGACCAGATTATGAAAGGAGTAAAAAAAAAAGCACCAAAACTGATACACCTTTCGGTGAAGTACATACAATATGGAGGTGGGCCGTAGTGCCAGCGATATCTTTTATGCTGACTTAGACATGGTCAGACTCAGAAAAGTAAATGTGAATAAATTTTGATGAAGCCACTATAGTATTGTAGTTCAGCTGCTTCCAGTGCAGCCTACATAAATGGGAGGTTTTGTTCAATCTTAGTTTTTCATACTTGTGCTATCTTTGGATGCTAAAATCTCCTCAAAGGCCTTCTGAGGCTTTATTGCATCCCCTATGCTGTTGACACAAGAGATGACTAATAAAATGAAGTCTCAGCTCTGTAACCACAAGCAGAACAAAAACTGCTGAATGAAAAAGTAACAAGCCAAAGTAAATTACACTGAAGAGAAAAAAAGAAAAGATTAGATGACAAATGACAGGCTAACTGTGCCTTAACACACATAAAGAGAGCAGTAGGGCTATGGGGAAGTCCTGCTTCGTTTGCAACAGAGAAGGCATACCTTTTACAGATGTTGGAGGTATACACAGCTGTAGACATGGATTATGGTATGCTAGCTGGGTTTTTTTAAACTTTGGAAACCTATAGCAGGATATGAGACTAAAAACGAAAAACTTCTAAGCTGTTCACAACCATTACACTCGACCTTGATGCACTGTTGTAGAGTCCATCACAGGGCCACACAGAGACACACAACCACACACATGCTCACACTCACTCCTAAGGACAATTTCTGAGACACCAGTTAACCTAACATGCATGTTTTTGGACGGTGGGAAGAAGCCGGAGTACCTGGACACATAAACGGAGAGAACATGCATACAGAAAGGCTCCAGCCGGGAGTTGAACCTAGAACCCTCTCGCTGTGAGGAAACAATGCTAACCACCACACCACCCTGCAGCCCCCAGAATTGTGTCTGTTTTATATTAAATAATGTTCTTTTGTCCTTTCTACTTCATATGGAATTTAAATACTGTCCACCCATGGCCTGACGTGTCTAACATTTACACATTCTCTCCTCAAATTATTTCTGTATAAATGTATAAAGTAAAGTACATGCATTGTTCGTGTGTGTATGTGTTGTTTATACATCTGGCCCCTTCCTGGCACCTCTAAATTGTCTTACAACTGTGACAAGTCACTGGAATTGAGCACCTCCACACACACACACACATACACACAAAATCATGTACAGCTATATTCATTAGGATATTTTATTGGTTTCCATTTATTGTGCATATGTTAGACCAAACTAAACCTAACCATTGATCACACTTTTTGCCCTCACCCAACCAGGATCCCTGAACTTACATTCTGCTTTATAAAAACATGGCTCTGGCCCCAATAAGGAGTACTGGTGAATATAGCAGAAAATGTCCTGATGACATCACAAAAACAAGAACACAGACACACACAAAAATACACAAAGATGACTT
The DNA here is from genome assembly GCF_036924035.1 of Leuresthes tenuis. Taxonomy (NCBI): domain Eukaryota; kingdom Metazoa; phylum Chordata; class Actinopteri; order Atheriniformes; family Atherinopsidae; genus Leuresthes; species Leuresthes tenuis. The sequence goes on along the minus strand of NW_027325358.1, from coordinate 37,537,891 downwards.
TGTTAGTATTGAAAATAGGATATGCAGTCTGACACATGTTGCAAACAGCTGTGGCTCTAGTTGGGCCCACAACACCTCCAGGAGGCTAGACGGTGATCGCTGGGGTCCCAGAGTCACTCCCCTAATGCCAGCCATCACTGCTCCTCGCAACACAACAACCATCTTTTCTTCCACAACCACAAGCTACCCCAGCCTCCCACCAACTGCACACCAGTCATAGCGGGATGGGGATACAGACCCTGGATCAGGTAAGGGGTAATGAAAGTAAAGAGGGTGCCAGAGGTGGAGGCAGGACAAGACACAGAGTCAGCAGACAAACTCACCTAAACAGTCCTACAGTCACTAAAAGTGCCAGCAAAAACAAGGCCATACAGGCCAACTCACCTGAAATGGCCGTCTGGTTTCAAAAGGCTCACATGGGCCACACCCTCCTCTTAAATACAAATTAAATATAATGTAAGCAAATGTAATATAAGCAAATGTTAGAAAATCATGAAGTTGAAGTACTATGGGAAAAGCTGCAAGAATAAAGGTTCATGTGATGGGGGGAGGCTTCCTCCTATCTTTACCTTGTTCTCATAACACTGAAATTGTTTTTAACTGCCTGAACTCGTTTTCCCATAATATTGTGCGGCCAGTAAACATAAACTATATAAATAGCAATAGTATCATTTTGTGAGTCGGACAACTCTGAGCCAGCTTCCTGACAGGTTGTGCGGACTTGTCTCTTTCTTGCAAGAAAGAAATGTTTTGTGTTAATCGTATCCAGCGACTCTGAGCCTAATTTTGAGAGAATTTTTCTGACATCTTGGTCCTTTGAGCCGGATCCTAATATCCTTTCCACCACCCAAGATCGGAGCTGAAAATGTGCACAGGTGGGTCCAGGACTCCTAACTAAAGTCCTCTCGGCTGAGTTACTGATGGAGGGCGGCTGCCACTGGCTGGAGGAAAGGTGACAGGATCTATTTTTGAATCAGTGGCCAGACTCGCTGGATTCTTGGACTTACCAGTGGATTTATGGTATGGAACCCTTTTGTGTGACTATTGTTGGCGAAAAATAGTGTGATTACTAAGGCAAAAACAAATTAGGCAAAAATTAGGGATTATTTAATGAACAACTTTTAGACGAGTGAGGTCTAAATTGAACTTCATTTAAATAAGACATTTGCAAATAATAGTGACTTTTAAACAGTGACGTGAGTATGGAACAGTATTATGTTCAACTGTAACCCACGGTCCAGTATTAAAAGTAATATTCAGCTAATATCAGCAAGCCCGATTCAGTTTAATTAATAAATGTGTGATACTTAATTAAGATCTGAAAAAACGTTGTTATTTTTTGCACGTGCAGCTAAGTACCAAAAGGAGTAGCCTTTAACTGAAGACTGTATAATTGTTTATGATTGACCCATGATAACTAACATAAACCAGTGAAGCTAAAGGTGAGTGAGTATTAAATAAAAAAATTAGGTGAAAAAAGTGAAGTTAAAGGTGAATGAGTCCGCAGTCCGTCTGTGTGAGAAGACTACAGGTAATAAATAACTCCGTGCGCACGTTGACGATTTTAAGATTTCTTAAGAAAGTTTGCGATCCAGAATCGCAATAAGTAAATCCATCTTTGTTGGTTTGTTTGCTTGCTTGCTGCAATGTTGTGGTTATGTTTGCTATGTATGTATAAAATTGAGTTGCTGTAGTGAAACAGCTGCTGAAGGTGACGCAAACCTTGTGGTCTCGTACTGTTGTTACTTTTTTTTTGTATATATATATATATATATATATATATATATTATGGCATGCCGTTCAGGAAATTAATCTTTGAATATATGGAATGAAACTCTGAATATATTGAATGAACCTTGAATATATGGAATGAAACTCTGAATATACTGAATGAAACTCTGAATATATTGAATGAACCTTGAATATATTGAATGAAATTCTGAATATATTGAATGAACCTTGAATATATTGAATGAAACTCTGAATATATTGAATGAAACTTGACTGACGTGACATGAATATATTCAAGGTTCATTCAATATATTCAGAGTTTCATTCCATATATTCAAGGTTCATTCAATATATTCAGAGTTTCATTCAATATATTCAGAGTTTCATTCCATATATTCAAGGTTCATTCAATATATTCAGAGTTTCATTCAATATATTCAGAGTTTCATTCAATATATTCAAGGTTCATTCAATATATTCAGAGTTTCATTCAATATATTCAAAGTTTCATTCCATATATTCAAAGATTAATTTCCTGAACGGCATGCCATAATATATATATATATATATATATATATATATATTTTAGTATACATCTAAAACATTACAAATAATTACCACCAGTTTTCAGAGTTTGTCTTTTGGTCATAAATGTAGTTAGATATTCAGTATTCTTTTGGTACAATTAACAAGGAATAAAAAGCTGAATGATTAAATAACTAACTAAATAAAAAAAGAAGTCTGCAACCAACTGAAAAGGCCCAATCTAATCTTTTGTAAAAGATGGCAAAAGATGCCTATTAGAGTCAGGCTATCAACTCTGTGTTTCACCAACTTAGTGTAGGAGTTATTTTGCCGTCACATGTAGTTGAACATGATTCATTGTTAGGCTTCAAGGTGACATCAATGTTGGCGCAGTCACTTCACAACAAGAAGGTTTACGGTTAAAATCTTGCCATAGTGCCATTCTTTGTGGAATTTGCATATGCTCCACATCATTGTGTGTGACCTTTCTGGGCACCCCAGCATCCTCCCACTGTACAAAAACATACATTAGTGATTCTAAATTGACCCTAAGAGTAAGTGTCTGTTGTTTGTTTCTCTTTTGGCACTGCAATGGACTGGTGACCCGTCCAGGGTTGACCCTGCCTTTCAACAGGTGGCAGCTGGAATAGCTTCCAACTGAGCCTCGTTGAACATCCCTATCTTCAAGTTTTCAGGACAGTAACTTAATCCTTTTTCTTTTAAACTGAGACCAAGCAAAATCAGAAAAAGCTCAAATTTATCGTAAAGTTTTTATTAAACTAAATTAATGTAAACAAATGTGTCTGATATTATAATAATAATAGGGGAAATCCTGAACTCCTGCTACAAGAAATATCCTTAGATGGAAAATCACCATATAGCAATTTGTGGGTGTGTGCGTGCGTGCGTGCATGTGTATCTGTACACAAATAAATGCGTTAGGAATGACTATACTCTGACAAGCTCATTGGGACTACAGAGGGGAAAAAAGTCTTAGACAAGGCTTTTGTTTATCTGCCAGTGTGCTTTTCTCTCTTTGTGTTGTCATCTTTTTCTCGCTTTATCTTCTGCTTATTTACTCAATCTAAAGAGCACCACTAAAAGTTTCTTCCTGCTGTGTGTGTTTGTGTGACAGGTAGCCATGTCCTGGCAAATGACCTCTCCTGGGGCTATGGCTGCTGTCTTTGTTTTATGACTTGTCATAAAAGTGCTATACACACACACACACACACACACACACACGCACAAAAAACCCTCCACTAATCATCGTATTAGGTCTGTCAAGGTGAAAAACAAGAAAAAAATGTGCTTCCCCTCTGTCTGTACAATCTCTCACTGGTGAGGTATAGTTCAACACAACAGCTTTGGAAAGAATGTTCAACTGTAATTCAACAGTACAAACACGATTCACAAACCCAACAGGGAGACACTGGGGCGTAATCCATACAACAGCCTAACCAGCGTCTCCAAGCATACAGGAAGACAAAAACAATAAAGTTAAGGGTTCAGACTAATGTTCATTGAGTTTTCCCCTTGTCCTGTGTTTAAGTTAGGCTCTCATGTGGCAGGGAACCAAGTTTCTCAATCTTTGATGACCTCTGCACTTGTAGGTGGGAAGAGGGCAAGGAGGGAGAGAGCGGAACGAATCGTCCTGCGAGCAGGGTCGACTTGCTCCGTAGCTCCAGAGAAGATGCAGGAACACTAAGCATGCACAGAAGCAAACACACTTAGCCACAACAGCCACAACTCAGTTACTAACCCTACTTACCTATTTCTACAGAACATCAGTGGACTGATTACTTCTTAAACGTACGCACACCACAAAAAAAGTCACTTCTTGACCGTGACACACTGTATGTATAACCACAGCTAACAGCAGTCTTCTTTCTTCTCTCATGCACTGACTGCACTACCCGATACTTTGACGTGACTTCTGCGCTGGCAGCATTTAGTGGAGAAGTGGGTAAACGGTGCGACTCCTCAACGGCCTGCAAACTCCACACCGTCCTCCTTGCACTGCGGACCTCTCAGTTGTCCTTCCTCTCCCTCTTTCGCTGCTCATAGGCTGCATTTCTTATCCCGCCTACTGGAGTCATGAACTTTAAAGAGATGGAGCAACAGTTTTGAGGAGAATGAAAATGTAATGTAATGTCCTCCTTCACTTTTCCTGAGCATCCACGCACAAATAAATGCTCTGAAAAAAGATTTTTATTTTATTACCTCAACCAAAACTGAATTGTCATTTTAAGCTGTTGTTGCTACTGGCTGCACCATCTGTCGCAACAGTAAGTAATCACTTATAGTAATTATTAATTATGAGTAATTTAAAATGCTAGCATAAAATTCAATAATATTCAACAGCATGCTTCCTATTGTCATCTGTAGATAATGTGGACATGGATATCCATTTTACACTGACTAGATATGTTTAAGCCTATATATTAAGACTAATTATGTTTTATCTCATTGTATTTCATCATTTTTACGTAAGATGTGAATCTATGGTTAACTCGTGGCCCTATGAGTATGTTTTACTTCTTCATAATTTGATGCACCTCAATGTATGTTGTGGCTGGCTCATGTTCTCCTGTCTCTTCCCTTGGCCTCCTCTCCTCTCCACACCTGCACCTTAAATCTTTTTCAACTTGGCTACTTATCTTTGCTGACCTCTATTCTAGTCCTCGCCAAGTTGCTTTTTTGCCTTTAGTAGTCAACATGTTTGGCCATGCATGCCCGTCTAAAATCTGATCGTTAAACATCTTCATGAGACTCCAAGTTGCAACAAAATGCTATAACATGTAGATGTGCATTTGCAAGATGCCAACAGAGAGTGGATCAAGATCCATGTTCAGTCCTGAAGCATGGCCCCCAAAACGTCTACCTGCAAAAAATAGTGTGCTACATATCTTGCATATAAGTATTGCTATCTTGTTGGTGATGGCATTTTCATGAGCCCCTGACAAGGTATCTGCTGTAGCTGACTACTGCTGTTTGACATTTACTCACAGCTATGTAGCGAGTCCCCAAATTTGTTGCTGTAGAAAAGTAAGACATCTGCTTCGTCATGGCCTTTTATGTAATACCATTTATGCTATAACATAATATTAGCAGCATTAGCCTTTTTTACTGAGAGGCTACCAGAGTATTCAGATTAGGGTAAAGTAATACTAAACCAACTTCTGACAGTTTTGCAAATCCTATATCAGTCTCTCTCTCTCTCTCTCTCTATATATATATATATATATATATATATATATACTGTTTTTATTTACATTTTACACAATGTCCAAACTGTACTGGAATTGGGGTTAATATATATACATATATGTGTGTGTAAAACAAGATGACAGTTGGATGCTGTTACTTTCTTAAATTTTGTGCCGTAAAATAACATAACTGAATGGGATTTTCAAAGTAAGTGAAAGTAAATGAAAAATGAAGTTGGGTTGACGTAGCCTTATGCCCGAAGTAGAATGTGGATCTCATACTGTTCTTCCATATTGCAGTGTCAGACTGGAGGGCTCCTGTCTGCAGCTAATCACATCCATGAGAAATAGCCACATAACAGCTTGACAGATGAGACACAGCAGTATGCACTTACTCACACACACAGACACACACACACTTTCACATGCTAACGCACATGCATAGAGTTTTGACATATGCCTGCAGTCAATCTGAGTGTGATATCCTGGACACAAGGTATCGCCCACAGCTTTCTCTCTGGTTGTACAGGAGTAAAAAGCAACTGAATGACTGTGTGTGTATGTGAGGGTAGTTCCATTCAGAAAAAGATTGCCAGTATGATTCTGTGTAATGCTGATGCCCACATTTATTACTTGTTCTGATAGAAAAGGCTTTGTGTTCTGTCAAAACACACACAGTGTGCACAGAAAAATACACTTGAGGCAAACATAATCACACAATCCACAGTGAAACAAGGTCAAACATGCATGTACAAACACAGAAATACAGCGAAGAAGCAAGTACGACACGTGCACGCAGACCTGAAGCAAGAGTTCATTCTGCCTCTCGAACCAATCTGCTTTCCTTGTTCATTTAACTGAGCCTCACTCTGTCTCACTCACTGGTCAGTGTTGTGTGAAATGAGGAGACATGACAGCTGAGACCAACAAGACTGTTGAATCAGTACAACCCAAACTGCCATCCACCACTTTGTGCGCGGGCAGTCTGCTCTCCACCACATAAGCTGTTCTAAGACTGCACAGTAATTCACATGATGGAAAAAAGAAATGAAAACACATTCATTTGCTAGCTTTTCTAACTTTTGAATCCTCCCATGTCACTCAGTTGTTTTAAGAACTTTTTTTTTATCGATTTTATGTCTGAATGTGTGCTCAGGTGGCACAGATAAATACAGAGGAAGCTTCTCATTTCCTTTTAGACTAATTTTCCAAATGAGTATAAACCAGTATGAAAACCCTAAAAAACTGCTGAGGCCCTTAACCCCACCCCAAATTATACTAACAGATACCAAGTGGCTTTCCTTCTATAGAACCACCCCACAAGCGGTCCACTGAGGCTGGAGTAGGGCAAAGTATTAAAAGCATTTTTCAAACTAGTAAGGCCTTTTCCTGTTTCACTAAGTATGTTTCCATCAGCATGTTTAGAAGCGCATCGAGAAGGATCGCATCAGAAAATTATGATGGAAATGCCATAATTCCAATTAAATTCTCCTGATTCGCACAAATGAATACACACTCGCCAGCGCCAGGTTTTGGTTGCTTCGAAAGGGAGGGAAACGGCTGTGTTCGCGTCAAGTCTGACGTAGCGCACTTTCACTCTCTCTGCTTGGACAGTTAAGGGCATTAAATAACACCTCCTGCCACCTTCTCCTCATGACAGCTGACAAATTCAATAACACTTTTAGCCGGTAACATGTTTACAGGCTGGTTGTCATGCCAACCCCTGGTTGTCATGAAAACTCACGCAAGTTAGTTTTCACCGAAGTCTGTTCTTTTGATGGAAACACACATGATTCGAATATCTTTTAATGATCATTTCCCAATGATTCGAATCACTGTTGAATGGAAACATAACTGCTGTGTAGGGGTGGGCGATATGGCACAAATATCATATCACGATTTTTAAAAAATAAAATCACGATTTCGATTTCATCACAAGCTTAAATTGAAAAGTGAAAAACAGACAAGTATTTTCGGCTGGGCAGCTCGTACCACGGCTCAACTACTTGAAGCAGACGTTCGAACCCCTCCTTTTCTACCGTCTTGAACGGTACCATATCTATTGCAAGATAAAAGGTAACTGCTTCTGTTACCTCTTTCTATCACTTGCTTGACTTGTCATAGGATTGCCTTTGTCAAATGCCTGTGTTAATGTTGTCTGTTTTGGTCTTACGCTAGCTGCTGCTTACGTTAGCTGCAGCCTCTGCCTGCGCCGGGCCCCTCGCTGTTTGGCTCTCAGTATACTGTTTGGATGCTTCTTCTTCAAGTGATTGAACAGGTTTGACGTGTTGCCACCCGACGTGCGAACCGTTTCTGTGCAAACTTTGCAAATGACATTTTCTTGCACTAGATCAGTTGCGGAAAATCCAAACCAATTCCATATAATGGAGGTGGAATTTTTTTTAGCGACCAACTCCTCCCTTTGGTTTTCAGCCATGGTTCTCCATGAGGCTACTGCTACACACACAAACAAGGAGGCGGGTAAGAAATCGCGTTACTGCCCGTAATTCGCTGTGATTGGTCAATCGGGTTGACGACGTAATACGTCTGGTGCGTCGGTGCATCAGCATAGAACTGCAATTTCTAGAATGTGCCCGAGACGATCCCACGATCTCTGCAGTTTGACAGATCGTCTTCATGTTGCAGTCGTTCACGATTTAATATCGTCATATCGCCCACCCTTACTGCTGTGTCTTTACTTCCATGTTGAATAAGGTGACCAGATTTCTGAAATGAAAATCGGGGACATTTTCATTGCAGTAGTGAAAAATCATCAAATTATGAAATAAAAAAAGGGACAAGTACTTTTTCATGCATCTTAACCAGCTTTTATTACACAAAAGGTGGAAATAAATTTTAAAAAAGTGATCTTACTTACTTTAATGTTACATCACTTCACACACACTCACAGCCAAGTCTACTGTCAGTTCACACTAAATAAATAAATTAATGCACAACATACCATTTATCGCGACCGTTGGTCTCCTTTTCTTTCCTTTTTGCCGCCTCTTGATTGTTGTTGTTGACGCTGCGCGCATTTTCCCCCATTCAGTGTCAAAATCGGGGACATTTTCGGGGACAGTTTTGAAATCGGGGACGGATGGTCACCTTACTGTTGAAAGCTAAGGCCTTACAAACAGGTTTCTTACTGTTGTATTTTTAATGTTATAATGAACCGAATGATTTCAACTGGTAAAATGTCTGGAGCACAGGGAGGCAAAGTAACAGCAATAGCTCCTTAGGAGTTGGTGTGCGTCTGTCATGTTCGGCATCTTATGTTTTTGCCATTTCCCCACTTTTGCCTCAGTCTTTCTTCTTCCCTGCCATCAGCATCAATCACCCTCCACAGTATTTAGTCTACCGGTTTGTTCATGCCAGTTGTCAGATCCTTACCATCACCTATGTTTCCAAGTCAGGGTTTTCATTCAAGACCATTTCATTTCAAGTCAAGTTATTGTCCATTGTCATAATCATAGTCTGTTCTTAGGATTTTGTTTGTCAGTTTAGGTTTTTGAAATTCTGGCTTTGCTGCACCTTTTATTTAAATTATTAAAATAATAATCATTATTGCTATATTATTATTAATAATAATTTTAATTTTAATATCTGCATTCAGGTCCTCTAATCTACGCCACATTTCAGGATGTCATCTTCATTAGCTAAGCTGTTAGCTTTAGCTGTTGCAAAAGAAAAAAAAATCAATAAATAAAACATGAGGAGTTATCTCTCAGATACTTCCATTTTCCTGCTCTGAAGTTCAGGCTCTGAGAGTTGGAACTGATCCTCTTTGTAGCTCAGTTCCTTCAGTCCAGTGTTGAACTGGACCAAGTTGTTAAAACAGTGGGATGAAAAGTGGCTGCTGCACATTCAAAGTCTTTAGCTAACTCTGCTGGAACATTAGCCTCAGATATAGTTTATCCACTGGGCTCTTATATCCTCTGAGGCTGCTGCTGGATGGAAGATGCATGCTCCTCAGTACAGCTGACAGCAGAACATTTCCACCAGAAGATGGCCTCATCCGTCCAGCAGGGTGGAGGTGAATGGGCCGGGCTTATCAGAGGAGGCGGAGCCAACTTAAGGAGCAATGTACTTTAGAAATTAAAATTGGTTTGACTCGAGGAACTTTCAAACAAAGGGAGCTTGATGAGCTGCTGCACTTCACTGATTGGCAGAAGACATAGCCTTTAAAGAGAGCAGTCAGTGGAAATAGTGGAAAGGGTTTTAAAATGTAAAAAAAGGAGTGTAGCAAAAGATGTTGGTTATTCCCATAATGCTGTCTAAATTTTTGAGCAAGAACAGGGAAATTGGGTGGTAGTAAAAGGGAAACGCAGATCGACCAAGGTCAAACTGAACTATAAGAAACCAGCTAAAGGAAATGGAATATCCCAATCAAGTCATATTCTTGTTTGATGTGTTGTATTAAGATTATCCTTTCTGGTATACATAATTTCTAAAGTAAAATGGATTTGATTTGAAAACAATTCATTTGTGTAAGCAACTTGTCTACTTATTGGTGTTTTATTTGTTTGACATTCTATCCTTTTGTTATCAGTTCCCTCTGCTCCATTCTCATAGAACTGAGCTTTGCTATGACGTCGTCTTTGTATTTACAATGACAGTGCTCTCCTTTAAAGGCGCTGCCTTTGTTCTGACAAACCACCCAGGTGGGAGGAATTTTTGAGTTTTTGTCTGTACTTAGATGCTATGTTGTGGGAACTTTTTGGTAAGTGTAACTTTAAAGTGTAAGTTTGCTTTTATCATCCACCATAGAGAACTTACCGTCTTCATTCATTGATAACTATCCTACATGGAACTGTGTCTGTGGTTTGTCTGGGTTCTGCTCAGGTCCCACTATATTAAAGCTCAAATGGCTGTGGGGCCCTTGTTTCAGTGTTTGATAGTGTGCCATGTAAGGAGGAATATTCAGAGGAGGTCCTCAAATTAGCAAGAAATTAATATAAACTAGATCATTTTGGGACTGTGAACTTGTTTCAGAAGTTCAAATGGTAAACTATGAACAGATATTTGGTTTTAATCTATGTGAACTTGAACAACTGAATTTTTCATATCCATATACAAGTAGCAAACAAGATATTAATATCAAACACATAAAAACACTTGCCCTAAGTATGTAATGTACATATTTGTACTTTGCATTTCTGTTTCCACGCCATTGTGTGCTGTGTTGCTTTTAGATTATCATTTGTAGATACTCCCAGCTGCAAAAAAACAATTCAGCTGTTTTCTTTTGCAACAACAGTAAACCCCTCAAACAGCCATGAAGTTAAAGATTTACAAGTGTGTACTCCAAAAAGTCACCTGAATGAATCAATACCATTTAAAAAAAAAATAAAAAATGTTCAGGTCATAACCAGTTTATACTTATCACACACTGTACGTAGCCAACAGCTGAATGGAACAAGTTCAAGTAAGTGAAGAGGGCTGTTGACGGTAATTCTGAGAAATGTTGAAGCTAAAATGAGACAAGCTATGAGAACATTAACAAGGCATGACAATTAAAACAAGAAGGAAATCCCAGATAGTACTGAGGGTTAAAAATCAATACCATCTCACTGAATAAAGGTGTCTTAGGGGAACATTTCTATCCTTCGGTACCTTGAAATGATACTTCGCAGGACAGGAGCTGACTCCTGGACTTTTTTACTGCTGAAGAGATTCATATTACTGGGGAATTGACAACAGTGCTACATCAGCTACTTATCAGATGTGGCTTTTTGCACTGAATTTCACTCAATTTCCTAAGTGATACATATAATGCCTATTACCCTGTTTTAATCCATTAATATGAGCCAAGGCTTTCTTTTAAAAAGTCCTAAAACCTGAGGGTTTTCTGGAAAATGTAAAACTGTCAACAAAATCCTTAACTTCTCAGCCTTCTCAGAATTTATAAAACATCGAATACAAACCACTTAGAGGTTAAAACTATTTTCTTTCTGTGTTGTATGAGTTGATGATGCAAAGCCCCTTACAGTGTCCATCTTATTTTTGATGACCTTTATTCCTTTGCTATCACTGGCCCTCATGCAAGAACCATTCGTACAAACAGATATGCTCTTAAGTCGTGCGTACGACTTATTTAGAACTTGCGCATTTACCAATTTTGTCGTATTTCGAGTTTTCTTTATGGTACAAACAGAATTTACGAGTGATCCAGACCTGTTGTAGGAGTCATGAAAATAGAAAATAGGCTGTTATTTAATCAAGTTTGCTTGACTAATGGATTGAATATTTAATATCATAAATAAATATGTACATAATACCCTATAATTATGGTGACATTATTCTGTTTGACTTAAATGATGCACTAATTGAAGGTTAATCTGACTGTATAAAACAAGGTCAATGGGAAGTGTAACCAGCGGCTGACTTGCTACTTTTGGATGCCTCAGGCTCTTGGAAGAGAGCGTGTGTTCTGAAACTGTGTAGATATCCTTGCGGTGACAGACGAATGGCTGACATTGCGATTAAGATTGCCAAGAACTGCGCTGCTGCAAATATGCAGCTTGCTAGAGCCACAACTCCAGAGAGAAACATGCCGATCAAACCCATTTCCACCACACATACAGGTCCTCCCCACCCTTGAATTTTTGGCCACGGGAACCTTTCAGAGGGAGATTGGAGACAGGTCGGGTGTGTCCCAGTCCTCTGTGAGTCGTGCACTTCCACATCTTGTATAAGTATCTCTATTTCTGTGTTGGGTGATTTATTATATTATTAGGTTTACAAATAATAACAGATGATCTTATTATGGCTATGAAATAGCTGTGTCAAAAGAGTGACATGGTAGTGCTCCTCTCCTGATTCTTGATGACAGTTCTAACATGCTGCTATTTAGGAAGTACCTTAGAAAATATATGTTGAATATTGGTAGAGCACATTTGTATTCTAACGCATCGTCATGCGTGTAATGTAAAATGTGGCCACAGCTGATGAGTAAGATTTCTAATTTTACAGTTACATTTTACAAATTTTGGACTCTTACACTAAATAAATTATATGTAATCTATAATGTAGATTTATGTATGTAAAAAATGTGCAAAATATATCCATTCTGGGAACCTTCCTTTCTCTGTAGCAACTTTGCAAGATTTATTATCTTGCAACAAACAGCAAACTTGCATGCCATGGTGTTACGACCAGCTCAAAGTCACAACATAATAAGGAAGGCCTCACAATTGTCCACCCCAGACAGCACCATTTGCATAAGGCGCTGAAAAGTGGCAGGGGCATTGCGCATACCAAATGCCATGACTTTGTACTGCATAAAACTGTCTGGTGTCACAAATGCAGAGATCTCTGATGCACGTGGTGTTAAAGGTACCTGCCAGTAGCCCTTTAGCAAGTCTAGCTTGGTGACGTAGCGAGCAGCTCCAACTCCATCTATGCAATCCTCCACACGAGGAAGAGGAAAATAATCTGGTTTAGTTACATCATTTGGTCTCATAAAATCAGTACAAAAGCGTGGTGTTCCATCAGCTTTTGGCACTAGTAAACATGGAGAGCTCCAGGCACTAGAGCTGGAAACAGCCAGGCCATGCTGTTGCAAATACTTAACCTCCTTTTGCATTTGAGTTAGTTTTGTGGGATTCACACGATATGCATGCTGCTTAATAGGAGGACAGTCACCAACATCAATGTCATGATGTAAGACAGTGGTTCGGGTTGGTACATCTGAGAACAGTGTAGGATGACTTTCAATTAAATGGAGAATGTCATTCTTATCTGTCCCTGAAAGATGACACAAGTAATTATCTAAATCACCCAACACTTGCGAATTCGGCAGCGAGCACACAGAACTGGAGCATCCTGCATCACTAGCTCATCATCCTGAGGAGAATAGCATGGCAGCACTGCTGTTAAAGCTACAGGTAACACTATAGGTGGAGGAGAGAGAACCGTTTCACTGAACCTGGCAACATAAGGCTTAAGCATGTTCACAGTCTTTCGTCTCCTATCAGGAGTACGAATAACATAATCGGTTTCACTTACTTTCTTCTCAATCACATATGGCCCCGTAAACTTAGCTTGAAGCACTGAACCAGGAATTGGAAGAAAAACCAACACAGAGTCTCCAGGTTTAAAGCTGCGTTCAGTAGCACTCTTATCAAAGTGAGCCTTCATTTTATTTTGGGAGCCAGACAGTGCTTCTTTTGCTACCTCACAGGCATGATGAAGACGCTCTCTGAAAGCACTGACATAGTCTAACACATTTTGAGTAGGAGAAACAACGCCAGTCATCTGTTCACGCAACAACTTCAGCGGTCCACGAACTGTGTGGCCAAATACCAGTTCTGCAGGACTGAAACCCAATGACTCCTGAATAGTCTCTCGAACAGCAAATAAGAAGAAATGGTATGCCCTCGTCCCATTCCTTACCAGTTTCAAGACAATAAGCACGCAACATAGTCTTAAGGGGTTGGTGGAAGCGCTCTAGTGCCCCCTGGCTCTTTGGATGGTAGGCGCTAGAGACATGATGTTTCACAGTCAACTCTTCTAATACCTGAGCAAACACTTTTGACATAAAATTGGTACCCTGGTCTGTTTGAATAACCTTTGGCAACCCAAAAGTGGTACAGAATTTCATCAATTCTTTCACTACCACCTTGGCTTTAAGTGAACGCAGTGGAATTGCCTCAGGGTATCGAGTTGCAGCACACAAAGTCAAGAGAAACTGGTGACCAGATTTTGATTTGGGTAATGAGCCAACACAATCAATAATTAGTCTCTCAAATGGCTCACCCATCACAGGGATAGCATGAAGTGGAGCCGGTGGAATCACTTGATTTGGTTTCCCAACCAACTGACATATGTGACATGAGTGGCAGTGTCTTGAAACATCTCTTTTCAAACCAGGCCAGAAGAAATGCTTCAATGTACGATTAAGTTTTAGCTATCCCTAGATGTCCAGACAAAACATTATCATGAGCTAAGCTCAATATCTGTGCACGGTAACCAGCAGGGACAATAATCTGGTATGCAGTATTACACCCACTGTCATCAGCTGAAGGAGCCCACTTACGCTTGAGAATCCCATCTTCCCAGTAGTAAGCCACTTGAGAGGCAGTAATCTTATCTTTAGACAATGCTGCTGCTACACACTTGGCCAAGGAAGGATCTGCCTTCTGAGCCTCTATCAGCTGCTCCCTGCCAACCTTTACCTGAGTCTCAGACTCATCAGTCAAGGTGACAGGATGGTACAATGTAACCTCAACAGGATCACCTACAATGGAATCAATAGATTGTCGAGATTATGTCTGCTGGTCCCTCTGCCACTTCTGAGTTAACTGTAGCTAAACAGTTTCTTCATGTGGGGCACTAAACCCCAGCTGGTCGAGGCGGATGGCCACCCTTCCTGAGTCTGGTTCTGCCAGAGGTTTCTTCCTGTTAAAAGGGAGTCGTTCCTTTCCACAGTTGCCACAGGCACGCTCAGGACGGGAGATTGGACTGAAGACACGTTTCGGTGCAATCTGTTGGTTTCCTTAGCTAGGATATACATTTTTTGAATTGGCTCTATAAGAATTAATTGGATCATGATTACAATGAATTGAATTCCAATTGGCTTGAATTGGACTATATTACTTAAGTGCCTTGAGATGACAATTGTTGTAATCTGGCGCTATATAAATAAAATTGAATTGAATTGAATTGAATTAAACACTTCTGAAAGGTCTACTACATCCTCAACCTTTCTTGACTGAGCACGAGTTACAACACAAGCAGGAAACACTTTTGGCATCTGAGATAACTGATCACCTTCGTTAACAGACCTAGAGCTAACTGGGTTGTTCACAACAATGGGCGTAGGGAACACCTCCCCACCAACCAAATCATTACCCAGAATCATGTCCACTCCTTCTACGGGAAGTTCAGGGCGAATAGTCACTGTCACAGGGCCTGTAACCAAGCCAGACTGTAAATACACAACATGCAATGGGGCTTCAAACCAAGTCAGTCCACACCCCCGCACTAAAGCATTTTCACCGGTAGAGGTTTCTTCATAGAGTGGCAATACTCCCTCCACCAACAAAGACTGAGCGGCTGCTGTATCTCTTAAGATATGAACTGGGACAAACTTCTCTAACTCAGAGGTGGCCACTAACCCCTCCATACGGAAAGGTGCAAAAAGGTCCGGCTCAGTGCTGTTCTCACTGGACTCACTCAGCCCTTTGCCCAACCCAAGTCTGTCCTTAGTGAGCTGACTGAGACCATCTTCTCCCCCAGGCAGACGTGACACTGAAACGAGCAATGCCACTGGCTTAGCAGGTTTCTGCTTCTTACTCAGCTATAACATGACCAGGCTTTTTACAGAAGAAACAAACTCTCTCAAAATTTCGAGAACCAAAACTAGCAGGCTTTGTAGCAGAAACTAAAGAACCAGGACTGCCAGCTTTAAAGCGAAAAGGACGAGGAGAAGCATAGTTCCTAGCTTCACAAGGTTTATCATTAAAAATTACTTTGTGAGCCAGAACATATTCGTCAGCAAGCACAGCGGCATCCCCAACTTTGGTTACACGCTGCTCACTCAGATAGGTGGCGACTGCTTCAAGAACACAGTTTTTTAATTTTTCCAAAAGTACCAACTCACAAAGTTGCTCTTTGGTTTCAGCTTTTTTGAGATGTGCACCACCTATTAAACAGAATTTCCTTCTCCCTAGCAAATTCTACAAAGGTCTGCTTGTCAACCTTACGACTACCTCTAAATCGCTGTCTATAGGCCTCTGGGGCCAGCTCATAAGCCCGCAAGATGGCTGCTTTAACAATTTCATAGTCAGCACTTTGGGTGAGTGTTAATGAAGAGTAGACCTCCTGTGCTTTACCAGTTAAGACACACTGCAGGTCCATACATCTTTTGGCCAGTCAAATGTGGTGGCTACCCGCTCAAAATGGGCAAAATATTTTTCCACCTCTTTCTCAAAGAAATAAGGGACTAAACTAATGTTCCTCCCAACATCAAACCGAGGGGAAGCAGAAGACGTACGAGAACCGGTACTCTGAGACTGCATCTCAAATGACCTCATCTCCAACTCTTTCATTTTCTCCTCATGTACCAGCCGCAACCTCTCCATTTCCAACTTCCTCCCCTCTTCTCTGTCCTTTGTCTCAATTTCCAACTGTTTCATTTTGAACTGCAACTCCAACTCTTGCAAACGAACAGATTGAGCATCCTGAGTCTGCAACTGCACAGCCTCTGTCTTACCAGCAGACACCTTAACAGGATGACTTAAGTCTGAATCTTCAGACACACTCAATAGCACCCCCTGCTGAACAAGAGCAGTGACTATTCTGGCTCTCAGCTCATCCTTCTTAAGAGAAATTGATGCAGTTCCAATGCAGTAGCGCTGTGCAATGGACATGAGCTGTGCCTTACTGTAATTAAAAAGCTGCTCTGTTGTAGGACCTTCAGTAAACCTCTCTAGGTCAAACTCCATAATCAGGTTGAAACAATAACTTTATGCAAAGATAAAGAGATGCTACTGAGGTCCAACCCGGTGCAACACAGTAACACTACCACACAGCAAGTGCTACCAAAACCAAGCACAGTAAATTACTACAAATCCTCCAACATCACACAATATCACTCTTCCACAAAGAATTAAAGTATTTTTATAACAACAAGCACAGTTAATGTCACCATCAGACTACACAAAGCCAGAAATAAGCAATTAGAACTTACAAAGAACACACAAGGCTAAACCATAGCAGTTACTCCACAACTATTTATCGCCACACAGTATAGAAAAAGTATTACTACTGCCACTTCTACCTAAGCCAAAACCACTCAAACGCTGAAGTCTACTGCTCTTCTCCACTGAGATGAAAGTGGATCACAATTGTAATCCCTACAAAAACCATGTGACCAACAAACAAAACCCACATATTCACATATGAGCATCAGGGTCACACATACTCCTATAAGAGCACCACTACAGCGTAGCATTTGACAAAATATACTGCGCAAAACAAACAAAATTGCTCTAACTCCCCATACTCACCCAACAAGGTTGCATGTGGAAAACAAAGGCCAGCACATGCCACCACATGCTATCAATAGCTTAGAGGTTCTCTTAACTAACCTACTGGGGAGATCCGCTTATATAAGCCGCACCCTCAGCTTCATTCAGGTGCCCTCAATCATCTCTCAGGGAACTGCACCTTAAACATAGAGACATGGCAGACACATACAAAGGATGGCAACAAAAATATACAGTGACATGTAACACATGGTAATGTTGTGTATTGTACTGCAATCATACTACAATTGAGATATTCAAGTTTACATCCAGAAACATCATATAAACCCTTAAAAAATGCATGCTTGTGTGCATTTCTGCCTGCACCAATAAAGTCAAAACAATACGAGAGACAAATGTACAAGGTACTTGCTTGCATAATGAGAGGAAGTCAAATGCAACCTGTAGCAAGCAAAATGAACTCATAACAACATGCAAATTGAATTTAGAATAAACAAGACTTTCTAAAACTACATTGCACATTTCTGATTGTGTCACTGGTTGTCTCCTGGTCACATGATTGAAAATAGTGTGACAATTTTATCAAAAGAGATGTTAACAGACATTACACTACTAATCATCTGATATGCTTATGTAGAAATTATGAAATCATTTAATGGAAAAAAATAGTTTTCTGGCTCACTAGATTTAGAAAAAAAAGTCCTTGTACTCAGTAACAAGGTATACATTATTTATCATTATAATAACACCTTTAGGGTTAATCCTGTCTCCAGTGTGCTGTGTGAAAAATAAATCACTTTCAGGGGACGACAGACACTTTCCTTTTGAGACCTTGAAAAGAAAAAAAGTTGTAGGGGGAAACTAACAAGATTGTTTGGTCACAGTTGGAATTGCTGTTGGCTTTACTGGCCATGGAAATTTAGCAGACAGCCAGGAACAACATGTTGCACTGGCTGATACAGGGCTTTTTCTCTTCTCTCTCATTCCATTTAGAAAAGCAGAGAGGTTTAGGCTCTTTGTGATGACAATCAGGATTGGGGTTAGACAGTCAGATAAAGAGTTGAATGAAATGTTCTCATCAAAGTGAACTGTGAATGTGCCTATGTATGTGCATGCCTGTGGCTTTGGCAGTAATCGGGAATTCTCCATGCTCTTCACTTAGGATTTAAAAGGTCTTGTTATATTCTATTTGCCATTCACTTTAAGTTAAATTATTTTGGTGCAGATGGGTGTTATGGGCTGATTGGAAAAATAAATTAGGTGAGTAACAAGGAGGCATTCAGCCCCACTTATATTATTGTATATTGTTTTGGGCAGCACAACTGCCGTGTCATGCAAAAGGATTTTTAAAATTCTGACAAAAACTTCTGATATTTTAAATAAGTAAATGTGTCTTTTGGTTAAGTAATATTTTACAATTGTCTGAAATAAAGAAATAAGCTGAATGTAACAGTTACAGCACCGTTAGAGAGTCATGCTATCTTAATAAAGTTACAAATGCTCATGCAAAACTGTTTAATTTACTGATCTAATATTGAATAGTGTGAGCACTGATAGCTAACATACACAGGTTTTCTCAGGTATTTACCAAGTTTTGTTCAATATTTTCTGAGATCAGTGCTGAACTGTGTGGCACTGTACTCTTAACTCACTAAAGAGAATGTCCACACACACATATGTGCATCCCTGTTTTCGAAACATGTAGCTTTAGTAATAATTCCCTGGACAACCAGGGATTACTGCACCTGTCAGTGAGTGTGTGCTGTCATCATCTAACAATGGAGCGTCAGTCACTCTTTGTCTTCCTTAGAAATATCAAAATTGACATTTTCTGTCCATTTGTTTGTGGTTTTTACAGAGAGGGGTGTGACCTTAATCCACTGCTTTTATCCTAAAAAAGAAAAGAAGACAAAGAAGAAAGAAAATATACAAACAAACCTGATAAACTTAAGTAACACTAGCATGTGCAACTAATCTTAAGATAAATCTTTGTCACTGCTTGGTTGGGAATCGTTAAACCAAATACTTCTTGACCATACTGATCTTCAAACACCACAAACACTTTCTCAACATAAAACAACCTGAATAGTCTTACTATTCAAAACACTGCTAAACAAAGGGCTAGAATATCAATATGTACAGTCTCATGAGCCTTTGCACCACTTACTAAACACCTACCAAGTCTTGCTGTTATTTTTGAGTGAACCATGAAACTCTGCCCGTGATGCATGGCATGATGATGTATCCCCCCGACCTGTCGTCCTGGCTCCCCCTTGCCATAGCATCTTTGTTGTCATCGATCTCTAGCTGTGATGACATATTCCATTTCCAAACATTAGAACATGATAGAAAATAGATGTGTGCTTGTGTGTGTGGGTAACCATCTACAAACCCTGATCTAAACGCTGATCAGCATTTGTAAACACCAGTGCAAATGAGAAGTGAAAATTATAAAATGCTATTTTAAGCATGGTTTATAGTCGTGTTGGTTTTGAAACATCTGACCAACAGTTATAAATGTAGTTTCAAATGCTGTTTAAGAATAGTCAAAAGAATGAGTGAATGTTGAGTTATGGGGTTTATCTTACTACATTTTCTAAAACAGCAAAATCATGTAAAACCTGAAACTTAGGAAGAAAGAGCTTGTCAGATGTCATTGCTGCTTCCACTTCAGTGAAAGCTACATTTCTTTGTTCTTGCTCTGATAAGTAAGACTAGACATTACACTGGCAGTTAAATCGTTTTAATCTGATTGGTCTTAATTACTCTGCCCCCAGTCCCTGTCATAAAGAGTTAGTGATGCTCAAACACAAATTTTTCCGACCAAGACCCGAGGTTGAAAAACATGACTGTAACATTAAAGTCATACATCATTGTCATCTATGTGTTTACCTTAATGTACCTTTAACACCTATGGCAGTTACAGAGCACGAATCAGAGAGAAGTAAATTCATGAACAGATAAAGAATGATACGTTCACTGCGTACAACTCAAGACATTACCAAAGTAACGAGCAAATCCAATCAACTGGCATCCTCAGAGTCCAGCCAGCCTATGAGCAACACTCATTTAACCACAGTACGCCTGCAAGCATAGTCATGTAGTAACATAAGCGGTTGAATGCTAAGAAGAAGAGGGTTACAGGTTCATAATTTATGTCAGGGACCGCAGAGTCAGTTCAAAAGCAAAGAGGTTTATTTTGTAACACAGCACAGCACAGCAAGGCAGGATGAGGATCTCCTCACAGAGCAAAAGAACAGGCTGTGAAAATCCTCAGCGCTCTCCTCAGCAACTATGGCTGGGGATGAGTGCAGCTATGAAAGTTAATAAAGAAGAGATCTCTCCACACCAGGAGGAGAACAGAAAAGCTAAGGACAATAGCAAACATAAACTCACGCTCTCCTGATGAGGCGGATTTGAACAAAAGATGTAAAAAAAAACAGAGGCACTATGAAACTTTAACTGTAAACTTAAACACACCTTTAACGGCGGCGAACAGGATCTCAAGAACAAAACGCAAATCGCTCCACTAATGGAGGTTTTTATGAAATGCTAACAAATCAAAATCACTCCAAAAGGGAGGTACAAAACAGACTATGGAACTTACCGTGATAAATAAACTATGGCTATGCAGGCTCGTGGAAACTATGGCTGTGGTCACTGTGAAAACTATGGAACAAGAACAGGCTGGTAATGAAGCTCATGGACAGAGACAACACACTGGTACAAGACAAGGGAGACGCAGACTATTTGAATACATGAGGGACCAAGGGGAACAGGTGGAAACACTTTGGAATCAGGGAAGACAATGAGACACTTGAGACATGAGGAAGGGCAAGATACATGAAACAAGAGGGAAGTTAGTGATTTCAAAATAAAACAGGAAATGACGAGACAAGACATGAATCAAAACATAAATCATGACAATTTACAATTCATAATATTACCAAAAGCTTCAAAGACTATTTGAACAAGGGACACAACCAGAAATCAATAATGGATGCCAAGAGATCTTCAGGCCCTCTGGCGACAGTATATTAAAAACAGACTGATGACTGATGAAAAATAGATTATTCTGTTATGAAAGAAAGAAGCCATAAATGAAGATGATCCTCAAATGCTTCCGTATTCTCTGGACTAAGGCTCATCTAAAATTAATGAGGCAAAGAGGAAAACTGTTCTGTGACAAGATAAACTGAAGTGTGAAATTGTTTTTGGAGATCATGCACTCCAGACCAAAGAGGGACTGTCCATGTTGTTATCAGCGCTTCATCTCTTTTTGTATTGATTTGCTTAAGTGGCTGTATTTCTCACAGGTACTGAATGTACACAAACAGGTACAGAATTTTATTGTTTCTTTTTTAAAGCAGCTGCTGATTTTGTTGTTTTGTATTCAGTTTCATTTATAAATTAATTGTAATTTGATTATAATCCAATGATTAAAACTAAATTAGTCATATTCATGTTATGCCAGTAAAAAAAACAAAACAAAAAAAACTTCTAGCTAAAGAAACCAGTGACACTAATTCTTCTCTTCACTTCAGCCTCCTACTGTCCTTGGCATGCGTAAAGTGATATTGAAGAGAAAAACTCCCTTTTAATGGAAAGAAACCTCCAACTTAGCCAGACTCAGGAAGGGCATTCATCTGCCTTGACCGGTTGGGAGGTTGAGAGGACAGTCAAAAAGGGGTCAACAAGCACCATATCACCAGGCCAGAGATATCGCTGTACTGTGTTACAGGGTATGAGGTATGGGTATGTGCAGTATGAGAGCAAAGGAAAATACAGAACTATGAAATCCTTCAAATATGATAGAGTTTGGTCATTAAGAGCTTTACATGTGAGGAAAAAAGTTAAATTTTATTGTCGATTGAACAGGGAACCATTGAAGACGAGCCAAAATTGGAGAAATATTATCTCATTTGCAAATTCTCCAAATAGACTGTTTCTGATTTTGGCATTATTACAAAGTTTGAAGAAAGCAGTCAAAGAGGCCAGTTAAAAAACATGAGTCAAAAGACAAATCCTGGTCAAAAATAACTCTTCCTCATCAGTCTTCCCCATGGTAGTACTGCACCCCAGGTAAAGCCATCGCTATGAGTAACAATGTGAATTGATGGTGCACTGCAGTTTTGTCTAAATTATCAGTTGGACAATCATTTGGTTACAACCTAAGCCACTATTTAATTTAATGTAAAAACATAGCGAATATCATCTGTGTAGAAAAGTTTATACCATTCAGTCTAATGATATTACCCAATGAAAGAATCAATAAGATAATAAGTAAGACTTAAGCCAGCCTAATGTCATTCTTTTAATCCCAATAACATGTTCACCCCACTATGACTGGTGTGCAGTTGGTGGGAGGCTGGGGTAGCTTGTGGTTGTGGAAATAAAAAAAAGATGGTTGTTGTGGTGTGAGGAGCAGTGATGGCTGGCATTAGGGGAGTGTCTCTGGGATGCCAGTGATCAATGTCTAGCCTCCTGGAGGTGTCGTGGGCCCAACAAGACAAAACACTGATGAAAGGAGGTTCCCACCTGATGACCCCAATGACATGTAGGTCAGCACTCCTCACTGGACTATAGGGATTACAGGGAATTATTCATTCAGTCTAGTCCATTTTTTCTTTAGCACAAGTTTCTTGTGTTTACCTTGAATTCACGCCTCAGTGACTGGGACTGATGTTGAATAGGACAAGCACAGATACACGTCCATTATCAGAGGCCACAATGAGATCTTGGGAGGTCAAATCAACACTGCATATGAACGCTAAACTCAACTCAAATGGACCTAAGTGCTCTGCAGATGCTCAGAAGTTCTATATTTTTGCATGTTTTTGTAAAAACAGTAAAGCATAAGTGTAAATACAATGCAGTCATATTTGCAAAAAAAAAAGCTGCTCTCATTCACATTTTTTTTTTGTCAGACATCGGAAATTCTGTCTGACAAGCAGCTTATTAAGACTACGGGTCAACTCGCAGTCGCTAAAGTATTTCAAAGCAGTTACTCTACTGTTACAAAATCGCCACTCTTGTAACTTAGAGATAACACATTCAATTTTCAATTCAATTCAATTTTATTTATATAGCGCCAGATTACAACAATTGTCATCTCAAGGCACTTAAATAATATAGTACAATTCAAGCCAATTGGAATTAAATTCATTGTAATCATAATCCAATTAATTCATGTAGAGCCAATTCAAAAATTAATATCCTAGCTAAGGAAACCAACAGATTGCACCGAAACTTGTCTTCAGTCCAATCTCCCGCCCTGAGCGTGCCTGTGGCGACTGTGGAAAGGAACGACTCCCTTTTAACGGGAAGAAACCTCTGGCAGAACCAGAACCAGGAAGGGTGTCCATCCGCCTCCACCAGCTGGGGTTTGAGAAGACAGAAAAGAGGGAAAAGAGGGGGGAAAAACACCATAACACCATTCAAAGGATACCTGTTGGAACAGGGAAACACAAGTTAATAACCACAATAATGTCACATGGACATAAAATCAATTGAGAAATTAAACAGGGGGAAAAAGAGAGCAAAGTGAGGAAAGGTGTGACAGATGAGGTCCCCCTGCAGTCTAAGCCTATAGCAGCTTAACTATGGGATGTTTCAGGATCACCTGAGCCTTCCCTAACTATAAGCTTTATCGAAAAGGAAAGTTTTAAGCCTAATCTTAAAAGTGGAAAGGGTGTCTGCTTCCCGGACATTTACTGGCAGCTTATTCCACAAGAGAGGGGCCTGATAACTGAAGGCTCTACCTCCCATTATACTTTTAGAAACTCTGGGAACAACAAGTAAACCTGCAGTTTGGGAGCAAAGTGCTCTGTTAGGGAAATATCTTACAATGAGATCTTTAAGATATGATGGAGCTCGGTCATTAAGAGCTTTATATGTGAGAAGAAGAATCTTAAATTCTATTCTGAATTTAACAGGGAGCCAATGAAGAGAAGCTAAAACTGGAGAAACATGATCTTTGCTGTTAGATCTCATCAGAACTCTGGCTGCAGCATTTTGGATCAGCTGGAGTCATGTATACTGATTTTTGGCTAAACTTGTATGATGATCTCCAACAGAAAAAGTTAGAATCAGCAGAATGTCGAATGTTTTCTCAAGTCGATATCCTGGAAGGAAATCTTGGAGCCATGATGACACTTAAACAAAGACAATCTTAGCATCTCTAGTTTGCAAATGTAAAAATAGCACAGATTTAATTAACAATATTCAGAAACTCTGCAGAAACTCTACTGAATCATGGGTCATGATTTCCGAACCTCTCACAAAATCCTTACAATGAAAATTTCTGTCAAGTTGCAAAATTTAATACACCATCACTCATTTTTTAAACATGTTTTTACGTAACAATTTTCTCTTTTGGTATTCACAATGACCTCTCATGCAAATCTGTGAATTTGCTTCACCAAGAATTTAATTGTAACTAGATTTGCGTATCAAAGATAAGATATGAAATTGTATCCTCATTCTTAAGACTCAGTTGCTGCACATAATGCCCATAGCTGCACCAAAATTAAAGAAACAGGAAAGAGAAAAACTGGTAAATCAAAGCTCATCATCAAATGGAACAAAATCCAGAATTCCAGAATATCTAGATTTCAATACTTTTCGCCCTTAGCCACAAAATGTGAATACTGCACCAGGATGGATGTGTAGTACCTCTGGAAGAGACTAAACTGCCATCCACTCTCTTCCTCAGTGCCCATCTCTTAGGTATTGGCAACCTTAAGGTACATCTGGGCACTGGTGAGCTTCTTGAAGCCCTGGAGGATCTACCAGATTGGTAGTACTAATGTACTTGTCACAGCTGTTGGAGTTCCTATGGTAGACTGAGATGAATCCAAACCAGGAGATCTGTGAATCCAGAGATACATCCAAGCAGGTACCATTCATATAAACTGTAGCAAAGACTGTAAGAAAGTAAAACGCTTTGGGCACCCCCATTATCTTAAGAGGCGGAAGAAAAAAAAAAAGGAATCATCTTTTAATCAAATGTTTGAAATATCTTCATAATTACTAAAGGGAAATATAGTCACACCAGTGACTGGGAGGTTTAGCTAGCTACATCAGACTTAATTATAATTCTGGACTTTAATTTGGTGTGTGTGTGTGTGTGACAGAAGCACATAGAGAGAGTATGAGTGTGAGCCCCTGTCACCGTCAGTGTACATGATAGCATTTAATATAAAGCTTTTGGCTTTCTTGCCCACATATGGCCAAACGGATGATCATATTCAGTCACGAGTAAAATGAGAGGATGAAATAGTAAAGGCAACAAATGCCCCTACATATCCCCATACTGCACCCACAATGCCACTGTGCAACCTAACTGCCTCCAGAAAAGGTAAATATCATGCCTGTATTCTGAATATCTATTTAGTAGCATTTTATTTATATATATATATATATATATATATATATATATATATATATATTTACAAGCCAAGCTCCCAGGGCTCGGGTTGAGAACCTGAGCTTGAAAAAGTACAGTCCACAATAGGGCTAATGTGTGGAGTATTTTTCTTTTTTTCATATATATACTGATATGCTGAGTTACTTGCAGTTTGCCTGCTCCTTGTCTACAAACATGAATCCATTCACACTGGTTTTTAATATAAGTATGCATCTCTCTTTCCAAATACAGTGTTGGATCGGGCCTGAATTAATTTAAAAGACATGAAAATAATAGATTTGATGAAAAAAGTGAACATAAGGCCAATAATTTACAATAGAAGTCAAAGTTTCAACCTTCACAGGATGATAGAATTTTTAGTACACAGTAATAAATTCTAAATTAGTCCAAGTAATGACAATGGCGCAAAAGCATCGTTACAGCCAGCGATGAGATAGTAGTGAATTTAGAAGTAAGTCATTGTTTTCACTGTTCAACAATATCACTCAAGCCTCAGTTTCTATACCACCCCATTTGTACTCAACTGCCTTCTGTAATTCTCTTATGTCTTTCTTCAACAACAAAATCCAGACAGTCCATCAGGACTCACTTCTGACCTTCACCCACCCGCTCACCCCTTTTCTTCCTTCGAGCTCCCCACCCTCTCAGAGACCTATGGCCTTCTCCCGTCATTTCAGGTGTGCCTCAGGGCTCTGTCCTGGGGCCCCTCCTTTTCATAATTTACCTTCTTCCTCGGCAATATCTTCCGTAACTATAATATCAGTTTTCACTGTTATGTAGATGACACGCAGCTCTACCTCTCCAATAAACCCACCTCCACTCTCCCACCCTCAGCCCTTTCTAACTGTCTAACAGACATAAAAAATCCTGGTTCTCTTCCAATTTTCTCAAACTAAACTAAACTGAGGTTCTCCTCATTGGTTTAAATCAACAATATTCAAAACCGACAGACACCATTGACAACTCCACTGTCTCCCCCTCCCCACAGGTTAAGAGTCTGGGTGTCATCCTCGACAGTACTTCAGTACTTCTTTTCATTCCTATATCAGTAACATTACCCGGTCTGCATATTTTTACCTACGCAACCGCCTCCATCTCA
This sequence comes from Leuresthes tenuis, assembly GCF_036924035.1. Lineage (NCBI taxonomy): Eukaryota > Metazoa > Chordata > Actinopteri > Atheriniformes > Atherinopsidae > Leuresthes > Leuresthes tenuis. Next base: position 37,510,909 of record NW_027325358.1, on the reverse strand, counting down.
CCACCAAGGGCAGCAGAGCATTTCGCTGCTCTTTCGAACTGTCTACCACCGGAACTCAGGAACACTACTTCATTCCCACACTTCAAATCCAAACTCAAAGCCAACCTGTTCAAAACTGCCTTTTCCCTATGATTTCATATGCATTGTGTAATTTTAACCTGATTTTTTTTTGTTTGTTTTTTTTTTCTGATCACTTTGTTTACTCCCCATTGTTATTATAGTTTGTGTTGTTGTTTTTAGACAATGTACGGTGACCTTAAGTGTCCAGAAAGGCGCTGATAAATAAAATGTATCATTATTATTATTATTAGATATATGTCCAAAAATGGCAAATAAGTACTCAACCAAAGACAGCTGAAACTAATATGGCTAACAGGTTGTTTTAGCTCAATAATACAGTTCAAGCACCTGCTCTGCCTTGGATGATGAGAACATGATTGAACTACTCTTCTTCCAATCATTTCTCTTTTTTAAAGCTATAATACCATAAATTACGTGAGTTTGCATGCGTGAAACAGAGAACCAGGGAAGGTGGCGGGGGAAAAAAATCAAGGTCTTTGGAGAAACCTGGTAATGTCTTTCCCTGCCCTTTGGTTTTGCTCTCTTCTTAATAATGGCTGCCTGTGGAGCCATACAAGACTATTGCTGCCCTGAAGCCCATTTAAAGAGCATTAAAGGATAGGAAAATGTCAGGGTTGGCCCATACTGGGTCACACAGGGTGAGCTGTGTGTGAGTGATTATGATCAACAGAACTGCATCCTCTTCAGGTGAAGTATTATTACTGAAAATGGAGTAAACCTGAAGAAAATTAGAACTTTTTTCTCACAGTTATGCCACCTACAAATGAAGTGACAATACATACATAAAACAAACAAAACAAACAAACCTTTCTGTGTGCAAAACTGTAAATTAAAAGAAATGAAAAGATGGGCAAATCATGCTATTTTTAATTGAAAATATTACAAAACCAATATATATGTATATTTATTATCAAATTTAGAAAGGAAAAAAACTAAAACCAAAAAAAAGACTCTTTTTTTTACTGAAAGTTAAACTGAGACAATATAAAGCTGATAAAAAAGAAAATCTTGTTTCTGTTTGGTGGTCTCAGTTGTGGAAATATGAACAGAAAAAAATGTCAAGAAGATAAATTCAATTCAGTTTATTCATATAGTGCCAAATCACAACAAATGTAAGGTATGTCAAAGATACAGACCATAATCAAGGTCTTCCAGCATCACACTTGAAATAATACATCTGTTACAAGCCCACTTTTTTATGGGAGATAGATGTTGTCTGATACTGTGTTGGAAGTATCATTAGATGGATTTTGTGGCTCTAAAACAGGCCTAAATTAAATCACATTTAAATGATTTGCTTTTTAAAAAAATTGTCAGACTGATGAGCTGTTCATGTATGTATATATGCATGTCAAGTTGATAAAAATGCACATCCTGCAGTTGCAGGACTCTTGATAGTGATGATATGTTTAATTTGCTTTTTTGAACTCACAAGAATAATTTTTCGCCTTCATAAATGATTTTCTGCCTCAAGAATGCCAGTATTTTACCATGCTAGAGAATACATACATGCACAAAACTGTATACAGGTAATCATCATACTTATGACCCAAACAAGACCTTCCTAATGTTCCATCCAATCTTAGGTCCAGTCTATCTCTTAATAACTGCAGCAGCCAACCTGTGGGTACACATGATTTCCTTTGGGGGAAGGTGTGGGAGTACGAAAAACTACAGGCTAATGTTAGAGATGAACAAATGAGAACAGTAAGTGTAGCACAGTTACTGGCCAGCAAAATTCACTCTCTACTACCTTTTTTTCTGTTGATCATCACACCTTTGAAATATAAATAAAGTCAAATGCATAGAACTACTGTTTTCATTAAATACACTCCAAATATTAAATGCCTTACGCTGACTAGCTGAATAGAAAAAACATATCCCGAAACATAGACCTTTATAAAGTCAGAGGGGACAGGGTACTTGTCTGGCTCTACCAGTGCCAGGGAATAATTTAAAGGGGTTTGAGTGTATGGGGAGCAGTCCAAATCTTCTGCATGGCTGGTTCGAGGTTTTCTCCCTCTTTTAGTTGCTTTGACCAGGGCTCCTTCTGGTCTTTTTCAAAGTACTCCTGGTATTTATGTATGTTTTCAGTGGATAAAATATAATGGATTTATTATCTTTTGAAGGAAAGTAACACAAGTTTTTCAGTTGTCAGAATGAGCTGGCAGTTGATGTGCGGTTGAAAGACTTTGAAGTCTTAATATGCAGGTTGGCTGCTGGACAGTGATGCATGTATGAATTTAAATTAAACCCAAAAAACAAAATGTAATTACAAATGGAAACTAATGACTTTAATGCGAGAATATAATTAATGTCAACAATACTTCTACAATACTAGAACCATTATATCGACTTTAGAATAGTGGGATTTTCATATTGGGACTACAATCAACATATTCTGATTATACTGATGTGGTGCGTAGGTTTCTTTTGTTAACTATGGTATGTCCAGTAATAACTCAAATGAGATTCTGGCATGAAATTACTTTTTTTCACGAGCTGGGGGCATGAAATTTGCCACTTTTGAAATGAGTACATATTACACAGAGTATGTAAGGTCAGACAGACTAGTTGAGACAGGCGACTAAGCACAGATTGATAATGTTAATGTGAATATCTCTATGGAAATCATTTTGTCAGTGACCACTTATAAGTGTGTTTCCCCAGAGAAATTAACAAGAGTCATTACACAGTGCTCAGGCAAAAAGAGCAGAAGGACAAGAGGAATCATATTGGGTATCAGCAGCAAGTCGTTCTTGTTCTATGACTCTATTATGTCTCTGTTACGTGAGCTCATGGGATATCTACAGAGACGCTGGCAGAAATCTTCATTTCAGATTATCTTTCTTCAAGAATGATTGAGAGGGCATTGCCTTTAACAGAAAAAAAATATTACTGAATACACGTGATTTAAAGAATGCTCCATTTGTTGTGTGGATTCACAGGTAACTTAAAATGATAGTTTATGAATGGAGCTTATATTTTAATTCGATGAATAATAACTAATAACACAATATTACTGAACACTCAAATTTTTTTTTTTTAAAGTGAAGTTTCACCTTGTGTTCTTTACTATAGCGTATTCAGCCTCAAATTGCCTTTAATCAGTGTGTGTGTGTGTGTGTGTGTGCGCGTATGTCTCTGTGTGTTATGACCTGTGCTAGTTTCCACCCTGGGTTTTCTGGTAGCATGACAGGTAATGCTGAAACCAAACCTGCTCCTGAGGAAGTTGTGTTCAACAACACATGTAAAAGCACTTCTTCTATATATCAGGTTGGTTGGACAATAGGGAACTCGAGGAGAGAGGAAGGGAGGTCGGTGTATTGATTACTTACTATTTCCCAAGAATGTTGCACCAGTTTCAGGCTGCCTGCTAAATTGCTTCAAAACTTCTCTTTGTGCATTCTTTTATTCTGAAACATCCCATTAACAAAATTTTAGAATAGACAAATTAAAAAACTAGAGATTTTAGTGTGTTTCTTTTTATATATAAAAATATATATTTTATAGGGAACAATTTAATGCAAATAAGTTCACTTATTGGTTGGAGTTATTAGTTTCGCCTTTATTTAAAGGAGCCAAGGTTACATAAAGAGAGTCTAAAAGTGTCTTACACAACACAAGAATATGTATTTTATTAAGTTAATTAAATATTTAACTGTAATTATAGTCGGATACAGCTGTGTTTTATTTATGGGATAGTGATACATAAGTATTTTACTTCATGCAACCTCACAGTTAGCAATTCATTGCCAGCTTTTTTGAAAATTTTTTACTGATTTTGGCTTCAGTGCCTGTCTGTAGCTTTCAACCCCATTTATGTCAATTGGAATTCCTCATATTTGTTTTGGAATGTAGCCTGTTTCTCTTTTGTTATCAACACCATTCCTTTTACATGGATTTTCACATATCCAAAGTTGGGTATATTTGCTGGGTTGATAATCAGTTCAGTACTATTTATATTTCTTTCTGTTCTAGATTGCTAGAGTTTGTTAAGAGTCTGGACTGAACTTCCAAGGCACGGCTTCACGCTTGACATTCTTGGAACCTGGTCTGTAAGTGATAAAGAAGTTAAATCGATCGAAAAAGAGAGCCCACCAGGCCTGTCGGAGATTGAGTATCTTTGTAGATTCAATACATTCTAGATTTTTGGGATCAGTCCAAATGATGAAAGGAAGTTCAGTCCCCTTCAAACAGTGCTTCCATTCTTTCAAGGCCAGCTTCACCAATGATAATTCTCGCTCATAATTTCTGTCAGTGGAGGAAAGGTGACGAGAGAAGAAAGCACACAGGTGAAGCTGGGACCTCTGGGAAAGGATAGCTCCAGTACCTCAAACTCGGCAATGAATTGTTTAAAGGAATCAGGTTGTTGTAGCACAGTGGGTGAGGTGAAACGATTCTTTAGCTCATAGGAAATACTCAAAATGTCCCAAGGGAGTATTGAACGCTGTCTTCCACTCATCTCCATCCTTTATGCAAAACTTTGTAAAGATGATAGAGCTCTGGAGGGCATCAAAGGCTGAGACAATGAGTGACAGAGGGTACTTATTCCGAAACGTTATCTTGTTCAAACCTCTAAAATCGATGCAGGGATGAAGGGTCTTAGAGGAAGCCAGCCCTTAATGGGGGCCTTATGATACCAGACTTGAGTGACTAGTTATGTATTACTCCATTGCTAATTTTTCTAGTTGAGAAAGATTGTGGAGGTGAGTGCTGGATAAACATGAGCCAGTGTAACGGAGTTGAGGTGTAGTGTGATTCCACTTGCCATAAAACAAAAAGACTCATCACACAACACAAACATATTCGTCCTATGGTATTTGAATGCAGCACCCCTGTGGGGTAGGGTCGTGCATCCCGGGGGAGAGCAGCAGTCGGACCTTGCTGTATCCCTGGTAGGTGCACGAGTGTGAGCTCCACGTTTTATATGCTAGTGCGCATGTTGTTAGCTAACTTGCACTTTCTTTTCATTTGAGTTTTTCAGATGTTTATTGTGTGTGAGGGAACTGCGACTGATTGTGTTAATCTCCTACCAGGTACATTACATGTGTTAAGTTATTCGGTTTATTTTAGTACTAAATGAGCAGTCGGACCTTGCTGTATCCCTGATGTTTATTGTGTGTGAGGGAACTGCGACTGATTGTGTTAATCTCCTACCAGATGCCCAAAATAAACGGCAAGTTGCCAACAGTGAAGACCTTTTTCTGTGAAATACACAACGCAACGAGAGAGTAAAATAACCGCTACAATGGTGCCGTGACCCGGATTAAAAACTACGAGGGTGCATCAATTCTGGTTGCCATGGTGACCCCGCAAGTTCGACTCGTCCCGTGACTGCTTCACCGGTGCTTTATTCACTCCCCTTGGTATCGTGAGTCCGGTTGTAGCATAGAGCCCGTTTTTGGACTGTGTTTTCTGTGTTGTATGGTGGCCTATCTGTGTCCCAGTAAAAAAAAAAAAAAAAATTCCGTTTCATTGTGGTTGTAATATCGAACATGCTATTGGTATATTGATGTGATTGGTTGATTTTTAAAGCTGCATAGGGTAACAGACTCTTATCTGTGTATTTCTCTATATATATATATATATATTTTTTTTTTTCATGAACATGGATGAACATTATTTGTCAAATGTTTGTAGAGGTTCTAAACTGTGGTTCAGTCAGTTTCCTACTCTGGGTGGGCTTAGTGAAGACAGACACATTACATCTACTCCTCACAATCGTCCTGGGAGTACATGTGCCGCTGCAGATGCTGGGGTGGATGGTGAGTCTGCACTTTCTGGTCGAGATGTCCATGTTCTCAGAGACCTGGTGAAACAGATAGGGACCAGTATAGGTGAGAACATTGTTTCATGTCTTAAGTCCATCCCAGCTACTGATGCTAATATGACTCAGTTAACCACAGCTGATTTTTCTAAGGTTAACTTGACAATTAACCATGATAGTTATGAGCCACATCCTTTCAGGGGAGATAACAATGATAGGATTTCAGTCTCTGAGTGGAAGGAAGCTATGAGGTTTTACCTGTGTAGTAGGGACATTGAGCTTTGTTACCAGGTGGATGAAGTTTTGAGCAAGCTAAGGGGGAGGGCACGTGATGTGGTGACCATTGGGCTTCGCAGTCGACCCTCCTTGGACTTGAAGTCAGGCCCTCAACCTGTGTTTGACATACTTAGGCAGCACTTCAGTGACTCTGTGACCTCTTTTATGCCTCTCGCAGACTTTTATGATACAAAGCCGCGGCCCACTGAGACTGCTGTTGACTATTGGATTCGGCTCAACAAAGCCATTGACACTGCTGTAGATGGATTAAAGGGACAAGGAAAAACTCTCGACAATCCTTCTCGTGACGTGACAGTCATGTTTATCACTCACACTATGTCTCACTGCAGGAGAGAGCGGCTTTGTTTTCGCTGCTATGCTACTGGACATCAGGCTGTGACTTGTCAGAGTGCTCCTTCCTCTGACTTACCTGCTTCTCAGCCTGGTGGTTCAAACCAACAGGAAAACTAGTTGGCCCACATGAGCAGGGGAGTAGTGTAGGGCCAGATGACATGTCCCCACAAGATTCTGATGATGTTGATCTTGAGTCAGTATACTCGCAGTGCTGCTTCTTAGCAGGTGATAACTCCACTGTGATTATTCAAAATACACAAAGACTGTCTGCAACTGATGACCTCTTTCACACTGCTGTGATGATCCAAGATACTGTAAAACTTCAAGCCATGCTTGACAGCGGCTCTATGGCCTGTTCCTTGAGCTCTCGGGCACTCTCTCTACTGAAGAAGAACAATGTTGTTTCCCCTGACTCTATTTCCCCCACTTCAGTTGTCCTTGTCGGGTGTGGAGGTTCAAAAACAAACCCTGTTGGTGTGTGTGAGTTGCAGATGAAGGTGTTTGGCTGGAGTTTCTCTGTTCCAACGCTCATCGTGGAGGGCCAAAGTGATGATCTCATTCTTGGCAGCAATGTCATGAAACACCTCATTCGGGTGCTGAAGCACTATAGAGGCTTAGGGAGGGGAGTGTCTCCTGCTAATCAGATTCCAGTGGAGGAGGAGGGCCTGCTGCAGCTGTTGGACACTGTGGAGACATGGAGAGGGGATGAGTGTCCTGATAAGGTGGGCACTGTTAAGCTCAAACATGCAGTGACCCTGGAGCCCTTGACCGAACATCTGGTTTGGGGTCGCCTACCTGCTCATGTACATCTCTAAGCTGGCAGCACAGTGGTTGTGGAGCCAAGTGAAGCAAGAACAGTGCCACGTTCAGTGATGGTGGGCCATGTTGTGACACCACTGTGGGGCGATAGACGCAACTGCAAGATTGCTGACGTGTCACCATGTGTGGCACTGGAAGACTTTGATACTGACTACCTCTATGTAACTGACTCACCTGATGAAGTGCAATGTACTGTGACAAAGATGGCTGACAATTCTGACACAGCCAGTGAGAAGAGCTTGACTGTTGACTTGGACTGTATTGCTCGACCGACTCTTAGTCCCACCCTCTCTGACCTGGGACTGCAGGACATTGACGCGACTCACCTGTCCCCCTTCTGGAAGGCGGAGCTGGTTGACCTGCTGGCTAAGTACGAGTCCATCTTCTCTCGCCACAGGCTGGACTGTGGTAAAGCCAGAGACTTTGTTCACCGCATCCGACTGAGTGACAGCAAGCCCTTCAGACTTCCCTATCGGCGACTGTCCCCGTCTCACTATGAGAAACTGAGGGTGGCTCTGAATGAGATGGAGGAGCGTGACATCATAAGGAAGTCTACAAGTGAATACGCATCACCTCTTGTTCTGGTTTGGAAGAAGAATGGCGACCTGCGACTCTGCACTGATTTTCGGTGGTTGAACGCGCAAACCTTCCGTGACGCGCACCCCTGGCCTCATCAGGCTGATGACCTGGCTGCCCTGGGGGGGAATGCGTTCTTCTCGACCATGGATCTGACCTCTGGGTACTACAACGTGAGGTCCACGAGGAGGACAAAAGGTTCACAGCGTTCACCTCTCCATTTGGGCTATATGAATATAACCGGCTCCCGCAAGGACTTTGCAACAGCCCAGCCACATTCATGAGGATGATGATGGCCATATTCGGTGATCAGAACTTTCTGAGCCTCTTGTGTTATCTCGATGACATCCTTGTGTTTGCCCCCACTGAACAGCTGGCGTTGCAGAGGTTGGAGATGGTGTTTGAGAGGTTAAAGGAGCACAACCTGAAGCTGGCCCCCAAAAAGTGTCATTTCATGAGGCCTTCAGTGAAGTTTCTGGGGCATGTTGTAACAAAAGAGGGGATTTCAACTGACCCGGAGAAAGTGAAAGCAGTTGTTGCACTACAGGAGAAGGATTTAATGGAGTGCACTAACATCCCCGCTCCCACCAAGATCAGATCCTTCCTTGGGATGGTTGGGTTTTATCAGCAGTTTTTCGAGGGGTACTCTGGTATTAGCAAACCTTTGTTCGCATTGACGTCTGGTGTGAAAAGACCGCAACGTACCAAGGGTAAGAAGATCAAGCTTATGTATCGGGACCTCTTCTGCTGATTGGACTCCTGCATGCAGTGAGGCCTTCAGGAAGCTAAAACAGGCTTTGCTGGACAACGTCACTCTTGCTCACCCCGACTTCAGTAAGCCTTTTCTCCTGTCAGTTGATGCCTCCTCCAATGGCCTTGGGGCAGTGCTCTCTCAGCTGGCTGATGGGGACAGTGTTGCAAGGCCCATCGCCTTTGCCAGCAAGTCGCTGAATTATGCCCAGTCTTGCTACCCAGCGCACAGGCTGGAATTCCTCGCACTTAAGTGGGCTGTGTGTGACAAGTTCAGCCACTGGCTGAGAGGCCAGCCATACACTGTCTGGACCGACAATTACATTACATTCTCAGTAAACCAAAGCTGGACGCTTGTGAGCAGAGGTGGGTCTCGAAACTGGCCCCGTATGACTTTGACATCAGGTACATTCCTGGTCCTAAAAATGTGGTGGCAGATGCCCTCAGCCGTGAGCCTTTTGTGCACCCCAGTGTTCTCCATCGACTCACAACAGTCCCCTATGTTGCCCTTCTGGAAGAAGCGAATGCCCTAAAACCTGACTGTGTGCAGGATGCTTTTCGGTTGTCCTGTGATCCTCTCAACCACCTGCAGTACCGGCCTTTGACTGTGGCCTTCAACAGTGCAGCGGCAGTGTCTCAGCATTCACCTTTCTCCTCAAAGACAGTATCTGCTGTTCTGGAGCATTCCCTAGGAAGAGACTGCTTGCCCTCGCATGCGTTCTGCTTGTCGCAGCTCACTCAATCTCTTCTGCCTTCTGAGCTGTCTGATTTCCGTCCGTTGCCCAAGGACAAACTGACATCGTTGCAACGTGTTGATCCATGCTTGGGTCGGGTGCTTTACTTTGTGGAACGCCAGAGACGGCCGTCGAGACGAGAACGCCCACATGAACCTGCTGGAGCCTTGCGGCTTCTCCGACATTGGGAACAACTTACCATCAAAGCCGGTGTTCTGTATCGCACTTCAAAGGTTGTTGTGATAAAGAGAAAGACTTACCGGTATGTCGTGCCCACTCACCTAAAAGATAAGGTCCTGAGAGGGATTCATGATGAGGCAGGTCACCAAGGGCAGAGGAGGACGCTCTACTTGGCTAGACAGCGGTTCTACTGGATCAGGATGGAGAGGGATGTCAAGGAGTATGTGCAGCGTTGTCGCCGTTGTCTGGTCAGTAAGTCTCCTGAACCTGAGGCCAGGGCACCACTTGAGAGTGTTAAGACCTCAAGGCCTCTTGAGTTGGTCTGCATTGATTTTTGGTCAGCGGAAGACTCATCGAACAAGTCTCTGGATGTACTCGTGGTGACTGACCATTTCACAAAGCTGGCTCAAGCATACCTATGCCCAAACCAGTCGGCTAAAGCTGTTGCTCATCAACTCTGGAACAACTTCTTCTGTGTGTATGGCTTCCCAGAGCGAGTGCACTCAGACCAAGGTGCGAACTTTGAAAGCAGCCTGATTGCAGAGATGCTCAAAGTCGCCGGTGTTGAGAAATCTCATACGACACCTTACCATCCCATGGGCAATGGAGCAGTCGAACGGTTCAATCGCACCCTTAGGAACATGATCAGAGCTCTTCCACCCAGAGCCAAGCAGAAATGGCCCCAACTCCTGCGTTCACTCACCTTCTCGTACAATGCAACGGTCCATGAAACCACAGGTTTTGCACCCTTTCTGTTGATGTTCGGTAGGATTCCCAGGTTGCCTGTGGACATGATGTTTCAGTCTGGGAGAGTCACCTATACACTGTTGTGGAAAAACAGGATAGCACTCACACCTTCAGGCTCAGGAACTGTGCCACGAACCAGGAGAAGGTGGTCTACAGGAACCTCATTATGCCTGTGAACTTCCTACCTGTCCCTGCTGACCCAGAGGATGGCGGATCCTTTGACAGTTCAATAACTGATGAGGCTGTGGATGAGTCTGTGGCAGGTGCTGAACATGATGGTTCAACTGTTCTCCCTGGCAGGGGACCCGAAGACAGGACTGTCTTTTGGATCTCTCAGCTTCCAGTCTCCAAGGTCCCAGCTCCCAGTCTCCATCAGTCGACTATTATGGATGATGTGGATGAACATGACCAGCCAGGATCTGACACACCTGACCGACTTGATCCTGACAATCAAGAGGGAGGTGGACTTGACAATCCAGATGACACCAGATCTGACAAACTGAACCAGTCTGACCCTTGTGGTCCTGTTGTTGATGCTGACTGTTCTGTTGACTTACCGGACTCTCAACCTACTGTCCCCACTCTTTCTGTTGCCTTGCTGCCTTCTGATGCTGGTTCTGTTATCGCATCAGAGGCAGGGCAAAACCTTTCCGGGGATAGTCTGCAGGGAATACGGACAAGGTGTGGGAGGGTTGTTAGACCAGTTGTCAGACTTATTCAGAACATGCATCAGAAAGTTCTTGCTGGCCGCTAGCGTTATTTCATGTGTCTTTTCTTTTCTGTGATGGTTTGACACCTGTGTCAAGCACTGATTTGCAGTGCTGTACACTTTGGTATTCTTTGTTTTTTTAAAAATGGTTTATTACCCATTTCCTTTCCTTGATATGTTGTTGGTGCCTGGTATGTTTTTGGGTCATGTAACGTACAGTCCAGTACCATTTTTTTTTTGTTTGTTTTTTTTGTTATTTCTTTTGGTCCGGTTTGTATGGGCAAGTGGAGATCAGTAAGGGGGAGTGTAACGGAGTTGAGGTGTAGTGTGATTCCACTTGCCTTAAAACAAAAAGACTCATCACACAACACAAACATATTTGTCCTATGGTATTTGAATGCAGCACCCCTGTGGGGTAGGGTCGTGCATCCCGGGGGAGAGCAGCAGTCGGACCTTGCTGTATCCCTGGTAGGTGCACGAGTGTGAGCTCCACGTTTTATATGCTAGTGCGCATTTTGTTAGCTAACTTGCACTTTTTCATTTGACTTTTTCAGATGTTTATTGTGTGTGAGGGAACTGCGACTGATTGTGTTAATCTCCTACCAGATGCCCAAAATAAACGGCAAGTTGCCAACAGTGAAGACCTTTTTCTGTGAAATACACAAGGCAACGAGAGAGTAAAATAACCGCTACACCAGGCTAAACGTCAGTGGCACAATCATAGGATCTGTGAGGAGAGAAAGACAGTTTTTTGACTTACAGAACACCTTGGCTAGTTCAAGATATTCCTCTGGGACAGAAGTTAAATCAGGAGTCTCACTCTCACTGTACCCACTGTATTTTTTATTATATTTGCCAGTAACCTCATTCTCACTGACGAGCCTGCTCTTTTGGGCAAACAAGAAATTAGGAAATGACTGGGTTGACCACAATAGAGACACTCACCAGATTGTAGCTTCTTCAGGCATTCAACCTCGATGAGACGAGCTATACCCAGCTGCATGGGTTCATCATCAAAGGCGACAATAGCTGTGAGTGAACTCTGATGTGGCAAAGTTGAGTTCCCAGAATGAGAATATTTCAGAAAAGGGGAGGAACTGGACCCTTTCTTTTCTCTTTGCCTCTCTCTTTGTCAGTTATCAATCTTGGTTAAAGATATCAGTCCATCCAATGTCTCAGTTAAGTCTTCATTTTTAATAGCGTCAGATAAACAATTCAGGTAGTGGTAAAGTTGAGCCCCACAGTACTATATAATATCTGCAGCTAGATTTATGAACTGGACAGAGAATTTAGCAACACTTAAAGTTCCCCGTCTGACGTAAAGATAAAAGTCTATTGGCTGCCTCCCTACCCAAATTGTCAAATGTTTTTCTCATTTTATAAGTGAAATCAATGAAAGTGAATAAACTCAAAGAGCGAGTAACAAATATTGCTTTTGCCTAGGTTAAAGCTCTTGAGTTGCGTACACTAACAATATAAGATATCTTGGATCTGTCTGAGGAGTATGTTCATGGTTTCTGATCAAGTATCAAAGAACACTGTAGATGGTGCAGCAGTTAAGCCCTAAAATCAAGGGAAATTGTGCACTTTTTGAAAGAAACATGAAACTTCTACCTTAGTTAGTTTATACCATGAGGATTATTTTCAGATGTGGAGGGAAGTCAGATTTGACCTCTGAGGCCCGGGAGAGGTCAAATCCAAGATGGCCGCCAATAATATTCAAAAATGCCCAACTTTGGAACCAAAGACCATAGAAAAACACTGAAGGTGTTATTTCCCACTAACTTTAGGGTGCCCATTCTGTTGGTGATTCCCTTGAGACCAATAAAATCCAAGAAAATGCATTTATGCTAAGGTCAAGGTAAAAATATATCAAAATATTTACTTTTTATGTACAGAACATTCTTCAATTTATTTCTTTGTTGTCTCTGTATTATTTAGTTATTCGTTATTATTATATCATGGGATGCGTGGCCATTTTTATTCCTTCTCGGCACAGAATTATCACCAGATGACCCCCCGAGACCCTTTTCACAGACCACTTGCAATACAGGCACTGATTGAAAAACCCCTGCTCTATTAGAAGGGTTGTTGCTAAGGAACATAATATGAAGTGTTCACAGTGTAGAGAGCACTTCTGACATTTAAAACAGGTAAACAGATAGACTGTGAACAAACAATATTATTACGTAAAGCCTTTGAATGCAAATATATTGAATATTAAAAAGGAATCCTCAACATTTACCCAGCTCCCCGGAGAATAGTTTGGGGAGATTCAATTTCAATTCAATTTTATTTATATATCGCCAGATTACAACAATTGTCATCTCAAGGCACTTAAATAATATAGTCCAATTCAAGCCAATTGGAATTCAATTCATTGTAATCATAATGCAATTAATTTATATAGAGCCAATTAAAAAAATTATATCCTAGCTAAGGAAACCAACAGATTGCACCGAAACTTGTCTTAAGTCCAATATCCTGTCCTGAGCCTGAGGCGACTGTGGAAAGGAACGACTCCTTTTCAACAGGAAGAAACCACTGGCAGAACCAGACTCAGGAAGGGTGGCCATCCGCCTCGACCAGCTGGGGTTTGAGAAGACAGAAAAGAGGGAAAAGAGGGGGGAAAAACACCATAACGCCATTCAAAGGATATCTGTTGGAACAAGGAAACACAAGTTAATAACCACAATAATGTCACATGTACATAAAATCAATTGAGAAATTAAACAGGGGGAAAAAGAGAGCAAAGTGAGGAAAGGTGTGACAGATGAGGTCCCCCAGCAGTCTAAGCCTATAGCAGCTTAACTATGGGATGTTTCAGGATTACCTGAGCCATCCCTAACTATAAGCTTTATCAAAAAGGAAAGTTTTAAGCCTGATCTTAAAAGTGGAAAGGGTGTCTGCTTCCCAGACATTTACTGGCAGCTTATTCCACAAGAGAGGGGCCTGATAACTGAAGGCTCTGCCTCCCATTCTACTTTTAGGAACAACAAGTAAACCTGCAGTTTGGGAGCGAAGTGCTCTGTTAGGAAAATATCTTACAATGAGATCTGAGAAAATAGGTTAACTAAAGTGGACATTCCATTAGCAATTTCCTCCATTTGAGAACAGATTTCCTGTTGATTTTGACCAAGAGAATGTAGTACTTCAGGATCGATCCTCCGTTTTGGTGGTGGTAAGGTGGAGAGGCCACGTCTTGGTAATTGATAGGTTTGGGATCTCCAGGAGAATTGGCACTGCTTTACAGAAAGAGATCTCTTAGAAGAACAGAGAGAAGCATGATTAGAGAAGAACAAGGTCAAGAGAAGAATGACTTAAATTAAGGAGCAGCCAACAATATGGCGTTGAGTGGATGTCATCCAAGGGAATATAAGTAGCAGGGTTGATGAAGTAGATGATTTTCTGCTGTGCTGAGAGAGCTTGCTGAAGAATGTCAGCCACACCCACACTCATACAGGCAGGTACATACCACCAACTCTCAGCAGGGGGAGACAATACAGTACACACGAGAGAAAAAGGGAAGGTGAACACAAGAGAGAACACCAGAAGCTGGAGAACCATGACAAGTATACACTGATATTTTAGCCACGTCCCATGATGCTCTATGTATTTATTTCATCATTATTTTTTTATAATTATAATGCAAATATACTGATCTATACTAGATCTATATCTATCTGTATACATGTGCTGTGTGTGTATATTCATATGCTGTTGATATCAGTAAGCTGACAATATTAGAAGCATGATAAGTGTGTTAAATTATTAGTTTCATAACTTCTATGACCATAACCTATATTCATGGCAAAGCTTCATCACTTGAGTCTATCACAAACAACTGAATTCTCCTTTTCTCCAACAAGTTCCCTTACCCATATTGTGCATGCCAGCAGCCCCATAAGTTAATTTGACTTTAGTTCCTCTATCTGATAACAACAGCTGACTTGCTCTTTAACACAACTTGCAAATATATGATCTTCTACTTATTTTGTGAATTTAAGTCTATTCCTTCAATATCAATGAATGACTCCATTGAAAATATTTCAATTTTCAATTTTCAAAGCAGCAATTCAATGAAATTCGTTCCCTGCCAATTCCCAATAGATCATCTCATGGCAAAAGTCAAATTAGATATAATCCCGTTCACTATAATCCAATTCAATCAAATTCCTTCTAATCATGTTTATATTTTGTGTATTCATAAAAAGTTGCCAGGCCAAGAAAACCAACAGATCACCAATCGTCACCTCGATCTATCCCTCCGATGTGCATGGGGCAGCGGCACAGTGGCTCACAAGACATCACTGATGTAAATTATATTCATCTACCAATATGATTGACACGGGGCCCCCTGGGTCAGAGAGATGGTGATTGGCTCGATACGATCAGTCCATTAGTACTTGTTCAGAGCCATTGATTGACTTTTTTTCTTCTCAGCTGACTTTTTTTCACCTGGGAAGGATTGAATGATGTGGCCCATCAGGGTGGTCCAGTGACTACAGTATTTTTTATTAATTAACACAGTGCCAGTGGTGTTTAAATGAATCAATACCAGCACAGTGTTATTAAATGTTAATCATAACCCCTTGGTAAGGTATCAGTAACTAGGCTGTGATATGGTGCAAACTCTGGTGACTGGCATTGAAATCAAAGGAGCTCAGAACTCATCCACCAAGCTGAACTCTGTGCCCAATATGTACAGAATGGGCACATAAGGAAGCAATCTTTTTCTGTTGAATAGTAACTTGGATGCAGGGTTGGGAAAAGTGTCTGACTGGGGGCGATATCAACAGAGCAGGTCTCGCAGCATGATGACATTTTTTTTCCTGCTCTGACATCTTATATAAAAATAAAGAAAATGAAATGATAATCTGTAGTCAGTGAGAAGTCTCCATCCTATCAGAGATGGAGCATATTGGCTGGACCCGAACACATTTTTTTAAAATCAAAGGCCAGTTACAGCCTAAAGCATCAGCCTAACACTATAAGTCATCTACTCCCTTTGAGAAACTTTCTCAGCGGGAAGACAGTTGCTACCAGAGGCTTTCTTCCTCTCTGGTATTTCTTGGACCAAAGTTTTATTTGACAGTGGTTCCACTTGGATAAGATCTAGTAAGAGAAGATCGACTATGCCTGGACTTGCTGCCTTGTTTAAACTCAACCTCAGAAAGCCACAGGGATTAAACTTCTGTCACTACAACCTTGTACTGCTCTGAGGGACTCACAAAAAACCCACAAAATTCTGCAAAAACATTTTTTTTTCCTCAGAGGAACTAAAACTTATGCAGTGCTTCCATAAAGCACTTGACAGGATGTGGCAGTTCTGTATCTGTATGTGCATACGCGTTCCAAAGGTTTCTTTTGGCTCACACCCCCAGTGCCTGCACCTGTGTAGCAGAGTGGAACTGAGACAGGGCTCCTGCCTCCTCACCATTAGGGAGTTCTGGGATGTTCCCTTGACTCCACCCTTGTCTCTGCAAACTCCAACCCCCCCTTCATAATGTCAGTGAGCTAGCGAAGGCCCATCCACGGATCTGTCGCCTGGAAAACTCAAATTATGGTCCAAGGAAGAGGAAGGGTTTAATGAGAATCCATTCAAGCAGCTAAAAGCAAAAGCTGTGGTATTACCACCTATACAGATTAATTACTGTAATTTCCCAATCATTTACATTTAATATCAGTATTCACGAAGCCTGAAAAAAATGTATACAGAATTATTTTGCCCAACCAACTGAGGTTCTCCGCCTGTTTCTATTCTGTCAACACTGATACTCATTTCATAGTTGGGCAAATAATCAATCTCAGGAGTTGGACACATCCAGGTGTGTTTTTTTGCTTTTCAGTATATGAAAGAAAGAACCAATTTCATTACTGACGCATATTCAAAAAAAGACAAATGCATGATTTCTCTGGCATCTGACATAGATTTATTGGTTATCATACAATGTCATTCAGCATGCTTTGTTATGCTGAAAGACACAAGAAAAAGGGCCTATTGCTGATGAACACACATGTACTGTAGTTTATATGTTAGAATACAACACAAAATTTGAGAAATTCTGAAGGTTACTAGTCAATGATTCTTTCATCAGTATGAGTGTGTACACAAGGCACCTCCAGTCATCTCAGCTTTGATGGCTGACTGATTGTCGGCCCTTTCCTTTCTCCCTCGGCTGCAGGAGAACTACTGTAGTTGAAATATGACAGACAACAAATGATCAGCTCTCACACACGCATACACAGAGCTTGTCAAAATTCAGTCTAAACTTTGACAGTTGATGGTTAGACTTCTGTTTTCCTCTGGTTGTAATTTCAATATTATTGTTGGTAAGGACACAAATACATGTGTTGTTTAATCTCTAATTATCACACGTTTCCCTCTGCTCTGCATGGAATTTATAGATTTGCCACATAAACAGCTGATTATTTACTCTTGGATCCACAACACTTTTGAAGCACTTGAGTTTAATTGTAATCTCCTCCAAGATCTTAGAGAGTGTACAAGCACTGAAGATGCTAAAGATAAGTGCTTGATAATTTGTGATGGTATTCTGTGTCTGGGGGAAGTTTGCAATCTCAGTGGATTCTCGTTAGATATTCTTATGTAAGCATGTATGAAATGCCTTTGCAGATTTAATAATCATAAAATAAAAATAAGGGCCATGTTAGCATGTAGTTTGACTCTTGCAAAGTTAAATTCTTTACCAAAATTGGAATATATACACATTTGTGTGTTCTGAATTAGATTGCACAATGTGAGTAGTTAACCACTTCCAGTTTATTTTGTATTTCATTTGTTTAAAGTTAGTAATAATATCAACTTAGTTTTCAATATAAATGAATGCTCTGAGCACCAGATAGATGGATATTCTTTTTTGTCAATACTGTATGACTGTATCAGAAAGACAAGTCACTTTTGCTTAAACAACCTGGAAAGAAAAACTCTGTTATCATTTTGGGCTTGCGGGTTTGTTTAACTAATAAGATCCTTTGACCCAAAATTCTAATGACAAAAAAAAAAGAATGATGAAAAGGAAAGAAATCTCAGAACACAGGTAGGCAAATATACAACACGCTGTACTCGCAGAAGTGGGAATGTTAGAATTTAATATCGAGTAACGGAGTGATCTGATGTACTGGACAGACATCAATATGAAATGTAAAATGTTAAAGTTAAGCAAAAGTATAAATACCAGGAAGCACAGCTGAGTCATACTCTGAGTGTGACTTTATATGACTCTGTTCTATTCAGAATTCAAATCTCATTGTCATTGAACGCCAGTGTGCAGACTGCAGTGTGTCTGTGTGCTTGCTTATGATCAGCTGCCTGCAGACCAGACAGCGGAGGCTCATAGTGAACAGGAAACTACTGTTGGTATTAGCAATGACGGGGTCCTTTATTTTCCTGAAATATACTCATAAAAGGATAGAACACGCTGTCCTTGCACGACCCAGTGGACAAAAATAATTTCGTTAATTATTTGATAGTTATTCATAGTATGTAGATCTGGATTGGACAATATGAGGTGATGATCATTTAGTGGTTCATAATAACATTCTTCTATAGTTATACGCCTTGAGTAGCACCTCTGTTTGGTATTGGTGCTGCTCTCCCAGCATATTTCATTGGTATCCAGATCAGTAGATGGCGTTAGAGAGCTGTCATTGGGCTGGACTGACTCGAGAATTTCTGTACCACAAACATATGCACACATGCAGGGTCAGTATATGCACTCATATGCACAAAGATTATCTAGAAAAACGTTAGGATGACAACTTATGAGCTGGTTTTATGTGTGTGCATGCCTTCACTTCAGCATATGTAACTCATGACCATACACTTAGAATTAGTTCTGACCCCTATCTTTATAATAAGCTGCTTTAGTACATTGTTAACCTTTTATTATTTATTCATTTTAAGCTGTCAAAAAGTTCTTATTTCACCAATATTATTTACATCCAAAAGTACAAAAAGAAATATGAATGAATATTAATGTATCTTCCATAAAATTGTTTTCTTGAAACATAAGAGACCTCAATAAACTCTTCCCTCTCCCTTATTTTCTTTACAGCTTTCTTCAAATTCCACTCTGTAACTTCTGAAGAAGTGAAGCTGTGAGAAACCTCTAAGGTAAGTCCAGTTTTTCATTCTACTGCTTCTTTTCTTTTCTGGACATTGTCTTTACCCTTCATTTTCTTCCTTATATTATTTTCCTAGTTTCTTCCTTCTTTTCGTTAGCATTTCTTGGACTCAGTCCATCACTTTGTTTCTTTCTTTCGTCTCAAATACAGTTGTTCCCCTTTCATTCCACCCTGCTTCAACCTAAGCTCTTTTTGAAAAAAAAGGTAAGTGTATGTTTTTTTGGGAAATTTAATTCCTTCCTTATTTCTCATCTTTTTCACTTTTTTTCTTGTTTTTTCCCCTCCATTGTTTGCACTTCCCTCTTTTCTTCTTGCCTCATGTTGCTATCCGATAATCCACAGCACCACTGAGGAGCGTGGTAACCTATCTGCAGCGCCCATCTTGCTACTGAGGAGTGTGTGTGTGTGTGTGTGTGTGTGTGTGTGTTACATACTAATACATACTGTGAGATAGTTTATAGCAGCGTTTGTGTATTAATGTCTAGGCAGTGTACAACAGTTTTAGAGATAAAATATCCTGACAAGGACAAACCTTTTTCTGCATTAACAGACAATGTGAAACAGGGCATACACACGTTTTAAAATCTAGTTGGGTGTGTAATCCTTCAGGCTTTTTTTTCTTGTTTGGTATTGGTATGTAGCTTACATTTTGACTTGGTTAAAATGATCTATGCTGTTTAGGAAATCATGATGTAAGATATGGTTTTGTCAGCAGCCTTTGAAATGTATTACTTTTCAATCATGCAAGGGTTTAAATGTGTACGAAAAAGGCAATCACACACAGCATGACTTTATTTGGATATGTGTGCGTGTAAAAATGAGTCACTTTAAGTTAAATATTTTTGCTTTTACTTTAGAAAAGGAAAATCACACTTTTAGAGTAGAAATTGAATATACAACTGAATCTTAACTTTTTAAGAATAAGAACAGCAGCAACACTCCAGAATATAAATATTATAGTGTTATTAATTGACACAGAAAAAAAATGTAATTCATTGATTTGTTTTCTCGTACACAACTTTCTCTTTTTTTGTGTGTGTGTGTTAGTAAAGACAAAAATAATTACACTGACGAGTGTAAGCTCACGGAATCTTCTGAAACTGTTAGGAAACAAGAGCTTACCATTTCTAACAGACGAAAAAGTCCATATTTTGAAGTTGTGAAGTTCCACATATGACAGTGAGACCGGAGATCAAAGAGTCTAACCTTGTGCATTTTTAATTTTCTTTATATTTGTGGTAAATTTGGATTTCAGTTGTGGGATTTTTCCACGTAATTTATGTTAATTAATTTTGAATGCCCAGTCAAGAAATTTGTAGAACATATTGATCGTGGTGACATGTTTCAGAATTTACCAAAGAAAATCTGAGGGTTTTAACGAGAAAACATGTTTCTCATTAAAAGTTATAGTTTATTTATAAAATGGGCTGAAAAGCTTTTGGTCAAAGTTAATCAGCACACTCAACTCAAATATTCCCAACAACTTTACAAACGAATTGAAGGGCCACCGCCATGAATCAGCCCATTATGTTACAAGAAAAAAATCTGCATCCTGCTCCACATTTTTGACTAGTCTGCTTGTTTGACCCTTTACTAATTTTCAATGATCTTGGTAAATATTTAGCTTTGGTCATCATTGAAATGACTTGAATGCATTTGTGTTGAAAAACAGAGCTTTGTGTGGAGATGACCGGCAGAACAGGCTACTATCATCTATGCTTATTCTGGAGTCACCTAATGCAAATTTCCCTCGGTAAATCTAGGCCTAAATCAATATGTTTAGGTTTAGGAAAATGTCACAACTTAGATAAATAGAACTTTTCACAACTTATTCAGCATGATGCATGCAAAAATACAAACAAAAAAAATATAATAGCATATTTTGTGACTGATGATGACATAAGAACACAAAGAAAAGTAGAAATATAAAAGTATATAGAAGCATTTCATATTTAATTTCAACAACATTTTCAGATAGATAGATACTTTACTTTACATTATCCCGCAGGAACTTCAGGCATCCAGTAGTGTACACGACATATACACAATAGTAAGATAAAAACAGTCTTTGCATGGGGCTGATATAGACAGTAAAGAAGACAATCAATCTTATCGATTGATCTTATCTGGAATATGAGATGTACAGGTGTCCAATACCTGTATGCATAAACATGATGGCATTTCTTGATCATGTTTCTTTGTATTTTCTTTGAGATTTTCCACTGACCTCTCATTTGTTAAAACCTCTGGATGAAAGAGTCAGGATCTAGATGCATAAAATGGCGGTTCATCATGCTCTGGATGAAGGCAGGTGTGTGCTTGGCTGTATCTTGGACTGAATTATTCCAGTGTCTGTGCTCTGATCTGAGGAGTGCAGGCCTCCTGACGGGAAAGTAAGAGGACCTGTTATGATGACTAACCATGTCAACAGTAGTGTTGCTTACATGCATGGAGTCGCTGAGCTCTCCACATCCCAGGTAATGCCTGCATTTAGACCCCAAATCCAAACATGCTGAAAAGGAGACATTATTCACTTCATCAATCAAAGAGAGCTGAAACAAGTTTTTGCCACTTGCTTCATATATAAAAATTCTAAATGAATTGGAAATGCTTTCAAAAGTAATGTGAACATTATAACACACTGTGCACTGTTGAGTAAACTTCCAAGTGTCTGTGTATCTGGGACGAAAATCTGGTTTGTGGAGTTGACTCGCTCGGCCTATAGCGTCGAGCACTAGCCTTTCAATCGTGTCTCTCAGCCTCCAGCTCTTTCTATATAAACGACCTATTTGTTAGACTTGTGTCTTATGCTTTTATATTAGCAAAAGTATATGTGTGGGTTTTTCAAGGGGCAAACAGAGATGGATGTTTCTTTATCTCAAAGACCGTTTCAGACATTGTATTTTTAATCTGAAGTGGTTCATTTTTTTAAAGTGCAATATTGCAACCTGTCTGTATTCAACATTATGGCAGATAGTTGTCAGAAAAGATTCAACTATTGGATTTATGTATTGTGTATGTACATTACTGTGTATAGTTCTTGTGTTATTTTTACAAAATTAGATTAATTAAGAAGCCAAATACACCAACACTGAACTTGAAATTAATCTTAAAATCTTGCGTACTAATTCCGGATGTGTCAACAAAATGTGATAAGTGAAAAAGGGGGTTTTAACACTGCATTGATGTCCGCTGTGGAGGGGTTTTGTGTGTATTTTTGTGTGTGTGTATGTGATCACCCCAGGGTGAAAGGATTAATTGTGAGCCAATGCAGTAAAGGTTAGCGCTTGGTCTCTCACTGAGACCTCTATCACTCACAGAAATCTCCGAAAAGACGAAGGGAGAGGGGAGGAGAGTGAGATGACATTATTATAGGCCCACAGCCACGCCACCCGAGGGATGAGTTTTCACAAAGCTCATCAAGTCGCCAAAGAAAACTGATAAAATCCTGACGCAAATCCTGTAGACAGAAAGTAATTGCACTAAAGTGTAGATGAAAATATAAGAGCAAACTTTCTTAAACTTAAGCCTGTCGCAGGATTTAAACTCACTCACCCCCTCCCCCTTAATTTGAAAATGGACTGTTTCGGGTTTTGTTTTATTTAGTTCACTTTGCATGGGGGACATTTTGGGATATTTTTGCTTCTCCTCTGAGATATCACAAAATGGCGGATTGGACGACTGGAAACAGAAGATGCACCCAGGAGCTATCAGCATGGTGGACTATGTGTGAGTGTGCATGTGTGTGTATTTAACATAACTGTTTAATGTAAAAATGGATGTAAAACCATCTTTTTTTTCATTAGAAATGCAATGGGGACACAGAACATATCTGTTTTAAAACTTTTTGCACCAAAAGTTTAATAAACAAAAGTGAATATTACTAAAAAAAAAAAAAGCCTGACAGCAACCCCATTCCATTTCTAACTAAAAAGAGATGCTTTTACATCCATTTTTCTACATGTATATATCAGGAAAATTCCCCTGTCGAGCCTCGTTTCAGATTTGATTAATTTATTATTAATTAGTTATTAGTTATCTACAATATTCTGTAGCATGCAGACATAGAACCGGATGTTTTTTGTTTTTTTTTAATAAATGTGAATTGGCTGAAATATGCATGAACAAATTTTGCAGTAAATAGTGCTGTATTACAATTGACCGAGCTCTAACAGTTCTATGTACTTCTTGTTCAGTGCGCTCGGTACTCTGTTACAACTTAAGTGCTTTTGATGTCTTACCTGCTTCAACACACTTGAAACCATACAATCATATGTACACATATGTGGGCCTTCTGTTTGCTCATGTATCAAAATGCCCACTTCCCTCTGTTTTGGTGCTTCATTATGCATCATAATTCCTTTGTTTTTACTACTTTTCAATATTTTTCTTGAAAAGGAAAAAACATACATTGATGTATTTGATAAGCAGTGAGAACTGGTTTCCATTTGTTTGGAAAGTGTGCTCAGAATTATTATTAATTTTACTTGGCTAAAAGCGCACTGATTTACTTATATCGACTGCTCGACTGCCTGAAGAAAGAAAGACGGAAACAAACTAGGAAAGAAGACAAATTTGTGTGTGCAACATTCACAGCTGAATCTCATAATGTAGACCACAAGTCAAAAATGAAATGGTTAACACTGACCCTTTTTCTGTACTCCTTTTGCCTGTTTTGGGTGGGAAAGCAAAAATCGAAGCCAAATCCTTTTATCTTTGTACTGTTTGCTGTGTTGTGTTTTAGTGTTGGGATAAGTCTTTATATTGACGACTGGACACTTTGTCTTTTGATTTGTAGTGAATTTCAACAACAATGGGCAGTACATGAGCACACTTGCATTGCCACTGATATTACAGTTACTAGTCTGTTTCTATCGTCACTGAGACTTTGGCTGATACTAGTCCATGTAGCTAAAGCCTCTTTCCCACTGGTCAAAAAACCCACTTACACCAGCTCACTGCAGCTAATCTTCACTAAGGGTGCTGCACTCAGGGTTGCAAGAGAAGATTTTTTATAAACATGTTTACTTACCCTGGTATCTCACTCTCTCTTGAACAACAGCAGCAACTTGCAGACAAAAAGAGATGCACGCTATTGATCTTACTTGCCTGCATGACCGCTGGCAGCTCACTCTCAGTCCTGCTGTGTTGGATGATGTTTGTGGTCCAGTCAAATACAATGAGCTTGCATAATAGGAAAGTCATGCTTATCTAAAACTGTGGTCCAAGTAGGATGCAGTAAATATGATCCCTTCATGTTGCTTAAACATGCTACTGCTGCACTGAAAGATGTATTTGCCTTTTTTTTTTAGCACATTTGGAAAACCTACATGTCTGAATGCTAATTTTGTTGGAAAAGGGGTATGACACAGTTTACCTGGTCTGGTTGCTCAACTCATACCAAACTTTTGATGAAGGACCAAAAGAAAGTTCCGTACTCACTGTTTTTTTTTCTTATGTGTTATTCTGTGCATGTATTTTTCAAATAAGAGCATTTTACACCATTAATCCTCTCAGGTTACAAAGATGTTTATCTGATTAAAAACCCCTGGAATAGCAACTATCCTTATGAAGTAGATTGAAATTGGTGAAAACATACATAACAAAACAAGGAATATTTATTTTCACTCTTAGTCTTTATACCCTCACAGTGGAATAATAATCAGAATAACCCAGATATCAGTTCAAACCTGTGAAAGTTTGTGAAGCTGAAAATTGTGAAAGGTTCACATTTCACCGTTCCTTTGCAATGTTTCTGTAAGAGGTGGACATTAAATGTTCAGACAGCTAAACAAACCTATTTGGAATTTCCACAAAAACTTTGACTTCCACTGAGATCTATTTTTTCACAATATGGTCTTTCAAATATCTGCCTCATTAACAATAATATGTCAGAGTATTAAGAGTATGTTTATGTGTTCCAAATTCATGCAGTAAATGAACGAATAAAAGAAAAACATTCAATATTTTCAACTCCAGGAAAAATAACAAACATTACCTAAGGTAAAATAATATAAGATAAAATTCTTATTAGCCCCACAGCAGGGAAATTCACATTGTTACAGCAGCAAAATACAGCAAAGCAGGCTAATTGTATCACTCTATGTTATGTACAGTACAATGATATTTGTTTTACAGTATTTCAAGTTGATGGAATAGTGAAGCCTTAAAATGAAAGGTCAACAAGTTAATGTCATCAAAAAGTTGACAGAAAGAATTTCTGTCAAACACTGGAATGAGGAGATTTTAACCATATGAAGCCATCTTAGGAAAAAGAACAGAAAACCTAATATTGACAACTTTAAAACGTAGCTTAAGATAATTTACCTTGTGATACAAAGCTGTCCATGTGGCACAATAAATTAAATAAATACCCTGAGCATATACAGTGTGATTACTCATGTGTTTTCTCTTGGCTTTAGATAGAACATGAATGAAAACAGGTGGCAAAGTTGACCAAAGCCAAACCTTCCCTAATCAGAGTATATACTGCTGTGTTGATTAACTCTCAGTCACTGGCTGGCTCTATGACCTTATAAACAGAATTCCCAGAGTTTGTGATGAAGCTGCTCAAATTTAGCTCAACTTCATGTACGTGTCTGTTTGAGTGAGTCCGCCTGTATCCTTGACCACTGTGTAAGTAAGCCAGCGGGGGAGTGACTCAAAGTCAAAGGCCACCTGGCTCTACAGATTCAATTCCCTCTTCATTAGCAGTCACATTACTTTAGATTAGCAGAAAGTGGACATTTACAGGCAACACTGATGCCTGTAATTAAAATTAATTTAAAAAGAAAGACACAAAGAGACATAATTACTCCAAGTGTTAAAGGGTTTTTTTCTGTGGCAACTTCTCTTATCGTTTTATTGCTCCATTCGTACAGAACAAAATAAAAATTCAAAAGAGAGAGTGGACTTAGTAGGGAGAGGAATTAAGTGCTAGCTGTTGTTAATGACTTTACCTGATTATTAGGAATGGGAAGTCGCTCGTAAAGGCTGAGTAGTTTACAATGAATTTTTTTAATTAGAGTGGATTTGTTCTGATTGAAATTAAATATAAATAGCTTCTTAAATAGCTTATTACAGCCGCTGTGACTCTCCAAGTCCTCCCTTTTGGCTGAAAGTTTTTTATTATTATTATTTGTAAAGGATAAGGAACATGGATTTTTTTTTTCAATCCGTAAATCACTGTTCATATGGTGGTTTCAAAGGCAATATGCTGCTTAGGTAGTTCTGATTTGTCTTATGCCAGAACAGAGAAGAAGATGGTGGATGAATGAATTGTGTCAATGTGGAAGTATCTACAGTAAGTCAGCATATCTACCATTTTTCAGTGGGTGAATGGACAGTTAATTAAATATACATATACTTTTGCTGAAAGAAAAGCCCAAAGAGGTCAAAAGTCATGCTTCATTACAGGACAGCTGCTTTGATCCTTGTCTTTATGACTAAAGCTAGATGCAGAGGAAGGGTCTTGGAAGGGGCCTTTTCACATCACTAGCTCCCTTATCCAGCAGCATTTCAACAGTGGTGGTTGACATTCAGCGTTTTTTAGAACAAGTGAGATTTTCATGGGCAGACATTTGCCAGTATGACTCACAAGTATTCCAAGAAGACCAAGCATTTAGAAATATTGTGTATATTATGAAGATTGCACCTAAATCTTTTTTGCCTTGCTTTTGTATTTTTGTCCACATGACATTCAGTGATGACAGTTAATGGATACTGAAGGAGGTCAGTTCAGGTAGCCAAAATGTCATTTTGTTTTTGATAAATTTCTCACAACACGAAGGACTTGGAATTTTAACCAGGTTCTGAGTTTTAACAGGGATGATCAATTTTTTCAATGGACTCCTTAGCGTTTCCATGAAATTAGCTCACCTAATTAAATTCTAATTGTGCAGTACAAAAACACCTCACAACTCCCTGCTGTCCAAATATTTACTTATTTAGGAAACTTAAATGGTCCACCCTTTGTCCAAGCTGGTTTGATCTTGAACCATCTTTCATGCGTTGAATAGAATAAAACTTCATTACATTTCTAGATTGATTTAGACATAATTAATGCTCAGGCGTCCCATGTCGCTCAACTTCTTGTAGTAAAAATAAACAAAAAACTCATTTTCATGAACAAGTTAAGCTCATAGTATAGGGTGCAAATATATATTAATTTAATGCATAGAAATCCACATGTAATGTATAAAATGCAGTTCTTCTTTATAGGGGCTGTCTATATTCCCTTTTACAGCTTAGTGCGCTGCATCTTGAGAAAAGAAAACATGCAAAGAGGCAAAACCACCAAAAATCACCAACCCAATAGGACCATGGTCTAGCCCCAAAACTTTTTTTTTCTAGTGTTACGTGAACATGCCAAGTAACAGTGCATTATCAGTTAGCCCTAGCTGCCCCCTAGTGAGCATATATAAAACTACCAGATGTTAAAGTCACTGCAGAGGTTGGTGTTGGTGGTGATCCTCAGCTCTTCATTAGAACAGCTTTAAACAAAAGCAAACCAGAGACTGCAACTCTAGTAATTCCAGGACCATAAATATATGTTGTCCGTTAACAACCCTGGTGAGCGGTTCAACTCAGCCCTTAAATCTCCAGTTCTCTGAGTCTGTATCCCCCTAAGTTACGATCCACGTCTTCCTCATCTCATTATAAGCAATCCCAGTAAGAGGCCCAAGTTGTTCTAAATAATTCTGGCATCCAGGGAATATGCATTTGCATGACAAAGACAGCATTGTTAGCTAGCAACAGATCGGATGGACTGTTTTTAACACAAGCTCCACTGTGTCATTGAGCCATGACCATGTGGTGTCACGATGACTCATACAAAAAACGTCAACACAAAAGCAGCAAACTGTGGTTTCATGTTCTAACTCCACAGTTCAGTAATATTGTTCTGAATCTTTTTTGGATGTCAGCATTGTTTTTCAACACATACAGTGTAATCTCTGACTTTACTTTACACAAGCTATATGTTGTAGCACCACTGCAGGAGATTCCGATAAAAATCTGTTTAGTGCCAGTGCTTTTTAAGATAAGGCACTCAACTCCGACTCTGCGCACCATCTCATCCAAGCCCCCACCCTGCCACAAAATGTTCCCCTCTGTGAGGTGTTGTGAGGTGTGCCACATTATATACACTCTCTGCACCATTTAGTGCATGTGTGTGTGAACAGACAACCCCAGCCAAGCCTTGCAGTTCAAATCCGTTGCTCCTGCCATTGTATTTGCTCAAATTCAAAAACACACACAGAAACACGTACTGGGTGCCTGCTCTGTGCAGATAAGCAGTTGAGTTGTGTAGTGAGTGAAGTATACCTACAACTATAAAGAATGTGAGGGAGAGCAGTTCATATTTACATTTGTATTTCTTCACCAGAGTGAAGAAAGAGAGAAAGGTGTTTAGGGTGTTATCTCTGAGAGAATGTTTACTCATCAGCATGAAATAGTCATCTACTGCCTCTCTGTGGGACACAGTGCACACATACCACAAGCTTTTCTGCTAGTGGCCACTCAAGTTTACACTGTTTATTCTCTGTTCATTTCACACTCTTTTCTCATTAATCAAATTCCGTTTTGATCACGATAAATTTAGTGTACATTAGTAAAAAGATCGAAGGGAGAGCAATCCTCAAATATGAACACACAGTCTCGATAGATGAAGCAGGTGAAGCTGTGGCTTAAAGAAAAACCTTTGGCAGGAGGATTTTAAGCAGGCAGAAAGTATTCTTTCTTCTTTAACACTGGTCTGTCCCAGCACAGGAATACTGGTTCTGTAACTCTTCATGGAACACGAAACAGACTGGCCACTGTACAGATGTCCTGGCCCCAGCTCAAAGGACCAGACCCACCATTAACTCAAAATGCCATTTCAGACAGATGTTTGCAGAAAATTGGTGAGAGTGCGTTGTTGTGGACTTGTTTTACTGGGCACAATGGCATTAAGTCAGTAAAACTGTTTTCTAATGGATTTTTTCTGGGTAGCACATTTCTCAAGAGATGTGCATAACACAGAAATCCAACTATCATAAACATGACATTTCCCAGGTCTTGAACAGTATCTGGTAGCAGTTTTGAAGATATTAAAGCTGAGGTGGACTATGTTTCCCAAAGGAAGTGGAAGCTAGATGCTGAAACCACACAGCTGTGAAACTCCCTCCCCTCAGAACTCCCCCCAAAGCCACGCCTCAAAGGCCAGACACATACTTGCTTTTAATCACACGTTTACATGAGTTAACTTGCTCTGTTGAGGGTGTATTTGTTCACATACTTGCCTGTGCACGATGAGGTAAAACTAGATGACTCGGGTCAGAGAAAGCACACCATTGGCACTGTCCCACCTCTGTATCTCCAAAGTTTTCCTCTGTGGATGGACATTTTCCAAACGGTACTGATCTCTCATCAGCTATTTTCACAAGTACATTTATAACTTTGAAGTGGCAAAGACACACTATAAAGGAATAGGTAATTGCAGATTACAAATGTCCTGCCCTCTTTCATTCATTTTTCTCGTTCATTTTTTGGAGACATGCAAAAAAGATGCTCCAAACAGATAAGATATGTGAGGCACAAAAAGAGGGCCTGATGAAGAGCTGCACCCCTCATGCCTTTGAGCTACCTTAAGCTATCGGGGCAGTGTTATGACCTTGGGTTGCTTCAGTTAGTCAGATCAAGGTTCAGCAACACTAAAAAGATTTACTTTAACTATGTGAATAATGAATTATCCGGTCACAATACAAGGAGTCATATTAGAGAGCAAGAAACATTTTCACACATGGATTGGCAACTATAAAGTCCAGACGTTAACCCCACACAGAATCATTGGACATAATCAAACACACAGCTGTCCAACTGTCTCAGCATCAATTCAAGATCTTTGGAAAACAAATAACGGAACTGTGGATGGATACATCCCCTAATGAAAGCTAACAGTGGTTCAACAAAATATTAAATATTAATTAAATATTTTAATATTTAAATATTTAAAAAATGTATACATTCAAAATGTATGTAGTCATTCATTCTTTTATTTTTGGCAAGGCAATATTTCAGTTCCTAATCTTTATAGAATAAACAATGCACTGTGGTAAATGGTATAGTAACAAACAGGCAGTTACTTGGCTTTGTGTGAAGCAGTTTCAGTGTCTTAGTCCAAAACAACAAATCTGTGGGCTCACCAAACCATTATCCACCCGAGTGAGGCAGAACTAAGGGAGTCAGTGTCAGCTGTTTAACATCATCCCACTGCAGCCCATCATTGCTTTTGGAGAGGGATTCAGGAACTTCTGATTAAACTGGAGCTATGGTACAAAATCCCAAGTCACACTGAAATCTAATCACTCATAAATCTTGTATATAAAAAGTGTACTCTTGGTTCCAGTAAACAGGGCATTCATCTCAAAAATATTTTTCATGACATTTCTGTCTGAGAGAAATTGGTTTCTTAGAAAAACAAGCCGAGATATCTGTAAAATGTCCCTTTGGAAAACATTGGGTGGGTTACAAATAGGCTTCATAAACAAACAGAGTCCTCACTTTCAATTTTAAAACATCAAACTTATATTGATACGTTTTTTTATGTTTGTGAAGGTTGGTTGGCTTCTGTTGTTTGGCAGTGAGAAGGACTTTTCCTTTCTTGTTCTTTTTCGTAACTCTGTTTAAACGATTTAGAGACTGCATCTAACAAAGACAAGTATTTTCAATTTATTTTCTAATTCTTAAAGCAACATCAGAAAAGAATGTGAAGGATAAGTGTAAATCATGTATTTATTTTGTTTCTATTGTTGAACACTGAAAGAGTAAAAACAGCTGAGCAAATACGATAAGATAAAAGATGAAGGAAAATAAAATAAAACTCTTTCCTCTGTCAGTTCTATATTTTCATGCATGAACAGGACCAGTAGCTGTTTTATTACAGAACGCATGTGAGTTAGACTATGTGACATTGCATTTTTAGTTAGTTAAGTTACATTTAGTTCTGCTGGATTTGTGAAGCTGATGTCATTTGTGCATATCCCTGCTGGTGGTAATGTGAGATAATCCTATAAGTTGGATGTGGAGAGAGAGGAACTTGAGGGCCCTTCAAGAGGGAAGCATAAGTAGATGAAGAATGAATGTCATCTTCCCTAAGTCAGCGCTCATATTCTTACAATTTCATTCATTTTTTTTTTTTCAAGTTGTAAGAACATGAACTATGCGATTTTTGCAGTTTCTTTTCGACAGCACACGTTGCTGAAACAGGGAAATGCCACTACTGGAAAATGATAACGAACAGACAGCAAATATGAAGCCTGGGCCAGCTTTAAGATTTGGACATCTCTACAGAATCTAATTTTTGCCTGTTGCACTGAAGGGTGACACATTTATTATCCATCTCAGCAAGATTATCCTGACATGTCTTTACCGAGATGAAATGGCTTGGCATGTGGCAGACAGATGTCAGGTGCTCCAGAAGAGTAACTTTTTGCAAGCAAAAGCTTCTTCAAGGAGAACTGAAATAATTATTTTTTGTCTGTAGTTTTAATTTGAAAGGAAACAACATAATGTGCATTTTACAGTTCTGCTGGTAAAGCGTATCCTATGCTCAGGCTGCTGCTATTCTTGTTAAGCTAATGTACTTCAAGGTTTGTTTTGATTATTTAAGAGGCATTCTACCATATACGTCATATCTCAAAGGAAAGTTGAGGTGGGAAACTGACAAAAGTCACAGACCAGGAACAGGAAGTCAAGTTTGAGTCTAAGTTGTAACAGCTGTTTTTCAGCTCCTTTGTTTCCTATTTTTATTTTTTTTTTTACACTTTTCTTCCGTTTTCACTTTTGTTTAGCTTGTCATTCCTTGGGTTTCGCCATCACAACTACTTGGTCAGGTTAATCAATAAAGCTTCCTAGATAGGTTTAGCAACCAACATGACTGGTTTAGGGTTAGTAATCAAAACTAGCTCTTAAGTATGTCACTTTAGCCAAGTTAGAATTGTTCCTTGTCGTCAGTTGTTCTTATTCTGTGGCAGAAGAATGACATGCAGGACGGGGACCATGACAAACCATCAACACAGATCAATTTCTTTGTGGGAAGCAATAAAACTCTTTCTCTACAATATTGTATACGTTTTTTGCAAAGTAATTAAAAATCAAATTAATTCAACATTTTTGAAGCTAGCACAAAGAGAGAAGCACAAAAATGATTTGTCATCAGTGGGATTCTGTACAAGATGTCACGTGATACAGTGATGCACAGCAACCTTACTGTATGAGGGGAAGTTTGTTTCAAGGTCAGACATATTAAACAAGGACAAAGAGAAGAACTGCCAGTGCATCAGTCTGAAATTAAATTGACTACTGTAGGCTAATAACTTTTTTGTTTGTAGATGTTTTGATTAAAATTCATGAAAACAAATAAGGAAACAAGGTGTTGGCTTTGAAAGGCATCAACAGCAAAGCTCCTTCTCCTACAGCTCTAATATCCTTTGCTCCAGCAAATATAACAGCCCCGATCTGGGATGTATTTCACCATGAAGGTTGTGTATTTCAGTGTGTTGATGTATGTGTATGTGTGCATGAAATATTAAACAATGTTTGTCCCTGTAATGTTACTCTAGATATGTGTGTGTGTGTGTGTGTGTATGAACCAAATTCAGAGGATGATTGTGTTAGGAGGTACAGTCAGGTCATGCATTTCAACATTGACACGTTTTTTTATTTTAGCTATTTACCTAAACATATTCAAGACATAGTTATATAATCAATATGGGCTTAAAGTGCAGACTCTCAGTTTTAATATGAGGTTGTTCACATCCAAAATGGAGGATGGATTCAGGAATTACAGCTCTTTAATATGTAGCCACCTCTTTTTCAAGGGGCCAAAGGTAATTGGACAATTAACTCAAAAGCTACTTTATGGGCTGTAAGAGCTAGTCAAGGTTCAAGGGTTCAAGGGTTCAAGGATTTTTATTTGCCATTTGTGCATAAACCAACAGTCCACACACATTGGAATTCTTGTGCAGAGGCTCTCTCGTAGTCAAAAGTTTAGGTAATAAGAAGCTTAAATAAGAAGTATAAAATATAGAAACACTATACAACCTTAAGAACACTATACAATGTTAGGAGGTCTAGTCCCTCATTAATCCACCATCAGTTAAGCAGGTAAAAGGTCTGGAGGTGATTCCAGGTGTGGCATTTGCATTTGGAAACTGTTGCTGTGAATCCACGACATGCAGTCAAAGGAGCTCTCAATGGATGTGACACAAACCATCCAAAAAGCCAGAAGAAATCCATCAGAAACTTTAGGAGTGGCTCAATCAACAGTTTGATACATTCTGAGAAAAAGGAGCCAATCTAGGCTCACCTACAGGAGGAGCTCAGCCATCCAGGAGAAACTGAGTCAAATCTTTACTCCTTCTCAACAAAAGAAGCCAGTTTAGGTGGTCAGACCCAAGGGGGAGTGTTTCAAACATGCCACCATAATTGCCACAGCATAACCATAATGGTCACAGTACACGTGTGCTCCAGTCTGATCTCTACCACAGTCTCTACAGTGAATGGCAGAATGAGCAAAGAGCTCCATGACAGCAGGGCAGGACTTGTAAGTGGGATACAGAATGAAAACATTTTGGGATTTCGAATATAGTATCAATAAGAATAAGTGAAGATGTTGATGGAGCGGTGGAAAAAAGTACAGACATTGCAAAGTGCCAAATCATGAATCTGCATGTCTGAAGAAGTTGTTTCCTTGAGCTGGAAACCCTAAGATGATGTCACGGCTGCAGCTTTATGGCTTGGTTTTAGCAACATAGATAAGCCTTCTCTGCATATATTCAAAGGGTGATTACAAAATAACATTTTTGTAGTTTCCATTTTCTTACTTATTGATAGCAGTTACAAAAATCTAAACTTGTGCTCACTTCCTTAACTTTAAAATAAAATCAAGCTATTTTCCCACAATGCACTCTATCCTTTATGATAGCATTGTTTAACAGTTACTAGGACTCAGTAAGACAAAGCCAAATATCTCCTCTCAGAAATGCTGCGACTTGCAAGCAAAGCATTCCTTTTGCAGGACAGAAATTGTACCACTGACACTGATATTGCTAATCTTTGAGAGAACAGACATGATAAGATGGGTGTGTCCAAAGTAAAACATTCTTTTATTGAAGTTGGGCCCTTTAAAACTTGGTGTAAAAGTTGAACTTTTTATTTCACCATATAATGCAGGTGTATATCAAAGCTTTTATAACACCTCATCACTGCAAGGGCAAAATTAAGCACAAGCTACATGACACCAGAAAGGGTGTTCAGCTCTTTTCTTTTTCCTCCTCCTTAGTCTCTCTTTCTTTTCTTTCATATCTCACCACGATGCTACCATATGTAACTTTAGTCTGCCTTTTTGTGATCTCATTTTTAACTCTTGTTTGTCTCTACATGTCTTTTAATCTCGCTCTTTTCACTCTGTCATAAGGTAAATGGCTGGCATATGTCTGTCAGAACTGAGTGACTGATTACAGAAGGGACCTCGGTGGCTGTTCATCATATCAACATATTCAGTCAACTCAGCAGCACCTCATTTTGCTTATTTCTCTTTTTTCCATGCTTTTCCTTTCTCCACCTTCAGTTATACATTACAGCCCATGCTGTTCACATTTTTAAGACAGGGTAAGAATTTAATTAAAAGGAAAACATGTTTTCACCATGACAATGGCAGGATGTTCCTTCCATCCATCCATTTTCTGTACCCGCTTAATCCTTTGTTTGGGTCGCGGGGGGCTGGAGCCGATCCCAGCGGTCATCGGGCGAGAAGCGGGGTACACCCTGCACAGGTTGCATAAAAACTCAGTTAAATGTCATTTTAGACTTGATTACCTTCATAGTCTAAAATATCTATAGTATTTGCTTCTGCCATTTAAATGCGTAAAAAAATGTGAAACCGGAACTTATTTTCAATATTTTTTTGCCAGTATATCAATGTAGTACTTGAGTTTTGCTTTGCAACACGTATATTCCTAAATCTGAAAGCAAAGGACACATCAAGTGAAAGAAAAAGAAAGTAAAACTAAAAGATTTTCTAATTGACAGGATTATCTTTTCCTATAACAAAGCTTTTATTGCATTGACATAATTGTGATGTTGAAAAGATCCGCGGCTCCGGAGCAGCATGTGGTGCTTTCATCCCTCTGCTGTGGCTCGCTGTGGCTTTGGACAATAAATAATGAGTAACGAATTTCAATCGATCTGTTTTTTCTAAATGTAATTCTAAATGTGAAGATTATGGTGATCTTGTAACATTACAACGTGTTTAATTTTTCTGCTGATGAAACTGGTTTACCAGTCTGCTTAATATTTGGAGAGAAATTGCAAACAAAATGTCAAATGTTGAAAGACATTCGCAGAATAAACACACAGCCTTTATAAATATCCGGATGGATTTGCTGCAGGTGGATAATTTAAGTTCAGCTTTTTATTTGATAAATATGAGGAGGACTCAAATAGACACTGAGTATTTAATTTGAAACTAACATCATCCCAGACTTTTTTTTTGTTGCATGCAAAAAAGTCTGATCGTGTGATAAGCAGCAATTGACAACAGGTGTGATGCTTGATGAGCTCCAGGTGTCAGCAAATTGCCTCTGATGTTGTCTTCTGCTAGATTTTAGAAAGATAAATGTTCTGGAATGTGCCTTTTCAAGCAAGTTGCAGTAGCTCCTGTAGTTTTGCGAGTATTTTGTATTTTTTTAGATTTATACTGAGCTATTTTTTCTGGATAGTAAGGGACTTTTCAGAGATGTTTCAGCGCTGGTTTGAAAGCTTTGCTGCTTGAGTGGACACTTCTATGACATCTGTCATGATGAGTTGCCATGCCAACACAGAAGTCGTTTACCAATGGGAGCAGCTGGGTAAGCTTTCCAAATGGCAACTAAAGCCTGAAATTAGACACAAAATCCCCAACAATTTCAAGAGGAAAAGCCATGGATGTTGACATGGAGCAAGACGGAAAAACAGGTGTAAGAAGACATACAGACCAAGACGTCCTTTGATAATGATAGGAAATATTCGATTGCTTTCAAACAAAAATCTACAAGCTTGGAGCGCTCAGGAGGACACAGAAATAATATTGAGAATGTGGTACGTGTTTCAGTTGATTGCATGGCTGCATGAGCATATTTAAGACTCAAATGTGTCTCTTGTTAGTTTACGTCCATATTATCAACCAAGAGAGTTCACCTATGTTATTCTGGTAGCGGTTTATATATTACCTGCAGGTCCACTTTTCTTTTTTCTTTGGTCCGCTCATTTTTACAGAGGGGCTCCATGTGCAATGTGAAAAGTGACATTGAAAGTAATTCTGCATGAATGTGCATTTGGCTACATTAGAGCCAAGTTCCGAGTTGACTCGGCAAGATGTCATATCAGTCATCTACAGTACGTGGCAGGCAAGCAAACCTTTGTGATTTGAAAAAAAACTTAGGCTGTCAACTTTTAGCTCAAACATGTCCGCATAAGTGACCTAGGCGTGTGAGAAAAGTTATTTACCAACACCATGTTGGGATTTAACCCTAAATAAAGAGCCAAATTGCCAAAATTACCTAAAGTTCAAGTCATTTGGGATCATCCAAGGAGCATCTAAATGCTGCATAATATGCCTCACTCCAACAATGTGTCTGGAGTGTGCCATCTATTGGGGAAACGTGGCAATTACAGGTAAGTCAAAATTAAGGCAGTTTTAAAAGCCTAACGGGTTGTACATGGCCTGCAGGTTGTAGTTTGCCCATGCCTGAGTTTGAGTCAGTCTGTGCAATGCAGTTGTAACAACATTGACAAAATATAGTAGTTTAACAATAAAGACTAAAAAAATGGCTGCATATCCAAGTTTTGCTAAAAAAGCTGTGAGATGCCTGTAATCTAAACTTGACACTATCATAAAAAATGTGTTTGCCACTTTTAGCATGCCATTCTCTGGGAGAGAATGTATAGTCTGAGTGCTTCTGATGAAGAGATTTAAAGTGAATTTCCAGTTGCAGAAAGCAAATATGGAGTATGTTGCTTACTTAGGGTGGGCCACTGGCTAGCTTTTCTGTTAGCTAGTGGAGGACTTCGGAGGTTGAGCAGGCAAGTGAGTTGGTAAGGTAAGAGAGAAGGATTTTAGAAGCAACGCAACAAGTTTGACAGAGACAGGTAGGTAGCTCTGGTAAGTATTCCACACTTCATCTCAGGAGACTTACACTGGAAGCAGACAAGTTCACAGAAGATACATAGATTAACCTGATTACTACACAAAGGAGACAAACAATCTAGCGGAGACTGAGTCCTGGAGCTGGTACTTATGAACTATGAACTGGTGTTGAGGCTGATGAGACGAAGGTAGTATGGCTAAAGAGCAGGAACTCCAGACTCCATCCAAAGAGTGGGTCAAGGTCACGTTTATTTATAGAGCACCTTATAACAACCTAAGTTGACCAAAGGGCTTTACATAAATAAATAACAATAAAATCCAAAAAATAAAATGAACAAAGACACACAATCGACACACAAAGACAACATTCATTTCACCCATGTCCGAAAGCCTGGGAGAAAAGGTGAGTTTTAAGAGAGGATTTGAAAATGTCCAGAGTTTCTGATGACCGGATATGCAGCGGTAACCCATTCCACAGCTTAGGGGCAACCACTGCAAAAGCTCCATCACCTTTAGGTTTTAGCCTGAGCTTAGGCACATCCAAGTATAGTTTATTAGCAGACCTCAGAGCTCTGATTGGTATGTGAACATGTATTGGATCAGCTAAATACTCTGGGGCCAAACCATATAAAAATTTTAAAAACAAACATCAGGATCTTAAAATCAATTCTGAATCAGACAGGAAGCCAGTGCAAAGAGGCCAGAACAAGGCTTATATGTTCTAGTTTCTTTGTACCTGTTAAAAGATGAGCAGCAGCATTTTACACAAACTGTAGGTTTAAAACCTACCTACAACAAGTTGCAGTAAGGTAAGGCAAGGCTAGTTTTGTTTATTTGTAGAGCACAATTCGTACATAAGGCAATTCAAAGTGCTTTACAGCTACATCAAATCAGAAAAAGGCAAATAAAATCATTCCATAAATATAAAAAATAACCATTAATTAAAAGTGAAGAGTGCAGATAAAATACTTTCAGCTGTCATATCCACAGCTAAATAAACTGTTTTCAGCCCGGATTTAAACATTGTCAGAGTTGAGGCCTGTCTCACATCTTCTGGAGGACTGTTCCAGTAGTCTAGTCTTGAATGACCTTTTCCAAGTCACTAGGAGAGAGGTAAGGTTTTACCCTGGCCAGAAGTCACAACTGGAAAAAGGCACTATTGACTACAGAGCCAATTTGCCTGTCAAAATTAAAACTGCTGTCAAGAGTGACACCACGGCTCTTCATGACAGAGCAGTGTTTTGAACCAAGGGAAGTAGGCAGAGCATCAACACAGTCACTGTAAAGTCCATGGTGCCCAAACACTGAGACTTCTGACTTTCTTCTGACTTTAGGTTTAGGAAGCTGAGGCTCATCCAAGTTTTGATGTCAGTTATACAAGCAAGTAGAGTTTGTACAGAGTTTTGACAGTTAATTTGTAAGGGGAGATAAATCTGAACATCATCAGCGTAACAATGAATAGACACATTGTGTTTGCGGAGAATGGATCTAAGGGGCAACATGTACAGTGAGAATAGAGGGCCTAAAATAGATCCTTGAGGCACCCCGGAAGTTAGAGGGGTCACACAAGTGGAGAAACGCCTGATCAACCTAACCTGGACTCAGAGAATGTTCATGGCTTTGCAATAAAAACCAGTTAGTGCCTGACTATGACAGATTCAGGAAGATATTTATCATAAAATCATAACAAATCATTTCTAATTGCATTGACTTATACCAAGGTCTTGTATTGATGATGGGAGAGGTGGACTTGTGTAAAGCCTTCTCCGGTACATCCCAATAATTCTTAGTGGCGTTCAAGTTTGGACTCTCTTGAGGACAATATGTGAAAATTATGTGCATGCTCCCTGAACCACCTGATTCACAATTCTAGCTGGATAAATCCTGGTATCGTCATCTTGGAATATGCCCCTTGCATCATAGAAAACACATCTACTAGAAAGCTTTCTATCTAACTCAGATAGAAAGCTGACCCAATTATTTTGGGACGTAATATTGCTTTATCCAGAACTGATCTAGTGAAGCAACCACAAATCATTCACTTTTTTTTTTGCCAGGTTTACACACTCAAACAATCACATGTTAAACCTATTATTTTTAAAGAGGATGACTTTAGTAATTAATTTAGTAAATCCTTGACTATAGCATATTATAAGCAGTGTTACATTTGATTATCATCTCTGAGTCCTAGCTGCCTCAGTTTGCCACTATCTGATGCTGAAACATAATGGGTAGGAAGGGCACTTTATTGGGCAGACAGCTGTCATGACAGACAGCGTGTCAGTTCTGAATGCCAGAAGAACTGTTACCAAAATAAATTGACTGCATTCAGCAGTACATTACCATGATTACCAAGCTAAAAAGCTTCTGCAAATATTTCTGCTTTTTTATTTTGATTTTGCTCTGGTTCAGAGTCTGAAGGTACCTCCGATGCTCCGTCCAGATAACTGTTGGCTCTCTTACCATTGGCAAGAGAGATGGATGACTTAATGGTTACTTAAAGCTGTTGGTATTAAGGTATCTAGACAAGAGCTTTCAGAGCTGGGATTGCAGAAGTGTGTCACAAGCAGCACAGTACTTTTCCTAATGAAAAAACTATCTGTACTTCCCTTAACCTTTAGTTGCTAGTGGCTAGCATATTTAGCAGCTGAAAACATGAGTCACTTCTACAGGTGAGACAATGGGTTGAAGTTTCAAAAGCACACACAAACACATCAGTCTACTCAAAATCACTTCTCTTTGCAGAGCCAGTCAGAAGTTGAAACTCGCCTCTTCTCTGAATTCTTTTCTTTGTATTTTTCTTCTATGACTGTGAATTTAGAGGGCAAAAAAGCACACACACATATGCAGGGGGAAAAAAGGCTCACACCAGCTAAATGTCATGAGCATCTGTCCACAGAAGAAAGTTAGTCACACCCTTGCAGCAAGAGGCACCTTTTATATAAGTCACAGTTACAGTTTAATGATTCGGAAAAAAACAATCTTAACTGAATATCTAACCTTAAGCTACAGCATGATATTTGACAAAAGTTTCTGTAATGAACAGTTTCGCTCACAGGAATACCAAATTGTTTTGGGGTTTTTTTGTTTTTTTTAAAAGGATTAAAACTTAGTATGATATTTATATATCATAATTAATTCATATATTCACTTTTATCAGTTATTTAGCATATGTGTTGAAAAAAGAAATAACACATTCCCATTACAAAATATTAGTACTGCAGTCACGATTGTATCTCTTAATTTGTCATTTGCCACTCCACTGTATCAAAAATGTTACAAAGTATTGAGTATTTTCTTTGATAAAGAAATCAAATTTTAAATTCTAGTATTGTGACAACCCTAATCATAACAGATATTTCAGACTCCCGTAGAACTGGAAAATAGCCAGACATAAAATTGTGCTGTTCACACATATTTTTTATCTCTATAGCTAGCATATTTAATATACATGTATGTATTAAATATGCTAGTGTAGCCAAATTATATATCGCCGGCACAGGAGGCACCGACAATAGATATTTATAGCGGACACACGTAGCGTGATGTGATAAGATATAAGGATTTATCCGAAAGTTCTCACTATCTGAATAAGCCTTATTTAACCTCGTTTTAGGGCACCACCTTCAATCGAAGGAAAAAGACAGAATCTTACGATTCTGGTATGTTAAATTAATAATCAATTATTAATTAATAATTAATAAATTCCAGTCTCATATAGTCGCTACTCCTGAATTCTCGTTTTGTTGGACTCACACATACGTAAAGAAGACATACACAAAAGCCGGTTGATTTTGTATATGTATATATATATGAACCATTTATTAAAATGACATGACCAAAGACATGAACAGGAGAAATAACATGGATGATTATGTAAGAAACACTTAGTGAATTGAAAAGAACTAAGGGGAGGGGATGGATGGATACCGGAATCATTCAAATAGTCTAGGTTTGTTACTATTTGAATTTAAAGGCTGACAGCTCGGGTTAATTTATCATTTTAACAGTGAATTTTCTCGACACCCACCGCGTACCATCTGAAATGTAAGAACAGGGCGGATCTTACTGTTAGCTCAGTGCTATAGAGAAGGAGACAGGATGATGGACAAACATTTCCTGCCATTTTCAAAGACTCTCCGCCAGACTCTCATTCCATCAATCTTAAAACTCTCTGCTCTTTATCTTCTCATTTCCTCTGGACTCATCTGGACCTTCAATATTCTGACTTTTCCTCGTGGTTTCCGGAGTTTGATTCGCGGAGGCGGGGCATGACGTAGGCCTACGCTACACTTTCAGCCAATGGTATGCCTGAAACTGTTGTGACGTCTGCCTGAGCGTATTTTGTAAGGCGACCTGCAACAAGGGTGCCTCAAAGCAACTCGACTCCTGCATTCCTCCGTCTCATAAACATTTGTTCAGAGCATTCTAAAAACACCATAACTTGTTAAGATATAAAGGGTAAAGATATAGCATAAACTTAGGATATAAAGACATCAAAAATAACATAACATAATGATTATGAGTCTCAACATTCAGATGGATGTCTGTAAAATTATGACGTATGAATAACGAACCAAACAATGTTATTTTCCTGTGTTAAACATGGAATACAATACGAAACAGCTGAAGCATTGGTTAATAGTTGGATTATTTCATATAAATGTCATATTAAAGTTGTTTACTTAGTTTTTAGTGTAACTATTCAGTACTAAGAACCACTCGGGGACAATGTGGCTTCATAAGCTGATTAGTCATTTTCCAAAATAATTACTTCTTTCGTATCCTTCCAAGTACGATCATGCAAAAGGTATTAAAATGCAGCTTGTGATATCACTGAGAACATGAAAGAACTTGTACAAAGATAAAGCACATTTAATACAGTTTCAAGATTCAGCTAAAAAGTGATTCTGGGTGAGTTCCTTTGGAGAGGTCCATGCAGCGATTGTCTCTGGCTTGAGTCAGAATCAGGGCAAACTGTCACCATTGTTTACTTTGACCCATATAGGGTCAGAAGGGTCCTGTTCTGGTTCTCCCCAATACTCTCCTGAGAGGGTCCGTTGTTTGTTCAGCTTAGTTAGCACTAAGCTATTAATGTAAAGTCTGTGTTCTTCTGCACCAGCAGCTGAAGTTCATCCAGTTTTTTTGGCAGTGAGCAGAGATTAGAGAGAACTATACCAGGGAGTAGAGTGCGAAGTTCCCATCATCTAAGATGCACAAGCATGCCAGCTCATTTTCCTGTCCGACAGCACTTCATTACATGAGCAAAGGTCAGGGTATCTTTGACCAGACTGTCTAATGATATTACAGATGACGCTAGAAAGCTGGGACATAATTATTTTGGAGATGTTGCTCTAATGTTCATAAACTCTTCTCTGGTGAAAGAGCTCCGGGAACAAAAAACTGAATTAACTAACAAAATAAGACAAAAAAAAGTGTGCACCAACAAACCAAGGAAGCCATCCGTGGCACCATCTTGGTTTATCTTCATCTTCAAATCTTCATCACTAATATTAATGTTTACTGCTATCAGTATGAGTAAGTAGCAAGTTAACTCTCTGTTTACACTAATTTTAGCAGCTAACTAGCCAGTTAGCTTACCAAGATGACGGTCCCTCTTCACAACAACATTCTTCCTTTTCAGGTGCTCGTGCATCGTCGTTGTGCTGCTGTGGGAGGCAAATTCTGCCTTACAGATATACCATTGCACACATTCAGTTTATAATCTAGAGATACCCAAGATTAAGTATTAAATTACTTGAAAAGATCTTACAGTGTCCACTTTTTTTGGTGATTCTAAACTGACCAGGGGTGAGCATGAGCGGTGAATGGTTGTAGCCTCTGTGTGGTCCTTGACATTGTCTCTGGTACCCCTCACCCAATGCTGGCTGGGATACACATCAGCTAGAATTGAGTTGGTATGGAAAATGGATGTACAAAAAGAGACAATTTTCCTTTTGATTGCTATTTATTCATCTCTTATTAAACACACTCTTTCATTTGGTATTGAGACCTTCTTATCAGAACCTGTGTTGACGTATAGTGTATTGCAAAAAAGATAATACAAAAAGTGACAATCAAAGGGAGAAAATCGTATCAGCTAATCAAGTAATCTAAAGATTCTGCAAAAGAATGAGTTTCAGTTCATGTTTTCTTTCCTCCTAATTCAGCTACAGATCTTCAACATATTTAATTGTGTATGCAGGTCTCCTGTGTGTCTTTTTGTGTGTGCCCTTGTTTTATAGAACAATGTTGTCAGTGAGGTCAGTGAGTCACCAGCCGTTCTATAAAAGAAGCTGTCATACTGTATACATATTAGGACAAGATGATCGTGGGACAGTCAGATTTTAACTTTTTGCAAGATTTATTTAATGCTACTGTGGTGATCGTACAGAGACTTGAGGGACCAAGAGAATAAACAAGAAAAAAAAAACATCGCTTTTCTATTAATCACTTCATTACACTATTTTTTACCACTAAGGTTTTTAGTTCCACTCAATATAAAGTAAATTGTAAATAATTCACGAAACTCCTTTGTCATGGTTCTTTAAAATGTGTTATCTTAAAAGAGACAGCACAATAAAAAATATTTTATGATTATCCAAACAAGCCTATTTCACTCCAGTTTCCAGCAGTTCACACAATAATGTACCTTATTTTATAAGAAAAGGGAATTTGGCACACATTTTTGCGAATCATTCATGAATAAAAATTTGACAAACATGTGCTAATTATTGGGGCTAATAGCAATTGTACTATCAGGAAATTAGCATAATGTCTCCCCGGTGGCCATCTTTTTAAATGGCTGCCAAAAGTAGCCTAGTTAAAAATTAACATAATTTAACTTCAATTCAAAATAATCACCATGATGGATCAGAATATGTGGAAGCTCAGTGAAAGCAGACATTGCTATACTTTAAACTCTGTTATAATCATCCAACATTAAATACCTGAAGATAATCAGGGTAAAGAGTGTTATCTTAAAGAGGATAACTAATACACTGCAGTCCGCCTGCATGTTTAGAAAATCTGCATCAGAAACAAGTTTAGATTCATATTTTGAAATGGGTAAAATAGTTTATATGTAAATCCATAATATGCAATTGGATCTTTTCCAAATAAAAGCTACAAGAAAATATGTTTTTGGTTGATTCAAAAACATGTTTCAGTCAAAGGAGAAATGCTAACTACAGTTTAGACAAATTATGACAGTTTAGACAAATTTTTATTCAAATTGCACTCGCTCTCTTTTACATCCTGGTGCCAAGAGTCGAGTTGTTATCGTTATCATTGCTATTATTTTAATTATTATCAATGGCAATTCTAAGCTTTTTTTTGCTCAAAGACCAGATAAATTATGACAATCCCACACTGCTTGCTTTAAAACACTGGATGCTGCTACTGTCATCTTTTGTTCTATGAAAATCAATTAACATTGAAATGCTGTAATGACTGTTAAATTAAGTGGAAGTATAACACATTGCAAGCAGTCTTCTTCTCAAACCTCTGTCTCATCTGGACTGAAGAAGCCAAGTCAGGACGTTATAATATTGAGGGTGGATAAAACCTTCAGTCATGTTATGTAGCAGACTCTGTAT
The DNA here is from genome assembly GCF_036924035.1 of Leuresthes tenuis. Classification (NCBI taxonomy): domain Eukaryota; kingdom Metazoa; phylum Chordata; class Actinopteri; order Atheriniformes; family Atherinopsidae; genus Leuresthes; species Leuresthes tenuis. The sequence continues at coordinate 37,466,001 of NW_027325358.1, read as the reverse complement.
TATGGTATTATCTATGGTAATTTACAATTCTTCAAGCATCTTAGTTGACAGAAATATGAAGGTAACATTTGTTTCAGTCTATGTACTATCAATTGAACAGTGAAGGAACATTTTGATCTAGATTAAATGCATGCCAAATTATGTTATACATCTACACCCTTACAGCTTTCCAGCATTGGCAAGATTGTATCCATTTTCACAATAATTTGTGACTTTCTAAAACTAATCATTTGACTTTCACAGAAACTTTATGGTAAAACTTGCTTGCTTCACTCTTTGTGAATGGCTTTATTTGAAGCCATGAATGGTAGAAGGCTGTACTGTTTTGAGACAGCTGTAGTTTAGAAGGAAGAGTGGGCATCTGCCATTTGGAAGGTCAGTGGTGTGATCCCTGGTTGTTGAAGTGTCCCTGAGCAAGACACTGAACCCCACTTTCCCTCACTGCTTTCACTGGTTTGTGAGTGTCTGTAATAGAGATGTTTAAAAAAGCACTGCAATGCCTGTATCAGTGTGTACATTAAGACGGGCTTTATGAGTTTAAGTGTGTGTATGACTGAGGGAAAGTTGATTTTAGTGTAAAATAGTTTTGAATGGTCAATAAGATTAGAAAAGTGCGATATCAATACAGTCCATTTAATATTTTTAGCTAATACGTAGCACATGCAGTGGTCAAACCGTTTCTAGAAAAAACAGAAAGGAATTTTATTAACATTATCATTAAATGACAGGACAATAACAATGGCATTTCACTCATTCTAACTCATTATACTCATTAAACTCATTCTATTATAACTTACTGAGTTATTAGTCAAGTTCATGTCTATTTCATATCAAATCAGTAGGTCATGAGATCGACATACTGTATATTAAGACATGATGGCAGCGAATGTGAAATCTCTTTAGTTTCTTCTTGATATTCCTGTTTAACCGTTTAGCCATTTCAGGTCATAGTTATCTCTGGAATCTCACAAAATTCAAGATGTATATTTGTCATACATGTCATATATATTTGTCATTGTGTATATACACAATAACAGACACAGTGGTTATTATTGGGTCATGAAAAGCTTACTTTGCGACGTCCCAACCAAAAGAGCCATGCTAAAAGAGAATATACAAAAAAATGTATAGAGAGAATATGAATATAAAACAAAGTGCAAAATATACAACAAAAGATCAGTCAAGTGTCCATGTGCAAAAATTGTGAATAATGCAGGTAGATAGGTTATTGTCAAAAAGTGGGGTTATGGTCCATGATTCAGGAGCCTGATGACCTGAGGATAAAAACTGTTTGGCAGGCTGGTTGTCCTTGCTTTCACACTCCTGTAGCATCTGCCAGATGGTAGGAGTCTGAACAGTTTGTGTTGTGGGTGGGTGTGGTCTCTGAGAAGGTTTTGTGCCCTTTTAGTGACCCGGGGGTTGTAGGTGTCCTGTAGTGGGGGGAAGGCAGCTTAACAGATGAACTGTGCAGTTTTAATGACACGCTGAGGACTTTGGCAGACAGTCCAAATCCTCACTGATGTGAGTGCAGTGGAATTTGGAGGTTTCAACCTTCTCCACCTGTGTCCCGTCGATGTGTAGCGGGACGTGCTGGTCACTCCTCCTCCTCGGGTTGATAATCATCTCCTTGGTCTTCGCGGCATTTAAGGAGAGATTATTTTCCTGGCACAAGGAGACCAGCTGAGCTACTTCCTCCCTGTAGCCAGTCTCTTCTCCACCGGTGATCAGCCCAATGACAGTAGTGTTGTCAGCAAACCTGATGATGGAGTTGTTGCTCTGGGAGTGGATGTAGTCGTAGATGAAGGTGAAGAGAAGTGCACTGAGCACACAGCCTTGGAGGGTCCCTGTGCTCACTGTCCTGAAGCTGGATGTCCTGGTACCAACTCTAACAGCCTGGGTCTGTTCGCAAGAAAGTCCAGGACCCAGAAGCAGAGGGACAATGTCAGTCCAAGGGTGGAGAGCTTTTCAGTCAGTCTGCTGGCTGTATGCAAATTGAAGGGGGTCTATTGTCTCTGGGATGTCCTCTTTGATGTGTGACAGACTATCCTCTCAAAACACTTAATTACAACTGAAGTGATGCAATTGGGCGATATTCATTCAGGCATGTTATGTTTTTCTTTGGGAGGGGCACTGTGGTGGTCTTGAAGCATGTGGGAACAGACGACATGGAGAGGGATAGGTTGGATAGGTTGGTCTTGGGGTTAGTCCTCCTAAAGACCTTGCTCACCTCAGTTAAGGTCACAGTGGGTGAAGAGTTCTGTGTGGCCTCTGCTGGTAGAATCCTTCTGCTTTGGTTGGTGTTGAAGCGAGCATAGAACTCATTCAGCTCATGTGGTAATGCGTTGTGGTTGGCTGTGACCCTGCTGTTCCTCTGCTGGAAACTGGTGATGGGTTGCAAGCCCTGCCACATCCCTCCAGCTTCAGTCCGTACTGCTTCTTGGCTTCCCTGATGGATCTGCGTAGGCCTTTTTGTATCCATCTGCGTCACTAGAGGCAAATGCAGAGGAGCGTGCATGCAGCATGGCGAGTACTTCCCTGTTTGTCCAAGGTTTTTGATTTGCATGTATTTTTGCAGCACTTGGTGGGGGCAATGTCATCAATGCACTTGCTGATGTAGCTGGTAACCACAGATGTATATTCCTCTAAATCCATATTAGATAAAATGGTCTACACTTCACCAGCAGCACTTCAACGTCTGCACAACAGTGTCTTTCAGCCGCCTGCACATCAGCAGACCATCTGTTGTTAACGTAAACACACACGCCACCTTTGTTTTTACCGGAAGCGGATGTGCGGTCTCCGCGGGGCGCGGAGTGGCTCTGTAGTTGAATGGTCGAGTCTGGTAGGCTCGCAGTTGTCCAGGTTACCGTAAAAATGAGACCACAACACTCTTTGATCTCACGTTAAGCTGTTGTCCTTGTTCTCAGCTCATCCATCTTGTTTTCAAGAGAGCGAACGTGAGCTAGCAGAAGGCTGGTAATGGTAGTCTTGTCGCTCTAGCCTCTAGCCTAGTGTGGAGGCCGCCTCTCTTACCGCGCCTCCGTCTTGGGTGTGTGGATCGTCGGCCGTTTCACTTACTCGAGCCTGGTGGTGTTGCGGCCTGCCGGCTGGTGTCGGTGCAACTCCAGTTGGTGTCAACATGGAGAAGAAAGCTACAGTCCAGCAGGACTGGACTGAGCCTGTGGAGAATTTTGCCAATGTCCAGAAGTATGTCTTTGTTGTTGGTGATCCTTGTGTACAAGCACTGAGCATTTGTCATGATGAAAAGTACTAAAAACAATAAAACCGGTCGGTCTCGGGCAAACATGTCTGCCACGGAGGGCGCCATGATAATGTCTCACAAATCAAGTTTTTTTAGCCTCAGGCGGAAGAGTTTAAGTATCTTAGGATTTTGTTCACAAGTGATGATAGGACGGAGTGAGAGATGGACAGACAGACTGGGGCTTTGTCCAGCAATGCTTTGGCAGTAATGGTGGTACTCCACTGGTCAGCTGTGGTGAAGAGGGCTGAACTGAAAGTTGCAGGTTTAGTGGTCCATCTAAGATCCAGTCCCACCTATGATCACACTATTTGTGTACTGACTAAAAGAATAAGTTTGCAAATACAAGTGGTTGAAACAAGTTTCCTTCAGAGGGGCTCAGCCGTCAAGGGCTTGTACATCAGAGAGAGCTCTGGGTAGAGCTGCTGTTCGTCCACATTGAAAGGAGTAAGCTGAGGTGATTCAGGCCTGTGATTAGGATGCTTATTGGTCACCTCTCCTTGGAGACGTTTTGAGCATGTCCAAGTGGGAGGAGAACCCAGGGCAGACCTAAAACTGGCTGGAGAGACTATATATCTGTTTTAACCAAGGATGGGGCTGAGGTACATATACAGGGACAAGCACAGCAAACAAGCTTTGACAGTATTATAATTGAGCATCATTCTCAATATGAAATATTTTATTGATGTGCATTTTGATGGTAATTTAATGAGTATGTTAAATTCAGTATTTGAAATCGAACATGAATCAGGAACCAGTTGATTCAATCATATATTAAGATTATAATATTTTACATTTCATTCTATGCATTTTTGTGCTCTATTTTGTGAAAGTATGAACAATTATATCATCACTGACCTTTTTATCCCTATTCTAAAATGACTCTATTAGCTCCTAAGAAAGACACTGTTAAGTCTTAAATGTAAAGTTTTTAAAAGCATCAAATACATTGATATATTTTAGTTCATTATACATTGACAAAGTCACTGTTGACATGGGAAATAAAATACATAAATCAATAAACAGTAAAAATGCTATGTTATTCTATCATATCTATAGTAGAGCCTACCTAAAAAGTATCCAGTAAATGCGTCATACAAATTAGAAAAGAACTATAGTGTTAACACTTGCAGTCACCACCCACAGCACCAGCTGTTCTGTGGTCTCATGAGGTACTTTTTGATCAGAGACATGCTTCAGTGGCTTAAAACTCGTGTCTGATTTGGGTATGTGTAGATGTTATTTGGTGGAGGGATGAAATAACGGGTAAACCTTCTATGTCTGTAAGTCTTTCTTAACAATGAAGTTAATTTTTCTCTAACTCTATGGAATAGTTTTTTGTTCTCTAAGGGGATTACAGAATATTTTCATTAATTTAGATCATTAACACACTAAAATGGCATATTTTAGAAAACACTAAAACTTTATTTATTTTTGTCATTTTAGTTGTAAGGATTTGTCAAGAAGTAACACATCCAAAGCTTCCAAGTCAAAACTATCTATATAATCAGATAAATTCCAGTAACTTGTTTAGGTTTTTGGGAAGGATGTTTCCTGGTCAGGAGACACACTGCTCTGACAGCTGTCTCTGTCTCAAAAAGAATTCATGTTGCTTGAATGAACCTGGCACTAGGATGTATTTTAAAGTAATAACAGTATTTCTATTCTTTCACAAAGTAAGATTAAGGTATGAACTCTGTCCTCAGTCTGCCAGCATAAGATCAGTAAAACGGTGGGTACTTACTAGACTGAACTGTTGACAGTTAAAACAATGTCTCAACTGCTAATAAATGCTTTCAGACCAACCTAAGGCCAAACAACATCCATGTAAAAATAAAGGTTTTCTAACAGATAAATGCACACAGATATGTGAACAAAAATGAATAATTTACTAGGAGATTATTTGCCAAATATTACTCTGAGATAATGATGGTGTAAAATAAAAGATTATAAGTTATTAGAATGAAGGAGCAGGAGATGTGTATCATCACATCTAAAAAAACATCTGCACTCAACCAAGTATTCAGGGCCAAAATAATTACCCTTAAACACTAAAGAAGAAAGTTTAACTTCCTTCCTTCAGGATCTGCTATAATGACTACATGATATGGCAATTAAAAGATGATTAAAGATTAGGAGTTTCGGTAATTACACCTTTAACAGAGCTAATGGAGCAATCAGAGAAAATTTGAGATTGTGATTTTTTTCATTGCTACAGTATTCAGCTTTCTAGCAGCATACTTCATATTATTATGAAAAATGAGGCAGAAAGAATGAATATGTGTAATTAGAGGAGAAAATTCACTCTTTATGCTTACACTTTTCCCCCACATGGTCACATGTAAATATTTCAGTAAAAGTTTGTATTACCTTCAAGCCTCTTTTGTTCTTTTTTTTTCTTTTTCTCGTTTGTCCCTCTGCAGATATAAACAGAGTTTGTCACTCACACAAGAACACACTTACCTCGCGTCTCACAGTATGAATTAGGCCTTATTTGGTTTAACCTTTTAAATCTCTGTGACATTGGTGCTAGAAGTTTTATGTCTGTCTGGCCTCTAAACTCTTCTTGACTACAAACACAGCAAGGCTGTGGCAGGGAGGAGTGGGTACAAAGACACAAATCAACATTAAAGACACAGTTTCTTACACATATGCATGGTTATATAAAGATTTTCAGGTTAAGTGGTTTGCTGGAAGTACGGAAAGTGTCCCTCTTGTGTGCCAAATTTAAAATAGCAACTGGATTTTTAGGTAGTGTGTTTGAAACAAGGTGTGGACTGATACTGAAATACCTTGTACTGAAAGCTGATGAAGCTTAAATGTATATGCTGACATGTTTAATAGGATTTCAAGGAATATGAAAATAGATTTTTCTATCCATAATGCTACAAATGTGTGCTAAATGATTTGTCTAAATCATTGGTTAAAAAAAATGACCATCTTTTTCAAATCTGGTTCAGCTGGAGGCTTCTCTCTGTTGTATTTTTTTCTCCACTAATGTGATGTGCTTGCACAAAGGGAACTGTTTTCTTTGTACAATGTGTCCCTGACTTGACAAGAAAAAGCCTATTCATTAATTAGAATAGAGCCAATCCAACAACCATGCAAAAAGCTGAGCCTTGGCTTCAAACTTCGTTTGGCAAGGTGCCATGGTGGCCAGTCTCGTATAGTTCTGATTAGATTTTAATTTGAACTGTGATAACTTTGGAAATCCTTGTGTTGATGAAGATCAAAATGTTGAGTTTTATAGGAAAAGCTCATGAGTGTAATAGCAGAGTCTATGAACTATGCTGCATCTCCTGGAATCATATTTTATGTCTCAACATACCTCCTTCAATGTTGTTTTTGGTCTGGATGACTGCTTAAATAGTGAGTCATCCCTCATTTCTTTAGATGTTGCTACCAAGGAGCCAGCCTATTGTCATTGAAAGAAGTCTTGATCAGTAATTCTGCAGGTTTTCTGAGGGTCTTTCAAAATTTACTTTTGTCTTTGGTTGTGAGCTGCTTTTTCTCTAATTGTCATCCCGGTTCTTTATTATTTTCAGATTAATGTTTTCTTAACACTGACCTAAATGAATGAATCATTCAAGCATAAAAGAGGCACCAAACTCAAGGGATTAACCAATATTGTCTACACATAACTGACAACTGAAAAAAAAAGAGTAAAGCCTGTCACAAAGACACACGAGAATAGTATTGTCACACAAACAAGCTGAATTCCGAATAGCTATTAACCGGAAACCTGGCTTTTAATTTTTACTTTGTGTGCAATGTGTCTTTAACAGAAGAAGAAATGGCTAAAGGGCTAAAGAAACTACACCAACTGAACATCATTGAGATAATTTTACACTATGCTACATGATTTCTTGAATTTCCCCCTCTGGGGGATGAATAAAGTATTTTTCTATTTTCTATTCTATGATGACCATAGCTCCTGGTGATCCTAATTTTCTTGTGCACTTGTTGAAAAGAATTGGCTGTTTCTCTCCTTGGTCTCACTATCCCTCTCATCTGTCAAGATATTGCAGCTGAAAACATCCCCCATGAGTGATCACGACATAGTTTTACCAAATTCTGCAGTTTCCTGAGGAGACTGTAGTTTCCTTACCATGGTCAGTCACGTTTGTTGTATGTTTGTTGTTATTTTACTTTTACATGACTAAGGCCACCATTGTCTAGCAACAAGAGGGTTCAAGGTTCTATTCCCGGCTGGGGCCTTTCTGTGTGGAGTTACTACGCCTTTCCCCCACCGTCCAAAAAGAAACCATGCATGTTAGGTTAATTGGTAACTATAAATTGTCCCTAGGAGTGAGTGTGAGTGTGGATGGTTGTGTGTCTCGTTTGTCTCTGTGTGGCCCTGTGATGGACTGACAACCTGTCCAGATGTACCGTGCCTCTCACCCGAAGACAGCTGGGATAGGCTCAAACCCCCCCCCGCGACCCTAAATTGGATTAAGCGGGTATAGAAAATGGATGGATGGATGACTAGCTGGTAGGCTTGGTATGCACTGGGGTGATACTTTCTTATCTGCTTAGTTAAATCCAGTTGGGACTTTCATTTTGGCCAGACAGTATATACAGTGACTTGAGTAACAAATTATTATTATTAATTCTTCTACCTCTACCTCATTGAAATATGAAACTAAGTAGGTAACCTGCCTGACTGCCCCCGTAGAGGAGGACTTTTAGTGGCTGCTGACTTTACTCACCTATGAATAAGCACAACCTCAAGTTAGTAATAGCTTCTGTGTAAGGTAAACATAATGTACTTGTGTTCTAGATGCTAAATAGTATATTTGACTTGTTTATGAACACAAACATTCTATTCACACAGTTTGTGTGAGATATTTTGAAAGAATACAAGTAAATCAAATTGTGTGTCAAGATGGACAGAATAGTGTAAAAATGTTGAGCGTCTGAGGTGAGATGTTTTCATACCATCATTTCCTCATTGTCTGGAAACATTTATATATCTAAATATGTATAAAGAGTGATTTCTCCCTGTTCACTATGAAACGGGGAAAAAAGCTAAATATAAGCGAGAAATTTGGTCTATGATGGCAACACTCTGAAAAGCCACAATGCTTAGCATGTTACAGCTGGAGAACATGTGTATGCAACCTTAATCTTAGAGGGAGAACGTTAGATTAGTTAAGGTTTTTTTTTCTCTCCAGTTTGAGGTTCTTTTTAATTTGTGTGTGTATGTTAGAAACGGATGGACATTATTTTGTGTTTTTGATTTCGACACTCCCATCACCTCTTATAGGTATGTGTATGTGTGTTTTGACCACCCGGGAAATGTGCGTTAACAGGTCTTGAAGACTGCTGAGCCCCAGCTAAAGCATTAATGTGAGAATTTAATTAAGGCGACAGTAAAGAAAGCTATTAAAGGTAAGCTGTTAGAAATTAACCAGTCAATCTAGGAGCGTCTAAATTGAATTTTTGCTGAAGTGTCCAGCGTTCACCTCATCAAATCTCATCTTCTCTCACTTCCCCTGACCCCTTGGGTTCAATTTAAATGTGACTCCTTGTGTGTGTGTGTGTGTGTGTACCTCTGTGTCTGTTAGTACAACACAACTTAAACGTGTAGGCTGTTGTATTATCAAGAATACAGAACTCAATCGAGAAAGCACTTTAGCAATCCAATTAAAAGTCTTTGGACAATTTCTGCTCTTCATCCTCCCTCCTCCTCCCCTGCTAATAATAAAACAACACACACATCCTTTTCCCCTCTCCCCACCTTGTCTTAATAATGAAACTACTTAAAAAAGACACAAGGGTTTTAAATGAAAGTTTTAAAAAGGAGTTGCATTCTTCCTTTTTTTCCTCTTATTTGCCATTACTTCATTCTGCCTCTTCACACGGGAAAGGCTGACTTAGATTGTGAAGTCATTGATTGAAATTAAGCATATGCTGTTTGAACAGGCATCACAGACAGTGAGAAGACTTGTCTCCTGTTAATCTGGCTCCTCACAGAAGGCCAAATTAAACAAAGTGTTATTTCAGTAGTGGATTTGTGTTTGTGAAGGGTGTCGATAGCGCACACCTTAGTAATTCTCTCATTTGTCTTCAATTTCCACTGCCATAGGAGACAAGATACACTGTAGTCTGTCCGTTTCCCATGGCAACCCCACTACATGTTCAGATGAATTCTGAATCCCATAATACCATTGGCATATTGACCAGGTTGTGGGTGTAATTACCTGTTCTGTCTCCATGGTAACATACATAAAACATAAAAGACTTTTATTAAATTAGCCCAGTGGGTCAGCATTTATAGAAGAGGTGTCTGGAGAGGCAGACTACACAGGCTGGTTGTACATTTCAACACAGGGACATAGGGCAAACTTTTCCAAATGTGACATAAGTTGATGGACTCTTTGGGCAGCAGAGTAATTCAAATATCAGGATTAAACTCTCCTGACATGTAATACGTGGCAGAACTTTATTAAAATACAGCATTAGGCCTATGTATCAATGGAAAGCTGAAAGAAAGCTGAAAAGCTTTTTTTCATACAAGCTTGCATAAATTTGAAGTTCATATCTTAGTTTGCTCTCACTTTTGTTATTTATGTAAATGTATATATATATTTATTAAGCACGGGCTTATTATTAATATTTGTTATTAAGCATGCTGTAATATAAAAAAGGACACATTTCAGTACTTTTTAATATAAATTATACTCAATGCAATCAGTAGTATGACTCTTAGTTTTAAGGACAATCTGTGGTTAGTCAGCTGAGTTGTCCAGTGTCAGCAGAAAAAAAGATTATATCGGGCCTGCGCAAATCTTTTTTGGTTTTATCACGACTACAAAACGTAAGTCAAGTCAAAAATAAAAAAGTCTTTAATTTTGCACATGATATAGTTGTAGTGCTACACAAAAAGAAACAAAACCAGACAATGTAGAATAGGAATAATCACATGAGCACAAAGACAAGAGGATTTTTACAACACCTGCTACAACATCAACTTCTGTAGCTTAGTTACCTCTATTACTTAAATTGTCCCTGTTCTTAATGTCAGTAGAGGGTTCCTTTGACGCTTGACATTTGAATTGTACCCCAGTGGAGCTCATTGCCTTCGTTTTCAGTACACTGATCCTGAAAGCAACGTAAAATGTCTGCTCTCTTTCAACTTTATTAACTACATGTAGTTTAAACATTAACAGGGATACGTACTGTCTCCAAACAGCAGCTTAATGTAGATGGAACAGCAGCGATAACTGATTTTTTTTTTCATTTTTCTTCATATCATTGTGCACCGTCAGGGCAAAAATAATACATTTTTTCTTATTATTTCACTTCTGGCATATCAAGTTCTAAAGCATCGAATAGAGCTTCTTAAAGGGAATAATGTTGTAGTAATGGCACTGTTGCTTAAAAATAAGGCTACAGATGGCAAGCCACATAATTCTTTAATTATACTCTCCAGAGGCTTTTTTTTTCTTTCAGACATATTTAATTTGAGACTTCTGACTTAGAGCTTTCACCCATGCATTGTAGGTGTATGGAATTTAGTTTTTGGTACAATTTTTATAATGGTGAATAATAGATCTAGAGAAAATTAAGTAAACTGAGCAACTTTGTTCATAACAATTCACAACTTTGGAATAGTATATGTATAGTTTCCATTTGAACAATTTGTACGGATAAAAAAATTGTGAAGAATTGACAAGTAATTTCAGATAGATGTTTCTGTTCTTTCTTTGAGTTAGCATACATCTGCACATCCTCCCTGTTGAGAGAGCGGTAAGTACTACTGTGTTCCTCCCCAGTCACAAAAGCAAAATCAAAAACTCTAAAGTGTTCTCCTACCTGGTAGTGAGTCAAAGTAAAAAAAAAAAAAGAAATATTAACGTATTTCACAGATGGACAGTGAAAATGTGAAAAAGACATTCCCAGCATGTTGTCTCAGCAGAATCTGTATTTTTGATAAGCAAAGGAAAATACAACTATTTAAATCTTACTAAGAAAACTGAGCGTTTATTCTGCTCCGACTGGCCCCTCAGGGCTTCCACAGACCCCAGGAGTATAGCAACTTGGATATCCAGGTAACCTGCATTCAGTTATGGTAACAATGTCCCCATTACTTACACATTAAGTACATAACTTAATCATTTCATTCAGGCTAATCAAAAATACTGATTAATGTAGCTTTGAGATGAACTTTATTACTTGATTCCCTATCAATTTCTCATCATTTTGCTCATCAGACAAAAATGTGTTCAGTAAATAACTTTATTTCGGATCTTGTCGTTATTTACATAATTTTTCCACATTTCACGGTTGTGTTTGTTTGTTTAAACAAGGTGCTGTTTGAAGGATATTTCTTCCGTTCAAAGCACTTCTTGGTATGTGAAATTTGAGTCTTATGTTAATTTCTCTGTCCACAGAGTTTCAATGATGTGTAGTCAGAGCAACTGTAAGCCATGGCAATGCTTGCACTTCTGGAGATGGTCCATTTTGGAATTTCAGATCTTTCTATCAACAAGCAATTTTACAAGACATCCTACTTTTATCCTTTAGCTTTATCATAGCGAGTGGGTTTTACCAGGAGAAAGAGAATAAAGCATGTGTGTCTCTGTGTAACAGCAAGTTTATCTGTGTCCTTTCTACATTACTGTACATAGATCAGTAGACTTGACCGAGTCAGTTTGCTGTGCTCTCCCCACAATATGTCTGCTCTGTTTTGACGTGCAAGAAAATTCACTCTGAAATTCAGTGAAATTCAGTCTGTATATTTGTGTGTGCACATGTGACCTCGTGCGTTACTGTCAGCATCAGATGTGTGATGAATCTAATGGGTCATGCAAGTTATTCTTATGCATCACAGTCAGCAATGGAGATGTACAAAAGTTCTCTGTTGATTTTCAAAAACTTTGCACTTCTGCCTCCCATTCAATGCCTTGATTAAGGCTGTCATGTGTATCAGCTGGCTGATTATGGCTGTAAGTCCTTATTTCACAGAACCCCGTCTACACACTGCTTCACGACAAAAAAGAACAACATCCTGGCTATTTTACTTGCTAAATAGGTACTTTGGGGAGTTTTCATCTTTCTTTTTTTTGTCAGGTTATTTGTACTTTTACATTGTATTCAGAAACATAACGCTGGTAATTTTATTTATTTATTTTTCTAAGGTTGTGAATTATTTTTTTTGGTCAGTATCATTTAATTGAAGTTGCTTTCATGTGCCATTCATTTTAGAATTCAAGTTGGTCATCAGGATTATCACAATATGATATAGATGGTTTGGAAACTCATGATTACGAAACCATTTAATCATAGCATTTTTGTGAAAATGATATCAGATGTCCAAACTATTACTTTTTAAATTATTATTTTGTTAAGTGGAATTTGGATATAGAATTGAGTAAAACATCTGCATCAATTGTATGCTTTTTAAGGGTTTTCTGTAACAGATGTGATGATTTATTATTTCTCTCTATTGAATATGAGCCTTCTTCTGATTGACTGCCATTATCAGAGTTGGGTGTCATAGGCATTTTGTGAGAGTACAGTATGTGCAGCTGCCTTCTATTGGACTGGCACATGGCTCTAAAGTAAATAACAATTAACTTGGATCTGCTTTAATGGAACTTTTTCTTAAATTCTTTGTAGTACAATATTGTAGATTGAAATCTTGCTTACAATATGTTCAGAAAAACGAGATTTGAGAAAACAGTAATAGATTTCTGCAAAACACTAAAAATGTTCAATTTAAGAGTTGATTGATATCCTTTAGCCCTCATACGTCAACAGAAGTGTAACATTTACAAGAGAAACAATAGACAACCAATCTACACAAGTATTTAGAAACTTTATTTTTTTACTTTAACTTTAAAATTTATGAAGAGACAGCAACACATACCAGATGTAATGCTGAAAGTTGTGTAGTACCAATGTTCCTGTGTGCTGGTGTGTGATTGATCAGAAAAGTTGGAGTGCAAGACAGCTGCTCATTCTTTGTTTATGTCCCAGACTAGCCACTTATTGTGTTCTGTAATTGTGTTAGAAAGAGAAGTCTGAAGAACAGACAAGGTGTTTTGCACAGCTCCAGTATAAAGAAACAGGGCCTACAACTACTAAAATGGTAGAGTTTATATCATCTAAATAGTAATTAGTAGCAATTACAGAGCTATCACATATATGTCACTTACCTATTAACATATCTATTTTACAGAGATAAAAGAATGAAGCAAAATTCTTGACAGCAGGATCAGCTCACTTGTGGTTTGATTAATGGCTGCTTTGAAGTAGTTCTGTTGCAGCTGTTTCAGTAGCATAAGCAAAAACTCTCTGCTTCAGCATCTCTGCTTCACGAGCAGATCATGGAGAAGAAGAACAGGCACTTTTCCACTTGCTGAAAATGTATTTTATGTCTTCTTGGTATGACTGATGCCACTCTCAGCGTTACTGGCAAACTAACATCACACAGCTCCTATTAGAACTGTATAGAAGCTGAATTATTGCTGATTTCTTTACTCTAAATACTAAAAGCATGTCTTCATATGTGATTGAAATAAGACTTGCTAAGGCTGGTTTTGGAGAGTGGGATTAATTTGTGATTTCAGGCAGTTATTGGCTGCATTTTTGCAGTATTACAAGTGTTTCAAATAATTTCTACCTTCCTGTCTCTGTCGTCTCATGTTTATTCTTCTCCAAAGCTCATAAAATCAATCAGTTGAATCAATTTTACCACAGGAAGAGTTGTTTCTGTTTGTGCTTCACTGAGTAGGGAGAGCTGGATGAGAGGACTTCACAAGGAGTAGGGATTGTGGGAGTGAGTCAGAAAAAAAAAATGTAATCTCTCATTGTTTCTTTCAGGTGAAATGCTCTTTTTGCATGCAAATGGTTTGCTACAAAGTATTGAAAATTAACATTCTAGTCGTGAATTTGTTACTTTATGTCACATATGGCCCAGATTCTCAAACTGAGAGCATGTACTGATAAATCAAGGGCACAATTGCAAATCTGCGGTGTTGGACTGCTAAGTGAGAGCACAGTTTATCTTAATCTTTATATCATAATAACTTTGAATTAGTAACAATACCTAGGCTGGATCAATGCCAAATCCATCTTTCATTCAGTCTAATGGTTGTTTCATCACTGAATCCTCATTACTTGAAAGATAAGTTTATGGATCATTCTACCATGTATCCACTGTGGTAAATGTTATGAAAATGCTGAAAAAATTAATAGTAATTTATTCTGTTTCTGTAACTTCAACAGAAAACAATGTTGTTTTCTCAAATTGAACACTACTAACTCCAACAGTGATTTGATCATTCCTTCTGACCACTCATAAAAAAGGATGGCATGGTAGTGCTTCAAAAGTCTATACTTCACAACTATTTCAAAGTTCAGTCCACACGTATCAAAACTGAACACGTTAAGGTATATAGTTCACCATTTTAAATTCTGAACTAAGTTCATAGTCCCAGTCATGAACTGGCTCCCATTCCTTTCTCACTTTCTTACAGCCTGCTCTAAATGCTCCTCCTTATATGGCACATAGTGTTATACATAGTGTCCATATTTCTACATTTATGAATTTTACTATTAAGATACTCAAAGTCAGACTGTGACAGAAAAAACATGTTTGAGTGCATAGCCTACTTTAATAACAAAATTTAATGATTCTAAAAATGAAATTTAAAAAAAGGAGCAACCTCAAAAACAAGCAGCAACAGCAGATTGTCATATACCTAAAAGGAACCAAGAGAATAGCAATCAGCTATGTTTAAAACAGATAAAATCATACTTAGTTGAGTTGCGTGACACAGAAGAGGACTGAGTCGAGGAATGTCTGCGCCAAGGCCAAAACAAAGTTCATCTTCTCCTCCAGCTTTGTACTGCACAAAGTCGTTTGTTATAGCCTCCACATTCACCTAGCACTGCTCAATCTCTTTTTTCACTCTTTTATAGATCTCATCTGAAAACTCCTTATGTTTTGGTATGGCACTTTTTGTCAGTTTCTATCTTGCTGTCTGCTGTTGGAGTATTGCTGCATATTTTTTCACATATCTACGATGACACATGATTGTAATGGTCCTAATGTAGTGTTTATTCGGGAGTTTTGTCTGTCTGCTGGAGAAATAATTTCAAGGCCTTGAGCTTCTACTGGAGAGTGCATCTATGGGGTTTGTTCAGGAAAATTTCAACAAGATACGTTCACTGTCGATAAAACTTAGTTGTTCAATAACTTTTTTCTGTTGAAGACTCCAACATGCAGTTAGATTCCCAGAAAATATGAATGGCGGTCATGAATGTGCTCATTTTAACACTTTCATGCAAAACACTGACTGTCAGTTTCCAATAGGAGTTACTGCCTGATATGAGTGGCACATGAGGATAAACGATTTACAACATTAAACATTTGCTTTAAACATTGTATTAGAATATATTAGAACATCATATAGAAAGCTTACATGAACATAAACCACAAATATTATATATATATGTATGTGTAATTATCTTATCGATTATATATTATCTATCTATATACTGTATATATATATATAGCTGAGGATTTGAAATTGCTCTGTGAAGTTACCATGATGTGCACTCATATCACATGAATCTTAAAGGAACTTTTACAAAACAAAAAAAAACTTGGTCTGGTACTTTAGGACTGGAAATGTATATGCTGTTGTCTCATATTAGACACTAAATATCTCCATGTGTTACTGTGTTACCAAGTTTTTATGTAAACCTCAGGAAAAGCTTGAACATGTTCATATTTCTGAAATAGTATGCACTCATTAATTTCTATATAAAAAAAGAAAGATTAGATTAAATGGCCCTGGTGATTTGATGATAACTGGGGTAAGACAAAGAAGTTGGATTGGCCAATGACTGTTTTGGATTGGACAGCCTATGAGAATGTGGTAATATTCTTATCAAGTGCCAGGATTGGTTGTTTTTTGGAAAACTCCTTCCCTCTTAGATACACTGGAGCCAATCACACTAGTTTTTTATGATAGGAGTGTACGACATGGACTCCTACACCCACGCAGACACTCACACACAAGGATCCAGGTTATTTTTTGTCACAAGACATGAATATAAAATTATTATGCAGTAGCCTCACACAAAAAACCACCACATCATAAACCTAATTTCAAAATGTTTCAATGCATATTTTAAAGCATTCATCTGATATTTATAGTTACGTATACTCTTTGGTCTCTTCTTGCAACCCGTTTAAACAATTTTTTTCAATAAACTGATGTGATTTCATGGTGTACAAACGTAGGACGACAGTGTCTACACAGCTTGAAGCCAAACCATATCAAGTTACACCTGATATGCAATACAGATACAGTCTATAGAAAAAAAAGATGCTATTTATACTACACTTGGCGTCTTAGCTGTTTGAGGAAGTCTATGCATAAAGATAACTCATTCATTAATTTGGCATGTTTATCAATCCTTTCAGATTCAGATGAATGCTCTCACTTGTGGTGTCAAGTGCCGGGGTGCAAAGTGGGTATGATATACTCCAAGGACAGTAGAAAGTGGAGGGGTTGACTGAGGTGGTACACCTGTAAAGCAGTAATGTTGGTGTCTCGAGGTGAGCTCAGGGGGTACAGAAACCTCCCATGGAACAGAAGGGAAAGAGCTCATTAGAACTTGACTTTCACTATGGATTCACCATACATATAAGTGTTCACCCACTAATAGGAAACATGAGCTGGGTTAAGGAGCCAATGTTGTTAAACTACCTTATGTGGGATTATGACTAAAAGCATCTAAGTCAGACTCCTGCCAACATGTAAAAAAACCGAAGTGCAAGGGTAATTTAGTTGGTCTTGGATACATAGCAGGCGCTGGCTGGCAAGTAGAATAATTTACAACAGAGCTGGGTTGTGGCCAGGGGATAGGGTCAGCTTTCTCTTATCATGCACCACATATTAGTTGAGGAACTATGACTTAATCAATCATGACCCAATTCTGCAATATATGCGAAGATGTACATATATGCACATACATACATATAAAAAAAAAGCCTTGCCTTTCTTGTGGGTGTTCGCCCTTTGTACCAGAAGCTTGAGCCTGAGGGTTCTATGCAATACCTTAACTATTCCTACAACTACAATCCACTGCACTCTGGACAGAGATCTCTGATATTGTTCCTGAAATCCCATTTTGGAAGAGTCACACTGTAATAGCATGTGAGTGAATGAATGCTTGTGCACACATGTGTTTGTCAATTACAGTAAATTCTAAAGGCTCCACATGAATTGTGTATAGTGATGGGGGGAGGGGGCCACAGCAACATCTACTCCAGAGATCAGGAGCAGACAGTAAATATCCCCAGGCCCAGGCAACCAGTAACCCCCATGAGGTAAGGAAGAGATAAACCAGACAGCCCACCACAAGAAAGCCATGCTCCAGCCCAGCAGACAGAAGAGGAAGGCCCCAGGTAGAGCCCCCACAGTCACGGAGCGAAGGAGCGAGGGAACCGTATGAAGGGTGTTATATTATTAAGTTCAAAGATGATTATTTCACTGTGTCTCTACTTAACAGTTATGACCCTCATCAAAGCCCAGTAGTGACAGAATTCACTTACTTGAATTACTGTGAATCTTCTCACTGGAATATTAGTGAATCAGAAGCAGAAACAATGATTGTAGAGTTTTGGAAGAATTCAAATTTCTTCCTTCCAGTGAGGATTCATGATCAGGTTGTTCTGTTTGTGCAGCAAGTATCTCGTCACCGAAACTGATAATTACAGTAGATGACATTTGACTCTCATGTTGAAGCTGTATGATATAAAGCCAAGCAGGACCTGTACTTTAATTATAACCATTGTCATTTTGATATAGATTAAACACTTAATGAAAATTCTCAAGTTTTGTTTTACTGAATGTGCTCTAAAATTCCTATTTATCAACTGATTTTTACTTTTAGAATAACTGAACACTTTTTTTTTTCTCCAAACAGCTAAGAATTACAGCTGTCAAAGTTTCAAAGACAGTCAGCAAAATGCCAAAGAAAATTTTTCTTACAGCTTTAGGAGTCTGGCAGGCAGGAATCTCAATATGTAATTGATTCCTTTATCCTTTATCTCTTTTTCTATTTTTCTATGTTTTTTTTCATTATCAGTTTATTTAGTACTGTAACAAGTTCTCTTACATGAGAGGACAGATTTACCCTAAGTGACATGGACTATACTATCCTTGGATTGATTTTAAGCAATCTCCTGTATAATTTCTTGTATATTTAAAAGAACAATTCATCATAAGCCCTCTTTACACATGAGATATACAATTTCATGGCTTCATTAATTGGCGTTTGGTTACTTTTCTGTTGAAGAAGCAGCTGAAAGTATCACTTTTCTACCTGTTCAAGCTTGTTGAACAGTGTATTACTTGTGAGGCTTTCATAGCACTACCATAACAGAATAACTGTTATCAACTTGAGAAAATCAAAATAATTTTCCCAGAGGACACAGTCACCATCTCTGCACAATCCCCGTTGTTTGTCAGATGAAGAGGTGCAGCACCACACAAAATCATTCAGTCATTTCCTTTACAGGTACAATTTTCTTATAACAACATATTGTTTTGCTATAAAAAAAAAAGTTAAGAAACAAAAAGCTAATAAACAGGAAGCATTGTGTTAAACAAAACTGTGATTGTGAAATTTTGGACAAAACATTTTATTTACTTAATAATGCAACCTGCAAGATTTCTCTGAACAACTAATCATCTGTCAAATTAACCCACTGCTACTGTTCGTTCATGTCACTGCTGCAGTTCAAATTTGTGCCATGTTGAATACTTGACTTGATCTAGTCAAATTGAGAATAGGAATCAGTGCATATGTGAAAAGGGTTTTAATCTCATGAAGAAATGTTGGCAATGGATATCATCAAGCTTTGAACCCCAAATAGTTCAAATTGCACAGGCCAACCCATAATAAAAAAGATAATAATGATAATTAAAGTTGCAAGCAGCGTTGATTGGGCCCGAGCACGAGTGCACATCGGGGTATATGCTGGACTCTGTCCGATACGCACCACACAGCACAGCCGTCTGTCAAGTGTAGAGCAGGATTTGAGAATCCCAGTCAGGCGTAGTACCGCCGGATGTAAAAAAGGGACATTCATGGCCACCAGCAAGTAATGCCATAAACATATGTAAATTTGGTCATATGTATGCGTTCTGGTTGGAACCCAAGTGCATCTGAAGTCTGGGGTAGATTGGACAATGTATGTGGGAGTTATAAGCTTCTTTGTTTTTCATGGCGAGCAATGGCCAGTCCTCGAACTTTGAGGTTTCACCACGTCCACACCCTTTAACGATTGAGAAAGATTTCCATAACTTTTAGTCCCCCATGACTTAAGAGTAACATGGCTAAGTTTGAAGCCTGTAGCATGAAATGTGTAGGAAACGGGCAAAAATGGCACCAAAACGCATGTTCCAATCAAAATGGCCGACTTCCTGTGGACCTGGCACCATGGTGTCTATATGCATTTTTGTGCATCTGGGCATGATGAAGGTGTGTACCAAGTCTCGTCAGGGTACGGCAAAATGACCCCATTCGTTTGGCGTAATTACAATGTTGTAGGTGGCGCTAGAGAGCCATTTTGCGCCGCTAATGTTCACAAACGCCAAATTGCGCTGTTTCCCCCCATGACTGGCGTCCCTGCCAAAATTGGCGTGGTTTGGAGGAGGTTTCATAAACAATAATAATAACGCCTTCAGGAACAACTTCACAGCTCGGGCCCTAATAATGATACAAAAGAATACCATGGACAAATAAAGTAGGACTGATTGGATGCTGTGACTAGTGTGTATGCATGTATGCATGACAAATAAATCTGATCTTCATCTGATCTTGATCCATTGTATAGGATATGGACATAGGTTTGGATGCAGTCATTGATGGGAAAAATACTTTTAAAGAAGAGCTTTTCTGAGAGAAAACACAAACAATGGGAAGAATACAAATTATTGACCAAAAAGGTGTAAGCTTAAGCTTATCACACCTACATTTTTTACATAAAACATATTCTAAATGGCAACAGTTCTCAAAATAGATTTCACCATTACTACCCCCAAAGATACAGTATTAGTGTATAATTTTAGAATCTATAATTATCTATCTAAAAAAATGTATATATATATATGTTATATATATCTGATATATTATTTATATAATACATTTATTTATGTATTTATTATAACTCAATTTTTGTATTTTCCCCACTGGGAGATGAATGAAGTATTTTTCGATTCTATTCTAGTTTATTCTTTTCTATTCTGAACAAACATTGAACTTGGGCAGAAAAAAATGTTTCATAAACAATGGTTATCATTTTTACATTTGTTTACAACCTGATTTTTTTCACCTAGTGAACAACACAATCTTAATTCCTCATCACAAGCGCTCCACAAATTTATCCAAAAGATATACATCTTTTCTGAATAGTTGTCCTGACCATTGCTTTTTTGTGCATACCTTTTCCTCTGACTTTATAATTTAATAATATTTCTTAATAATTTTTGTCTAATTAAAAAAAAAACTCAATACAGTTTGAAAGGAGATTATTTTATGCTTTGTACATTTTTGTACTTTATCAGTGGAGTGCTGAGCTCAACTAAATTGTAAAATTTTAAAGCGTGTAGTTTAATGAATACATTGTTTGGTTCATATTAATGTGATCCATTCAGAATTCTTACAGCTTTCTTCTATAGTGTATAAACTGGAAAAGTGCTGGTTTGTATGTGTTTCCCAAAACCTCTACACAGTAGGTCATATTTGAACTCCACTGGCTGCCCTTAGCCGTCCGCATCAAATTCAAGTCACTGATGTTAGCTACAAAGAGCTTAATGGAACGGCTCCCATCTACTTGAATGCTCTTACAAAGGCTTATGTCACAACTCGGTCCCTCCGTTCGTCCCAGGATTGTCGTCTAGCAGCTCCTACACCACGCCTAAGACAATCCAAACTCTTTTCATGTGTCGTCCCACGATGGTGGAATGACCTACCGAGCGCTACCAGAACAGGGGCGTCCCTGTCTATCTTCAAGAAGCTCCTGAAAACCCAGCTCTTCAGAGAGCATCTCCTATCCCAGCACTTACCTTGTACTTCCCTACCCCCTCTATCTCTGCACTTTATCTTTCTGCACTTCTTTCTATGCCAGCACCCTATCTCTACTCTGTCACCTCTGACATAGTCAGACTAGTGGGTTCCTTCTATGTAGTTTATTGTTAGCTTTATATAGCTTGTTAAATCTTCATTTGTAAGTCGCTTTGGATAAAAGCGTCTGATAAATACAGAAACATAAACATATATGGAACTAGGGGCAATATAGCATGTATAATGATTTTTGTATTTAAAATGTCTTTAGTTTTACATAATATTTTAGAGGTTTTGGACATTTTTGTTTTTACATTGTTTATGCCTTCAAACTTAATTCATAGTCAATCATTACACCCAAACATCCGGTTTCATACATGCTTTCTATGTTTAACATCATTCACCATAATTTTGACCTTTTTTCTTTTTCATTTGACTGTTAGTTAGATATCACGAATTTTGTTTTGTCATAATTTAGTGATGATGTATTTCTGTCAAACATTTCTTTAAAACTGTCAATTTCCTCATACTCTAAAATTATTCCAAAACTTTTAGTAGAGCAATATAAATTAGTGTCATCTGCAACAAAGTGAACTTTAGCATCTTAGACATATTACAAATGTCATTTATGTACAGTATAAACAGTTTAGGGCACAGGACAGAACCTTGTGGTACCCCAAGTTAACTATTATTAAAGAATGTGCTATCCCTCTAATACTATCTCTCCAGATTAATCTGTAATCAAGGCTCTATAATATCAATGCTTCAAAGTCAATAAGCAATATATTGCTTATCATGGAAATATACCTTTTTAAAAGGACTGACTGCAAATGTTTGTCAATGGTTTTACGATACATTCTAAAATATTTTTACCAGCCACATATTAATTCCAGTCCAGTCAGTAGCGACTTTTTGTTCTTACATTTTTTGACAATGTTATTTCTTGAAAGTAAAGAAATGGTAAACATAGTAGTGAGGAAGTTTAGCAAAGTTTAGCAAAGCTATCCTACGAGGAAAATTAATCTGATTAATTAAAGCTACATAGAAAGATTAGCCTGAACTATTTTTTTTAAATATTAACCATCAAAATTACAGCTACGTTTTCTAAATTCATCAATAAATAAAACAATAAATCTCAAACATTACAAAACACTGTCATCTCTTAGTACAATTATCTAATTGAATCAAAAATTTATAAAATGTTTATACGCAGTAAATAATGTTATATAATGATTTCATCAATGTAGCTTTATCTGATCATTTTTGTGTTTTCTTCGACTTGTCTGTTACACCCAAACCAGCAGTTGGGTCTGCAGTTATTCAGGGAAGACTCATAAATGACAGAACAGGAACACAGTTTATGGAAATTATTTGGTTTGAGAACACCCCGTGTTCTAATGTTGATGATCTGTTGAATTCTTACACATCAAGTCTCTTAAATGTTTTGGATACCATTGCTCCTGTCAAGGTTAGAATGGTTAAAAGTAGGCAAAGGGCGCCATGGAGAAGAGAAGAGTCGGTCAGGGCACAAAAAAAAGGGAGTGCTGGAGAGCCGAACAGAAATAGTGCAAGTCAAAGCTCCAGATTCATTATGAGGTTTACAAAGAAAAGCAATGTACACATTCCACACCTGTCACTTACAAAACAGTCAAAGAGATCATCTGCAGTCTGAGTTCATCAACATGCTGCCTTTGAGTTGCCCACTAGATTTCTAAAGTCTGTGCTGAGCAGTTTGTTACCACAACTCACTCATCTAGTCAACATCTCACTCCAGACTGGAACATTTCCAAAGGCCTAAACTGCTGTCTTTAGGTCTATTTTAAAGAAGAGCAGTCTTGATGCCACAGTACTGAACAACTACCAGCCCATATCAACCCAGCCATTCTTAGGCAAAGTCCTAGAAAAAGTTGTAAACCAACAGCTTTCTGACTTTCTCCTGTCTAACAATGCTTTTGATACTTTCCAATCAGGCTTTAGGCCCCACCACAGCACTGAGGCAGCTCTGATCAAGGTGACAAACGATATCCGCCTGAAGACAGACGCAGGCAAAGTCTTGTTCTTAGTTCTGCGGGACCTGAGTGCTGCCTTTGACACAGTTGACCATGAGATCTTATTACAGAGTGGGTGGGAATCTCTGGTAGTACTTTAAACTGGTTCCAGTCCTATCTCGAGGACAGGAAGCATTTTGTTGAAATTGGTAATTGTGTCTCAGACCAAATAGCTTTGACCTGTGGGGTACCCCAGGGGTCCATCCTGGGACCCTTATTGTTCAATCTATACATGCTCCCATTAGGCGAGCTAATATGCAGCTATAATGTGTCCAACCAAAACTATGCAGATGACACTCAGATCTACGTGCCACTGACAGCAGGAGAACACAGGCCTGTAGATACATTGTGTCACTGCATCGAACAGATCAGTGTGTGGATGCAAAACAATGTTCTCCAGCTAAACTCAGACAAAACTGAAATCATTGTCTGCGGCCCACAGAAACAAAGAGAAAGTGTTATCAGTCACCTGGAGACGCTATCTCTAAAACCTAATAATCAAGTTAGAAATCTAGAGGTAATATTGGACTCAGACCTGAACTTTAACAGCCACATTAAATCAATAACATCAACAGCTTTTTACCATCTAAAAAACATTGTCAGAGTCAAAGGAATAGTGTCTAAACCAGACTTACTTATCCATGCATTTCTCTCCAGCAGGTTAGAGTACTGTAACGGTCTTCTCACTGGGCTCTAAATGGGCTGTAAGACAGCTGCAGTACATCCAGAATTCTGCTGCTCGAGTCCAGACTAGAACCAGGAAATACGACCACATTAGTCCAGTGCTCAGATCTCTGCACTGGCTTCCTGTCGCTCAGAGAATAGACTTTAAAACAGTTCTGCTTGTGTACAAGTCTCTTCATGGTCTAGCGCCAAAGTACATCTCTGACATGTTAGAGCCATATGAAGCAGCTGGGACTCTGAGACCCTCAGGGAGGGGTCTCCTGCTGGTGCACAGAGTCAGGATTAAACAAGCTGAGGCTGCGTTTCAGGTTTATGCTCCTAAAATCTGGAACAGTCTTCCAGAAGATGAGAGACAGGCCTCAACTCTGACAATGTTTAAATCCAGGCTGAAAACAGTTTATTTAGCTGTGCATATGACAACTGAAGGTATTTTATCTGCACTTTTCGTTTTTCATTTAATTCATTAACGATTATTTTTATTCTTTCATGTTTTTTTTGCCATCTTGTGATTTTATGTAGCTGTAAAGCACTTTGAATTGCCTTGTGTACGAATTGTGCTCTACAAAAAAACTTGCTTTGCCTTACACATGCTTTATCATGAGTTACACTGTGTATATCTACAGCTTATAGTCCATTAAGATTAATGACAAAAGCATTGCTTACTATCATCTGTTGCTAACAATGCTACACTGCTAAATGGTTTTCCTCTTGAATCAATAGAATAACAGTCTCTACTTATATAGAGAGCTAGAGTGTTTTTTGTATGACTGGAGGATAAGCTTCATTATGTTTGCGTTTACTCCGTAAAATTGGGCGACTTGGAACTTGGGACAAAAGTGTAAAGATCTTGTGTGTGGTAATGCTGTGGCACAGACAGCGGAACTGGAACTAATTAAATAAAAACGGAGAGGAAGAAGGGTAACATAAGACGGGTCTTTTCGGCCAAAGTGTCTCAATGCAGACTTAAGAATTGTATTTTTATCCTTTTCAGCCAGAATTCGGCACCTTTAAATACGATCAACAATCGCTTTGTTCCCTGCAAAATAATTCTTCTGTATTCAGAAACCAGTGGGGCCACAGATATGTGACATTTACAGACAAGATAAATTTAAAGAATTTAATACCCAAATAAGGATATCAGATTCTCTTCAATTGTGCTTTTCTCTCTCTTTTTCTGCTGTTTTACCTTCAAGCAAACATTATTCCTGGTCAACTGTGAGCTTGTGTGTGTCTGTGTGTATGAATGTGTATGTGTGTACTATAGTTCAAAGGCAACAACAGTCAAAGGCTTCCAGCAGAGTGTGTCAAACTGAAAAATCTCTCTGAACTGTGAATTAACAGCATCTTCCTATCACTTCTCTTTTGCCTGCACTTCCATGCATCCTGTTCATCTGCAGAATACTTTCTTCTGTTTTTCCTCTCCTTCGTAATCCTCTTCACAGTTCTTTGTTTTGTTTTCATCTCATGCTCTATCATTTCTGCTCACCTTTTCTATCTTCGCCTCTTCTCTCCTTTTTTTTTTTCATAATTTCATTCTTTTTGCACCGTCCTTTTTTAAATGTTTATGTCTCCCTAATTTCTAATAGCAGCTGTTTGGATATAATTTAAACCTCTGACTTAGATATTTCTGTTTCAAAAAGATCATAGTTTCAATAGTTGGCTAGTTGACACCAAAGTTGATACTTTTGAAAGAAATATGTTGATGCCTTTAATGATCTTACCCCTTCCTTCCACCAGATGTTAGGGTCGTGAGAATGGTCGTCAGAATCCCCACAGATTTAAGAAACATCACAATCACAGTTGTGTAGTCACGAGTTCTCTTTCTAATTTGATCAATGATCTATCCATATTCAAATCATAGATGCATGGTCCTGACAGCCATTATGCTTTTTCCTTTATTTAACCTGTACCTTTTTCATGTGAGGTGATTACTTTATTTGAAAAAGGTGTAGATGGGTTATCGTAATTTCATTGTGAAATGAACTTGCATTACAAAGAAACAAACAAATTTCTTCTCAATACATATAGAGACAAATGAGACAACCATGTATGCTCACACTCATTCCTTTGGCCAATTAAGAGTCAGCAATTCCACTTAACCTAAAATGCATGTGTTTGGACTGCAGATAGAAAGAGGAGTACCCCAGTGAGAATCCATGTATGCATAGGTGAACATGCAA
Organism: Leuresthes tenuis; assembly: GCF_036924035.1. Lineage (NCBI taxonomy): Eukaryota > Metazoa > Chordata > Actinopteri > Atheriniformes > Atherinopsidae > Leuresthes > Leuresthes tenuis. Next base: position 37,439,734 of record NW_027325358.1, on the reverse strand, counting down.
ACTCATACCAGTCCCAATTGGAGTTGTGTGTCAAAGTAGTAAAGTATTTAATTTCCAAGCTTCTGTCTGTTATTTTCGTGACAGCTTCATAAGTCTTTTAGCTCCACTGTATTCTACCTTGTTTTGACATGTTCTTACTCTTTTAAAGTACTTTTGTTTTGCTTTTATACAGTAAAATTGGGTGTTTCTCTAAGTTTTACTACCACATTAAGTGTTGTACTGGCCTGTCATATATTGGCAGTTTTAAGACTATTGCCAGCTTATTGAAATATATTTGAAAGTGTAAAAGTAGCTTTACAGAGCTTACTGTCAGCATTACCATCTGTTTTCCACAAGGATATACTTCATGTCTCCAGTCTACTTATCAGACTAAAATAACATAAGAACATGCTTCAGGTGGGCTTATGTGTCTCCAACCTTACATTTTCAGTAACTGGAACAAGTCCACTTTTACTTTGCAGTTCATGGAGAAAAAATGAACCAGTCACTGTAAGGGGTCTTCGTCATATTTACTGCAGATACCCCACCATTATTTTTCTCTGTCTGTACATTACACTCAATAAAGTTGCAACATAAAAAATAAAAAATGTAAATGAGCAGTGAGTGCAGACACATGTACATGCGCACACAAATTGTGTTAAATGTTGGCAAACAATTAACTTCCAATTCAGCTTCTGGAATTAGCTAAATATAATTTTCTTAATGACCAAAGTAAGTAAATATTGCATTGTGTATGTATCTATGTATGGTCTATCTATGGTGATTAAACAGCTTTATCACTGCTTGGGATGCATAGCCAACACAGCATGCACAGAACAGAGATAACATTTCCAGTCACGTTACATCTCTCACATGAAAAAATAATTAGGATCTGAGCCATCACGTTTCTGTAGCTTTCCACTCAAGGAGAGGAGTAACATCTGAGAGAGACATTGAGACAGAGATTATCCACAAACTACAGTATAAGTATTTGGAAACAGAAATCTCTGTGAAATTGTGTAGCATCAGTGTGTATATTTCCATGCAGAGCGCTCTCCGACAGTGATCAGAGACCAACAATCCTTTTAGATTTAGATGCTCATTGACACCCTGGAGCTTAACTTTCTAACACAACCTCCTATCTTGAAAATATTACCCGGAGTTTAAATGTCAGAGAGGAAATTCATTTCCACCACCAGATAAATGCATCCAGAAACAACTTGACACAGACCGACAAACCCTGACAAGAGATAATTTAGACATACTACAACACTCCAAGGCCCAGCATAGTAATAAAATAACATAATTCCTCTAAGTTTTGAGTCAAGGCTGCCAGAGAGATACAGTAATGCTGGAAGTTTGTTTGAGCAGTCTTTTTGGGGTTGAGGCATGTCTTTTCTCACTCTGGGGTAAATTACAAAGTAGACATTTATGATGATTTTTGGAAATAAGGAATATCATCAAACTAAAAAAAAGTATTATTTCATTATTTGAAATTATATTTGGATTTACTCTAACTGTCGCCCAGTGTTAGCTGAGATAGGCGACTGCATAATCCACATTTACAGCAATAAAAGGCAGGTTTAAAGATTGTCTTTGCTCTCAGCAAACTTTAATGTCATTTGTATTGGTAGAAGAGGTATTTAAAAGCTTGACTCAAGTAATAGTATTAAAAGATCCCTGATAAAATGAGCAATTGTCACAATGTCGCTTAGTGCTTTTGTTATGGATGGTCAGTCAAAGACTGACAAGAGTAGATAAAAAATACCTTTTTTTCATCCAGGGAAAATAGATTGTGTTTTATGTTTACACAAATGGCATGTAAGCATCTGTTTGAATTTTTTCTACTCACTTTTGCATCATAAAGTAAAGTATGAAGTGCCTTGAGATGACATTTGTTGTGATTTGGGGCTACATAAATAAAACTGAATTGAAATTTAATTGAATAAAAGATGGTTATCAACACTAGCAATAGGTGATAAGAATGTGAGACAAATTACATTTGTCAATAAATGGGAAAAAAAAATTGGCAATACAGAAATACAATGTCATTATAAAAACCCATTTGAGAGCTCAGCTAGCCTTATATCGTGCTTTGACACTAAAGCTCAACTTGGCACTGTCAAAGCAAGCAATAAGGTGACCGTAAAACAAAAGTTTCAAGTTGCCAGCTGGGCCAACTTAAAACTTTGCAGTATATAACATGGCATTCTCTTATTTATGTCAAAGAACTTTTTGAAAGGCAGCAACTTGGTTGACGGGAATTGCAGGCCTAGTTCTTAACCAACTTGTCCAGGTGTTTTTAAGACTGCCCAGTATTCTCATTTGCTTACGCCAGTTTTCCTTCAATTTGGTCTTCAGAGGCCCCTACTCTGCATGATTTACATGCTTTATTGCTGTAGTTTACATGGCTTAAATGTTTGGGTTAACAGGCTTGTGCAGAACTTGAGGACAAGCATCAGGGAGAGATATTTCATTTGAGACAGGCATATTGGAGCAGGGAAATATCTAAAACATTCAGGGCTGTGGCTTCAGAGGACAGAAGTTGAGAAACACTGACTTACACCAATTCAAAAGTAATCTGATTACAAAAATAGTATTGATGTCATTGTATTTAAAGACAGCAGCTATGTATCAGGCTGAGACAGTTGTTGTTCATCATTATCATCATCAACATTACCATCATCTCTATCATCATCACCAATCCTTTCAGATCTGTGCCTGTAATGAGCTCATAACAGCATGAACATGATTACATACCCTCACACACTCCATTCTACACACACAGTGGCACAGCTGACATCTGTCTGATTATTGCAACTTCACTGAAGGGGTGTTGTTATGTGCCCTCCATATATATTTTCCTCTCGCTTTATCACTTCATTTTTTTCTGTCATGGACTGTCTTGGTTCCTTCATTTCTGTATTTTTTTCTCTTTTTAAGACTATTTCTTTTTTCATCACAATCTCTCTCTCCGTGCAGTCTCTGATATCAGGTGTACCTACTGGACTTACACACACACACACACACACACACACAGAACAGGTACAGTGTTACTGGCCCGGTGTGTCCAACCCCCCTCTGTGTTACCTCCTCTGTTTCTTGGCTCTTCAAACAAATGCCCTCTATCTCACAAAATCCAGCCATTCAAGGACACTTCTCCTGCACACATGCACGCCACACACAACAAGGCAGTAAAATGACTCTCCTTTCTGGCATTTCTTTGAGGAATATTACAGGCTTCTTCTCATGTCAGCTTCAGAGAGATGACTTGAGAAATAACTTCCCCACTGCTGAACAATTCACTTATTTGAAGATAGCTCACCAGGGTATTGTGTGTTTGTATGTGCACAAGTATAGTTAAGATCAATTCATAATTCATTCATAATGAAGTCATGAAGTGGGGAAAACACCATCAAATCACTGAAGCCCTGCTTGGCTGTCCAGTTATTTTTCACGTTGGTAGAAAAATAAGTGTCACACTGATAAGGGAAGGCAAGCTTGATACCTTTGCACCCTACCGTAGTGTAGATTGTCTGTTCTATCGTTTAAAAACAGTTTAAAGAACTTTTTCAGTAAAACTACTGTCCATTATTACATATATTCTATATGTGTCTCAGTTTTTCAAAAGGGAATTTAAAACATCACGAGACAGTATTGTTAGTATCTCAAAGCAAGTAAAAGAAAAAAGAAACATTTTTAACTAGTTCCAAGTTTGCTGTAAAAAGCATCAACTGTTCTCATCTCATCCCATGAAGAAAGGAATTAAAAGCACAGCAAACTATGCTGAGTGTCAATAGCTTCGGTGCTTTTTTGCGAATCTTTACAGGCCATGTACCATGCAGGAATGCAGCTCTGTTCTGTACTCTAACTCTAGCCTAAACCCTTTGCTGTGGGAATTTTACAGCATAAAAACGATATGAAATGCTTGAAATGAAAACTTAAAATCTGTGAGGACATGTTGTGACAGATAAAAATAATACCATTACTGAAGAAATAATTGCTTTACTTTCATAAACTGGTGTCGGATTTGACAGGTGGTCAGATTTTCAGCATTAAGTTGGCTGATGTTGCACTCAACTACTGCAAAACTGCTCATAATCTTTTTGTAATTTGTAACTTTCAAATCTGAATGGGAGTGGTGCGTCAAGGTCAATAAAATCAGCAAGCATTTGATGCTATGATGCGTACGTGGTTCCTGGGCAGCTCAGTTCAATTTCTCCTGGCAGGTCCCTTTTCTCTCATTTTCTGTCTTCATGTTGTTCCTTCTCCATCAGATTTGACCATTTGAAGCAACCTTTAAGCAAAACAAAGCAAAATAACAGTCTTGTAACACTCAGAACAGCCCATCAGCATAACAAGTTCTGCAACAAGAAACAAGGTGGGTCTAATTGATTGCTGCTGCCTGGGACTGAGCCTATGTTCAGGTGGCAAAGAGTTAGAACTTTTTGACACCATGTGGAATCTGTTCATCCAGATCACTGTATTGTGTTTGTTGATAGCTGCAGTTGTACTTTTGCTTAAGGTTTAACTGGTGGATTCTGCACACGGCCATTTTTGATGTTCTTGACTGCGTCATTTGATCATCACTAATGTTTGGTTACTGATCTCTGACAGCCAGGCTATTGTTCCTGAACTTAACCTAATTGATGATTAATATTTTATTAAATTTAATTGACATCAAATAGTATCAGTGATACTCAAGTCACTATCAGTTTTCTTAGATATATTTTATAATAGAAGTAAGCTGTTGGTTAAGCAATATTTTAGAGTAGTATTTTTCTTGTTAATTTTAGTCCTACAGCTATACTGACTTTAAACTAAAGGGATTCATGACGACAGACATTTTCAGGAGCTCTAAAAGACCATGTCCATTTAATCATATTTATTCAGATAAACATCTCCTCACTCAGACAGGTCGTCTAACTCAGTACTCTTTTCTTTTTTTGTCTTTATTGTCTGCATATTCTCTTTTCTCCCTGCCTGTGGAAATTTTTCTGACCTTAATCCGGTTCTGTTTCTCTACACTCTGCCTGATCCTTTTTATAATGTGAGTAGCGTCTGACGCCAGTCCGCACAAAGGCCACAGTCGTACACAAAACAATGAGCCAACAGGTGGATGTCTCTTTCTACTTCACATACACACGCATTCACTCATGCACTCTATGGTTGATGGAACAAAGCAGACGTGCGTCTGTGTGATTACTATCTCAAATCCCACATGTCTGTATAGTCATTCATCTATGTGCCATCAGACAGAGCCATGGACACACTTATGACTGCACATAGGCGTACATACATGCACGTTCCTCTTTTTTAACACTCACAAAGTTCCACTAGTTGACTAAAAGTCATATTTTCTATTGCACCTAATCCCCCCTTCTGTAAGTTTCCTTTTTTTCCAATATTTTCTTCAAACTGTACACCATAAAAACTCAAGTCAACTTTGCTGTAGCCTATTATGCTGCCTCCATACAATCAATATGTTATGATTAAACAATTTTGGTCATCAAATTCATTGCCATGAAACGGTGAAACTCTGTGACAGCCAACTTGTTTAAATGAAGAGTATCATTTCTTATTCATGACTGATTATGTTATGGATTATTGATAGTTAAAAGTGGTTCTAAATAAAAACTGGTCTATCAGAGAAAACCTGACGTTAGATTAAATAATTCTACAGGTTCATGCTTACAATTCAGGACAAAATTCTAAGTTATACCCTTCTACTTATGCACAGGGTTGCTGTTTCATTTTGTTAGTGTTGGATTTCAGATGGCAAACATTAAACACTGTTAATTGTATGACATCAGTTATTCACTCAACAAGCAGTGGTAGCTCAGTAGTTTACAGTGAGACCTCACAGCTACAGGAGCATACGTTAGAACCTAGTTCGGCTGGGTGGGCTTTTCATTAGAATTTGTCTATTCTGTTCACAGTTCAAAAACATGCAGTTAGGTGAAATGGAATGCTGTCAATCTGTTAATGGTGTAACTTTCCTCTTTCCCAGTGTGACCTGGAACAGGCACCAGCCTGAATGAGCATGTTAGAGAATTGCTAAAGGATGACAGCATGATCCCAAGATTCTATGGAAGAAAATTCACCACCATTGTACTTTCAAGATGGGATTAGGGTTTACTATGGGACAAGAATGTTAATATGTGCCAGTTGCTCAGCCAAGACATTTGTCTGTGTACATTGTGTATTCTAACATATGCTTATACTAATTTATTGCTGCATATTAGTTCTCAGTATCACTATGAGTCTATTTTAAAAAGTTATATATAAATATGTCTAATCCAGCCATGTTTGTTTGTTACCCTTATCTCCTCCTTCATACTTTATCCCCAGGGTACTTAGACTGCTATCCTGCTGCTCTACACACACACACACACACCCACGCATGCACAGACACACACGTATTCAAAAGAAATTCAGGCAGTCAAAGATAAAACCACACTGAGATACATGAACAGGTATCATGTTTTCCCTTGTACACACAAACAGAGATATGTACTTTTCTCTCAGAATTCTCAGTGCAGGACTGAAAATATAGCTGCATGCAGCAGTGATTGGATTCCACATAGATTGCAACAATGGCATTTGAATTGATAACTTGAAAACTTTCTTCCTGCATAACACTATTATGACCCCACCACACACACATACACAAACTGAATGAACGTAGAGGGGTTACTATGATGCCTCTGTGTGGGAGCTGTCAGTTTGACAGAGCAGTGGTAAAGCTAAATCCAGCTGATTCTCACCCTCTCTTTCTGTTCTCAGCAATACAGAAATCTGTAATTCACCTGTCACTTTTGTACCCCACAGCAAACCCTATCACTGGATGTGTGTGATCATCGCTTTTTAACAGCATTTTCTCTCTCCTTCTTTTTCTCCCCACAGAGTAAATCCCAGCCTACCTTCTCACCAACACTAAAAGTAAGAAAATCGATACCTACGATCTCTCTTCCTTTCTCCTGCCCTTGTGCTGTGCTTTGCTTTGTTTGGTTTTACAAATAGACAGACACACACACCCATAAACCACATGGCAAATACTCTATTCTATTCTTTTTTATTCAATTTATTAAAGAACGGTGAAACACAGAAAATAGACATTTAAAAAATATATGACTGGATTTCTGCATTTGACAGTTTTTCATGCTTTGTCATGTTATAAATAGACAGTAGTTAGATATTGAATTATAGCCTCCCTACTTAGTTTCATTGGCTTCCATCTTATGGAAATGGAATTTGGACTTTTCAGGATTTTTTTAGTCTAAATGAGTATTGTGCGGCTTAAAGTAACGATTCACCAAATTGCATGGCATCAGCTTTTGTAATAAGTTGTCATGACATTTAACCATGAGCATAATAACTTTTGAAGTATTGATAATGAGCCTTAATGTAATGTTGGACATTTTGCAAGAAGAACTGATAAAAACCATAAAATGTAAACATATTCCAGGTTGAAATGCTATATTGTGGCTAACTCATTGTATCTAATTTCGATTATATTTATTCTTATACTTTATATTCATACCTATAACATAGTGTCATGCCGACTGTCAGAATTTTTGGGTAACAAAGAAAAGTATCTGGAACTTTCTCTATCCTTCCTCTGAGGAATGGGCTGCAAGTGACGATGAATGAAATACATTCTTGGTTATTGAACAGCTAGTCTTTTTCATGCAAAGGAGCAAAAGTGTACGAGTTCACTTTTAATCATCTCGTTGAACCTGGACAGAGGAGAAGACAAGTGGCCAGAGAGATATCCAAAGAGAGAAAGTAAGGATTAACCTCACTGGAATAGACATTTAAATTAGTGCTACCAATGTCAAGGAGTATTATATGTTTTTAATTTGACATATACAAAGGGCTTTATGTGTAAAATGAATGACCAGCGTAATCCCATTATGTCCTGGGATGATGAACATGAAAAGAGAAAGATTTGTTTTTTCTCTATACCAGAAAAAGGTGTAAGGATGAGCCTGCCTTTAGACAGACAGTAAGAGACAGGGAAAGCTTGAAAGAAAGAAAAGGAAAAAAGTCCAAACTAACTAGGCCCAGTTGGCTTAATCTACTAAAACTTCAACTGCAAGAAGTTGATAAAAAAAATGTGCATAAAAGTTAGGATGGCTAACATTAGCTGTACTTTATTCCAACAGATCTGACTTCTAGAATTCCAATACAATAGTGGCAGCTTGTTGCAGCTGTTGAATTCACATTGTGTCTCTCTAATAATCTTTTAAAAATTCACTCGATTTTTACTATATTTTGTCCATTCAAACACAAATTTTACATTCTTTTTCCATGCTGGTTTGGATATTGTGATTTATGCTGATACTTAACATCTGCTATGAGTAACCATGACACAGGAGAGTTGTTTATATGTAGGAAGAGCACTACTAGCCCCACTACTGCCTGGACAAAGAGTCAAACAAGTTGTGGAGAAGTTATACATATGGGGCAGGAGCATAAGGAAGAGAAAGTTTAAACCCTCTCTGTGTTTAACCAATACAAGGCTTAGGGAACATTAACTCTTATACCAACATATGGGACTTTTAAACTGCACAGGCATTCAGAAAATAAAGGAGAGATTGCTGTGCAACTTAGCAACATATAGTGTTTTCGTGTACACATTGATGTAAGGGAGAATCTCTGTACCCTGGACACTGAGTTGTTAGCTGTGAGTTTCCATCCCTATTATTTGACATTATTTGATGTCACTATTGTGATGTCATCGGACCACCTGTTGCAAGGCTTCAAACACATCTCCCCAATGCAATCTCTGGAATATTCAACCACACTTGTCTTTCTGCGACACTTTTAACTTTCCAGCACTTGCTAACTGCTTCATCACTAGCAATAATTAGGCACATGGTCTGAAAGCTGTGAATTTTCTCCGATCTAACATGTTGACTACGGTCCATCATTTTTGTAATTTCCCTCTGTCTAGGTTTTACAATTACTGCTGCCATTTTGTCTTCTTAATTTTAGTTTGTTAATTAAAGTGATGTTGATTTGATCATCTTTGTACAAATAAAATCTGAATTATACTGTTCTAATGTTATATGTTCTTTTAAAGGAGAGTTAATCTTGGATCACTGTATTTTTACTGTGATAACTGCAGGTTTTAAAGATGTGGAATCTGGGGTTCCCACCTTTATTGTCCACTCTATTTGTGTCATATATATCATAGTTTGACACATACAGACCAGCAGAAAAGGACTCATGTTTGGTTTTTAGTTCATGGATTCCAAGTGGTGCCCCCTAATTAATTATTGCCATTATTTTTTATTGAATATTAATTCCCATTAATTATTGATTAATTGCTTACCAAATCCCCAACAGAGATGGTGCAGCTCCTGCATGTCCTCCATTAGGCAAGGCAGACTATAATCTGGTACTTGTCACCTCCACCTACATTTCCATTGTTCATTGGCAGCAAGGGAAGTGAAAAAAACTCTAAGGCAACAGACTAGGGTGCACTCACTCCCTTTTTTAAAATTAAGACCCCAGGTTCAGATGAGAGAGTAAGCTCAAAACTGCATTATAAGATAAGATAAAATAAGATGTCCCACAGTGGGAAAATTCACAATGTTGCAGCACCAAGGACAGTAAGATATAAAAAATTGGCATATACATGATTTTACAGTTGTAAATATGCAGAGATTGTTGTATTGGTTATAGAAAAATAAAAAATAGTATACAGTATTGAATGAGTCACTTTAGCAGCCAGTAGATATACAAACGGAATAAGTATGGATTGATATTTACAATGTATTTACAGTGTCCCACCGACTGTACATGGAGATATGCACATGATAGGGATCAAATTGCACACAGTCCTGTTTCTTAACATTCAGTCATAGGTGTTAAGGAATGCCCCCCGCACCCCAAAAGCAGGTAGAATCTGCTCTGACCCTTCCTGTAGAGAGCAGCAGCATGATCAGTCTGGTCCAGTTTATGGTTCAGGTGAACACCCAGGTATTTGTAAGATGTCCCCATCTCAATATCCATTCCCTCAATGTGTGTTCAGTTGAGTTTGGGTAGACGGGGCTGAGTTTGGGACTGAAGGTAGAGAGCTTGATGTAGGGGAGGGGCAGTGAACTAAATGTGCTGATGAGGGGGGTTGTAGCAGGGCTGGCAGGGTCAGGGGAGAGATGGTGGGCTGGTCAAACCTGTTGAAAAACAGATTCAGTTTATCAGCCCACTTCTGATCCCCTACAGCCTGGGAGTCTAGCTCCTTGTACCCAGAGGTTTTTCTGGCCTCTCCAGACTTCGATGATGCTGCTGCAGGTGATCCTCCAGCTTCCTCCTTTAGCTGTCATTCCCTTTCCTGATCTTCTGTCGTAGCTCCCTCTGTATAGTATTTAACTGATTCAAAAGGCATCTTTTTAAGTTTATGTTTATGCATTTAGCAGACGCTTTTATCCAAAGTGACTTACAAATGACAATATAACAATAAAGCTAACATCAAAGCTAAGAATAAGCTACATACAAGAAAACCACTAGTCAGACTCTGTCAGAGGTGACAGGGGTGAGAGTGTACAAATAAAGTGCAGGAATACAGGGAGGCAAAGAAAGAAAGTGCAGTAGAGGGGGTAGGGAAGTACAGAAAGATAAAGTGGGTAGGGATGTACAAGGTAAGTGCTAGGATAGGAGATGCTCTCTGAAGAGCTGGGTCTTCAAGAGTTTCTTGAAGATGTAAACCTGTTCTGGTAGCGATTGGTAGGTCATTCCACCGTCATGGAACAACACATGAAAAGAGTCTGAATAGTCTTGAGCATCGTGTAGGCACTGCTAAACGACGATCATTTGACAACCGGAGTGACCCAGGCTTCATGTAAGCCTTTGAGAGAGCATTCAAGTAGATGGGAGCTGTTCCATTAAACACTTTGTAGGCTAACATCAGTGAATTGAAGTTGATGTGGGGTGGCTCACGGTAGCCAGTGGAGCTCAATGAAGAGAGGGGTGATGTGTTCTTTTAGGCTGATTGAAGACCAGACGCTGCCGCGTTCTGGACCATCTGCAGAAGTTTCATAGTACAGGCTGGGACACCAGTTAGGAGAGCATTGCAGTAGTCAAGGCAAGAGATGACCATAGACTGCACTAGGAGCTGGGTGGTGTGTTGGGTTCGGTACGGCCTGATCCGTCTTATGTTTAACAATGCGAAGCGGCACGATCTAGCGACAGAGGCAACATGATCTTTAAAGGTCAGCTGGTCATCAATCATGACACCCAAGTTTCTAGCTACCTTTGATAGAGGAAGAGATAGGGATTCAGTTTGGATGCAGATGCTGTGGTGTATGGTTGGTTTGGCTGGACAGACAAGCAGTTCAATTTTAGAGAGGTTTAGTTGGAGATGATGGACGTTCATCCATGTCGATATGTCAGAGATTTTGTTAGATCTGCAGGATCTTTTGATTTGTGCCATTTCTTTTCTGCATCTCTGAGGTTGGTGCACAGCGAGTGGAGGGTATCATTGAGCCAAGGGTGGGGCTGGGAGGATTGAGCGAGTTTGGCGGATAGAGAGTCTGACTATCCAGACAAGAGCTCAGCATAGAGCAGAGGGACGCCATGGTATCATTAACCTAAAAGGAGGAGAATTTGTTGGAGGTTTATGTCTATAAAAGGTATGTTAATAAACCTCCAACACATATAGGACTTTATGTCTAGCAACGCCCCTCCGACATCTTCTACCATAAGCACGACAGGGATGGGAAAAGTCAGAATGTGTGAATTAGTGTTGATTTCCTAGATTTACATCTGTTACTAATCATCAATATGCAAGTATATTTTGGTTAGCTAAGATCTGGAAAGATGCACTTGTTCTGAAGAAAAAATGGACCAGACTCAGTAAATAATTCCCTATAATGCCTACACAGATACAATGAGCAGTGCTGCCCAACATGTCATTGGGGTCATCAGGGGGGAACCTCCTTCTTCTTTTTTTTCCCCCCTTGTCTTGTCCAGCATTACGGCAGCAGAATTGTAATCTGAATACCTTTTATGCCAAACAGATTTGCTTTGCCAAGGGAAGGTTTATAAATATAAAGCTCCCCTTGATGCTCATCAACTGCCCATTTATTTATTTTTGTTACAATATTTAACACTCATTTAACACCCGGACCGGACCGGTGGACAAGGAAAGAGGAAGAGCAAAGAAGAAGAAACAGAACAAAAATAGAAAGAAAGAAACAGACAACCATACACCTGTAAAAAAACAAAACAGTAAAAAGCAATCAGAAGCAGGCAGAGAGGGCCAGAAAACCCAGACCACCAGCAGCCCCAACGGAGCACAGAACCCGGGAAGCCCACCGCAGGGACAAACCACGCATCCACCCAGAACACTGCAGAGGAAGCCCCCGGAAAGAGCCCCCATAAGCATAGGGCAGAGGCCCCCCGGGAACCTCCTTCCATCAGTGTTTCGTCTAGTTGGGCCCACGACACCTCCAGGAGGCCAGACAGTGATCACTGGCATCCCAGAGTCACTCCCCTAATGCCAGCCATCACTGCTCCTCACACCACAATAACCATCTTTTTTTCCCACAACCACAAGCTACCCCAGCCTCTAACCAACTGCACACCAGTCATAGAAGGGTGGAGATACAAACCCTGGTTTGGGTAGGGGGTAGAAATAGAAGAGGTAAAGATAAGTAGGAATGGGATTCAAACCCTGGTTCGGGTAGGGGGTAATGAAAGTAAAGAAGGTGCCAGAGGTGGAGGCAGGACAAGACACACTAGCAGATTCAGCAGACAAACTCACCTAAACAGTCCTACAATCACTAAAAATGCCAGCAAAAACAAGGCCATACAGCTAAATTACCTAAAATTCCAACCTGGTTTCAAAAGGCTCACATGGGCCACATCCTCCACTTAAATATATCTTGGATTTCTTCCTTGCTTCTTCCCATAGTCTTTTTACCCTAAGTACTCCCCCTGCTGGGCCCCCAGCTACTATTGCTTTTTCTAATCCAAATCCACTGAATGGACTTTACTGTCTGATCTTACACTTCCTTCACTATTTTCCTCACACTCTGTCCACTTACACCCAACTCCCTCAACAATGAGACAACAGACTTTGCAACAAATCCTCTACTTCCTACTTCCACTGGACAGATCCTAACTTTCTGTCCTCGCTGCTCTGCTTCTGCCCCCAACTCCACATACCTAAGCTTTTTCCTTTCATATGCTTCTACTACTAAGTCCTCCCAAGGAACAATCAGCTCTATGAAATATATATATATGAAATATCATTCTAATCCTAGACCACTAGGTCCATATTCTACTCCTAAGCCTTATATGTGTATAGGCTATTGACTGGGGAACAACAAGCTTTCCTCCTAAATCTGCCTGCAGCTCCCTATTACAAGCATTCTCTAAAATGCCTTGCCTCCTTGTTGTCTTATTAACTTTCTCCCCCTCTTGAACAAACTGCCACTCTCTTCACCTTAGACCCTCCTAAATTTACCTGCCTTTGTTTATCTTCAATACCTGCAACTAAGCTTCTTAAAACTTGGTTATGTCGCCACGTATACCGGCCTTGTGGCAAACTAACCTTAAAGCCTGACAAAATATACCTTAGAGTTGGAGTACCTGAACATAACAGGTCTCCATTAACCCAGAGTTTTAGGTTCTGGGGAGTTGGCAATACATCATAATGTTGCCCCTATCAAAAATCTAATACACCTTTCCTCCATACTCCACAGCTTTTTCTTCTCTTCACCTTCCCAATTCTTTTTATTTTCTTTCCCAATTCTTTTTAATATTATGTGGCACTGTATCTTTGTGCTATGCACAATGTGGTCAAAGGGACTAAAACGGCTCCTCAAGTAATTCCAGGTTATCAAAGGCATTTCTCAACTATAAGTACATCTTTTCATCTTTCTGTGATGAAATTAAGAGACATTAAGACACTACAAATACATATTAGAGTCTGGCATTTAAGTTACTGACATGGAAATAAATTTGAAATGGAGCAGCATATTGAAAGTCCACTTGACATTTGCAGCGTGACTTTGGACTTTGTGATTTCTATTTCTATTTTAAATGTATCTTTCCCACAGACAGACTAGCATTACAGTCATGTTACTTTGATGTTCTCCTTGTCTCCGTCATAGTAGCTCTGAGTCGCTGACCTGGTTCCAAACTTCAAACTCAGTCTACTCCTGAAATAAACTGCTGAGTGATTAATGATGATTTTTTTTTTCAAATTCATCTGGATATGTCAAATCGTAGAATTGAAATAGGGTATAATTATTTTCAAATATAAATGCACTGGCATAGAAGAAATAATCTAAACTTTAATCAGAACTTGGAAACTCAGATAAAAAATAATATACTGCTTTGTGAGATGAATCTTAAAAACTCCATTGACAGTAGTCATGTTTCCGTCCAAAAGTGATTTGAATCATGTGTTTCCATCAAAAGTACTGACTTTGGTGAAAACTACAAACTCACACGAATTTTCTAACTCTGCCATGTATCGCTGCTTCAGATTTGTCCATGGTTTATCAAACTAGCAGCTACACATTTCCATGCGGAGCTCTTGATATATGCTGGCATTTCTCTACTGTTTATTGTCAAGGATAGCGGTTATTTGTTAGCTAGCGAGCGTATTTTCATTTGTGCTAATCAGGGGATTTTAATTCAAATTATGGCGTTTCCATCATAATTTTCTGATGCAATACTTATTGCTGCACATCTAAACAGGCTGATGGAAATGCACTTAGTGTCATCAGTTGATCAATATCTTACTTTTTCACTCAGTAGTAACTTATTTCTATTGCCATCCTTTTTTTTTTCTTTTTTTTTAGTTCTGTACTGATAACAGATGCCTAAAGCACTTGTCATATATTGCCATTGAACATGCCTTTTACGGTTTAACACAACTGAAGGAGCTATGTTTAACAAAATCATCAAACCACTCTTGCTATCTCCATCAGAGGACTTGTTAAAGGAAACACCTGAGAATTAATTAAAATGCTCATATCAGTTGTATTTCTCTCATCCCTCTTATCGGGGTGGAACTTTAGATGCTGTTATGGGTTGTATATTGTATTGTCAGATAAGTCTCTTGTTATAATTATTGCTACGTTACACTTTAAAAAAGACAAACCTAGCAACTTTGAAATTTTTCTTTTCCCTTTACTCTTGATTTCTGGTATACAGCCAAATGTCATTGTTCTGTCTGAAACATGGCTCAGTAAATCTTATTCTGATGAAGCCATCTCTGTTAAAGGCTACAATGTATTTAGAACCAATAATCTCAGGAAAGGGGTTGGGGTTGCAATTTATTGCAAATTCAAATTTAATGTAAACAGTTTGAGTTCCTGGCCATAAACCTCAAGGTGTCAAATGGGTTTTCTGTAACTGTTATGGCCTGCTATAGTCCCCCATCAGCTATCGCTGAGGCCCTAACCTCTTTGACTCAGTTGTTAGTTGGCCTGAATGATAATGAAATAATCTTAACTAGTGATTTAATTTGGGATTGGCTAAATTCTAAATCTGATACCGTTAAAGACAACTGTGTCATTAAATCTTGCACAGCTAATTGAGAACTTCACACACCCCAATCTAAAATCTCCTGATATATCAGCTTTAATTGACTTGTTCTTGACTCATGCTTCCCACAAGTACTCTATGTCAGGTGACCACTGTGTGATTGTTGCAGTCAGAAAAGATATAAGGTCAAAAGGAGGGACCATGGTTCAAGCCTGATTTAGCCGATGTACTGCATAATACAAACCTTGCTTGGGCTAAGGCTAGGAGGACTAGGTCCAAGGCAGATAGGTTTATATTTAGGCAACTCAGAAATTGTTCTACCTTTCTAATAAAAAAAGCTAAGTCTGATTTTAATCTCTCTGCTACGATCAAAAAATTAAACAACCCTAAAAAAATTTTGGAAAGTGATTTCAGTCACAGATAATCATAATGAACTCCCACCCTGTACTGTTAGTGATGCCACTACTGTAACTGTTAGAATGTCCATGCTTGATTGTTTTAATAAGCATTTTATTGCCTCTGACTCCCTATTCCACATGTCTTCTCCCACCATTGCCACACCTGCCCTTAATCCTGAACCTTCTGCTCCAGATGCTGGTCATGTGTCTGCTGATCAACCTTCCTTTAGTTTTAGGTTGTTCTCAGTAGAAGAGGTCCATAGAGCTCTCCTCTCCCTGGACATAACTAAATCTGTAGGCACAGATCGTTTAGAACCTTATTTCTTAAAGTTAGCTACTAATTTTATTGCTAAACCCCTCCAATGTCTCTTTAAGATCACTATTACTGCAAATAGTATATATATAGGAACTGAAATTTGGAAGGTTGCTTATAGGAAACGACGCAGCACTATCACAGCCTCCTTTAAATTCATTAATGACATAACAGACTCGCTGGATCATAAAAATACTGCCCTTTCTGTTGACCTTTCTAAGGCCTTTGACACAGTGGATCACTCCATTTTGAAGCAACAACTGCTTGACATTGGTTTGTCTGAGCAGGCCATTGGCTGGTTTGATAATTATCTGTCTGACAGAAAGCAATGTGTTTATTTTGAAGGCAACTCATCCACACTGCTACAAATTTCTACCAGTGTGCCCCAGGGCTCAGAAGAGGGTCCCTCTTCTGTTTGTTATTTATGTCCCTAATGTCAAATTTGATTTTATGCTGATGATACAGTCATATACCACTGCAGCTCCACCCTTGCTGAGGCCCTTGACAAGTTACAATTCGCTTTTAACCTTGTGGAACGTCAGCTCATTGAGCTAAAACATCTTTTAAATGCTGCCAAAACAAAACTGATCATTTTTTCCAGGAAAAAGGAAACTACTTAAATTCTATCCCTGCATTTTAGTGTTACATGGGTGTGAGATTGAACTTGTGACCTGTTACAAGTATCTTGATATGTTAATCTCTTTGACCTCTTTGGAAATGCGCCACCTCATGCATTGGTACACCTTTATTTATAAAGTCTACTCCCCCACTATCTATGTGATTTAATTTCTAAAACTCACAACAATTACTGTTTACAGTCCAATGATTTATATTTATTAACTATGCCAAAGGTCCGTTCTGAATTTGGGAAGCATTGTTTCAAATATTCTGCACCTGCTGCCTGGAACTCACTGCAGAACGCATTAGGCCTCATGCAAGAACATTTTCGTATTCTTATTCTAAATTTCTCTCACTTTTTTCGTAAGAAGGTCTCATACAAACACACCATGTCAGATTCAACAAACGCTCTTAACTTCGGAAAAATTAATATGTAATTTTTAGCAGTGTCTGCAGTGGAATTACGACACCTGCTAAAGTGAAGAAATGGGAAGCAATTTCGAGTGCTGAAATAAAGAAGAAGTGGTTTGATATGAAAATGGCTTTAAAAAAATTCTCTCGATGACTGCAGCTAAAGACATGCAATCAGTTGTTGCCTCATCGTGATGGCACTTTGATGGGGCGGTCCATGAGGGGGGTCTTCTGGCATGTTGTCTGCCTGGGCTGCTTCAGGTAGTGGGAGACCCTCGTTCATGGCAATATTGTGCAAAACAAAGGCAGAGGCAGCAGAGAGTCCAAGTGTACAAACTCACTTTGAAAACCATCTCAGTGAGCACAGGATTCCCT
The DNA here is from genome assembly GCF_036924035.1 of Leuresthes tenuis. NCBI lineage: Eukaryota > Metazoa > Chordata > Actinopteri > Atheriniformes > Atherinopsidae > Leuresthes > Leuresthes tenuis. The sequence continues at coordinate 37,422,130 of NW_027325358.1, read as the reverse complement.
GCATTCTGAGCCCTCTGCTGTTAAGCTTTCTCATCCATGACTGCACCGCCCAGCACCTTACCACCTTCTACAGAGGCACAGTGGAGTCAGTCCTGACATATGGCCTCACCTCATGGTTTGGGAACTGCAAGGAATATTAGCTCAGAAGAATGATAAAAACTTCTCACAGCCTGTTCTCCCCACTACCACCAGGGAAAAGATACAGGAACCTCCACATAAAGTCAGACAGAATGCTGCACAGTTTTTTTTTTCCCACAGACAGTGAGAACTGTAAATAAACAGTTCTCCTGTGTTGATAATTCATCCATTTGTCTTTTTTTATCTTAGTAGTCTTTCATAATATATACAGTATATATTTTTAAAATTGCTGGTGTAATATTTTGTAAGACATTTTACCCTTTTTTCACTTAAATGTTCACACTTTCCCTTCGTATTATGTTTATTTTAATGTCGGGAGAATGTGATTTTAGGTACACTAGCACGTATAAAAATGGCAATGAAACTAATCTTGAATCGTAAAGTAGCAGGTAGGTGTTGCTTATCAACTGCAGTTAATTAACTAACTTCCATAAAAGCAGAAGTTTTGACAGTTTGATGGCCAGAAGCTTTCAGGTGTGTACTGATAAAATGTCAAGAAGGAAAGATATCAGCAATGACTACAGACAAGCAGTTTCAGTTGCCCCTGAATCTTTGAAAGATTGGGAGGCCATTTCAAAACAATTTTGAGTCCCATCATTCTATAGTGAGGAAGACTGTCCACAAGTTGCAAAGATTCAAGACAGTTGATTAACTTTCTGGCAAGTTTGCCCCAAAATCAGACCAGGCAATGCTAAGAAAAGAGGTACATGTCAGACTCTATAAACATCAGTAATCATATTGACTGTTAGAGTTTGTGACAGTCGAGGTAAAAAAAGACTGGACGAAAGTATGTTTCTTTTGGAAGGGTTGCTAGGAGAAAGAATGAAAAACATTGTCAAGCATTTTGTATAGGTAAGGTACTCCAATGGTGGGTAATCAGCTTTGCCTTTAACTTTTTCAAGCACTCCCAGCACACACAAAAGTCCTCATAAACACACTGACAACATGTATGACCACTGACACACACACATGCACAGTAGTGTCATAAATTGTAATCAAAGTAATCAATATGCTCTCCATAAGGAGAACACATTGATTAAATCATTATGCCACAAATTGACTTGAGACATTAATCAGAGCACCGCACATAATCTCTCTTACACACACACACACATAATTGTGTATGTGTAAAGTCCTGGCTTAAGAGGACTTTAAACAGCTTGTTATTTGCCTCCCCCAAACCCTAACGTCAACACCTAAACATGAACTTTTCCTTATCCAACACTTAAACAATAAGAATAACAAGGTTCACGTTATTGTGACATCAGCTCAAAGAAATCTGTACATGTACAGGACAATGTAAACAGACGGCAATTAAATAAGATTAGGCCCCCAAAACGGGACCTGACCAATCACACGTATACACACAAACCTGCTCCCGGACACCCACACATAAGTTAATTATACAGACGTGAAAAAAGCACATTGGGACCTTGAGATGCATCACAGTTTAAATGTTCATCAATACTTAATGAAGGCAAAGAATATTATTGATTAAGTTTTATTAGACCCTCCATGGAAAGGTGAGAATGGCCTTTTGTTAACTGATTAGACTCCAGTAAATAAGTAATTGGATCAGTGGGTATTTTTAACTTTCTGAACCCTGGATTTCACTCATTAAATACAGTTTCTCTTGAAGGTTCAGTTGTCTGTTACTGTAATTGTGGCTGACATTTTTCACGTAATGTTAGCTAACTTTTGATCAAATAGAACAAAATTAAAGATAAGAAATCAAGTCAATACTGAATAGTGAATTTATTGTAAACTGCTCTGATTTTCCAAAGGAACCACAGCATTTCAGTTTTGAAGGTGAAATTTGAAGGTGTTTCCAATGCAAATGTAAGGGGCATTCATATTGAAGCTAGACAGATAACAAGCAGTTCTAGATAATTTTAGTCCGATAACCATTTGAACAACATTACTGAAAGCTTCCCTAAAATTTCAAGACATTCATTATTGTTGCAGTTACACAGCAGTAGCTATGTGGAGTTCTGTCTTATCCTGGCTGTCAGTGGGTGAGACGCAGGTTATACCCTGGACATGTTGCTGGTCCAGTCAGAGAATCACAGCTGACTTCCTTAAGAATTAGAGATTCAGCAAGGCAGCCATCATATTTTGTAACTCAGTGTGGATGTTTTGACCAAAGGAACAAATCTATGGTTTTGATAAACAACTTAGGGTTTAACTGCACTGACAGTAACTGTGTCGTTATCAAGAAAAATGTGTTTCCTTCATATGAGGACATTTTCTTTGCTGCTTGTCAAAAGACAAGACTGTACTACCATATATTTATGCCATAGAAATTCATATCAAGCCAATGATCACTCATCAATGTGTTCACCAAAATGTAGGTGGATGGAGCAGATGAAAATATTGTGATAGGATCAGACAGAAAGCAAGCTTCAGATGTGCTCAAACATATAACAACTCAGATACTGAAAAAAAAGATGCTGCGGTTAATGAGTGCAGTTGAAACCTTGGATAAGCGAAGTTTGGACTGTGCAGGTATTTATTTAATTAAAAGTGTGATCTGTCAGTTCAATGTACGTTGATCATACATTGAATTAAACCACTGATGTGCATGTTTGTATATTATTGTGAATGCAGCAGTTCACAATTGTTGCCTGTTAAAACAGAGATGTATATGCTATGCCACTAACTAGAAACACATCAGTATGGTAATTCACACATGATACTGACATGTTCAGTTGCTACCAGATTATTGAAAGCAGAGCACATGGGAAAGGGGCCACAGATTGAGCATGACCCTCTCCATCATTTGTTGGCATGTTCACTGAGTTGTATCACCACTTCACCTAGACACATTACAAAAGAATTGTATTGCAATAGAAAGGTTGATGTGATCCAAGTCACGAGTACTAATCTCAGTAAAAGCCATCTTGTGATGGGATCACACCGACCTCAACATCTATCTGCATGTTGACATTACAGCCCATGATTACTCAGTGCTCATCAATACTTAATTACTTGGCTGGTGTGATCCCATCTCCAGAATGTGCTGTAAACAGTACACAAACACATGCAGAGTTTTGCTGTGTGTATAACTATGCCCCGTTTTACACAAGGAAAACAAGTATATGCGACACACAAATCCATAATAAAATTCAGAGGGAAAATACTAATTTGTAACACATATATGTCTGTTGAAGGTCTGGTTTTGAGTGACTCCTTGATCGGACTAACGTTGTGTCGCACTTCATGGTTGGTGGCCAATTAGCAGCAGCTTGAGGAGTGACCTCCTGCTGAGGTTTCTAACCAATTAGAGGACTTGATTTATACCAGCAATAACTTTGTCCTCTCACATTGCTTCACAAGCATGCACATGGTGTACACTGGGCGCTCTCACACTCAAGTAAATAATGTGAAAATCAGTATCTACATGCAGCGAAAGAAGCATAAACATAACAGCAAATTAACTCAAAGTCCCCCTATATGTGCTATAATGATCAGCAATTAGAGCCTTTAGTAGAATCGCACATATTTCAGTTCAGCCAACTGTTGCTTAAGAGTGAGGCTAAAGCTTTTTGCCCCCCCTTCTCATCATTTTCATAAAAAGTTTAAATTATGATTGTTGCACTTTTTTAATGAGTCAGATCATTTGTTCTAGTAAAGCTTATAGAATTAAAACGTAGTCTTTAGTGGACTGCATTTACAGTATATAGCATTTTTCAAGTCTTGTTCAGCTTTCGAAGGTTCTTTGCAATACAATGCGCATTCTACTGTACAGTTACACAACATCTTCTTGTGTTGTGTATTGTGCACATAGCCCTACCGTGTACACACTCTTACATTGATGAATGCAGTGTGGACAATATGGGATTCAGTATCTTGCCTGAGGATATGTCGACAGGAGTGGGGAAACCAGGGATGAAACCTTCCAACTGTATCTAATTCCTGATAAAGCAGTGATAGCGATGACCAACGCAAGCTCACAACAGAATGAGAAATCATTACATGGTTCCACAGGGTAAAATACAGTAATTTCACAATAAGGCTCAAAAACTATACAGCAACTACATAAACTCTAATACTCTCTGGTCATGGATTTTCTCAAATTTTCTTGTGAGATACATGCTCTTTACAAAACAACTTTCAAGGGATAAATGCCATTACACAATTTTTAACCTTGGATTGTGACAGTTCTACATTTGGATCCATGTACAAACATACATGCTATATGGTTTCTGGTGAGAGTGGGCTGCAATGGCAGTCTTGATGATTTTAAACTCTCATTGGCCAAATATTATTCGTAAGAACAATAAAATACTTTATTTTTAAAATAAAATCTATACTAGAAATTTAGAATAGTGCACACCATGTTTTACTGTGGGTTTTAATAGCTAATCTCCCATCTGGCAAAGGAACAGCAGCACATTCTACCTGATCTAAAGAAATTAATGCAATTGAACGTGTAGAAAATGTTTTTGCAGAATGTGAACTCTCGGAACTCCCAGTTAAACATTCATGAAAATGTGCATTTGGTTATTTACATGAATTAAAAATTTGATTCAAACTGTATATAAGGCCAATGAGCCCAACATCCAGTGGCGTGTTTTGAACAGCATGTGCTCAGAAATTATAATGGGAAAACCATTACATTATTTTTCTTTAGTGCTACTTGAACTTTAAACCTTAGTATAGCTCTACATCAGGGGTCTCAAACTAAATTTACCCGGGGGCCGCTGGAGGTAGAGTCTGGGTGAGGCTGGGCCACATCTGGTTTTTCACAAGAAAAGCTCTTACAGACGCCAAAACTATGAAGATGTCACGTCGACGTCGTCCACAGATATATACACGTAGATGCCACTTTGGGACTTGTCAGGCACGTCAACACGGCCGCCATCTTGGGACGGGGTTTCTGACAGCAGTCAGGCTGTCAGAGCGGGTCTGACAGCTGTGCATCTGGCAAAATGCCAGACTTGCCAGAAGAAACGTTGAAACGAATAAACTTGGAATAACATTTCGCAAGTAAGAAGTTGTTTTATGTTATTTAACTGTTATGAACGAGTTTAATTTGATGCATCTCTTAAGATAACATGAATTAAACTAGCTTATTACTAGCTTATGTCAGGATAAGAAAACAAAATATGTTTTTGTTAGTAAGACATCAGTAAGATGATGAAAGTGACATTTTGCAATCACGTCTGCAGCTTTCACTTTATACCACAAGACTTTGATAGGACTGGACAGTCAACTGTTTAAAGGAAGGAGTGAAACCATTTTCACCACTTTTTAATTTTCCTGACCATCTTTGCAAAGTTAGTGTCATGACAAATTCTCATATAATCTTAATATTTCACTAACACAACGCAGTGCCCACAAAATGATAATAAAATACACTATTAGAAATGGTTCCTATTGAATGAACCCTGATATAAACCTTTAAAAACATCAGTGTCACCTTCCTGATGTTAAAATGCACAATTCTATTAACATAGAAGACATACTGGTTTTCTAAAACAACAACGCATGATTGAGTTATCCTTAAATACCTGAAGTCCTTTTCATGCTGCCAAGGCAGGACTGTCGAACCTTTGTTGCACCTTGCCATTCTGTTGATAAGGGACTAAGGCAGACAAGGGGGTCAAATGGATGCATCGCAAGCAGGTGGCAATGATACTCATTGGCCTCAGAGGTGGTGTCAATATGTTGATACCTTAACTGAAATAAAAAAAGATGTTATGCACTATTTTTCTCAAAATGAAATTTATACATTGAAGAATTTTGAGATGTTCAAAATCTTTGTTTTCATACTGCTAATCACTAAAAATACACGAGTAATAAAAGTGTAAGCTGGATTTTGTAAAATAAAATCATGGAATTTGGCTTACTGGTAATAGATTGAAAGATGTAGCAACACATTTGTAATAAGCCATTGGGTAACTCAAGCGTCAGTACCAAGTCTCATCGCATTCTGCCCAATAGTTATTAAGACATTAAAAAGAATAAATGTAACTTCATGACGATCTTAGAGGAAAGCGGTTAAATCATCTGGGAACTATTAACACCTTTAACCCTATACCACTCTGTAAATTAGTTGCAAGGCTTGTTGTAAATAATTTTGTATATCTTCACCCTGGGAGTACTAGGTACAACATGCAAATGCAACAAAGAAAGTGTCAAGCTCCGAGTTGGAGGACTCAAACGCACAACTCAGACAGAATAGATTTCCAAAATCAGTATCTGTTTAATCAAGCAAATGTCTGGTACATGGGCAGGCAAGAATAGAGTAGGCAAATGTACAAAAATCGGCTGGCAAAATCTCTGGTCGACTTGGCATAAAGGCCTGGACGTCTGACAAATGACAAGACAAACATGCAACAAACAAGACAAAGGCAGGGGTATAAATACACTAAACAGAGGGGAAGACAATGATCCACAGGTGAAAACAATTAGGATGATGAAAGAGAAAAACAAAACTGACGACAATAAGACAGTGACAGGAAGTGACTACCAAAATAAAGCAGGAACAAAGAACACACACATAGACCTGGCGTGACAGAAAGACCTCGGGCAAGATTCAAATCAGGCAACTCCTTACTGTGAAGCAGCATTGCAAACCACAGCACTACAGTATTGTCCAAAGATGTATTTGTAAATAGCTTAAAAACAGACAAATTAATAAATAGATCAATATATATATACAGGAACGGCTGGTATAATTGGGCTAATAGGGCTCAGCCCTCCCTACATTATTCAATAAAAATGAGAATATAACATATAAATAATTCAATAAAAACTTTAAACAAATTGTTTTTTAATTTTTCATCAGGCGGAGCAAAATCTGAACTGAAACCCATTAAATCGGTGAACACGGGCTAATTATCTTCAGCCCAAGTGAACCAACTCAGTTACACTTGACTTTTCTTCAACATCTGAGTGACAGGTTGCAAGTACCGCCCCCTCCATTTGCAACTTGTTTGGGCTAAATCTGTACAGCTCAAAGCCAGAAGATTTGGGCCAATCACAGACGACTCTACTTGATGGGAGTTGTGCACGCGCGCTTGTGTGTGCGTGTGTAGGGAGAAACTTTGACAATGGCAGGCATCAACGTTAACGAAGTGGATTATTTACTTTCGAATCCGTTTTCTTCAATGTCCTTAGGAGAAAAAGTTGAGCTGAAAAAAAAAGGGGCACATCATCCAGAGGATATCCAAATTACATAGAAAGAAAAGCACCAAAATCGTAGCTTTTGTGTAACTTTGTTTAAGAGAAAGGACTGGCTAACGGCTAGCCTAGCTAAAAAGTCACTTTTCTGACCCTGAAGAGGATCAAGTCTTTTCTGAGAAGTAGTATGGGACAGGAAAGACTGAATGCACAGGCCGTGCTCTCTATTGGACTTAATTCAGAAATCCCCTGACTTTAACAAAATGGTGATCAACCTGTTTGCATCCCAGAGAAATGGTTGTGCTGATCAAATAAGGTAGACCACCCCCATTCATGTCACACAGATGGCACATTTTGTGGAGTATTTATTTTAAGGCTCTCTTAACGTTCATTTTTCTGGAGTTACTATTTTAGTTTTGTACTGATGTTTGGATTATTGTGTTCCAAAGCAAATTGCAATCGGCTATAGTTGAAACCAATTTTTTAACACAAGTCTGCTCCCTCCTGAGCTGTCACCTTATCGTGGTGGGGGAGTTTGCGTGCCCCAATGAGTCTGGGAGCTATGTTGCCCGGGGCTTTAAGCCCCTGGTAGGGTCACCCAAGGCAAACAGATCCTAGATGAGGGACCAGACAAAGAACAGCTCAAAAGACCCCTTATGATGAACAAAAAATTTGGACCTCGTGATCCCTTGCCCGGATGTGGGACACCGGGGCCTCCCCCCGGAGCCAGGCCCGGGGGTGGGGCCCGGCAGCGGGCGCCTGGTGGCCGGGTCTGTGCCCATGGGGCTCGGTCGGGCATAGCCCGAAATGATGACGTGGGTCCCCCTTCCGACGGGCTCACCACCCGTGGGAGGGGCCAAGGGGGTCGGGTGCGATGTGAGCTGGGTAGCGGCCGAAGGCAGAGGCTTTGGCGGTCTGATCCTCGGCTACTGAAGCTAGCTCTTGGGACGTGGAATGTCACCTCTCTGTTGGGGAAGGAGCCGGAGCTGGTGCGCGAGGCTGAGCGGTTCCGGCTAGATATAGTCGGACTCACCTCGACGCACGGCTTGGGCTCTGGAACCAGTCCTCTTGAGAGGGGTTGGACTCTCTTCCACTCTGGAGTTGCCCGTGGTGAGAGGCGCAGAGCAGGTGTGGGCATACTTATTGCCCCCCAGCTGTGTGCCAGTACATTGGGGTTTACCCCAGTGAACGAGAGGGTAGCCTCCCTCCGCCTTCGGGTGGGGGGACGAGTCCTGACTGTTGTTTGTGCCTATGCGCCAAACAGCAGTTCAGAGTACCCACCCTTTTTGGAGTCTCTGGGGGAGGCACTGGAGAATGCTCCTACCGGAGACTCCCTCGTTCTGCTGGGGGACTTCAATGCTCACGTGGGCAATGACAGTGAGACCTGGAGGGGTGTGATTGGGAGGAACGGCCCCCCCGATCTGAACCAGAGTGGTGTTATGTTGTTGGACTTCTGTGCTGGTCATGGACTGTCCATAACGAACACCATGTTCAGACATAAGGGTGTCCATATGTGCACTTGGCACCAGGACACCCTTGGCCGCAGTTCGATGATCGACTTTGTGGTTGTATCATCGGACTTGCGGCCGTATGTCCTGGACACTCGGGCGAAGAGAGGGGCGGAGCTGTCAACTGATCACCACCTGGTGGTGAGTTGGCTCCGCTGGTGGGGGAGGATGCCGATCAGACCTGGCAGGCCCAAACGTATTGTGAGGGTCTGCTGGGAGCGTTTGTCAGAATCCCCCGTCAGAAGGAGCTTTAACTCCCACCTCCGGCAGAGCTTCAACCATATCCCGGGGGAGGTGGGGGACATTGAGTCCGAATGGGCCATGTTCCGTGACTCCATTGCCGAGGCAGCTGATCGGAGTTGTGGCCGTAAGGTGGTCGGTGCCTGTCGTGGCGGCAACCCTCGAACCTGCTGGTGGACACCAGTGGTGAGGGAAGCCGTCAAGCTGAAGAAGGAGTCCTATCGGGCCTTTTTGGCCAGTGGGACCCTGGAAGCAGCTGATAGGTACCGACAGGCCAGACGGGCTGCGGCTTCGGCGGTTGCTGAGGCAAAAACTCGGGCCTGGGAGGAGTTCGGTGAGACCATGGAGAACGATTTCCGGACGGCCTCGAAGAGATTCTGGTCCACCATCCGGCGTCTCAGGGGGGGGAAGCGGCTCACAGTCAACACTGTTTACAGTGGGGACGGGGCTTTGCTGACCTCAACTAGGGATGTTGTGAGTCGGTGGGGGGAGTACTTCGAGGAACTCCTCAATCCTACCAACACGTGCTCGGAAGAGGCAGAGTCGGAGAGCTCGGAGACGGGGCCTCCCATTTCTGGGGCTGAGGTTGCCGAGGTGGTCAAAAAGCTCCTCGGTGGCAAGGCCCCGGGGGTGGATGAGGTCCGTCCTGAGTTTCTCAAGGCTCTGGATGTTGTAGGGCTGTCTTGGCTGACACGCCTCTGCAGCATCGCGTGGACATCGGGGACAGTGCCTCTGGACTGGCAGATTGGGGTGGTGGTCCCCCTCTTTAAAAAGGGGGACCGGAGGGTGTGTTCCAACTATAGGGGTATCACACTCCTCAGCCTCCCTGGTAAGGTCTATTCGGGGGTATTGGAGAGGAGGATCCGTCGGATAATCGAGCCTCGGATTCAGGAGATGCAGTGTGGCTTTCGTCCTGGCCGTGGAACAGTGGACCAGCTCTATACCCTCGGCAGGATCCTGGAGGGTGCATGGGAGTTCGCCCAACCAGTCTACATGTGTTTTGTGGACTTGGAGAAAGCGTTCGACCGTGTCCCTCGTGGAGTCCTGTGGGGGGTGCTCCGGGAATATGGAGTGCCGGACCCCTTGATAGGGTCCGTTCGGTCTCTGTATGACCGGTGCCAGAGTTTGGTCCGCATTGCCGGCAGTAAGTCGGATACGTTTCCGGTGAGAGTTGGACTCCGTCAGGGCTGCCCTTTGTCACCGATTCTGTTCCTAACTTTTATGGACAGAATTTCTAGGCGCAGCCAGGGCGTTGAGGGTGTCCGATTTGGCGACCTCAGAATCGGGTCTCTGCTTTTTGCAGATGATGTGGTTCTGTTAGCGTCGTCAGGCCGTGACCTTCAGCTCTCACTGGAGCGATTCGCAGCCGAGTGTGAAGCGGCTGGGATGAGAATCAGCACCTCCAAATCCGAGACTATGGTTCTCAGCCGGAAAAGGGTGGAATGCTCTCTCCGGGTCGGGAATGAGATCCTTCCCCAAGTGGAGGAGTTCAAGTATCTCGGGGTCTTGTTCACGAGTGAGGGACGAATGGAGCGGGAGATTGACGGGCGGATCGGTGCGGCGTCTGCAGTGTTGCGGGCTCTGCACCGACCCGTCGTTGTGAAGAGGGAGCTGAGCCAGAAGGCGAAGCTCTCTACTTACTGGTCAATCTACGTTCCCATCCTCACCTATGGTCACGAGTTGTGGGTAGTGACCGAAAGAACAAGATCGCGAATACAAGCGGCCGAAATGGGTTTCCTCCGCAGGGTGTCTGGGCTCTCCCTTAGAGATAGGGTGAGAAGCTCAGTCATCCGGGAGGGGCTCGGAGTAGAACCGCTGCTCCTCCGCATTGAGAGGAGTCAGATGAGGTGGCTCGGGCATCTGGTTAGGATGCCCCCTGGGCGCCTCCCTGGGGAGGTGTTCCGGGCACGTCCCACTGGGAGGAGACCCCGGGGAAGACCCAGGACACGCTGGAGAGACTATGTCTCTCGGCTGGCCTGGGAACGCCTCGGGGTCCCCCCGGAAGAGCTGGAAGAAGTGGCCGGGGACAGAGACGTCTGGGTTTCTCTGCTCAAGCTGCTGCCCCCGCGACCCGACCCCCGGATAAGCGGCAGATGATGGATGGATGGAAGTCTGGGTTGACCTTTTTTAAAACCTTGTATGGTGTGAAAGTATGTGTATTTACAGAGAGTTAGGTAGATGGTATATTTTCCATCAGTGCATTCTTCTAAATAGTGTTTTGGTGGTTTGTTGAAAAGGCCCATGCTGTTGTGATAGTTTAAACTTAACAGGACACCTTTTATGTTGAAATACAACTACTTGTCTTTTATAATACAATCTGTCACTGTATATATACATATATAAAAAAGGGATTGACCTTAACTTTGCACCTATTTCACAGCTCTGAGTTCTGGTCAGTTTTGCACATCTTAATGTGATTGTTATTATTATGATTATAAACTAATGTATTTTATTAGTTTTTGTAAATTCTAAATATTCTCTTCCCAAAAGTCATTTGAATAAATTAGAACAAATTCTAGCTGGTTATCTATGTGCCTATGGGGTATATATGTCATAATGCAAAAACGAAAAAACTAAATTGAGGTTGTTATTTTCAATTTGACCAATATAAGTGGCTTTACTTGTTAATCTGTTATCTTATAAGATACCAAAGCCCTGTGCAGAACAAACTCTGTGTGCATGTCTGTTCAAATCAGTGTTTCCTGGCACACAGACAATAACAGTCATCTAATCACAGTTCAACATTGTATTTGTGGGGGGTGTATAGCCTCCCTTAATTATGAATAACACCTGGGTCACTGTCATTATGTGACACAAGATGATCCATGTGCCTTAAGATGAAAAGCAGCCAAGGATGTCCATGCACTCATTCCTCTTGAGTGCACACATCCTTAATGTCACAGTCACGCCTAGTTAAAACAAAAATGTCTCTCCAGATACACGCAGAAGCTCAAACATAGCTACCCTACCTGCCTGCCATCTCAAAGAGAGGATTACATTGTAAATCAGGCTTACCTGATACCTTACCTTACCTGCTATAAATATGTGTTTCTAGTTAAGTAATCATTAAGTAATCACACTATCATTGAGAGTGCACTGTTCTATGTTGTTGTCTGCTGGGAGAGTTGTACTACAGACAAAAACTGTAGGCGCCTGGACAAACTAGTGAGAAAGGCCAGTTCTGTTGTAGGCAGAAGGCTAGACCCTCTCAGACCTGTGGTGGAGCAACAGATGAGGAGGAAACTGTATTCTGTTTTGGAGAATAATAAACATCCTCTCCACGGCATCCTGGCAGGTCGGAGGAGCAGCTGCAGTGAGAGGCTCATCTCACTGCGTTGCAGGACTGAGAGGTTCGGGAGGTCCTTTGTCCCCACAGCCATAAGGCTTTTTAATGGATGAATAAAGTATTTTCTATTCTATTCTATTTCTATTTGTATGACTTGAATCATTACAGAATATGTACTGATGTATTCGTTGTCAAGGATTTTTTTTTTTACTTCCCAGAACATGGCTGCTGCTGCTAAACTATTTTAGCTGTTCAACATGGTAGGGTCAATGACTTAAGTTATACTATTCATTTCTAAAACAGGAAAATAAGCAGACAACAATTATTGATGCTTTGTGGTATTACATCAAATCACCAAAAATTTTACTGATCTCAAAACTAAGCAGTGTGATTGTAATAAAAGAAATGTGCAATATTAAGATTGTAAGACAGATGTTGCCCAACCATAGGCAAGGCAAATTAATGTGAATAGTACAAGTTACCATAAGGGAATTCAAAGTTCTTGACAGAGAATATAACATGCATTAAAACTAAATACACAGTAAAAGAAATAAAAGACAATTCACCAAATTAAATAATAATACTAAATAATAATAACAATACATTTTATTTTTTAAAAGCGCCTTTCTTGACACTCAAGGACACTTAACAACACTTTAAAAACGCAATAAATAAAATGATACAAGTTAAAAAGCAATGAGGCTAGAGGGAGGATGCAGCTTGGAACAGATGGGTTTTGAGTTTTGATACGAAGAGGGGTAAAGAGTCAATGTTGCGGATGTCTGGTGGGAGTTCCAGAGTTTGGGAGCAGAGCGACTGAAAGCTCTGCCACCCATGGTGCTGAGATGGGCAGAGGGCACTAAGAGGTGGAGAGAGGAGGAAGACCTGAGGGAGCGAGAGGGGATGGCGATGGAGAGGAGATCAGACAGATATGGGGGGGCGAGGTTGTGGATGGCCTTGAATGTATGAAGAAGGATCTTGAATGTCACTCTGAACCTGACCGGGAGCCAGTGAAGCTGCTGGAGGATGGAGGTGATATGGTGAAAAGAAGGGGTTCTGGTAATGATGCAGGCTACAGAGTTTTGGACCAGTTGAAGCTTATGAAGGAATTTGTGAGGGGCACCGAAAAGGAGTGAGATGCAATAATCGATGCGGGAGGTGATGAAGCTGTGGACCAGGATAGCAGTGGTGTGAGGAGTGAGAGAGGGGCGGAGATGATTAATGTTACGGAAATGGAAGTATGCAAACCGGGTAATGTTATTGATGTGAGAGTGGAAAGAAAGTGTGCTGTCGAGGATGACACCTAGACTCTTAACCTGGCCGAGGGGGACACTATGGAGCTGTCTATGGTGAGGGAGAAACTGTCAACTTTGGATAGGGTGGATTTGGTGCCAACAAGGAGGAGTTCAGTTTTATCACTGTTGAGTTTGAGGAAGTTTGAGGTGAACCATTTAATCTCAGAGAGGCAGTGGGTGAGGGATGAGGGAGGGAGAGTGATGTCAGGTTTGCTGGACAAAGAGAGCTGGGTGTCATCCGCAAAGTAGTGAAAATGTAAACCAAATTTCCTGAAACTATTGCCAAGTGGGAGGAGGTAGATGATGAAGAGGAGGGGCCCCAGGACAGAGCCCTGGGGAACACCTGAAGTGACGGGGTAGGGCTGAGAGGAGAATGATTTGAGCTGTATGAACTGAGAACGGCCTGTGAGGTATGAATGAAACCAGTGCACCAGTCCACCATGGGTCTCAGCGGGGCTTCCACTTTGGCGGCCTCAAGGGGATTATCTCCTTCTGGTCCTACACTCGCCAGGCTCCGAGAAACACCAGTCGGACCATTGATCACAGTGGATTCATCCATTAAAAAGTCAGCCTGGCTGGGTTGGCTAACGCTCCTCTCAGCCATGACAACAACTGCGTCAACTTCGGTCTCCTGAACATCCACTCCCTAATGGGCAAAGGACATCTCCTCCAAGATATCCTTACTGACCATAAGTTTGACTTTTTCTATTTAAATGAGACTTGACAAGTTCCTGAGGACTTTTCCCAGCTCAACGATTCTACTCCTCCGGGATTTGTTTATTTTTGCAAACCTCGTGGCTCGGGTCGCGGAGGTGGTCTCGCGATACTGTACCGCGAGAAGTGGAAGGTCCTTCCAGTCTCTGTGCCACCTCTCTTCTCACTAGAATGCCTTGCCTGTCAAATTTCTGGACCCACCCCTATTATCATTGCCACAGTCTACCGCCCCCCTAAGCCTCACAAAGACTTTTTAAGTGAATTCTCTGCCCTCGTCACCCACCTCTCCACTCTCTCAACTTATGTTATCCTGCTTGGGGATTTTAATATACATATGGACACTGCTCTTCCCCTCACCATAGACTTCTCTTCATCCCATGACAGTCTTGGCTTCAAACAATTTTCAGATTTCCCCACACATATTAAGGGTCACACCCTGTTGCTCACCCCCTCCAACTGCACTGCTGATGAACTCCATATTACCGACCACTTCCACCTCTCATTTAATGTCACCCTCCGTCTCTCCATTTCCAAACCACCCCGTGTCATCTCTTTCCGTAATATCAAGGACATAAACCTGGACTCCCTCGCCTCCCACATCGCCACCTTGACTATGGACTCTTCTTCCACCCCAGATGACCTTGTTACCCAATATAACAATGGTCTTACAAACAATCTTTATTCACTTGCTCCTGTCAAATCTCGCTCTGTTTTCTTTACTCAGTCTGCTCCCTGGTTTACTCCTGATCTCCGTTCCATGAAGTCCAACAATCGACAGCTTGAAAGACAGGAAATCTGGTCTCACCATCCATAAAGACATTTACACAGCTCAGCTTTCTCTTTACAAGGACTCCATTTCTCATGCTAAAACACAATATTACTCCGGCCTTATCTGCTCAAATGCAGGCAACACCAAGACTCTTCTTTCAGTATTTAATAGCATTTTTCAACCCCCTGACTCCCTACCCCCCCACCTCTACTCCTCTGAAACATTCAACTCTCTCCTCCTATTTTTCAATGAGAAGGTCAGCAAAATCCACCAGCACCTAGGCTCCTCTATCTCTCCCCTCCCCTCTTCTGAACTTCTTCCGCTCTGTCAACCTTTTTCCAACTTTGATTCCCGTCATATCTGCCATCATCCACCTCACTATCCACTGGAATTGTTCCCGCTTCTTTTAAGTGTGCAGCTGTCAGTCCCTGCCTCAAAAAACCTGGTTCAGACCCCAACGACTTCAATAACCTTCGCCCCATTTTTCACCTTCCTTTCATTTCCAAAATCATAGAAAAAAGTGTTGCTTCCCAACTTCACTCCCATCTCACCAATAACAGCCTTTACGAACAATTCCAGTCCGGTTTCCATCCCTGCCACAGCACAGAAACAGCCCTCATAAAGATCACCAACGACCTCCTCAAGGCAGCTGACTCCAGCTTCATGTCCATCCTCAGCCTTTGACACCATTTCTCACCCCATTCTCCTCAATAGACTTTCCTCCTTAGGCATCATCAGCAATACCTTTTGTATTGTACAAAAGGTACAATACACTGACAACTCAGTTAATTAAATGCAGAGACAAAAAAAGTGTCTCTTTTCCAAACCAATGTAAAATTGGTTTCTGAGATATGAAAATCATTGCATTATGTTTTTATTTACATTTTACACAGTTTCACAACTTTTTCGAATAGGAGTTGTAAAAATAGCAAAAGACGATGCAGTTCTTTGGGAGCTTTGTCCATATATATGTTTCTTCATGTTAAGTTTTAACGGTGTGGAAAGAAAGCAAATCTTGTAGGATTTTAAAGTCAACACTTTTATGGACAAGAAGCCAGTGTGTGCTTTGGAGCCAAAACACGTGCTAAAGTGCCCTCTACAGTGGTGAGGACACGCTATATGTGCCTTTTTTTTCTTTCTGCCCCTGCCCTTCAAAAAGTCTGTGCACGCCACTGTTAAGAAGAGAATTTAAGACAAACAACATATCCATTTTTCCCACTTCTTTTGGAAAATTGCACTTTGAGGGATAATAGTTCGGACCTGGAGTCGCATTGACCGAATATTTTCCGCCGTTGATTTTTTTTAAAATGGTGAAAATCTGAAGGCTGTCATTTTGACAGATTACAATTCACACCCCTGACCACTTGGTGGCGAGAGAGCATAACGTCTCTGTCACGGCAGTTGAGTATCCGAAGTTTCTTCAGAAAGCCCAATAACAATGATGGTGTTGATAAAAGAGCAGTGGAAGGTATCAAACAAGTAATCAGCCCTCGGCAACTACGGGGCGAGCAAGCAGCAGCAATGAGGTCAGGAGGGAGTGCAAAGTTCAGTGGAAGCAGGAGTTCTCGGCTGAGGAGGGAAGATGGAAAAATGTTCTGCGACATACTGTATATAAAAAAGCCAATATGAGTAACGGATTTGTCCGAGGATGCACGAACATGCCGAAATCACTATTCACTGACTATGTAGGTTCTCTGCTTGATGTGTGATGGCACGATGTGGATTCTCTGTTCAGCTTGTTCGGACTAAATATCAATAAAAATGAATGAAAATTAAATGCTATTGAATATGTAATTATTATCATTTCTAAAAGTAAAAGTGACGGGTAAAAATAGATTATGACGGGATTTTTATGACCTTGTCAGTCAAAATGACGGACAACGAAAAGGTCTAGTGCAACCTCTGGTTGGGACATTGCACTTTTTAGAGGTTTGAATGTTAGGAGAGGGATTTTAAATTCTTTTTTGGATTTTACTAGAACAAAAATTCCAAAATTGAGATACACCATTTGATCTCTCTTGCTATTAAAAGAGCATTTTGGCTTTTCTATGTAACTGGGACATCTTCATAGGAAGAAATGATATAATACCGCCTCAGATGTAAAAACAGGGATCAGTTTTTCAACATCAATCTGAAGCAGGATGTTCCTAGTTTCAAAAAAGATTTCCCTTAGAAAGTGAAACAAGGCAGTTTAAGAAACTTATGAAAAAGGTTGCATCTCGGATGGATGGGGAAGAGGAGAGAGATGTAAGGAGGAGAGGTAAGGAAAGGAACTGAGAAAGCACAATTTGATATGTGTGAAGGGGAGGAATAGCAGAATAATCAGAAACAGTTGAGAAATATAAGACTGTTAGACATAATGGAAAAGGACAAAGCCTGGAAGCAAAACAAAAATGAACACACGATAGGTAATGTTTAAAAACCCCCTGATAAAATCAATTACAAAAAAACATTGTCTATATCATAATTATTGAAAATTTGAAAATAATAAGGAGTCAGATGTGGACAGTGACACTGAAAACACTTTATTTAACATAACTGTGTGTGTGTGTTTGTGTGTGCATGCTTATTACAATATTATGCAACCTACTGCTGTGATTCTGCATTTTAAATAGAATTGCCATCAATAAATTAACCCAAACGGTATAATGAAGACATGACCAGTACACACACACAACACACATGTGAATGAACACACAGAGACACAGAGGCAGATAGCTTCTGAAGCTGTTAGATGCATATCTAACGTGAGCGGTGCTTGTTAAAACTAGGGAACTTGTAGCCCTCCTTGTTAGGAGTTTCCTTGTTTGGGCAGATTCCTGTCTTGATCATTTTAGTTCCCGTGATGATCTTTGAGTTAGGGGACACACACAAGAAATAAAGACTAAAACAGAAAGAAAAAAAAAGATTTTGCTTGATTAACATTCACATTTTCGTCAGACTTTTCGTCACATTTTTTGAGGGATATGACAATCTGACATCTGACCTATCTGAGGTTGAAACTATTTAGCCTGTTTTCAGTTTTGACCTGAGAAAGCATAAAAAGTACACAAACATGACATTACTCTCTGGTATGCTA
This sequence comes from Leuresthes tenuis, assembly GCF_036924035.1. Taxonomy (NCBI): domain Eukaryota; kingdom Metazoa; phylum Chordata; class Actinopteri; order Atheriniformes; family Atherinopsidae; genus Leuresthes; species Leuresthes tenuis. Next base: position 37,403,973 of record NW_027325358.1, on the reverse strand, counting down.
ACGTCAAAATAACTTTTGGTGTGTGGAATTTTTGCTTGATTTCAGAAAAGTTTTGTCACTGAACTGTTTAACTGAATGAGAACTGTTGGATACAATCACAGACTCCCTGCTGAATCCACTGCTGGTCAGAGACAGATAGCAGTTTTCTTTTTTCATAACCCTCTCATTTAAGAGGAAAATAAAACATTTCATTTTTATCAGCAACTATTTTACCTATTTTTTACATCTGTTTTGCATAGCTAGGGGTGTTAATAGTTCACAAGCTTTTGATTGGATGCACTTGGCTTGTTTGGATCGTTCTCAAGAAAGATGACGAAAAGTAATTTCCACAACAATGGGTGTGCTTTAACCATTTGGTTATAACCACCCTTGAGCAGGGTGGCTCATGTTTTGTTTGCTGTAAGCTAGCTTTTCTTATTATATACTGGAACAAACAGGAGCGAGCAAGAGCGTGCATGGCTGCTCATCTTGTTTGTCTATGTGATGGACTGGTGACCTGTCCAAGGTGAATCCTGCCTCTTACTCAGTGGCAGCTGGAATGGACAGGTAAGAATGGATGGATGGATGCATGGATGGGTGGAGTCTATTCAAGACATTCAAGACAGCAGTTAGAAGCCCCGTAGCAAAGGAACTCTCCTCTTTTCTTGTTGCACTCCATATATTCTGTTTACACAGCAGCATAGAGCAGATACTAAAGCTGTACCTTGGGAACATGCGCAGGCTTTTTTTTTTTTTTTTAAAGGTTCCTAAACACAACTGTTATCTGTCTTTCAAGCTCAAGTGATAAAACCTCTTTAGGCTGGTTCTTAATCAGACACCTCAGAAGAATCTCACACACAAACGCAGACAATGTGAGTTCTGGACAGTTATCATAGTCTAAAATTGTACGTCCTCAGACAACTAAGTTAACGTTCATTAAGACTGTAAACAGACTTAATATGAGTGTTGCTACATGAAATAAATGACACAAGGGTGTTTTCCTGCAGGTTTTTAATGTATATGCTAATTGTCACAAGCCTAATGGATTCAGAGAGCATTTTTTTTCTGCAGTCCATGCTTCTTGTTTTATTGTGAATAACTAAATTTTTTTGTAAAATAATTCAATTTAAACTAATAGAAAAGAAAGTTGCTTACTTATTGATTATAAGACAATGCTTCATATGCTTTCACACTTAGTCTTATATAGTTAAGAGCCATTGTACTGGCTTAATGGTTCTGTAGTTTATTTCCAAATTGCTCCTTGCACAAAGAATATTCCTAAGAATGTCTTTGTTTAACTGAGATTCATGGCCCATTTTTAGCAATCAGAACCAGAAAAACAAATTATGATTATAAAGCTGAAAATGAAAACTGCGTATACTATGCCGCTAGGTCACTTTGTGGCTTGGTACTGCAGTTCATCATCATTATATTGCATGATCCTTAATTATAACTTATGTTTGCTACATGTGGTAGATATATCCTTCACATATTGCAGCAAAATAAGACAGATTGCTAACTTTATTGGCAAATTTAGTAGTGGAGATGGAGGACAATTCACAGGAACAAAAGTTGATATGAAGGATAACAATCACATCACCCATGGCTTCTTATCACAGTATTATCACACCCTTTGGTTAAATGCATGTCTCTTTGAAGTCTTTGGCAATAATGATTTCTCAGAGGTTATGGTAATGCCGTAGTCTCTGCTGTAAAGTGTCCATAGATTGAAATGCTTTTTGCTAAAAAAAGAATCATGCTGTGTTTGTGAAGTAGGCTAGTTAGCAGTTAGACAGCATACAGACTAAGTGTGTTCCCAGTTACTATAACCTGCTCCCCCCGTTTGTCCTCTGCAACACTTGGATTGGGCTAATTGGGACAAACCCCCTGTAGTGTGACCCTCAAGGGGAGTCTAACTGGAGTTTGCCTGCAGATGTGTGCGTGCGTGTGTGTGTGTGCGCGCGTGTGTGTGTGTGTGTGTGTGTGTGTGTGTGTGTGGTGGGGTAGATATACACATCAGACACATTATGTCTCTCCATTGCGTTTTCTATTGTCTGGTACATTCACAACAAATTCAAATGTAAAAATCTGTTCTTTACAAATGGATATTAACCTAAGAACAAAAGGATGTCTAGCAAACATTAATGTTCCATACTGTTTAGGATGTGTTACCAAGAAAGAGTTTCTGCTTTTTTATCCATTAAATCCAACACTAATAGTATTTTAGGTCTAAGTAAGTTAGTGCATCATTTATTAATGTTGTTGCATCCTTGAAGAAATTTCTTCACATCAGCAGGAGTCATGCTTAGTCTAACATCAATACATACTGATATGTCCTTGGCAATTGTAGCTCAATACTTCAGTATTGAATGGAGGACCATGCAGTATTGAAGTAAACAATGCAAAGCAGCCACAGACACTTGCTGGCAAGCATGTTTTTAGTCTCGTGTTTTTTCTTTCTTTCTTTTTTTTGACAAAAGACTTTTCATTAATATTCAAGTGTTTGTACATTTATTGACAACAACTTAAAGGCAACTTGTTTCATTCCTCTTTATGACATGTTTTCAATTTTAGAAGTACAAATACAACAATTATCTGATGTACTTATATAGTTTGAAATGAAAAAGAAAGAAGGTTTTGAGCCTATAATTAGGTGCATAGGAGACAATAAACGCTAATTCCTTTTCTGTTGGATTTTGAAGAGAGTCAGACTTATTTATTCGTGGTCAATGTTTCTCATTAGGAATTCACTGATTTTGAAATTGTGGGTCATAACGATTTTACAAATAATAATTTGGTCGATAGTGATACTGTCGATACAGTATCTAGTCGATAATGATTGTATTTGCATTTTTTTACTTTAACTTTAGTATCAGCAAATTGATAAGATATACAATGTGAAAAATGATGGAACAATTACTATGGCAGCCTTATATCACACTGTCTTTGAATAAACACAAATTCGTTCATACAAATGTATTAACCAACTTTTATCATAACTTTTTCTTTGTATGAAAAAAAAGTGTTTCACTTACGCAGTGGCTTTTCAGTTCTTGATTAGCAAAACAAAATGTTTTTTTTGAAAAATAAATAGCCTGCTATAGAATCAGGCCCCCACCTATTGGATATTTGCTGACCTGCAACTGTAGGCTAATCCTGTCAGTTTTATGGCAAAGTCAGTGCAACGTGACATACACACGTGGACAAAATTGTTGGTACCCCTCAGTTAAAGAAGGAAAAACCCACAATTCTCACTGAAATCACTCGAAACCTACAAAAGTAACAATAAATAAAAATTCATTGAAAATTAAATAATCAAAATCAAAACTAATGAAATAGGGCTGGACAAAAATGATGGTACCTCTATAAAAGATTGAAAACTATTTGACCAGAGTGACATGATTAACTCAGGTGTGTCCTTTAATTGACATCACAGGTGTTTCCAAACTCATAATCAGTCAGTCTGCCTATTTAAAGGGAGACAAGTAGTCACTCTGGTGTTTGGTGAAAAGGTGTGTACCACACTGAACATGGACAACAGAAAGCGGAGGAGAGAATTGTCCCAGGACATCCGAAAAAAAATGATAGACAAACATCTTAAAGGTGCAGGCTGTAAGACCATCTCTAAACAGCTTGAAGTTCCTGTGACAACAGTGGCTCATATTATTCAGAAGTTCAAGACCCACGGGACAGTAGCCAACCTCCCTGGACGTGGCCGCAAGAGGAAAATTGATGACAGATTGAAGAGACAGATCGTTCGAATTGTATCCAAAGAGCCCAGGACAACCTCCAAAGAAATTAAAGGCGAACTCCAAGGCCAAGGTACATCAGTGTCAGATCGCACCATTCGTCGTTGTTTGAGCCAAAGTGGACTCCATGGGAGACGACCAAGGAGGACACCACTGCTGAAAAAAAAATCATAAAAAAGCGAGACTGGAATTTGCAAAAATGCATGTTGACAAGCCACAAAGCTTCTGGGAGACTGTCCTTTGGACAGATGAGACCAAACTGGAGCTTTTTGGTAAGGCACATCAACTCTATGTTCATAGACTGAAAAACCAAGCATACGAAGAAAAGAACACTGTCCCTACGGTGAAACATGGAGGAGGCTCAGCAATGTTTTGGGGCTGCTTTGCTGCATCTGACACAGGGCGTCTTGAATGTGTGCAAGGTAAAATGAAATCTGACGACTATCAAGGCATTCTGGAGAGAAATGTGCTGCCTAGTGTCAGAAAGCTTGGTCTCAGTCGCAGGTCATGGGTCTTCCAACAGGACAACGATCCAAAACACACAGCCAAAAACACCCAAGAACGGCTGAGAGAAAAGCGTTGGACTATTCTAAAGTGGCCTTCCATGAGCCCAGATCTGAATCCCATTGAACATCTGTGGAAGGAGCTGAAACATGCCATTTGGAGAAGACACCCATCAAACCTGAGACAACTGGAGCAGTTTGCTCATGAGGAGTGGGCCAAAATACCTGTTGACAGCTGCAAAACGCTCATTGACAAATACAGAAATCGTTTAATTGCAGTGATTGCCTCAAAAGGTTGTGCAACAAAATATTAAGTTATGGGTACCATCATTTTTGTCCAGCCCTATTTCATTAGTTTGTTTTTTTTAAATAATTATGTTAATCAACAATTCAAAAGTAATGGCTAATTTTGATTATTTAATTTTCAAGTGATTTCAGTGAGAATTGTGGGTTTTTCCTTCTTTAACTGAGGGGTACCAACAATTTTGTTCACGTGTGTAAATATTGGTAACTGAAACTGGTTCAAGCTCTCCTTTTTGCAGACCCACTGACTGCAGTCAAAAAGCTTAATAATGGCCAATACTGATGTGAGGCCAATATATCTGCACATCACTATTTCTTTAAGTTGAAAATTAAATTGCAAAGTTGGCAAAATTGTTCTACATTGGTAAGTTATATTTATTATAAAGAAAATCAGCCTATTAAAAAAGGCTATTAAAAAAAAATAGAAATTGGAATTGTGAGAAATCTTTCAATAGTTAACTGTGTTATAATAATAATAATAATAATAACAACAACAATAATAACAATGATAATAAAAACAATACATTTTATTTGGAGGCGCCTTTCAAGTCACCCAAGGTCACCTTACAATAAATAAATACAGCATTAAAGATAGAAACGACATTAAAACAGAACATCAACATTAAAACAAGTGAAGTGCACAGGGTCCAGTTATAGAGAGTATGCCAGTTTGAACAGGTGAGTTTTGAGTTGAGATTTGAATGCTGTGATGGAGTCTGATTGTCTTATTGTGTGGGGGGAGGGAGTTCAAGAGCCTGGGTGCTGAGCAGCTGAAGGCTCGGGCTCCCATGGTACTGAGGCGTGACGTGGGGATGGTTAGCAGTCCAGAAGAGGATGAGCGGTGGGTGAGGGAGAGAGTGTGTTCGTGAAGGAGGTCACAGAGGTAAGTGGGGGTTAGATTGTGGAGAGCTTTATAGGTGAAGAGAAGCTTTTTGTAGTCAATGCGGTATTGTACAGGGAGCCAGTGAAGTTAGATGAGTACAAGGGTGATGTGGTCCAATGATTTGGTACAGGTGATGATCCGGGCGGCCGAGTTCTGAATGATTTGCAGTCTGTTGATGAGTTTGGTGGGAAGTCCGGTAAGGAGGGCATTGCAGTAGTCGATGCGGGATGTGACAAATGAGTGGACCAGGATTTCAGTGCTGGACTGGGTCGGTGATGGGCGGAGTCTGGAGATGTTGCGGAGGTGAAAGAATGCAGTCCGGGTGATGTTTTGAATATGGGGAGCAAATGAAAGGGTGCTGTCCAGAATGATGCCGGGGCTCTTGACTTGGGGGGAGAAGGGTACAAGGAATCCCTCAATGATGATGGGTGGAGCTGGGATGTGTTGGGATTTGGTGACGATGGATTTGGAGCCGATGAGCAGGGCCTCGGTTTTATTACCGTTTAGCTTTAGGAAGTTCCTGCTCATCCAGCTCCGGATGTCATCAAGATAGGTGATGAGGGAGGTAGGAGGGATGGCAGCGGTCGGTTTAGATGAGATGTAGACCTGTGTGCCGTCGGAATGAAAATGGACTGAAAATGGACCCTATGGTGACGGAGGAGTGTGCCCAAGGGGAGGAGGTAAATGGTGAAAAGAAGGGGACCCAAGACTGACCCCTGGGGCACACCCAGTGAAACACCCAAACACCCAGACTTGTGGTTCCTTAGTTGCACGAATTGTTGGCGGTCAGTGAGGTATGATGTGAACCAGGAGAGTGCAGCACCTGTGATTCAAATGCCAGCCAGGCGGTCCAGAAGCAGAGGGTGCGAGATGGTATCAAATGCTGTGCTGAGGTCGAGGAGGATGAGAATGGTAAGTAGTCCAGAGTCAGCTGCACGGAGCAGGTCATTGGTGATTTTGACCAGGGCTGTTTCAGTGCTATGTTTTGGATGGAAGCCGGATTGGAAGGGCTCATGGAGGTTGTTTGTGTCAAGGTGGGACTGTAATTGTGCGGCAACCACCATTTCAAGCGTTTTGGAGATGAAGGGGGGGTTGGAGATGGGCTGGTAATTGTTAAAGACAACTGGGTCACCACCAGCTTTTTTCAGGATGAGAGTGGGGGTTACAGTACCAGTGGTGAGGGAGGAGTTAATTATGTTGGTGATCATAGGGGAAATGGATACCAGACAGGCTTTGTCAAAGGAGGTGGGAAGAGGATCGAGCTGACAGGTGGTGGTTTTGGCTTTATGGATGAGTTCCGAGATGGTGTGTTCTGATACTGGGGTGTAGTCGGAGAGGGAGCTGATGAGAGGTTGGCCAGTGGTGATCATCCAGAGTGGATCGTTTGAGGAGGTGTAAGATGAGGCCAGTTGTTGGTGAATGGTGTTGATTTTAGAGCTGAAGAAGTCCAGGAAGGCAGTGCACTGATCAGTGGAGATGTCTGGAGGGAGGGTTTTAGGAGGCTGAAGTAAGTGGCTGACTGTTGAGAAGATGACTCTGCTGTTGCCTGTACCAGTGTTGATTAGGTTGGAGTAGTATGAAGATTCGGCAGTGGTGAGGGCTCCCTTGTAGTGATGAAGGTGGTCCAACTACATTTTGCTGTGTACAGTGAGTCCAGTCTTTTTGTAGAGTTGCTCCAGTTGACGGCCAGTGGCTTTGAGCTGGCGGAGCTCCAGGGTGAACCAGGGAGCAGTGTGAGTAAATGAGACTGAGCAACTTTTCAGGGGGGGCAGGGTGGTGAGGGAGGAGGAGAGGCAGTTATTGTAGTGAGTCACCAGGTCAGCCGGGGAGGATGCTGGAGGAGGGCTGGGGTAGGAGCTGATAAGGGTGGAGAGATCTGTGGTGTTGATATGTTTGATGTTTCTGAAGGAGATGGTCCGTTGTTCTTTGGATTTGTGTCGTTAGGTGTGAATGTCACAAAGTACAGCTTTGTGGTCGGAAATGGGGAAATCAGTGACATCAATGTTAGTGGAAGGGATGTCAGTACAACAGATTAAGTTGAGTATGTGACCTTTGTTATGGGTTGGGAGGATGACATGTTGTATTATACCAAGAGAGTCCAGGAGTGATGTGAAGTCTGTAGGGGGGGGTACTTGAGAAGGTCCGGAGACATAACTTCTCCATCCACACGATGTAAGATCGGAAGCAACGTAATCCAAAGGTTCAAAGATGGTTCAGGTGATAATGGTGAAGCCACAGAGCCAGTGCAGCTGGGGCAGAAGAGTGGCGTGTGCTGGTTGTAGCTTCACTGGAGACAGGGAAACCTGTTGGACGGCATTGGAGATTAGCAGCAGGCTAGCCGGCTGGACACTCGTGGGAATGGGTATAGGAGAGGCGGTTGACAGTGCCAGTTGACAGCAGTCCGCGGGCACACCGGTCTGAACGGGTGGGCTTCGTGGGGCACACCAGATCAGGCTGTCCAGCCACAGAGTGCGGAGATGAGCCACAGGAGTCTCGTACAGGTGAGCCCTGTACCAGCAAAGCTAGCTTCTGGATAACGAGTGGCGAGGTAGCAGACAGGTAGAGACTGTCCAACTGCTGTTTCGGTGTTGGTTGAGCAAGCCAAACCCAGCAGACGGATTTAAAGTCCAACATTCATAGTGACAATACTGGTGAATCAATACTAAACTTAAAAAAAAAAGTATTGCTGAATAAAGGGCCATTGTAGAAAACCCTTAATCTCTGTGCATATTGACCTGATTAGCTCTTCAGGATCCCAGAAAAGCAAGCTACAAATTGCTAGCTCTCCACCTATTTGCCTTATTCACCTGGCGGCCAACCAGGACAGTCTCCATAATAACAGAGGCCAGACCAAAGAGTCTACTGACCCAATCATTGTATTACTCTTACGTGGATTAGGTTTTAGTGTCACTAATAGACCCAGACTAGTCATTACTACTAACCTTAACCACTCCCCTACCTGACCAATCACCGAAACTCAATGTATTGGCCCAAATAATACACAACGTGCTCCTAAGACTATTCTGGATACAAGATTTGGGCCTCCAGACTGAAAGTTTTTCGCCCCTTTTGCTTATAATGGGGAGAGTTTCAAGTCTCTACGACCTTCCTATCAAGTTATCGGGGTTAGACGACATTAGACACCATCTATTTCTGCACTCGCAACCTTCTATTTGACATACCTTAACTGAAACCTAACCAAAAATATAGCAGCATAGCAAGCCTGCTCAGGAAGGCATCATGAGTCCATACACCATGTTTGGCATCGATACATCAATGTATCGCAGAGATATGGGCTCACTTCCTGTTTGGTGTGTTGGCACCGAATTTGATTGGCTGCGGGCAAACGGAAGCACATTTAAAAAATCCAAATCTTAACTTTTGTGAGGCTTGGTCTGAAGATTCTATGTGTCAAGTCCCGTGAAAGATATGAGCAAAAATGCATTTTTGCTAAATATAACGCCTGCTATAGGTCAAAGATCACCAAAATTATTTGGCCTCTGAAAAAGTGGTCATGAGTCCGTGTTATGAGTTTGGACTCGTCATGATCCAAGGATTCCAACGGTACCGAATTTGTGAAATTTGGACGAACGGGTCAAAAGTTATATAACTGAATGCACTTCAAACTTTTACGTCTTGGGGGGCGCTAGAGAGTTCGCTTTTTAGGCACGAAAATTCTTGACTTTGCTAATGGGACTGTCCTGAATACGTGTGCCATAGCATTCATGGGGCTGTCATAGACTTCAATTGCAGTGGAAAGTAGCACAATAATAACAATTATAGGAAAAGCTACTAAAACAATGGACGTCTGCAGCTTCGCTGACCAATCAAGCTTGAGTATAAATACAGGCACCGAAACAGCAGAAATCATTCTCCTGCTTAACACTGAATGGTGTACATGTAGCAAGCTACCACCATTTATTATGGAAAGTCTATATGACACCGATGAGGCTAACACCCTTACCCTGCGGGAAGGGACAGAAACTTTCCTTCACAACTCCGAACTGCGGTTCCCCATAATTGCAACCACGTACGGGTTTGCGGCAGGCAACCTGGATGTATTTTTTTATTTGGATGGGGTGGTGGTTGACTTGGCACGACTTGAGGGGGTGAAACCATACATTCCCTTCCTCACCCTACCTCCAGCCAACCCAACCAACATTAAAACCCACTACCACATGCTTAAAAAGCATGTGGACCTCAAGTCCTGCAGTGCAGCAACCAGGGAGGCATTAAAAAGTGTCTATGGACTGTGTCTCGCTCAGACAACAGGGGGGTACCTTTTGAATGCCTCCCAAGTTCCCAGGGACCTCAAGGCCACCTGTCACCCCACCCTGACACCCAGCATTGCCCCACTCAAGGCTGCTGAGAGCTTAAATCTGCTCCGCTCAGCGTTCGTCGGGGCTCTTCGTGGACTGGAGAGCAGGGACATGTCCAGGCCCATTGTCCAAAAACACAGCCTGGCAAATCCATCAAAATTCAACATCCTCCCACAGGACCAGGATTTCATCTTGGGTCTCTTAAATAGGGCAGTCCAGGCTATGGACACTGACCCCACGGTCAAGTTCCTGCTGTCCCTGTCCCTCTTTGGACAGAAGAGCCCTGATATCTTTAACTTTGGGGCTTTGGTGGGGGACACTGACAACATCCGTTGTGCCTCTGTCCATGTAGCCTGCTCAATCAAGTCACGGGACAACAGGCTACATGTGATGTGGTCAAGGACAGGTCTGGAAAGGTAGGTGGGGGACAGGGGGGTGCGCTACCCCTATCTGTCCATTTCAGAGGAAGCTAACTTGTAGACCAACCTGCTCTAGAGTGCCGTGGCATTGATTTGAGTCCCACTGTATGGGTTAGCCCCATCATAGTTGAACCAGAAAAAATACTCTGCAGACAACAACAAACCACAGTGAACAATAGTCAAACATGAACAAAGAAACTGATGAGACTGCTTTGGTTGGCCCCGTGAATGGGAAATTTTGTTTTATAAAACAGACGGATGGGATGGTTGGTAGCGTTGTAGTGGGTTTTGCAGGCGCCATGTGTATAGAGGCTACAGTCCTCGCTGCAGTCGGCCCCTGTTCGAACCCCGCATCGGACGGCCTTTTACTGCGTGTCATTCCCCCTCTCTCTGCTTTCTGTCTCTTTTTATCTGCCCTGTCCATTAAAGGGTATAAATTTTTTTTTTTTTTTAAATGGACGGATGGATGGAAGCCTTGATAAGAGCACGGTTGGTTAAGTATCACCTTGAAAAAAAAAATATTTTGTTGCTTAAGCTTATGTATTCAGTCATTATTCAATGGTATACTAAAATCCATGTAAAAAAAAAAATTGCTTCTAAAATATTTATATGCGATTAAAAATTAGGGATGCACCGATCCAGCTTTTTTTATTCCGATTCCGATATCTGGGTTTTGCATATCGGTCGATACCCGATACCGATACGATACCATTGTTGAATTTACAAACTGTATACTTCACGATGTGGAAGTTTTCAGATTTGACTTAAATATTTGGTCATTAAACTTATCCTAAAATAGAACAAAATAATACATCTAAATATAAGGAATGAGCCATTGTTTATTTGTTAATAAAATGTGTGAACCAGCTGATAATAAAGTAAAAGCTAGAAATGAATTTAAATAAATTAAACAGAACACTGAAACAGAATAAGTAGCTTTTTTTCAGAAAAGTTTTTACATTGAAAATGTACATTCAACGACTCTGTACACTGAGCTAAAAGTAAACCTCTAAGAAGAACAATTTAATTTAATTAAAACACAACAGAACAACAATGAAAACAGAAACACTCATTGAAGGGCTGGGCTGTGCGGGGCTGAGCTGGACAGGACAGTTTAGGGGCTGGGAAGGGCAGGACCTGCTTGGGCTGGACTGGGCTCAACAGCACATTGTGCAGCTGTGGTCAGAGCACCTGATTTTCCTTGGCTTTCAGAAAAAGAGTTTGATTTGAGAGTTTTTGCTCCCCAAGCTAGCAGTAGTGAGTAATGCACTTCTGATCATTTTCACAAAAATAAAACACCCGTTTTCTTTTATTAAAAAGAAAACCATAAGGATATAATTTGTACTTTTATTTCATAAACAGGATGTGAACCTCCCCTCGCTATAACTGACTTGAAACTCTGTTTTAAATTACGCTATAGCGCCGGTAACATCAAGTTTTAGAGCTTTTTCGTTCGAGAAAGTAGCCGTTTATTTCCCCGTTGTGCCGCCAGTTTATCGAAATAACGCTTGTTTGCACATTTGCTCCGACGTGGTGGGAGAAGTCCGGAACAGCCGCACCTGTAGCGGAGTGGCGGAGCAGCCCGGGTCTGCTGCGGTCAAAACTTCACCGCCATACCGGTAGAAGAACACGGGCCGATCGATTTACCTGCAGCTTATTTTTTTTCAGAAAAAAAATAAATGGATCGGTTGTACTTTTCTATAACCGATCCATATATTTTGTAAATATTGGGACCGATATCCGATCTAAATATTGGATCGATGCATCCCTATTAAAAATGCGATTCATTTCGATTAATTAATTATAAAGCCTCCAATTGATTAGATACATTTTTATTATTTTTTTTTTTTTTCAAATTGAGTCCCGGTCCGGCCCTAATGCTATACAGCTCAAATTTATTTAAGAATTTTGAACGTTTAACTTGAAGTCTTATAAATTCTTTTAATCTGTGTAAATAAAACTTTGAACTCGTTCTTGTGAAGTGGGAACTTACACAACACTGCAGTCAATAATGTTGTGTAAGTTCACTGTTCTGCTGCGCCTTGTTTATACTATCTTAAGTTTCAGAGTGAGCAGGAGCAGCAGGACTTCTTAAAAGGTGATGAATGTGAGACAATGAAAGGAATGAAATGAAGGCCAGCGCCACAGTGGGAAACCCAGAGTAATATCCCCTGGAGAAGATACATTTCTCTATGTGTCGAATATGAATGGAAGATACTTAGTTGCTGTCTGACAGCTCAACTTAAACGAATAAGTGTGGGCTCCATTAAACACTTTGGTGCTTGGTTGTTTACAGCAATTGTATCATTTGTGCATCCGCAAGAGCATCAATTCATGCATGGTGTGCACATGGCATGAATATGGTCATCAGAGGGTGTGAGCAAAGTGCTCTGTTTAGCTGGCAATTTGTTGTGACCTTACCGACTTGTTTGCTGACTTGACTCAAGAATCTGGTTTATTCAAAATCTATAATGGAAACATCTAGATTTCATATATACATATTTACAGTTTTTAAACACAAGCAGACACTTCCTTTTTTTAGGTATATAGATTGATATCTGCACAGCCACATACTTTTCCATAGTCTTTTAGGTCCTAATCTTAACAAGTACTTTCTCTTCAAATCTCAAACAGGTACGGTTATTTTAATTGAACCAAGCTAAGTGTGTTCACTAACTGTATGAAATAAAAGGAAAAGTGGATAACAACAAAGGAAAAAAACAGCAGCATCTGAAAATAGTAACATGAAAGGTCAAGCAAGAAAAGAGTGGTATCTAGCTGGAGTCAAATATAGGCCTTTCAGCTTAAAGCGCTTGTTAAATCAATGTCTCATCTCCGTCTACCACCTATTCAGGCTTACTTTGCTGGTTCACAAGTGAAAGACAACAGGGCCAGGGTTAGACTCGAAACATAAGTCCTTTGCTTGGGAGGTGAATACCTATTCTGGATTTGCCTTACTTTCAGGTTGTTTAACATTTAATTAGAAACATTTTCCCATTGTACATAAACATTATATTACGAATAATAATGCTTACATTTACAGAAATGTGCTGTTATTAGTTGGTGTTAATGACATTATTTTATGGAAAGAGGTTGTATAATAATTTATTATTGATGTAATATAACAAAATAATGTGATTCATCTTTCAAAACATGTAAAAAAAACTGTTGAAAAACTAGATATTTGGTTTACAATAGCAAGAATTTACTGTTAATTTCAGATAACAAATGTATATTTAATTATTTTACTTTTTTTTTTACGTTTAATTACAAATATCTTCAGTTTTAAACAATTTAATTAACCTTGAAGATGGTAAATTAACATTGTTATGAGTAATAATGCTTACATTTACAGAAATGTGCTGTTATTAGTTGGTTTTAATGGCATTATTTTGTCTAAAAAGGCTGTATATTATTTCATATTAGACGTAAAATAACAATGTTCAACACTAATAAAATCTTTAAAAACGTAAAAAAAATTAACTACATATTGGGTGTACAATTGCAACAATTTACTGAATATTTAAGCACTTTCAACTTAAAGAAAAACTATACTCACCTTATAATTATTTCAATTTTAAATGGTTTAAACTGGTTTTTGGCCAGTCGGAAAAGGGGCTTAAATGAATTGTGTTTGAACGAGACTAAGCTGAACAACTACAATTTCCCCATTCTCAGTAGTTTTATTCTTAAAAAACTGTAACAGGTAACCATACAGCAACTGGTTCGGAAATTTAAATTCAACTGAGTTGGAAATTAAAGAAAAAGTTTAAAAACAAATCTTGATCTCTTCTAATATCATTTTCAACTTGACTGCAAATGTAAATGGATTTTCAATAAGGCCTTCGTACTGGTGGAACAGAAGCCAGACGTTCATCTACAGTATAAACCAGAGCAAAACAAACTTGTGGAACATTGTTGAAGTTTGACTGAATAGCACATCTCTTTCTCACCTCAAGTGACACAAAAAGAGATGTACCGTCTACTTTCAGCCCAAAAAATGAATTGTAAAAAAAGCGTTAATAGACTTTTTGTCCATGATGACGAGACATACACAGTGCAGCTCCAGGACACAGAGTTGATCAAAGGTGTACTCCCTCACTCTTTGAGATGGTTTCGTTCAACACCACAGACAAGTTTGGGATGTTAATTTACTGTTTCCCAAAATGTAGGCTGAAAGTAAAGCACCTCCACAAATCTCCAAGCATTCCTCCAATCTATACAACTAAAATAAATCGCCCAAAGATGGATCATAAACTTAAAGGTGTGAGAATGTGCCACACTGTGACCACCAGATATCCGTAGATGCATCAAAGCTTCCCATTATGACCAACACCTGTGAAGTGTGCTGGAAGAGCTCTGGTTTCTGCTCCGTGATGAACCAGGAGAGCCTATGGCTGCTCCCGGAATGCCAACGCTGAGGTGCTACTGCAGGCAGTACAACAGATCACCTCAGCAAGGCAAGAGTTTTTAGAGCAGTTGTTTTTACTGGGTTCATCTTTTGTTTATCTATCAATCCTGTGATTCCCAAACTGTGAGTCGTGGGTATTGCAGGTGGGCCACCAAAATCATTTTCAAAATAGTGTTTTTTGTTGATTTAAAGGAAAAGATAGTAAATACATTATAAGTATATAGGACTGGGCGATAAAACAATCTTCAGTTCGGATTGCGATCAATTATTGGCTATAATTTCCTCGACATCACATGGCAGAAATGAATACGACAGCAGCTTGTCACTCTGCCGTCTGTTACTGCACCATAGACTATATATATATAAAAAAGATAGGTGGGCTGTGAAAGATGATGTCACTGAAAACGTTTTATCGCAGTCTTTAAATGGGCAATGCACCACCTCTCTTCTTGAAACGTGAGATTTTAGGTGACATCAAAGGTGTTTAAAGTCGATCAACTGTTTCTGACAATGTGGAAGTTGACATAGAAAGGGTGCCTGCAAAGTTTGACACTGTAACGCGGTAGATGACCACCGATGATGGTGGTAAACATGATATTTAAAAATATTGTAATTTCTGAATTGAAACTTACAACTTTCCATACAACATAATATTTGCAGTTATCTTAATTTTTAGGTGAAATCAGACCTCTGTAATCAACTTCAGAGGGAACACCTCGCTGCCTGCTTGAAGATCTCCATTAATGGAGATTTTAATTATGTCAGAGCTCTGGAGCTGTTCTTTGAAAAGCCCAGAAAAATAAAATGTTCAGCACCTGGGTGCAGAGTGTGTAAATAGACTGTCCAAAAATGTTGTTTGTTCCTTCAGTAGATTGTTCAAATGATTGTTTGTTCGAGTGAGTGAGTTAGTTTTTGGTGTTGTTTTATTCTGAATTAATGATGATATAACTTTGTAAGTTCTTATTCATCAACGTATGTTCATATACAGCAATTACCTTCCATGGTCTCAAAATGCACTTAAGTGTAATACATCAGGCTTAAAAACGTACACGCACATTAAAATGCCCGAGGGTCAGAGACTCTCCCACCACAGTCTCCTAAAATCCTGTGGGAAACACTGAGCAGTCTGCATGAAAACAAAGGAGCAGGTGGGGGCTAGGAGGACAGGGGCATCTGACTCCATGCATTTTCTTTTCATGCTAATCTATGATTTAGGGCCAAAGGAACCAATCAATAACCAGAATACAAGATTGACATCAGCTTGGTGCAATGACAGTTCCCAAACTTCACCTTCACATTTATACAACTGTATTGACCCTTTGCTAAGCCCCACCCCCCTTATTTACTCTTATTATGTCTGTAAAGCTTTCATTCCCAGCCATGCTCTGAGCATAAGAAATATGTAGCTTCCATCTGTTGATTATTTAAATGATAAATCTATTAGTTGTTTGGTCAATAAAATGTAAAAAAATGTTAGAAAATATCAGTCTTACTCAAACCTCAAGATGATGTCCTCAAATCTCTTGTTTTGTCCACAAACCAAAGAGATATTCAGTTTATTGTCATAAAGGAACAAAGAAACTGAGAGAAACATTCACATTTAAGAAGCTGAAATCCGATGATTTGGACTCTTCTTTTCTTAAAAACGTTCTTAAACCGATTATTAGTTATTAGTGAAATTGAAAAACTGAAACTACAAAAAATTATAATAAATCAAAATCAGTTTTCTTTTGAGGGGACATAAGTGTAATTAATATAAGCTTTATATAAGTTTATTCATTTTTTGCCCTCTTAGCTTACACTGGCAGACAACTGAAGACGCCAACGGCCATGCTTCGGTCATCATAGTTAGCTAACATTTCAATTGATTACATGCTAGCGGATTCGGTGCCTTTTGTCGACTGAGTAAACACAGAGACATGGTTGTAAATAAAGCTAATGCTACTCAGCTTCAGTTTGATACTTGCCTTCTGCCTTTCTCTTTCCTCCAGTATGGACATTAGCTTTTTGTCGACCAAATGGCGCGGCGGTATAATTTATTCCTATAAATTATATTTTCACTGTTTACCTCTGAATTGCTGAAAAGCAATTAGACACAGATGCAACATTTTACTGTATATCTCTGTCATTAAGATCTGTTCTGAATGACAGAACATAATGCTTTCAGGTGGTAGGTTGAGGAAACAGATAAAAAGCATGCAGTTTATGTGGTTTTCTCCTGGTGTTGGCCTCCTTCACTAACAGTTCCTTTTCTTGGTTTGTTTTATTGTGACAGATATTGCATTTCATATTAGCCTATAGCTGTTCTAGGACACTCACAAATGTTTATTTTCATACGGTCATAGTTACTATGGTACTAATCATTCATCTTCATGTGATGTATGCAGTTTCACTTCAGAGATGGCTCAAATGAAATTAAATGAAATAGCAGTTAAGTTTTTACCTCAACATTAAGGTTAACATTTGCAGTACACATGCCAGGAGGTTGAGTGGTTCTGATGGCAGTGGTCATTCAGGAGCAAGGGTCTGCAGGAAATTGTTTTGAAACTAATGACAAGTCATTCATACTCAGACTACAAACTCAGGCCTTTTCCTGGATTAAAATCAGGCGGTGGGTAGGGGGATGTTAGGTCACAGTACCACCACCTGATTTTAATCCAGGAAAAAGTCTGAGTTTGCAGTCTGAGTACCAAAAATATTATTATACACAAATGTCTGAGTGTTAATGGGACTGTGAATCTGAGCCTAACTTTGATAGGCCTAAACTGATTTACAGTATAGCTAATTAACTGCCCTTGACAATATGAGCATGCTACAAATGACACGAGAACATCCAGTCATCAAGCAGTGTGTCCAGTTCTGGAGCAGCAACTGCAATAAAGTAGCAGCATATCTATCAGTGAAATGCTTTATTGAAAACATTTAATTGCAGCTCACTTGGTAGTGCTGATGCCTCATAAGCAATGGCAGCAGTCCTAAGTTAAAGTTCAACTCTTTGCTTTGCATATTATTCACCCTCTCAAGCTTTCCCCTTTCCCTATGCCTATCCCCTTTCCCTATAATATTTGTGAAATTACAATACATTGGGAACATATTTTTACAATAAATACATGTATTTCTATTGTTTTTTTGGTAAAAGATCAGAAATATTGTGTTTTCACAGTTACAGTCATTTCATGTTATTTTACATTTGTCTATTTTTGTTAATTGAATTGTATTTTAAAAATACAGAAAATATCTGTAAAATAAACAGTAAAATTATCTTTTATTACATTCTTTTTACAGTGTAAGGAATGTTTCAAGGTCACCTGAGCCATCCCTAACTTTAATGCTTAATCAGTGCTGTATCTGCTCACTGAACTTATACTGGCAGTTGTTTCCACAAGACAGGACCCTGATAATTGCCTTGCCAATTTGAGGAAGGAATGTTCTGTTGGGAATTTACCAAACAAAAGGACAGATTGTGGTCAAAAATAGCTCCAAGGTTTCTCACAGTAGAACTGGAAGCTTTGGTACGACCCATAGTAGTATAACGATATAGATAGACAACCTCTTTTTTAATGCACTTAGGTCCAAAGACAACAACCTCAGTTTCATCTGAATTTAGAATCATCTAGAACTTTATGTTTTACAATGTACCTGTAGTCTAATCAACTAAATGGTTTCATCTTGTTTAATGGAAGAATATAGCTGACTATCATCTGCAAACAATGTAGATTTATGACATGCTCTGTAATTATATTACCTAATAGAAGCATGAGTGAAAATGTTTGATGGAAGCAAAGAACCAGTGGAACTTTGTGACTACCTTGGAGTGTGAAGAGGTTTCCTCATTTATATGAACATACTGTAATCTATCAGATGAAAATGACTGTTGCATTTCATTTAATCACAATAACATTGTGGATATTTAACAGCACAAGAGCAGACACGAGTCAATTATCTGAGGCCAAGAGGAGATCACTGGTCATTTTTACCAGTGCTGTTTTCTTCTTATTCCATGACTGTTAAGTTTCTATGTTATGCTCTGGAGTCTGAAACGCTTTGCTGTTAGCTCAGAGACATGTACAGAAACAATCTAAACACAAATCAGCTTCTACATATAATTATAAAGCTGCTGCACTTGATGATACAACAGCGACAATGGTGGAAAGGATGCCATGAATTCTTTTTCAGATAGAGCTTGTGAGGTCTTAGCTACGTGTTCAAAGAATACATGGCTTAACAGAGCAAGGACTCTTGGTCAGCCTGGTTGCAGTGCTGAAAAGAACATTGGGATTGTTATTGTTTTCTTCTATTAATGAATCAATTAATAATAAGCGTCCAAGCATTGCAAAAGGTTGTCTTATTAAATTGAACTCTTTGTAGACCAAATGAGATTGTGCTAAATTAGTGGAATGCCACATTCCTTTAAGTTTCTTTTAAATCTACTTTAAAACACTCAACTTTGAATCAAACCAAGGAGCCAGCCTGCTCTGACTGATTACCTTCTTTCCTTCTCTTTTCGAGGGGCAGCAATGTCCAATATTGGAGCAGAAGCAAAGTTTAGGTAGCTGCCCTCTGTTGTACTGGTACTTGGCACTTAAAAAATGATAATGAAACTGATGCTTTACATTTGGTTACAGCTTTCACTGATAGACACAAACTACAAAGAAAATGATCCTCTAATCCTTTGTAGTCAAGCAATTAAAAGTCAAAGTTTGATTAAAAGTGGTCAGATAAGACAGAGTTATGAGGGATTACTGTTAATCCTTTACCCTACGATATGTCAGAACAAGATCAAGGGTATGATTAAGAAAGTGGATAGTTTGCATATATCATGAGAAAAACCAGTTAACTCTAATATAGAAGTAAAGGGTTTATTTAGGCTGCCATTTTCAAATCTACATGTATGTTAGTCATCCAGTATTATGACTCTATATGTACTCAGTACTGAGTGACAAGCAGACAGATGGTTACACATTTTTATGCAGAAACGAGTATGACTATAGTTCTGCATCCTTTTCTCAACCCTGGGTTGTCATGGTTTTGGAAGACTAAAAAGTGATCGCCAGTTTTCCTATGTGTATCCTGTCTCTCCGCTATCCTGTCCATTAAAGGAAGAAAATCCCCCCAAAAATAATTGGAAAAAAAATGTTGCCATATTTTTAGAAATTAGAATTGACCATGTTTAGCCTAGGTTCTAAAAACATTTTCCAGTGTTCCACTTTGATCCATTCACACAAACACAACATTACCTCTTATTTAATATATAGTATTTTGAATTGTGAAGGTTTTAGGGATCAAACTACTGACCTTAAATGAAAGGACAACCACTTCTTCAGACTTAATCCTTTTTATTCAGAAATGTTGTATCATATAATGAATCTGTTCAGATACTGCTAGGACATGGTGTTAAAAATAAGCCCAATAGAAATATGTGATATGGAGGACTGAAAATGTCATAATCCAAAATAAATACAAAACTATATAAATGGCTAAATTATGTTTTATATGGTAATAATTGCTACTAAAATAAATTAAATAATTGTTTTTTATTCTTTATTTGGTATTTTAAGTGGAATTAATTTAATTTCTCTGTTTGTTTTTTTTTTCGTTTTAATATTGCATTATTTCATCTTACATTATCTTGATCTAATTTTTTTACTTGGTCATACATTTTTTATGGCCTAAGCCTACATATTTGTTCAAACTTTATAATCAACTGCTATATTGTAAGCAGACCAGTCAGTAACAAAGAGAAAACTTTGTCTTTGTCTTTTAATTTACTAGCCATCTGTATCATAGCTTCGGTACTGAAAGTACCATTTCACACTTTTGAAACATGATCTGTGCAGGCCGATAACCAACCAATGGATGAGCAGGTGAGCCCATAACAGACTTTGAAAGATTGCCCCCTCATTTCCATAATAAGGCAGAATTGCATTTGGAAATGTAAAAATAGAGCTATAGACAGCCATTTCTATATTTTTGCATTTATTTTTGATAATGACAGTTTCAGTCCTCCATACTCTGGCCTTATAGTCCATTATAGTGCCACAGTCCATGCCACATGTTCCATGCATCGCCCTGCTGGAAGCGAGACATCGCATGTTCCCTATGCTAGGATTTGGTATCTCTCACCGCTCACCAGGCACCATAGGAAGGCACTTTGTAGGCGCTCATATCACCAGTGGTGAGACCAGTGTTTTAAGCAGCAGTCTGGGCATTCCCTGCAGTTTTGATTGATCTATCCCATGGTTTCAGGTTCAGAAATAGTGCCACTTTCACTGCGTGGAAAATCTCATTTTCAGGCATGCTAACAAAGCCAACTACTGCATCCGCAAACTCTTTGATGGTGTCTGCACAGGTCTGGAACATGTCCCAGTCTACATAATCGAGTGCATCCTGCAGCGTAGCCTGTGATTGGGCAGACCAGCACTTCAGCTCCCTCATGAGTTTCACGCTGAAAACTTTGTTTATATTCCGGCATTAAGAAAATGGTGTTATTGTCGGATTTCCCAAACACTGGATGAGAGACAGCTTTGTAGCTCTGCTTGTACGGTGTGTAACAGTGATCTAAACTTCTATCTCCCCTCATTGGACATGTGACACACTGGTGAAAGTTTAGCATCACTTGTGTGAGGTTTACCATATGAAAGTCCCCTGCCATAATGAGCACTGTGTCCCGGTGTTTGTTTTGTAACTTAATCAGCACATCGTGGAGCTGTGACAAAGCCATACCACTGTCTGCTTGGATGTAAACTTCCATGGTGATGACTAAAGTGAACTTGTGGGAAATTAGATTATTTTTGTGAGTGTTTCTATTATTATCATTTTTACTTGTCCCAGCACAGTCTCACTGAGAGTGCCATGGCCAAGACAGCAGAAAAAGCACAGTTATCATAAATTACACATATGGACACATAAGGACACCATTCCTGGTTCCAATCCCGGCTGGGTTCTTTCAGTGTGGAGTTTGCATGTTCTTCCCATGTCCCCGGCTTCTTCCCACTGCCCAAAA
This sequence comes from Leuresthes tenuis, assembly GCF_036924035.1. Classification (NCBI taxonomy): domain Eukaryota; kingdom Metazoa; phylum Chordata; class Actinopteri; order Atheriniformes; family Atherinopsidae; genus Leuresthes; species Leuresthes tenuis. The sequence continues at coordinate 37,382,404 of NW_027325358.1, read as the reverse complement.
CCATGCATGTCAGGTTAATTGGTGACTTTAAATTGACCCAGGAGTGAATGTGAGTGTGGATGGTTATTTGTCTCCTTTGTCTGTATGTGGCCCTGTGATGGACTGGTGTATATCCACACCTCAAACATTTGCACTTAAACTTGAACATTCATAGAAAACTCTGTTTTTAAAGACATTCCTGAGCATTTTGCACTACTAACACTTCATTGCAAATCAGGGTGGAGGCAGAACTGCTAAAAGTGCTGCTCAAACCCTCTGTGTACATTTGTGTGTGCATATGTGTATTTGCACTCTCACCAATAGAGCTTTCATCTGCTCACCTCCAGTGAAACGCTGTGGGGGGGCTCAGGCTACGGAGAGTTCACACACACATACACACACACACACACACAAATACTGAAAAAGAATGTTTGAAGTGGCACCCAGCAGCTGAGCTCAGTTGTGGCTATAACCTCAGTTTGACATGTGGGTAAAAATCCCTGCAAGACGGGCTTGCAGACTCTCATTGACTGCTCCCTTTCTCTCACACTTAACACGTATGACCTCCACAATGCCTATATAACCAGGGCAAACGTATGATTATCGATCAGCTATTGTAGGATAATTGAGTCATACTTGAGTAAAACTGGCTTCATTGCAATAATTGTCCCACCAGTTTTTCCCCACATCCACATAAAACTCATATATGCACAGGGGTTTTAAATTACAAGTTGAAATTCAATGTCCCGATTTTCTTTTTCCCTTGCCTTATTTCTTTAGCTCGCACTGAGGAAATCGAATACATATATCTATTTACTTGTATCTATTTATTTTTTAAACAGACACTTTACACAGTAAAATCCCCAGTGTAAAATATGCAGTGTCAGAACTCCAACAACAGTTGGAGTAAAATGTCCCCTCATGTCCCTCAGTGTTGGTCAAAAATGTCAGAGTAAAATGACGTTCTGTGAAAAGTACTCTTTGGAGTGTAAAATGTTTTAGAGTCAAAGAAAGGGTACTGTATAAGAGTTATTATAAAGGTAAGATTAAGATTTGGCACAGTGGTGATGAAAATTAAACAATTAGGGTGTAAAAAATACTCACCATATATTAAAAAAAACTGCACCATTTTCTGCTTCTTCCCTTCATTGAAATATAAAGGTAAGTATCTTCTGTTGACCATTTTTAAAAAAAAATGTTAATGGCATTTTAGTAAAAGGAACATTTCATACTTATTTTATTTTGTTGTTCAACAAATACCCTAACATGTTGTATCTTAAAGGGGAAATCCGGTATTTTTAAAACTAGACCTTATTTCTGGCATGACTGGCACCGAGAACAGTTCGGCAAGATATTCGGAAGATATTTAGATCACTCGAGATCCGCGTATATCCATATAACGGTAGAGAACGGGGCATAGACAATACAGCCTCTAAATAAGGCATTATCTGTCTTTATTTCACCAATACTTTAAGCCAGCACATTCACTCGGGTAAGAACGTCCATCTTACTCAAAGTCGTCGTCAAAACCTGATAAATATCCTGCCATGTTGCACAAAACTAGCAGCAGCAAACTCTGTGTGAAGTTATCCGACTGTCACAGAGCACGGAGTGAATAAACTGTGCTGCAGGGGGGCGTGTGGATGAAGTGGTCCCAGTTGAGTGCCTGTGTATAAATCCCGGGTGGCTACACCCATTCCGAAATCCCACCATTCCGACATCCCGCTATTCCGACATCCCACCATTCCGACATCCCACCATTCCGACATCCCACCATTCCGACATTCAAACGTCCCACCATTCCACTAAGGCTTTCCGTATATGTAAATGTACGTTACTCAACAGGTGAGCCCCTTCTTTCTGTTCATGCAATTTATATGTTTAACACATGTTTACAGATAAGCGTTATTAAAGACACAAAGTCTCGGCAACTGGAGGAGGAGAAGCAGACCGCGGTGGTTTTCAATCACACACTCCAATGCCACTTGTTTCAACTTCCGAAAATTTAAACCAGGAAAAAAAGGCTTACAAACATGGACCGAAACGGCTCCATAACATGCACAAGAATCCAAAAGAAACGAAAGTTAACTAAAAGAAAGCAAATAAACAGCATGAAGTGGTCAAAATTGGTTTTACGCATGCCTATGTGCGTCTGGCACATGCGTCTTCGGGCTCTCCCACGTTGGTTTGTGGATGAAAGCTATATGTTCAGCTGTAATGTCATGTAAAAACAATCTCTACATGACATTTACTCCCAGGTGTGACCAGTTAGGTCCTTAAGATATCAACAGGCTGTATAAAGGCTGTGTGTTTGTGCCAAATGCGCAAAGCCCATCCGCGCTTCCCAAAATTGGAGCGAGTACTCATAAATCACGTGAATAACATGAATAAACGTTTTTACTGCATTTTGTTGTGTTTTATACATTCTATGCTGTCATTTCTCTTCTCTCCTATTGGCAAGGCAAGTCATCTCAAGGCACTTGAATAATATAGTCCAATTCAAGCCAATTGGAATTCAATCTATGGGAATCATAATCCAATGAAATCCAATGAATTAATTTCAAAATAATCCAATTCATTCATGTAGAGCCAATTCAAAACTAATATCCTAGCTAAGGAAACCAACAGATTGCACCGAAACTTGTCTTCAGTCCAATCTCCCGTCCTGAGCGTGCCTGTGGCGACTGTGGAAAGGAACGACTCCCTTTTAACAGGAAGGAACCTCTGGCAGAACCAGACTCAGGTAGGGTGGCCATCCGCCTCGACCAGCTGGGGTTTGAGAAGACAGAAGAGAGGGGGGAAAAAAACACCATAACACCATTCAAAGGATATCTGTTGGAACAGGGAAACACAAGTTAATAACCACAATAATGTCACATGTACACAATATCATTTGAGAAATTAAACAGGGGGAAAAAAAGGGCAAAATGAGGACCGCAAGTAGCACATTAAAGCACCTATGAGCTAACACAGCTATAGTACACATTCGTTCATTAATTCGGCTTAAAGTATTGGTGAAATAAAGACACATGATGCCTTATTCAGAGGCTTAATTTTATATGCCCTGCTCTTTCCCATTATATGGATATACGCTGATCGCGAGTGCTCTAAATATCTTCCGAAGGCCACCGACTTTCGCCAAACTGTTCTCAGTGAGTAGATAAATGTGTTTCATGCCAGAAATAAAGTCTGGGTTTAAACATACCGGAGTTCCCCTTTAAAGAAGATATAATGTGGCCAGGTTAATAGGTAGCATGAAGGATCAAAATGTAACCTAATTTATGTCAGTGAAATAAGACATTGTTGATGATATATTGCGCTCACGTTGGCAACGTGCTTTGAAACATTAATAGAAACCAGTAAAATAGAAAAGACTTCTGTCAGAAACTGGCCGAATAAGCTTTGTGATCTAAGGCTAACCTCAAGATGAATACGCGGGGGTTATATAATGCGATAATGTTTTTGGTGGAGGAAGAATACATCTGCGGGTGCTGAGCATGCAAACAGTTACCTTCATTTTAGTAGCAGATGAATGCTTTTTCATGAGAATAAAATGTATAAAACAATATTTTCAAGTCAACAGCTCAGTGACAAGACATCATGTTAACCCTTTAGGCGCCAGAGGTTTTTTTCTAAAATCCTTGATTGTGACAAATACATTTCAAAAGGCTATATCTTAAAGCTGATAAGAAATAGACTTTCTGTAAATTAGAGAAATGTTACGGATGACCCAAAGTTTATTTTGTGAGCAAATTTACACACCTAATTTGCATATTATGATGTCATGGGGTGGCGGCCATCTTGGATTATAGAATTTTTATGAAATTTTCATGTTTCAATGATGAAATGCAGCCTTTTTCCCAAATATCCCCTTATTAATCTCTGTGCTATATTCAATATTCTATATTCAATGTGCTATACAATGCACAATGTTCAGGGAAATAGCAGAGTAAACTAACACTGTAAATTATTTCTATTAAATGGCCGAAAAATGATCAAATGGCTTTATCCAATTTTGGTACCCCACCTCATCAGTCAAATACTCAAAGCCTGCATTTCCAAAACCTGGCTTAGTGAGACGCATATTAGCTGACTTGGCTCTGCGCGGTGTGACAGAGCGTCTGCCTCTAAATGCACCACTTGTGCGACCTTGCGCTCATGTCATGTCTCCACCAAGTGCGCTAACACGTGCTCCGGTCAAGTGAACAGATGCAGCATGGCTGCGGCTACGCGCAAAAACTGCGCTGCTACGTTGTCCCCCAGCTCTCCCACTGACACTTTGACCACGTCTGAGATGTCCATCGAGATTTGTCAAGCTACTGGCTGCGCGATCGTGGACACTTTGTGAAGGCACTGTGTCAGAAAGCACAGCGTTCACTTAGCGAGCTCGATAAAAAGACAGAACACGCACATTACTCCCAGCCTCGTTCCCTCCAGTACTACCACGCCTGCTAACTCCTCGATGCAAACTTCGACCCCGTGAAACATTTTCCTCATCACCTACATTGCTGGGCAAAGGATCTGAAGTTGGTATTTGGTGTAGGGAAACGCTTTGTTCGACTGCTGCTGAGGCAAGGACGCGGCGCGGGAACGTGGCGCCACTAACTCCGGAACTAGCGGACAGCAGAACATTATCTTCCGAAGGTAGATTTTCCCCAAAAGAATCAGAATTAGCGAATAGAAAAGACCCAGCGCTTCTTTGCAGGTAAACATTTTAGGCACTTTGAGGGTTAAGTGCCTTGCCAATTTTAATTGATTACATCGAATTGATCATCCAAAGTATATTTTTAGCATGGACTGGTGGTATGAAGTTAAATTTACTCAACGTGATATATTATAATAAACTATTTAATGAGACATTCTTTCTTTTAGTCTAGTACATTTTTAATCCTTTACCTTAGGCTATATTTAGATATATTCTTCATGTTCATTAATTTATGTGGAAATTTACACCAATCTGAGATGCTAGTCATTAGGGGTGTCTCAAGATCTTCTGGTTCTCTGATATACTACCACAGCCATATTTCAACATCGAAGCCAAAATACTTTGGGGGCTGGTAGTAATAGGCTTCAACTGAGAATCATGAAACACATTGTGAACCCTCGTAGTTTTGAGCAACTCCAGGTGAATATAAACCGGATTTATGAGACTGATGATTTTGAAGGGTCCAATATACCTGAGAGAGAGTTTCTTGGATTCATATTTTAATGGAATGTTCTTAGCAGAGAGCCAAACTGACTGACCTGGGTAGAACTTGTGGGCAGGGATGCGACGTCGATCTGCCAGGCGTTTATTTCGGTTAGCAGTCCTTAGTAAAGCAGCTTTGGTGTCCCTCCCAATCTTACGGTAGCACCTCATGAGATGTTGGACAGAGGGAACAACGGTCAGACTCCAGGGCTGGAACAGAGGGGGTTGATAGCCTAAGGACACTTCAAAAGGAGAGATGTTTGTTGCGGAGGAGGTCATAGAGTTGTCAGCATATTCTGTCCATGATAATTGAGAGTTCCAAGTAGAAGAATTTGATGAAGCGACACAGCGTAGGGCGGGCCTCCAGCTCCTGGTTCATGTGCTCAGTCTAGCCACTAGTCTGGGGGTGAAAACCTGAAGAAAGACTTACTTATGTTCCCAGGTAGGTACAGAAAGCCTTCCAGAATTGTGAAGTAAATTGTGGACCCCGATCAGAAACAATATCAGAGAGTATTCCATGGAGCTGGAACACCTGTCGGACTAGGATTTCAACAGTCTGAAGGGAAGTTGGGAGTTTCTGCATAGGCACGAATTGAACAGCCTTAGAAAACATATTCACCACGGTTAGTATAACAGTGTTACCATTAGAAGGAGGTAAGCCTGACACAAAATCCAGAGTTATGTGACCAGCGTTGTGATGGTACAGGCAGGGATCTGAGTAAACCAGAGGTTGGAGAGACGACTTACTTCGAGCGCAGAAAGAGGAGGCAGCGACATAGTAACAAACATCCTTATCTAGCGAAGTCCACCAGGCCACCAGAAATTCAGCCTGATCAGACTGATTATTCGTTACGTGCCAGGATGACAGGTGAATTTGGCTGTATGGAACCAGTGCAATATCTGAGGACGGACTGATGCTGGAATATACTGTAGGTTGGGAGGACCACTTTCACGAACAATTTATTTTCCAAGAATCGTTGCAGTACCTGGCGAACACGCTGGCGATGATCCTCAAGGTTGCGTGAAAAGATTTGGATGTCATCCAGATAAACTAAGACAAACCTGTTTAACCAGTGACGCAAGACGTTGTTCACGAGAGCCTGAAACACAGCTGGGGCATTAAATACTCGAAGTGGCCCAAGGGAGTATTGAAGGTTGTCTTCCATTCATCCCCTCTTATTCTAATTAAATGGTAGGCATTGCGTAGATCCAGTTTAGAGAAAATGGTAGCACCCTGTAAGAGTTCAAAAGCTGAAGATGAAGAGTTTTATCCTTTTTCTCAACAAAGAAAAAAACAGCACTGACTGGGGAGGACAAAGGACAAATGATTCTTGCTGTTAACAAGTCTGAGATGTATTCTTCCATGGATTCTCATTCAGGATGTGACACTGCACAGGCGACTAAAGGGGAGAGGAAAACCAGGGAGGAAATCTATGGAGCAATCATAGGGACAATGAGGTGGGCGAGACAGTGCACAATCTTTACAAAATACTTCTGCTAGGTCATGATATTCGAAGGGCACAGAAGAAAAATTTGGAGGTTGAGGCTCTCAGTGGGATTCTCTTACTTTACCATGGCTGGGAGGCAATGCTGACTGCAAACACACTGAATGACAGAACTGACTCCAACCTGTAAGTTTACCAGTGGACCGATCAAGGTCATGTTTATTCAAGGCAAGACACAGCAGGCAAAAAAAGTGATTTTTCATGGAGTGGTCAATTTTGAGATTTTGGGCCAGTCTACTTCGTCAATATGTTTTCTTTCAACCTGCTATAAAGAAAACTTTGAAAACATACATTAAAATGTTTATTTTATTACATTTTATGTACTTGCAGCAGTACGTTTCGCCCGAATCAAGAAGTTAGCAGTCCAATGCGCCATGCCGAGCTTCGTCTGTTTACTGAAGTCTGTCATGACCGGTAACGTTGTAAAGCTCTGACTCTGCTGCATAATGATATGTAACGCAAATAATGGCACTTCCTTTCTATCAGTAACTAATCGTGAATGTCTAAAGGCGGATTTATAGCTAATGACAAAATCTCATTGACTACTGCTCATTTTTGCTAACGTGATTTGCTCAGAAGCATCACATGGTGGACTCTGAGACTTCCGTGTGTAGCTTTCGCAGAATCTCCGAAAATGCCCCTAACACCGCAACTTTCAAAGAAAAGAAAGCAACAATTGCCCTTTGCAAGATGCAAAAAAAGAAAATATATTAGATTAGCTGATGAACCATCGGAAAGCAGCACATCTCACCATAAACTGCCATTAGGAAACCGAAGTTATGTTTTATGTTTATGCATTTGGCAGATGCTTTTATCCAAAGCGCCTTACACTGGTAGGCGGGTAGGGTAAGCCCTACTGGACATAGTACATTTCATGCAGGGGATTGGAACCCAGGTCACCCACATAAAAGCTGGCAATCTTACCACTATCCAGTCCCATGTGTTGGTGTAGTGTAACCATATTGGTTTTTCTATAAATGGTCATTTTTTATTTCTTGGTACCAGAAGCAGGAAGCAGAATGTGATGGAGCAACAAACAAAGTGTTTATGTAAATATTGGTTTCCAAAGATACAACCTAAATGTCATTTATTGACATTTATTGAGAGAAATTTCTTGTTTATCTGTCACAGATAATTCTGCTTCTATCAATATGCCTTAAATGAAAGTCAGTTTGTTTCCCAAAAAATATTTATATTTATTTATGAATAGTTAAAATAATTGTTTTGTTGTGGTTCTTATTTTTAAAAAATTCAGCCTAGGACAATTTTCTATAATCTGGCAGCATTATAAATCCTATATCTCCCCAATCATCCACATTCAGAAAATGCCTGCATTTGTTCTAACTGGTGCCGCCCAGTTAGAACAAATGAAGGCATTTTTTATCCTGTTTCCTCGTATTTCATAGACAAAATACCACAAATTGGTTAATTTTAACCATTAAAAAAATCTAATGCCAACACTTATTGGAATGAAAGACACTTATATCTGGCAAACAGTACATCAGCCTTATAATTTCAGCATTCCAGCATTCAAAGAGGCTACCATGTTTTTAAGCAATATTAAAGTGCAACTGAGGATCAAATTTGTATTTATTAAGTTAACACGTGATAACAGCTGCATTTCACTGGCCGGTTTTATGATTTTTGCTTGAATTGGTTGATCAGGCAGACAGATGAAAAGGAAATTTGTACTTAGTTGAAAATGCCAGCATTTATGTGAACTCTGAAATGTTCTTTAAATATTTTTCAGGGTAAAGAAAAATGTTAAAAAATTGTTCCTTATTCACGCCTCACAAGATTTTTCTTTTTTCTTAATTTTCAACCTAAAAATACCTTTTAATTTTCAGAGCTTTTACTTGTATTTTATTTGATGGTTGATATTTTTATTTTTAATAAATTGATAAGACTGAACGGTTGGATTTAAAGTTATTTTTATCTCCTCAACAAACACTTAAGTTTTATCTATTTAAGTATAAGCTGTATGTATTATAAAACTGCTGAATAACAGGAATTATGGGTATTAACACTTAATGGACGTAAATACAAAAGTAAATTCTTTGTAACACTGGCAGGAGTATTACTGTATTAATTTGCAATGATCTCACACTTTTGAAGAATAAATGAAAAAGTTCATTTTGAAGAACTAACACCGAGTGTTATTAATCTGGTAAAGCGAAAGTTTATCAACAATTTCCAGTGTTAATCAAGTTTTACACTGCAAGTCAAATCAGTTCTTATCAGAGTTAAATTGACTCTGAAAACGCAATACTAACTCTTGTGTAACTTTAACACTGTGTAGGGTGGGACCATATGTTCTCTGACTCAGTGCTAAAATATACTCTTTAAGTGTTAAATCAACACTATTGATTTTACTGTGTCGGGGAACCGAAAGTGGTCTTTGTACAAATGTGTGGGTAATTTTTCTTGTAGTTGTTATATGAAATGTCCACACTCAAAGCCATGATTCCAAAAGACATGACATCATCAGCAAAAATGTCAACACACAGGTTTATCTTTTAGAGAACCATTAGTGTCAAATTAACAGCTTTATTTCTTCACATATATATAAAAAGCTTTTGTCTTCCTTTTGAAAAACTTCCAGAATTTGATCCAATACTCCAACTTATTGTTTGTTTTGTGCATTAGACATTGAAGCCTAGAGAATTGTAATCTTTTGTAATCTTTTTTTTTTTTGTAATTTTCAGTTTATCCATCTAATTTGTTTTCCAAAACAAACAAAAAACTATATTTTACACTTAAAAAAATAAATAAGACTAATATAGTTAGAGTACATTTCTGTCATTTAGAATTTAACGACTGTTTATTGACATTGCATAGGGATATATTTAGTTCTGTCATACATATTTCATCCACATTCAGCATTGTAGACATTTGAGTGAAAACACACACACACACACACACACAAATGTCCTTACTGTGTAAAACAATACAAACAAGGTGTTGTTTTTCCTGACCTGTGGGCTTACTTAGCTGTGTATTTCTTTCAATTTTAGTTGTATGAATGGAATTTTTGTGTATGCCAATAACTTTTAACCTACATCAGAGAAGACGATAAGATAGGAGACTTTTTCTTGCCTGCCACTGCTTAACAAAGTGGCACTGCAGATTTTTGTTTGTTTTTATAATATTATATATAATATAATATAGAGAATATAATATTTGTATTCTAAGATGGAACAATATGAAAATGCACATTATGAATCTGCCCACTGGATGGTTGCCAAGATGGTGGTGCAGCTAATTGGGCGCTGATCCAGCTTTTTTTATTCCGATACCAATTCCGATATCTGGGTTTTGCATACTGGTTGATACCCAATACCAAATTTACAAACTGTATACTTCACTATGTGGAAGGTTTCAGGTTTGACTTAAATATTTGGTAACTAAACTTATCTTAAAATAGAACAAAATAATACATCTAAATATAAGGAATGAGCCATTGTTTGTTAATAAAATGTGTGAACCAGCTGATAATAAAGTAAAAGCTAGAAATGAATTTAAATAAATTAAACAGAACACTGAAACAGAATAAGTAGCTTTTTTTCAGAAAAGTTTTTACATTGAAAATGTACATTCAACGACTCTGTACACTGAGCTAAAAGTAAACCTCTAAGAAGAACAATTTAATTTAATTAAAACACAACAGAACAACAATGAAAACAGAAACACTCATTGAAGGGCTGGGCTGTGCGGGGCTGAGCTGGACAGGACAGTTTAGGGGCTGGGAAGGGCAGGACCTGCTTGGGCTGGACTGGGCTCAACGGCACATTGTGCAGCTGTGGTCAGAGCACTTGATTTTCCTTGGCTTTCAGAAAAAGAGTTTGATTTGAGAGTTTTTGCTCCCCAAGCTAGCAGTAGTGAGTAATGCACTTCTGATCATTTTCACAAAAATAAAACACCCGTTTTCTTTTATTATAAAGAAAACCATAAGGATATAATTTGTACTTTTATTTCATAAACAGGATGTGAACCTCCCCTCGCTATAACTGACTTGAAACTCTGTTTTAAATTACGCTATAGCACCGGTAACATCAAGTTTTAGAGCTTTTTCATTCGAGAAAGTAGCCGTTTATTTCCTCGTTGTGCCACCAGTTTATCCAAATAAATGTTGTTTGAACATTTGAAGTCAAAACTTCACCGCCATACCGGTAGAAGAACACGGGCCGATTGATTTACCTGCAACTTTTTGGAGATTAAACGGATAGCTTCATTTTGGAAGATAAATGTAGGTCTTATAGATGAAAATAAACATAAGTGGCAGCTACGTTAGCTTATTTGAATGAAACGTGTAAAATGTAAATAGCATCCAACAGTGTGCAGAGAAACGGACAACAAGCACCGAGATTTTCCTGCTTTTCAAAGAGGGGGGGCGGGACCCGCAGTAGTTAGTTCAGTCTCTCATATAACCTGTGTCATTACTCTGTGATTTTTATGTACTTGTTGAGAAGTATTAACACATTTTTTTTTTTTTTTATTAACGATAATTTTATTAACGATTTCCGAAAACCGATCCATATATTTTGTCATTATCGGGACCGATATCCGATCCAAATATCTGTCTGTTCACCTGTGTGTGCCTGCGTGTCTGTACTTGTTTTGGGGAATGGAAATCTGACTGGCAACAACTTACGGGTATTTGATGAGAACGATTTGAAAGAAATTTTGTCCCCACTGGTAGAAAGCAATCTTTTGGGAATAAAAACTTGGTTTTGGCGTTACCTTTTAGAATTATGCAATTATTTACATTATGGTTAGATTTGGGGTTTGGGGCAAGGCTAGGTACTCTGCTATCTGCTGGTTAGGGTTGGTTGCTTAGGAATGCATTGTGTCAACCAGACATGCATATGTGTGCAAAACAAGAAATGACGATTAATCAAGTCTCTATTCTGGTCTATCTCTGGGGAGTACCTTGTTGTGTGGCCTGCTGCTTCTGAACTAAATTAATCAAGAGAAAAAAAATCTGTTTAATTTCATTTAATTATATTCACTATAATTATGAAATTGCTTCATATTATGTTTTCAACTGCCAAGTCTTTTTTTTTTCTTTTTGTTATGTGGTTGTTTTTCCTCCCCACTTTTTCTGACAGTGTTTGTTTGTGTGTAAGTAGGAAACATGCATAACCAGCCCTCCAAAAAAAGTCTTTACTTCTGGGATGCTTTTTCTTGTGTATATGTGTCTTCCTTTCTTTTTTTCCTGTGTAACCATATTGTTCTATTTGTGCAGCTATAAGCTTAGCTTTTGTGTCTGTAAGCATGTTTGTATTTCTGAGGACTGCAGGCCTTCCTGTGATACCACCAGCAGAGTTGGTAATGATCCCAATTGATTGAGGCTGTTAATTAAGACCAGTTTTAAATTAATCATGTTCCCTGATTCTGCCTGTTATAAATTATTCCTGACAGATACACACTTGTTTTCAACATGGCAGATAATGTAAGGTTTTCCCGCCAAAGAAAATATATGGCACACATAGAAAATGTTCGGAGAACAGCCAAAATGTTTTATAATATTCTTTTTTATGTATTTGACTGAATTGTGGGAAACCTGAATTTAACTTTTGAGTTTCTTTAAATCCTTTACTATTTTGCATCAAGACAATACCAAATAAAGCAACTACACAATTACCTTTTCGTGAATCTTAAAGAAATAGGTTTGTTCTCTTTCTTGATCCCTCTGAGGGGTTTTCAGTGACAGATTTCATGTAGTTAAAGAATGTCTACCTGCTTGAATCTGATCCTGCCCAGTAATTTCTGTTACGTTATCTTTTCTTTCCTCTTTTTTATCAAAAATAAAATGCAATCTGGATGATATATATCATACAGTACGACTCCACAAAACACAAATTTGTATTCGCAATGCTGCTTTAAGGGTTGGTTTCTTGAATGAGTTGCTAGCTTATACTTAAGTGTAAAATGTTAATCTTGAATCAGCAGACTGTTGTGATCAGCTCTGAAAGAGGTTGTTGATTTCCTTGTGTTGATTTTGAGAAGACCAGGATTACGCTTCAATGTAGTTTGTATACTGTGGAAAACAAGCTGCTGACGCACTATCAAGCAAATCCATCGTGTTAATATCATAGAATCATAGAAGTTCTGTATGTGCTCTGGTCTAAGGCTGGAAATCCATTCAGTACTCTGCTACTATGCATGAATTGTCCTTTTCTGTATGAATTGCACTCTTGCACTGTCTCTGTATTGACTCCTTTCAGAGACAAAAGTGCAAGGCTTTGGGGGTATGTTTTTGCCAAAATATGAATGCTGAGTACTTTCCATCTGGATCTGCAGAATAATTAATATGTTATCCACTTTACACAAACACACACATGCACACACATCTCCTGCTGTTACCATAGATGGGATTAACCACTTCATCCATATTTTCCTTTCTTGTTGCCAACACTCTCATTCTTTTCCTTTTCTTTTATCCAATCATGCTGTCTCTTTCCTCAGCATAACTGAAGCTAGATTAGCATGTTTTTTTCTTATTCTTACTTATGATTATATATATATCTATATCTATATATATGTATGTACACTCGTTCATACACCCCTAGTGCTCTCCACAGGGTGCCATAGTAACTCAGTTGGAGAGGAGCAGGGCTGTACTCCTGTGACCACACCCCCATCCTCTTCCTATTTCCCTTCCAATCACATTGTTGCGGCACCTTCCATCCAATACCCGACATCCCAAACCTGCAGCTCTTGGCCAATAGAAATTTGTGTTTTTTAAAATCACAGCAGGGAGTATAAAGCTCCTCAGTAACCATGAGGGGAAAAAAAGGGAAGACTGTAGTAAAATTGGTGACCCAGTTTTTCTTCCTTTCTGTTTTCATCAGACCCACCACTCAATCCTCTGCAACTACAACAAGATACTCTTCAGATAACACCAGTATGTTTCTAATATCCAGTCTAAGTAGTCTCTCAGAGAGCAGGGTAGGATCCAGAGGGGTTTTAATAAGGTGAAGCCCCTCCAGTGAACAGCTCTATCAAGCACCAGTGGTACTAGCTCTTATTTGTTTTTAGTTATTCATTAATGTTAGGTTGTAAATAGGATCAGTGCACAGCTCTTCAATATAAGATGCAACTATTTCCATCAATTTAATCATTTTTTTCCAAAAAACAATGTAGATCATTAGTCACTGTAAACATAACCAACATCAACAATTGGCTTAGTTATAACTGTGTAGCTTTATTTAAGCAGATTAATTGAAAGGCTGAACATTAACTTTGTTGTAATTGAATTTGAACTGTGAATAGTGAATAGTGAATTGAATAGTGTTCTCTACAGATAATGTGCTTGTTGAGAGACTCATCGGCTAATACAATAGATTTAAGTCAATTTCCAAAGAATAGTTTTAAAGTTGTGCAGCAGATCAAGTCTAGTTTATTCATTTATTTGAATTTTTGTACAAATGGGTATTATCTATTCTGCAAATGAAGAAATGCAATTCAATGCAATCACGACCTGGGAAGTCTGTATCCGTTTCTGGTACTTACACAACCTCAACATGGCACTGCTCCACACAACCAAGAAAGGTTCGACAGATTTTGGAAAAGAAGAATGGAATCTTGAAAAAAAGCTTACTTTTTTGTTATGTGGATAATTAATGCTGGCTTGGCAACACATGAATGATTGAAGACAGATATATTTTTGATGTGTTACCTATTGTTAACAAGAGCTTTGTCTTCTCTAAACAGATTTTCCTGCCAACATTTCAACAGAAAACCCAGCACAATTCCATGTGGCACATGGAGTATTAGCTTGATTTTAGAGGAAATTGTGCTCTTTGATGATGATTTAAAGCTTAGTGTCTGATCCAGAGACACATGGGCCACTTGGTGCCAGGATATAAAGGACAGTTAAAGGGTGACTCTTAACCACAGCTACAAAACCCAATTAAGCTTTTGACAAAGCATTATTTGGACAAGCATAAGGTTTGATAACAATTGAGAACTGTCACATGTGTTTCAGATAGGAGATGGCCATGCGCATGTGTGACAGCATGTACACAGCCTCGGTGTTGCATTCTCAGTCTAGTCTTTTGACCAGTTAAATTCCCAGGTATCTGTATTGCTCAAACACCTCCACCTCTTCTTCCAGGATGGATATAGTGTTTGATTTTTTTTCCTTGGTCCTACCAAAATCCACAGTACACTCAAACAAAGCGATCCCAAGGTAAAAAGAGCTTTGCATCAACATATTACTCCGGTAGAACAACAGAAAACATGTTATAAGTTAGTGGTTTTTGAGAGCCTATACAACAATGACATTGGAATGTCATTCGGACTAGATCTAACTGGCCAAATTATATAAGAGCGGAAAAGGTATCACTACTGAAGGGACTGAAATACCAGAAGGCACCATGGCAGACATTCAGGACAGCTACAAGTACCTTGTGGTCTCACAAGCAAATAGAAACCATGAAGAAGCTGTAAGGAAGTGGGCCACAACCAAGTACCTACAAAGAGTAAGGCATATCCTGAAGAGTCAGATAACTGGTCATTGTTCAGTCATCAGATACCCTGCTGGTATAATAACCTAGACAAAGGAGGAGATAGAAACCACAAATATAAAGAAAAGAAAGATCCTGACAAGGCATGGAGGGTTTCACCTGAAGTCTAGCATCCCAAGATTGAACATTATGTGGAGGCAGTGAGGCCAGGGGGTAAGTAAGCATCACAGCCCTTATCCAGCACAAAACATCAAAGATCCAGGAATACATCAAGAAGATGATGAAGTGCTAAGTGAGTGTCTCTGGCAGCTGAAACTAAGAAATGGGAAGGAGGAAAAGCACTAACCATGATGGAAGGAAAAGTCTCTGCTGGCAGATGCAGGCAGGTATAGGTACAGGTGTACAGGAAAATCTGTGCCAAGTATGGGTTGGAAGTCAAAGTGGGAGAAATCTTCAAAGGTGGTGGACCACCTATTTCAGACCAATAAAGTGGTGATGACCAACCAATGTGGTGGTCAAAAAAGCACATAAGAAGGCAGTAGTGACAGATGTATGAATTCCAAGTAACAGCAACACCAGGAAGAAGGAACACCAGAAGCTTGAAAAATACTAAGAGCAGAAAAAGGAAGTCTAAAAGATGTGGGAAGTAAAGGCCATTAGTAATCAGAGGACTCAGGGCCACGACACCCAAACAGGGAGAGTGGCTCCAAGAGATTCCAGGAATAACATCAGAGTTCTTTGTACAGAAGAGTGCAGTTCTAGTAACAGCTAAGGTATTGTATAGAACTATATGAGTATATTGAACTGTTATCATTTAAAAAATGCCAAATCAAAAATACTAAATTGTCATTTCTTGAAATAGGCTGAAAATCCTTTATTCATTTTGCTCAAAATGCAATTAAATTACTTTTATTTCTGCTTTGACCTCTTTATTAGCAATACCAACAAACATGGTATGAAAAATAAAATCAGAAAAGCTGATTTATTTCCCTTAAGGCTGCCTGAGAATTTTTTCAAATGATTTATTGTGGTCTTCAAGGTGACATATAACATCAATGATTTCATATCATGAAATGACTACAATTGAAATAGCTATCATAAATAAATGTCAAGGTTAAATCAGGAAAATTCTGACCTTTTTAAAACTTTTAATCATAACAGAATAACACATAGCCTTGGGTGTCATGGGTCTGTCTGCAAATATGATTCTCATGCAGATTTTATGGAAATTTTTAATTATTATGGATGGACATCTCTCTCTCTCTACATAT
The DNA here is from genome assembly GCF_036924035.1 of Leuresthes tenuis. Taxonomy (NCBI): domain Eukaryota; kingdom Metazoa; phylum Chordata; class Actinopteri; order Atheriniformes; family Atherinopsidae; genus Leuresthes; species Leuresthes tenuis. The sequence goes on along the minus strand of NW_027325358.1, from coordinate 37,365,990 downwards.
ATATATGTAGAGAGAGAGAGAAATCACAGCCATCTCAAGGCACTTGAAAGATCCAATTCAAGCCAATTATAATCCAATGTTAATTGTCATCCAATTGTAGTCTCAATATATGAAATCAAACTATTAAAATACTGGAGGGGGACTGGATAGTGTAGTAGTAAGATTACCTCCTTTCATGTGGGTGATGTGGGTTCAAATCCCCTGCATGAAAGGTACTACTTCCAGTAGGGGTCCTCAGGCAAGACCCCCTTACCCTATATGCCTTCCAGTGTAAGTCGCTTTGGATAAAAGTGTCTGCCAAATGCATAAATATATATATAAATATAAAATCCAAATTAGTAAACTTCACAAAATGCCAATAAAAAAAAGTTCCTAGCTAAACTAATCCGCAGATTGCATTTGAAACTGCTTTTGAATTTAATCCTCAAGCTGAGCATACTTGAGGTGACAGTGGAGAAGAAATATCACTTTAACAGGAAGAACTGTCCAGCATGACCAGAAATAGGAGGGGCAGCAATATGCCTCAACAAGATGCAGATAGAGAGGACAAGGAAAGGGGGTCAACATAACATAGGCCCATAACGCCTGGCCCAGGATACCTGCCAAAAAAAGGAAACATGGGAATGGATATATGCAAGGACAATAAAGAGAGTAGCATGAGGAAAAAATACAATGTGCATCATAGGAAGTCCCCTAGCAGTCTAGGCCTATGGCAGCATAACCAAGGCATGTTTCATTGTCACTTGAGCCATCCCTAATTCTAATCTTTGATAAAAAAGGAAAGTTTTAAATCTTAAAGGTACAGAGGATGTCTGCTTCTCAAACCCATGGTAGCATCTGGTTTCACAACAGAAGGGCCTTATACCTGAAGCCTCAGCCTCCTGTTCTACTTTTAAAAGCTGCAGGAACCACAACTAAACCAGCAGTTGGAGAATGAAGTGCTCTCTTAAAAAATACAATAGAATGTGAGCTTTGATTTAGCTTTAGTTCAAGAATGGTGCTGCACGAGTGGCAGCCTGCTGCAGCAGCTTTGGACATATTATCTTTCTTTGTTTACATAGTCTTTCTTTACATTCTCTTTAGATTCTCTAATAACATTTTTTCTGAGAAAAAGTTTCTTTCAAACATTTTTCTACTCTGGTTTGGATGTGCTGCTGGAATGAATTCTCATGGTACTCTTGACATTCACACTTGTTATGATACATAACCATGGGAACAGGAAAGTTGTTTGCATGTCGCAGCAGTTGATTGAGCTTCCCAATGCCCGAGTGATACCTGGAATAAGATTACAAATTCAGATGAATTGAAGAAGAGATGTAAATGATGCAGAGCAGCAACAAAATGGAGAGAAATTTAAACCATTTCTTCCCTTGATCATCATGGAAGTTTGTGATCATTGACAGATAAAATAGAAGAGCTTAAACCACGGATGAGGATGCAGCAGGAATGTCAGGAAGACAATATTGTGCTTCAGGAACAACTCCAACATCTCTCCACTCAGCTTTAAGGCTATATGGACAGAAAGAGACTGCAGACAAAGCATTGGCAGTGAATATAATAGAAACATGATTTCCCTTTGGGGATTGATAAAGAATAGAACAGAAAAATACTTTATTCATCCCTCATGGAGGAAATTCAAAAGGAATAAAATAATAAATAAATAATAAAGTAATATTGAATTGAATTGAACTGATTTGAATCAAAATTTAATTGAATTAGGATGTGATTGAGCTTGGCCATCAAAAGCTTTAAAAGTAAGGAGAAAACTCTGTTCTGGATTTAATCGAAGAGCATTATTCATTTCAAGATAAAGGTTCACCAAATAAATTAAATCTATACCTAAAGTGGTATCTGGCCATGCAGCGGAATTTGATTTTATGCGCTGAGATTTGAATAAATCTGATTTTTGTTTCAAGCGTAATGCTATGACACTACAAGTAATTTAACTGGTGCTCAATGGAGCATTAAATATTAAATTAAAAACTTTATAGCAACAATTTTCTACTGTCACACACATATATATATATATATATATATATAAATATTTCTGTACAGATAATCAGGACTGGAAGTCACACCTGGTAATATATTAAGATACTGCATTAACTATATTGAAATTGAATTTAAATTATTTTGAATGGAGTTTGACAATAATTTAATAAAATTTAGTTGGACTTGAATTTAATAATTTTCCTTTTTTCTAACAAATGACCTCAGATGATATTTGTGGTAAACTGATAATATAAATAGACTGAATTGATCTAAATTGAATTTAACGAAATTCTTAAAGGGGAATCAACACTTTTGATACCCTCCATACAGCCCTGTTAGATATTAAAATCCTTGGTATTCTTGCAATCTTCTTTCCTGACAATGAAAATCAATTCCATGTTGTCCTACAGTTGAGTATTGATGCATGCTGTATGATGTGTTTGTATGTGCTTTGTTTTGTTTGTTGTTGTTTTTTCTTTTTTATTTCTCCTCTGAACTCCACAGGATGGCAACATAGCACTACATTATCAGTATAACCTCAGTGTAGGGGCCTCATAAATGTATTGGAACATGCAATTCTCTTCTAGTACCAGTTTGATCTGTGTCAGAGCAGAAAGATAATGATTCCATCACATGTTAATTAATTGACTGGAGTGTGTTCCAGTGCCAAGTACTGGAAGAGAAGCTGAAAGGTCTTTCTCTGAATGCCTAAAAATATAGTTGAACACAAGCTAACACAGATTATGATAAAAGCTAGTGGTTATGTTAGCTAGCCAATTCTCAGTCCTTTTTCTTTTTCCTTTTGGAGAATGAATGCAAGACTTTGACTCATTTGACCTCAAAGGCTAAGTACAAGTGACCAGAAAACAGTGTTGTCTGAAGATGAACCCTGACTTGATTATAGGCTGAAAATTTGTTCCAATCTGGGATTGCTGATTTAAAATGTATTGCATTAATCATCAAGTAATATTTTTATCACTGCTTCGTGTTCCATATAATATCAAGCATTAATATTATTATTCAACTTGTTGTACATTGTACTTTGAAAGTCACATGACATATGAAGTGCCAAAAGTCTTCCTATTGTTCATGTACAGTTTAAAAAATGATATATAATAACATAATATATTTGTTATGAAGTATGTTCTGTTTTCATCATGCAAATTCTATTGCACTTGTGTTATTTTAATTTTACTTAGTATTTTAAGTTTGTTGCCACGTGTAAACATTATTCAACAATAAAATATGGTGTAGCCAGTGGATTCCTGACTTAGTTATGTTTGAATATCTTGCATGATTAATTGCTGACACAAAGCTAGAAAATAAAATTTCATAAAAATCTTAAGAAGCAGAGCTGTGACTAGATTAAAAACAACTAAGATATGAAGTGAGTTTATTGATCATCTTTGTCTCTCTGGACTAATTTCTTCTATAGTCAGAGACAGATAGCAGAAAGGAGGCAGGGGTCTGATGTGGAGAAGTGGTTTCATATATTAAGTATGAGAGAGAAGTAAGACAATTCGAATGCACAAGGAAAATAAGTTGTAGAAAACTCAGAGTTGAGCAGATATAAAAAGAAGTGAAGAGACAAGAGAACAGAAAACGAGATGCAGCAACCCTAAAATCATTACTTTCCTTATATAATGTGTTTTCAGTAGGCAATGAGGAAGTTCCCCTTTCTCATCCAGTATTTCTCTTTTCTCCCCATTTTCATCCAAATTCCCCATTTTGCTTCCAAGCAACAGACAGTAGCCTTCTGTTATTTCAACCCTTGTCTTTTACTTTAAAAAAAAATCTAAATTCTCATTTGATTCTTTGCCCATGAAAAAAAAAACAAGTTTGCAGTTCAAGTAGAAGGGCTTCTGTAAATCTTCAGTATTTTACCAGTAGATTTCACATCAGTTTTATGGCGTCAGAATTGATTCCATTGGAAGTAGAGGGCAATAATTGATAGAAACATTTCTAATTTAGTAGACAGTAGATATTGAATAAGTGTTTATTTGAGGACAATACCAGTTATTAATTATGATAGAATAATTCCAAAGCTTCTAACGTGAGGATTCACAAATTCTCATATCCATACAACTCTCCTGAGTTTGGCATTTACAGAACCATTGTAGTAGCGCCTTGTAATCTCTGTTGCATTGTTTATTTTTGTTGGCATCACAGTTGTCTTGAGTTTTGAATATCCAAATACAAACTTTTACAAAAAAGAGACTTTTGCATGAATGAGATTTCATGGTCTGGTGCTTATTGAATATCTCGTCAACACAGCTGTGATATGAACAGTTATTCTCTCAAACACACCCATGGACGTACCACATCGACATTCTTATAGAGGATTTCCTATCAAGGCAGCAAAGATGGCGTCCTGGGAAAAGATCAAAAACACACACAAAGGCACATATAAAATTTGATATATCCTTTCAGTATTGTTATATGCTCTGTCAAGTTTATTTTACTAATTTGCCAGCTTGCTCTAATTCTAATTAAGAAAAATGATATTCCAAAAGTGCTGGGTTATACAGTATTTAATTTACTATTACTATAGAAGTGATATGATGATTTTGTCAAATCTTGTTAAGACACGATTTTTCTGTATTCAAGAAAAACCAAGAAATGTATTGCCAAGCCAGCCAGATTTAAGTTGCCATGGAGATTTTCAGAATTTCTACAGACATTAAAAACTTTTAAGTCACAAGCATCTGTTTCTGCATAGCTCCTGATCAGCAAACTGGCAATGATCTGTTAGGCATTTACTTTTTGAAAATGATTAACCAATAAAAACCATAATGATAATGGTAGTAAGTAATTGAAGGATATTTACAACTAAAAGCTTGTTAGCCTGTGGCAGATTTAAATGGGTATACATATTGATGAGATAGTCTGAGTTTGAGTCTGGACTTGAAATTTCAAGAAGGACATTTTCTGACAAAGGTGGATATAATGACCATCACTGACAACAAAGCTGGATACCTCCAGTCAAAGGGTCAGACTACGTTAATCACATACACAGAGTGAGAGATAGAAAATTGGAGGACGCATAGAATTAACAGAGACTTTGACATCACCTCTCAGCGGACAAGATGAAAGACAAACACAAAGGAAACAATTACTGTTGACTGGCTCATTTGGAACACACACTCACATAAACACAGACACACTCACAAAGGGTTGCTGCAACAGTAGCCAATCACAACAGAGGAGGCTTCTCTCCTGATGTAATTTACATAATGATAAAATCACTATCTTAAATGAGCTTCCTCTGAAAAAAACTATAGAGTACTGCACCCCACAGAAAAAAAAAACACAATCTCTCTCTCTTTGTCACACACACAGACACACAAATACCCAAACAAACGCTAATATGGGCAATGCCAAGGAGGTGAAAGTGATAGTGTGAAGCCTCTGAGCATTCCCTGGGTTACTGGAGTGTTACTGTGGCCATTGACAATATACTCTCCTGAACCCTGTCACCTAGAAAGGGAAAACTCATACAAGGAGAAAAACTGAGAAGAAAGAAGAGAGATGTGGACAGAAAACTGACAAAAGAAGAAGGAGAAAGAGAGCCAAAAAAACTCCACAGGGAACAAATGAAAGATGGGACAAAAAGGACATGGAGAAGAGGAAAGATGACAGCGGCATCACAGTGGCCTTTATCTGCATCTCTGTGAGTGTGTCTGTAAAGGAGTTTTTTTACATCTATCAAGGGGACGGGAGCAGAGATTTGTGCACAGCCGTACAGCTGCCCCACAACATATTGCCATGCATTCATACTGCAAGGTCACTAAAACCATTGTTTTCTGCTGGTACTATGGGACACTAACCAGACTGCTGGGCTCAGAGGTACACTGCTGAAGTGTTGGCACAGTTGTTACAAGCAGGCACCAATATTTCTTGATGATATCACAGTCCTGTGACCACAGTACATCCTTTTAATGCATAGCTAAAGATTTTGTTTCCAGACTTCCTCAAAGAATGCTGACAAAAATAAAACTATGTTGCAAAGCATGTGGTCATACTGTCAACAAACACTGATCTGAATATGAAAATAGACACAGTTATATAAAGCTGTTGCGAAACACATTTTACAAAACTTTTTGAAAAGGCAAATACAAGACCTAAGTGCAAAATACATCAACTTATTTTTTTGGATGTACTTAGATGCTGGAATCAGTTTAACTCCATCCATCCTTTTTCTATACCTGCTTAGTCTGTCGGTCAGGTTGTGGGGGGGTTGGAGCTTATCCCAGTGGTCATCAGGTGAGAGGCGGGGTCACCCTGGACAGGTCGCCAGTCCATCACAGGGCCACACAGAGACAAATGAGACAAACAACCACACACACTCACTCCTAAGGACAGTTTAGAGTCACCAGTTAACCTAACAGCATGATTTTGGACGGTGGGAGGAAGCTTGAGAGCCTGGAGAGAACCCACACATACATGGGGAGAACATGCAGACTCCACACAGAAGGAACCAGATGGGGACTGAACCCAGAACCCTCTGCTGTGAGGTGACGGTGCTGACCACCACACCACCGTGCAGCCCCTTGGTTTAAGTCTTTTATGATAAACAGATAAACAATTGTATCTGATGCGTCATTTTTATTTAGGATCAGAATTCATACTTCCATCTCGATTTTTTTTTTTTACAATTATAGCATATGGGTTTTACAACTGACAGATGTTCTCATAACTTCATATTCTAAAAGGGAGTTGAAAGTGACCATGAGATTACAGATAAATCACTTGATAAACTCACCTGACATGCATCACAGAGATAGAGATCTCTCAAAGACAATGTTTTTATTAACAATAAGAGGATAATGTGTAAGATTTTTGCACCTGTATGTGACATGGAAACTGAGTCAGATTGGCTCCTTGTGCTCTTTATTTTTAAATCGCTATTTAAGATAGCCCGTTTGACAAGCTTGTAGCCATAGCCCATTGCCAGGGATGTTTGATGGGAGGCTTTTTTATGTAAAATCATAATATTTCAAATTTATAACTGTATTTTACAGAGTAAAATTTTAAAATTCAGTCTGAGATTTTTTTTGTTTACCAAAGAAATTCCTTAATGTTGCAGTTTTTGAACAGGCTCTTGAAGAAAATAAAGATGCATCCTGATGCATTCATGGGCTTTTTCTCTCTTCCTGGACTTCCACAAGTTAGTGTAAACACAGGGCAGTAGACATCCTTGGCATGAAATATCAAGGCTCAACCAAGCAAGATTTGTCATTTAACGTTGATCTTGAAAGCTTAGTACTAATGCTAAGCATTTGTTTAATATTTAGTACAAATGCATCAAATCACACACACACACACACACACAAACAATGAATAGAGCTGTTGTGTTACAAATATATGGTTATGTGGCAGTGCCAATAATCCATCCATCCATCCATTTCCTATACCGTCAATCCGTCAGTCGGGTAGCGGGTGGGCTGGAGCCTATCCCAGCAGTCATTGGGCGAAAGCCATTAATCCACATATTAGACTAAGAAGCACCTGTGGAAAGTGCAGTCCGTCAACAAGGCCAATGCACTCTGATCTCACAATTTTAAAGAAAGTGACTGAGATCCATATGAAAATTGAATGGCTTCCTCTTTGCAATGCTTTACCCATGTGTTCAAGAAATTTAGTCTTGTAGTTTTTGAATAATCTTGATGATACACAAACTAACAAACAAAAGACAGTTGAAAAATACTCATGGGGGAAAAAACCATCACAACAACAGATAACAATACAATAACTTGATGATTCTCTTTTTGGGATTGAATTGTTTTAATACTAAGAGGTATGTACACGGAATCTGCAGAAGAACTGTGAGGAGCCTTCAGCTTGTAAAGATCTTTCAGCCTAGGAAAAATCAAAATGTCATAATTGAACCCCTCACTGTAACTACTCTAGAGAAAATTCAAGGCAGACGAGTAAACATTCATTTTCTGCTGAATAAGTCAGAGCCAGAAAAGGCAGAAAGCAAATGGTCCTTGTGGTCTTTTTATTCTTATTATTGACTGTTATGTGTTCAGACACATTTGTAGACTAAATGTAAAACACTTTAGATGTTGAGGTACTTCAAATACCATAGATGGAGAGTTACAAAATGTCTATCACATTTGTTTCTTATGTCAAAGACCTGATGCTTGGGGAAAATAAATCTGGAAGGAGCTTTCTGCTTTGATAGTTAAATTATAACAGGAAACTGGACATCCAAAAGGATGATGAAAAGAAAAGAAATCCTGCAAAATGCAGTTTCTGTCATTTTATTCAGTTTCAAATCTGTGGAATGTACTAAATGTGTCATTGCAGTGTACTAATACAGACTACATTAAGACTTGACCTGACTATATTCAATTGAAACAACTTAAGTTCTTATAACTTAAATCCTGTTATTGAAATAAATATTGTATCTATTGTTTGTGAAACAACTAAAAACTTTTGGAGAATAGACATGTGAGTGTGGAGTTATTCTAAGGGCTATGATAATAACCCATGGTGCTCAAAGAATTTCTGATTTGGCTTAATCATTGGCCCCACTAGATATTGCTGTAGGGCAGTGTGTGCGCATATTCGACATGCACTAAGTATTTAGCTTTGAGTCATAATCAAGGCTTATGGATGTGATAAAGCTGTGTTGGTGGATGTATGCAGCGAGCTAATGTAGTTCCCTTTTGGTCTGTACACTTGGTACATACACATGAATAAATATATATAATAACAGCCTCATTCTCACAATCTACAAAAAAAGTCACACTAATATTTTGTTGGACCACCTTTAGCTCTGATTACAGCAGCATTTTGTTTCGATAAACTTCTGCAATGCATTCATTTTTCAGCAAGATTTTGTAGAGATGATGGGAGAGTCGGACTGCTGTGCAAAGTCTTCTCCGGCACATCCCAAAGATGTGAAAAAGAAAAGGATTCTCAATGGGGTTGAGGTCTGGACTGTGTGGTGGGCAATCCATGTGTGAAAATAATGTCTCATGAGCACGATAAATCCAGGCATTGTCATCTTGGAATAGGCCTGTGCCATCGGGGAAAGAAAAAATCCATTGATGAAATAATCTTGTCATTCAGTATATTCAGGTAGTAAGCGGACCTTATTCTTTGGGCACATAACGTTGCTGAACCTAGACCTGATCAACCTGTCCGTCTCTCTTCTGGAACAGGGTAAATCTGCACTCTTCAGACCACATGACCTTGCAAATTGAAGCCCTTTTTCTCTGATAAGTGGTTTTCTTAAGGATACACATCTATTTAGTCCCAATTACTTGAGTTCCTTTTGCATTGTGCGTTTGGAATTGTTCTTATTTTCACCAATTTAACATTTTACAATTTAATTTCACCAAACGTTTGATAATAATAATAATAATACATCCATTTATCTATACCGTTGGTCGGGTTCGGGGCTGGAGCCTATCCCAGCGGTCATTGGGTGAGAGGCGGGGTCACCCTGGACAGGTCGCCAGTCCATCACAGGGCCACACAGAGACAAACAACCACACACACTCACTCCTAAGGACAATTTTAGAGTCACCAATTAACCTAACATGGATGTTTTTGGACAGTGACACTAAGCCGGAGTACCCGGAGAGAACCCACGCATACACGAGGAGAACATGCAAACTCCACACAGAAAGACCCCAGGTGGGGATTGAACCTGGAACCCACCACACACATACATTTTATTTAAAAAAAGCACATTAAAAACACAGGCGGCTGTAGCTCAGGAGGAAGAGCAGTCCACCAATTGGAAGGTTGGTGGTTCGACTCTGGCTTCCCCGGGCTACATGTCGAAGAGTCCTTGGGCAAGACACTGAACCCCACGTTGCCCCCCCAGTGTATCATTGGGGGTATGAATGATTAGCACGTAGTTATGAATCTTAAGACGTGCTGTATGAGTGTGTGTGAGTGGGGTGAATGCGGCATGTAGTGAAGTGCTTTGAGTGGTCAGCTAGACTAGAAAAGCGCTATACAAGTACAAGTCCATTTACAATAAATAAAATACCAAGTTAAAAAGAACAATGAGGCTAGAGGCAGCTTGGAACAGATGTTGTTTTGAGTTCTGATTTGAAGAGGGGTAAGGAGTCAATGTTGTGGACGTATTAACCCAAATTTAGCAGTTTCAGCAATCACCTCACTCCCAGTGTGGAAATTTGTTTTCTGAGGCTGAAACTGGAGTGCTTACAATATCATGTATGGCTATCCCAGCAGAGGATACCAACCTTTAATTAGTTTCTGTCCCGATTTCATCCAAATTGTATTTGTAATGCTCCACTATTATCAGCTCTTACTAATGATACCAGCAGCTCCACTGATGATGGGAAGGTTTTAACATCTGTTTCTCCACAAGAAGAGACTCCCCTGTAGAGAGTGAGAGTCTCCCCTTCTTGTCTATGTGAACTGCTTGTTGAGATATGCAACATATCTCACCAAGGGAGCCCCCAACAAGGTGTCTCCTTGTGCTAGTTACCACAGCTGCATTGAAATAATCTATTGGAGCTGATGGCTCTCCTACTGCCACTTCTACAGGAGATTCCTATTAGCTCATTAACAGGTATTGGTCTGCTGCAACAACACCTGTGTAGTTCACTCACATAAGCAAGAAGCATTGACACATAGCCTGCAGCCGTGCTGAAGTGTGGGGCTATTCTCCCTCAGTGCAACTCACATCCCAGGAGTTCTGAATCATCTCGAGGGGAATTTACCTGGTTTATAGGCTACACCCAGAGGTGGTACACCAGATATGGGACTGCTTTAGCCAAGCCAGCATTCATCTGTTCACCTCTGGGGAAAAAGCATACTGTCATATGTTCTTGTCGCTTCAGGATGGAAGTATTCCCCTCAGATTAGACACACTGGCAACCGTGGGTGAGCCTTTACTCGTTCCTGGCGGTTGCATTGATACATCACTAGAGCACACACCCCAGGAGGCGGTAACCATGATTCTGGTCACTTCCTGCTGGCCCAAGAAAATGTGGTTTGCAGAAACGCTATCCCTGCTGAATGGGGAGCTCCTTTCTGTGCGCAAAGAGTCAGGCGCAGGTCCAGATATAGCATCTGCACCCCGAAATTTGAAACCTGTAGGCCTGGCCCCTGAGAGGGACTAAATAGTGGCCTCTAGTCTGCCTACTTATGTTATTGACACTATCCAGTGCAAAAGCAGCATCTACATAAAAGTTCCTTTCTCCAGGGTCGACATTGTGATTGTCCTGCAAGAATTGCTGGAAAAGGGATTCTCCTTTTCTGTAGACTCAGTCTGTCATGCAGGGGGGTGGGGCTCTTATATTCTGTTTTCAAATTGAACTTTGACTATAAACAGCTGTCCTTTCCAACCTCTTTCTCCAGTATTGAACTGTACCTTTCGAGCTAGTTAATTCTCCTGCACGGCTCCGCGCGGTGGTTTTCCGTCCACCAAAAGATGGCAAGTACTTTTTACGAGAATTCTACGAGAATTTTACGAGAACATTAAGTTTTAATTGTTGGAGATTTAAATATTTTAATTTTTTTATTTAAATATATAACCCTCTGGTGAAGGACTTTTTAAAAGTAGTGATCTCACTCACGAATGTGTGCACATATTAGATCTAGTCTTGTCTCATGGTTTATCGGCTCTTGATTTGAAAATCAGTGATGCAGTGTTTTCTGACCAGATGCCTGTTTTAATTGATTTTGTACCTCTCTGTCAATCTGCTAAATTGTGCGCTTATGCTCACAATCACTGTGGTCCTAAACCTTCAACGGCTGTTCAGTTGTCCACTGCTTTTATCTATGAAGGAACCTCATTGTCCCCAGTGTCCTCCAATATTGAGGAGCTTATACTTGAATTTAATTCCACTTCCAGTTCTGGACCCCATTGAAATTAAGACAACCAAAGCTCAGATCAGAGCCATGGTTAAGTGACCTTACCCGTGCCATTAGGGAGGGCCACTCCTATTCTCTTTGTACCTGCTACTCCTTTGCACTCTTTTCCAAAAACATAGTATTTCTTTTCATCTTTATGTAAACGACTGTAGTTTATTTCCCACTGAAGCACTTTGGTGCGTGCTCTATCTAGCTTCTCCTTGACTGCCTTATTGACATCAGAAGATGGATGGCTTAATTTAAAAAAAAAAAATTAATGACAGCAAGAGTGAAGTTTAGGACCACTACATTTCCTCTCTGGCCACCATATGCCCTATGAAATCCTGGGCACTAATTGAAGGTGTTTCCATGGAAAAGGTGAGAAAGTAGTTACCACCAACACTTATCTGTTAAGGCTGTATCTCAAGCATTCCAAGTGGAAAACAACAGCAAGTTGCCTGTTCTTTGAAAGGGATGCTAAAAATGAACGTCATTCACACATGATGATAGACCAACAGTAAACCAACAGTAAACAAATATTGGCAGTTTGATATTTTTTATGGCTTAAATCCCTTACCAATCAAAAATAATGTCAGTTAACTGGCCGGCCACTACATAATTGGCTGTAGAGGAACATTATTTGGTTCGTAGACCGTGTAAAATTCTATACTCACAGTGAGATCTCCTGAAACCACTTTTGGGCTTCTGGAACAGTCTCAGGGAAAGTGACAGTACATAAACAAGGGCTCAAGTTAGTGGAATGCAGTTATCCAAATAGGTGGCAGAGGAGTTACATCCATTTCTCTTACACTCCAAACTCTTGCAATGGAGTGCTTGTCTGGCTTTGTCTTCTTTTGAGTCCTGAATTATTTTACATTAATCTTGGTACAGATATCAGCCAAAGACCTACCAAAAGTTCATGCTGTGGTATGAACAAATGTGTATTTCTAAGTAATATTACAAACCATGCCAAGCATACCTCTTTCTGGCTCTGACAGCATTTAAGTATTGCATAAGTCACTTCAGGTTTTTGTCATAACTACACTGAAAAAAAAGTATTATTTACTTCTACGAGGGCGATCATCAAGTAAACTTTACTTACGGATAGAAGTTTCTTTTACTGGCAAACCTCAGGTAATTTACTGAGGATTATTAAAATTGTCATTGAATTTTACTCTCTCCTTTGTAAGTTTTACTTGGACTCTGACTGCTTCAAACTGAAAAATCTCACCTAAATTCAATGGCTGTTCAAGGTCATTTTTAAATACTTTTTTCTGACTTTTAGTTATGGACTATATTTAAATAACATTTTACATAGTTTTTCTGTAGCCTAAATGTGTTCTTAATGCTTTTGTTTATTGAAACAATAAACAAATTCTGTCCTGGTGCCCCGTTTATCCATTTCATATTTTTGATCTAAGCCTAAAAGTTAAATATGAAAAACCAGGAATTTTTTCGTTTTTGGTGTTATAATAAAAAATAAAATAACCACTCAATTTTTCATTATTTGATTTTTGATTGGCAATTGAAAATGGAAAGAACGAATGATACCCTGATTCTGTATATGCCTGCCAACCAATTTTCCTTTTGATATTGAAAAAACAAAAAGCAATAATAAAAGGAAACACGAGACACCTTTCTGATTTTCAAAATGAAAAACTAAAAGTCACTTACCGTAAATAAATATTGAAAATCAAAATTTTCACGTCTTTTTCCGATTCCAAGTTTTCATCTTGAAACATCCTGTCGGAAAACAAAAAAAATCAGCTCATTTTTTGTTTTACGTTTTCAAGATGAAATGAGTCGTTTTCTGTTTCTCCTTTTGGTCATTGAGAAAAGGCTTGTTTCCCGATTTAGTTTTTTTCAATATCAAAAGGAAAATTGGTTGGCCTTCATGTACACGGACCTCGCAGGCCCTCCTCCCGCTGTCTCTCTCACGTGCTGAGCGGACACAAACACCGGCGCATGGACAGGTCGCGCTGGGCCGCTGATAATGCTAAATGTGCTTCAAATGACCGCGATAACCCCGTTATATATGCAAGATAAACCATGAATGACTTACCTTCAAGATGATTTAGACGCTCATGCCTCCATTAAACTTTGTTTTTCATTAAACTTGACCGCCATCGTCATCTTTTTCTTGTGTTTTGGCAGACAACGAAGCGCATGCGTCCTGTATGCGTGTCACAATGCGCATGTGCGGATTCAAAACATGTGACAAGTAAAACACTTCTAGGTTCATGTGCAATGATTATGAAACCTTTGACGACTATGTGAAAATACATAATAAAACTTACTCTTTCTACACAGTTTATTTATTACATGAATGATATATATATAGTTTTACTTGAATAATTTTTGAAGAGAGCATAATCATGATACTTATATCAATGAGAACTGGAATCATTTAGAAAATAAAAATTGTGACAGTTAACCTAATAAATATTACAACACCACAAAAGGATTTTTTTCAGTATGTGTATGTTCAAAGACATCTATGTCTTTTTAGGAATCACAGTATCTCTCTGAAAGACGCACTTCTACCTGCTCAAACATTTAATGAAGTCCATTGATAAAGTTGATGTAATCTTCACCTGTTCTTTTGTAAGTGACAGTTTCTTTAGGAGGACCTTAAAATTAGTTTCTTAATTATTTGCTTCCTTCTGCTCTTTATTTGACTTTCTGTTTACTTAGGTTCCAATGAGCAAGCGGTGATTAATGTTTTTTCATCTCTTTACTCTTCCCTGTGATCTTTTATCATACCATTTAAACTTCATGGTACAGTTTGTTACATTTATTCTTCTCTTTCTACGTCCCTTAGCCTCTGCTCCTCTTGGCCATTCTTTTTGTGTCTGCCTTTGCACCGTAGATTTTTACATTAGTCTCACCCTTTATCCTCCGTACCCGCCACTGCACACTCTCTCCTCGTTTAATTATCTCACTCTCCTTCACTTTACTTTTCTTGACCCTTCTTTGAACATTTATCTGTACAACACCTGTGTTTTCCAAGGAGGTAAACCTGGTGAATAAGCTGTGTACATCAGCAAATTGACAGGTATTATTACATTACAGGTATCAATACATTAGCACTGCTATACGTCTGCTTGTGAGCATCAAATATAGGTCTGCTCTTAAATGAGAAAAAGTTACTTTTTAGTGTGACTTAAACAATATGCATGAGTCAATATCAATATGCAGTTTTTCATTTTATTCTGCTCAGGTCAGTTTTATTTATATTTTGCCTACTATCAACAAAAGTAATTTTTTAGGGTACAGAAAAAGAAAACAAGTTTAAGTTTGAGTCAATTATCTATCATCAAGAAGCAATTGATTATGATCTCTTCTTTCTACTCTTTAAAAGGCTAAACATGAAAACATTGCCATCTTCCTGAATCTGTAGGAACAGTCAATTACACAACAGCCCTTCCCCATTTTCTGCATGTTTTATATGATTTTGAGCCATTCAAACAATCCTTTGCCACTGACCCAGCTGTATTTTTCCCGCTCTTTTGGGCAAAATGAAATTGCAGTCTCGTATCTGAAGACGTCATGTCTTGGCTAACATTATTAATGCACTCACACCTCATGATTAAGAATATTTTTTCCTATATTTGACCCTGATACATGATATGTTAATAAATGATTAGATCAAGTATAGTCCTTTGGCGTGATCATTAAGCAAACAAAGACAAAAAATAGATGGGACCTAAAACCATCATTCCCTAACCCTCTGATGCATGAATTATGAAATCCTGAGTCAAGATTTAAATTTTTAAAATTTTTTTAATATAAAAAGTATAAGTATAAATTTAATGGAAGAATAAAACAAACTGAGTTTCATCATGAATCCAGGACACTTATTTCATTGTATGAAATACAATGAATCTCTGAATCTTTAAAGTTACTGACTGGGATCTTGCACTGGCATAGTTGTGATACAGTTTGCAGCCCAGATCACTACAGATCACACCCATTATACTGTTCTAGTGTCCAAGGAAGCCAGAAAGCACTGAGACATGTGGAATGCCTGGCTTGGGGCTCTTTGCTCCCCTGATCAGTCACAGCTCAAGGCTGTATTGAAG
Source organism: Leuresthes tenuis (assembly GCF_036924035.1). NCBI lineage: Eukaryota > Metazoa > Chordata > Actinopteri > Atheriniformes > Atherinopsidae > Leuresthes > Leuresthes tenuis. The sequence continues at coordinate 37,350,070 of NW_027325358.1, read as the reverse complement.
AGCCAGGAGAATTGCCCTTCCTTGTTGAAAGAGCTACTACTAAGAGATACTATGAATAGTCATGTTTCCATCTGAAAGTGATTCGAATCATAGGGAAATGCGCATTAAAAGAAATTCGAATAATGTGTGTTTCCATCAAAAGGACAGACTTTGGTGAAAACTACTAACTCAAGCGAGTTTTCCGCAGGTTGGCATGACAACCAGCCTGTAAACGTTTTATCAGCTTCCCGACCCTGAGTGTATCACCATGGAGAGAGGACTTGAACCTTTACTAAGAATCGGGCAACTGGTATTGGAGCTGTCAGCCCAGTTAGTCCTGGCGATGAGAGGGGCTGTCATGAGGAGAAGGTGGCAAGAGGTGTTATTTAATGCCCTTAACTGCCCAAGCAGAGATCGGGGTGAAAGTGAGCTACGTCAGACTTGACGCGAACACAGCCGTTTCCATCCCGTTCGAATCAACCAAAACCCGGCGCAAGCGATCGTATTTTCATTTGTGCGAATCAGGGGATTTAATTCGTTTCCATCATAATTTTCCGGTGCAATACTTCTCGATGTGCTTCTAAACAGGCTGATGGAAACGCAGCTGATAATTAATTAACAATAAAATTCCAAAAAACTTCAAACATGGATTTTAGAGTTTGGGCGTAAGCGCATGATTACATTATAAGTACTTAATGTATTATTCTTTAAAATAAACTCAAATACTTTTGGAAACGTCTGTGAGTACATCTTATACAGTAATGCAGTAAGCAGGTTATTTTTATAATTTCAGCATCTTCTATATGGTGTCTTTGTCAACCATTCTGATGTTCCTAGAAGCAAAAGAAAGCAATTTCTAATAAGACCAAGATACAGTCGTAAATAGTGATTTCCAATCAACGTACCATTTCACAGCGTCAACTTCTTTTCAAACAGAACACGCATAGATTCAGTATTCACAAATTGATGGAATGCTTGAGTCATGCAGAAATATATAAAATTAGAAAGTGCTTTCTGTAGCCATATTTCAAGGCCAGAGATTACCAGTCACATGTCATATAAGGTAGTGTGTAATCAGCTGTTCATTCCAACAAAACACCATCATAAGACCTTGTTCAGAGAGTCTTGTGTTCTTGTGTGTCTGTCTGGCAGTGAAAATGTGTCTGAAGTAGCATTACACTGGTGAATGTCACAAATATCAAACCCATTAGACTAATTTAATCATTTAAATATATTCACTCAAATTTATACAGTCCATGATCTTTTTTCATTCTACAAAACAAGAACTGTGGCACAAGATTGTTTTTTTTTCTTTTCTATATTATTTCTTTAAGATGTGGAATACTGACTAGAATTTTTACAACATATAGAATAAATGATCATTAACAGACTTTAATCATCAGTAATGATCAAATATTGCTGTGGGTGGATATGATGACCTTCTGTAGCGTTCTCTGTTGCAGCAGAGGTGAAGAAGCCTTTGATGACATGTTGTTGTTTGATCACTATAATAGGCATAAGCAGGATTTTCCAATGTGCTGAGCATCTTGAGCAACATACATTTTTACGCAGTCTGCTCCAGTAGCCCCAGAGCAGTCCCCATCACAGTGCCAGGTTTTCCTATAAGTTTGTCCAGTGTCTTTAAGTCATTGGCTCTAATGCTGCTACCCAGACAGATGGCTGCAAAGCAAATTCAGCTCTTACTATAGATCATATAGAAGATATTTATAGAAGAAGATAATAGAAGATATTTAATATATTGCTGCAAACACGGAAGGACATAAACTGCCTGAAGTAGTGCTATACGCTGTCCCTTCTCCTAAACAGCCTTAGCGTTTCCGGTAAAGTCCTTTGAACAAGTGAACACCCAGATATTCATCCACCACCTTCACATCTTCTCCCAGGATGGCAGTAGTTTTGGCTTATCACAGGTCCTCCTGAAATCATTGATAATCACCTTTGTATGTCCAGTTTCAGTCTTTAAGTTACTTCAATGATGATTTTTGTCAGACACTGCAGCTTCAGAATTTTAGAATCTCATTATTGCAGAGTGATTGTGAGTCTAGCCTAAGTCTTAATTGGTTGTTGTTGAGTCCTAATTTCTGATGTGTTTAGTTGTCTGACTAAAGAAACAAAAATGAGGATGTGGATGAGAGCAGCTTTTTTGGAAATTGTCTGTTTTAAAAGCAACTTATGCTTTACTTTTTCTACAAAAGAGATGCAAAAAGCTGTAAAGCATGTGTGGAGCACCTAGACCCATTTGAGTGTTGTTGAACGTATCCATGCAGTACTGATTCAATTGTTATTTTGGTTTTCAGAGCTTTGATTTTGTTACATTTTGGTTAGACTGACACAATGATGTGTTAGGAGTATTTCTGGTAATAAAAGGACTCCGAGTTGTTCTGAAAGTCTGAGATGTACAGAGTGAAAATAAATGGAGCAATGACCTATGGAGCCCCTGTGCTGCTGTCGTCTCAAATTCACAACCTCTCAGTCTCACAAACTGTCACCTGTTTGTCAGTTAGTCAATCGTTCAGGTGATTGGGGAGGCATCTACCTCTCTTTTCTTGAGTTTCACACATAACAATGCAGGCTACATTGCATTAAAAGCATTGGAGAAATAAAAGAACATGAATCTCAAAGTGCTGCACAGTTTGTCCTGATGAGTTTCTGATCTTTCACATCCATGACCACACAGCCTCTCAACCTCTTGTTTCCACTGAACAATGAATGTATAGATTGAGGTTAGGAGTACAAGAATTGGTCTGCTTTTCCTAATGGAGGATGTGCAAGGGAGCTCTATGCATCTCCAGCATTTTTTTTTCTTTTGGAGCACTTGAGAATCTGAAGAGATAGAGCTGAGCTGATAACATTATTGTGGAGATGACTGTAGCTCAGGAGGAATGACTATCAATCAGAAGGTCGGTGGTTCGACTCCCTCCACATGTCGAAGTGTCCTTGTGCAAGATACTACTTACTACTGATGCATCCTTTGTTGTGTGAATGCATAGAAAAAGCACTGTGTGGCATATATGGATGAAGATGTGCTATACGAGTTTGTGAGTGAATCGATGAATGTTGCATGTAGTGTTAAAGCACTTTGAGTGGACAGCTAGAAAAGCACTATTCAAGTAAACTCCATTTATCACATCACAGGTAGCGCTGGCAGTGACTCAGGATGGTATATCATTTCAGAATTGCACAATTTTAAACAAATTGTCAGCTACACATTGTTGAAAAACATTACAGACAATGATTTGCGAAACACAGAACACACTCGTATACCTTGGACACAGAAGTATATCATGTTGTAACTTCCTTGCCACCTCAGAATACTGGCTTTCGAAAGACTACATCTACGACCAATTTTTTATTTTTTTTAAACACAATCACCAAGTGTAGAGACATGTGGGGGCTGAATTGTAAACGTACTGATCAGGTTTAAGCTCTTTGTTCTGACAAAAAGATATGGAGAGAAAATAGACTCAATATATCTGTGCGTGCGTAGCACTTGATTTATGCTTGCATTCTACTTGATTTGTGCGTGTGTAAACCTGTTTGTGTCACGGCCCGGCAGGACACCGATGCAGGGTTTGTCTTTTCAATAAGTAGATCTTTATTTTCACTACTTATAAATCGCCAAGACAGAGAAATAAATAGGCTATGAAATATGTCTAACACACTTCTCCCAATACATAAATAAGGAAAAGTGTGATTATAAAAATAATCAATATAATAATCACTCCACTCTTGGAGGAAAACAAAAAGGACTATTAACTTTATCAATACCCAAAAATGCTCTCTTACTAAAGAGGCGGCGAGAAACAAATATCACGCTTGTAAAAATGGAGGCACTATGAAAAGTTACAGAAATCAAACTCACTCCGAACGGAGGAAACCAAAGGCTATGAAAAACTAAACTAAATCTACAAGACAAAACTTTAGAAAACAAAACCACTCTGTTGGAGGGAAAAGAAGCAGAACACTATGGCTGTGACACAAGGCTTAGTATAACTATGGAAAGGTTAGGATGAACGCACGGCCATAAGGCTGGCAGCGAACACACTGGCACAGGAAAAAAGGGAGACGCAGACTATAAGTACACATGGAGGGAAATGGGGAACAGGTGGAAACATGGAACCTTCCTTGGTGGACTTGACCTGACTGACGTGGAAAGTGGGATGAACATGGAGAGACCTGGGTAGAGGTAGACGAATGGCAGCTGGACTGATGACTTTGGATATGGGGAATAGGCAGACGAACCGCGGTGCCAACTTCTTGGAGGGGACCTTGAGGTGGAGATTCTTAGCTGATACCCAAGCTTTCTGCCTGGGCCAATACTCTGGTGCAGGGCAACGTCTTCGGTCAGCTGCTCCTTTAACTCTGTACCCTTGACAGGCGGTGGCCCAGATGCGATGACATTGGCGAAGCAAGGCGTGGGCGGAGGGGACAGACACTTCAGTCTCAGACTCTGAAAACACTGGAGATTGGTAGCCATAAACTCATTTAAAGGGAGACAGACCTCTGGCAGAGGTAGGCAAAGAATTGTGGGCATTTTCCACCCAGACCAGGTGGGTGCTCAACGAAGACGGAGTTTGGGACACCAGACATCGGAGGCCAGTTTCCAGTTGTTGGTTGAGGCATTCGGTCTGGCCGTTGGCTTCTGGGTGATAGCCTGTGTCATTTTAGAAAAACGATCCACCATGGTAACAACCGTGGTGCTACCTTTAGAGACCGGGAGCCCTGTGACAAAGTCCATTGAAATGTCTGGAGGGAATGAGTAGAGGTTGTAGTAGTCCCACGCGTGACCCTAAGGACTGTCTTATTTCGAGCACAGACCGAACATGCTTCGATGTACGCCCGGATCCGCGATTCCATGGACGTCCACCAGAACTGTTGAGCTATGACGAACATGGTTCTCCGGACTCCCGGACGGCAGGTAAGCAGCGAGGTGTGGGCCCAATGAATCACCTGTGGGCGCAAATCAACCGGGACAAACAAACAATTCTCTGGGCACCCCCTAGGTGATGGCGCCCCACCAATAGCTTGCTTTACCTGTTGTTCTATTTGTCAGGAAACCGCTCCAACCACACGGTTAAGCGGAAGGATGGGTTCTGGTTTGTTGGCAACAGGCTCAGGGTCAGACAACGTGAAGCAGAAAGGGTTAAAAAACAATGCCCACTTGGCCTGGTTTGAATTTAATCTCTTGGCTTGTCTGATATACTCAAGATTCTTATGGTCTGTCCAGACTGAATGGATGCAGTGACTCCTCCAGCCAGTGTCTCCACTCCTCCAGAGCGACTTTAACTGCCAGCAGCTTCCTGTTGCCGACATCATAGTTCCTTTCAGCTGAGCTGAGACGTCGGGACAGAAAAGCACAGGGGTGCATCTTGCCATCCTCTTCTGATCTTTGAGATAGAACAGCCCCGACTCCATCATTTGATGCATCCACCTCCACCACGAATTGTCGCTGAGGGTCTGGTAGAGTCAGGATGGGCGCAGAAGTGAAGCAGCGCTTGAGGTGTTGGAACGACTTCTCCGCCTCTGGAGACCAGTTGAATCGAACCTGAGGAGAAGTGAGTGCATGGAGCGGAGCTGCTTTGGCACAAGATCTGGTGAGTAAATTGAAATATCACCAAGGTACACATAGACAAAATGGTCAAGAAAGTCTCTGAGAACATCATTAATCATAGCCTGGAAAACGGCAGGAGTATTAGTAAGTCCAAAAGGCATGACCAAGTACTCGTAATGACCGCTGGGAGTGCTAAACCCAATCTTCCCCTCGTCCCCTTCTCTGATTCGGACCAGATGATAGGTGTTGCGTAAGTCCAACTTGGTTAAAACCTTGGCCTGCTGAAGCTGGAGGTCACGAGTGGAAGTGGGTATCGATTCTTAATAGTGATGTCATTAAGTGCACTGTAGTCAATACATGGTCTCAAGGAACCATCTGTTTTATTTACAAAAAAGAAACCAGCTCCCGCAGGTGACGATGACGGACGGATGAGTCCTGCCTTCAGTGATGACTCGATATATTCTTTCATGGCCTGGCGTTCAGGTCCTGACACCGAGTACAACCGTCCTTTGGGGATGGTGGAGCCTGGAATGAGGTTGATGGCGCAGTCATAATGCTGATGCGGTGGAAGGGACGTGGCTTCAGTTTTATTAAAAACTTCCTTGAGGTTGTGGTAACAGGTGGGAACGGATGTCAGATCCAGGTACTGGGACTCTGTGACAGGGTGAGCAGAAACAGTGTTAAATACCGTGGTAGTTGGTTTGTGGGATTTCTCCCTTAGGCACCTTCCTTCATAGTCTCTACCCCATCCAATAATTTTGCACGTTGGCCAATCTATATGAGGATTATGGCTAACGAGCCATGGATGTCCAAGTACCAGTGTGCATGTGGCTGAATGATAAAGAAAAAAGTTAATCAGTTCAGAATGATTGTTTGTAATGTAAACAATGTAAATTTATTTGTTAATGTACGCTATCCTAAACAATAAACACACTCTCAATAGCTTTATTTTATCTTTCAAAGTGCACATTGGAGCCCTTAATCTATACATTTATACACAAGAATTGCTTTTACACATAGCACTGACCCATAATGAACCCTGGATTCCACAACTTCTTTCTTGAACGTTAGATTTTTAAGAAATATAGCGCTCCAGCTCCTGGTGCAGTCTATGGTCATCTCCCACCTTGACTACTGCAATGCCCTCCTAACTGGTTTCCCAGCCTGTGCTGTAAAACCTCTGCAGATGTTCTAGAATGCAGTGGGGCATCTGGTCTTCAATCAGCCTAAAAGATCACATCTCTGTTCGTTAAAAACTGGCTGCCCTTAGTCGCTCACATCAAATTCAAGTCACTGATGCTAGCCTAAAGTGCTTAAAGGAACGGCTCACATCTACTTGAAGGCTCTTGCAAAGGCTTACATCACGACTCGGTTGTCAAAGGATTGTCGTCTAGCAGTCGTCTAATTTCGTCTAGCATCACACACAACACAATCCAGACATACAATCTTTTCATATGTTGTTCCACAAAGGTGGACTATCTTCAAGAAACTCTTGAAGATCCAGTTCTTCAGAGAGCATCTCCTACCCTAGCACTTACCCTGTAGTTTGATATAATATATTATGATGTGCTACGCTAATTCATAAATAAATACACAAATAACACTACAAACACGCAAACATTATATTTCTCCTGTCAATTCAAATTAATGTGGTTTGGAAAAGGGGGCAACTGTCAAACCTGGCAACACAGTACGCTTTAGGCATGTTTACAACTTGACCACAGTGCACGCCTGCAGGTTACTAGTGTGACGTGTACAGGGCACAAAGCTAACATTCACATGATGACATTTTACATTTAGATGGAAAGCCATAGAAGCCCGTTAGCATTTGTCTGAAGTCACCTGACACAAAATAATTCTGAAACTCTAAAAGTGAAAATGATTTTAATGGGAAGATACCTACATTTAGGGGTATAATTCAAACAAGAAATGTCTGCCAACTAGTGTTAGTGAGTAGAAACAAGATTTGATGTGTTATGTGGGATCTTGAACCTGGTTTATTCAGTGAGGTGGCTTGTTGCAAGTCCATTACGGTTGCGCTTCAGGGGTTAACATTGTTGCTACAACATTACTTTGTTAATTTAATGCTTTTTTGTTGAAAGGTTACATTCAACAACAGTGGCTCTTGTCCCAGTCCTGTGCATTACAGTGTGTTCCTAAAAATTGTCACAGTCTGCTGGTGTTTTCTACTCACCGGTCTCTGATCCACTCTGCCAGTCAGCCATGCCCCGCTCATCAGACCAGCTCCCTACACCTGGGGCAGCACCTGCCTCTCATCAATACTGGCTGCATTTAAGCCTGTTCCTGTCATCTCCTCAGTGGCAGATTGTTCTCGTATCATGTTAGACTTTCCAGCGGTCTTTTACGGACTGATCTCCTGTTGCCGACCTCGCCTGTCCCCGACCTGCCTGCTTTGTCTCTGCCCTGGATATTACCTTAGTCTTCTGTCTCCGACCACAAGTTCTGCCTGTTGCCTGTACACGGCTCTGTACTGGACCTGTCTATATCTTAAGCCATTACCAACTTACTACCTGTTTGCCTGTGCTGCGTTTGGGTTCAAACCTTAACCCTGACAGAGATAAATGAAGGAATAGATGTTAAAGCACATATTAATCTAAATTGATGAAGAGATTTGTAATCTTCATTTGTACGTCGCTTTGGATAAAAGCGTCTGCTAAATACATAAACATAAACAGATTTGGGGAAAAGCAAAGAACAAATAGAAAAATACATAAAGATTCCTTGTTTGTCACAAAAACAAATAAGAGAATCATCACTAACATAGTGCTCACAGCTTATACTTGGTGTAAAACAGGTTTCTTCCTGTTAAAAGGGAGTATTTCTTTCTACGGGCACCTCATGCATACTCAGTATTGGAGATTGGATCGAAGAAAAGCTTTTGTGCAGTCTGCTAGTTTCCTTTGCCTGGCAACTTTTTCTTCTACATAGTTTTGTATGACTTGGGCTAATTTGGAATCCTGACTGCTCACAAAGTTTTCACAAAGCAAACATGAATAATCTTGTAGTAGAGACACTACTAAAATATTAAGTTGGATGGCGATGACACTCTGACATAGTACAGTGCAAATTAATGACTCATTCACGTGGAACCAGATTATGTACTGACCTGTGATCATTGCAGGGAAATGGTTATCTTGTCTGTAAATAAATACATAGATGCATAGACACACACACACAAAGAGCTCGATGAAGTACATTATGAGCTAGACCTGCCAGTGAACCAGAAGTGTGAAGTAAGGCACTCACACAGTCTGTCTGTGCCTTCACGTTTGTGTGTGTCTTTGTTTGTGCATGTGTGTGAATGTGTGTGAAAGGGGCTGGGGAAGCTAAAGAATATTTCACCCTCCTCTTGTCCTCTGCAAAGCACCCACATACAAATGACACATCAGTATTTATAGGTCTTACATGTACTGTTCAATGCTTCTAATCACTTATTCAACCTTTACCTTGTACTACAGTACCTTAGCAAAGTCTCCATATTTTTTATTTTATTTGATTTTATTTGATTCACAATATACAACTTCCTTTTTACCCCAAAAAAGCCGCCAGGTTCCAACAGTAGCAGTATGTAAACACGCTTGTTCATGTGGGCATGCACACACACACACCCGTTTCTGCTTTTACTGACTGACAGACGTTCTTTGCTTTTCTTTCTTTTTCTTTAATCTTCTTTTTTTAAGGAAGGTCAGTGTATTGGGACTTGTGTGTGTGCAAATGCACTAAAATGCAGGGTAAATGGGTAAATACTGCATTTTGAAAAAAGCCAGAAATCCCTGAAACAAGTCATTTAGACAGCAAAAAAGATTTTCAGACTTATTTGCTGGAGTAATTTGTTTGGGTGGTTTGTGGAGTATCAATGTCACTGTTGATGAGGGTTCTGCCTGCCTCAATTCATCAACAGCTGTGCCTTTGTGAAAATATTGTAGAAGGATACTAAGGTAAGAGAGAATGTGCGCCATGCAGTAGTTCAAATTCTGTATTTAATACAGAATATAAATTGGCAACAGAATATAACAATATAACAATGTATAAAGTAAACGGCAGTAAAAACATATACAAAATGGATTGAGCTTTTTCAATGGTATTATATTTATTTATCTATTCATTTATTTTTTCAACAAGAAATTTTTAATTGGACTGAGATCCCTTGGATCTGAAATGTAAGGGCTGGCAATGTAATTGTGTTAATACGTTTTTCATGAACATAAAAAGTTTTTATTCTCTGTGCTCAAGGGCAAGCTACATTATCTTCCTGAAAAATGACTCCACAATAATCAAATATACTGAAGATTCACTGAATAGGAAAGGTATCCAAGTTTCAATGTACCCATGTGCATTTACTGTCATTTCCCCTGGTGCAACCTCATATCATATGTTGGTGCCATATGTTCTCAGTCATTTGGGTTAAGGTAGAAGCTTGAACAGAAGGGCAAATAAACTTCTTTTCTTAATTCTTAAAATCATTTCATCTCTCTTCTGAATTGGTTATAACCATCTCTTCGGGAGTTTCAGACTTGTAATTGTCACGTCTTGGGTTTTGTGTTTTTGATTTTTCTGTTATGGCTTTAGGTTTTTTTCATGTTTTTGGTTTATATTAGATCATTAGTTTTGCCATTGTTTTTCCCCAGTCACTCTTGCCCCATCATTAGGTTAATCCACGTCACCTGTTTCGTTCTCAGCTGCACTCCATCACCAATCACCTCCCCTCAGTATTTAGCTTCCAGGTTCCGTCATGTTCACTGCGAAATCCTCACCGTCTTTCAGGATTGTCTTGTTAATGGTTCATGGTCACAGTCTTTTTCACAGCCATAGTCAAGTTTTGTTTTTTTGTCATAGTTAATCTTTTTGTATTCCGGCTCAGCCGCGCCTTGGGTTCCTTTTTAATAAATCAAGTTTTACTTTGAAATATCTGCATCAGGGTCCTACATCCACCACGCCGCGCTCAACCTCACCAGTTCTGGCAGTAATGTATAGTTTGGGAATATGTAAAATCATTAAAGTCAATGATGAAAACCCACACATTTTGTGGGTCACTTAGGTCATTGTCACCTGTGAATTTAGATATAATAATAATAATCATCATAATTTAATGATATCTATAGCAATGTCTCAAATTATATGGTTTGGTATGTTTCTCCTACGCCACAGTGTCATGATCACTACATGCGTTTCCTGTTTTATTCCCAGAAATTTCCGGTTTGTAACAACCCTTACCTGGTCCAGCTTCACCTGCAATCAGTCTTGTCATTTTCACTTGTGATTCCCCATTATAAGAATTTGTTTGAAAAATTAGATAATGTGGATAAAGAAAATGTAAATAAAGCTGTCTTAGCTTTGTGTTTTTTTTTTTAATGTCATACAGAGCTTGTCTCCCTTGAATCATAATTATTAGTTGGTCTTCAGTCCACAGGGCCATGATGCTCTGAGAGTATTGCTCGTCTTTAAAGAATGAAGATGATTCATAGGAAAAGACTGTGCGGCACGTTAAGTTAGTTGTTTCTTTTCCGTCGCTACTGACTACTGTTCTTTTGCACCCATTCACTATGCTAATCAGCTGATCAGACTGAGCTCTCTCAATAACAAGCCTGAAGTGAATTCAATATACTGGAAAAACTGAAAAAGAAAAGCCTTGATGGAGTCAGATCATGTTAATGGTGCATTACACACTGAAAATACAAGACAGGCAGAGGTGTAGCAGTGCTCCAGATGTGCTCGATGGCTGACTGTTGGCTTGAGGTAAAAGGGTTGTTAAACCTTTTTGACCATAGTAAACTCCATAGCAACCACACTAACTATCTCACTCAACACCGTATTCAAGGAGGGATCCTTGTTTGTATGACCTGGGTGGATTTTATTCGTAATGTTGCAGTATATTTCTGGTGATGAGTTTACATGCAAGGAGGCTGCTGTCTAACCATTAGCTGTTTGTAAAGTCAACAGTCATCTCAAATGACTATTTCTTAAAATGTTTCTTTTCTTTTTTTCTATTTCAATAAAACCACATGTCAGGGTATTTCAACAGAATGCACTACAAAACAGTGGGGTTTTTTGTGTGAACTCTGTAATAAAAGGCTGTCTCAACTGATTGGGGGGCAGTGCACTGACTGAAATAATGTCTACGATGGAAGCAGGTTTGAGTTATTTACAAGTCCACATACTGTACAATCTGTCCACATGTGAGCAGTCTGAGTACAGGTCATATCGCTGCTCCAGTCAGTAAAGTGATAAATATGCAGCAATGGAACCAATATTTTTAGTAATTCCATGTTTGATTAGTATCGTTAAGTTTTTGTCTATTTATGTCCCTTTTTTATAGTGTGTAATTTCTCAAAATGATTTAATCATTGAATTGATGAAATGCTAATCATAGCAGAGAATTTATCAAAACTTAAAACTGATTCATCTGAAAGCCTCATGCAAGTCCCACCCAATTTCATTATTAATTGTAATTGTAAGCTGAACATTCTTTATCTCATCCAGTGTGGAATATAGTCTTTGAAGTTGCTCAACTTCAATTAAAACTGTAATTCCACACTTATCATCAATTCTCAATTAATTGGTCATAAATCTGAGCATCCCTGTTAATAAAAGCTCTCATGGAAGAAAAAAACAAATACCTTTTCTCACATTTAAACACAAAAAAAATGATTGATGAAGATATGTATGAAAAAATATGTATTAAAACATTCCAGAATTGAATCCAGAATAAAGAAATATTGTATTTTTTTTAAGTAGCTACTTTGGGAATGGGGGGGGGTCATGTGTTCTGGAGTATACTTTGTCTTTCTCCATAACTCCTTCACTCTGTCAGATCACTTTACAAAAGAAGCAAATGGAGCACCTTGCAGAACCATTATTAAAAAAATCATTATCATCTCTCATCTCTATCTGACCTTTTACTCAGTACGCGTGGCTCAGAGCACAGCCATCTATCAGTCAGTTTATCCATCCATCTGTCAACATACACTTTTTTTAACCAAAAAAGAGAGCCTGAAAACATTTTGCAACAAAGTATTTGTTTCAGAATTGTTTCACACATGTCAATGTGTCATTATCCACAGATCACAAAAAAGCCGTCAATGATTTATATCTCCTAATTGTTTTAATCTTTTTTTAAACCAAACTAACCTAATTAAACATGACATAATATCTAACATGACAGTAGTCTAATATATTTACATTTTAAGTTCCAAAGATTTAAACAAAATCAAATTAAAATGAAAGCTGACTGAATACAATAACTAAAAAAAATTAAAAACAAAAACAGAACAAATAGATGGCAAGTGTAATTAAAATGTGAAATTATTTCAAATATTCCAGTTTATCAGTTCATATGGCAGCTCTGACTGTTGCCCTGCTACGGAGAAGTTTAAATCCCAGCACTGTAAGGTATATTTGTGCAATAAGATGTTAGAAAACTGGTGATTTGTTTCTCTGGCCTCTACTGTTAATTTCAGTTACCTGTTTTGTATGTGAATGCCATTATGCCACAGGAGTATTTTTTTAAATGCCAGGGCTAAAATGCTGAACCCATGGATTGATTTCTCCGTTGTCCGTTTAGTTGTTTTAGAAGACGGTAACGCTGGTGCAGTGGTTAGAGTCCTCACCTTTCAGCAAGGAGAATTTTGGTGTGAACTTGCTCACAGGTTCAGGCCTCTCCGAGTGGACTTTCAGGGTGTCCTTGTGCCTGCATGAGTTTTCTGCAGATGCTCTGGCGCAGTTTCCCACACTCCCCCACAATTAACAGAGCAGAGAATAATTTTTAAACAACGGTTGTGGATATATTCATATACATATTTACGTAAATGTAATAAAAACAGATGTGAATTGATTTCTGCTAGTAACAATATAATAATGCTGAGGTGTAATAAAAATCTACCCATCATATGGTAATTAACTGTAGTCCTGATTTATTGGTAAAGCTCAAACCAATTATGTGTGACAACAAAAAGTCATATTAATGAGCATATTACGAAAATACATTAAGAATGCCATGGTAGGAAAAAAAAGAGCCTAAAGTCATCAAAGATGGCCAAAAGTAAAACATTTTAAATAAATTTGTCAATAGAAACTAAATATGTCAATAATCCAATATGATTAATTGATCAATTTGTGAGAAAATAAAAAGTGAAACATTGTGACGTGATGAGAAGCGTCAGTTCTCCAGTATGACAACATATCAATCAATGCTCATTGTATGGGTTAATAGTTGCACTAATTGCCCTGCATTGGCTGACAAATGATGGCAGTCAAATTGGAATATGAACAGAAAAAGACCTATTAGATTATGGATAGATGCATTTCTATCACATTGGAAAGCTTTAAAGAAAGCCTTGGTTAGGAATTGCTTTACTTTCAAAATCTGGCTCATGTTCAGTTCCAATTGATGGATCTAAAAAGAGGTGAAATTTAGAGATTTAGGAAAATAAAAATGTACAACAACTGATCTTTAAAAGTCCCATTAAATTTTAAAAAATCTGAATAAATATGAGGTTTTTACTGTCAAATTGATTCATAAGATTAACTTAATTTGTGATGTTTGATCTAAATATGTCCATGCCTTTTACTCTCTCTTCTCATGACACCAGCCGTAGTTGAATCATCAGCCATAGATATATTATTATACCATCTGAAATTGCTGCAAGTAATTCGCCTTAAAATATATCTCAGACTGACTGGCAGCGGATCATACACTTGACTAATATTTGTTTATGTGGAGCACTTACAACGCAAGATTTTGAAGCTCATCTGTTATTCATTAGGCCTCATTCACAAACTAACATGATTTCTCAAGTATCCATGAAAAAAACCTTCAAATGGCAGAGGGGGGATGAAGACAAGATTGCACAGGAAAGAACAACCACCTACAACAAAATAGATCAGTAGTGGTAACTCTTATTTACAAAGAGTAAGAAAACTTTAGAACAAGGCAGGGACAACTAAATAATCAAGGAGGACTGATGCCATCTCAGTGGGACTTCCTTGACAGACTTCAGAAAGAACTCTCCAAACACTTGAATGATACATGTCATCAAATGTGAAAACTGTGTGGAATGGCAATCCAATCCAATCCAATCCAATCCAATCCAATCCAATCCAATCCAATCCAATCCAATCCAATCCAATCCAATCCAATCCAATCCAATCCATTCTATATTATAAAGCACAGTTTAAATAAACACAAAGGTTTCCAAAGTTATGCCACTACATAACCAACCACACTACAATACAAAAACAGTCATAATGGGAAATTAAAGTCTATAACTTGTGAAAACATTTCTTTCAGTCATTGGCAAGTTTTTGAGTTAAGACTGTATTACAGAGCAGCAAAACGGTGCTTTTCAGATTTCAGAGGCACACAGAAGTTTGTGTCACTGGCATCTGCTAATTAGTTGGACATCGCAATTACGCTTTCTGTGACAAAGCTTGATCTCTGCTGATTGGTTGGGTGACACCCATATGATTCTAACAGCTCATGAAGAACAGTAGTGGCATCAGTTTGGATGTCCGCGGAAGTTACTAAATATGGTCACTTCCTAGGGTTAAGCATGATTGACTAGATCACCGTGATTAAAACCATGATCAAAAATCCCCCTTACCTTACAAGAAGTAATTAAAAAAAATATATGAAACATCCATCCATCCATCCATCCATCCATCATCTGCCGCTTATCCTAGGGTCGGGTCGTGGGGGCAGCAGCCTTAACAGAGAAACTCAGACGTCCCTGTCCCCAGCCACTTCCTCCAGCTCTTTCGGGGGGACCCCAAAGCGTTGTCCTGGGTCTTCCCCAGGGTCTCCTCCCAAATATGAAACATAATAAACCAAAACCATGATGTTTCACTAGTATCTCATTCACTTGTCTTAACTCAGTTGCTTTTATGTCAAGACAAAACTTATAACCTAACCACAAGCTTTTTACGCAATAAACCAAATTAATTTTTAGTGAGTGTGTACTTCATAAACTGTCAAACACCATCTTTCCTCAACACTTTTCAGAAGCTGGGCTTGGCCCCTTAGTTCCAGTGGAAGGAACTCTGAATGCTTCAGCATATCAACAGATGTTGGACCATTTCATCCTCCCAACTCTGTGGAAACAGTTTGGGGATGACCCCTTCCTGTTCCAATATGACTGCGCACCAGTGCACAAAGCAAGGTCCATAAAGACATGGATGAGCCAGTTTGGTGTGGAAGAACTTGACTGGCCTGCACAGAGTCCTGACCTCAACCCGATAGAACACCTTTGGGGTGAATTAAGGCGGAGACTGCGAGCCAGGCCAACATCAGTGTCTGACCTAAAAAAATGCGCTTCTGGAAGAGTGGTCAAAAATTACTACTTTATTCATTCAAATTTTTTTTCCCTTTTTTTTCAAATAGAATATTTATCAAGGTTGTATATTAGAACAATAACAACAATAATAATAAAAAATAAGAAATTAATACATAAATAAATACATTTGAGAAAAACATCAAAGTCAGCAGTCCCTGTTAAAAAGCCTTATGGCTGTGGGGACAAAGGACCTCCTGAAGCTCTCAGTGTCCATTATCACGTTTTAACCTACATCCTTCAGCCAATCAGAATCGAGTATTCACCCAGACCATGGTATGAGTTCATGTAGACACCTTAATCTGACAAAAAAAAAAGGATCAGGTTTCTAGCAATCGGATTAAGACTCCAAGATAACTCGATTAAAACGTACTCTAAACATGCTTGTAGACGGCAGAAGCACGTGGTGGATTGGATTGGGCGTTCTGTGCATGCTCAAGATTTTTTTCCCGCGATCGTCACCCGGATGTCGAAGGAGACAATATTACTGTTGCTGTCACTGCTGTCAGAAAGAAATAAACAACATGATGGAGAATGTGCTGTTGTGCATCACGTCTGTGCCATAACCATGCTCACCACAAACAAAATGTAGAGGGATGAAGCTTCATCTTGCTCTTCATTCGCCATCTTTCTGAATGCCTTAGTTTTGTTGTTGTTGATGGTGAAGACGTCAACAGAAAGGGAGGGGATTTCTACACAGGCACTCTACTGGGACCACTTAATCCACACGCCCCCCTGGAGCACAGTTTATTTACTCCTTTCTCTGTGACAGTCGGCTAACTTCACACATAGTTTGCTACTGCTAGTTTTGTGCAACATGGCAGGATATTTATCAAATTTTGACAACATGAATGATGACTTTGAGTAAAATGGACGTTCTTACCGGAGTAAATTAACTGCGCTGCAGCCATGCGTGTGGATGAAGTCCCAGTAGAGGTGTGTGTAGAAATCCCTCCGTTAGCTCTCCTATAGCTGCAAGAAGCCACATAACAGTAGCTATGAGCTAACAGAGCTATAGCACACGTTCATTCATTCATTCGTCTTAAAGTATTGGTGAAATAAAGACAGATAATGCCTTATTTAGAGGCTGCATCGTCCCTGCCCTGTTCACTCCGTTATATGGATATACGCCAATCACGAGTTATCTAAATAGCTCCCGAAGGACGCCAACTTTCGCCAAACTCTTCTCGGTGAGCAGATAAATGTATTTCATGCCAGAAATAAGGTCTAGGTTTAAAAATACCGGAGTTCCCCTTTAATCTCATCATGTAAGCACACTGACTGAGGGCAGAAAAGGCTTGTACCTCCACCTCCTGTGGTGCCTCTTTGCCTTTAGTTTTGCTCCTGCTCTGCATCCACGGGACAGCGTTCTCAGCTTGGTCAGTTAAATGCAGAGGAGTAATTTTGTGTATTTCATGTGTCTACATGAAAATAAAGTCTTAACTTGATTATTAACTTAAAGGAATGGGATGTTTAATTCCACGTCCTATCCTTGACAGTGCCAACAGTTCTTCTCTTGTGTAAAATGCTCTACTGGTAGCAGTGCACATTGTCAAAAAATCAAAATAAAACAAAATGTAAATAAAAAGCAGATCACTAAAAATGTTTAGATTAAAACTAAAATTTCATATAATTATATAAACGATTAACAAAATTCAGAGCTACACAAACATGCCCATAAGGCACAGCAAGAGGGTTCCTGGTTCGCATCCCCCGTGTTTGAAGACAGTTCTTAATAACTGTATATTAGGATTGCAGGATATTTGTGTATTACTACTAAAATATGCATCCATTTTCTATACCCACTTAATCCAACTAAGGGTCACAGGGGGGCTGGACACTATCCCAGCTGCCATTGGGGAGAGGCAGGGTACACCCTGTGTGTGCCACATAGAGATAAACAACCATCCACGCTCACAGTCACTCCCAGCTTCAATTTTAGAGTCACCAGTTAATCTGACCATGTTTTTGGGCAGTGGGCAGAAGCTGGATAGCCATGAGAGAACCTATGGATACATGGGGAGAACATGATTATATTACACATTACATATTATATTAGGTTTTTGCTATGTTTGATTATATTATGTATAATTAAAAAAATTCACCCTCCAATTCAGAACACTTTACAAAATGAGCAGATAAATAAATCCTCTTGTAATCATATTAAAGTAGCATGAATTTAAATTTTAAAAAAAAACTAGTTTTCCAAACATGCCCATTATTATACTTTTATTCTCCAGTAGTGCATTTAAAATGTCTTTCAGCTGTCTGTCGTCACCTTAAGTCTCGTCACTATAATTCTCTTCATCAAGTTGATTATGCAGATAAAATGAGCAAGAAGATTTGCAAAGAAACATTAAAATTTTATCTATTTTATGATCCACAATGATGTGCCCTAATATACAGTCATGAAGAACTGTCTTTAGCATTGGAAACCCACAGGAGTTGATGTTTTCACCTACAGAGAGGTATGTTCTCAGCATCATGGAGAGTGTTTGTGGATAGATGCAGGCATAATACCTTATACTGTGTATGGATGTCAGTGTAACCAACAGTGTTTCACATCCAAGAATATTTTTAAGCTGATTATAAACATTTATGTTAAAGCTCTACAAACATTTATAAATGCATTATCTTATGAACTTGCTGTCATTTATGAATTTGGGGCGTGCATATGGAAAGATTCACATAAAAATGTGACGCCAAATTTACCTGTTAACATCCAGCATATAATATTGTACTCATGCGTGAGGATGTATTTGCTTATTAAATACTATTAAATACATACAACAAAAAACGGTAAAAAATACTTTTTAAAAAAGTCCTGGAGAAAAAATTAGACATAAGGCTCGATGGAGCCTCTCATTCTGAATATGCTCATACTGTAATTTGCAAGGTAGAAAGTGTGGGCCAAGTGGCTGATATTTGTGCTCATGTACGATAAATGGAATAATGAATGCCACTTTTATTGGCTGGCTTGAAATGTGTTTTGCAGCAGCATGATGAATGGCTAGCATTAGACAGCTTTCTTAAAAGGCCTTACTTGAATCCAGTGGCTTTGAGAGAAATCTTCACTCCTTAAAAAAGTGAGTCCTACAGAATGTGTAAGGGAAACATTGCTTTAAAGAACATTCCTTTTTTGGGACTGAAACCATTAGTGACAGCAGTTTTTTAAGAATAAGTAATAACATTTATTTTTAACTTTTGTTTTTTGCATGACCTTTGTTTAAATTATGCTAGACAGCTATGTTTTGGAGAATTATTTTGCTCTGATATCTATCAGTTGTACAATCCAATCACTATAAAATTGTATATTGCCATTTTAAGTTTAAAAAAAAAAAAAAAAAAAGAATACACACATTCCATTCCATGCATTAGTACATTACATGTTTTAGATATAGGCATGCAACGTCTCTATTGTACAATATTATTTAATGTTTTTGATGCGTATGCACCATGTGTCTACATGCCATACGTCCCCATTTTACCCTTACTTTTTAACGTTTTTGGACACATGCACTATAATGGCTCCAATTATTTTTCCATGGATCATTGTACATATTTTATTATCTGACACAGCATTGTGTTGAAAAGAGTGGCGGCTCATTAGAACCATGTAAAACTGTTAGTTGTTGTGCATCTTTTTCTCTTCAGAGCAGGTCGGCTATTATGAAGAGGAATTTTATGCGCTGGTCAGAAGTGACTTCCATTGGCGCCTCTCTGTCGTGCTCCACCAAACTATGCACTTACCAAAAGCCCACTGGTAAAGAGGCTCATATCTCCCCAACTTCCCCCCTTAATTGGTTGATCAATTATTAACACACCAATAAACTTGCTGAATAAGTAATGGCGTTAAGGCTTATGTGGAGTTTCAAGCCACAGCCCAGACATTTGGGCAAATATTTGTTGTTGTCTGTGAGACAGTGTTGTTTATTGTATGAAACTTTGAGGTCATTTTAATCTTGATTTTGGCATTTGCTTTAGATCAGAGAACAATCTTATTAAATTAGATTCTGGGTTGGTTTGCCACCATTCGAGAACAAAAAATGAACAGTAACAACAATATGAATCCTCCACAATGTGCATCCTCCACAAGGACAAATACCATGTTTTAGTTTTAAAGAAAGTGTTCCCCATCGGCACCAACATTTTATGGGCTCTTCCTATACCTTCACTTCCCTTCAAGTTTAAATAGTTTCATCAGTTGTTCTTTTTTTTCTGGATGGAAGTCACTGTTCAGCTTTTGTCCGACATGAAACTGAACTGTACTTTAACCTGGAGTTATTAACTAATAATCCATCAGTTTTTAAGAAACACTTAATTCTTTATGTTTTAGGTTCCTTTGGGACTACTCAAATCTATTTTTCAAACTGATTTCAAACTCCATTGCACTTCAACAAAAAGTGCCTAATGTTCAAAATGGAAAAACAAAGAAGCAAAGGAAAAGAAAAAACTGAAATGGCCATAATAACCATAACCTTTGCTCAAAGAGAAAATATGTTGGTTTAGAGCATGCAGAGTGAGAAACATGTTGCTGGCAACTTTGTTTTCAAGGCTTTCACCCGTGTCTCTTCTTCTTCTCTTACTTTACACTTCCCTCCTTCTGCTGTTGCAAGATTCTTCACGTTTCGTATGAATATAGAAAAATAAAAAAGACTGATTCAGCAGCTGCCATATTGCCATTTTGGGATTATCATTTCCTTTATAACATTCTTCAGTTTGAGGACAGATGAACAACAGTATGATGGCTTGGTTAACATATTTGGAAAATATACAATTATACTTTGGCATAAGATTTTGCTTCAAGCACCATTACTTTAACAAGTGAATCTTATATTCTCCTCACCTTAAACTTTACTCTTTACAATTAGCATTCCCTTATTTCAGACTTTTCACAGAAAAAAGAATAAGTTTGGCCACAGCACGCTTCGCACAACACCAAGAGGACATTCACTTTGAAACTGAATTCCTCATCAGGTTGACTTGCTCATTTTGTTCATCGGCTGAGGCTGATGGAGCTCTGCCACAGCCAAACAGCGCTTTCATCTGGCTCACGATGAATAATAATAGCTACCTCTCTTGTTCATCTCATCTCATCCCTCCTAGAATATATGTATCCCTAACACATTTCCTGTTCTTGGGAACTATTTCCCTTTCTTTCTCATTATTGCAGATCTACTCTTTCTTTTTTGCCTTCCTGTCCTCAGACGACCCTCTATTACTTTTGTTATGTTTTACCAACTTGCTTCTTATCATATTCCACTCTTTCTCTATCTGTGTCTGATATTCATTTTTATTCCGTTACTATCCTTCACTTTTATTGATACCTTTTTTTTTTTTAGATTTTACCACTTTTTTCATATTTAGATTTTATCCATTAATTCCTCTCCTCCAGCTTTTTGTGTCCTTTCTGTTTAGCCCCTTCGAGACATCTGCCTGAAAGATTAATGGACCCATTTTCTGTTGAAGTAATCCCCTTTAACTTTCACTCAACAGCATCAGGAAAATTTTCATGTTGACTGTTTAGATTGAATGTGTTTTTTATGAGCAGTCTGCAGCACTTCTTTCTGTTAGTTCTCCTCAAGGCTTATACAATAACGGCTTTAAAATTAAAGCATGCAACTGTTGAATTATTGGCAGTATTTACTATTAAAGTTTACAATTACTGCACATCATTTTTATTCCAATCAAATGGTCAGGACGAAAAATTCATGACAGTTTTAAATTTGCAATTTATTTATTTTTTTAATTATCTTAATTTTCAGTTTTGATTGTAGCCATAGAAACCATAGTATAGATTGGTCAAAGTCAGTCCAATGACATCCTATTTAAAACAGAATAAAGTTCAAATTGATTTAAATTAACGTTAAACTCAGGGCTCTGTTGTAATTTCGATGCATTCTTTCTTGCTGTTCAGTGCCACTGTGATACAACCTTTCTGTCTCTCATTAATGCTAAATTTTGGGTTCTAAAGCTTGCATGAGTAGGGGTAACTGCCTTGTAAAAATACGCACAAGGTTATCTGACAGAACAAGAAGTGGCATTTGATATTCATTAAATATTACTTCATAATCAATGAAACACTTTACGTAAAAAGAGACTGTCCCACAAGGGACCATTTTACAATTGATTTGGATCACTGGCGAGTTCTGTTTTTGTCCCGGTGAAATTGCCGTCCATGAATGAGACACACAATCACTTTTTTGCTGTCTTCTCTGTCACTCTCAGTGTTTCAGTTAAGATTTCTTAATGTTTTCATACCTCTGTATCCATGTAACAACAACTTAGAAAAAATTTGTAACTTGTAGGCTGAATGGTAACGCAGTCCTCTTTGCTTTGACAATCTGACAATACACAATTTGTATTTTGACAGCCAAAGACAAATTCAGTGTTTACTGAGGAAACCCTCCCAGCAGCCAGGTTTATAGAGTCTGTGAGAGTCTCTGGCTCAGACTTGACTTAAATATTACACAAACCCCCATTCTGGAACTTCTTTGTTTTTTACTAACAGGATGCAATTTGAGAATTTAATGAAAAACATAGTTAGATAAAACAATAAAACCGTTATAGCATTACACCAAAAACACAGATTTGTATATACTTAAATTAAAACGTGTGTTTTCATGTTCAGATAGCTGGAGTATCATTTCATGACGCTGTCTTCAGAGCTTTATCACCACTAATGAGCTTGATTTTCCAAACACCCAAACGATAGGGTGGTTGTGATCCCCACCCTATTACCCAACTTCAGACAAATAGCCACATGTAAACTATCTCATTTGTTTTCTATGACAAATTCAAACTGAGAACAGACTCTTTTAATATGTCTTGGCCAAGCAGGATTGGTTAAGGGGTGCTATTCAATTATGAAAGTTTTCACATAGGTAATTAGTCAGGGAGCTAACGTATTGTTTTATGGCTTTGACGGTGCATTGAAGTAGGAATGAGATGTTTTTAATGTGCGCACTGAGAGGATTTTGTTGTTAATGCACTGTCTGTAATGAAGCAATGCAATATAAAAGGCAATGTGGATGACAAAGAGATTCTCTCACACATCCGATCAATCTGTTAAGAGTCCAGAGGATTTTAAGAGAAGACTTATTGAACCCTGTACATGGGTTAGGTGCCTTGGGGACGTAATTTATCTGGTATGACTTAACTCTGATATAAAAGTCATTGAATTTCATTGAAAATCTGTTTTTGTAGACTTCTTAGGAAAAATCATGAAGTTATGTGTTAAATGTGCATGAGTACTCCACTTGATGATCTATCTTCAAGTGTTCAAGGCAAACGGTGGAAAGAAAAACTTGAGATTTCATATTAAAATAAATAATGTTGTCATTACAAGATTCTTTATAGAATAAATATGAACACAAATATATAGTACATGCTCTATAGAATGCTGTTAAACATGTCAAATATGGGAGGTGGTGACCACCAAAACACAAATGTCAGGCCTCCTCAAGGCAAGTTGCACATGGGCTATGTACCGTATGTATTTTTCCCTCTGCCTCAGACATGTTGGCTATCAAGCAAAGAGTGATGAAACTATAGCTTAGCACATTTATTCTTGTTGTTTGTTTCACCTTAGACAGAGTCTGCATTAATTCAATGTGAAGTGACATTTTAACGGCAAAGTATGAACAGAATATGTCCCTCATTAAAATATAATGTAAAAAACAATAAATAAAAAAGTCGGAATTGACTAAGCGGTATATATGTGTTCAATTTTTGATAACAAATAATGAAATAAATCCTGCACCTAATTTAATGAACACCTCTGGAGAAGTGCCAACTCGTTAGTGAATAAAACGGGAAGGAAAGCAGATAGCAGGGGACAAAAAGAAACGTGTTACAGCTTTGCTTGTAACATAGAAACATGGATTCATAACACCAAGCTTGTTTTTGACACTTGATGGAAAAAAAAAAGCTGTAGTGTAATTAAATGGCATTTTCAATCATTTTCCTGTTATA
Source organism: Leuresthes tenuis (assembly GCF_036924035.1). Classification (NCBI taxonomy): domain Eukaryota; kingdom Metazoa; phylum Chordata; class Actinopteri; order Atheriniformes; family Atherinopsidae; genus Leuresthes; species Leuresthes tenuis. The sequence continues at coordinate 37,326,199 of NW_027325358.1, read as the reverse complement.
TTGAATAAACACATACACTGTAAATAAACTATATAGATAAACTGTTTGGGGCACACTTTTTGTTTTTGTTTGCTTTTTTGATGTTTAATGTTATCAAAATTTAGCAGTAATAGTACATGACAGGATAACAAAATATTTTGTTATCTAATTGTATTTGAATGTCTTTGTTAACCAAGAGCGTAATGATACACGTGTATTTGGTTTTACAATATTCTCTAAATGATTTGACTACAGATATTAATTATGTGGAGTCTAATTATTTGGACTAAAAATAATTCTCCAACTAATATATTCCACAAATGTACGGACATTGTGCAAAACTGACATAAAAAGAGAATGGGATGAATTGCATATCTTATAAACCACTGTTGTGCTCACATTAGCACACAAAAAAACACACTGAATATTGAAACTGAGACACTTTAACCATTTGTAAAAATGTTGCTCATATTGAATTTGATGGTAGAAATAAAAGTAAAAGAAGAGGCATACACATTTTTTTACAAAGTAGTCAAATCATGTCACTGTCAGCCAAGGATTTCTAAAATCAGGATAATAACAATCTGTAGGGGGGGGGGGGGGGGGGGGGAGCTAGAATTTACTCTCTTTTAGCAAGAAAAATACTTTTATAATTCATCTGCACCTTTAGAGATTTCTGCAACTTCCCCTTATCATTTTTTACTCCTTGTTCTTGTAAATGCTCAAGCACAATGTCTCCTGCTGTCTTTCCCCTTCTGACAGTCCCAATTAGTCCTAATGGCTCATTGCCAGCAACCCCTACTTAATCCACAGGGAAAAAAAATCTCAGTGCAAGCGATGGGTAAAATAAGGATAAAAGAAAAGGAAAAGAGGCCTAGAAGAGAGGGTAAAAGAAAAGATAACCGATAAATGCATTGATATGGTTCATTTAAAAAACTGTTACCCTTGCTGGCTGTAAAACCTGCTGGACCCACAAACCCTTTGACTTTCCTGCAACTGTAATTATTACCAGCGCACAATGTTTTTCAAATACTGTTGAGCCTTGGGGTGTTATTGAAAGCCCCTGAAACGATACACTGAGCAGTTCAACTGGACCGTTATTAATGAGACGAAGGGTGACGAAGGTGAAGGGTGACAAGGAAACTGAGAAGGAGGGGGGGTTGGGGAAGTGGGACATCATTTTCTTGTCTTATTTTGTCTCATTTTAAATAACAAAGGTTGATTATCATCTGGTAAAAGTATTGCTCAATGCCACAGATACTTATGTAATGCAAACTACATTCAGCTGTACAGGATATGTTTTGCTGCTACTTGACAAAAATGAAACTCAAAGGCACTGCTAGTGGCTTTTGAGGGCACAGTGTTCATTACAGCCCTCATAAGCATTGAACAAACTGGACCATATATTAATTTTGGTGTTGTAGAGCCTTATGAGGCAAAAGCTGTAAAGTACAAATGTCAATAATGGAGGGTCATACGATCATTAAAATAAAAAATACTCACACTTTTGGAAGGAAAAAAGGTGAAATGTGCAGCATTTTCCATAGTAATGTGAAAAATGTGAAGGAAAAAAAAAGTTTGTGACAGAAAATCAACAAAATCAAGCTTGTTAAGAACAATTGGGAGGGTTCTTCATCTGGAGAGTATGATGAATATTCTATATCTGGCCAAAGCTTTTTACACAGGTTCAAGGGCTATTGATGGCCTTGAGCTGAAGTGTCTTATTTCTCCTGGAAGTTGGTATGGACCCAGATTTTTCCTCTGCCTCTGTTGACGTAAAACAAAATGCATAGAAAGTGCTCGTGTCAACAAGTCCTCCAAGATAAATCGTCATATCTGTAAAAATCCTTATTTTCCTGCATGCACATCCACCACATGGGCATCTTTTAGGGAGAAGGATTAGGTCTCACATGCAATATTTATCTTCTGTTCATGTAGGTCTTATTTAAATATATAAACAAACAAAATTTTGTTATTTTGCAACTGTATAAAGTCTTTAAAGTATTTCTTTGAGTTTACACTTGAAAAACATCTTTAAATGACATATTATGAACTTTATCACCGTGGCCTCACAGCAGAGGGTTCCAGGTTTGATCCCCGGCTGGTTCTTCCTGTGTGCAGTCTGCATGTTTTCCCCGTGTATGCGTGGGTTCTCTCCGGGTTCTCCCACTGTCCACTAAGCGAGTATAGAAAATGGATGGATGGATGATGGATGACCACTTGACAACATTAATCAAACAAATGTGTAAACAGCCTCTATAATGAAGTAAGTAATTGTTTTGTCAGATGAAATACTTAATTGTAGACATATCGGATGCAACAAAAATGAAGCCCTAAAGGTTTTGTTAAAGTAATACATAAAGCAAGGTCCACATAACGCAACATCCAGATTGGAAAGTTTCAGAATTTGTATGAAAAGTTAGCCTCGGGTGTAACGAACGGCAGCTTTCAAATAGTTGCTCATTATGATTTCTGAACTAAATAATGAGTATGAAGACACATGCCATCTCTGTGTCCCAATTTCCTCTTGAAATACTTTGATTTCTATGTGAAGTAGATTAAGAAAATGATCAAGGACTCTTAAACAGAAGTCTTAAGAGGGAGATTTAGAGTGTGGTTTTTTTAAAATAATATCACCCTCAAGGCCACAGGCAACACTATATGGATTGAACATGTTATGGGCTGGAACTAATATGAACTTTGTGTCTAGCTTTGTCAAGATTTACTGTAAATGGTAGAAATGAAAGAAAGATATAGTCCAGGTGGAATGCAACGAGGGGAGGAGAGGAAAAGACAACAAATGATAAAGTTATGTTAAGGAGGAGAAAGATGAAAGAAATGAGAGTAAAGAGTACAAGAAAACTGTCAGATGTAGAAAAATAGGAGAGATGTGAAACAAGTTTAGCAACCCTGTTATATGCACACACATATGCCCATAATTCCAGACAAACACTTGTTGCTGTATAACAGGATTAGAGCGCCTCTAAAAGGGAAAGAAGAAACAATGAGAGGCAAGCACACATTCAACCACACGCAAAGCAGAAACATCCATTAGCAATGGACCCGCACACTTCCATTCAGTCAACCTCTTTTCACTCTCTGGCTTATAACAGTACTCACTCACCCCGCCTTCTGTTTATTTATTACTGTGTATTTTCTCTCTATCTTTTCTCAAATTTTACAGAGATATCAGCCTCTCAGTGCACTTCAGATGCTCAGAATGTTTAATCGCCTGTGTCCTTTTTTACCAAAATGCTATTTGTCTTTGAAACTTTTTATTACTCAAATGAATTAATTCATTTTTAATACCTGTTCCTCTTTGCACGTTGTGTGTGGCAGGAGACAGGGAGCACTACACAAAAAAGCCTCAGATAAGATGCAAACCAAGAATCTTCTTGCTGTGACAGTGCTAGCCACTACACGTTGCTGCTGTCCTCATCTCATATTTTAAAAAGGGTCATTTAACACCTGAAAGAAAGGTCCTAGGTTGAAAGCGTTACATCTAACCAACAGAGTCTGACAAAGAAATGAAAACTTTTTTTTTTTCATTCCAGGGTTCTGTTCAGTCAATAACATCAACTCCTCACAAATACACTTTTGTCCTTCATATGTCATCTAAGGCTATAGCATTTATTGGCTAGAGTTAGGAAATGATCATGGCTACAACTAGAATAGCTTCCTTTTATAAGCCATCATCAACTTAAAGGGGAAATTAATTTTTTTAAACCTGCTTTTTTTAAACCTTATTTCTGGCATAAAATATGTTTATCTACTTGTCACGGGGGGAAGGAGGGGGGTGGTCGTCAGTGGTCGTTCTCCCGCCATAATCCACCAACGGCTCGCAAACCACCCCTCTCCACCGATTGCAGCTCCTTCCTTATAGCTACGATGGTGAGTGATACTGATGAGCCACAGCTTAGATGCACAATTAAAAACATTATAAAAAAAAAACAATGTCCTTAAAAAGAGCTGTTAAAATAAAAACACAATTAAAAACTTTACTAAAATTGCAGTCCGTGCGCCCTGACCATTGTCCTTGCCACTCCTCCACCACGCCAGCCAATCCTGCGAGCCGTCCCATATCGTCTCCTGGCTGTTCAGCTCAGCTGGTCCCCGGTGCTCCCCAGTGGTCCCAGCAACGGACGCGGACCTAAAAATAAAACAAAGAACATTGGCGGCAGACAACTATGCGGACAGGAGGGTCACTCGCTCTCCTCCGGAGTGGGCCTGACCCTATAGCTAACTATGCATTGTACATCAGGGACTCACAGCTTTCGGGCAGAAGCTCCTGCTTCTGCCACTGCGTCCCAACAGCTACCAATGCACTGTTCCGGCGTCTCTGGCAGCCCACGAGTCACTCCTGCCGCCGCCGCCTCTCGCTTGTCCACGTCCGCGTCGACCAAACACTCATTCTCGTGCATATATCCATATAACGGAGTGAACGGGGCTTAGACGATGCAGCCTCTAAATAAGACATTATCTGTCATTATTTCACCAATACTTTAAGAAGAATTAATGAATGAACGCGTACTATTGCACTGTTAGTTCGGAGCTGTCGTGTTGTTGTTATTGGGGGCTTTCTACACCTGGGTCACTGGGATAAAGTCATCAACACCCGCCACTGCAGCACAGCTTATTTACTCCGTGCTCTGTGATGGTTGGCTATCTTCACACGGAGTTTGCTACTGATAGTTTTGTGCAACATGGCAGAATATTTGGTTGGCTCACGTCATCAAAATCTGATAAATATTCTGCCATTTGCACAAAACTAGCAGTAGCAAACTCTGTGTGAAGATAGCCGACTGTCACAGAGCACGGAGATCTGAAGTACTTTGTCACTTGCTGGTTCAAGTTTTTGTCTTTACATTACTTGGTTTGGTTTAGAAATGAAAAAGTATGTGAATATGGTTAAAAACATCATAATTAAGACTAAAATACTCTCTTTGTCTACAATAGTGCCACCATAATACATGTAATTTTGACACTTCGGAAGCAGTTGCTCTCTGGAGTACAAGAAGCCATATATTTTTAAATGTAATGAACCTTGTTATTATCTGCACGTTCAAGCAAACCATGAGGTCGTTTTTGTGAGGAAGAAAAGTCTCACAATCTGCACATCATAGCAAGTGTGGGACAGTTGTTTGAAATGAGTGAGTGAGTTTATTTCTGTAGCTCATGCTAAGTATATGGGCCTCAAAATTTACACACCTTCTTATATTCCGTTTTAATTAATATAGCACCAAATCACAACAAATATCATCAAATGTCTTGTCATTATCACCATCTCTTAAAGTAAATGTGTTTTCCTTTTACAAAGCAACGATAGTCTAGCAACTTTTCAGACAAAAAGTAGTTCTACCATAATTACTCCTTGGTCACTGTTCAGTGGTCAAAATCTCATGGGACCATAAAGCACTTGAGCTAATTATCTTTGCGCTATCATTACATATCTAAATTAAGCCAAAATCAAACCAGGGCCAATTGTTTGTGTATCTTGACAGATTCCATTGCATTTATTAAAATGACTGGTGGGTAATGTGTGTTCTGAACCGGCCCTATTTTAGTCTCTAATTTAGACTTACTCAGTTTGTGAGAGTTCATAGTGGATGCTGGTAATCCATTACCTTTCATTAAGTTCACCATCTTGGATGGACATGAACTGAATGAAAAAAACACTATTAATAAGAGAAAAATTATAACGTCCCAGTACTTTGTTTTAATTTATGATTCACTTAGGATGTTTGTCATAAGAGGTTGCAGTGTTTGGCTATTGCCATTTGCAGGAATGACTTCTTATAACGCAGCATCTTTGGACATAAGCTTCCACAAGAAGCATAGTCTGCTTTGTGCCTCCTTTAGACTAAAAATGCAACACTGAAGCTGTCTACGACTGTTCAAGTCCAAGTAAACTCCCCAGTATCTCTTGTCTCCACCACCTCAACCCCTTTTCCCTCAATAGTCTATTTTGTTTTGTTTGTGTTAAGGACAAGGTGATTGTTCCCACACTGTGTCACAAAGTGGTCGACCAGTTCCTTGTACTCAGCTTCTTGTCCATCAGTGAAACACCCCACCATTGTAGACAAATCTGAGGATTTCTGGAGATGAAAGGTTTCTGAGGTGGGAGAATAGTACCCCGTGTTGCTCCTGTGGAACTGACTACCTTCTCTGACACCCAACCTGACAATCTGTTATTAGGTATTTTCCTGTATATTCTGGAGCTTCTCACATAATTGGGTGGGCTGAATTGTATTATAAGCCTTGAAAAAGTCAAAGATCATGATCTTCACTGCCTGCTTTGACTTTGCAGTGGGCTAAAAGGCACAGTTAGATGGTGGCATATTCAACCCCCGCCCCAGGACAATAAGCAAACTATGGTAGGTCCTAAAATGTGTTCCCTTGCTCACTGAGATGGACAAATCTCACCAGCAATATCAAGATGTGGGATGTAAGGGTTACAGGTCTGTAGTCATTAGGGGCAGATGCATGACATTTTTTAGGTACTGGAACAAGGTGGAATGATGTCCACAGTACTGGAACTTTCTGCCAACATAGGCTACAATTACAACTGCTATAGAATCCCATATATCTGTTCAGCACAGGTCTTCAGGACCATGGGGCAGACAATATCTCAACCTGCATATTTTTTCTAGTTCAGTCAAATCATCTGCCTCTTCGTTTGACAGCTGAACACATACACACTCGAAGAGGAGGTAAAGGAGCCCTTATGTGTCCAGATGTGGGGGGTGAACTGTCTTTCTAGCTATTGTGGAATTAAATTCACATGCATTCAGTGTTCCTGGCAAAGATTTTGTCCTACAGTGACATGTCCAGGATTACATGACCTGTCTGTAACAAGCATCGCAATACCTTTGTCTATGCTTTTGCTGCTACTTTTTATGTTTGTCTGCCTGTATCATCTTTAAGCTGGTTAGAGAGGCAGTGGAATCAGGTATATGCTCCTGTAGTCATGTCTTGGTAAAATCCATAACACTACATTTTTAACATTTCTGTTGTGTCCTCATGAGGGCTACAGGCTTGTCCATTTCATTAGCTAAATTTTACATTCCCCATGAGGATCAAGGGATGACTTGCTTTAAATGTACACTGCTTCTTTCTCTGTCTTCCTCCTGCCCAACATCCATGATATTTCCTTTTCAATTCCTCAGGGATTTGGAGTATTTTTTGGAAAGTGTTTGACATTCATAAAGTTCAGTTAGCTGCTTTCATGTATAACAACTTTTCTGTTGGCATGATAATTCATCATAACAGATGTTAAAAACTGCGAGAAGCACTAGAAAAAAATGTCCAAGCAGCATAGTTTCCAAACTAGCAGAGAATATGCCAGTTTTTTGCAGAAAAAAAAATCTGACGGAAATATCAAAAATAACAAAAGAAGATAGATAGTTAGTTAGTTAGTTAGTTAGTTAGTTAGTTAGTTAGTTAGTTAGTTAGTTAGTTAGTTCCGGTTCCCCTGAACTGTGCCCAAAGTACACTTCCCCAAAAATTATTTGGACATACATGATCATTATCCTAATTGTTTTAAGGACTGTGACCTTATTATTTCATAGTATTGGCATGTGCAGATCCCCCTGTCAGTAAAGAATGATTAATCAATCAGTTTAGTCTTAAATATTTCCAAATTGTAAACGGTATGTAGCACCTTACAGTGATGACTTTTTTTTCCCTCTTTCTCTCTTCAATGGTGTCGCAATTTCCCCTATCAGGATGTCATTTACTGCTCCATTAGAAAATCAGGACCCATCACCGAAACTTAATCAAAACTTTATAAGACTTTAAATAAACATTTCTCAGATTGTTCCAGTGTTTCCCTATTTAATTAAGAATGGAATTTCTTATCAGCTGCTAGGGTTGACAAATCACAAAGAATTTATTTGTTAAACACTGAGAGAAATTTAAAAACTTCTTATAGAGCAGACACATTTACATACCACTTCCTGATTAATGGGGGGACAGAGTCTGTCGTCTAATCCCAAATTATGTTAAAGTTCTCTCACAGTCTATGGGGAGGCTTTACTCTAACACTGGAGAAAAATATTAGACAGAAGAAAAGCCAAATTGTTGCAATCACTTTAACTGCAACCATTGAAAAGTGGTTAACACCCTCTTTTTCTTGAAATTAAACTCTTTGTCACTGTTGCCTTAATTTGTTGGCAAATCCTGAAAAGCTGTGATGCTGTAAAAATGTCAATAAAAACAAAATGCAGTGGTTTGCAAATCTCATTAACCAATATTCTACTCAAAACAGATCATTGAAAACACATCGTGTTCAAATGGAAACATTTACTACTTCATGAAATACATAATCTTTTATATGATTTGCAAATAATTCCATTCTGTTTTTATTCAAATTTTACATAGCATCCCAACGATTTTGTAACTGGGGTTGTACTTTGCCCCTCAACTAATCACTGTATTAATCCTCTTGAGTTTTTCTTATTGTTATTCTTTAATAGACTTTTACCATAACACAGTTGACTCCCAGGATGTTGTTGAAATCCCAAAAAAACAAAGGAAAATATATATATATAGCTATAGCCCCAGTCCAACATTTTTTGAGAATTACACAAGACCTGGATAATTCTTTTAAATAATTCTTTATGTTGACTGAATGGAAAGAAATGTTGGGTTCTGGCACCTTGTAACTTTTTCTTGCACAGGAGGACAGACAAAAACCCAGGTTCAGGTTTCTAGTGGAGCATAACAAGATTTTTACTTCAACTAAGAGAAATAACTGGAAGCTATTGTGGAAAACACACATTTTAGTGTTTGCTGTAATTTATTTTTACGTATTTATTTTTTTAAATATTGTTTAGGCACAGGATCCCACATTTTATGATATCTGGTCCATTTGTGCATATGGTGTTACTTGTTTTAAAGCTAGTAAATCTAAAGATGATAGGGAACGTTGTTTTATACAAATGAAACAGGTTAGATGTTAATGGTTTCAAAAGTGATTAGGACAGATTTATCATTTCATCGCACACCTTTGAGTGTATTGCCCAAGGACACTGACAAGTGGTTCTGGGAAGCTGGGGATCGCGCCACAGTCGACATGAACTACAGCTAACCCCTAATAGTGAATATATGCATAGATAAATATATATATATATATATGTATACATATATCATTCCAGCCAGATATTCCACTGGTTGGAATATAAATAGAGAAAAAGAGCAATCGAGTAATTAAAGATTCCAACTCATATTTACATTGGTGATTTTCATCTTCTTGTTTTGAGGTACTGAAATTTAAATTTGACTAACATGATTACTGACTTTCACAGAAATGTTTGACTTCACCAACTTTGCAAGAGGTTCACTGAGGAATTGCATATCATGTTGGAATTAGTGCTAAATCGAACATACACTTTACAAAAAAACTTTTGTCACTTTCTGGTTTGGTTTAGGCAAGCACATTATTTGGTTTGGGATAGAAAAATATTGTTGATGGGCTAAAATCCTTTCTTTGTAGAATATGCCACCCTAATGGATGCCATTTTTCTGGTTGTCTTGGTCATACCACTCTGTTATGAAACTTTATTACTTCTTGGTAGGGACTGAAGAATGACTTCACTTTTAGGGTTAGAAAAGAAAACTACATAGTAGGATTATAAAAAAGATTATGATTAGGTCTAAAATACATTCTTTTTACAAGGTCACAGTTACTGTACAGTTGCGGACACCATTTTTACATTTCAGATGCAGTCGCTCTCACAACCATTAGAGCTTGCATTATTTTTCAGTTGTAATTATAGTTTGTTTTGACCTTCATGGACAAACACCAATGGAAGTATATTTGGGCTGACAGCAGTCTCACACCTTAATACAATTGTGCAGAGCATGCCCAGTGGTACAGCAGGATCCATCCGTCCACATTCTAAACTCTGCATTGAAGGCCCTACATCCAGTAGGTCCCCTTTACCCTAACTGCCTACCAGTGTAATAAAAGCACCTGCTAAATGCATAAACATAAACATAAACACATAAACCTGCTCAAACCAATTCAGTGTCAAGGGGGGCTGGAGTCTATCCCTGCTGCCATTGGTTGAGAGGCGAGTACCCCATAGGTACCCCTGGACAGGACACGAGTCACGGGAGATTGGACTGAAGACAAGTTTCGGTGCAATCTGTTGGTTTCCTTAGCTAGGATATTAATTTTTGAATTGGCTCTATATGAATTAATTGGATTATGATTACAATGAATTGAATTCCAATTGGCTTGAATTGGACTATATTACTTAAGTACCTTGAGATGACAATTGTTGTAATCTGGCGCTATATAAATAAAATTGAATTGAATTGAGTCCATCACTGGTCCAACACAGGATTAAACAAAACAAACAACCATTCAATTCAATTCAATTCAAGTCAATTCAATTCAATTAATACAGTCCAGTTCAAGCCAATTACCCAACCATGCATGCTCTAACCCATTCCTCACACCGCTTAAACTAACATGCATGATTTTAGATGGTAGGAGGAAGCTACCTACGTGGAGAGAACCCATGCATTTACAAAGACTCTTCTTGCTGTGAAGTGACAGCCGTAACCCCAACATGCCTTATAATTAGTATTAATTAGTTAATTATTTCTTCTTGTTTTTGTCATTGTGAGGATGAACACATCAAGGTCCACCTTTCATTATGATCTCTTTCCGTCTAATTTCTGCATAGCCATTTAATGGTTCATTCCTGCTTCAGTTCTGGAAAATCTGTATTTTGGGTCACAACATTTGCTTCAAATAATGTTAGTATGAGCCTCGGTTTGCAACATTGGAGAAAGAGAGAGGAAAAGTTTCAGTTGGTGATGGGGGAGAGTTTGCCTACAGATGAAGAGAGTCCTGAACATGAAGCAATAAAAACAAGTTGGAAAAGAGAGGAGCATGCAAATAAAAAAGAGCAGTTGTTCAGTGGAGGAGGATGAGCTGGGGTTAAATTGTGAGAAAAAATGTTGGAAATAGACAGGCTCATGGTGGACATCAGTTTACTTAGATTTCATATGTATGTATTTTATGAAAATGTTTAACATTTTAATGTAATGCCTCCTGCAAGGAAAGAGAGTTAATGCGTTGATAGAAAATGATGAGGGGAACACATTATCGGTGTGACTTGAAAAATATTGTGGCAGTGTTTGCTTTTTCAGTTAATTAGAAAAGTATACGTGGATTTTTCATGAAAAAAATACATTTCTTATCTTGGCTTACCAAATTATGAATTTCAAATCATTATTACAGCAAATCCACAGTTCCATATCATTACCTCTCCAGTGTGTCCTTTTAAATGCCAGACTTTTTCTTACAATAGATAATTTTTGCCTTAAAAGGATGGAAATACTGATTGCTGAAGATTGTAGATTATATTATCTACTTTCACTTTCCATCTCTGATTCTTTTCTTTTGGAAAATTCCTTTTTTTTGGTGGTGGGTTAAAAATATCTGCAGGAGCTGTGAAACGTAGGCCTTTTAGCTTCTATTTTCACATTCAGATTTTTTTTCATGTCAAAGGGAGAAAGGCTTTGATAATTATTTCCTAAAATAATGACAGTCCCTATTACAAAGATGGACCCTCCACAATGGTCATACCGCCCCCCTTCTGCCATAATAATATATGAAGAATAGGATTAAGGGGTGTCTCTCTCACTCTCTTACTAGGCTTTGTCTCTCATAGACTCTTTGGAAATATCTCTTTTTTTCACTGCTTCTTTCTCTTTTTGTTTCCTTTCCACTCCAAAAGAAATTTTTCAGGCATGTCCAATTGGCTCTGGCCACTACATGCATGTCTCTCTAGAGAGAATGAACCTTAAAAATCTCTCTCTCTTTTTCAAACACACAAATAAAGACACATGCGTTGTCACACATGCACACCTCTAAATGAAGCTGTGACTCAAGGAATAGGCCACGAAGAGGACATAAGACTTTTCATCAAAGGCTTGCTGTAGTGTCCCTGTACCCCATTTCATGAGCATGTGAGTGTGTGTGTGACACAGACACAGATCCCCTATGTAATATTACAGGTCTACGCCTGGTTATGTGCCACATAGGTCCTTTTAAGAGGACCCATGCTACCCAGTCTGACTCACTTGCACACACACACACAAATAGAGTAAATTGGAAAGATTTATATTACTGCTGTTGTAAAACTTTTCTCTAGTTCCTGTCTACCTTTTTATCTGTACTCTCTCCTTTTTCTTTCCTGCTGTAACTACTTTCCTTTCCCTCTCCAACATGTCTTGTGTATTTATTTCAGTCTGTTCACTTAAAACTCACTTAAAATGATGATGTTCAAGCTTCAGTGTAGTTAAAGATAGTTTAAACTTGCTCATTCATGGGGTGTTAATGTGTGCAGTCAAAAAACATATTCCAAGTATGCTTGCATTGATTTTCCTCAGATTCCTTTGACAGTTCAAAGAGAGTGCAAGCATACGTGGTGTCTGCCTTTGTGCTAGCCTGATGACAAACTGAAAACATGTCTGGGGTGTATCCTGCCTTTTCCCCCATTGTCAACCTCAAAGGCTTCAGTTCTTTCACAATGTCTAACACATAAGGAATCTCCTTTTTTGCCTGCCCTAAGTGCAAAAAACAGGAATACGGTATGTGAAAGATATTTCCCACTGAAATACACTGTGTTGAAAGTTATGTTGGGTGTTACAAAGGGAAAAAAAGGCTCTTCATAAATATGTTTTGTTCCCAACTCATATGAAATCTTGCTTTGTGAGCTGAATTGTGTCCATTTTACAAAGGCTACTCTATAGCAATTGCAGCAGAAAGCAGACATAATGGCTGCCATTTATTCAGGGAAGATAAAATTAAGTTTCACATTACACAGTGTAATAACTACATTGGTCAGAAGTGAAAATAAAATAGTAACTTCACAGCAAAGGCTAAAAAAATTAAACATTTCAAAGGCTCCATAGTTATTACTTGTCCATGTTTGCCTTAAAGAACATAATATTCTTACATTTGACATGATATTTCACTTTGACAAAACCAATTTGCCACTTTTAAGGTGTTCTAAAGCACATAAGAATGTAGGAGAGGAATGGTTGGTGGCATTGTTTGACTGAGTCTAATGCAAAACACTGGAGTTCCAACCTTATCTGACTCAACAGTTTCTACTATTCTTACACGTTTGTGCATTACTGTTATTTGAAATTGTTGGAGTGGAGGGCCCTATTCCAGCTGTCATCGAGGAAGAGTATCCCCAGAACAGTCCATCACAAGGCAAACACAGGTGCATACAAGCAAGAAAAGAAAAGTAGAGGAAGAGGAAAGGTGAGGTGAAGGTAAAAGAAAAGTGTGGTTCAGTGTGGTTTACAGTTGGACGACCACTCACTGTACATTTGGTCACACACACATGTACTTAGAGTGAGAGGCAATTGCTACAGACAGCTTTTATTCCTCTTCAGAGGAATATAAACAGACAGACAGGATCAGTAATCTTTGCTCTCTCTCCATCTCCAGCCTCCCCCTTGTGTGATCTTAAGTGGTGAAGAATGTACAAACGCAACAGGATAAAGCACATTCTAACTAAAAAAATAATAAAAATTTCAAGGTGCTGTAAAAAAGTTCCAACACAATACATCAATCAATTGCTGAGGTAAGGGGGATGAGTTGCTATCTATCTATCTATCTATCTATCTATCTATCTATCTATCTATCTATCTATCTATCTATCTATCTATCTATCTATCTATCTATCTATCTATCTATCTATCTATCTATCTATCTATCTATCTATCTATCTATCTATCTATCTATCTATCTATCTATCTATCTATCTATCTATCTATCTATCTATCTATCTATCTATCTATCTATCTATCTATCTATCTATCTATCTATCTATCTATCTATCTATCTATCTATCTATCTATCTATCTATCTATCTATCTATCTATCTATCATCATCCATCCATCCATCCTTCATCTTCCTCCATCCATCCATCCATCCATCCATCCATCCATCCATCCATCCATCCATCCATCTATCTATCTATCTATCTATCTATCTATCTATCTATCTATCTATCTATCTATCTATCTATCTATCTATCTATCTATCTATCTATCTATCTATCTATCTATCTATCTATCTATCTATCTATCTATCTATCTATCTATCTATCTATCTATCTGTATTATACTTACAGTATATTACAGTATACTAACAGAAACCCCTTACCCAGCCCTAATTTAATAAGTGTTGATTTAAAAATAACTACAAATTTGGCTGGTGTTAGTGATGAAACATACATGTGGGTAGGCGTAAATATTAGTAAAGACATGTTCGCAAATTTGCATCACATCACCTGAACACTTCGCCATTCAAAACAATAATTAATGAACAACATTATCATCTCACAATTTCTATACCTTTATTGTAATGATATTTAATGTTTATTTAGTTATTATAAACCATTATGTATATGTTTTCTTTTGAGACTGAACTAGTGTTGGCTGTTAATACTGGTGTACTCTCTTGGTAGACAACATGGGAGGAAACTTCCGTTTGAGTATCCATGGTGCATAAACACTCCTCAGTAACTTCATCTGTTGTTATCAGTCATGTCAATCCCTCTTCCTTTATTTCCGAAGCTGTCTCTGTCTGAAAATATAGTCGTAGAGAGAGGCATTGCTGTCTGAAATTAGCTCCTGCAGCCAAGTGTCAGTATAAATATTAAATTGTCCTTTCGAATTTTTTTTTTTAGCTGTATCCTGCTTTGTCCAATTTATTTGGCATGGATCTCTTATTATTAAGATTTTATATCTTTCTCTTAACAACAATTTGATACATGATTAAGTTTCAGACAGAACATTTCCATTAGATGTGATTTGATAAGATTCAATGTTGTCTGATACAGCTCTTAACATTTTTTAAAATAAGAATATTAATATTCCTTTGGATTAAGCATAAGTAGAAAGTAGATGGAGATACTAATTAATTCTATTTATTTTTTTATTTAATCATTTGTAATGTAATTACCTTTAACTATGTTATGGCTGGAAATACTCTTCAATATCCATACCTTGATTTTGTGCTGCTGCTGTTGCTTGCAAGCTGTGTTAGCATCCAGGAATTAAACTTGAATTTTCACGAAGTGGTAATACTCTGTATTTATTCAAAGACTGACTTTAGTCCAAAGTTTCTTCAGTCTTATAAAAATTCAAATGATTTCCAGATTTTAGAACTGATGGTGCATTATACAGAGGATTAGTTTTGGTTATCAGACATGTTTTACGTTTACCTTGAGAGCAACGATCGATGTGTTTTATGCACCAGCCGCCTTACAAATACAAAGGAAGACACAATATGAACAGAGCTACTACAATGTACTACCGCAAGTGAAGCAGCATACAATTTAAACCATTATTTTCTGCTTACACTTTTGTTGACATGCAATATGCACTATATTGCCAAAAGTATTCACTCATCTGCTTTTACACACATATGAACTTAAGTAACATCTCATTCTTAATCCATAGGGTTTGATATCACGTCGCCCCACCCTTTGCAGCTATAACAGCTTCAACTCTTCTGGACAAGCTTTCCACAAAGTTTAGGAGTGTGTTTGTGAGAATTTTTTACCATTCTGTCAGAAGCACATTTGTGAGGTCAGACACTGATGATGGACAGAAGGCCTGGCTCTCTGTCTCCGCTCTAATTCATCCCAAAGGTGTTCTATCGGGTTGAGGTTAGGACTCTGTGCAGGCCAGTCAAGTTCTTCCACACCAAACTGGCTCTTCTATCTTTATGGACCTTGCTTTGTGCACTGGTGCGCAGTCATGTTGGAACAGGAAGGGGTCATCCCCGAACAATGCCCCATAGTTTATGTAAAACTTATCTTGACAATAGATACTGTCTGGCTTTCCAATAATGTATTATGTGTAGGAACAAGCCCTATGAATAGATATTCAATTCAAGTCCTGCAGAAGATTTTGGGAGGGCAGAGTGACAGAAACAGTCACCCAGTTGGTCCTTACAAAGATATAAGTCATTCTGAATTAAAAGCCTTTTTTTCCCTCCTAGTAGTACAATTCTTAGGTGAGGTAACGTAGTGTTTTGTGTGTATTTATATTTTTTATATTCACCATTTCTATTCTGCAAAATGAATGCATGAGTGAAAGCATGTAATAATTTGTATGCCAGCCTGCTGAAATGACAGTTCTGCTCCAATTCCACTGTACAATGCCTATGTACGGTGACAAGGAATCTTTAACTTTAGCTTTATCTTTACATCTGAAATGGCTGACTTGGATCCAGTTACTTCCACCTCTCCATGGGGAAAGTAATACCGCTCCGCCCCAATGTTTTCTGCCTTTAGTTAGAGTTGCTCAACAGGCAAAGATGACACCACACCCAGATACGGATTAAACATTTTTAAAAGCATGGTCTTTCTGGTTGGATACTATAGCTTTTGTGCACAGGTGGAAAATATATACAGTAAAAAGAAGATGGCATGAAAATGCTAAAGATTCCACTGTCAGATGTCGTTGTCACTTAGCACTCCTTCAAAGTATCTTGACAAGGACAAACATCAGTACTTCATCGCCTTTCTACTGGCATGCCCCAAGGCTTAGTACTGGGACCCCTTCTCTTGCAATATACACCACCTCTTTGGACCTTATCTACTGGCAGTGTTTCTTATATCATTGCTCTGAGTATCATACTCAGCTTCACCTGTTAATTCTGCCAGATGACTCGTAACTGCCAAATTAGTGGTTTCAGTACAAATCTCAGCTCGTCTATCTGATATATCCATCTTCATCCATATCCATGGATGAAAGAACTCCATCTTTATTTAATCCTTAATAAGACTAAGTTGTCATCTCAGCTATTTCATCAAACACAATATTAAAATAAAAATTGCTCCTTCGACCATCTCGCCAACTATGGCTGCAAGAAACCTGGTTGTCATAACCAGCTGTCCTTCTCAGACTATGTTGCTTCTTTCTCTCTGTTATGTCTCGTTGCACACTTCAACATAAGAAAAATCGGGCCATATTTGACTCAGTATGCCTTCCAACTCTTGGTACAGGCCATAGTTATCCCTCTTCATACCTGCAGTAGTGATCCATTAGCAGGTCTCCCTGCTTGGACAAGTGAACCTCCAACAGATGGTCCATACAGCACAGGTACTTGCAGGTACTACAAAGGGTGGACTTCTCTTTATAATGACTCAGATTACCTGTCAGCACAAACTGTGTGCTAACTGTGTGGCAATAATAAATAGAGATGGCAACTCTCATCAGTGCTCCCATGCTGGTGCGCCCTGTTTAGTAAATCTAGCCTTTAGCTAAAACACAACAATGTCAGCAATTTTCTTAATTAATCCAAAACCATCACTCTTTGCAAGAGTTGCTAGAGAAAGTATAAACTTTTAATATATTGTATTCAGTCATCTAATTCATGTATTTCGGACTCTTCTCTGTGAATCACAGTGTGTTTTTTTTCTATGTGTGTAATAGTGTGAGTGTAATGGGTATGTCTGATGTCTGGCGTCAGTGTTGACCATATCTTTCCCTGGTGACATTGCATCATTGTTCTCATAATGTATATTTAGGCACACACACACAGATGCACACATGAACCTTATCTGTAGTACTTAAAGCTGTGATTAGTATTTCATATTAAGATTATAGTGACATCAGTTATCTCAATGTTAATCTTATTATTTTTAATTAATTCTTTTTACTCTTTTAAATAAAGGATTTCAGGTGTTACATATTTGGTCTAAAGGAGAGAAATATTACTTTAATTATATATATGTAAATGTTATATTAGGTACTTTTAGAAACGGACTCAAGTATACCCAAAAGATGTAAATTTACTTAATTCATATTTTCTCTGTCTCTCTCTTCTTCTTATCTGCCACTGTTCTCTCTTGCTATCTACCAGTCTCCCTGTCTCTAGCCCTGGAGAGCATTCAAGGCCTCCACTTTGGATTTGGAGCAGATGTACTGTCTTTTGCTGAAACAGACTGAGTAATAAGTGATCAGAGAGAAGTTTTGAGACAGCATAGAGAACAAAGTGAGATAAGCAGCGAGAGAGGGGTTAAGAAAAAGATGGGGAGAGAGAGAAAGAGAGAGAATGTGTTGCAACATAAGAGACTGAGTGTGGAAGTATAGGGATGTTTGGAAGTCTAAATGTACTTTAAACCCATAATGGACCAATATCCACACAGATGCCATTTTAAGCCTCCACCTCATAACCAATGCCACAGACACACACACACACACACACACACACACACACAAACACTCGTTTTGAAATGTTATTTTCTTTTTTGTCTTTTTGGAAATTATCAGAAGTGACACAAGATGTCTAATTTGTTGTAACAAAACTGTTAGAAGTTAATATATTCAGCATATTGGAAAGAAATGTAAATTTCATACTATTACAATTTTGTTTTGAATCTACTTTTTGCTCTTTCTGGACCTTTATTTTCACCTCTTCAACATCTCCTATTTAACTTTTGAACTTGACATTCAAAATTACAGCCGTACATTAACGTTTTGTCATACTTTGAAGGAATTTTCAAAGAATTTGACATTGAAATAAAAGTCTAAATATAATACGAAACAAAATCATAGGACTGACTTTATATAATAACAATAGAATGGAATATATTGAGCGTAAAATGACTGGTTTTGGAGTTAAAGAAAGGTTCACATAAAGCACTGGGATATGCAGAATCTAAAATATAGGGCTGAATTATTTAATCGCGTTAATCGCATGATTCCTGTGATTAATCACGATGAATCGCATTGTTATACACAAAATCCAATAAAGAACTCAAAAGTAGCATATAACGCTCTTTTATTGCAACTGTACAGTCAAATGAGGGAAGTACTCTGGTAATAAGACAATTCAATGTTACAGTGCTTACAAATAACTTTGGCTCTGTCGACTGAGCCGTCTGGAAGAACTTGGAAATGAAAATGGCCATGTAAAAGTCCCGTAACCTTCTCCATGTTTGTTTAGTCCGCTTCATCCACCATTCTTTTCTTTTCAAGAAAAGAAAGACTGTTTCCTGTGAGCGCCGCAGCAGGAAGCAACACACTAGGCTCACTCACGATGGACTTTTTCAAAACAAAAGCCGGTGAGCAACAGACATTTACAATAAAAATAATAAATAATAAAAACTGCGTTAATGGGTGACAAATAATTGTTGGCGATAATGAATTCATTAGTCAACACAAAAATAACGCGTTCATGTGCCCAGCCCTACTAAAATATTTTATATCTTGTAAGTTATCAAAGGAAAGACAGACATTGTTTTTAAGGTATTGCTTGATTTTAATCCAAAGATGTGTTTGCCCAAATTTTATCTACTATAGCAAGCTTAATTAAAATTAAGCTTAATTAGCAAGCTTAATTTTATATTGTATTACATTTAGCCCTGTAGCACACATTTTCATCCAAAGTGACTTACAGGGGAGGAGTTGTGCAGTGAGTCAGTGCAGGTTGGATGTGTTAGTTAGGGTGTCAGAGGTTTTAGGAGGGTAGGTATGTTAGGCTGAGATGAGAGAGATGCCCCTACTCTGACTCTATTTGATAACCAATAATAATGATAGTCTGGATTGAGAAAGCGTGGATTTCTCAATCATTTTTAAAAATCTTACTTTCAAAAAGTGTAGTGTATCATTTCAAAACTTTCTCTTTTTTCCCTTGGCATCAGAATAACCTTACTTTTAAAAAGTGTTTCAGGATTCATGAATGTATTTTGTAATTCTTTCTCTTTCTGACTAATTCATGACAGCATCATACATTAAAGGCTTCTGTTCTTTTTACATTACGGGTAGTCACACACCTCTTGTTTGCCTTGTTGACCCTGACCTCCCATTTATGTTCTCACTTTTGGATAGTATCTAATAAATTATTGTTGACAAGCTAAGAGATAAGACCACCTTGGAAGTGAAGCACAACCATCAGCTGATAACTGTAATGTTCACTAGAGCTTGAGGAGAGTCCTGTGATTATGTTTACTGTTGAAAATAGCTTTCTTCCTGAAGAAAATGAATTACTGTCATCAAACATGCAAGCTAACAAAAAGTTACAGGATTTGCTTAATATGAAAATGAGATTGTGCACACAAGATTGTGTAGTTTTAGGAGAGGTTTGTTACACTTTGTCACAATTTGACAGTGTTTAACTTTTTTGACAATTTTAAAAGTTATTTTCAAAGTTGACTTAACCCTGTCAACATCTTACATTTGATACATTCATGCCAAATATTGCTCAAATGACCTCCATTTAAAAACATTTTTATCCATTAATCTTTTTCTGTCTCTTATCCATTTCATCCATTTTCTCAAACAAAATATATGTTTTCAACTGAAATCCTTCTGTAAGGATAATAAAAAGTGGCATGCTTCTGGCAAAGTACTACCAGCCACTGCTTTTCCGAAAATTCAGAATTGTTACAATATGTATATTTTTTACAGTATGGCGCCCTACGAATGACACCACACTTTGTATTGGGTCCACCTCCAGTGGACCTTGGAGAATTAAGGAATTATACACATTAATTACAACTAATCTGGAGGCCCACAATAAAACAAACCATGGCTGTATGTGGGTACAAGTCAAAAGTGAAACTGGATGTTAACAATTACACATAAGTTGGAGAAAGCTAAATTAGAGCAGCCAAAAAAAACACTTTGAAACACTTTTACGAAATGAACAATTTGAATATTTCCAACATGAAATTTAGGGATTGAATACATGAAGGCCTTCCTGGACTGGATTTTGAAAACTTGCTTTTTAAGAAATAGACTATGACTGTGTTTTGTTTTGTTTTGAATTTTAAAAAAGAGAAATATATAGAAAAAACAAAGATGAATAGAGTCATCCAAGACACAAAACAACATATAAACAAAATGTATACAGAAATTGTTTTTACTTGCTGGAAATTCCTATACCTTTCCTTTCTTTTCTATTCTTTTTTACATTTTATATGTTTGCTGCAACATTTCAACCTAACTGCTGCAACCTGGTGTTTCTTAGAATATATATATATAGACTGGGAAGCAAGAGGTTAATTATCACTGTGATTAATAGTCTGAACCTGAAAAAAAAAAATCAAATAAGTATGAAAGTAAATGAAAATGCTTTTAATCATTCTGTTTTGTGATTCTAGACAAATTTTTCTCTAAAGTTTCACCACATCTAATTCTTTTATTACATTTTCCTTTCATGTTTTTTTCTGTATTTATTTCAACCGTATCATAGTGTGTCGTGGAAAATGACACGCAGCAAACAGGAGAATAAAGAAAATAATTAATACACATCCATGTGGTGTATAACTTACATTAAACTGAAAAGACACTGTGAAATCATAAATGTAACCTAAATTTGACACTGCATTAAAACTTTAAGGAGATCCATCCATTTTCTGCTACTTAACAGCAACAGTCACAGCAGTCTAAGATCCCCGACCCCCATTTTCCCAGCCCTCTCCCTTAGCTCTTTCGGAGGGATACAGAGATATAGTCTTTCAAGCTGGTTCTGGCCGCGAGGCTTCCTCCCAATAGATCATGTTTGAAACACCTCAACCCAGGAGGCATTCTGAAAGACATCCTAACAAGATTCCCGAACCACTTCAACTGGATCCTTTCAATGTGGATGAGCAGCAAGTCTACTCCAAGCCCCTCCCACTTGATTAAGCCTTTCGTTGGCAGCTAATTTCTGCTTAATTTTCTGCTCTCTCTTCAACATGACAGGATGGTACATGGTCCGGATGCTTGCCCAATCCACCTGTCAATCTTCCACTCCTTTCTATGCCCACTTGTGCACAAGACCCCGAGACATTTAAACTTGTTCAATAGAGGCAGTGACTCACCCCCAACCTGGCACAGGCAAGCTCACACTTGGAGGTGTTAATTCTCATTTCAACTGCTCCATACTCAGCTACAAATCGTCCTAGTGCCTGCTGAAGCTCTCAATAAAGCTAACAGCACCATACGATCAGATGATCTGCAAAAAGCAAATATGCAATCCTGTGCTGACCAAACAGGAAACCTTGTAACTGCACCCAGAATTTCAGACAAAAGTTATGAACAGACTGATAACAGATACTTATTTCCAGAAATGTGAACTAAGCTGTAACTTCGATTGTACAGAGACTGACTTTAGGCAGATACATTACATTTATTATTTGTATCTTGAAGACATGTCACGTGAAGAGAAGCCCTGAGATGCCATGTCTTTAAGAGGGAGAAGAGCAAAGATTTTAAAGGTCTTGACTGAAGGTAATTTACAACCTACTCAGCCAGAACCAGCCCCTAAACCTAACCTATGAGTGTGGTTGGCAATTTGTGCATCAAAATTACACATACAATCACATTATTTGAGCTTGTGCTTTAATCTGGGCAATAAATCTCACTCCTCTCCATGTTGTGATTGCCACAACATTATTGCATATTCTTTGATCATATTGGCCATTATTGCCTGCCTGAACAAATGCTACATGGGTACATTTTGGGGTGGAGGATAGTCTCCTGCTGACATGTTGCTGATTCTTCTTACTATGGTAATGTCTTCTTAAAAAAAACATTAGACCCATTTTAACCTAACTGTGGCATTATTTGGGCTTTCTTTGGCTTTACACTGAGATCTTTAAAAAAAAAAAAAAAAAAGTATCATATAAATTGCCTTTGTTGCATTGTAAAACGTTTCTAGTCAGTCTTGCAGTTGATCTAACAGTCTCCTTTTAAGTACACTGAGATAATCTTAACAGGGAAGGGATGTTTGCTTCCTCACTGCCTTTTCATTGAGACTGCACAATGTTAGCATTAGCCATTCTCCACCAGCACGGAAAATTGGGTTGTTAACATCCCCTGCTCAGCTGCAGCCATAAAACAGATCAGTTTTGTAGCACCGTCGCGTCACAGCAGAGGTTCCAGGTTCGACTCCCGACTGATTCTTTCTGTGTGGAGTCT
Organism: Leuresthes tenuis; assembly: GCF_036924035.1. Taxonomy (NCBI): domain Eukaryota; kingdom Metazoa; phylum Chordata; class Actinopteri; order Atheriniformes; family Atherinopsidae; genus Leuresthes; species Leuresthes tenuis. The sequence goes on along the minus strand of NW_027325358.1, from coordinate 37,303,260 downwards.
GCATGTTCTCACCGTGTATGCATGGGTTCTCTCCGGGTTCTCCAGCTTCCTCCCACCGTCCAAAAAATGCATGTTAGGTTAACTGGTGACTCTAAATTGTCCTTAGAGAAAACAAGACAAACAACCACACACACGCTCACACTCACTCCAGTGTGGCCCTGTGATGGACTGGCGACCTGTCCACGTTGTACCCTGCCTCTCACCCGATGACCGCTGGGATAGGCTCCAGCCCCCCGTGACAAAATATACAAACATACAAAATGGATGGATGGATGTTTTATTGAGGGAATTGGTAATCTCTACCAACATAGTTTCATAGCATTTCATGAAAAAGGTCTATTTTGAAGACTTGACGGTATGGTGGAGAGGGTGCAGAGACTCAGGTTCATCTCTTTTTCAAGCGTTTTCAAAAGTTTTGACATTTTAATTTATTTGAATCTACTAGGTTAGGTTTATCCTTTTGATGAACTGGCGACCTGTCCAGGGCATACCCTGCCTCTCGCCCAATGACAGCTGGGAAAGGCTTCAGTCCCTCCAAGAGCCTGAGTTAAGTTGAGTTGAGTTACACTGGTATAGAAAATGGATGGATGAACGGATGATTAAGTTTAAGCATTACAAAATACTTGGTTGGATTGAGACATTAAAAAAAGCTATGTAATAATTTAATGTCACATGGACTAATGACATCCAGTGCTTCTTGCTCTACAATGTATGTGTAAGAAGGCATTCATAAAGTTGCTTAGGTGTGTAAATGATAATAATAATAGCAAAACTGTAAAGAGTAGGGAAGTTTGGACAATGGTAGTTATTTCTTTAATGATAAATTTAATTGGTTCCTTGTTGTAATCATAACATTTGTATTTAACTATTAATTGGTCCTATCTTGTTTGTAGATTGTCAGATTGTTGTCAAAATCTTCTGGGACATGCGTTTATGTCTGATATGAACTTTAAATCATACTTCTGAACCTGCCCTATGGCATTATGCATCTTCTAATTTCATATGCAGTGATTATTACTGCAAGGAATGCTGGGAATATCTTTGATTGGAGCCTGCTGAGTTAATGAATTGTCCTGCAACCACACTTCTGTCTCTGGCGAGAATTAAAGGTGGGAGTGGGAGTCCTACTGCACACATAGACGCATACACGCTCTCATTCTAATACACTTAAACACTTGCACACAAGAACAGCTTCCATCATATACACAAACACGATCAATTTACACATTTGGCATGGTATTGATCAGGCTCTTTGCTGTTACGATCCCTTGCCATTGCCTTTCAATTAGGAAGGGGAATAGACATGTGAATGGAGGGCTGAAAAGTAGATGCACAATATATTAGACAATTATTATCATTATAATGGTTGTTTTTTATATTGACTCAATTAGAGGTTAGAATGTGATATTCTAAATATGATATGGAATTTAGTAGATTGTTAACGTACATCTGGTTTTGTTTGGGGTGAATGACTAATTATATGTTATTATCATTATTATTTTTTTTACCATGGTAATGTTTTGACATTGTTGTGCTGTCCTTTCTATATTGGTCATTTCATGTTTTCATCTATAGTACATAGGGAAGGTTTTCATTAATTCATGTTTCAAATATATATATTTTTTCTCTTTAAAGTGACATAGGAAACTCATTTACACTCATTTGGCGACTTATGTAAAATTAAATGCTTATAGGGGAATTCCGGTATTTTTAAACTTAGACCTTATTTCTGGAATGAAATACGTTCAGCTACTCACCGAGAACAGTTTGGTGAAAGTCAGCTTCCTTTGGAAGATATTTAGATAACTCTCGATAGGCGTATATCCATATCACTGAGTGAACGGGCCTTAGACGATGCAGCCTCTAAATAAGGCATTTTCTGTCTTTATTTCACCAATACTTTAAGAAGAATGAATGAATGAACGTGTACTATAGCTCTGTTAGCACATAGCTGCTGTGTTGTTGTTATTGGCGGCTATCGGGGGGCTTATAGGGGGCTTTCTACACACCCGTCTACTGGGATGATGTCATCGACGTGCTCTGCTGCAGCTCAGCTCATTCACTCCATGCTCTGTGACAGTCGGCTAACTTCACACAGAGTTTGCTGCTGATAGTTTTGTGCAACATGGCAGGATATGTATCAGATTTTGACGACAGCTTTGAGTACGATACATGTCCTTACCGGAGTGAATGAGCCTGACAAAAAACTAATTACTTTATTCTTAGCCTAAACTTACAATGATTTTTGTATTTTGAAAATGAGTATTTTTTTATTTCTTTTGGGGACATGATGTGTCTTTGGGAATAAAAAGTCACAAATAATAAGTGACAGAGGTACACAAATACACACCATATTTTGAGTGTGCTACTAGTGATCTGGATAAATGCTAAATACACGTACACACCAAGTTATTTTTCTCTTAAAAAATTTATGGAACAGAAATGACCTTTGTTTGAACTCTACAGTGAAACGTGTGTGGGGAGTGTATGTGTGTGTGCATGCATGTGTGTCCTCATCTCTGTGTGTGTGTGTGTTTCAAGGATTGTACAGTGCCCTCTATAGCCAAGTCAAGTCTCCCATGCCAGCCGAAAGGAGACAGGACATCTCATATCAATTATTGAACTCCAGAAAAACATGAAAAGAGGGAGGGGTGAAGGCAAAGGGGAGGCTGGATGGAGAGCAAGCTGTGACTCATAAGAACAGCACGTAATTTGTGGTTTGTGTCAGAAAAGAAAAGAAGTGTTTAAACATTGACATCTCTATGAAATGTTTTTGACTTGACCTTATCACCCATGCACACTTGGATAACAGAATGTAGACTGTTAAGATGTAGAGGAGAGCAGAATTTGATTTGATGGGAAACATATTGGTGTGAGGAAACAGTGATCACCACCACACCACTGTGCAGACCAACTCGTAGCATCTTTAAGTTAAATTGTACTGTAATCAATGATCATAATAATAGTAATAATAAAAATACATTTTCAGTAGAACCTTAGCAATTTATATGGATTTAGGGGCCTGTATCCTCGACTTCACTGAGGTCTCATGTAAAAGATTGAATACATTATAGATATATTGTTCCCTAACAATATGATAAGTTACTGAAAAAAATTAAGGCAACTTTTATGGTGCAATGATTAACCTATAAGATAAAAAAAAAATACATGTACATCTCTGATTTTATTTCCAACTGCATTTAATTAAACTCAGGGCATTCACTGTGGTAATGGTGCCCTTTTTTACTTTGTAACTTAATTTGTTAATTTAATTTAGTTTATTGGTCTTTTATTTCCCTAAATCTATTTATTATTTATCTGGAACTTCACAATGTATAAATAATTTTCATTTAGTCTTTTCTTTTTTAAATTTTATTTATTTATTTATTGTCTCCTTTTGTGAAAAACGCCTCTGATGGCACGTGAAAGACAGTCCCCTTTAGTAGCGTAATGAAGAAAGAATGCATAGAGCATTGAAAAATAGTGAAAGAAAATGAAGAACAGCATTGTACATTTTCAAACAAGAAAAGATTTACAATAATTTAAAGTAAAAGTAACATTTTTTATCTGTTTTTTTTCTAAATTGAGGTCCTCTTCCTCATCGCTTAAGAGGTGTCCTTAAAAGACCATTGTTATCACTGCTATGCAGACTATATCCAGTTATATATTTCTTTTAAACCAGCACAGATCGTGCATAGATTCTTCTTCAACTTAATGATGAGAAAACTGAAATCCTTGTCTGTGTCACTGATAGATTTTTTCCAATGATAATGGAGAGGCTCAGTCCACTCGCCTCATTTGTTAAACCTTCAGTTAGGAGCCTCGGGGTAACTCTTCACTTAGTGTTGACTGGATGCTCATGTTAAATCACTGGTTCACTTTTCTTTCTATCATTAAAAAGATTTTGCCAAGCAAAGTCCCATTGTGTACATACATGCTTTTATTTCATCATGTCTAGATTATTGTAATTCAATATTCACTTGTCTGAGAAAAAAAATCCCTGGAACGTCTTCAGGTTGTAAAGAAAGCTGCAGCAAGGCTTCTAATAAAATCTTCCAAGTATTCTCATGTCACTCCATTGCTTATTCAACTGCACTGGCTCCCCATGCATTACAGAATACATTAAAAATTTTTGGTTTTAACATTTAGAACCCTACATGGACAAGCACCAACTTACACGAGAAAACTTTTGCAGCCATACATCCCCAGCAGGTCCTTGAGGTCATGTGATTAGGACCAGCTGGCTGTGCAGCAAACATGGTTGAAAACTAAAGGTGACAGAGCCTTTGCAACAGTGTCTTGCACTCTCTGGAACTCCCTTCATCTGAGCCTGAGATCCCTGGACTGTGTGATCTCTTTTAAACATGCTTTTGATTAGCTTTTGTCATTTTTCATGTTGTCTTTATTTAATTGTGAAGTACTTTCTAATTTTTACGTTGAAAGGTGCAATATAAATATAATTTTACTTTACTCCACTTACTTACAAACACACTGTAAAATGAGAAAAGACAATTAAATATGGGGACATGAATATACGGAAAATGCAAAATAAAAATAATGAAGAAATAGGAATAACATAAATGGTGAAAAAACATAAAAGAATTATAATGTAAATTATAAATTGTAAAGTTAATATTAAATTATCCATCCATTGTCTTCCACTTATCCGAGGTCGGTTTGCAAAGGCAACAGATTCAGAAGAGAAACCCAGATATCCCACTCCCCAGCAACACTCTCCAGCGCCTCCTTGGGGATCCTAAGGCATTCCCAGGCCAGACAGGATATATGATATCTCCAGCATGTTCTGGTCTGCCCTGGGTCCTGGATGTGCCCGGAAAACTTCCAAAGGGAGCAAGCAGGAGGAATCCTAACCAGACGCCTGAACCACCGCAACTGACTCCTATCGATGTGGAGAAGCAGCAACTCTACTCCCTCCAGACGGCCGAGCTACTCACCCTATCTCTTAGGCTGAGCCAAGCCACCATCTGAAGGAAACCTAATTCAGCCTCTTGTATTCGCAACCTCATTCTTTCAGTCACTACCCAGATCTTGTGACCATAGTTGAAGGTTGGAACAAAGATATATCTGCAAATTGAAAGCTTCGCCTTGCGACTCAGCTCTTGGACCAAAGCAGTGCCCTCATTATTGCTGCCAAAGCCACACTCTGCCTATCTCTCACTCCAACTTACCATCACTCTCGAATAAAATCCCGACACACATAAACTATTCAATTTGAGGCATGGACTCATCTCCAACCTTCAATCTATTTTCAGGTTGAGATCAATGGTCTCAGATTTGAAAGTACCGACTCTCATCCCAGCCGCTTCACACTGTGCACTGAAGGTCTTGGCTTAAAGTAAACGACAGAACCACTTCATCCACAAAAAAGCAGAGATGCGACCCCGAGATTCCCAAACCAGATGCCCCCCTCTCCACAACAACACCTCAAGATCCTGTCCATGAAAATCACAAACAGGATTGGTGACAAAGGGCATCCTCGCAGAGTCCAACACTCATTGTAAATGAGCTTGACCTAGTGCCAAGAATGTGGAGTAAAGTCTTGCTTTGATTATACAGGGACCGCATAGCTTGCAAGACCAATTCCGGTACGTCATACTCCCACAGCACCCCCCACAAAATCCCTAAGGGAATACAGTTGTAAGCCATTTCCAGGTCTACAAAACTAATGTCGACTGGATAGTTTAAACTGCCATGACCCCCTCAGTAACCTTGCGAGGGTATAGATCTGATCCACTTTTCCATGACCTTGGCACACTGTTCCTCCTGATTGCAAGGTTCGACAATTGGTTGGAGCTGTGTCAGTCAAGACTGCCATGTCCAGAGCCTTTCACATTCCAGGGAAATTGTTGACAACTCGAAGCTTTGACTACTTCTGACAAGGTGATGGACGAGTTTTCCTGCCCAAGTCCTCAAACTCCCCAGTGGACAACATGCTGGCCAGATTTAAGGAGATCTTTAATTTGCTCCGTCCACCACCCTACAATATTTTCAGTTTGGGTCAGCAGTTCACCTCCCAGGCCAAGCCCAACCTAGGATGGACCCTGCTTCCCCTTTCTGAGTCACCAAATAGTTTGCCAGACCACCCTTGAGGCCAATTGAAAGTCCTTCTCCATGGCTTCATCGAATTCCTCCCACACTCGAGTTTTTGCTTAAGCAACCACCAACGCAGCAGTCATTTTAGCCACCTCGGTACCTGTCACTGAGGTGCCTAATCAACTTTGAAAGGCCTTCTTCTTCAGCTTGACAGCTTCCCTCACCACCAGCAGTTACTCCGGTTACTGTCATGACATAATAACCTTCAGGCCACAGCTCTTGGAAGCCACATCCACAGTGGAAGTCCTGAACACAGGCCATTCAGATTCTATGTCCCCATTCTCCCCGGTATGTGAGAAAAATTGACCTGGAGGGTTGAAGACCTCACAGACCTCACAGAACCTCTCCCAGAGGTTTCCAGTTCACCTTCACTACCACTAATTATGGAAGTCATTATTGTAAATATGGTCACAGCATTCTATCATGGACACCAGCTATAAAAAATGTCTTCTGAGATGCTGTGTAGTTGCGTAATGTAAACTCAAATGTTAATGAAAGTTGTCAGAAAAGACCGGGTTATGAAGAAATACTGCTCATTGTTCACTCCGAATGCCATATGTCAGCACAAGATTAAGGGTTTTACAAAGAGAGTAAGGTTTTCTGTGTACAGTGAAATAGGCCTATTAAATCTAACATTGAATTTAAGGCAAAGTTTAGACTTTCATTTTCAACAGCAATGTGAATGTTAAAGTCACCCACTGCAATGACTTTACCTATATTCAGTACTAACTGAGATATTTTTTTAAAAATAAATTTCAGAATTCAGGCCAAATCTGGGTTAAAAAAAAGGGTGGATGATTTACATGGACAAACAGAGGTGTTCAGTTAGACTGTTCAGTGGTGTTCAGTAGGACTTATTAGTTAACCTGATCTAGAAATAGATGCCATACTCCTACCCCTCTGGCCTATGGTTTGATGACTGTGAAAAACCTAAATAGCCAGATGGAGTGGATTCATTGATAACATGATCCTCCTGCTGCAGCCAGGTCTGTGTAAGAAAAAAAAATCACCAGTTCACCACTCAAGTAATTTACTGACAGCGATTTAGACAGGAGAAATCTGATATTCAGTCAGTTGCGTTTATTGGTTTGACGTTTTTGTTTGATTAAAATTTTGTGTCAAATGTGATGAGGTTTTTTTTTCTTGTTGTTTACATTGACTTAAAAAACTTAATAAACTTAATAAAATTAAAAAGGTAATAGAGACGATGGTACTCTTGGTAAGGTTGGAGACCAGTGGAACAAGATTTTTCAAATGTATATAAGATGATGGAAGCTTGTAGTGAACAACAGAGAGAAGAAAATTTGAAGATGAGTCATTCTGAACTGACTCTCAAGTGTTTCCTCGAAAAAAAAAAACCCAAAAAACTCAGACAAATCACAGAACAATACAGAATCACTTCTGTCTCAACCCTTTTCCCTATATACATGAGTTCTAGAGCACATGTAGCATGGTGTCAATTGCCTTCATTATAGTAGGTATGTGTGCACACGTGTGCATGTCTACCTGCGTGCAAAAAACCAACTCATTATTCAGTGAGAAGAGTAAATTACTTGATTACGGAAACAAAAAATACTAACAATGATAATATTAATAAAAAAGTTAGAATGAAAGAAAATGTAGAAAATGAAATTCCTGATTATTTTTGCACTTTAAGCACTTAGGATTGGAGTAAATCTTTTTGCAAAGAAAATGAGGGTGGGAACAAAAAATCAAGAAGGTGAGAAACGCACTGAACATATTTTCTGAAAAGAATCATTTACATATACAATTATTCTTTTTGTTTGCTTGTTTGTTTCTTTTCTTTAGCTCGATAATAATCCAACGGCATTTGCAACACACTTTCTCTGTGTATACACACAACACAAAAAGCAGACTTGTGATACGCGACCTGCCTGTAATGTTCTTAATGTGAAGTTTGGAGATTAGATGATGGAAAATTCCAGAAACACACACACACATCTGCAGCACATTCTCAGCCTCTAACCCCTTAGTAGCAACATGTCTGAGACTGTGTGTGTGTGTGCACGTGTATGTATGAAAGTGAGAGAGAGAGAGAGAGAGAGAGAGAGAGCCTGACATTGATGGTTTACAAATGCAGACAAATGATGGGCGAATGACAATTCCCGTAATCGTTCGCCCTCAACCCCCACACCTCCACCCCCCAATTCCCACCCTCTGGCAATACATCAGTGAGAGGATGTGTGTGTGCGTGCACATGCTATCCATCAAAGTAGAGTGGAAAGAGGGGGAGTCCCGAGTGTCGCATCTGTCTGGGAGGGGAGATAGAGGGAAAGAGAGTTCGACAGCAGCGGAGAGAAAGAAACAGATTTAGCGAGCACTCTCTGTCTCCCCGTCTCTTCCTTTCCTTCCACTTTCAGAAGATTTCAGCTCTTTGTGGTTTTTCTATCTCTTTTGGCATCATAATATTCTTCCCATCGTTATTAATTGTTCGCTACAAACCAAACACAGTGAATCATATACCACGATGACGTCACCGACGTTGTCCAAATCGTAGCAAACGGTGCACGATGGCCTGCTATCCTTTCAAACCTATTTTACCCAGTGATGAAGCATCTAAGACACTAGTTGAATTGCAGTATGTAGAGTAAAACACTGATATCAATATCTGAGTCTCATTGTTTCCTAATTCTGAAAAGCTAGCAGAGCATTGCAGTCTGGTACTAATTAAAACTTTAGCTGGTAGCTGTACAGCAAAAACAAAAAAAAGTGAATAAATAGATTAATAGGCAAAAACAGAAAAGTACCAGTTTGCAGTCTCTTAAGCATACAGTAAAGGATAAAAATGGCAAACACTTCCCTGTAATACTAATTGTTTGTATCCAAATTGGTACCCACTGGTCTTTAACTTAAATTTTAAAATTTTTTCTCTTACCATTCCTCTGCAAATCAATTATGTGCTTAGTTTAGAATCTGCAGAGTTGTAAACAATCAGTTTCAGTAGGCTGTAAAAAAAAGATAGATTTAAACTGTAAATAAATTGTCAAACCTTAACATTAAGTCTCAGCCATAATGCATAGCACATGGCCATTTTTTATAGATTTGTTAATTAAATATTTATTCTGTTATATTAGTATTATTTTATTGTATATTATCTTTATATTTTCTTCTTTTATCTCTTCCCAGCATTTTGATTCCATACAGTGTAATCAAACGGTGTAACAGTTTTGTTTTCACTTTTCCCTTCTATCTGCTTACTTTTGGCTTGTCTTTATCAAATTTCAAAGAAGTTTGATACAGGTTAAGGTTCAGGTTAAGCTTAATTCATCTTAACCTTTTTTTTTTTATATGATCTGCTTCTAGGTTGAGTTGTCCAGGTTAGCAAGAGTTAATCTAAGTCCGTTTGGGAAACAGTTTCCAGGAAGAAGCAGAATTCAAATACCAGATACGTCTAGTGCAGTGACTGTAAATTAATTACACAAAGGTTATCAGTCATTTGAGAGAGAAAATACATTTCCCTCTACATCTGACCTCCTTTAGTCTGCTTTTCTAATTAATGCAGCTTAATGAAGTGAAGGTGTGAAGCTTCAACTAAAATTTCAAGGTACCAACAGACAAATCAATCAAGCTTTAACTATACAAATGGAGTGTGTCTCTCTTTGTCTTTCCTGTCCTTGCTTTATGCATTGTTTCTCATCACCCTTGTCACCCAATCTTTTTTTGTCTGTGTCTCTTTCTCTTTCCTCCATCTCTCTCTGTCTGTCTCACTCTCTCTCACACACACAGGGGAAGAAATAACAATCGAATTCCCCCCTAGTTTTCTCTGACCCCTCCCCTATGCCTTTATATGCCATCCCTCCAGCACCACCTTTTACCCATTTCTCCTCCTCTTATCTTTGTCCATCTAATTTTATGAGTGTCTGGGGAGTGTGTGTTTGTGTGTGTGTGTGTTTTTTGTGCCTATCATGGGAGGTGATGTGTATGTGTGTGTGTGTGTGTGGGTGTGTAACTCATGGAAAATGGCTGCCTGTCACATTAGTGGTTGGATGGGCTAAAAAATCACTTGTGTAATCAAATTTAGACGCAAGGCCCGGTCATGTTAACCACTTTATTCAGAGGTATGGATGGATTTTAGGACGGCTGCAGAGATGGAATGACTGAAATGGGGAGTGAGGCGCAGACCAGCTCTTCTTATTATTACATGTATGATCTAAATTTTTATCTGTTAGCATTTTAACAAAAAATATAATTTGACCTCAGACTTAGTGAATTTTCACAGTATATTCTAAAAGTGGAAAAACTGTAAAAAAAAAATAAAAAATTACATAAACGTTCACCAGCAAGTTCATCAATTTTTTCAAGAGTAAGGGCAGCTTTTAAAAAGATAACTGCTTGTAACATACATAAAGGTTTTATGGTTTTACCACTTCAAATAATAAGTGAGGTGAGCTGATGAAATCATTTAGGCTCAACTAATTTAGTGTTCTTGACTTAGAGAATAGCTGATGGTGATTAAATCTCATGTTTTTTGTTTTGTAGTTGATCAAACCTTTTTAGTGATAAAAACCCAATTTAGAAGAAAAACGCAATAATGCTTACATTTACTTTGACTTTTTGTTTTTCTTAAGTTGTTTCATGTTTTGTCTCAATACACTTTTAATTTGATACACATCCATTTTTGTGTTGCAACACATTAGACAAAAGGTGGGACTTGCTATTTTAGAACTCGTCATAAAGTAAAAACAAAAAGAAAATAACCCTTCAAACAGGTTATGTCAGCAGAGGATTTATGGGCTATCTTTAATAAAAAGTACATTTTTTTTATTTGAAGGCAGGGTTTTTTGTTTTCTCGCCTATATATTGTACTACTCTCCCTCAAAATGCAGCCTTCCCATTCCAAAATTATCTCCTTTCATTTGAATAGGCTTTGCTTCAACACTGCTGCTTGTACATATCTCCTGCTCCTATATATCCTCCCTCTTTGTGCTCATGATACTTAATTCATCTCGGATTTTTGTAGCTGCAAGATATTACTTTTTAAATGACCTTTTCAAATAAAATACCAGATCCAAAAATTGCAACATTTTATAGTCCAAACGTTTGTCGTAATACTATGAAGATATTTTAGAAGGTGTATGTAACATTTTTTCTTTTTTCTTTTAGCAGCACTTGCCACTATTATTTCACTATTCTCTTTGGGAGTTCTAGTTATTTTGACATAAACATTATTTTCTTGGAAATAATGCAGTTATTGTCTTAGAAATACACAAAAGTGTTTGAAAACTGGTGTGCGTAGAGACACCAGTAAAAGTAGATGGTGACCATGAGAGGTTAAAGAGGCAACAGGAGCTAACTGATCTCAACCTTTGCTTAGTTACAGCAACTCCAATATCAATACCAGAAGAAGTAGCCTGTGATCTGCTTTGTGGAATCTAGAAATTGATTTGAAAGCTGAAATTTGTATAATTAAATAACATTTTAAGGTTGAGGTAGACTGAACAACTCCTTAGTCACCAATTTCTGCTACAGACCTCTTTTGTTGGATAGGAACAGAGCCTGTTAGCATCTTATGCAAGCTGGCTGTAGCACAGTTGCTAAAGGGCTTAATCCATGTGTCATGCAGCATGTCATGCAGTTCTATTTGCACTGTTTTGTGCAAGCCCTTTTGTTAGCTACTCTCCAACTCTTTGTGTTCACACACACAGATGTTGATGTCACATTACACTGAAATCACATTGTAAGTATGTGTTACAATGGATGGTGAATGAATGTTGATTCTTTTAAAACAACTGATATTGTATCTGCATTCATTGAACTTTCATCTTAAAAAGTAATTCTAAGCTACATTTTGGTTTAATACTGTGAAACAAACAGGCAAGCATATGTCAAAGGCTGCTCCATGCATTGGTTTATTTGCCTTTCTGACATTTAAACTGATAAGAATTTGAAATATTACAGTTGAGGCTATGATATCTAAAAATTAAACTTGCAAATTGTGCCTGGTCAGGGCAGTTGATTTGCACATATCTTTGCAGGTCTGGGGGTGTGGCTTCTGGTGATGAGTGTTAATAATGTGGATCATAACCACCAACCGATACATCATTAATATATAAGATATCTGCACAGTGCTGCACTTTACATACCAGTTGTGGGCATATTGATCACGAACTGGCAATGTTTCAAAACTGCCAATGGCATGTACCTACTACCTCCAAGAGCAAATAAATATACAAAAAGGCAAGAATATCAAATCATGGCAACTGTGGCAAGTGAAATCATTTTTGATTCAAACTTGCACCAGCCATGATCAGTATTGGACTTCTCAGTTTATTTCAAGTGTGTAACATGTGTTTCTGTCTATAACTGTGCAGTCTAGTAAATCCTTATTTAGCCTCCAGTGTCTGTCAGGATTGAATATGTAAGGAGACATAAAACCACAATCACTAGGGACACTGCTACTGCTGCTTTCCTGTCACTCTGTCACACACATTCCCTCCTGACTCTTTCTTTCTCTTTCTGGTAAACGCAGACATGCTGTCAGTATCCTGCAGGTCAGGTCAGGGACACTGATTTCTGCTCGCCTTCATAGTGGTATAGAGTTTGAGTGATGACCATCTTCTTGTTTTAAGCTACCGCTTGTATGTGTCATCTTATTTTCATCTTCTTTGTTTCTTTCTTTTTCCAAGAGTATCTTTTTTGCTCACGCTTAACCACAATTATTACATATCACATCTGTTGCTACTGTCCCACTCAAGGATAAAGAAATACCTACTGAAAAGTTTTTATACTTTTCAAAGTGCTTTACTTAAGTCAGGCACATTATTTACTTAATTAATTCCTATATAAGACTATAATGTCTTTGCTTTATTTTGTCCATATTTATTGAGTCCATGGTGAGATACAGCCCCTGTGTAACTAATTGATAACTGAGGTTTACACAGGTACATTACAATTTCAACCTTTTTGGTCGTGTACATAGCCCAGGGCTAATAGCAGTTCAGAAGCCTTGCCTTTGCTTGCACTGAGGTTTCAAATCATCTGAAAGAATCTGACATTTATCTTAGCTCAGGGTCAACATATTTTTCTCTGAGACTGTGATACTCTCCTGAAAGTCTCATTTTAGCAGTGCACTCCTGAAAATCTAATGGTAAAGATTTATTTATGTGTTGCTGCAGTGTGCAAAGGAGTCAAAATCAATTTTGAAGCAGACTCTTATTTTAATTTTACTTGTTTTAAATAAAGAAACAAACTGACAGTTTCCATCATGGAATGTCAGTCAAGAACAGTGCCATACTTATTTGTTGCTGGAGAATTTTTATTAATGTTCCATCCATCCATCCATCCATCATCTGCCGCTTATCCGGGGGTCGGGTCGCGGGGGCAGCAGCTTGAGCAGAGAAACCCAGACGTCTCTGTCCCCGGCCACTTCCTCCAGCTCTTCCAGGAGGACCCCGAGGCGTTCCCAGGGCCAGCCGAGAGACATAGTCTCTCCAACGTGTCCTGGGTCTTCCCCGGGGTCTCCTCCCAGGGGGACAAGCCCGGGACACCTCACAATGCAGAGGAGCAGCGGTTCTACTCCGAGCCCCTCCCGGATGACTGAGCTTCTCACCCTATCTCTAAGGGAGGCCCAGACACCCTGCGGAGGAAACCCATTTCGGCCGCTTGTATTCGCGATCTTGTTCTTTCGGTCACTTCCCACAGCTCATGACCATAGGTGAGGATGGGAACGTAGATTGACTAGTAAATAGAGAGCTTCGCCTTCTGGCCCAACGACGGGTCGGTGCAGAGCCCGCAACACTGCAGACGCCGCACCGATCCGCCCGTCAATCTCACGCTCCTTTCGTCCCTCACTGTGAACAAGACCCCTAGATACTTGAACTCCTCTACTTGGGGAAGGATCTCATTACCGACCCGGAAAGAGCATTCCACCCTTGTCCGGGTGGAAAAAGGATGGAATTGCTGATTAATGTTGCAATCTGTTATTTATGCTTGATTTTTGCTTAATGCACCCTCTCACAGCTTTGTCGAAATCAACAGTTTTGATTCTACTTTATTCTACATTTTTTGTCAGTTAAACTTAACAAATCATTATAATCAAATGCTAACAATGATGTCACCACATAGCCTTGTCCAATAAACTCTCTACTAAATTGCAGTTCTTGACTTTTCTTCAAGCAGATATTTCCTGTCTTCATACCACCCTTAAGGGATAGAATCTGACCCTTGCAAAAATAGTTAAAACATGATTGGATAACTTCAGTGATAACTTAAGTTACCATTAGTTAAGTTGTACTTGGAACAACTCCACTTAAAAAAATCTATCCATCTACATACTCATGTATGGTACAGTTTGTGTAGGAGCTGTCAATCCCACATTTAACGTTTGCATGTTAAGAGACATGCTATCATAGTGAATCTGTAGTCAGTGGAACATAAGAATGGTAAGAGATAAATGAGGAGCTTCTGCTATTTCGGTGCAATCAACATCGGTGATGAAACTTGGAAACTTGTGACAGCCCAGATTTTCTGTCCTTAGCTTCAACTTTCAGTATTTATCTATGTGAAAGCCGATGCTCATGAAATCCACTCTGATGAGGAGTGTTTCACCAGACACAGAATCCCAGAATCTGTATGCCGACCTTTATCCTTCTTGTGGTGAAAGCAAAACAAAATGTAGGGAAAACTGGCTATGAAACCAATAATGTGTCTAATATGAATGATTGGGTTTACGAACTTAAAGACTAAAATCCCTTCTCAAAGGGATCACTGATATGGATTAAGTCAAAACACTACTTTCAGATCAGTTTAAACATTTTAAAACGCCATGGCAACATTCTCATATTGAAAGGCAGATTTATTTGACACAAGTAAAAAGAAAACGTTTGAAGAGTTGACAGTAGGATCTTCAACACATCGAAAAAATTGAATCAAATTTCTAAAGACATTTGCATTACTAAAAGGCATTATGGTATATATTATTATAGATACTTCCTTAAGTATATATAATATGGTATATATATGTATGGCTATAATTGACCCAAGTGCTAACATGTATTATTAGAAGAGGATCCTTATAGGACTCCACAGGAGAGAGGAGCAATGGAAGAGGACAGGTCACCAACCATAACAGAGAAGGTTCTACTGGATAAGTAAGATGTAAACCACTTCAATGCAGTGCTGAGGATGCTAATATAATTACTTAGACGTAATAGGAGGACTGCATGGTCCACCGTGTCAAAGGCTTCTGTGAGATAAAGCAGCACTAAGGCAACAGGGCACTTGGCATCCACAGACAGAGCAATATCATTGTGCACCTAACAGTGCAGACTCGGTGCCTAAATCCAGATTATAACTTCTCAAGAACAGAGTTATCCTCAAGAAATGACTGTATTTGTATAAAAACAACTTTTTCTAAAACCTTAGAAAGAAAGGGCAGATTGGAAACAGGTCTAAAATTTGATAATTCACGATTAGGCCTTTCAAGAAGGGGCCTGACCACAGCATGTTTAAAGGCAGCTGGGACAGTTCCTAATCTAAGGCAGGAGTTAATAAAAACCAGGTGACTGGGCCCCACAGTATTAAAAACCATTTTCAACACTTTGGTAGGGACAATATCAAACACAGCAGAATGAGGTGGGGCAACAGGCAGATCCTTATTTGTACTCAAAATAACATTAGTGTCTGTTCTGACGGAATCAACTTTATTTAGAATAAAGAAGAAATTTCTCACAAGTGGCTATCGATACATCAGTCAAAGCAGAAGTGGATTAACAACAGTGTTAATTGTATTGAATAACACCTTAGGACAATGACTGCTGCTAGAAATAATTCTAGAGAGGTACTGAGATTTTGCTTCATGTCTGGCTCTCTGATAGTGAGACAGTCCCTTAACGTTTCCAGAGACACATGCAATTTGTCCTTCTTCAATCTGCGTTCCACTTGCCTGCAATGTTGCCTGATAGCGCGGGTGGTGTCGTTCAACCAGGGGTCTGTTCTTGGCTTGACAGGTTTTTGCCTAAAAGAGGCAATAGAGTCCAGCATCCCGGTATAGAAAGTGTTGAGAAGTTTGAGCTATTGGGCTGTTGATTAACAGACTTTAATGTACCATTTATTAAGCTTTTCAAGATGCAATTCAGAACACTGAATTGATACTACATACACTATATTGCCAAAAGTATTCGCTCATCTGCCTACACTTAAGTGACATCCCATTCTTAATCCATACGGTTTAATATGACGTCGGTCCACCCTATTGCAGCTATAACAGCTTCAACTCTTCCGGGCAAGCTTTCCACAAGGTTTAGGAGCGTGTTTATGGGAATTTATAAACATCAGACACTGATGTTAGACAGAAGGTCTGGCTCACCGTCTCTGCTCTAATTCATCCCAAAGGTGTTCTATCGGGTTGAGGTCAGGACTCTGTGCAGGTCAGTCAAGTTCTTCCACACAAAACTGGCTCATCAATGTCTTTATGGACCTTGCTTTGTGCACTGGTGCGCAGTCATGTTGGAACAGGAAGGGGTCATCCAAAAACAGTTTCAACAGAGTTGGGAGCATGGAATTGTCCAAAATCTCTTGGTATGCTGAAGCATTCAGAGTTCCTTTCACTGGAACTAAGGGGCCAAGCCCAGCTCCTGAAGAACAACCCCACACCATAGTCCCCACAATGCAGTCAGACAAGTACTGTTCCCCTGGCAACCGCCAAACCCAGACTCCTCCAGCATCCAATGCTTTGCATTGCACTTGGTGATGTATGGCTTGGATGCAGCTGCTCGGCCATGGAAACCCATTCCATGGAGCTCTCTACGCACTGTTCTTGAGCTAATCTGAAGGTCACATGAAGTTTTGAGGTCTGCAGAAATTGACTCCACAGAAAGTTGCCGACCTCTGTGCAGTATGCCCCTCAGCATCCGCTGACCCCGCTTTGTCATTTTATGTGGCCTACCACTTTGTGGCTGAGTTGCTGTCGTTCTCAATCACTTCCACTTTGTTATAATACCACTGTTGACTGTGGAATATTTAGCAGTGAGGAAATTTCACGACTGGACATGTTGCACAGTACCATGCTGGAATTCACTGAGCTCCTGAGAGTGACCCATTCTTTCACAGATGTTTGTAGAAGCAGTCTGCATGCCTAGGTGCTTGTACACCTGTGGCCATGGAAGTGATTTGATCACCTGAATTTAATGATTTGGATGGGTGAGTGAATACTTTTGGCAATATAGTGTATGTTAAAAGCGCAAAAAAAATTGATCAACACAATTTTCCCTAGTTGTTAGGGTTAGGGGATACAATTGGACCTCTGTTGTCCTTTTAATACACAGTCTTAATATTAGACTTACCAGGATATTGAGATTTAAGATAGAATCCATCAGTGCACCTTGAGTGTATGTGTTTTTGATTAAATTGGAAGTGTTTATTTTACTTGCATTGGTTATGCCCACTCTCCCTGTCCTGTGAGCAGCACTCCCCAAAAACTTTGAAATCATCATTGTTTTAATCAGGGCATTGTTTTATTTGATGCACAAGGGCAACAAAAACCTTTTGAAGATGAGGCAAATTCATTCATATAGCACAATTAGACAAGAAATTATTCAAAGTAGAGAAGATCAAATACAGTAAAACAATGTGTTCATAAAAAGTAAAGTCTGGGCAATGTACGCTGTAGGTACGATTATCTGCAGACTAAGAGCAGTAGTAGAGTAATCTTTTTAATTGGATTTAAACCAATTTAGCACTTTGTTAAAAATATCCACACAATAGTCCAGTCTGTGGAATAGTATGTTTTGGTCAGCTATATAAAAGGCAGTACTGGGATCCAGTAAACTAAGACAGAATCTTTGCCATTGTTTGAGTTTAGAAGGATGTAATTTATTACTTTACCAAGAGAAGTCTATGTATTGATTTTTTTCTATTTCATGTTTAACTTTGCTCTTCTTCAAATGACATTTTTAGAAAATTCTGAGACTGATGACTCACCGTCAACTCTTCATTTACCGATAGACAATTTTTAGCACCCCTCAGACATCTATATTCTTCTTTTGAAAATCTGTAATTTACATCCTTTCCCCTTAGGATGAAGGAGTTTGGTTTATTTCTGATCATCCGAGAATCTACGATCACATCCTTTGTCTGATTACATTCAAGAGAAAGTGATTGTTCTCACACCGTCCCACAAAGTGGTTGACAAGTTCCAAGTAGTCAGTCTCTTGTTCATCACTGATACACCATACAACTGCAGAGTCATCTGAGTGTATCTTGAGATGATCAGACTCCGAGATGTACTTGAAGTCCTACATGTTCAGAATAAAGAGAGTGTGTGAGAATACTGGTGCCCCTTTGTTGCCTTCTAAAAGACAGAATCGTTCAATCTAGCAAACTGTGGTCTAATACTTTATTGTCATGCTGTTATATACAGAGTATGTAGTTGAATGAAATGTCGTTCCGTGCAGACTCCTAGTGCAATACATAAAATGACACAAAGTGCAACAACAATTAGGGCAAAATTCAAAGTGACATACTATACAGACATATATCTTCAGATAATATTTGCAAGGCAGCGCAGACAGTAACAGTCCAGGACTGTGAATTAGCCTGACAACATGTTGATTAGCTAGCTGCAGCACAAGAATGATGTAGAATGGGTACATTCAGATTGTCCAGTCAGTCTAAGAGTGCGCAGAGAGGTGTGTGTTACTGTGGGGATGAAGGCAGCAGTTTGTGCATGTGTGTGAGTGTTAAATGTTAAGGGTTCTGACAGCCTGAGGGAAGAAGCTGTTGCAGAATCTAGCAGTTCTGGTCTTGATGCTACAGAACCTCCTGCCTAATGGCAGAAAATTAAACAGTCAATGAGAGAGGTGGGAGCACTCCTTGAATACTGCAGAAGCTCTGTGCACGCAGTATGTGAGAAAAAGATCCTGAATGGAGGAGAGGGAGTGCCCTAAGATCTTTTCAGCTGTTCTCACAATGCGTTGCAGGGTCTTTTGGTCATGAGCACTGCAGTTACCAAAAAATACTTTGACAGTAAGGTGTTAAAGATGTATGTGAGGACACCAGCAGCTGGTCTGCACAGTCTCTGAGCACTCTCCCCAGGATGTTGTGTGGGCCGGCAGCTTTCCTCGGTTTGACTCTGGATAGTGTCCTCCTCACGTCGGCTGTTGTCAGGCTGAGCGGCTGCTTGCCCAGGGTGGGTGTCGATTTCTGTGGCTATGTGGGGTTCAGAGCCTCAAACCGTGCATACAAGTCATTCAGCCAGTGTTCTGGAAGTAGTCTGTCAGGGCCCGGATGCCTTGCCACATGTGCCTGGGGTCCTTTGTGTTAGAGAAGTGGTTTTTGATCTTCTGTCCATACTGCCATTTTGCTTTGCTGATGGCTTTAGAAAGCTGTGTTCTGGCAGATCTGAAAGCGTCTACCCCAGCAATGATGAAATAGCCATCAGGATGGGCCATTTCTTGCTCACTGATGGCTTCATGGAGCTCTAGTAGCGCAACGTTAGCTTTAGCACTAGAGAGAACGTACATTCTTACAATGGTAACAGTGGTGAATTCTCTCGGTAAATAATACCGCCGGCATTTTACCACTTAAAAACTCCAGCTGTGGTGAACAGGGGATACCAACTGCTGAGGCACTGACACACCAGTCTTTGGCTATGTAAACACAGAGTCCACTGCCGTGGGTCTTATCGGAGGTCTCGATGTTTCTTTCTGCACAAAACTCTGTTAGCCTCTGTAGCTCGATAGCCAGGTTTGTTTGTCTTTCAGCCACATTTCCGTGAAGATGAAAACAAAACAGTTCCTCGTTTCAGGCTGAGTGGTCAATCGGACTCTTAGTTAGTCCGGTTTATCTTCCAGATAGCGTGCATTGCCCAGTAGTATTGACAGGAGGACTAGTCCGCTCAGATTAGCCTTTAGCCTGCAGCGTACACCTGACCGCTCACCTCGCTTCCACATCCTCACGCACCACTTGCGGTGCCTCCTAACATGGCCACCTGGGTCAGGCGACGCCTTGGGTGCTCTTTGTCCCCACTGTAGTCTCAGGCTCTGTAACTTCTCTGATAGCAGTGTGCCTTTGTCTAATTTCTCACTTCATATTCCCAGAAAACTGAAAATAAAAGACAGCTTTACTTAAACTGTCAGTGTTTGTAATAATATTTTAAAAATTAAAGTTGAGTTTGTTTTATGTTGTCATTACAGATTTGAAATTATCCTTATAAGATTGTATTTATCAAGTGCAATAAAATGAATAAAGGTCACAAGGCAAAACAGACAATGCATTATTCTTAGCTAGATAAGCAGTACAACAAAAGGCACTGAATATCAGGTCTAAAATATTGCCTAATATGTAACCACTTTGCCCTTTGATGCTTATATCACAGATGCGTTGTCTTTCTTTTCCACCATCAAAACTGCTAAAGTTGACTTCAGTTTGCTAAACAAATAATGGCAATCGATGGCACTCAATGGGTTTAGTGTTTCAGTACACACTCGAAAAGAGCTTTACAGGTGAGATCCAAGCATAATTTTATTATCTAAGCTTGCCTGTATAAATACCTCTCTAACTTGTGTGTAAAATAAACAAGTGGAGCTGGAATGAGATGTGGTAAGACTTTTTTATCCATGCAAATGGTAATACTTTTGGAAAAGTAAGACTTTGGGGATGACCTTACTGAAAATACAAACCATTTGGTTAAGGATACTTTAACCAGGTTTACTTCTTTTACAATTTTTTTTTATAATTGTCAAGTTTATTTGATTTAGATTAACTATAAGGTTAGATCTAATTAATCAAACACAGATATGGGGTAACTTGCCAAATGAAGCTTTTGCAAACATCACAGATTCTTATTATTGGCATCACCTTGATCTTTTTTAATCTAAGAAAAATTTTGCCAGGTTTCAAGTTTTTAGGGACAGTGATGGGATCTCAAAATTTTTCAGACTGGTAATGTTGCCCCAACGAAAGCGATGTATGTTGGTGGGTACATCACCCCCACATCAAACATATTTTTCTGACCTGTAGTGCTATTTATTATTTCATACTTAGCACAAATAAATTAATTTGAAAGAACATTGTTCTTGTTAATTTGTCTATTACAGAAAAGTAATCAATAGAAAACTATAATCTGGTCCATCAGTGCTCACAAAATGGACAGCCACATTTCTTTTGAATCACAGAATAAAATATAAAGGTAATGTATATTTAATGTTTATGGACAACAGTGCACGCTCGACACAACATACGGATAAAGCAACATGTCAGGGATCTTCCATTTCACCGCAGTTAGGAGCAATGAAAAATATCTTCTTTTTTTCCCCTTCTCTTTGGCCAATAACTTTTAACCAGTTCAATTCTTATTGATGAGCTTTTCTGAGTTGTAAAGGTAGTTGAAAATTGTAAATAGTTACTTGTCAAAAACATTGTCATACATCTTCTTCCTTAAGTGGGAAGAGGATAAATTGTGTGCATTTCCAATCAAATCCTTGAACTTTGATCAAAATATTGATATTTCAGAATTCATTCAGTCAACCAATAGAAGATTCTATTTTTCAATAGTGTATGTTTGTTCTTTTTCACATCCCTACAAATAAAAGTTCCAAAGCCGGGCCCATTTGGCCTTTATTTATAGAGTTTATTGCTTTACATTCAGCATTTTTTTCTATGTTAGTGATTTTCTCAACAGATGCTTGATAGATTGTTGTCTTCTTGTACTTTTGATTAAATTAGGATTTAGGTTTTTATTTCCTTTCCGATGCCTACAATCATATTTACTTTTTTCAAAAGAAAACTGCCAAACAGTTTCTTTAAAACATGAGAATACTTTTACTTTATACCTTGTAAAGTCTCCTCGGAATGGGTTAAGCTGCTTGCCCACACGGTAGAAGTAATAATGTTTTTTATGAGTCTTGGTCCCAGTGAAAGTACAGACTCTTTCATTTAAGCTGTCTGGGGTGTAAAAAGTCAAACATGTTGTAAAAAAGTTTCAGTTGAAAAACGAAGAGACCAGTGTTGCCTCAGATAAGGTCTGCTGCCTTCCTCTACACCTCTGTCTTCACACTCAGAGAATACAGCTTCTTTCAAGTCTGTGTAAGTATATTCTGTGTGTTCTCGGTGCACTGCGTACTGAAAGTAGCAGGTCTTCAGGGGCAGGTCTGGACCCAAGACTCATTTTAATGTATGTAAAAGACATGGCTCACTGGAGAGCCTGTGGAAAGGACTGATCACCCAGAGGGATATGTCAGAGAACAGTGTGTGTGAGTGTGTGTGTCAAAGAGGAGAAAGACAGTGGTTGAGATTTGGACATGCACCAGTGGTCTGCTTGCAACTACAGTTTTAGTCACTGACACTTTCAGCATTCATACAGATACACACACCATTGGGCCTGTGGTCTACCACATTTGCATATGACTGTTCACTCCATCCTCAAAGAGTCCATAGCAGTCATTCTCCAATTCAGCTTCATAGCATGCGTTGCTTAAAGGACAGTGACATATGTAGCTTCTATAATCTCAGTGAACTGATCACTCTAAGTAGTGGACCGTCTAGACTGAGGTTATCACTCCAACTGAATAAAAGGTTAACATCTAATGAGTCCTAAAAGATGACAGATGATACATTAGTAAATATTTGGTTGAGATGTCACCTCATAGTAAGAAGGTTTAAATCTTGGCTGGGGCCTTTGTGTGGATTTGTATGTTCATCCCATGCAAGTTTTCTCTGGGTACTTTGGCTTCCTCCCACAGTCCAGGCTTGGAGACCCACCAATTCATGCAAGGATCAGCCTGGTAAATGCTCGATTGCTATGAGTCAAGACTTTTGTCTTAAAGGTTTTCTTCACGTCCAGAGGATTAGATTGTCTTTATGTACGTGAGATGTGGTTGAATGTTAGGCCAGTGTTTTCACTGAACTATTACCCTGCGCCTGCTGCCATCTGTTTTGCCTGCGGACATCGGTCCAAGGAAGAGGAATCACAGCCAACTATAAGTCTCACCATTAATGTAAGCAACTATTGCTTTCACCCTAGTTCTCCAGCTTTGAACAGGGCATATTTGAGTTGACTCACCTTCACACAGTGTTGTGTGTCTATCGGCCTCCCAAATACTTTTTAAATGACTTTTCCAATTTCCAATTATGTTATCAAACATAATATTAATTTTAAAATCCGGTTTTAAAATCCCGCACAGCATTGAATCAGGTCTTTTAAGATTCTTGAATGATACTTTTTTAGCCATGGACTCCAGTTACTGTTATTCTTGTGCTTTTAAATTTGACTGCTGCATTAGAGCAGTCAAGTGGACATTAGGGTGGATATTAGGGGCATAGCACTAGATTGGCTCAGATTCTACTTGTTAGATTGTACCTTTTCTGTCAGCATTGGGGATCTTGTATCCTCCTCTGCTCCTGTCCCGTAGGTCCCTCAGGGCTCAGTTCTTGGCCCTCTTCTCTTCTCTCTCTGTTTGCTCCTGCTTGGTTCCATACTTTGGAAACGTGGCATTTTATTTCACTGTTATGCAGACAACAGATTTCTGTGCCTCTTAAAAAAAAATAAACAAAGAATGAAACATACCCTGTCAGGCAGTTACTTAAGTGTCTTGAAGACATGAAGACATGGATGGCTCTTACCTTTCGTAATTGCAATGAAAAAAAGACAGAAGTGATGGTTGTCAATGGAACCACTAAGACCTCCCTTGTAAATCTAGGTCCCTTGGCCTACTATTACAGATCAACTATGACAAATCATGGACTTAAAGTGGACTCTGATCTCAAGCTCAACCACCAGATCAGGGCAGTTGTTAAATCAAGCTTTTTGCACTTTAGGCAGCTGGCCAAAATAAAGTCATTTCTTTCAAGGCAACACTTTGTGACTATTTGGCTGGATTACTGTAATGCACTCTATGTGGGGGTTAGTAAGTTCTCCATCATCTATCTCTGGTACACGTAAGCATGAGCACATTTCCCCCACTTTAACTTCACTCCACTGGCTGCCTATACATTTTAGGATCCAATTTGAAATGCTTTTAATTTGCTTTTAAATCTATAAATAGACTTGCCCCATCCTGCCTCTCTGAGCTGCTACACCTTTATGAACTCTCCGACTCCAGCTGATCAGCTGCCTTTGCTGTTGCAGTTCACCCTTTTGGAATGATCTGCCATTTAACATTAGACTTACAGAAAAAGGGAACAATCAAGATATAGTGCGAAAAGAAGCGTTAGTGGTGTTATGTATTCATTATTCTTGAATACAATACTCAATTAAGAGTATTCAAGAATGAAACCGTTCCCCTGTTCGGATTCGGGAGTTATTTTAATAATCATGGCTCATTATACTGTATCCCTTATGACATCACAGTGAGTTGTTTATAGTGATCTACGTCAGGGATACGTGAGTTCTGACCTAGCAGTGTATGTAACCCCCCGTTCCATGAATGAACAGCGGACGTAACCGCCCGCCCGATTTCTTAAGACGTGGGGGATTGAGGGTGCGTCAACCCGGTTGGGACATAGAAGGGAGAGCCGCTGAACGTTTAGTTTGGGAGCCGCTGATCTACGTTATCAAAGTAATTTTTAGTGGCAGTCACATCAACAATGATCAGGTTATAACTTTGGAACAAAGCATCAAATGCTTTTTGCAATGCTTTGCAACAAGTCTGTTACCTCAATCCATTGCTTTGCATCCTCCCATGGATTGTCTGGTGGCCTACAGCTCCGCTATTTCCTTTATTTTTAAACCATTTAATAAATAGCTTTCAATGGACTCGAACGGATGTTGATGGTTGGTCGTCCTCGTCCCATTTGAGGCTCCACAGCATCCAGCTGTTCCAGGACTGAACAGAGGTTTACCATGGCAGCCTCATTAATGTGTAAATCTGTGACGGCAGAGTATGCAGCCAAGCTCTCTGACTTGTTCTACTCGGCCACGGGCATCAGACTCAGATATATTATTAGATTCTACCTGCTCAGCTAATTCTAACAGTGTTTGCACAATTTGAGGGAGCACCATGATCTGTGATGCGTCCTCTAAAGACCCGGCAATTCAATCAATTTCTCGGCACATTTGCAATGTAATGCAATGCAGATGTGCACACCGCCCCCTACCGAACAAGATGGGTAGCTCGGTCAGCAGGGAGCTGAAGAAGAGCTGACGTCACTCTGCTGCGCCGCTCAGAATGCTTTTTCCTTTTCGAATCATGGGCAGCACTTTGCGGGCAGACCATGAAAACGAAAACGCAATAATGTGCAGTCTTGAAGAAGAAAATGCAAATGCAAATGGAAGGATTGATTACTAATTTTATTTATGAGTCCATTAATGCAGCCACATTTTTAAAATGAAAAACATATCTCCAAATGCATTTAAATTTTCAAATTTTACATTTCAAATTGAATTTTGGTATCTATTTGCTGGGGCATATTTTGAAAATTAAATCTCAAATGTCTATTTCTTTTTCATTTTAATTAAGTGAAAGATTGAGCACTCTTGAAGAAGAAAATTAAAATGAGTCAAATAATGCAGCCACATTCCATCCATCCATCCATCATCTGCCGCTTATCCGGGGGTCGGGTCGCGGGGGCAGCAGCTTTAACAGAGAAACCCAGACGTCTCTGTCCCCGGCCACTTCCTCCAGCTCTTCCGGTGGGACCCCGAGGCGTTCCCAGGCCAGCCGAGAGGCATAGTCTCTCCAACGTGTCCTGGGTCTTCCCCGGGGTCTCCTCCCAGTGGGACGTGCCCGGAACACCTCCCCAGGGAGGCGTCCAGGAGGCATCCTAACCAGATGCCCGAGCCACCTCATCTGACTCCTCTCAATGCGGAGGAGCAGCGGTTCTACTCCGAGCCCCTCCCGGATGACTGAGCTTCTCACCCTATCTCTAAGGGAGAGCCCAGACACCCTGCGGAGGAAACCCATTTCGGCCGCTTGTATTCGCGATCTCGTTCTTTCGTCCACATGCAGCCACATTCTTAAAAGGAAAAAGCATTTCTGCAAATGCATTTTAATTTAAATTATGGTCACGATTCACTTCCATAGTCTAGTGCTGCTGCTCGGTTAAGCTAGATTTATACTCTTCCAGAAGACATGACGTCTTCATTGAGCATTCAAAGTTCTGTGTCGAGAGAACACGTTGCTCTGCAATTCACCATGGAGGGAGGTGTGTCTGTGTGTTTGTGTGGTTTCAGGGGTTACAGCCGAATCCTTGCTTTTTCTTCCGGTCACAGTTAACAACAGTAAACGATGGCAACCGAGGTGGAGCAGCTGTATTTGCAGTTGGAGTTCATCAATATTGAAGAACAAATGCTTATATCGCAAATGTTGAAGCGCAGGCAACAGAGAAGACGTTTGCGGGGGTGGTCTGTACAACCAGTCGAGGAAGAACAGGTGAATTTACAACCTGGATGAACAAATGCACTTTAGATAATTTTGAATGTCAACGAGCTTCTTCGCCGCCATATACAGTAATTAAGACTGGAAAAGGCAACTGCCGGAAATTACGTTCTGAGTGGACCAATCACAGCCCCTATGGCCCGCATCTACACGGCGTGTAGTTAGAATTTTTTGGAGGTGCACGTCAGGCTACGGTGGAGGGGTCAACGTAGTAGCTACGATGTTGAAATGACGTTGAAGCATAAACTACGACTCATCCTTTTCCTGGTCAGGCAGTTCCGGACAAACAGTGTGGATCGGTGGGATTGAAGCTACAACAAGAGCCACCCGCAGCGGACATTGAATGCAGGAGGAGGTGGAAAGCAGCATACAGCCATACCAAAGTGAGCTTCTGTCACTTCACGGAGCGGAGCGAAAGACGCCAGAACATGACGTAACCCCATGAAAGGCAGACAGATGTTCTCAGGCCACCTTTATACGCCAATGTCATGCAGCAATTAGCTGTGGTCCGAACCCAGTTGAAAGTCACTAGGACCAATCACTGTATACTGCCACACTAAAAATAGATATAATTGTTAGTACTTAATCTGATGCATACACTGGTAAGTACAGATTTAACAGGACAAGAGGCTCCCCATTTCTAATTTAAACATCATAACCTCTACTCAAATTTGCATCTGGTTCTTAAAAGCAAACAACATGTACACTATATTGGCAAAAGTATTCACTCACCCATCCAAATAATTAAATTCAGATGATCCAGTCACTTCCATGGCCACATGTGTATAAATCTAAGGGGATTATGGTGTGGGGTTGTTTTTCAGGAGCTGGGCTTGGCCCCTTAGTTCCAGTGAAAGGAACTCTGAATGCTTCAGCATACCAAGAGATTTTGGACTATTTCATGCTCCCAACTTTGTAGAAACAGTTTGGGGACGGCCCCTTCCTGTTCCACATGACTGCGCACCAGTGCACAAAGCAAGGTCCATAAAGATGTGGATGAGCCAGTTTGGTGTGGAAGAACCTGACTGGACTGCACAGAGTCCTGACCTCAACCCGATAGAACACCTTTGGGATGAATTAGAGCGGACAGTGTGAGCCAGGCCTTCTGTCCAACATCAGTGTCTGACCTCACAAATGCTCTTCTGGATGAATTCCCATAAACACACTCCTAAACCTTGTGGAAAGCTTGTCCAGAAGAGTTGAAGCTGTTATAGCTGCAATAGGGTGGACCGACGTCATATTAAACCGTATGGATTAAGAATGGGATGAACTTAAATTCATATAAGTGAATACTTTTGGCAATATAGTGTCTCTGTTATGAAATAACAGTCATATCACAAATTTGAATTTTGTGTATTCACCATGTTGCAATGTAAGAGAGTTGGCTACCATGATAAGAGTGCGACTGTGTGTGACTGAGTTCTCTTTTAAATGTTTCTGGACCTTAATGGTTAAATGCATTTCCTGCTTGAGCAGGTTTTCTGGGCACTCATGTTAGTGTGGAAAGTGCTTTTCATCATACTCAACTTCAAAAAAATGCTTGGCACCCTCAATGCTGTGACTGCACACTTGATATATTTCATATACCTCATTAGTCTTCGGACCAGTTGTAGAGGAAGAGAGAAATAGGCCCCATTCTCCTAATATAGACTTCCCTCAATCCCCAGGGTCTTAGAAGAATTTCTGTGACTGGGCTTAAAGGTTGCGTCCGTCATTGCAATCAACAACTTCTTTTGTCATATTCAGCAAATGTGTCCTTACAAACCTGTAGCTCCCCATTGGTTAATTCACTGTAGATAAAAAAATCTGAGTTAGCACACAACCTGCTTCTTGGGAGGGGGCTGCACATCAGTCTCTCAAATGGGATGAATCACATTGGTAAACTACAGTTACATTGTTACAGTTAAACATCAATCACATCATCATAATTTGATCAGTGAACAAAAAAAATGTTGTGGTTAATGAAACATTATTTGTTCCAAGGACAACAATATTTTATTAAAACAATAACAGCTTTCCTGGTTTCAACATTTGATATGCTGATCTATCTTTAGAATTTACATGTCACGTTTTGAGTTTTGTTTTATCATGTTTTCAGGTCCTTGGTTAATTTCTGTCATGTTTTTGCCCCTGTCACGTTAAGTTTCACTCACATCACCTGTTTCTGTTCCACAGCTGCACTCATCACTAATCACCTCCCCACAGTACTTAGTTTCCAGGCTCACTCATGTCGTTGCTGAATCCTTATCTCACCTCACGTCCCATGTTCAAGGTTTTATTTGTCCACGTCTCATCAGGTCAGGTTTTGCCTCTTGTTATTTATAAGTCCTAGTTTTGTCTTGTTTTGTTTGTTTTTCAGAGTTAAGATTTTTTGATAATCCGGCTCAGCTGCGTCCTTTGTTCCTGCCTTTGTCTTTTGTTAATAAATCAAGTCTTTTTTGAAGTTCCGCATCTGGGTCCACCCTTCCGCACACGGATCCTGAAATTACATCATTTTTCAATGACCCATTAAATAAAGTACAAACTATATTCAGCACTTTTTTCTTTATTTATACATAAAGCATACATACAATCACACACATATCAGGTATAATGTAGGAATCATCCACAGCTGGAGGAGCTGGAGAATCACACAGCCAAGCCGACAATTGAAGGGCCAACAATTGATGATTTCACTACCTGAGACACAGCAACCCAAGAGAGCAAAACGTACAGTAAAAACCCCATCAAGTGCAAGATAAAACCATTAGGTTTATTTCCTTTAAACAACATGACAGCTGTTCAGAAGCCATTTTCATCCTCTGCTACTCAATCATGTAATTCACAAATAAACAGTTGTCCGGGTATAAAATTATTACCTGTCAGTAGAGCAGTCAACATCAGCAGTCAAGAACTGACAAAAATGTCTGGCAAACTAAAATGTTGCAGAACATAGATAAAAATTCTTACTTTCAAAAAGACTTCACTCACAT
The DNA here is from genome assembly GCF_036924035.1 of Leuresthes tenuis. NCBI lineage: Eukaryota > Metazoa > Chordata > Actinopteri > Atheriniformes > Atherinopsidae > Leuresthes > Leuresthes tenuis. Next base: position 37,273,841 of record NW_027325358.1, on the reverse strand, counting down.
ATATATGACTGTGGTGTATACATGTGTGCCTTCGGTTTACCAAAATTTTATCATCCAAGCATGTCCTGTATTATTAATCTGATCCTTTTTAAACATGTTAGGGTATTGCATACATTGTTATCACTCTTTCAAGCTTTTGGTACAGTAGATCATTCAGTTTCTCTGCACCTCACTGGGAACCTTCTAAGAAGCTACTTGCATTGCTGCACTGGGGTTAGCCAAAGGTTAAAACACTCATAAATATTTTACCTGCCTATCCAGCGGAAGAAAAAAAAAGCGCTGTATTTGTCTGGTGTGCTATGTTCACAAGAAGCAGTGGGGGAGAAAGAGTGAGGCTCAACACAGTGCATGTTTGTATGTGGAAAATGCACTAGTATGTAATTAGACAAAAAATAAAGGAACGTTTAGTTAGTTTTTCAATGAATTTCGATAAAACATGGGGACTCTCAAAGAATAGACTAAACTGAAAGTCAAAATAAGCATCATCTTTAAGTAATTTAATTTAATTTGTATGTATCTTAAAAAGTGCAATTGTTCACACTATAAAACTTGCCTATTGGCAGAGTAGTTTTAGATATGAGTTTCTCATTATCATTAAAGAGGAAAAATTGGTATTAAAGCAGAAAATTACAGTAATACCTGTGTTAAAGGGTAAGAGAGTAATGGTAATATTGTGTGTGTGTGTGCGTGCATGTGTGTGTGTAAAACACTTGCCCTCACAAGTGCTAGGGCAGCTCCAGTGAGTCACATTGCTATGTATACTTCTCATTTAACATTTACAAGCCTTCTGCTCTCCCTCTCCGTCTCTCTGCTGCCAGCACATTACCCATGCTCCACTGCTTTCCCTGCTCTCCATCTCCTGTTTGTCTTTGCTCATCACTACTTCTCTGTTTCCTTGTTATATCCAGCTTGCTCCTGTTTACTTTCATCACCTTACATTGTCTTTTCAGATGTTTTTTCTGTCTTCGCTTGATATTTCACCTTTCAATTTCATTAACTTCTTCCTTATTCTTTCACATGGCCTCATTCCTTTTCTGTCCAACATTCCTGTTTGTCTTCACGTCACTGTTTTACCTTTCATTATAATCAATCCACAGTATTTTCCCTCTCTGTTTAACTTGCCTTTAATTTAGCTCTCTTTCTCATCTCTCTTCCTTTTTTAATTATCATTATTATATAATTAATATGATATAATGTATATTTTCCTAATTACTATATATATATATATATATGTGTGTGTGTCTGTATACGCCCCACCCTGTTTTGTTGCTGATTGTTTTGTAGAAGCATATAAAACTGTTCTACAAATAGGTTCTACATATATTAAAGAATTGCCTTGCAGCTTCTACCGACAGTTTATTTTGTGTTGATACTGGTGGTATAGATAAAATAATACAAAAAGAATATAGTTCAACTTTTCAATTCCACTGCTCCCATGAGATGCTGAAATTATTCAAGTTTTAAAAAGTTCAGTCTAACCCTAATAGGCAGGCAAACAAATATTAGACGTAAAGCTTAAAGGAAAGTGTTCACATCCGTCTGTCTTGCGATCAAAGCCTCTTTGTTTTGTAATTTAATTTTATTTTCAGTGTACCCCAATGTACAAAATAAATATGTAATATGATGCTGAAAATATTATTCTAAATCTTATTCTCTATTACATATGCTAGATAGTTTGCCTCAATCTAAAAAGAACCATAACATTCTTAAGAAATAATAAAATAAAAACAAAATCTATATCCAATGGCAGACATCAATATCTATTGACATATAGTACATATATTCCACCTAAGTCTTGATGGACTGGCAACTAGTGATGAATCTGTCCAAGGTGTTTCTGGTCTCTTACCCCTTGGTAACTGGTATAGGTTCCAGGAATTCTGTGACCTTGATTTGAATGAAGCAGGTAGGATAAATAAAAAAAAATTAAAATAAGAATTACAAGATCATATGAAAGAGACTTTGCATTACCAGCCCTGCCCCTGCTCACACATATTGCTATCTTTGCTTGTCCTCAAAAGTTTAAGTTTACCCTTAATTTTTTCTTAATTTTCAAATACATTTAACACCACAGATGTATTACTCACCTTCAAGAAACAACCTTCTCTCAACAGATCATCCAACAGTGTCAAGACTTTTCTACTGCATCAATTGCTTATATCAAAACACCCATGCCATCTGGAGTCAGAAGCTACAGTAATGCACCATCACAGACAACTAACAACCAAAAGCAGACTTTAAGATCAGGAATTCGCTCAAGACCAGGGAATGCGTCAGCGATGATAGTATGACGGATACCAGTACAAAAGTTATCAGTGTTTCAGTCCTTCGATTATGACATGTATGGATCTGACTCAGATAGGCTGCAGAACTCTCAGGATTGTCAAGAATGAAAACAAAGTCTGTACAACGTTTTGTAGACGTGAACTATTTTACTGGTGTAGGTCCAACCCAGCGTGGAGAATCCAAATGCAATCTGAATTATTCTATTCCATCAACAGCCAGTACCAAGACTAAGAGTGATCCTGTCTCTGTTTTGTCAGCGACCACTCTGCAAAAACACTGTGGTAAAAATTATTTTGTGGTTTGCAGTCCATAAAAATAGAGATGAGTTCAGGCAAAGATCACCAACTCTACAGAATGTAGCAGGACACAGATATCCATAACAGGTCCATGGATCAAGTTATAAACCTCTGCGACAACTGGAAAGTGAAAACAACAATCCCGTATGTCAGATGCACCAAAACCCTGTTTTCCTTCCCCTCATGTAAAAAAAACAGGATACTCTGAGGAAACCAATGCAGCCTGTCCCAGAACAAATAAACAAAGACCTTTTTAATGTGACACAGAATAGAAACTGGAGAATCAAAGCAAGTCAGCCTGCACCACGGAAAATGATAAATCTAGACTATCAAATGACGAGGATACTCCTTCTGTAAGACCTTTTAAGAAGAAGCCCAATCTATTGATTCAAATTATATTCTTCTTTCAGGAGTTCTTCTTTGACTCCAAAACATTTCAACCCCCTTCCGTCAAGCTCCCAGCTTCTCTCCTACGATAACAGCCTCACTTTTTAACCAGTTCACTAATACATTGCAATCAGCCAAATGCAAGCAAAATGTTTTATGTTATTGACAGATATATCATTGTCTCTTTGTTTATTCATCATGACAATGGCATCATTACTGATGGTTTAAAGGTTCTCACTTAAATCAAACACAGTTTTACAAAAGGAATCATCCGACAACAACTCATTGAAATTGATGTTACCCAGAACATAGCTTAAAACCGAACATTAACCTTAAATCACAAGCAGGAAAAATGTGTGCGTTATAAGAATTTAATTGCACATGGAATATGTATTGTTAGGTAGGAAGCAACTTTTTCTGCTCTATAAGGCTCACCTGATTATAAAGCGCACCCTCAATTATGGGGTCCATTTCTATGGGATTTGCCGGTGTGGATGATGGGGATTTTTTCACAAATCGCACCCTGTATATACGTGTGTGTATGTATGTATGTATGTGTGTATATATATATATATATATATATATACATACATATGTATACTGCAGAAGTCACAGCTTTGGTGTATCAGTAATTTGGAAACCATATGGTACCTTTCCCTTCAGAATACAAAAGAAATTCCGGGACAAGACTCAACATTTTCATGCATACACAAGACACAGCTTTACTGCCATCACCATAATCATCTAATTACCATTACCACTACTTTCTAGAGCTTTCTAGTGCAATCTTATGATTATAATTACATGATATCTTTTAATTTTGTTCAGGCCTAAGAGAACAAAAACTAGGCTTCATGTTGTCATGCAAGGTCAAATTGGACAGCTGTGATGCCCACTGAGTCTTGCACGCTAACAAGCTCTAGTTGGACAGCTTATCTATCCAGTGGTAGCACAAGCTGCCAAACTGGAGCCTGGCTTCCATATTTCAGACACATATAGAGATCTGGAGACAAAATGAAGCAGAAACAAGGGGGAGGAGGCTAAATTTGGTAATTTTGTAGTATCATTAGTGCAATGAATTGCAATCAAAGGTCTTTCCTCTCTGTGTGTATGGGAGTAAATACACTGAGAAAGAACAGAAGCGAATAGAATAGAATTGTAAATGAACCTTCTCAGTTTCTTGCCAACTGGAATAGTCTCCAAAAAGAACACTATGTATGCCTGCAATATTATGAACTTCTGCTGGTACTTCTGACACGTAACATCTGTTGTGAGGTATCAACACCAATGGGAAAGTTGTTTAATGTGGTAGCACCTGCTTGAGCTTTCAAAAGTTAAAATCCCTAATTAGTTGAAAAGGAAATGGTTTAGATCTATGACAGGAAAAAAAAACAGGGAGAAAGAAGGAGAGAGCACAAACCATCCTCCTTTAATCATCATGGGGAATGTGCAGTCACGTGCAGATGAAATTAACAAGCTTGGAATGCTAATGAGCACACAGTGAGAATATTGAAAATGGAGATGTATGTGTTTCAACAAGACATGGCAGCAGGAACGTGTTCCCTGCTACACCAATGCCCTATCTGGCTGTCATATTATATGGTCAGACTGAGAATGCCGTAAAAGTGGAAAGAATAATGGAAGAGGGATTGCAATGCTTGTTAATGACATATCGTATAATGCTTGACATTTACTATTAAGGAGCAGATGCTATACTTGAAACTTTTCAGCAGTTCATTGACTGCTCCACCGGGGAAATTGAAATGTTGAATTAATTCTATGCAAATGTGCATGTCGTTCATTATGAAAAGATCATAATCTGATATTTCTCAACTCCACCAACATACTTATTGTTCAGCAGCTGCTTGTGACCGAAAAAATTGTGGTGTTCACAGGTAGCTGAAGAAACTCTGCAGAGATGCTTAAAATGAGATTGAAATAAAATAGTATAGAACAGAATACTAGAATACATAATATAGAACAGAATATTCTTGAATAGAATATGTTGCCATGGTGCCAGTCCTTGCAGCTCCGTGTGATAGGTATGTTGTTTTTGTTTTTGTACTGTCTAAGTTATTTTTCATAATTTTTAACTGCTAATACAACAATGTGGTCAGAATGGAAGCAAGAAAGGCGTATACAATGGAGGCCCTTTTACAATTCCGTTGGTTTAAATCAGGAATGCAGCACTACATTCCAGCTGAGCTGGGAAAGCCATACCGTGGCTAAGACCAAGGCTAAATAGCTACATTTCAAGTCCTTTCTACGATTGATTATCCTGGATAATTTAAACTCAGTAAAAAGCAAATGTTATGAGCTGGTGGCTCTGGTTAAGAAAGTTAGGACTTACCATGATTGCAGTCTTATGTACTTTACAGAGACATGGTTGAACAATATTCCGGACTTGCGTGAGGACTTAACCAGCTTCAACATGCTGAGAACTGATAGGGACTGCACAGCTTGTGGCCAAAAAAAAGGATGGCTGGCTGGCTCTGTTTGTTAACGACAGGTGGTGCAACTCCAATCATATCACACCAAAGGAGAGGATCTGCAGTTAGAATATAGAACTCCTGGCTGTTGCACTCAGGCCTTACCGTGTACCCAGATAATTCTCACACATCAAACACACACTGTTTTGAGAATTCAGACCAAGAACAGTGACACACTCATACTTTTATCCGGAGAACATGCCACCCTCTCCTCTCATCTTACAGCCTGTAAAACCAAGGACAATAAAACACGTGATCTGCTGTATGCCAACATCAAATCCTCACCTCTACCACCTCTTGGCAAGTCAGATCACAACCTGGTGTTTCTACAGCCACATTATAAACCTCTTGTGATGAGGCAGCCAACAACCACCTGATTAGTCAGAAGGTGGTCATCATCAGCCAGTCAGAGTATTTATTAAGACCCTCATTATTAAATCATCAATAATTTTCTGTTATACAGCAAAAAATAATTTACCTGGGGATTAATATATTATTACAATACATGAATGAGTAATATATTCTGAAATAATCCATAATTATATTATATAATATTCAGTGTACAATTAGTTAAACTTGCCAAATATTTTTTTCAATTATTCTATACCATATTTGGGTATCACTTAATTTTCTAACATATCCAACCTGGATGAGAATAATCTTAAAATCTGATCCACTGATCAAGAGCTAATGCTCTGACTGCAGCCAGAGCCTATCTGTTTTCTGGTTAAGCATCCAGCATGATGCTGTTTTTTTTCTTTTTTCTACATTGACGGATGAAGACTAGGGTGTATTTCATCCCCTAAACTGTACTGTATCCCTCTTTACAATTAATGATGTTTAAATGGCAGTGATAAGGGTCTATCATTGCTCTGTTGATATATAGTAATGTAGAAAAATTCTTTAAACATAATGTTCATACTGACTTTGCAATGACATATTGTGTTGCTGCCTTCATTTAGAAAGCCTGGGACAAAATTACAGTGTCCTAGTCTAATATGCTGCAAGAAATTTTGGATAAGCTAATCTGTGAGTGGCACACATAATGTATATTTTTATTGAAACCCATTAACAACAGTATATTAACTCTGGATGGAAAAACTATATTAAATCAAAATCTTCCTGGTAAGTTTTAACAAAGATTGGGTTTTCAAAACAAATTTGAATTCACAAACTCCCCCTGTATTTTTAACTTTCCTTTTATCAAACATGTCTGAACCGAAGCACCTGTAGACAATAAACATTCCCTTTGAAATTTAAGGTATATACTGCAAGTCATCCCACTAAGCCTAGATTTTGTTTTTCACCAACAAAAGACAATTTATTTTTTGTAGAGAACACTTATATGCCTGTGACAACTACAAACATAACATACTACAAAAACTACAAAGCAAGTAACTTTAGGAGAAACAAATCACACCTACAACAAATTTACTTGGGGTTTCATGTACCACCCTGACTTTTAAGATCTAACATCTGTCATCAAGGACAAGAACAAATAGGTTCACCTTCAAATTGTTGTTGAGTCCTCGATTTTAAACTGGTCATCTCATAGGACAGCAGAAAAGTAACTTATGACACGTTTTAACCAAAAACATAAATAATGCCAGATTAAAAGAAAAAAGGAAAAAAAAAAACATGATTAATCTGATTAGTTGCTTCGATTGCTGAGTTCCAGGTTCAGCAATCAAAGTAAGCTGGATCCCTGAATAAACTGAATGACAAGATCTTTCCATCCAGTAGATTTTTTTTTCTTCCCAAATGGCACAGGAATATTCCAAGATGACAATGCTGGGTCCATAAATTCATGTTGTTGGACACTGCATAAGCTTATCAAAAATAATACCATGACTTATATATGCCATAACAGAGGTTAAAGGTGTTGCAACAAAATATCATACGTTTTTGGCCAGGCATGTAGACATATCCATTATTTTGATTAAATTTCAGATGAAGCTAACTTTTCTTTTAATAACAGCCACAAACTCATCTATTTATGTCCATTGGAATAAATGCAATGCATGTCTCTCTACCTGTGTAGAGTGTGTGTGTGTGCCTGAGTGCGTGTGTGTGTGAGTGGGTGGGTGGGGGTTCATGCATGCTAAGCAGATATCCTCTCATTCTCCTGCGCTTTTCATGAATAAACATCTGCTCTGTCTTGAGATTAACAGCTTGCAATATGTACTGTACCAATCAAGTTGGGTGTGTATGTGTTAATACTCCATATCAAAGCTGCTTGTCAGATAGCCGTGCCTCTGCATAAAAGAAGCTTGTTCAACAAGCCCTCACTACTGTCATTCTGAAACACAGTGGCTGCTGTTTTGTGTTTGCTGACCAAAGGCTCTATAGAAATAGAATAGAATAGAAAAAGACTCTATTCATCCCCCAGTAGAGGAAGTGCAAAATATATTTACAGTAATTGTATATTAGAACAATAACAACAACAACAACAACAACAATAATGATAATAATATTAAATAAATAAATAAATAAATCTGAGACGAACATGTCAGCAATCACTGTTAAAAAGCCTTGACTGTGGGGACAAAGGACCTCCTGAACCTCTCAGTCCTGCAATGCAGTGAGATGAGCCTCTCACTGCAGCTGCTTCTCTGACCTGCCAGGATGCTGTGGAGAGGATGTTTATTGTTCTCTAAAACAGAATACAGTTTCCTCCTCATCCGTTGCTCCACCACAGCACTGAGAGGGTCTAGCCTTCTGCCAAAACAGAACTGGCCTTTTTCATCAGTTTGTCCAGGCGCCTACAGTTTTTGTCTGTAGTGCAACTCCCCCAGCAGACAACAGCATAGAACAGTGCACTGTCAATGGTAGTGTGATATAATATGCACATCATGTCACTACAGACATTGAAGGACCTGAGTCTCAGGAAGAAGAGATGGCTCTGGCCCCTCCTGTACACTGCTATGTTGGCAGACCACTCCAGTTTCTTCTCCAGCACCACCCCCAGGTATTTGCAGGTTTGAACAGTCTCTATCTCCCCTCCATCAATGCAGACTGACTGGTATGGAGTTTTAGATATCTTGAAAGTCCACCACCAGCTCCTTGGTCTTGGTAGTGTTCAAGAGCAAAAAGTTATTTTTGGTCCAGCCATTGAAGGACTCCATAAGGTCCCTGTACTCCTTCTCATGTCCACTTTGCCACAACAGCCGTATCATCAGAATACTTCTTTATGTGGCAGGACTCTGAGTTGTACCTGAAGTCTGATGTGTACAGGTGAAAAGAAAAGGAGCCAAAACAGTACCCTGTGGAGCCCCAGTACTACATTCCAGTGTTCCAGAAACACATCTCCCCATCCTGACATACTGTGGTCTGGCAGTCAGATAATCTATGATCCACAATATATATATATATATATATATATATATATATTATGTATGGCATGCCGTTCAGGAAATTAATCTTTGAATATATTGAATGAAACTCTGAATATATTGAATGAACCTTGAATATATTGAATGAAACTTGAATATATGGAATGAAACTCTGAATATATTGAATGAACCTTGAATATATTGAATGAAACTCTGAATATATGGAATGAAACTCTGAATATATTGAATGAACCTTGAATATATTGAATGAAACTCTGAATATATGGAATGAAACTCTGAATATATTGAATGAACCTTGAATATATGGAATGAAACTCTGAATATATTGAATGAACCTTGAATATATGGAATGAAACTTTGAATATATTGAATGAAACTCTGAATATATTGAATGAACCTTGAATATATGGAATGGACCTTGAATATATGGAATGAAACTTTGAATATATTGAATGAAACTTGACTGACGTCAGACTTCACGGAAGTGCCTGCAGCCATCTTGTCTAAGGTGTGGATACTGTGGCGAAAAGCGAATGACAATTAGTCAGTCCGCTCGGAATTTTGTAGGATGAATATTAAAGTATGAGAACATCATTAACACACTGGCGAATGCATGTACGGGCCAAAATCCTACAATACAATAAGAATCACCCACATCCATAGACCAATGTAGGCTGAATATTTAGTTTAGTATTGAACGTATTTGATGATCCGCGACACAGCTTTGTTCACGTTACTCACACAGCAGGTTGCGGACAGACAAATGCATTGTGCCCAAAGTGGACATTGTGTCAGGGATCATCAAATACGTTCATTACTTAACTAAATATTCAGCCTGCATTGCCGTTTTGGGCCACTCCTGAGAGGTTGAAGGCATGCTGAGGTTGGCCTGATAAACAGCTGCCTGGCCTGTTGTCGTAAGTCTGCCACGAGCGAACTTCTTCGTTAGAAGAACTGACAGGGTTATCGGGAGGATTTTGGCCCGTACATGCATTCGCCAGTGTGTTAATGATGTCCTCATTCTTTAATATTCCTCCTACGAGATTCCGAGCGGACTGACTCATTGTCATTCGCTTTTCGCCACAGTATCCACACCTTAGACAAGATGGCCGCATGAAGTCTGACGTCAGTCAAGTTTCATTCAATATATTCAAGGTTCATTCAATATATTCAGAGTTTCATTCAATATATTCAAGGTTCATTCAATATATTCAGAGTTTCATTCAATATATTCAGTTTCATTCCATATATTCAAGGTTTATTCGATATATTCAGAGTTTCATTCCATATATTCAAGGTTCATTCCATATATTCAAGGTTCATTCCATATATTCAGAGTTTCATTCCATATATTCAAGGTTCATTCCATATATTCAAGGTTCATTCAATATATTCAGGTTCATTCAATATATTCAGTTTCATTCCATATATTCAAATATTAATTTCCTGAATGGCATGCCATAATATATATATATATATATATATATATATATATATATATATATATATATGCTTCATGTCCTCTCCAGAAGTATCTCTGTTATCTTAATCTTGTTCCTCTCTACAATCACAGGTTCTTTTCTCCCTATTTTAAGTAGGTCTTCTTATCACATATGTTATATGCATGTATGCTTTATATTTTATGCTTTGTTTCTAAATGGTCTAAGGGGAAGTTTTATATCAAATTTGATATAAACCCCTAACCCTCTTTACTTCTTTCCCTCCTAATTTATTTCCCTTAAACTCAGTTTATACATTACATTAAGTAATAAATTAACAACTTTTTCTTTAATTTATCAATTTTCTTGCATGATAATATGTGATTTTATATTTTGTATATCTACTATGGATACATATATGTATTTGTATCACTACTTCAAGATAAGTATATGCTTTCACACACAAACACTGAGTCTGAGGCACCTTCCTTGCCCATCAGTCAGTGCGGTTACATGGGTGTCATCGGATCGGATTAATGGCTAAATTACATTAAGATTGAGTTATTCAGTTCATGTAGACACCTTAATCTGACAAAAAAGCGGCTCGGATCGGGTTACTCGCGATCGAATTAAGACCCCGGGATAACTCGATCCAAATGCCCACTTAACGTGCATGTAGACGACAGAGGATCGGATCGAGCGTTCTGCGCATGCTCCAGATTTTTTCCCGGGATCATCACCCGGAAGTCGAAGGAGACGATATTACTATTGCTGTCGGAAATAAATTAACAACGTGATGGAGAATGCACCATTGTGCATTGTGTTTGTGCCATAACCATGCTCATCACAAATATAGAGGGACGTAGCTTCATCTTGCTCTTCGTTCGCCATCTTTATTGAATGCCTTAGTTTTGTTGTTGTTGGTGGTGAAGACGTCAACATGAAGTGGCTCTATTAGCGAGGTTAGAGTTGCAATGATAAATGGATTTTTGCCTCAGGTGTAAAGTTGTTCCATAATGGTGCAGCCATAATGCAGTAGTCATTGCAATATTACGTAATTCTTTGTATACTCTTGGGAAATCTTTCTGAGATCTTTTTTCACGGATAGTAGGGTTATCTAAACTTATTTAAACCTTTTCCGACACTGGTTTTGATGCCCTCCTCCTTTTACCTTACATGCCTGCATTGCCAACCATGGCTAAAATAACTACTGTTCTAAGATTGCTCTAGGTATATGGGTTAAGGGATTCCTACTGGATAATCTTGCAGGTTTTGAATTTTATAATGACTAACAATGACAATGGGAAAGTGCTTTACTTGTGGGGACAGCTGATTGAGCTTTACAAAGCTCAAGTGATGTTGGGTACAAGATTCCAAATCCAGAGGAGTTGAACAGGAAGGATCTGAGGGCAAAAACAAAATAAAAAGCTTGAAAGTTTTAGTTTAAATCCTTGCTTTCCTTGATCATCATGGCAAATGTGAGCTCACGAAGAAATAAAAGGGAAGATCTGAGGACAGTAGGAAATATCAGATATGCAGCATTATGTGTTTTACTGAGACATAGCTGCAGAAATCTGTGCTGAACTGCTGTATCTCTCAGTCCAACTGTCAGACTATAGATACAGACAGGGACTGCAGAAGGAATGGGAGGGCAAAGGTGAAAGGGGTTGGAGTGCTTGTTAAAAACAGTGTAAGTTACTGACAAAGATCCTTCTGCACTCATATATTGAACTTACGATCTCGATTTCCATCCACTTAGTCTACTTGGAGAGTTCACTGTTGTGATCTACATTAAATGTGATGTCATCAGCTTAGTTGTACCCAAGCTACAAACACGCAAATGCTTTCATGGCAAACTTGAAATTTCAACTATGTCTTGCAACTTACCCACAACTTGTAAACTTATTTCAACTTCTTCATTTGATATACATTCTATCTAAAACAGTTATTCAAAGTGAAACAGTATTATTTCCCTTTGGAGTTGATGGAAGTATTATTCAAATAAGAACTAGAACATTATACAGAGAATGTATGTCTAGAATGTATGCTCATAGTGCCTTCTGTTGCTTGTTATATGTTACTGTCTACTGTTAGCGATATCTGATATCAACTGCACTTTATGTTCTAGTGTGCTGTAAGTCTCAATACAGTTATGTCTTAGTTGTATGTCAAATTTTAACTTGTGCACATTTGGAGTTAGATAAACGAAATTTCAGTCTGCTTGCAATGTGCTGTTGTAAAGCTTGATTGACAATAAAGTTCGCTTTGACCTTTGATTATTTGTAGCAGCCTGAACATGTGGATTTGTGCTCAAAGACTTGCTCTTGTTGTGTCAAATAAACCTGCCCCTGTCTGCAGTGAACATGTTACAAAATGGGGGTGACTAAAACAAAAGAGTAATGTAAGTCACAGGACTGCAGGGCACGTGCAGGAAGTGTGATAGCATTTTACATCTAGAAAACAACATGATGCTGCAGTCCAATAGTTCTAAGAAGCAGCACTGCCATAATGTGAGGCCACAAACAGACACAAATTGATATGCATCCAAGGCATCCTTATTTCTACACACATTTTATGGAATTTTTATCTATCTTATATTGTCCTTATAACTCTGCAAATACTGCAACAAGTTTGTTGCACTGATGCCATGTTTTAGGATATACATACATTCAGCCAAGAAAAAAAGGATAATTCATACTTGATACGTTTTTGAATAATCAAATTTTGAGCATGTTGAAAATATCAACATTGTAGCATTTTCTCCAGCCATCTTTAAATTAGTGTGGACCCACTGTTTATTGTAGAGGCTTTAAAGTTTGCTTTCCTTATGGGTCCCTAATGAGCAGCTTTTAGCTTGTTTTGCCCACCAGGAATCCTTCTGATTCTGATCCTTCTCTCCAAAGCGACTGCTGTTGCTTGAAGGTAAGACAAAAAGATCTCCTTAATGCTTGGGCATATTGTCAGACTCTGGAATACATTTGGGACTCATCCTACATCTCCCTAATATCAATTCTTGGTGAATAATGATATGATCATACTTAGCCTTGAAAAATAGTTTTGTCTGTTTGCGTCAAAGACAGTAAATGAAAACTTGCTGCCCAGTACAAGGCGAGGCTCTCATTGTCAATAATTTGTATATTGTTGGTCAGGAAGGTCAAGTGGGTCAGACACCCAGTGGGGACAGGGAATTCATTTCTCATCTATTAGGGATAGAGTTCATGATCTGTGAATGAACAAAGACAGAAAAGAATGGATGGGTCAGCAGGAGAGTAAAAAAACAGGGTTAAGCCAAATGAGGGTGTGTGTGAAGTTTGCTTTTGCATGAATGTTGATTTATTTGACAAAACATGTGGGTTGGACTGTTTATGTTTGCAGCAATATCATTCCTGATTGGAAGAAATGTGGTCTTGAGCACAAAATAACATGTTATAATCAGAGAAAAGACGGCATACAGTTAGCTAAGCACGTTGCCTTAGATATAAGAATTTTGTTTGTTGGTGTGTATTGTGAGATTGAAAGAAAGATTGCGTGAGTGTGTGTGCATATGTCATTGTAATACTTTGGCAAGGGTTTGAGTATGTCTATTAGTATGAGTTTTGCTAATCCAACGGCCAATATAATTGTTAATCCAATAGTCAATTCTTAAGGCTGTTGCCCGCTTTAGTGATATGGTGACTTAGTCAATACACATGTGCACACACAAAACACATATATAATACATGCTTACATTAGCCTTGGACACAAAAATGGAAAGCTTTAACAGCATCAGCAACAGAATTTTCTCTTATTTACTTTGGTGAGAGGAAAAGTGTATGTTGTTATGTAAGCATGTATGTGTGTAATGTGGAATCATGGATTTTAGGTGGATCCAATTGGTTACCGTGGTAGCAAACATTACAATAACTGTGTGACCAGAACATTAGAAAGGGGTCACATGTGTAAAGCAAAAGCAGATGCTCAGCAAACTCAGGTTTAAAATTATTTATGATAATGTAAAACTGTAAATCTAATGGCTGGGAAGCTATTCATGTTTCAAAGGAAAAATACAAAGTTTGATACAAAGTATTCTGGAAGATGTGTAAGTTAATTGCTAAATGTAAAAAGCAGAAAAATCCATTTCAACATTTAAACTGTGTAGAAGACAATCAATTTTCCAAATGCTAGACAAGATATAACAAGATTATAAAACTGTTAAAAATCTTCAGCAGTATTGGACATAATAAAAGTAATAACGTAACATTCACAAACATGTCAACAATCAACGTCCTCAAATAAATTTAAAAAACAAAAATCCCGGTTATTAAATGTGTAAAGAATTACTGTATTTGATGCCAGTACATTTCATAAATGCAAGAACAGTAAAACTACTGAAAGAGAACATTTGCTGGGCTATATTTTGTCTTTAACTGTATCTGTTACATTTTGAAATCACCATTACTTGACCCATTCCTGTTGCTGGAGTTTGCTACAAAACATTTACATGAAGGCATTGTAGCTAAATGATTTTGAGAACAGTGATTAGCATGCATTTTTGCATTTCACTAATTTTAAGAGTCATTCACTTCCTGTAACATCCATTTCCAAAATCAGCTGGATACAATTCTAGTTAACGTTTCAGTAGAGGCGAGGTGTATCTTTGATAGGTTGGTCACCTCCGCAGATCTTCTATATGACATTGGAACAAACACTGCCCTGCACAGAAAGTTGCCTCCTCAGCTTTGCTACTACAAAGATTAGCATAGTAGGCCATTCCTACCCACAGCAATAGCCATACACAAAGATTGCCTAAAATGATAAATGACAAAAGACTGTTATTTGTTTTGTACAACTGCAACAATATAATTTCCCTTTAGGGATTAACAAACTGTCTTACACTTAATTGATAATGATAATTTGAAATACAACATTTAACTGCAGCAAGATTTGACAGGACTTCTAACAGTACCCTGGCAATTTATCTTTCAAAATTTAGGTCAAGCAGCTGGGAAGTATCCTTCATACTGAAAAATCATGCTATAGGCGTACCCTGCACATTAAAAATATATCCGAAGGATGAGTGACCAAGACTTAGCATAACATATGTTCAGAGTGAGGTTGTAAACTTGTACCATCTCCTAATGCTCCAGCACCAGCCATTGGTTCATGTTGGTTGAAAAGAGAAAGAGAGATGCCTTCGCTCACACCTATGTGTCTTTGGACAGTGGGAGGAAACTGAAGCACTAACAGAAAAAACATATAGCCACAGGGAGGACTTGCAAACTCCACAAAGAAAGCCCCCAGCTTTTAAAGAATCATGATTTTATTTCTTTTTCAGCAGTTTTTCTGTTCTTTGTTTTGCTGTATCAGCTCAACAAGCTTTTAGGAACACCTTTATTCCTGAAACAAAGATTATATTCTGGCCCTAAACACTTTGAGAAGCATTGTAGCTGTATATGTCATTCACATTTTATTTGGCATAATTTTAGTATTTGTCTGTTTTGTCCCGCTGTCCAATGTTTTCCATGGACCTCTTAAAAGGACGAATTCTGATATAAAACTAGCTTTTACCCCATGTTGCATCATAATTTAATGTCGTGTTTTAGCCTAAAAATACTGGACTGAAACCAGTTTGGCATGTGTTGGCATTGCAGGGAACATGGACTCCAGTAGTGAAAAGGAATGGAGGGGCTGTTTTTGTAATATTTTAAATTTTGAGCCAAGCCATTTGACAGTAACATAGTTTCAGGAATGGCAGGGGGGTGGGCGTTTAAAATACCTCGAACAGTAGGGTTCCGTTGAAACAATTACTATAATGTACGTCAGGAGCACTTTCCTCTTCATACGGGATTTTATAACTTCGCCAATGAAGTTCAAGTCGTGCCAACTAATTCATCTGGCAAATTAGCTTTAGCATGTCTCGCAGCGTGATCCAACGCTTACAGCAATTGGAGTCAAATTGTTTTTTAGCATTTGTATGTCTAGCTTTGTGATGAATAGCTCGTCTGAAAATTGGGAAGCACCGTCTAAGCTATCAAATTAAATTGTTTTTAATCAGTTGGTGTTTTTATTGGTGGCTCAATGTGGGTTGAGTGTGCTCAAAGCTGACAACAGTCGGAGAAAAATTAGGCTTTGTAATTGAAAGTGCTGTGGTTCCATTTTGATGGTGTTTGGGTTTTTTTTCCATTGCATATTTGTTTCTTGAAGGCCATTTGAATTAGCCTGTTAGGTTTATTAGGTAAAAAATCTGACAGAGCTGGTTTGTTTAAGCTCTTAAACTTAAACTTAAAATTTATACGTAAAGCAAAGAAGGTGGAGATAGATTTAAAAAATTACATTAAAATTTTTGTTTTCAAGTGGAATTGTATATACATATAGTACAAAACCTCTATTGCTAAACACTATAAGTATCACCCGAAGCTTGAAAGGCATAGGTATGTGTCACTTTGCATTGTTGTATAAACAACCAACCATGTACTTCTTTATCTTTCTGAATGTCTTTTTTTTCAAATGCTGTAGCTTTATTGTTTCCAACTCTCTCTCTCTCTTTCAAACACAAGTTTGTCTCGTTTAAAACCATTTTGACCATACACACATAAATACACACCATCTTGACTCATATAACTACACACAAACTTTAAAGAATGAGTAAATACATTTTTTTCCTGAAAGTATTCTGTAGTAAGCTTCAGAAAAAATTAGAATTATGTGAGATCCTGTATACGCTATTTTTTCTCTCTGCTAACTACCCAAACTAAGTGGTGAGCAGGAGTAACAAATTCATTCTTTCTGGGTCATAGACTTAATGGTTTACAGTGTAAATAATAGATCATGTCCTTGTCTCCTGGCTGTCTGAATGAATTTAGATTTACTCCCAACTGATGGTAATATGATGAGGGTAAGAACTAGGCCACAGACCAATTAACACACACACGTCTGTATATTGATTGTGCCAAAATAAGAGCGCAAATTTACAACTTGTGTGTTTGATATAAAGACACACAATTACATGTTTTTCATGACTTTTCGCCTTTTAAGGTTTTATGCCCTCCTGCAGGTGTGATTTGGACAGCTCCCAAACCCCACTTTAGATAATTAACATTGAGAGTATCTACAAAGACTAAATGCATGAACTGCTGGGGAAATATATCTGATTTAGTAAGGTGTCGCTTTAAATGAGGGTAAGAATGGTATTTTGGGAGAGGTAGAACTGCTGCCTCACAGTACCAAGGTTCCTTGTCCAAACTTCAGCTGGGGTCTTCCTTTGTGGGGTGTTCATGCTTTCCCGATTCTTCCGTGGTTGACATGTTTTTTGTTACACAGACCACACACATATGTGCAAGGTTGACCGAGTGTGTGTGGTTGTCTGTCTCTCTCTATGCTACTCCTGTGATGGAATGGTAACCTGTCCAGGGTGTACCCTAGCTCTGACCTCATGACACCTGCCACAGCTGACATTCTCCCTGCTGACCCTGAAAATGATTAAACAGGTATAGAAAATAGATGGATGGACACTTATTTAAAATAATCACATCAATTGACAATTGACAAATTCAAATTCAAATCTCAGCTGCGGTATTTCTTTTGCATGTTTTTCCTGTACCCTAACCCTTGTTCATCCTCTGATTCGCTTGATAGCTGCACATGTCTGTAGTTGCAGTTCTCCCGTCATGTGGAATGAGAGAGAGAGACAGAATGTTGGAAGATGAATTTACAAATTACAAATCCTATTTCCAGAAAAGTTGTGAAGTTCTTTAAATCTATTATTTACTAGTTAATTTTGAATCTTTAACACAAGTGTACAAAGGAAATTATTTCCAGTGTCATTACTGACAAACTCCAATGCATTTCTAGACAAGGGTGTAATTATTAAATTTTTTTTTTTTAAGAAATCCTTAAGTAAAAGATAAAGGTAAGAAGAAGAAAATCCTGTTTTTCATGGAAATCTTAAATACTCAAAATAAAGGTAGATGTTCTAACTTTGGTACTCAAAAATGATCACCACAAGGGAGCAAACTTACCAGATAAGGTGTATGTCTCAATTCCTATTTTACTCTTTTTTTAAAAAATCTTATTGGATAACAGTTTTTCATCTGATTTGTTGCCTGTTGATGACTACCAATGCCTTTAATTTCAGCTGATTGATAATCTTGTTAAGTGTAGGCCAACTAACAGACAAAAATAAAACCAAACGCTAATTTAGATCTTTACAGCTGACAATGTCTGGGCGGTGACAACTTTGCTGATGATGTTACATGCAGCGTGCATGTCCTCGGTTGACAACATGCATAGAAATTCACAGACAGTAGTTCAAAATCTTTGCAGTGTTTCTGTAACATAGTACATAGGCATTAGAATTGTTCTTACAACTCAGTGAAACTAATTATATTGGCTTCCTAATAGTCCTGCTGCGTCCTTGTCATTGCCATACAATCATATGTCAGTAATCTCAAATTTCTTATTATGACCAAGGGAAGAACTAGTTTCAACTTCATACTTGTTTTTTCTCTGTTGTTCCTGCATCATAAACATTTGCCGCATACAAAGTGCAAGATTTATCAGCAGAAATGATCCCAACAGCACAACATTTAAGCCAGTAATGGTCTACATTTTCACAGAAAAATAGCTCATTATAACACATAAGAAAGACTAAATATGTGGAAAGCTACCTCTGTGGGCCACTGGTAAACTGGCATTCTAGAAAATTGGCGCAGAACAAGTGGCAGTACTGCAAGATTTTAACGCCGTCAAACTGCAACTAGTGACATTGTAGAGTTCTAGTTAAATAAAAAAAAATGATAGTTTAATTAAAAAAGTTTTCACCCAATTAAAAAAATTGTTATTGATAATAAATAACCAAATAGAAATATTATGCTATTTCTATAGCAAGATGACTATTTCCAACCATCCAAGGAAAAAATTTACTATTGCATACTCACTTTTTACTTTGACTAAGTAAATTAATTAATTAACCCTGACTCTTTTTCACTGGTACACAACATCCATAGCAGATTATCATTTCCTATCTTTTATCTAATTTCATTTAAATGTCTTCTCTTTTTTTGAGAAAACACTTTTGGAATGTTTTCAGTTATTTTGAATAAGTAAGGTTAATCGCTTTCAAGAGCCCCTTTAGAAAGATGCTGGAACATTCAGGCAGGACTAGAGTTGGGCAAACCGTTACTGCAGGAGTTTCATGTCCAAGATCAGCCGTTCTTTTCAATATGGAGGAAACTGAATGTAGAAATCGATAGCTCAACAGTTCTTACTGTCCTGTAGTTTTTATAGATAAAACTTTATTACAATTTCCATTGTTATTTCCCTTAAGTGGGTGTTCTGGTTTCTGCAGGTTTGTTTATTATTGTCTGTCAAACATGAGGATTTCTTTTTAATACATAGAAGATCTCTAACGTTGTTCCTCACAAACTGTTGAGATGAGATATTTTTTCTTTGTTTAAGAAACAAAATGTCTTCACTAATCTGCAATAACTTTTTTTCATATATGTTGTTTAAACTAGTATCCTACCTGTCTTCTGAGACAAACTGACCAATTTTAGAGACATCATCTTTTTAAATAAGGACTGGGTTATTTGCTGCTCAGAGAATTAAAAAAGCATGACGTAGACAGTGTTTTATTATACAAGCAGTTCAAGCTTAAAATGATTTCTGATCTTCCTTTATCTTCACTCCTCAAATGACTTTTGAAGAAAATTCAGTGATATTATAATCAGAAAAAAATGTATTTATTTATTTATTAACGATATTAGTGGTTGCTGCAGAGGTAATAAAGCAGAGTCAAGGTATATGGTACTGAATATGATAAATATAAAAATGTGAATAGCAGATAAATATAAGAAGTAAAATAGCAGATACAGCAATAAATAATGATGATGGATTATGGATTAAATCAGGAATTCCCAAAGTGTGGTGCGCACCTGGGGGTGTGCAAGCTGCCGCTAGGAGGTGACAAATGTAATGGCGGTGTTTTTTCCCCACACAATAAAGACGTGTAAATAAACATTTCGCTTGTAAAATTTAAAATCAAAAACTGTCATTTCAATAAATAAATAAATGAATGTAGGCTATTCGTCTTAAAATGAAGCGTTATTCTGTCCTGGCAGTTGTGTTCACTACAAAGCACTGCCAGATAGCTAACGAGAATAAAATGAAGAATGGGACTTTCTTTCCATGAAATTTTACTTGAACTGATTTCACTTCTTTTCAATCTTTCATTTTCATTCCTTTCAGATTTGTAAAACTACAAGAGACATAAAAATACAGAAAGTTACTCAGTAACATCGATGTTAAATGACATAAATGTAAACACATATAACAGATTGATGACAAATTAAGATAACAGATTAAACGATCTCATACATTACATTACTTGGTTGCTAGGCAACCAGTTAGCAATACACAAAGTGGCTAGACATGTCATACTAACACGCAAGTATTCTTACATTAAAATGAACATTTATTACTTATTATCTGTAGAAATGTTACGCTCACTGTTTCATAACTATCTCAACAAACTGACCAATAACTGACAGGCAGTGAAGGGAACGGCAAGGGAAAGGAACGGCAATCTCATACATGTAGTTTGAGAACTAGCTTCAGAAGGACTCCGCTGTCACACCCACTGCGCTGCTTTCATAACATGACAAAAAAAAACAACCACACGGGAGTCAGAACAAGAATAAGTTATCTCCTTCTTCGCACTGTGTATGTGCACCTAGCTTGTGGCCTCTTCATCATTCATTCTCGCAAATATGCTCAATTGGCTGAAATCAGAAAAAATGTGAGATGTGACATCTGAAGTCAAATTTAGTGATGAAGGAGAAGAGGAACCAAGAGAGAGGCAACAGAGGAGAGAATTGCAACGGATCCGGGAGAAGAAAATGAGCAGGAGTCAGAAAATCATGAGCCGGAGGAAACCACAAAGAAGGGCAGGAGTTGGGACCAAGGCAAAAGAGGTCACAATGTTGTGAAGACAGTTCATGTCCTGTATGATGATCAAGTGATACCAGTAGCATAAGGAGAAAGCTAAAACATTGTCAATGAATGTGTAGTAAAATGTCCGCAAGATGTTCTTACTGACAGAAAAGGAGTTCAGTTTCCTGAGTAGGTACATCCTCTGGTGGCACTTCCTCTAGATCCCTTGGAGGAGAACCTCAGTTGACAGTTGAGGATGGTGCCCAGGTATTTGTAATCATCTACTGTCTCAATCGGAGAACCATGGATCATGGTAGTGACATCCGCCACTAGCTCCTTTCAGGTGCTGGAGAAGGTCACCACCATCTCCTTAGGTTTGCTGACATACAGCTCCAGACAGGAAGAGTCATACCATTCTACTAACTGTTGCAGACATCACAGAAGGGACAGGAGAACTGTGTCGTCAGCAAACTTTACCAGGTGACAGCTGGGGTGAGATGATCTGCACTCATCAGTGTACAGAATGAAGAGCAGCGGAGAAACCACGTAGTCTTGTGGGTAGCCAGTGGAGGTGGTGAGGAGATCTGAGAGGTTATTGTTAATCCAGACTTTCTGGGTTCAGACTGGCACCGGGAACACACAGCGGTCATTTCACTGTCCCCTCTTCTCTCCAACCACAGCCACTCATTGCCTTCCAGGAGCCAATCACCCGTCATCCTCAGTAGAATCCCCAGGCTGCTACACTCTCTCTCACCCACCATAAAGAGAGTGACAGTCCATGTTGGGACTATCAACATAGCTCGTAAACAGTCAGAGCTGACCAAGAAGGATTTTAATGACCTTTTTACACTGTTGATCCTCAGTCTCCACTCATGGCCCCAGAGGACTCCAGTCCTCCTGCAGTGCGCACAACGTAGCTTTTTATTGACAATTTCAACCTGTTTTGGAATCGCTCCTCGCTGTTTAAGACTGATGGACTCCATCCGAACGCACTTGGTAGCCGTATGCTTGCGGCTAACTTACAGCACACTGTACAGTGCTCTCCACACTCCTGACTATTTACATCACACACCCCCTCCCCGTATATTCCATCTCCGCTCACCTGGTCAACACAGAGCACTGTTTACAGACTGTCATCAGACACAGACTCCCCCACTCATGCAGCCCTGCACTACGTCTCCACAGCCAACAGCTTGCGAACCTGTGTAACCTCCATCCCCTTCCGCTCTTCTCACAACCAATCAGAAAGCAAACTCACCTGAAACTGGCTCTACTCAACACCCGCTCTTTGAACAATAAAAGCCTTCCTCTGAATGAATTCATAGCAAACTACAAACTTGATTTCTACTGCCTCACTGAAACCTGGCACAAACCCCTGGACAATTTCTTGTTAAATGAGACCACACCAACTGGATTCTCTTATATGGGAAAAACCTTGTCCTGAGGGGAGGGGTGGCGGAGTTGCTGCAATCTACAACAACGACATTACAACAACTACCATTCCCACTAACACTGTTTCCATGTAATAGGGGTGGAATCATTTAGATGGTGGCTGTATGTATACTCTCTGGCTGTGGTGACAGCTAGGACAAAGTAGCCAACATTTTACTAAAAGGCAACACCACTGATTAAAAAAAAAAACTCATGTAGGTAACAACATCAATGATAAACCTTTTGCAGCATGTAATTTTATTTTCTTTTTCTTTCACAGTTAAGTCACAAATTGACTATTGCTACTGGCTACTGCTGCTGACAGATATAACTTCCTGTAACGTTGTTTGCTGCAACGGAGTGTTAAGTGTCTTAATTAAGTGTCTTTGTCACGTCTGTGGGTTTTTTGGTGTTTTTTGAATTCTCTGTTATGACTTTAGGTTTTTCATGTTTCATGTTTCCGGTTTCTGTTAAGTATTTAGTTTCTTGCCATGTTTTCCCCAGTTACTCTTGCACGTCATTAGGTTCATTAGGTCATTATATCTTTGTTTTCCCAGCTGCACCCCATCCCCAATCACCTCCCCACAGTATTTTAGTTTCCAGGTTCTCTCAGTTCTTTGCCAGATCCTCACCGTTCACTGCCATTCATGTTGTCAGGTTGGTCACGTCAAGTCATTGGTCATTTTGTTCATAGTCATAGTCATGTTTTTTCATAGTTCAAGTCATGTTTTGTTTTGTTCATTTTCATGTTCAAAGTTAAGTTTTTTTGTAATTCGGCAGTTTTTCTTTGAAAATAACTGCATCTGGGTCCTAACTCTTTGCCAAGCCACACCACAGCTACCATTGTGACAGTCTTACTGGACACATTTTTGTTATTTCATCACTGGGTTGTTGAGAGGGTGCAGTATTGTTTATTGTGTTCAGCAACTTGCACAGCCCTTTTCTGGAGACTTCTGGAAAACTGAAAGTAACTGAGTGACCCAGCTTGAGTCGAGACCTGAACCCCGTCAAGCATCTCAGAGAAGACCTGAAAATGGCTGAGCACTAATGCTTGCCATCCAAACTGGTTGTGCTTTGTGGGGGAAATTTCTGTTAACAAAGCACAGTGACACCGCATAAACGTTTCCAAAATCTATTTTCTACTTCATGAAGGAGTGTAACAGCATTCGCTGTAGCTCTAATGGAGTCTCAAATTTCATGACTCACTTATACATACAAAAACAGGGTGTTACACAAAAGAGGACAACCTGCATGGGACAGATACGTTTTTCAGTTGCCAACTTAACCTCTAAAGCCACCTCAGTTGCAAACAACTAATGTAGCCAAAGAAGCCCTCTGATAGATAAACATGTATTTATCATATAGAAAAACACAAAGTAACACACCCTTTCTCTGAACTAGAAAAACAACATCCAGCACATGCTAAAGGAGAATTAATCATTTTCCATCACAGCTTGAACATTTCTGCCAAGAAAAAAAATGGCATAAAGTTTTTCCAAGCTCTATTAATTAACTCTTATTGTTGACAAAGTGCATTAATCAAGTACAAAAAATAATGGTGAATGGTTATAAATGGGATATTTCTTTCTGTATTCAAAACGAAACACTCAAGATGGAAAAAACATGATTATATAGCTATTTTTTTAGATGATGGGTATTGTCTTATATAATATTCTTAATTGATTTAGACATCTTTAGTCTCACACAAACATCCACACCCACATACACCCATTCCCATCAGTCACTCTCAGTTTGCTGCTAGGCTTTTTTAATGGCAGAGTGTCAAATAATGCAGAGAAAGGTGCCACTGGAAGCAAGGATAACAGAAACCCAGGGCTGATCTTATCAAACACACACACACACACACACACAGTCCCTTGCCTCTCGTAACAGATAATAAACAAAGTGCAGGCTATGATTGTTCTCCAGGATCTGTGGCGCCTGTTGCCTTGCAAATGTGTGTGTATACATGCCCTGGTGTATTATGGGATATTAATGGCCATTAAAATGAATAATGAGAGGCTGATGTCACCAAGTAAAGTGAGTGAGTGGGTAGTGACTAGACAGTTTTGTCAATCTTTTTATTATTATTATTATTTTTTACATTTGACTATATATAGGTGTTCACATCACCATAACATTCATGAAAAAGTAGAAGTTGAAAAAAAGCATGTGTGTGTGGTAGATAGATGATGGAGTTTAAGACATTTAAACTCTTGACCAGAGTTTAGACCCAAATGGAAAGTGTTACCTCTTCAGTTACCTAGTTCTTGTTTAGGCACACATATGTCACTCCCAGCTCCTGTAGAATGAAGGATTTAACAAAAATTCATATGGATAGATATGTCGTCTTTCAAAGTCCTAATTGCACATAATCCAGATGCTCCACACAAATTCAGTTCTGATTGGTTGTAAGTTAGCTCAAAACAGGAAGAGCTCAAAACAACAGATCTCATAACAAAGAGGACAAAACACCAAAAACCCTCAATACAAAAGAAAGACAGACACCCAACAATTTTCATATCCCTCTGTCACAAAACAGATCATTGTCCACTTTGTCTTTTCCACAGAAGGGCAGAGATAAAATGGCAGCAAAACACTATAACATATAGACAAGCTATTGCGAAGCCCCAACTCAGACAGATTACAGATGTATGGTCAAAGTGTTAGACGAGAGGAGGGTTAGATGGGGAAGAATGATGGTGACATAATGGAGAAATTATTCATGTGGATGGAGGGATGGCTACTACCTTTGTTAGGTTTTCAATGATTACGGCCAGCTTTGTTTGTCCTGGTAATCAAATAACTATACAGCCAGTGCCATTTGTGTAATACTTGAGGAGAGCAAAACATTTTGTGAAATGCAAAGCTATGCTAATTGTGAGCTATTGAAAATTCCGAAAGCTTCTGTAATGATGTTTTTATGATTTAATTTTCCAAGACCATATTTTTGCTTATGTTGTTAATTAAGTCTAATTAAGACTGCACCACCAGCATTTGAATGCCATTTTATCTTAAGCTAAATTCCTTTAGCACACAAACAATAAAAAAATGAATTAATAAACTATATCAATAAATATCTCTCTTTGGACTAGCAAGCATTTGCTGGAGACAATGTACATAGTGAAGACACTTGTGTGCTACATCTGTAGCTAAGGAGCAGTTTTTTGCCAATCGGAAGGTCAGTGGTTTGACTCCTGGCTTACCTGGACCACATGTTGAAGTGTCCGATACACTGTGTAGCCTGTAACACTGTACAGGCTAAGACATGCTGCATGAGTGTGTGTGTGAATGGGTGAATGTGGCCTGTAGGGGAAAAAACGCTTTGAGTGGTCCACTTGACGAAAAAAGCACTATAAATATATATATGAATATAGCCCATTTACTATTTGTGCATTGTTTCTGCCTTGCTCAATTACCCATTCCTTTATGAAGGAGATGGCATTGCTGAATTAAGATTAGTAATGGGTATGTTTGTTCACATGTCCATGATTAGAAATTTTGAGATGTCAATGTAGACAGATGTCTTCTATTGGACAGTGTCTAAATGATATGAGAACTGAGACCCATGAATAATACAATGTGCAAGTTGTGAGCTTGGAGATTGGTGTCACTGTCTTTTTAACACAATCTGTAACATAGACCTTATCATGTGCATTAATTCTAACACTACACGGTGAGAGGCTGGTTGGGAAGTATGGAATTGCAAGTAAAAAAGTGTAAAAACAATGAAAAATTTTCTGAAGGTTGAGTATTGAACTAACCCTTTCTTGCATAAAGTTCTATAAATTAGTACCTTCAGATGTCCCCTCCTTTGAGGCCAAATGTATACTCCTTGATGAAAAGACTAAATGTGAAAAGTTTACAGCATAATTTAGGATTCACATATTGAGACAGAACGTTGACATCCTGACAAATCAGACTTACACTGCATCTGCATATGGAGCAGAGTAAAGAAAGTACTTGTGTCATTTCTGTTACTGTAAAACTGCAACATTTTGTACTGTGGCAATAAGAGTATTTTCACAAACTCTATTTTCATGCTTACGACATATTCTTTAAAGTAGGGATGAAAAAAAAACTTTTCAGGAAAATCTGCACAACCTTTTGTCTTTGGTAATGTCCATTCAATACACAGTTTTTCATCTAATCCATGGTTCAGTTGAATAGAAAAGTAAAACCATATAACTAACCTGTTGTAAGAAGATTAACAGATCGCTATTAAAAGTGGTTGTTCCAGATTTACATAATCCAGAGCAATGTTTGGTCTCTTGGGTAAATGTAAATATTCCATTTACCATTAAGTGTATTATTGGAGCTGCTTTACCAAATAGTTAAACCTGTTATGATGTGCGCATGTAAGGTGTGTACCTCTGAGAATGATATTATCCTAGAAAATTGCATTTGAAATTTATTTTTGTATTTTAAAAGTGAAAATGACACCTGGGAAACAACACAAATACCCATTATTATACTGCTATTGGAAAAAAAAAGCAGTTATTCATTTGGAAGAACTTCTGAATACAGAGTGGAAGCATTTAAGCCTGTTTATTTGAATTGTACAATAATTGAATTTATGTGTCACCTTGGTTTACTGGTGTGAAGCAAGTCTTTGATGAATTTCTTATATGTGGCATGAACAGACATTTAATGATATAAACTGACCTGAAAAAACAGTTGAACAGAGTCTTAAAGACGGGTTAACACAGAGAGGAAGAACTGTATGAAAGGTTACTGTGTGACCTTTATTTGGAGTTTGAAAATGAGTTTGGATTGCAACAAAATCAGGGATAAAGACAAGCGATTTATCTGGTGAATCCCAAAAGTTTATTGGATACATAGAATTAGATAGGGAAGACAGAATTTGCCACGTGTGTGATAAATGTAATGGGTATTAATATCTTGTTATTTGAACCTGGAATTATAGAGATAATACAAAAAATAACTAAATATTTAAAGCGTTATGTTTTATTGTCCTTTAATGTTTGAGGTCTGAGTCCACAAAAGTAATCTTTAAGCATGGGACTTTTTGAGAATTGTGTTTAAACTTTTTAAAAGAATTTGGATCATCTATCACAATGACTGATTGTACAAGTTGTACTCCATGTCATTTTATGTGAATGAAATCTGAATAGAATAAACTGAAATAAAGTGCCAAACCATATTCTCACCTCGGGCATCAGGATGGCTGCAGCCTGCTCCGTATACATACCACATAGTGGTAAGATTGCCACCAAGATTGTGGGTTCAAATCCTGACACCCCCCACATGAAAGCTACTACCTCCAGTAGGGGTCCTTAGGCAAGACCCCCTCCTGCCTACCTGGGATATGAGTGTAAGTCGCTTTGTGTAAAAGCCTCTGCCAAATGCATAAACATATATGTATATATATATACATATATGTTTATGCATTTGGCATTATCTGCATTATCTGGATTGCCAGGTTATTTTTAATGTTATTTGTAATTCTGTTTGCTTGACGTCACATAAACTGAAACTGGATGTGCTATAAGTGAGGAGAGAGGGACAAGCACAAGAAAGAACTGATTTGCCATCTCCTGACTTTTCTATCCAAAGCCTAAAAAAAGGTTTTCTATGTCTTTCTTCCTATGGTTTCCAAACTACATACACACACACATGCAGAAAAATGCCCACACACACAGACTACAGCAGGAAAACACTTCTACTGATTTCTGAAAGACTTGACCTAACCTCTGGGACATACAGGTCTGCTGAGCACACACACAGCCCTTAAAAGGAACAACTTAACCTCAGAGAGTTGATCCTTGCTAAAACCTACTGAAATATGAAAGACCTGGAGGGTGGAGGAGGGTAGAGGTTTGAAGATAGGAAAGAGGGGGGAGAAGATGCAGATGGAGTGAGTGAATATTAGATGGGAAAGACGAGGTCATTGAAAGGTCTGAGACTTGTGCTGTGTCAGTACCTTTATATACTGGGAGACCTACTGTTGCAAAACATACTCTGCCTGGGCTGGAGAGACAGTTGACCTAAGTTCAATCAGAAGGGATTGTTTGAGGTAAAAAAAAACATATTGACATATATTTTAAATAATTTTAGTGATTAGACATGTAATCAATCAATCATTCAATCAAACTTTATTTATAAAGCACTTTTCATACATTAAAAATGTTGCACAAAGTGCTATACATGTTTAAAAGCAGCCCCCATCCCCACCCTGCCCCAATCCAGCACATACAAACGAACAGACATATGCAGAGACACATGCACACACACGGAGACACATGCCATGTCGTCAGAATCGTTTCAAATTGCATGCGAAACTACCAACTGAACGTGTCACTTGCGCGTGCTTTGACGCCTGTGCAGCAAACCACGCCTGACGTGTAAGTCGTAGTTTATGCTTCAAAGTCATTTCGACGACGTTTACATGTCCCCTCAGAACGTAATTTCGGGCAGTTGCCTTTTCCGGTCTTAATGGCTGTATACGGCGAAGAAGCTCTGTTCATCCAGGTTGTAAATTCACAACCAGTGTTGTAAATTCACCCGTTCCCAGCCTCGGCCGGTTGTACAGACCACCACGTCTTCTCTGTCACCTGTGCTTCAACATTTGCAATTTAATCATTTGTTCTTCAATATCGATTAGCTCCAGCTGCAAATACAGCTGCTCCACCTCGGTTGCCATCGTTTACTGTTGTTAACTGTGACTGGAAGAAAAAGCAAAGATTCGGCTATAACCCCTGAAACCACACAAACACACAGCCACACTCCCCTACCGGCATGGTGGTGAACTGCAGACCAACGTGTTTCTCGACACAGAACTTCAAATGCTCAATGACGACCAATCACAGCCCTTACAGCCTGCGTCTATGCGACGTGTCGTTAGAATTTTTTGGGGGTGTACGTCAGGCTATGGCGGAGGGGTCAACGTCGACGACGTAGCTAGTAGCTTAGTAGTTGAAATAACGTTAAAGCACACACTACGACTAACAAAATAATCATGCGTGCACACACACGTTGCTGCGTATCTCTATGGTTGTTTTGACATCGATATCTCCTCATACACATGCACACACATGCAGAGACAGGTGCACACATACAAATAAAATTAACTTCGAAACGTGTGGCTGAATACAGAGGAGCCAGGTTAGGAAACACCATTACAGGAGGCCATCTGTATTGGGTGCTGATCATGACCCACAACCAGGACGCCTCCACCCACCAAGCTATAGGCCAGGTGGGGGGGTCAGCAGCAGTGCTCCACTGCTGTGGAGCCGATGTTCACCATGAGTCAGACACACCCCATAGATAGATAGATAGATAGATAGATAGATAGATAGATAGATAGATAGATAGATAGATAGATAGATAGATAGATAGATAGATAGATAGATAGATAGATAGATAGATAGATAGATAGATAGATAGATAGATAGATAGATACTTGGACCTTTGAAAGTATTGTGAAAAGACATATACTAACAGCACAGCTGTTCTGGAAAACTGCAGATGTAAAATTTTCCAACTTTGATCCTTTGTGGAAAAAGTGTCAGTTTCGCTTATCTACTCACTGTGTCGGGGATACAGTCGGAGCTAGCTTAGTTATTAGCTTTAATAGATATCTACAGAAAGTAGACTCTCTGTGTGAAGTTAGCCGACTGTCAGAGAAAGGAATAAATAAACTGTGCTCCAGGGGGGCGTGAGGATGAAGTGGTCCCAGTAGAGTGCCTGTGTAGAAATCCCTCTATAGCCGCAAGTAGCCACATAACAGCAGCTATGAGCTAACAGAGCTATAGTACACGTTCGTTCATTCATTCTTCTTAAAGTATTGGTGAAATAAAGACAGATAATGCCTTATTTAGAGGCTGCATCGTCCCTGCCCTGTTCACTCCGTAATATGGATATAAGCCGATCGCAACTTATCTAAATAGCTTCTGATGGACGCCGACTTTCGCCAATCTGTTCTCGTTGAGTAAATGAACGTATTTCATGCCAGAAATAAGGTCTAGGTTTAAAATTCCGGAGTTCCCTTTTAAGGAGGAGACGCACAAAAGCCAACAAACCACACACAATGCAGTAACTTTCAATATCACAAAAATAAAGGCAAGTGGAATAATAACTATTTACTCTGTTACATAAGCACTCGTGCAAACTCATCTTTCTTTGAAAAATTCTTAGCTGTACACCTGCAGCAGTTCCAGCAGGCTTTGTGCTACTGTTGTATTAGAGTTGGAGATATATAGTGGCAAGTGGCACACAATATTTATTATAAAGCTTTCAAGAATAAACTGAAATTAGCAGGTCTTATCCTCTCTCCAAGATAAGTGTGGAGTAAAGGAACATACTGTCCCCTGGAGAGTTCAGCCAAGAAAGAGAGGTTTCTCTGTGCAGCTGAATGTGTGGCAACCTGGAAGGTAAGCTGCTGCGAATTAACTGACTTTCAGAGTAAAAGTCCAGTTGAACACACATATTAATTACCTCAAGTTGTAGTGTCACCAGCGACTGCAAAAGTGTTTTCTTTGTTTTCTTCTGAGTTTTCTTTCTTCATAAGATAAAATAGAGACCATACGCCTTTGTTATTTGTGTTGGCGACAGTTCAGTACTTTGATAGGTAGACCTCGCCTTTTAAAAGATAACTTCATATATACAATCCTGCCCTTGCACTTGTTTTTTTCTTTGGTGACTTGCATTCTTCTCTGAATATATATAATATGTTTGGTTTCTGGGTCTTAGGTTGAGCATATTTTCCAGGAAGCCCGAGGCAGGGTCTGGTTCAGCTGTGCTCGTCAAGGCGCCTTCTTAAGGATATGCAGGAGCATATTGTTTTCACTGCTACAGTGGTAATTCTGTGCTTCTCTCTCTAAATAAAACCTTACTTGTATTTACCTGTGTTCCAAGTGTCTGTTCCTCCATTGCCACCAAGCTTATGTTTATTCTTATTTGGCAAAGCAACTTACACTCGTATCCAAGGTAGGCAGGTAGCATAAGGGGGTCTTGACTGAGGTAGTACCCTAAGCCCTAATGAAGGTCGTACCTTTCATGCAGGGGATCAGGATTTGAACCCCGGTTACACTATCCAGTGGACTGGAGGAGAGAATTCATCACGTGAAGGCAAATTGCTGCCTGCCCAATGCAGCCAAAAGAACCCACTGGTAGAGGCAAGATTGCTGGTGGGCCGAACTCAGAATGAAACTCCTCCTCATTTTACACTACCCGTGACCATCCGACTTGGTAACACAACCTGAGAACTTCTCGCCCTTGTAGATTCTGGAGCGGAACAGAACCTGTTGTGGCTTTCCAGCTTCTTCTACCACTGGAACCTCTGCCTTCACCCATCATGGTCTCAGCTCTGGATGGAGTTATCTTAACTGCCATTAGTCATAAAACCAGACCCATCACTTTAATTGTTTCAGGAAACCACTGCAAATGAATTGAGTTCCTCCTGTTCCCCATTTCTAGCGATAGTACTTCATAACCCACACATTCTCTGGTTGGATTGAAAGCTGGAGCCTATTCTGCCTCAGGTCAGCCATTCAGTCACTCCCCATCTGAGATTACAACCCATCCGGTAGATTTGTCTTTGGTTCCCTCTGAATATCACAACCATGGTACAGTTTTCAGTAAGGACAGGGCATTGTCTTTACCTCCTCACTGCTCTATGACTGCGCCAAAGACCTTCTGCCTGGAGTTCCCTAATCTGTCTCGCCCTGAGTGAGAGACCATGGAACGTTACATCAGTCCTTAGCAGTGGGGATTGTCAGATCATCCTCCTCCCCAGTAGGAGCAGAGTTTTTCTTTGTGCAGAAAAAAGACAAAACCCCACCTGGACTCTTAGTCATCCGTAGTAAGTAAAAACCCTCTCAGTTATCCGTTCACCTTCCTTTAAATAAACCTTGTCTTTTATTCTAATCTCCCAGTGTCTGTGTCTGCTCTTGAGTCCAATTTGTGAGACAGCCGGGCTTTCACCGTGACACACAATAATACAAATTTGCAAAAGCTTGTTGTTATTCAAAATTTAAAGAGCTGGAAAAACGAGATGCTCAAAGATGCTTGGCATGGATATATTCTCTTTTAACTACTTTCCAAGTAGGCTACTATGTGAGAATATAGTGTGGTGATACTTGCTTGAATTCAAGTAATTGGCTTTTGTGGATGTAATTTCAAAAGAGACAGCATGTTCTGATTTGACCAGATAGCTTAATTTATTTAAATTCTGGCTGTTTCCTTTATTGTCTGAAATTTTTTTTCTGGTTCCTCAAAATGTGGCAGCCGAGCTTTTTAACTATATTCCACTAAATGGCCTTATCCAGTTAAATGAGATGATATGTTAAGTGAGTGTGAGGGAGAACAGAAATTGATATGGAAAATTCATCTGTAACAGGCATCAATTCAATGAAGTTCATTGGAAATGCACTCTGGGACCACAGTATGTTAAATCTGGCAGTTACCCAAGGAAACATAGGATGGGATGGAAAAATGGATAGACTAAATGACAAAATCAAAAAAGAGAGACATCAAAAAATAAAATGAAGAGTAAAATTAATCAAAACAAGTCATATTTTTTTACACTATATTTGCTGCATTCACCAATAAAAGCATCTTCTGGAGACCTTTCAAAGTGACTTAACCTCAGAGAGCTTACTCTTGCTAAAAACTACTAAAATATGAACGACTTGTTTTGAGGGAGTGAAAGGAAACATAAAAAGGGTAAGAGAGAAGCAAGTGAGCATTAGACTTTGAGAACTGGGGTCACAGAAAGGTCTGGAATATGTAATGTGTCAGAGCTGCTGCAAAACCAGCTCAGCTAACAACAATACAAAACTTAATAAGAACTAATTCAATTTAACAATTTTTAATTCATATTGGCAGACAGAGTTTATGTAAGTCATGTGTATCCTCCTTTGTTTGCCTATCTGTGTTTTCCAATATTTCCTGATGTACAAATGATATGCTCATATGTCTCGGCAAGTGTGTTTGGGTGTTTTTTAATCTATTCTGTTCTGTAAGTGTGTTGAGAAAGTCTGTTCTCTGCTAATCTGTAGAATACTTTTATATGTGCGTTTGTGTATTTGTGCTTTAGAACCTACATATTTCTGAGTGTAAATGGTAATGCTCCCGGCTGGGGCCTTCTTGTGTGGAGTTTGCATGTCCTCCCTGTGTATGTATGGGTTCTCTCCGGGTACTCCCACCTTCCTAAATTGGTGACTCTAAATTGACCCTAGGAGCGAGTGTGAGCATGCATGGTTGTTCATCTTGTTTGTCTCTGTGTGGCCCTATGATGGACTGGCGAGCTGTCCAGGGTGTACCCTGCCTCTCGCTTCTATGCTTTTTGCACATCTTTGGTGCTGGTATGATCATACATCGACTATCATGACAGTTGAAGTTTGCAAAAGGAGGTTGAAACAATGGGCAAAGTCTTATTTTTTTGTGTGTTATATGCTTTAGCATGTGTGGAATAGTGTAATTTTATTGCATGAGCTCTTGAGACTGCATTTGAACCTGAAAGTGCTCCAACCTTTTGCACATCTTAATCTCTTGAAAGCCCTTCAGTGACAATCACCGCACCATCAACAAGTACCTTATTATTTTTAAGAGGGTTTTGACTGAAAGGTCACTTATTGGTTCCACGTGCGAATTTTCATGTTTGTTTCTTTTTTTGCTCTTTCTATGTTCTTTTTGGCTAGTTTTGAAGCAAATATATTTGTAAATAATTGCAGTTCATGCTTTAATTCGTATGTGAGGTTGGACAAATTGTGTGTGTGTGTGTACCCTGTTCTTGGAAAAAAAGAAAAGAAAAAACAATGGCAAAAATTTTCTGTGTCTTATAAAGAAAGCAAGACCCAAGCATTGTTGTTAAAATGGGACAAAGAGTTTCAGGGGAATTTGCCATTTACAGTGAGATACTTGAACAGCTCCCCAACGTGGCCCTGAAGCACGAAGTCCCCTGGGACATTAAAGCTGTGTTTCTCGTGGAAGATTTATGACTGTTTATGTTTGGCTTGGTATTTAAACAAAACAAATGATAAATACTGAAGTAATACATTAAAAGTAGGCTGGAGTAACAATAGGACATGTAAGAGGTTTAGATATCCAAGGAATAGAATGCACTTAAGGAAAAATGTATACAAAAATCCACTGTAAAACTAACGTTTGATGTAATTTCCCCTCTAGTTTTGCTTGTGTCTAACAAGACTCTGGGGGTAAAGCAAAGTGCCATCAATGGAAATTGTTGTCAAGAGAAGCACTGTTTGGATGTATCTTCAACACACTGAACAACAAAAATTGCAATGATCAAGACCTAGTCTTCACTTTCCAAAGAGTTTCAAACTTTTTAATTTTACATCTGTTGCTCTGAGAAAGTTGGGGTGATACTATTCAAGGGAATTGTCAAGATTACTTCCTGTGCACAACCCACTTTCCCATCTCATTTACTAGTCAGTCAACTGTGGCAGCCAATAACTGTAAACTGTCAGCCAAGGCTTGCAAAGGAAGCAAGAAGATGGACCAAGCCACCATGCTGATATAATATACGGTGCATTGTGAAAACGTTGATATTTAAAACCCTTTTTTCTCTCTACTGTTCTCTTACACATGAATTAAAAATAATCACTGGTACACAGGTGAAACCACGTGGGATACAACATTGATTTTAAATATGAATAAAATCTAATGTCAGTATCAAGAACCTGTACTTTGAAGCAGGTTTAACATATCCAAGATATATTTTGGTTGTCTGGCTTAACCATTTTTAATTCAATTCAATTCAATTCAATTCAATTTTAGTAATCTAGACTGAGCTAACTGGTAACATATTGCTGGTTATGAACTCACTAAGTAAATACAGATTTCCCTTGTGCATTTATAGAATAGAATAGAAAATAGAAAAACATTTATTCATTGCTCGTGGGGGAAATTCAAATAAAACTTTAAAATAACATGTATGCACATTCATGTAAATATTACACTGATTGCATAAGATGACCAACCATAATCATGGATCTTGAACTGCACATTTCTATTAGACAGTAAACTATGATACTAAACTGAGAATTTAAAATCTAAAGAGGACTGAAAGAAACACATCTACTGCAATAAAAGCAAAGATAAATACAATAGCAGGCAATGTGAATTCATGAATCGATAAGCCTATCAATAGCACTATCGCGCTGCAGCGGCACGCGATGGCGTCATCCCAGCCCCCAATACAACAACACAGCAGCTTTGAACTAACAGTGCAACATCACACGTTCATTAATTTGTTCGTCTTAAAGTATTGGTGAAAAAAGACAAATAATGCCTTATTTAGAGGCTGTATTGTCTATGCCCCGTTCAATCCCGTTATATGGATATACACGGATTTCAAGTGATCTAAATACCGTCCAAAAGATGTCGACTTTCACCAAACTGTTCTCGGTGAGTAGATGAACTTATTTCATGCCAGAAATAAGGTCCAGGTTTAAAAAAAAAACTAACTTCCCCTTTAGGTAGTCCCTGAGGGATTTTATTGTTGGAATTGAGGGTGTTAGTAGATTTTACATGAGCTGTAGTTTTGGGGCTGGCATAACAGGTGATGCTAGTGAGCTTCTTTTTTTTTACCCCAAGCATTCAGATAACCCCGGAAATATGGAATATTCACATTCCCTCACAATGAATATGCAAAATTGACTGCATTTTTTAGCATGTATGGGCCACCCAAAAATGTGATTCTTATACTGGAATAAGAATAATACAATAGGCTTTGCATCGCCTAACACTGAGACAATTTCCCTTCAAGGAACATTAGAGACGTTTGTGAACCATAAAACGATGTGCTTTTGACTGGTTTTGATACTTGCACGGACTTGAAACTGCGCTGGAGTGCCTGGGCCTGAGATACCTCCCTTTACAACATTGGTGTACTGCCTGGCACAACACCATTTTGGTTTATGTCTCACAGGAAAGGAGGATCCAAATTTC
This sequence comes from Leuresthes tenuis, assembly GCF_036924035.1. Taxonomy (NCBI): domain Eukaryota; kingdom Metazoa; phylum Chordata; class Actinopteri; order Atheriniformes; family Atherinopsidae; genus Leuresthes; species Leuresthes tenuis. Next base: position 37,237,317 of record NW_027325358.1, on the reverse strand, counting down.
TGACCAACCGAGCGAAAAAGCTGAACTGAATGAAACCAAAGCAAAAGACATCAATGAACTTACAAACAAACGATGGCGGAAGACAATCTGTGAACTGGCAAACCAAGAAGAATATATACTGAGGAAGTGATTTCACAATGAGCACTAGGTGAGGCAATTAGCAACAGAAACCAGGTGTGACAAGGAGGTAAACTGCAACTGAAAACACAAGGGAATGAAACTCTATAAAATCAAACAGGAGCCAAGGAAATAAAAGAGCAAAAGGTAAACCAAGAAACCAAAAGACACATATAGACCATGATAATTGTAACACATAACGCACCATCAACTAGATAACAACACACTTTTGCAAAAAGAAATAATGAAAAAGAAGTAAGTAAGACATTTTCACCAAAAGTAAAGTTGGGGGTTAAAAAGAAGCTATAAAATGAAGTGAGGAAGAACAGGTAATGTGTTGTGGACAGGAATATGCATGAGATAGATTGTATTGCAGGAGAGAGCTCAGAGAAAAAGTAAAATGAGAGATTTAATTTTTGATTTCATATTTAATGGAATATTAAGATTTACTGTGATTCTTGTTCAACTTGTTCTTGTTCCACTCTTCCTTCTATTCCAGTTCTATTCAAACGTTGAAATGTGTAGCGGATGTAGATTAATTAAAATTCATGTTGATATAACCAGATATCTGATAAGAATACATCCATTTTATGATCACCAATAAGATTGTTTGAAAATAAAGATTTAGTAATTAATAATTTAGTATATAGTAATTTAGATTTTATGTCCCATAGTCTATATAGTTTATGTCCCAAGAGACCATAACCATTGTCTTTGGAGCTGAAGCTCACTGTGAGACTGAATAATTGCTCTGATGAAATTTTGATGGCCCTGATACACTGTCATCCTATCCAAGATGTACCATGCCTGCTGGAAATTGGGATTGTCCCCCACCAACCTTGAATTGGATAAAGCAGGTATGGAAAACGAATAAAGAAAATTTTGAGACATTAACCAGACTGTTTACTTTTCTTTTTCCGAGAGAATAGAAAATCATTTGGTATGAAAATTTTGTTTTCAATGAATTGATAGACTAAACTGATTGTCCAGGTCCAGTAGAATAAGTATTGCAGTGTAGCATAGACATGACAGACATAAATTAACTGTAGAACTTGAACAGTTCAGGTTTGGTACCTTCAGACTCTGTGTGAACAGATATTTTATCTGAAACTTTTCTTTTCAACAAATATTTTTGTTTGTGTTTCGGCTTGACAGAAAGAACATTTCTATTTTTGAAATCACCATTGCACATTGTATTATTCATTAATTGAGCTGTCAATCTTAATCATAGACACCAATACTGTTTTCAATGCCAAAGTCTGTCTAGTGGTGTAGCTTGTGTTGTGATAAATCAAAATCTAATATTCCTTTTGAAGAAGGCGGCTTGTTATCAGCACACAGTTCAAAAGGCAGCATCCTTGATAATACACATAGCTACTATCGTGAATGTTAAAAGATATTTACATGTTTTGGTGAAAGCCACCTTGATATCTAGATTAAACAGTTTTCTGTGTAACATGAGACATTATTTTCCAATGCCAAAACCAATCTTCAACAACATGATTTTGTATTAAGAAAAAGAAAAGAAGAAAGGAAATTAAGATAACAAAGAACACTCTTCGACCTTAAAATGTTTTCAGAGCAGCGAAAGACCCATATCACCCAAATATTAGAGAACACTCAAAGAAGTGCAGCAACTCACAAATAAAAGAGGGGGCTTGTGCTTCACTTCATCCAAACTAACTTGTATACTATCCTAAAGGATTTTTTTGGCACTACTTGCCTTCATTGGAAAGTTGCCAAGGGTCCCGACATGGGACGTAAACCAGGGATGGCTGCGTTGAGAAGCTCAAGTCTGTTGAACTAATTGGCGCCCAGTTCATCTTCTTTTTGATCCATCTCCTTTGCTTTAAGTTTTCACCATATGCTTTTATTTTACAATTGAGGTGTGACACAATTGAGGTGTGACAAAAAAAAGACATACCTCCAAACGCTTTTCGATTTGATGCCAAAGGTGCCTATAATTACTCTAGCCACCTAGCCAGTCTATAGAATGGTTAGGAAAACATTTCCTATGTCCCACACATTTACATATTATTAACTGTACGTTAGGAATGTGGCAGCCAGGAGTGGCCTCCTGTCACTGAAATGTTTTAAGTAATATGTTAATAGAAGCATCTCGACATCCTAGTGCAGTGTTTGCAGGTAGCAACTTTGTGACTGCTAGTAATTTCAGTACTTGTAGTTGTAAACTATACTTTTTTTTTAATTATTTTCATTGATTTTTATGCAAGACAAAAGCACTTGGAATCAAATAATACAAAACCTGTTTCTGCAGTGTCCCATGTTTTATAAATGTCTGATTAAAGATAATAAACATTGAAAACTTGAACAAAGCAAAGGGCTAAAAGAGGAAGTTGAAAAGATGTAGAAAGTGAATGCAACAGTGGAGTCACTGATGAATGGAGAACTCGGGGTTGTGACCTCCAAACTGGGACAGTAGCTCCAGCAGATTTTAAGAACAACATAAGTGATCTCTGTTCAGAAGGGCACAGTTCTAGGAATAGCTTAATTACTGTGTAGAACCCTCAGGGACCCAGCTTTTGGTAGAGGAAACAGCCCAGAAATGTGGCCATGCATATGGGAGATGTGTTTGGAATTTCTGATCTTTCATCTTTTGAAATTATGCCATATCTACTAAATAATAATAGTGGTCAACCTATGTCAAGCCACAGTTTAGTGAGGTTAGTCATTTGCATCAGCTGAACACAAGCAGCACAGTGGCCAGGATTACGGTACAGTGACCGCATATTCTCAGATAGAGGAAGGAGGAAAAAATTGGCTGTCGTCTCCCCATCTTGGAACAAATCTACGCCTTCTGCTGTCACAAAAAAGCAATAGACACTACACAAGACCCATCACACACAGGTCACTGTTTCCTCCAGCCTTAGGCAATCAGACACGAAATACAGAGCAATGAAAGCTAAGACAAACTGGTTAAAAAACAGCTTTTATCCAGAAGCAATAATGGCACTCAACTCAAAATAGCACTGCTCCTTATTTTCTCCATTCGCAAATGTGAAGTATGTCCTGGAAATGTGCTCAAGCACAAAAGTTTGTGTTACTTTTTACTGTTTTTTTTTTATTTTTGTCTCACTACACCTTTATCTTTTTGCTTTTTATGCAAGGCAAGTTTATTTGTATAGTACTATTCAACGACAAGGTGATTCAAAGTGCTTTACAGAGACATTAAAACAGTAAAAATAAAAAGCATGATTTAAAATTTAAACAAAAAAGAAAGACATAAGAACAATAGATAAAATCAGAGCAATAAAGATAAGATTCAAAAGGAATTTAATAAAATTATATATATGAAAGATAAGATCAAATAAACTGTAATAAAAATGATAAAAATGTAAATAATGATAACATCAGTAGTTAAAATATGATTCCGTTTTGAAACTCAAGCTCATTTGGAGCTTCATTTAAATGCAGCTGAAAATAGATGTGTCTTCAACCTGGACTTAAATACACTGAGTGTTTCAGCTGATCTGAGGCTTTCTGGGAGTTTGTTCCAGACATGTGGAGCATAGAAGCTGAATGCAGCTTCTCCATGTCTGGTTCTGACTCTGGGAACTGATAAAAAACTGGATCCAGATGACCTGAGGGGTCTGGGAGGTTCACACTGGGTCAGGAGGGCACTGATGTATTTTGGTAAAGAAAGTGACAATGACAATAAAGATTTCTCTCATATTATTTGTCATTTACTGCTTATGTTTAACATATGCCACCAAATGAATAGTAGTACAACATTAGAAATATTTTAATCTTGGCACTGCTGGAATTTTCAAAAGCAACAATTATTTTGTCAAAAGGACAAACAAGCTCAGAAACCTGAGGTAAAGACAGAGATTATAATGTGTCTGGTGACTGCTATGAAATGTGTCATTTTCAGCTTGCTGGCAAGCAACATGTTGAATCACTTTAACGTCTTCAATTTTCATTTGAAGAAGAAAAGTAAATCAAGATTTTTTTAAGAAGATGACATTGAAGCACAACCTGAATTTGCACAAAAAATTACTCCTGTATTGAATGGCTTTTGTAGCTTAAATACACAAAGACCTAAAAGACCTAAAACTAAAAATATTACCTTTCTGAGAATGACAATAATGATTTATGTGAAACCTGATTGCTGAGAGGAAAGGTATGATTTGCTTGCATCTAAACAATTAACGTAAATATAGTAAGTTATTATAGTTTTTTATATTAATATTTTCGGACCAGCTTTGCCTCCGCCTCTGCAGCAGCTTCTACAGTCTGGCCTCCTCTGCCCAGCTGCACCGCCGCCTCTGCAACTGTTCCTTCAAAAATACCATCTCACAGTAACTGCACCCTCACCCGCATATCTGTGCCTGACACCAGCATAACTTCTGCCGCCATCCCTTCGCTACAACCTGGGCAGCTCCCTGGAGGTGGGAGCTGAGCTTCGGTCAGGGAGTGCTGCAGGCCCAGATGGAGTCTGTCCAAGGCTTCTGAGAGACTGTGCTGGTCAACTAGCAGTCCCTCTTCATAGGCTCTTCAATATGAGCCTTCAGATGAAAAAAGTCCCGGTGCTGTGGAAAACTTCTCTTCTTCTCATACCGGTGCCCAAATTAGGGTAACCGGAGCTGAATGACTACAGACCGGTGACTTTGACATCTTATATCAGGGGTGCTCACAATTTTTCAGCATGCGAGCTACTTATAAAATGACCAAGGCAAAATGATCTACCTACTATAGAAATGCAAATTTATTTATAAATATATTGAGGATTTTTTGTACAATGTATGTTGATGTACCTTGCAGAACCGCATGAGCCAATCTTGCACAACACAATTAACTATGCACATTTTTTGTCATTGCCTGAGTTTACTCTGATGACTTGCACTGGATTGAATCAGCCAGGGATGCGTAGTCCGGACAGTAGCTGCTGACAGACAGCCTCAAGCACACTTCCAAATGATCGACAGTCATGGTTGAGCGGTACTTGGACTTAATGATCTTCATGTGAGAAAAGGCTGACTCACATAAATAAGTGGAGCCGAATAACATTTCCTCATGTTGGGGTACTTTACCTCTGAGTAAGTTCCAGAACTGTCCATGAGCTCTGGACTTCAGCTCAATGTCGGCTTGCAGTGTCAAAATCTCATCCTCCACTCCAGAAGAGTTCAGGTGAAACAGTGTTGCAATTTTTGATGCGAGTAAATCCACCTCGGCATCATCCCGAAAAGGATAGCACATGAATGTAGCGACTGGCTCAAGCAAAGAAAAGTCTTGAAAGCGTTTGTCAAACTCTGACAGAAGATTGTCAATCTGCTCTGTGTAGCGTGCACTATCAAGTTTCACACAGGCCTTCCCTTGCATCTCCAGCTCTGACGCCAGTTTCTGGAAGTTTGCCAAATCATGGCGCTGCAGCTTTGAGAAGAGATGTCCCATCTTTCGTTTGAAAGCATTAACTGAGCTGATCGTATTGATCACTGTTTTGTCTTTTCCTTGCAGCTCCAGATTGAGGTCATTCAACATGTTTGTCAAATCGGTTAAAAATGCCAAGTCTAACAGCCACTGACCGTCACTTAGTTGCTTGTATTCTGCATGGCCAGCTACACGGAAAAACTCCTTAATCTCCGGACAGAGCTCTCGAAATCTTTGCAGGAATTTGCCTCGACTAAGCCATCTCACGTCAGTGTGCAGCAACAACTCAGAGTGGTCGCAGTTAGCCTTCTCCAGATGTGCACGGAATAACCGTCTTTGAAGAGCTCTGGCACGAATAGAGCAGGCGATCTTCGTTGTCACATCCATAATCTCTTTCATGTTGAGCATTTTAGCTCATAACGCTTGTTGGTGGATTATGCAATGGTAATTCAAGAAGTCCGGGAAAGCATCGTCCTGCCTGCACTTGGCAATAAATCCATTCAAGCGGCCAACCATTGCAGGTGCGCCATCCGTGGTGATAGACACATGAAGTTTTTGAACGACTGAAATATGTCCTCTCCTCGCGTCTGTTCTTTCATGGACTGTTAGTAGCTCCCCTTTTGCAGTGATATCAGAAAACACCATACGAATGAAAATGCACATCTGTGTTGTGTCACTCACGTCCGTAGACTCGTCCAACTGCAGTGAGAAACACTCACAGTCTGCGATGTCTTTCCAAAGTTGCCCGGTCAAATCCTCCGCCATGGCTTCACAACGCCGTGTAACTGTACTCCTTGACAGCTGGAGATACTATTTCTGTCTTGTTTTTAAAGTCTCGAAACAATGCGTCAGCTGCTTCAACGAATGCCTCCTTTACCATTTATCCGTCTTGGAAGGATTTCTTGTTTTTAACGATGAGATGACTCACCCGGAACGATGCTTCGGTGGCGGCTTTCGCTTTTGAAGTAAGTTGTGTGAAAAATGACTGCTGTCCTGACAACTGGCTTTTTAATTCCTTCACCTTTCTCTTCCTCAGCTCGCTTTTCGGCGGGAAGTCTTTTCTTATTTTCCATGAAACGTCCAAAAATGCCTCTCCACATTTCCCTTCTTTGGTATTGATGGTAGAGTGGCAGATGAGGCAAAGGCACTTCGAAAATGTCATCGTGAAAAAAAACTCCTCCCATTACGTATGAAAGGGATACGTTTTTGTCTTCTTACTTGGTCCAGCACCCCCACTCATGTTTATACCCCCCCCTTGAGTTCAAGAGAATAAAACGAGGGCTTAAAATTGGAGATAACCAACTCGCTAGCTTGTTAGTTGTGCTGCACTTAGCACCGTTGTTTGCGCATGCGTGGTAACCTATGTGTCACAGAAAAAAAAAAATCAGGTGTCATCTGACTGGGTGCCCTGTATCAATCAAATGACGGATAATGATAGGCTGACGTCTATTTTTCAATGTCATGCGATCTACCCATACTACCTTTGCAATCGACTGGTAGATCGCGATCGACGTAATGAGCACCCCTGTCTTATATCATGAAGACCTTGGAGCTGCTCCTTGTCCGTCGTATGAGATTGCAGGTTGCTGAGGATCTTGACCCCCTCCAGTTTGCCTACCAGAAACCCAGAGGAGTGGAAGACGCGATTCTGTACATGCTGCATCGGACATATGCTTATCTGGATGTGCCTGGTTCATATGTGAGAATCATGTTCTTTGACTTCTCCTGTGCCTTCAACACCATATGGCCTCCCATACTGAGAGACAAGCTTCTAGGTATGGGTGTGGCCCCCTCCCTGACATCATGGATGACTATTGCTGCTGACTATTTGACTGCCAGACCACAGTACATCAGGATGGGGAGATGTGTTTCTGGAACACTAGAATGCAGTACTGGGGCTCCACAGGGTATCGTTTTGGCTCCTTTTCTTTTCATCCTGTACACATCAGACTTCAGGTGCAACTCAGAGTCCGGCCACATAAATAAGTATTCTGATGATATGCCTGTTGTGGCATGTGTGCACGGTGGACAGGAGAAGGAGTACAGGGACCTTGTGGAGTCCTTCTATGGCTGGACCAAAAATAAGTTTTTGCTCCTGAACACTACCAAAAACCAAAGAGCTGGTGGCGGACTTCAGGAGATCTAAAACTCCATACCAGTTAGTCTGCATTGATGGAGGGGAGAGAGAGACTGCGCAGTGCTACAAATACCTGGGGGTGGTGCTGGATAAGAAACTGTAGTGGTCTGCCAACATAGAAGCAGTGTACAAGAGGGGCCACCTCTTCTTCCTGAGACTCAAGTCCTTCAATGTCTGTAGTGGTATGATATGTATGTTACATCACACTATCATTGAGAGTGCACTGTTCTATGCTGTCTGCTGGGGGAGTTGCACTACAGACAAAAACTGTAGGCACCTGGACAAACTAGTGAAAAAGGCCAGTTCTGTAACAGGCAGGGAGCTGGACTCTCTCAGAACTGTGGTGGAGCAACGGATGAGAAGGAAATTCTATTAAAATATATTCTTTGATGGTGAACTATAAACATACCCTCCACAGCATCCTGGCAGGACAGAGGAGCAGCTGCAGGACTGAGAGGTTCAGGAGGTCCTTTGTCCCCACAGTCTTCAGGCTTTTTAACAGTGATTTCTAACATGCTCTTCTCAATTTTTTTTCTACTATACAATCATTATAAATATTTTAATTGAGCTACATGACAATTTGAACTTTCCCCATGTGGGATGAATAAAGTATTTTCTATTCTATTCTATAAAGCACATAAAAGGTGCCCTGGAGCAACAATGCCGACAATGTTCAGAGGCTTCTGATATTTACACTATAGATTCAAAAGACAACAAAGGTCTATGAAGGTAATCAGAATAAGATAATCTTTTTACATGTATAAGTTCAATGTGCAGAATTGCAGCTTAATATGGTATAAATTATACGTTTAATCAAAAGTCCAGTGACTAACTCAAGCTGAAACTGAGAGAAGATTCTCCAATTCTTTTGAAATTCGATTTTGAAATTAGTGATAACAGGTTAAGAGGCACACTGGCTCAGGATAGGTCTTTATGCTAAAGAAGACTGAGAAGAAAATCACCATGTCTGCTGTTGATAATACAATAAAAAAAACAAATTAGCAGAAGCCAGCACATTGTTTTTACTGAAGTGAAATAGTAGGGTGTATATGATCACAAACAAGTCCTGCTAAAGCCTATGGTCTTGAACAGGAAACTCCCAGGCTGATAATGAGGCTCACCACAGTTTGAATGTATTAGAATCTACACTGATATACTGTGACAAATTTTAAAATGTGTGTTCTGATGTCATACCTAATTCAGTGTCAAGGTGCAGAGAAAACCAAGCACAATTGTTGATCAATTTTCTTACCCGCATAATCTATTTGAGGAACGAGGCAGGGGCTCAAGCCTACGCGAGCTGTTGTAGGAGGAGAGGCAGGGTACACCTTTGCCAGTTTATCAGAGAGACAAACGAGACAAGTAACCACACAAACACACACACGCACACACACACACAGCTCAATTAAGAATTATCAATTCACCTACAATGTCCAAAAACTTTGGACATTGGGAGGAAGCCAGAGTACCTAAAGAGAACGAATGCATGGGGAGAACATGCAAACTCTTCAAGGAGAGTTATACCCCCCACCTGGGATTTGAACCAGGAAACTTTTTGCTGTGAGGAAAAAGTTTCAACCACCACACCACAGCTAAGCCCCCAAACACATCCATGAAAAACAAAAACAGCTGAAAATAGTTATGACATAATCTTATTTTTCCGTAGTTTAATCTAAACTGCTCCTCCTATACTTAGCATAAAATGTGAGACTGACATGGAATAGGTTTGGACAGAGAGATATTTAAAAGCCAAATTGGGTTCAATGCCTCAAACTTCTTTCAGTTACCATGACACAATGTGCCCCCTGTAGTGCGAGCGGACGCCATGGAATAATGCCAGGTCAGAAAGGAGCAGCAGCACCACAGGGTTTACTGCTGTGACACAAAATGGCTAACTGGAGCGAGGCTCTTGCATGAAATTACATTTGTCAGAAAGACACTGGCTGACTGTACGGGGGGGTCAAAATGTGTAACACTTCAGGTGGATGTATTACGTTAAAAAAAGGAATATAGCTTTTACACTGATCATTGCAATAAACTATGTCATGTCACATAATACTAACAGTTGCCCTAATGACAAAATCTTCATAGATCGATGGAAAAATGCAATCAGGTTACATCAAACCTGTCAAAACAACTGTAAGATATATCATTGTTTTGTCAAAAAAACAATATTTTATAGGTAACTACATTGTCAACAGATCAAAATTATATTTTACCTTTTGGCTTTTTATATGGTATGACAAAAAATATTAGTGGTTCACTTCAAGTCAAATCTGGCGACATAAACAGCTTAAAATAAGTGTCTCAATTGTCATTTTAGAAAATGGTACGAAGAAACAACAATTTCACAAGAATCTTGGGAGTTGTGCAGGATCAAACTAGTACCTTAGCTGTACAAAACCATCTGCTCTGTTGATGATTTTCTGTCATAGAACAGAATCAGACAAAGAAGCACTGCTCATCCTTGGGGGTCTAGCAGAGCTGGGTTTCCCTGTGGAGTCTGTATGCATCCCACTGAGTTTCCCATGACCATTTATTTTGTAAGTTCTTGGAAACATGATGGCTCATGAAGGCCAAGGCACAATAAACATGACAAAACGCATCAAGAAAAGATGACACAGTCCTTCACCACACACTAAAAACTACTTAACTGAGTCCTTCTTTTCTTTTTTCTTAAACCAATTCGTATCTGGGAATTTTTTTTTAAAGTAACAAAGGAAACTTCATCCTGATATTTAATCATTGAGAAGAAGCTGCCTATGACCATGCCTGTAATTAGTTTAGAGAGTTTTACATTTCTGATCCCTTAACTCAAAAATTGTGTCATCTGCTTCTCTCTGTCCTGCAGGTGCAGACATTTTATTCTGGATTCATGGCCTTTTGAAAAAGAAAACAGTATCTCTTGCTTGAGTGTAAGACAACAACAATCTCAGACAAAGACACTTTGCTGCTGACCTCTCAAGATCGTGACACATTGGTAAGGTTGTAATATTTTATTAAGTACAATATATTTTTTCAGTTTGCTGTGTATTTGTATACTTCTGCAGCACATCATCTCACCTTAAAGACAGGCAAAACACAGGCACGCACAAAACAGACAGACAGGAAAGAGCTTTCACAGAGCATCAATCTAACATTTCTACAGCCTTGACATATGGGTAACTTGTTAAAATGGAGGTAGGTCATTTTGATTATTGCATTCATGCAGGTTTGAGATCTGTTAAAATGTCTGTGTATTAAATATGTTAACTGCAGCTGCTGCAATGGTTGGTGCAAGATTTGTAAAGACTGGATTCTGCGATGGCCATGCTACTTTTATGTTGCTTTATGCATATATTAGGAAACGGTGTTAGTAGACATAGATATTATGTCATTACACGTTTGCATGTGCACTGGTTGTCCAATGTTACCATGAAAAATTCTCTTGGTTTAGAAATATCAATATGGACCTAGTAGCCAGTGAAAATGCTACCTGCAAAGGAGGTCAGCCAGTCTACACATGCTCCATAATCCAATATGATTCCTTGAACTGACTTGTTTTCCTTCTTTCTTTCTTTTTTTTTTACATGAGAGCTACTTATTATCTCAGCTTACTGGACTGGTAGTTATGATAAACGGGCAAGGTTGAATCTTGATGAAACAGAAAATAGTGAATGATCCCCTTCATTGACTGAACATTCACAAACTGCACCTGACAATAGGTCTGGCTCCTTGTACATGCAAGTGGATTGTCCTCATTTTGGAAGCTCTTTTGGAAAGTTACAACTAAACACTTGTTTTTTTGTTTGTTCGTTTTTGTGTATGTGATTAAAATCCAATGAAATACATTTATCTAATGAACTTGTTATCTGATGAAAGAACAACCTGACAGCATGATTAAAGTATTTTACTTTTTTCTTCGAAAAATGGAAGATTCCATATACCAGATTTCTTACTGACCTGTTGGGTGGAATGAGTGCCAAATATCAGGCACCCAACCTAACAATGTAGATACTGTATCAAAGAACTATAATTATAAAAGACCCAATTTGGATGTTAGAGGATGTACTGAAGGTCCACATGTATTTTAACAATAACTTGAATATGTTTTGGTGAACAGCTAAAATATGAAATATGCTCAAATATATTAGACCTAAATATGTGTTTTAACAAACTTAATTTTTTTGGATGCAAAATTTTCACAATGGAATGATCTCTTAAAAAGATAAAGATGCCTTTTCAAATTGCTTCAGCGATGACTAGGTTTGATATCTGCAATGAAAAGCACATGAAACAGACACCAAGTTTGTTAGGATAACAGGATAGTTTGAATGTGGGCCGCATGCAGGTCAGTAGCCTTAATTGAAATCACATACAAATTCCTAAATAGCACACGCTGCACACTGATAACCAGGCAGAAAACTAATGATCCCACATTTTGTCCTTCAGCTATGGTTCATTGATGAGAGTTCTCTTTGAACAAAGCGATCCCTTGTTAGCAGCATATGTAATGCCTTTATTAGGCCCGCATGCTGAACTTGAAGCAATCTTAAAACGATTATGAACAAAAAATGCACCACTAATTTTAAAACTTTGTTTTGAATTAGTAGTAATTTAATTAAAAAATCTTGTCATATGCACATTTACTTGAAATAAAAATCTATATAACAAAACATTAAAATAATGATTTTATTTACAAATGTACATTATCATGATCACTACAATACATTATTGGCTTCCCACAGTCATATGAAAAGACAGAACACTGTGTTACAATTCTATGATTTTATAATAATGAATAATCTGGATCCTACCGTATTTTAGAATTAGGTAAATACAACCCCAGATTAATAGGAACAACAAAATTCAACTCAACATACTTATTTAACAAAAACTAAGCAAATACATACCATGATCAGGAGCTTGTAATACCACCTTTAGCAGCAATAAGTTCAAGTAATGATTTTCTGTATCTCAGAATATCTTCTGTCTCTTACACTATTTTCAAAGAATATTGTCCTGCTCTTCTTTACAACATTGCTTTAATTCCTTTCAGTTTGTGGGTGTCAGACCTGGATTTAAAAGAGGACTCAGATGCAGAGGGATGACCAGGCAGACTTTATTGGAAATATCTCCAACCTCCAACACTGAGTGACAAAATAACAAGCTATGAAATTGATACTATGAAGTCTATAAAAAATAATAAAGAAAAATAATCAGGAAGAATAATCTAATAAACAAAAACAGGAGGGAAAAACCATAAAAGCAAAGAGGAAAACAACGGAAAATCCCTCCCTAAGGAGGAAAACTAAACATAATACTAGAAAAAACAAAATAAAAAGCTCTCCTGAAGATTGGAGGCTCAACAAACTCTATGAAACATTATCTAGAACAAAAAAATCCCTCCAAAAAGAGGCTGAACAAATCAGCTACGATACTATGACAATAAACTATGAAACTTACAAACAAAAATCACTCACAAGGACACAAAAGAATTCAGGCTCATGCAAAGTGGGAAAAGTAAGGTAGCGACAACTTGGACTGTGGTGGCAGGCTTGGGTGAACGATGGAACGAAACACTCAGCCACAAGACAGAGGGAGACGCAGACTGTAAGACGCATGAGGGCAATGGGAAACAGGTGGACCCAATCAGGAATCAGGGAAGACAATCCAACTAGTGACACATGAGGAAGGGCAAGTGACCTGAAACGAGAGGAGAGTTACTTTTCAACATAAAACAGGAAATGACAAGACAAGACATGAAGACAGGACAAAAACCCAACTTGACCTCACCGCGGTGTGACAGTGGGTATGGTGCACTACTCTTTAAATATTTTGCAATTATTCCATCCATCCATCCATTTTCTATATCCGATTAATCTGTCGGTCAGGTTGTGGAGCCATCGGGCGAGAGGTGCAGCCTGGACAGGTCGCCAGTCCATCACAGGGCCCAACATTATTTCAGTTGACTTTAACTCTTACTGGGTCATTGCAACATCTGGATTATGATATGGTTACGATCATTGTCTTGTTCCATGACCTACTTTTAGCCAAACTTTAGCTATGAGACAGATCACACCTTTGACTTTAGAATATCTTTTCATTTAGAGCAGTTATTGGTTTAGTCAGTGACAACCGAGTTCCCAGAACCTATACCAGCAAACTAATCCCAAATCACCCGCCCTCCACCACTGTACTTGCAGTGTTTGATCTTTACCAAATGTGGAGCTGTACATTCTGGCCAAATGTCTCAACTTTGACCTTGTTTATCCAAAGTACTTTGCTCCAGAAGTCTTATGGTGTGCTCAGATTCAGCTTTGCAAACCTAAGCTGTGTTACCATGTTCTTTTTTACAGAGAAGAGTATTTCTCCTGCTATATATTTTTCCTTCTACGTAGCTTATTGTTAGCTTTGATGTTAGCTGCATTTTTATATCCTCATTTATAAGTCACTTTGGATAAAAGCGTCTGCCAAATGCATAAACACAACATAAACATATATTTCTAATCATATAGTAGTACTGTCTACTATATATAACGTTTAAAATGCTAACTGAGGTCAGTAGAGTCTGAGATGTAACTTCAGGCTGCCAAAATACTGGTCTGGAGCATTTTTTTTTAATCAATTGGTTTTTTGTTTAATAAATAATTACCTGATACATGTCTTCTAGTTACCTGATTTTAAGACATGGTAAATGATGTCTTATTATGTCCTAATCTATAAAACTGTAGCTTTCTGTGTCCTTTCCACGTACATCATGATACACATCATATAATCACATTCAGGTCAAGAGAAATAACTGGAGAATAGGTACACAAGCAAAGACGGTGGGTTTCACAGTAAAAATGGTAAGAAACCAGATTTCTTTGGGTGTCCTAACTAATGTACTGTGGTCATTTTTTAAATTTTTTTTATTCCTCGAAGAAGCTGGCCAAAATATAGATCAAAGATAACACTAATATCTTATTCTAATTGTTGAAAAGAATGTCTCACCTTCAGCTGTATGTGTTTTTGGAGACTGGTGTATTGCAACTTAATTATTCAGGTATATACATTTTTACATACCACTGTAGACAGACAGAAATGCACATCATTCCAAATTACCTTTGTGGGTCCACATTTTGCTATGATAACACACACAGGGTAAAAAATAGCACAAGCAACACCATCCAATATATTCACTGCTTAAAATAACATTCATATTGTTGGCTTTGAATCCCAAGTTAAATCACAAGTAATAACTTGTGTTATTCATGTTAAAAGAGCACTTTCATGATAAAAAGTTCCAAAGAGAAACCAACTGAATGTACGTTTTTTAGTGGCGTACCCGCCAACGGCAAAGGGTGGTATTATGGATCGACATTGTCTTATTTTTTACAATTTGACCTGGGTATAGCATCACACAAACACTATGAGTTTGTGTGTAAGCTGTTATCAGTGTTGTGCATGAACACATTAAAATAAACGTGTTCATAAGCTGAGTTTATGTAAACTAAACAAGGGTGTATTGAACTGACAAATGTGACGTGAGCACAGTTCCCTCTCATGGCATTGAATAACGTTCTTGTCGACAATGAACGTGTGACGATAAATTGTGCCTGGATGCACCCTGTGGCTGCACTCTCCAGTAAGAGCTTCAGACCTTGCAAGGTTTTCTCCACCATTTAAAGGCATAATTATTGGATATACAACTCATGCAACTGCATTAGGACTTTAAGATATGTGTAATTATAGACATGTGTAGAACTGCGCAGTAACACTCCCACAGCAGGTACAGACAGCTGCGGCTCACTCTGATCCCACCTGTAGCATGCATTGTCAATTAGTACGTTTTTTTCTGCTGTTGTGTTAGCACACCAGATTTTCTCATACAGCTAACTTGTTTTTCATTATGCTCTATTAGCTGTATGGCTTTTTTTTTTTTTTTTTGTCACTGCTGAAATTCCCTTTCGTGTGATGTTAACTGTGAGACTGAAGCATTTGTAACCAGGCCTCTGCTGACTAATATGCTTTTGTCAGTGTGCAAAAATCTAATCAAAATCAAATAAAGTAGGCTATGCACTAAAATCATGTTTTTTTTTTTATCGTAGTTTGAGTTTGAATACACTGAATGAAACGGATAAACGCAGAGATGCATCTGCTCACATAGCCATGATCCCAATGCTTCAGTTAGTTACACTTTGTCAAGGGGAGATAATTCAGAGTGGATCGTGAAAAAGAGAAATAATATGAACTTGCTCATTTTTTTAACAAGGAACTGTAAATAGGAAATGGTTTGGTTTTAACTAAACTCTGACCTAGTTCTTCTGACTTGTGAATGTGTTCCATATCGAACATACATGTGCTTTCACATTTTCCCTTTTGTTTTACATGGAATTACATTTTCATGTGTTATTATGGATAAGCTTGTGTGCATACATGTCTATCATAGCTGTATAAATGTAAGAAGACCTCTATGGAGAGTAAAGCGCGCGCGCGTGTGTGTGTGTGTGTGTGACTGCCCCCTCTGGTGCTTATTTGCCATTTCTGTGACAGAGTATATAACTGCATCTCAAGATAAACTAGGCCAAACCTCTGAAGACTTTGTTATATCATAAATTCTCCGGTGTGACAATTTCTGTGTTTTCTTTACTGAACTAGGTTTCTTTCTTTTCTACATGTTTTCATGCCTTCATAAAAATCAGTTCAACCTGTGCAGGCAACAATGAAGATATATGCATCTATATATGAGGCTGCTTGCTCATTTTCATTACTGTATATTGATGGGAGACACTGTATCTGCTTATCTCTTATAACATATTTTAACACATGTTACAAAAAAGACAACAGAGCATCTGTATTTAAGACTATAATTTTCAATGCACTGATTCTACCACTGAATTCGAATGGTGCTTTTAGCAACATCAAACATTCAGTCAGTCAAAACTGTATTGTAAGCTAGCTGCAAGTTATTTAGCCTTAACGGAAAGTTTTTTACTTCTCTTAAGCTATAATAGGTCTAAGTTTTAGAATTACAAAATTGGCATTTGGCATTCACAGCAAATCTCAGAAGAGTTCCTCAAAGAAATTCTATTCCTACATTTGTTACCTTCAGAATGTTTCTTCTTCCCAATTTCTCTGTCTAATTTTGCTTACTTTCTTTCTGGGTAACAAAAAAAATTGAAGAATTTTGTGTGAATTTGACCTGTATTTATTTATTATTCCTTCATTTGAAAAAACGTCTACATATTCGATTAAATCTGTTTTCGATTTTCTTGGTCCCAAAAGGAAAGCTCTTAAAATCTCAACTACCGGTAATTTGTAATTGATCATTTAATCTGTCGCCAGAAACCATACGAAATGACTGCTTGTCCAGAAGGTGGCTTTTCAGCTTTTCTGAACTTGAAAATGTGTCCAGGGCATTACATGACAAATGTCTTTTACACAAAAGAACACTAACTAAAAAAACTCGTAAGGTTTGCAAAACTAAGATGTTAAACATATGAAATAATATACCAATTCAACACATCTTAATTTTATTCCTTTAATAGGCAAATAACATTCCAGTATTTTGGGTCAAATGCACCTCACAGAGCTGAACATTTCTGAATACCACCATCACACAGTCTACGTACCTTATGTGGCTATTTTCCATGACCAATATTTCATACATTTTTACAGCAGCAAGTAACTATTTGCTATTTTAAGAGTGATGGTGAGCTTAACAGAGTGTGCATGCTTTTTCATGTTATACAGATGGCCATGCCATACGTGCATGTCAGTGCACATGAGTCTGGGGTTAACCTCTGCAGAATAAACAGTTTAAAACAGAATAAAATGATATAAGCAAAAGCACGTTCTGTAAAGTAAAAGTCTGTGTAAATCTGTTTGCAGCATAGACATCTTTGAGCTGTTTGAATACTTTTGTTGGCCCTTCTGTAGTTTATTGTACCTTTTGAGTGTTTAATGATCTACATAAATTTTATGCAGATAATGCAACCTGCGAATACTCAATTTGCTTAGTGAAGAAAAATCGGTGCTGGAGTGTTGTTCTGTGACTGTCTGACCAAAACCAAGTATCATCCTGACAAAACACTGGTTGATAAAAAAGATGTTCATGAATCCATGGCTGTGCATCTCCTATTATCACCCTGACATGACTCCTCCTTTCAGCCTGTTAGATTTTCAATTATCTTTTTTACATTGAGGCAGGTTACAGCCTGATTAGCCTGTTACAGGACTTACAAAATCACACAAGATTATTACATTCACATGTACACCCAGCTTGTTGCATTGGATTGTGGTCACAAAAAGTGCATAGCAAGTAATACCGGCCGAGGGTTTTGGGATGTTGTATGATACACACATACGCAGAGAAGAGGACAAGCATGAATGTGTACAAAGTGGGATAACTTTATCTCAGCATGGTGGTGAGTTGCAGGAGAATGAAATGCCTGGGGAGAAAAAGGATTATGATAGAGTGTGTGTTGTGATGTTGAGACTGCACACAGGGAGAGGACACTTCACCTAGATAGAAAGAAATCACACACATTCGAGAGATGCACAGCTTCACTAGTTGGAGATCGAGCAAATACATACGACACATTTCACTCTGAAATGCACATAACATTAACTGCACAAACCATCTCAAAAAGCTATCCCTCTTTCTTCCAAGTCCACAATGATTCTACCTCTCTAAAAAAAGATTGATGGATAGTGCCTCTTAAGGCCTTACAAGGCCTTTTTCATCTGTCCTTGTCTTTAGTCGGTGTCCACTCCGTTTTCCTTTATCTTTTCTTCATTCTTGTCCTTTGGTTTTTGTTTGGCTGCATGACATTCCATTTTCCTACCAGTTACATTGCAAATGATGTGAACAAAGAGCATATGCAGTGTGATTATAGATCTGTCCCGCCTAACTCACTCACATACACAAGCAGTAGTGGAATCACACTCTGCCTTCTCTGACCTTTTGTAAAGAGAGATTTGATAAAGTATAAAGAGAGGGGGAAAAACTCAACTGATAAAAGAGAAGAAAAACAACAATTAACAGATACATGATCTGCTGGAAAAACCTTTAATAAGGTCTGTATTGCTGTGAGATGGAAGAAGTGGGGGAGTTAGTGGAATCCCTGAATTGTAAATGCCAAACTTTTGCTTTGATCTTCCTTCTTCAGCCTAAATTTCTATTTATTAATTCCTTTTTAGAAATTTTTATTTTCTTATAATGCAACAAAAGTTTAAATCTATCTGAATTTGTTTGAACCTTTATTTAACATTTATGCTATTTGTTATATACAACCTGAATGATCTTTCTCATCTTTGACGTATCCCAAAAAGCAGATGAATTATAGACTTGTCTAACCACAGAGCATGTTTCTACTGTGTTTCTGTCCATATAACATTTGTGCACAGAGAACCCATTGGCATTTCTGCAGGCAGTTATATGGCTTCTGTCTTGCGTAATACAGTCATACGTTACATTTCTGGATATAGTGTTGGACTGTGTTAAGTGAAAATGGTGTTCCAGGGTACTTCTAAGCCATTTGGCTTTACTGACCATACTAGCATAAAATCTTTTGGTGCTGTGCCACCTGAGGCCTGAAAGATAGTATACATTCCGCTTTGGCTTCCAGACCTGGCCTTTAAACACTGACATCCTTAATCTATTCAGAATGTTATGCACTTTAGATTTTGAAATTTAGCATTTAGCAATATTTTTTTGGAACTTATTGATGGTTTTCTCACCCGATTTGGCATATTATGGAAAGGCACAACCCATCCTTTACTGGAAAGACTAAGCCTTAAATGGATGCCAATTTTTGTACTAAATCCTGACAACCTCACCTGCCACCACCAGTTACTGTGCTGATAAAAAAAAAAAAATTCTTCTTCTACACTTTTTGAGTGTGTTGCTTGTTTATTTGCCTATCTATCTATCTAGTTATCTTTCTTATTCAGTGATTTATTTTCTGCAAATCAACACATGGCACTTTTTTCTTGTGTTTTCAGTAAATATAGTGTATTGCAGGACCTTATTATTAATTGTGGTAAAAGCAGTTTCTGTTATTTGCCTGAGAGCATGAGTGATCATTTAGAATTTCATAATATGCTGATTTGCCAAATTTGCAAGTTTACAGAATATATGTTTCCAAAGAAGTGTCACCCTTTTCCCTAAAAAAAAAGCAAAAGCATTTTCAGTTTCAATATCATGTAAACTTGATGTGAGGTATAAGACTTGTCTAGCTAAAAGAGCTTCTAAGTAGTCCAGAATGCCAAGTTAATGTCTTCCAAACAGCATGTGATGAAGGGAGCAGTTGGTATGTTTCCATGGAAACTATAAAGGTTTTTTGTAAATTTCATTCATTTATTTAATTTTGTATTAATATTACTTTCAGCAAGCAAATATATACAAAAGATTTCATCATGTTGAGTGAAACTGACAAACTTTAATAGTGGCAGGTTAAATAGATCATTTATACGTACTACTTATCCTCTAACTTGTTCAAAATCTCAAATAAATGTATGCATGTTAACAACTTTATGAGTAGATAAGTACAATATTGATAAGATCAAACAAAGGTGAAAACCAGACACATTCAAATGTGCTCTATTTTATTGATTAAAAAAGGATACTGCTTAAAAGCTTTTTAGGATAAATTATTTTTTTTATGTAACTAATTGAGTCAACATTATATTTACAAATTTTAACTTTTATTCTTTCTTTGACTTGTGACAGTTGTTTTTTTTGTACCCTTTAAAATTACTCCTGGGTCAGTGAAGCATTTCTAGGAATCAGGTCGCTAACTCTGTTATAATGTGAACAATGAACTAAAGGTCTAAGAATCTGCCACCATGTACAAAGTGCACAGAACCTTTGTTTATATATGCGGGTGACAAGATGGGCAGGCAGAAGCCATTCTGGAACCTTTTTGAGTGTTGGCATTGACAGGGAGTGGTCAGAACAGCTTTTTTCTTCTCAGGGTGTGTATGCCTTTCTCTTATTCTCAGTGTGATCACATGCTGGGGTGCCATCTCTTCCTTTTATTGCTCCCTCGCTCTCACGCAGTTCTTTTAATCAAAGAATTGGTCCCAGTAGTGTCTCAGATATTATGACTGGTCAAATAGCTATTGAAATCACATCAGTGTGTTGGGGACATGGCCTTTTCTGAAGGACCCTAAGGACTTAGCCGTCACAAAACAGCCTGGCCTGTCAATCTCAGTTGTCAGAATTCCTCCACTTCCAACATGATCACATGTTAGTCACAGTAATGCATTGCTCATACAAATATTGGCAGTCACGAAGCCATATACCTGGACTTATGTATGGTCAGTTAGAAAGAAATGATACATTTGTAATACCAGTACTACATGTTTTGACACAATACAGACTTTCACAGTCAAATACAGATAATCACACGTGTATAGTGCAACACATCTAAACAGTGGAAAAGCCTCCACATGACTTTTTGCACTGGATCAGTTTGCCAGTCCATAAGCAAATCAATCAAAAAAATATGCCACCTGAGAAAACTGCTCTGTGGACAAACAGTACACCTTTACAGGTCAATAGACGTTTTTGTTGCAGTGAGCTAACAGCAAAATTCCTTAAAACAATATTGAGATTTGTTGTTTTCATATCAAGATGCTTTTGTACCTAGTCAAGGACAGAACACTTAGGAAAACCCTGACAGTGTATTCCTTTGTTATGATAAACAGCAAATTTGAAGATCATGAATCTTTAGAAATAAATAAATAAATGCATAAAAAGGAAGAAAACTTTAGGCATTTTAACCTATTTATTTATTTATTTGATGCATATAATAATCTTTTTTTTTAGTTTTTTGACAATGATTAAATGGGAAAGAAATCATCAAAAAATCCTCAAATAATTTTGGTTGGGCTCACAAAAAAACTCTTTTAACAGGAACAAACCACTAGACTTAGGGATCTATGTTGACAGGTTGGGGTGATACACATATAATATTATCCCAAAAAGGCTTGTAAGTAGGAGAATATTTTCTCCTTGAAAAAGAAATTAAGAACTCTTTAACCATCGTTGATACTGCTGCAGCCCTGGTACAGGGCATTGATATTTAAGGACATGTTTTGTGCATTTCAAAGATGTCACAGGGCAATATTTGACCCCAACCCCCTTACCTCTTTTTTATTGTTGATGATCCAGTTTTCTTTTCTTTTTAAAAAAAAATATCATTATTCCTCTATCATCTAATAGTTACAATAGAAAAGTTCAAATTGTGTATTAACACTATATATCTCTTTAGTTCTTGAAAGTTCCCGCCTGCAAGTATTGATCAGGGAAAAAAAGTCCCGGCAACAATATCAAATCTGCAAATTAAGAGAAGACAAAACGTCTCTGTTGGGTAGAACAGATAAGTATTTATTCCTATTATGATTGGAAATCCCCAAAAGTAGGTCATACTCACTGTTTTTGGTTGGTTCCACCATAATAAGAGAGCAAGGTAATAAGCTTGAATCCATGGGAGAAGCTAAATTTATTCTGTTTCTGTCCCAGGCTGAGATAGTTTAAAAAGCTGCCACAGTAGGAGATTTTCAAGCAGCCCCCTCCTGTGCTTCTTCAAATACTTCAACTGTCAAATGGCTTGGCTTGGGATTTATTATATCGCACAGAAAATAGACCTCTATTCCATGTCGATATTCAAGTCAATTCAATCCCCTTTTTCCACTGCCCTAATTCCTGTAGGGGTTTAATGATGGGCCGGGACTCAGAAAAAGAAAAAAGAAAAAACTTGAATCATATCCATATCATAAAAATTCAGTATACAGTAGTCTTCAGGAATAGTTCTCCAGGCTTCTTGAAGGACATTCCAAAGCTCTTCTTTGGATGCTGGCTGCCTTTGTTGTGTTTTCTGTCAAGCTATCTCCACATTGCTTCAATAATGTTGAGGTGCATGTAAATTGGCATATTTCAACATTTTCTTATTGTTTACCTTCTTCCAGAATGGCTTCTTGATAGTCATCCTTCTCTGAAGACTATTTCTGATCAAGGCTCAACAACTGGGTCGATCGAAAGGCCAGATGTATCTCTCAGGTCCTGTGTTAAGTTTTTTGGAATTTTTTTCATATCAAGTAAGGACATCACTTTCAGATAATCTTCATCTGCTGGGGATAGGTGTTTTTAGCCTTCCACTTCTTTTGTCTTCCACTTGTCCTGTTTCCGCAAAAATTTTAAAGATGCAGTTCACACTAATCCATAGTTTTCAGCTAACACTTCTGTAGGGATCCTCTTGTCAGTGCTAAAATAATTTTCTGTGTCTGTCTTTATAATTCACATCGACATTGTCATTGGAAGCTCTTGCTCATAGAAGAAGTAATACATGTTTCTTGAAGACTGCTACAGTTGTCACATTGTTTGCATTGTGTCATCCAAATGGTAAATGGACTCGTACTTGTATAGTGCTTTTCTAGTCTAACTGACCTATCAAAGCGCTTCACTACATGCTGCATTCACCCCACTCACACACATTCATACAGCACGTCTTAAGATTCATAACTACGTGCTTTTTCTAATCATTCATACACACATTCATACCCCAATTGGATATTGAGAGGACTGGAAAAGGAGGTCAACAAGCACCGGAAAAAAGTTTACCCACATTGTGGAGAACAGAGTAGTAGTAGTCATACTCATCTTTGCAGCCTCTTATGGGGAATTTATCAAGAGTAACAACATAGAAACATATTACATGGCAGCATCCACAGAATTTTCGACAAAAACAGCTGGTAAGATCCTCTTATACTTTCTGATGAGGCTGTCAGAAAAATTATCTCAAAATTAGGCTCAGAGTCGCTGGATACAATTAACACAAGACATTTATTTCTTGCAAGAAGGAGACATAAAATGATAATTTGCTATTCATATTATTTATGTTCACTAGCCATTCAATGTTAAGGGAAAACAAGTTCAGACAGTCATGTTATGAGACATTGAGCCTCATGCAAGACAATTTTCGTATTTTTATTCTAATTTTCTCACTTCTTTCATATAAAGGTCTCGTACGAACACGCCACGTCAGATTCAACAACCGCTCTTAACTTCGGAAAAGTGTGTAAACGACCTGCCTAAATGATGAATGCCACCCGTGCGTATTTAGTTGCACGTGCACAAGGATAGTGAATTTGTATACTCCACGCTCTAAATAATACCATATAAGACTACACTTCCTCTCTCCTGTGCCAGGAAGTATTGAGTCATGAGAATGGCATCAAGACGCAAAAAGAACAACTTTACAGACTCTGAGATTGAAGTTCTGCTTTCAGAGATCCAAAAAGTGTCAACAGTGGAATTACGGGACCTTCTAAAATGAAGAAATGGGAAGCAATAAAGTTCTGTTAATTTCGTGTTACCTGAAGCTCGTAATGTCACCGAAATAAAGAAGAAATGGTTTGATATGAAAATGGCTTAAAAAAAATCTTAATCTGGCTTAATCTGGCATGCGTTCTCACGGGAGTTTGCCCCCATCTGTATCCAGACACATCCACCTGGCCTTCAGAACAGTGCACTCCACAACAGGACGGGTGCTTTGATGCGTATCTGTGAACTCATGAGCTTTGATGACCAAGAGGAGTGCACCACTCACAGAGGACTGGGACACACCCGATCTGTCTCCAATCTCCCTCTGAAAGGTTCCTGTGGCCAAAAATATAAGGGTGGTGAGGAGCTGGACGTGTGGTGGAATTAGGTTTGATCGGCGTGTTTCTCTCTGGAGTTGTGGCTTTAGCAAACTGCATATTTGCAGCAGCACAGTCCTCCTTCCAAGAGCCTGACGTGCTAAGGCATCCAAAAGTAGCAAGTCAGCCGCTGGTTACACTTCCTATTGACCTTGTTAGATACACAGTCATATTAACCTTCAATTAGTGCATAATTTAAGTCCAGCAGAATAATGTCAGCATAATTATGGGGTATAATGTATTCATTTATTTATGATTGCTTCAAAGTAATTAAATATTCAATCCATTTGTCAAGCAAACTTGATTCGAATAACAGCAGACTATTTTACGTGACTCCTGCGACAGGTCTGGATCACGCGTAAATTCTGTTTGTACCTGAAAGAAAACTTAAAATATAAAAACATTGGTTAATCTTAAATAACACGTACGCACGACTTAAGAGCAAATCTGTTCGTACGAACGGTTCTTGCATGAGGCCCATTGAGTTCAGTGCAAAAAAAATTCACTAGCTACACAATGTCATGAGAAATGTTATAGCCAAAATCTGATCTCAATCCAGCACCGCTGTGTCCGATTTTGGAAAAGAGAAACACAAGTTATTGACAGCAATAATATGATATGCATGGAGAGTGGTGAGAGTAGCCACCCACTTGTTAAATCCAGCTCAGGGTAGCAGGGCATCTGAAGCCTATACCAGCTGCCATAGGACTAAAGATGAATGACAGCAACCCAGTCAGAGTACACCACACTGACAGGTTGCCAGTAGGTACATACTGCATCATGACAGGCCTCCCAGTAGAACTGAGGGATGTGTAATGGTCCAGGGTCATCTGAGGCATGCCCTAGGATGCCAAACTATCTCTTGAGGTAACTGCTTTTGTTCTTTATGAAAAACATCATTTTTGAGCATCACATTTTTCCAATAAAAATTCACCACAGACTAGTAAGTGTTCTTGTTAAAATAATTTTATGAATCAGTCACCAGTAACCAGACTTAAAATAAAGATGATATAGAGTTTGAGAGATTAAAAATAAATTGTGAGAGATCAGTCATCGTTTAGTTAAACAGTTTGCATGGTAAAAAATACAACTGAGCAGGACAAACTATTTACATATCACAATCAGCCTTGTATTATTGTTATTACTATGTTTATATATATATATATATATATATATAGTGTTAATTTTTGCCACATCTTTAGCAATAAATTGGATGGATTATTGGTTTTGTTTGGTAAATTTGTCCAAAACTACAAACAGACAACTCCTCAATGACGGGATTATAAACTTTCAAATTGTACTGTATGTAGAGATTTTGAATAAGCTTCAAATAACTAAATTCATATATTTATTTATTAAGCTGAGCAGATGCATGCTTATCTCTGCATTTATCTATTTTATTGATTACTTTAAAAATACAGAAGAAGAGATACTCAAATTGAGATTTAAAAAAGGTTTTCAGCGCACAGGCCACTTTATTTGATTATTTTCCCATACCAGTGAAAACACATCAGCCAAAAACATAGCAACCAGCAGTTGCCCAGCTGTAACTTCAGCAGCAAATAAAACAAAAAATGCAACTTCAAAACATCCAGCAATAGCAACATATCATACCTCTAAAATAAACTATGAAGTAACAGCAGCAAGTGCATCTATTACAATCCATAGATTCAGCTGATTGACTTCCCTATCATGTCACTCAACTTTAGCTGTCTTCTCAAACCATTTGT
This sequence comes from Leuresthes tenuis, assembly GCF_036924035.1. NCBI lineage: Eukaryota > Metazoa > Chordata > Actinopteri > Atheriniformes > Atherinopsidae > Leuresthes > Leuresthes tenuis. Next base: position 37,211,271 of record NW_027325358.1, on the reverse strand, counting down.
AAAAGAGATTAATTGGTCCATCAAATGACTCTAGTGTAAACACAGATTTTAATAAGCTCAACCTCAGCTTATCAACATAATTTGCAAGGTAAAGGTATACTGTTAACCACATTTAAAAAACGTACTTAAATAAAACAATGTAATTGTAGTCCCTTGTGAAAGCATAATTATATTCTGTCAAAGGGCAGAGATGAAGTCATAAGGGGGTTTGGATTCAGGTTGTGATTGGGAAACAGCAATAGCAGAAAGCAAACAAAGTAATAACTGGGATTCCAGGAAACTATCTTACCTTGACTCCAGTTAGTGTTAGGAGTAACCAACTACCAGAGGGTTGTGATGGCAGTTCATGATGAACATAGAGGGATTCTCTGGGTGATTAGCTCAAAAAGAAGTAGTGAAATAAAATACTTTCTGTTCAACTTCACAAATTAACTGGCCATTGAGAGATTTTGGTGAATTATCAATCAAAGGCTATACTGAAAAGAATCTGTAATATTACAGATTTTTACTATGTTATGCCACAGTTTTTTGCCTGTATTTTTCAAATAAAGGAAACATTAATACTCCTCCATAGAATTGCTACCTTGGGATTATAATATCCCCATGATCCTGAGAGCTGCGTTATCAGGAGCATTAGCCCCTGGTAGAGTTTCCCATGGAAAATGGGAGGTCTCAGGGGAAGGGTCAGACGAAGAGTGATTCAAAGACCTCAGTTGAGTGGCATCAGAGGAAAGGAGTTACCTCGTCTGGAGAAGGGAAACCGGGAAACGGGTTGGGCCAGAAGATGAACCAGGAAGCCACCTCAACGTGGGCCTACTGCAATGTGAGCTGGGCGGCAGACGAAGGTGGGGACCTGGGAGTGCTAATCCCCGGCAATGCAAACTGGCTCTAGGGACATGGAATGTCATCTCACTGGTGGGGAAAGAGCCTGAGCTGGTGTGTGAGGTACCAACGAGATATAGTTGGGCTCACCTCCACACACAGCACTGGTTCTGGAACCAAAATCCTGAAGAAGGGCTGGACTCAGAGAGGCGTTTGGTGGGTGTATGAATAATTTCTTTACCTTTGAGAATAGATTTAGAGGAGGAGGCATAAAAATGATTTGGAATAAATAAATCAGTTTAGTAGGTATATTAATGTTCAAAATATAAATTCTTCCATTTAAGGAGGTAGGTAAAGGTGTTCATCTGTTCATTAGATTAATGATTGACTTTATAATAAAGTCATTCATCTCTCAAAAGGAAAACTCCATGAAGCCCTTCAACAGACTAGTAACAAAGCCCCAGAAGTTCTACAAAGAATTTTGGAATCTTTTGGCACCTACATTTCACAAAATGGTATTACAAGTCAAGGAGAATAACAGATTATCCCCAAACATGAACTTAGCTAACATCATCCTACAACCAAACCATACTTCCATCCAGTTAACGCCCAATATCACTAATAAATGTGGACCTCAAAACCATTTGTAAAGTCTTCGCCAAAAGAATAGAAAAAATAACTCCACTTAACTGGACGTTTTCATTTGCTACGTTAAACAAATTTGGGTTTGGGTCATACTTCATCAACTGGATAAGAATACTATATAGTTCTCCAAATGCATGTCAGGAAAACATTATCAAACTTCTCCAAGCTTTGGACAAAATGTTAGACATATCAGACCAAAAAAGAATCTTTATGCTGATGATGTATTACTTTTACTCCAGAACTCACAGACATATCTTACTCACATGATCACACTCATAAATAAATTATCAGCACTTTCTGACTATATTAACTGGTCTAAGAACACAGTTCTTCCTATTAATTGTAGTTTCCAGAATATACCTGCTATCACTTAAAAGTCAGGAAATATTAGATATTTAAGCATAAACATTTCGTCCACGCTCTCAGAGTTAACAAAGCTAGATTATGTTCAACTTTTAAAGACAATAGGGGACAATGTCACTCGTTGGATAGTTCTTACCCATATCACTTATGGGAGAGTTACAACCATTAAAAAGGTGGTCCTACCAAAAGTTAACTACTTATTTTCAATGATCCCCATAAAACCATCTGCTACTTGGTTTAAGTCACTAGATTCATGCATCCCTAAATTTCTGTGGAAAGACAAACCACCACTCTGCTTCCTGCTTCTGAAGAGTGCAGATGTGTCTCTGCTTCCTCGTGCTGCTTATTGCTTTATTCGCTTTTAAATAATTTTACCTCTTTCCATATAATTGGATATAATTCTTTTTTTCTTTTAAGTAAACCAAGACTTTTTTTTAAAAAAAGTATTCTTTTTTACAAATTATCTGATGAGCCAGTGTGGGTGGGTACCCGTGGGTGCAGTGGACATCAGAGAGAATCAGTTTGAAATCTTAAATAAAGACTTTGAGAAACTATTTAAGAGTCTTGATAAAGTGGCGATACTCATTAGTGGACCTCTCCCAAACATCGACAGGAGGATAAACAAATTCAGCCGTCTGCTTCAGTTGAACACATGGCTGTCCAAAGTCTGTGAGTCCAGAGGACTGCATTTCATTCAGAACTTTACTCTTTTCTGGCGAAGAGATGATTTGTTGAAAGGAAAAGGCCCACACCTGAACAGAGGTGGAGTGAGACGACTGACAGATAATCTCCTCTACGCTCTGAGGCATCAGAATGGGCCAGGACCGCGTCCTGTGGTGCCACAGAGAGAGAAGAGGAGCGAGAGAAGAGCTCCTGCCTCACCACCCAAGGACTCAGCAAAGGATTCAACCATTGCAGCCACAGCAGCAGCTCCAACATCCCTTACACAGGATTCAGACACAGTAGCTCCTCCATCGCCTTCACCATGGCCCTCACGACAGTCCTGGGACACAGCTGCTGCATCTACACCCTCCAGAGATGTTTCACTATTGTTCTTTTCTCCACGTCACCCATGAGATTAGCTGATCACCTTGAAAGCTTGGTGAAATCAGGGATTAAAATGGTTCCTCTCATGCCAAACATGGCAAGATCAAGAATTCTATCCTCAAAGAAGCATCGAGCCCCTGTCCCTCCTCAGCCTACTCCACCGACAAAAGCCCCCCTAGCTCGGCCCCCACCATCGGTTCCCACAGCTGTTATTTCCAACAGTGTCAATGCTGTTGTTTAGGACGCTAAGGGCCTCTGTGTTGGTAAGCACCATCTCAACCAGAGGTCCAGGGATGGAGTGAAGAGAGGGACAGACAGACTGTCCAATCAGAGAAATCTTATCCATATCCCCTGAAGAACACAGCATTCAATTCAACTCTAGCTATTCTCGAACACGCAGTACTCAAAGTCAGATATTTACGTAACAAATCATTCTTAAGTAATAGTTTTATTGTCTCTCACAATCATGATTTTATGTTTTTAACTGAGACATAGCTCAACAAAAACACAGCTGATGCAGTCCTGGTTGAGTCTAGCCCACCTCACTTCAATTTTGTGTCTGAAACACAAGAAAACCAGAGGGGTGGGGGTGTTTGTGTCATATTCAGGGACAATATACCCACCCACAAATGGTCATTTGGGGTTTTTTCATCATTTGAGTATGTGCCATTCAAAATGGAGATAAAACAATCTTCCATACTTTATATCACCATTTACATACCACCACAGAATTGTTTTATTGATGATTTTACTGAATTACTTTCAGTTGTGTGCACTGCTTTTGACTGTTTAGTCATAACAGGGGACTTGAATGTGCATTTGGATGTAGCCCAAGATAAGCAAGCTAAAGAACTAATTTCTGTCCTTAAAATGTTTGGTCTAACTCAGCATGTAAGTGAGCCCCCCCACAGCAGAGGGCACACTCCAGATGTGCTCATTTCAAAGGGTGTTGTTATCTAAAATGCGGATGTCGTCAATGTTGCTTTTTGTGATAATTTTTGTGTTTTCTTCGACCTGTCTGTTACACCCAAACCAGCAGTTGGGTCTTCAGTTATTCAGGGTAGACTCATAAATGACAGAACAGGAACACAGTTTATGGAAATTATTTGGTTTGAAAACACCCCGTCTTCTAATGTTGATGATCTGTTGAACTCTTACACATCAGGTCTCTTAAATGTTTTGGATACCATTGCTCCTGTCAAGGTTAGAATGGTTACAAGTAGGCAAAGGGCGCCATGGAGAAGAGAAGAGTCGGTCAGGGCACAAAAAAAAGGGAGTGCTGGAGAGCCGAACAGAAATAGTGCAAGTCAAAGCTCCAGATTCATTATGAGGTTTACAAAGAAAATCTATGTGTGTTCAACAAGACTTTGCATAGAACGAGAGAGAGTTATTTTTCTGAAATTATCAAAAACTGCAGTAACAACTCTCGTGTCCCATTTGCTGCAGTAAACAGATTAACAAACCCTCCAGTTTCACTGCCTTTAGAACTCATTTCTACATCTAAGTATAATGAGTTTGCAATATTATTTAATGACAAAGTTCAAGGCATTAAAAATGCAATAATTTCCACAACACAAACAACTACTCTGCAGCCAGCTAGACACCTAGAGCTGACACATTTCTCACCTGTTACTGACAAAACAGTCGAAGAGATCATCTGCAGTCTGAGTTCAACAACGTGCTGCCTTGATGAGTTGCCCACTAGATTTCTAAAGTCTGTGTTGAGCAGTTTGTTGCCACAACTCACTCATCTAGTCAACATCTCACTCCAGACTGGAACATTTCCAAAGGCCTTAAAAGCTGCTGTCATTAAGTCTTCTAAAGAAGAGCAGTCCTGATGCCACCGTACTGAACAACTACCGGCCCATATCAACCCAGCCATTCTTAGGCAAAGTCCTAGAAAAAGTTGTATACCAACAGCTTTCTGACTTTTTCCTGTCTAACAATGCTTTTGATACTTTCCAATCTGGCTTTATGCTCCACCACAGCACTGAGGCAGCTCTGATCAAGGTGACAAACGATATCCACCTGAACACAGACGCAGGCAAAGTCTCGTTCTTAGTTCTGCGGGACCTGAGTGCTGCCTTTGACACAGCTGACCATGCAATCTTATTACAGAGGTTAGAAGACTGGGTGGGAATCTCTGGTAGTGCTTTAAACTGTTTAAAGTCCTATCTCAAGGACAGGAAAGACTTACTGTGTCTCAGACCAAATGGCTATGACCTGTTGACTGCCCATTGCCAAAAGTATTGGCTCATCTGCTTTTACACGCATATGAATTTAAGTGACATCCCATTCTTAATCCATAGGGTTTAATATGAAGTCAGCCCACCCTTTGCAGCTATAACAGCTTCAACTCTTCTGGGCAAGCTTTCCACAAGGTTTAGGAGTATGTGTATGGGAATTTTTGACCATTCTTCCAGAAGCACATTTGTGAGGTCAGACACTGATGTTGGACAGAAGGGCCTGGCTGGTAATCTCCACTCTAATTTATCCCAAAGGTATTCTATCGGGTTGAGGTCAGGACTCTGTGCAGGTCAGTCAAGTTATTCCACACCAAACTGGCTCATCAATGTCTTTATGGACCTTGCTTTGTGCACTGGTGTGCAGTCATGTTGGAACAGGAAGGGGCCATCCCCAAACTGTTTCCACAAAGTTGGGAGCATGAAACTGTCCAAAATCTCTTGGTATGCTGAAGCATTCAGAGTTCCTTTCACTGGAACTAAGGGGCCAAGCCCAGCTCCTGAAAAAGACCAAACTTTACACATGGCACAATGCCATCAGACAAGTATCGTTCTCCTGGCAACCGCCACACCCAGACTCCTCCATCACATTGCCAGATGGAGAAGCCTGATTCGTCACTCCAGAGAACGTGTCTCCACTGCTCTAGAGTCTGGTGGCAGCATGCTTTACACCACTGCATCCAATGCTTCCCATTGCACTTGGTGATGTATGGCTTGGATGCAGCTGCTTGGGCATGGAAACCCATTCCATGAAGCTCTCTGTGCACTGTTCTTGAGCTAATCTGAAGGCCACATGACGTTTGGAGGTCTGTAGCGATTGACTCTGCAGAAAGTTGGCGATCTCTGCATACTATGTGCTTCAGCATCCTCTGACCACGCTCTGTTATTTTACATGACCTACCACTTCGTGGCTGAGTTTCTGTCGTTTCCAATCACTTCCACTTTGTTATAATACCACTGTTGACTGTGGAATATTTAGTAGCGAGGAAACTTCATGACTGGACTTGTTGCACAGGTGGCATCCTATAATGGTACCATGCTTGAATTCACTGAGCTCCTGAGAGCGACCCATTTTTTCACAGATGTTTGTAGAAGCAGTCTGCATGCCTAGGTGCTTGAATTTATACACTTGCGGCCATTTAAGTGGTTGGAACATGGAAGTGATTGGAACCCCTGAATTGAATTATTTGGATGGGTGAATACTTTTGGCAATATAGTGTATATTATATCTCAGTTGTATTATACTAATACAAATTGATAATGAATATTCAAATCTACAGAACTCAAACCTCAAAGCACTGTTAATGTCTAATTTGCAGAGCATATACTCCAGGGCATGTTATTCCAATCTCAACAATGATATGCAAAGTCTAATCCAAGATTACAGCTATCTGAACTCCTTGTTTGTGAGGTCTGTGAATTTATGTTTTAAATTCAATGTTTTGAATAGTGTTATAAGCCTGTATCAGTCATACATAGGTATGAATATGGGACATTTTGCAAGCTCTTTTTGATTTCCCCACTCTAATATATCTGGGACTTATTTTTGAGACACATTTGTGGCAGTTGTCTCAGGACTGTTTGAGGCCTAGTTTACCTTTGAATTGTTTGAAGCCTTGGGCTTTTTGGGATCTACTTGCTCCGCAGTAGCTACCCCCCATTAGCTCTGCAGCAGCTAGTCATCGGCAACCATCCCTGAAGAAGTTAGGCTTTGCAACAGCGAGCCTCCACCAGGCTACTAGCCTCCAGCTCTGCAACAACTAGCTGGCTTCTAATAGGCTACCAGCACCCACTGGCCCTGTAGCAGTTGGGGTCAATCAGCCCTGCAACTGCTAGCCTCTACCAGCTCTGCAGCTGCAGCTTTCTCTTTGCTGCTGTAACTCTCTGGGACTTCACCAGCTCCCATAGGGTTTGCACACCAGGTAAGGTGTACTACCCCCTGATCATTCCAAACCCTCAAACGATTGCTTTGCTCAGTGTTCCAACTGTGCAACTTTCTTACGTGGACTGTTTTAATTATGCCAAATGGTTGTGTCTTTTGTGTCGTTTGCATTTCTATTCTAGAGACCAACTTCGGCCTGTCAGAAAAGTCTCTTGTCTTGTTTGCAGCTATGTTACACTCAAAAAAGGTATCCCCCACTAATCATTTAGGAGACAATGCTTGCTGTTTCTCCTACTATTGATTTATGGTTTACAGCCAAATCCTGGCCCCTCTTGCTACATTTAGCACCTCCTCTGAGTTCAGGGAAAGGTCTGGACTTGGTATAATCCATCTGAATATTCGTAGCTTGCTCCCAAAGATTTCTGTGTGGAGTTTGCATGTTCTCCCCATGTATGCGTGAGTTCTTTCCGGGTACTCTGGCTTCCTCCCACCGTCCAAAAAGGTTAGATTAATCGGTGACCCTAAAAATTGTCCCTAGGAGTGTACCCCACCTCTCGACTGATGACATATAGGATAGGGGGTAGGGTAGCGTTAGAATAGGGTCCAATCAGAATGTAATTGATGTAGTGCCTTGTTATAAGTACCTCAGTGTTTTGATTGATGATCGGCTTTCTTCTAGATCTTATATGGAGAACCTGATCAAAAAATTTAAACTCAAAGTGGGTGTCTTTTATCGCCACAGGACATGCTTTACCTTTGCTGCCAAGAAAAAGTTGGTTGCTGCCACCTTTCTTCCTGTATTGAATTATGGCGACCTTCTTTATATGAATGCCCCTGCAAAATGTCTGCAATCTCTGGACTGAGATTTGTTGCAAAGCACTCACTCACCACTGTACCTTACTTGGCAGAGTTGAGTGGCCTTAATTGGCTGTACATCATCTCTCACATTGACACACTTTTATATATAAAACCATTTTATGGGACTATATTACAAGAACCCAGAGTACTTACTCCGTACGGTCCAACAACCGCTATCTATTAAATGTCCCCAAACTTTGCACTGAATTTGGCAAGCACTCCTTTATACATTTTGCACCTGCTGCTTGGAATTCACTACAGAACACTCTGAACCTTAAGGAACTATCTTCTCTTAGAACATTTATAAACCTTGTGAATAACTTGGAATCAGCGTCATACCGTTCTTGCTCCTGCTTTACATGAAAGCCCCATTATTTAACTTTATTGCTCTGATCTGACTGTATTAGTTTTTTGCTGTTGTTTGACTTGTATTTTATGTGGCCTCTTGTCTTGTTTTTTAATGTTTTAAGCTGCTGTCTTGGACAGGTTTCCTTTTGGAAAGAGATCATTGTGTCTCAATAGGACTGACCTGGTTAAATAATGGCTGAATAAAGTTTTTAAAAAAAATTAAAACACGCAAAGTGATACCATTCACACTGATCAATAGAACTTTGTATGTCTGCTGCTAATCAAGTGCATAAATGAAGTGTGAGATCAACATAGAGGACACGTCTATGTGCATATATCTGTACACACCACAATAAGATTTATTAATTTAACGTATACAGATGAAGCTAACTCTAAGAGTTGTCTTATATGGAGTTTTGGATAAAATCTCTCTTGAAAACTCATTCATTCTATTTCTAGCATTAGGTTAAATCAAATATCTCCTTCCATTAGGGTATTCTCTGACTCTGACAGACTGTTACAAGAGGTTGTGTCTGTCTTTTAATTTTTCAAATGCCACAGTAAAAGCTTGTTTGTTGATATTAATTACATCTAAAATGCATGGCACCAGCCTTAACCACAGCAAACAGATGCTTTTCATATCCAGCAATATCTGTTTCATACACCTGAGCTAAAATCAATGAAGAGTGTACAATAAATAGCTCTGCATGTCATGCCTCACAGTACCTTACACTTAATCAATATTGCTATGGTGAGTTTCTAAACCATTCTCATTAAAACAAATAGTTCAGGACAATAACCTGTTGATTATTTTTGTCAAGACTCTGCTCATTCAAGACAGTACAAAATCAATTGTTTTTTTTGTTTTTTAACAATTTCCTGATTTCATGTCTACAATCATAATGTACTGCTCTTTGTGCTGATAATTTAGCATCAAATCGATTTCAAGAAAGAAAGAAACTTTGTCCCTGAACCATTGCAAATCACACAAACATAGCAAGAAATAATAAGATTTAAGGCACCCTTAAGGGATGTCCGCTAAAATTCATTTGGCACATAAAATGTAACGTTTGCCATCGGTAAAGTGATTTGTTATTAGAAATTTGTGCATAGTGTATGCATCTATACATGTATATGGGCACAAGAGTATCCACCCTATATGGATTTTTCTAAGCAGCTGTATATGTCTCCATAAAACATTCCTTTTCAGCCACCCTTGAACTTTACACTTAATACTGTGTATTGATTTCCCTTTTTTCCCCAACAGTCTTATTGGAAATGAAGATTTTTTCTATCTAATAAAGATACAAAATGAGCCAAAAGGTCCATCTAATGGTTGTGTTTATTATGAAAATGCATGAGCCATAACGTGTATTTTTGGCCAAGACACTGAACCCCATCTTCACATACAATGTAAGTCTGTGTTTTGAAACATGTAAACCTAACACATTAATTCTAACCCTATGTATCTTTAACACCTAACCATAACAATGTGTGTGTGAGAGCACAGTAGAAAGGTAAGGAACCAAAAGGGAGAGGGAAGTAGAAAAATGTTTTGCAGGAAGAGTCTTGAACCAGTAATCTTGCATATAAATGAGATTATTTATGGCATTTTCTGCCATGCCCACCCATATTTCTATTTGCAAGTGTCTGTAGCCAAGTAAAAACTAGCAAGATGTGGAAAGTGGGCATCATGGTGGAACACGTGATGACATGTCAACTTACTGACAAACTGAAAATTAAGCTGCATCTGTGTACCAAACACAGTTGCACAGATGCAATAACTGAGGAAGTAACTCATCATTCTTCTGCAACTGTAAAAAACTGAAAGTTTTGCACTGTGGACAAATGTCTTTATTTCACACTTAGTCATAAGTGCAAGTTGGATTTCTTTGTTTAGTTCTATACCTCACAGACTGTACTGAAATCTGTAAATTTGAAATTTGTAATTTTTCTATAGAGCATATTGTAGTTAAGCTGGTATTGTTGTTCAGTGAAAATACAAGCAACAGCAATGTATATTTTTTAAAAGGCAATACCAGCTCACAGACAGGAGCCAGTTTCAACAAAGTAGCTGGTGCATGTATCTGACTTATTAAAGACTTATTAATCACTAAAAACACCAGAGATGCTCGTAGAGATACCTAAAGCTCCACAGGGGATGTCTTCAACATTCTGTTTGAGAATTTTTGTTTTGTTTCTTTTCTTTCTTTAAAAAAAAAGTTTCATCATTGTTTTGTAATGTTTACTCTGTTCTGCTTTTGATTTGAAAATAGGTTGTGACAAAGAGTCATTGTTTTCACTGCTCAAAAATTCTCATTAGTTGTCTTCAAGAGGACAAAAGTTAAGATTTGCAGATTTCTCAGACGCTCACACAAAAAAATATTGCAATGGGTTTGGAGCTGCCTTTTAATTTCTTGAGCCCCAGTATTGCGTTAGATGGTCGGACTTGGGTAGCATCTCTTAAAGCATGTATAGACAATTACTTCTAATTTGAGTGGATACCATGTCCTGGCTGGAGAGATAACACAACACAACACAACTGCAAAAGTTCTCAGCCTCTCTTCAGTGAAAATACTCTTCAGTGCTTTTCTTCGATGAAAGCACTCATTGTTTTTTAAGATTTCTTCTGGTCTAGTTTGAATTCCGTACTGAAGGAATGATTTCTGCTGATAATTCTGGCACTTTGTAACATCTGTTGTGATGCATAACCATGACCATTCAAAAGTTGTTTGCATGTGGGAGCAGTACCTAAGCTTTTCAAAACCCAAGCAATGCCTGGAACAAGACCTCAAATCCAGATTAGATGAAGAGGAGACAACCATGAAGGGGAGACGTCCAGAATGCAGAGCAGGATAAAAATAATTAATTAAAAAAAAAAAGAGACAGATTAGGTTTAAACCATTCCTTCCTTTGAGCCTCATGGGAAATATGAGACTGCTTGCAAATAAAATGGACAAATTTGAAGCCCTGATGAGGGCACATCAGGAATACGTGGAACTCAGTATCGTTTGTTTCACCAACACATAGCAGCATGAATTATTCTAACATCTCAGAAGTTTAACTGTTGGCTGCAGGTTTCTGTCCATGTTATCTACAGAGAGAATTCACCTTTGTTATATGCCAACATTGCATGTGACATCATGAGCAAAGTTGTTGCCAAGCTACAAAAACAACACTCCAATCCATTTATGGTGATCTCTGAAGATTTCTACCAAACCTGTCTCTGCTACACTTGGAAACAATGTTTGTCAGTTGATTTTTATTCTATTCTTTTTTTTGTTATCTTTCTATAATGACATATTTTCAATGGTAATTTATACTACAGAAATAGATTAATGAATCACATATCTTTCTCTCTTGCTGCACTTCAACTGTCCAAAATTTGTGAACTGATTTTTGTTCTATTTTTAGATACAGTGCCTTGGAAAAGTATTCACCCCCTTGGCTTATTACTTATTTTGTAACATTCCAACCTGTAACTTAAATGTTTTTAAATCTTGGTGAAATGAAATGAGAAAAATATTTCCTATGAAGCCCATAAAATGTTCTGGTGCAACCAATTAACTTAAAAAGTCAAAATTAGTGAAATGAAGTCCACCCGTGCAAGTGTCACATGATCTGTCAGTATAAACACCTTTTCTGAAAGGCCACACCACTAAGCAAGATGTCACATTGGGTGTTGTTGGCGTGGTGAAGGTAGGACCCAGATGCAGATATTTCCAAAGTAAAACATGATTTATTTCAAAATACAACAAAAAGCACGGCTAAGCCAGAATACAAAAAAAACTAAATTATGGAAAAAAATTGGCGAAACAAAACCTGACTGTGACTATGAAAAAATGGGAACAAACCTGACATAGTCAAACCTGACGTTGAGCACGGGTAATTATAGCATGGCATAGATGACGGTGAGGATCTGGCAAAGTGCATGAGGAAACCTGGAAACTAAATACTGAGGAGGGTGATTGGTGATGGAGTGCAGCTGAGGGGAAAAGCACAGGTGAAGTGAATGAATCTGATGGCAGGGCAAGATAAACTATGGTAAATATGGCAAAAAACTAAAGACAAACCAGAAACTTAACATAGCAAAACTAACATACGTGACAAGAGGCATCACTCCATGAAGACCAAGGACAAAGTTGTTGAGAATTACAAGTCAGGTTTAGGTTATATAAAAAAAATAAATCCCAATCTTTGATAATCCCCTGGAGCATCATCAAATCCATCATCTTCAAATGGAAAGAACATGGTACCACAACAAACCTGCCAAGAGAGGGCCGCCCACCAAAACTCACAGACTGGGCAAAGAGGGCATTATTCAGAGAGGCAGCACAGAGACCAAAGGTAACCCTGAAGGAGTTGCAGAGTTCCACTGCAGAGACTGGAGTATCTGTTCATAGGACCTCAATAAGCCATACACTCCATAGAGCTGGGCTTTATGGAAGAGTGGCCAAAAAAAAAGCCATTAATTGGTGTTAGAAAAAAGAAGGCACGTTTTGAGTTTGCCAAAAGGCATGTGGGCAACTCCCCAAATGTATGAAGGAAGGTGCTCTGGTCAGATGAGACGAAAATTTAACTTCTCAGCCACCAGGGAAAACGCTATGTCTGGCGCAAATCCAACACATCCCATCACCCCAAGAACACCATCCCCACAGTGAAACATGGTGGTGGCACCATCATGCTGTGGGGATGTTCTTCAGCAGCAGGGACTGGGAAATTGGTCCGAGTCAAGGGAAAGATGGATTGTGCTAAATACAGATATATTCTTGAGTAAAACCTGTGTCAGTCTGCCGGCGATTTGAGACTAAGATGGATGTTCACCTTCCAGCAGGACAATGACCCGAAGCATACTGGTAAAGCAACACTCGAGTGGTTTAAGGGGAAACATTTAAATGTGTTGGAAAACCAACCAACCAACCATCCAACATGAAAGAGCTGGAGCAGTTTTGCCTTGAGGAATGGGCAAAAATCCCAGTGCCAAGATGTGGTAAGCTCATAGAGACTTATCCAAAGTGCTGCTGCAATTGCTGCAAAAGGTTGCTCTACAAAGTACTGACTTTAGGGGGGGTGAACAGTTATGCAAGTTGAAGTCTTCTGTTAATTTGTCCTATTTGTTGTTTGCTTCACAATACAAAAAAAATTATACCTTCATAATACTATCTTCAAAGTTGTAGGCATGTTCTGTTAATGAAATGGTGCAAATGCTCAAACAATCCATTTAATTCCAGGTTGTGAGGCAACAAAACATGAAAAATGCCAAGGGGGTGAATACTTTTGCAAGCCACTGTACATCAACAATAACCTATCTATACATATGACAATAATTTTTCCTGCCCTATTATCATTTCCCTTTGGAGATTTATAAAGTATTATTGAACTGAATGGAATTGGATTGAAGTCAAATAAAAGCAAATGCATTTGTGTGTGTGTTTTCACCAAAAAGAAGAGGAAGAAAAACTTGTTTGGGATATCTACTGTGACAGTACTAAATGAACCATTGAGTCTTGAGCTGTGGACTTTTTATTAGACAGCTTTCCAGGTTTACATTCATGTGAGGACAGTTATTGAACAAACTATGTCAGATGCTGCAGACTTTTACCCTTTTACTGTGCAATGTCATGAACATGTTAGTATCTCTGATATCATAGATGTCAGCACGTATCACAAGTGAGCATGCTTATTTTATCCTACAGTGATCTTGCACTTTCCATGATGATCAGGAGAAAAACTGGTTCAATCTGAACAGATGTTACTTGGATGATGTTTTGTTAAGATGACCCTGCTATTATAAAAGTAGGATTTTAATGGAGCGGTGAAAGTTTGTTTATGTTTGTTTATGTTTATGCATTTAGCAGACGCTTTTATCCAAAGCAACTTACAAATAATACAGAGATATAACATTACAGCTAATATCAAAGCTAACAATAAGCTACGTAGAAGGAAAACCACCAGTCAGACTCTGTCAGAGGTGACAGGGGTGACAGTGTAGAACTGGAGTGCAGGCATAGAGGAAACAGAAAGTGCAGTAGAGAGGATAGGGAAGTAGAGGGTAGGAGATGCTCTCTGAAGAGCTGGGTCTTTAAGAGTTTCTTGAAGATAGACAGGGCTGTTCTGGTAGCGCTTGGTAGGTCATTCCACCATCGTGGAACAACACATGAACGGAGTTTGGATTGTCTTAGGCGTGGTGTAGGCACTGCAAGACGACAATTGTTTGACGACGAGGGACCGAGTTGTGACATAAGCCTTTGCGAAAGCATTCAAGTAGATGGCAGCCGTTTTGTAGGCTAGCATGCTTTAGAAGCTGCAAGTTGACATGCTGTCTCAATAGGCTGTTTTTCAGTCACAGTTTATGAGGAAAAATATGTGAAAGAGAGCAGCTTTGTTAAGAATTCAACTTAATTATTATACACTCACGCTTTACTATTTTTAAAAAAAGATGCAAAAAGGTTAAATTTTACCGTATGTACAGAGATCCTAGCCTATTCGATTCGTTGAGTGCACCCTGTAGTTATTTTATCCCCAACTGGGTTATATGGGTGTATCAGTTTGTATTTTAGAGCTTTGATTTTGTATGATTTTCATTCAAACCAACATGTTTACATGCAATTTACATAATACATAAACATGCAGAGTTTTTTCTTCTAATTTCATGTAAAGATGATTACCATTTGAAAGTTCCTCATCTCTATCTCCTGCTCTGTCTCTCTCTCTTTCCACACACTCGCACATACACACGACACACACACACACACGGGTGCGGTAGTCTGGCCTGTGGCTGTGTACCACAGAGAATAAGTACAGGGTGTGTATTCAAGCAAAAATCCCATTGTATCTGTCTGTCATATGTGTGTATATATATATATATATATTTATATATATATATGTGTGTGTGTGTGTGTAGTATATATACTGTATATAAGTGTGTGTGCATAGGTCTGGGAGTGTCAAAGAGTATTCATGTACACAGACCACTCCATACATGCCAAACGTCCTGATAATAAACTAATTTTCAAACTGTCTTTCTGTTTGTTTTTAAGTTGTTGTTGTTTCTTTATTTTAGTTTTAAGGTTTTCATTCACACAATTTCATAGTATGCCCTGTTTTTCATTCTTACTTTCACCCTTTGTCTTTCTTTTATCTGAGTTCTCTTTCTTTTGACCCATAGGATGAATAAATCTGCATGATTTTCCTTTGGAAATATCCCCAGATGAGAGGTGTCATTGTGTCAGCAAGTCAGACTGTGGCCTGTCAGTGGGTGCTCCAGTGTTTACTTGTGCAAACGTGTGTGCATGTGAAGTGAAGGTGAGTGTGTGTATTTAAAAAAGGGTGGCTATAGTTACATAGTGCATTGTTAAGGAGACATCCTGTGTCATGTATTTTACTAATTTATCCCACTCTCGCAGAGATTTTATATAAAGAAAATTAAGATATGTATTACCGTTACGTTTAAATCTGCTCCTCATATTTTCTCTTTTCTTTTCTCGTGAACAAATGGTTAACTATCAAAATATAAGTGTCACTGAAGATGGTCACTGATTTGATTTTAATCTACACTACCACAAAATACTACAACATAATGTGTTGATTTCATTCTAACAAAAGCAAAAAAAAAAGCAAAAAGATTCTGTTCAAATACACAGTGTATCTTTTCTCATATGTATAGGTATACCTTTATTTGAGTTTATATTCAAGTGTGTATTTAATCACATTTTTCTCATTTTGTTAATTTTTGGTGTGCGTATGAGTACAATGTGAGGAACGTTATTGCAAAAATGACCAGTGTCTCTATGACTCAGTGCCATTACTTTACCAGATTCTCAGACTCGTTTTAAGAGGTTCCCACATGCCATGCACATGTGGTTGAAACCAACAAGAGACTAGACACCAGAACTGCCAGGAATAATAGAAAAAAAACTGAATTGAATTCAGTTGAATAATGGGTCTGCACGGTGACGTGGTGGTGATGTAGCGGATCTTTTGTGCCTCAGGTGTTACTTCCAAATCCTCTCTGTGCCTCTCTGTGAAGCTTCTTTCTCCCATGTGCTGTTCCAGTACTGTTCCATCTCAATCCTGGGTGGGTCTATTTTCATCTTGTAATAATCTCTGAAATAATACTCATCGGCTCAAAATTGCTCACCATGTCAACCCAGAACTTCTCTCTCACCATTGATAACTACCCTGTCACCCTCCCCATCCATCCGTAACCTTGGTATTATCCTGGACAATAACCTCTCATTCGAAAAACACACCAGTCGCCTCACCTAAACTGCCTTCTTCCATCTTGAAAACATTGCCCGTCTCCATCCTTTACTCTCCTTCTCTGCCGCTGAGACCCTCATTCACGCTTTCATCACCTCAAGACTGGACTACTGCAACAGCTTCCTCTACAGCTCATCATCAAAAGGCCTCAATAAACTTCAATACATCCAAAACTCTGCTGCCCGCCTTCTCACCCACACCTGCTCCTGTGAACATATCACCTCTGTACTCCAAAAACATTGAACAATTGGCTCCCTGTCAAGCACCGAATCAACTTCAAGCTCCTCCTCCTCACCCACAAACGCTCCATAACCAGGCCCCTTCTTACCTCACGGACATGCTTCACCACCACACTTCCTCCCGACACTTACGTTCTTCTGATGCTAACCTTCTCTCACCCCTGCTCAGGACCAAGCACCGTAGCTGGGGTGACAGAGCTTTCTCCATGGCTGCCCTTACATTGTACATTGTTTTTCTTTTGTGTATTTCGGTGTATTTATTTTATTTTTATCTTGCACTTCGTGGTTTTTAATGTAAAGCGTCTTTGAGAGCTTTAAAAGCGCTGTACAAATAAAATGTATAATTATAATTTTATATTATTACCCTGTCACTGAGATTACACCTTGGACATTTCAGTCAAAATTTTCCTGACTTCAGTTTCTCTAGTGTCCCTTCTCAGGTGTCCAGATCTGTGACTCATTGTTTGGCAGTCTCCAGCAACTCAGGTATGGAGAGTTTGTTGTATTTCTCAGGGAGTTCCTTCTTCATTGCACCTTTCTGAAGCTCCGATGGCCGGCTAACCTCCCTACGTGTTGTCTGTATCTTGGTCTCCACCCTTTGTCCCCATGGGGGGTACTGCCTCTTACTGCTCCCTGCATTATCTATCTTGTAGCCCACAATCTCTAGGATCACTGCAGCTGTGGTGTACATCAGCTTATTGGTCACTGTGATGGTCCCGGTGGGTATAGGATGTGGTGTCGCATTCACGTCTTCTTGCAGACTTTCAGAGGTACTTTGTCTCTCAGTCATAGTAAAGGTCCATGTAGGCTTCAAGTATCCAGGTTATCCATGATCTTCCATCTCAGGCCAGCTGTCCTCTTGTTACGGTTATCAGGACGTTCTTCAAGTGCTTGGTACTCATTCTTAGATGATGGGGATGATGATGTATCTCCTCATACCTGTCATCCTAGCTCTCCCTTACCATAGCATTTTTGTCGTACCTAATTGATCTCTAGTTGTGATTACAAATTCTGTTTCCAAATATTAGAACACTGTGTTAGGAGTTGTTTCTTTGTTCATTTACATGTTGGATTTCAAAATCTCCGTTGGTTGCATATCCCACATATAAATATATATACATACATACATAGTATATGAAATATAGAATAATAGCATTCCAACAGTGAGAATTCCACTTCAGTGCATGAATGTCTTCTTCCAGAAACCCACTTGCCATTAGTATGCTCTGGTCCCCCAACACCTGACACGCCCATTGCCAGGATGTCATCAGCAGTTTAGTCAAAAGTGACAAATTAGTCAAATTATCTAAGAGAGTTGTGCTTATCAGAAACTGTGGTTTAACAGCCTGCAGGACACCATGCTATGCCATTCCTTCATGTTGTTGTCATTACACGTCTGTGCCTTGGAAGGTTTTTACAGAACAAATTCTGATTAAACCGTAGACCCCAAAATCCCTGAAGGTAAAAACTGGTTAATGTGGAACATCTAAAAGACCTTTAGTCTGTATGATTATATAAACACAATAGTTATAAAGATTACTCTCTCATTTTTCTGTCCCTTTGTTTTTTGAAGATTAATTTTCCTTTTTTTCCCTTTTTTTTCTATTTTGTCTTTTTCAGTACAACAAGCAATACACCATATCTTAATCAAATGTGTTGTTGGACTACTACATTAGTTGATTGTGTGGTTTTCTTGTATCAGGTAATATGTCCTCATGATTTTTATTTTCTGATGAGTTTGAAACCATTCAATCAGGGCCACCACAAACTACAACACAGAAAAGTAATACAGAGATTAAAAAAACAATATTAATATTTGTTGCAAAACATTTTTTTTTAATTAACCACAGGGTAAAACATTTTACTGTTCCCTTTTTAAACGAATGGAACATGTGAAAAAAATAACAGGGTGTTAGAAAGCTAAAGTTACAACTTTCCTTCTATACTGCTATGAACTTTGAATGTGTAATCTTTAATGGTAATGCATTATCATTTGACATATAAAATAAAGCGTGTTACTCATGCGACTACAAGCAACCATTTTTTTTAATGTGACTGTTTCATGTTTTATCCAAAACGTTAGCCTGTTATGGAACAATAAATCTTGAAACTCAGACAGCTCAATTTACATTTAAGCATGTCTGCAGCGAAGTCAGTGCACTTTTTAATGCACCGAACCCAACACTTTAGGGTTTTTAGTTGCACTAAGCACTAGTGTTAACTGAAAAACATTACATTGAACACATGAACTTCTGTTCATAGCACTTTTTCACTGAGGTCCTTTGTTTCCTTTAAAAACGGTTTGCATACTTCTCCCTTTGTTACAGCCAACAAGCCAAAAATAACAGTTGGAAGAAAAAAGTTACAACCAAATGCATCATAGATCACATTTGTGCCTGCTCTACAAACTCAAAGTGACACACTATTATAATTGTTTGTTCCCCATGAAAAATATGATAATAATGCAATTTGTCATTTACTTCATTCACTCAGAGCCAAATTCACTAAGAGATTTGTTTTTACTCTCTCTTCATTATGTAGAAAAACAGTGTGGAACAGTGTGTTGAATCATCCCCTTTTTCAAACAAAAGCAGTCTACACCCTCACTGACACAGCCAGTTGAGAAGGAGTAATCAAGCAGTGGAAATAACAATCATGATACCTTGACTGTCTCATGCATTGCTCGTTCTCTTCCTGGGCTGCATACAGTATGTGCATCATGCAGATAGTTTTGAGGAGTTCAAAAACAAAATTGCGCATGGATCTGAACCAAAAAAATCATGCTCGGCTTCATGAAGTACGGAGAGGTTAGCGACCGGAGAAGAAGAATGCTTTTGTTATCTCCTTTTCACAATCCCCTCCAAAGCTTTTGTTTTATTGATAACATTTTTTGTTGACCACTAAAACTGAAATGAGTTTCATAAACGTGTCTCGATGGTAGGACTGACAGCTACACAAGCAGCATCTACTGTGTAACAGCGCTGCTCTCACCCTTACACCGCCGTCACCTGTCACAGTGGGGGCATAGCTGCAGTTTAAAGCCACGGCTGACTCCCAACCAGCCCACAACATCCAACCCTTCTGATCCCTCATGTACACACGCTCAACCGCGCACACGCACTCGCCAGCACACTGGCAGAGACGCCAGGATTGGACACAGCAGGGGATCCCCAGTATTCCGTCTCCGACTGGCTTGGCGAATCATAATCTTTTACCGGGAGGAGATGAGCTCGTGCCGGCTCACGCTTGGAGAAAGGAGCAGGAAGGCAGGTCAGCCTAGTCGTTTCACCACACCTCGCGTTCTCTCTCTCCTCTTCTGTGTCCTCCCCAGTTTTGGCACTACAGACTGTTTTAATGAGGTGAACAGTCGCTTGCGCTAAAGAGGCCGCTTAACTGCTCGGAGAAAGTAGGGTGCGGAGGAAGACAGGTGTTTGGGCAGCTCGGCGGGTTTTTTGTTTTTCCCAAAAAACGGACTACATGGACAATAAACAAACAGCTTTGTGCTGACTCAGTGTGAGTTTAACCGGTACACAGGCAGGACGGTCGGCCGTTTCTTTTGGGTTTATCAGCGACACTGTTCCTTCACGCGCGTTGTTCCGATTGCGCCTGGCTGCCTGGGATGTAGTGTTCTCCTGTGCGCGTCACTGCTTTTTACTAAACAAAAAAGAAAGGGGGAAAGCAATAAAGCAATGGCAATTCTGTTCTTTCGTGGTCACTTAGAGTAACATCTTTAGAAACGCGAGGGAAGTTGGAAAAGGCGTGCCAGTAGGTTTTCAGAATGTTCAGTTCAGTTTTTTTTTGTTTCCTCCGTCTGTCTTTTTGATCGCTATCACCAATAACACAGATGTGGGCAAGGTGAACAAGTGGAGGAAGTTTTTATGGCATAGAAGAGGAAGAAAACAAGCGGGCACGGCTGTGGTATAAGCAAGAGAAGCGGACCCTCCTGCTCCCTCAACAACTGACAGGTAGGACAGCACTAAAAAAATACATAAAAAAAAAAAGAAATCCTAAAATATTACATATTTATTTGAAATAATAGCCATATTAAGTGTGGGGCATGCCTCATATTTCTGACTGCATTTAGTGGTTAACTTTGTGTCCGCAACACTCACCCCCGCCTCCCTAAAATATTATAGGTCATTTCTGCTTGACAAAGAGCTTTTCTTCTTCTTGAGGCTTATTGCGGCGGAAGTTACCTGAGCTGTCATTCGGCTCTGGCAGATAGGCAAACAAATGACTTACATAATTGTTACTCTTTGCAACTGGTCCCGGTTTTATTTACCGACATGTGCTCATCTAAACGCGCGCGTGTGTGTATTGGCTATATACACTTACACACGCGCGTGTGTGTATACATAGAAATATTTCTTCGCAGGTTTGAAAATCAAGTGTCTCAACGCTCTAAGATCCATGGTTTCATGCCCAACTTGTTTAGTAGGCTACATTAAGAACATGTGATTGATTGTAAGAAAGCGTACACACAGCCGCTTTGGCAGAATAGAATAAAACGTGTTGTCCTGCTGTTTTCTGAATTAGGGAAAGATATTCTTACGTTACCGGAGCATCCGACCAAACTAACGGCAGCAAGTACAAATGTACAGATGATTTGATGGAGTTGTTGTTGAGCATATCTGGAGGCAAATCCAAAGGTCAAATGAGACAACATACTTTCTGAGCGGCTTGAACATAATAAAAAGAAGAAATCCAGAATTAAGCTGCAAACTTTATTAACGTTAACTGGGTTTATTAACTGCAGTAATTCATTCATGCAGCTCTTTGTGAAATAAATTTGATTTGAACATTTCTTCCCATAATCAGCACCCACTCTGAGAGAAGGGGTGTGTTCTAAATGATCTGTCAACATTAAGAGAAGCTCGCCTCGTTTGTGAGTGTGTGACGGCGTGTGTAAAGTAAAGGTATTATATATTAACTATTTTAATCACAGAAATTCACACTTGAACAAAGTCTAATTTAGCAATAAAGATAGTCTCTTCTATGTCCAACAGATACCTTCTGTGTAACTGTATAATGTACAGTGTAGCTGTCATAGTGGCACTCTCCCTCACATTTTTCTGTGAAAAACTGCTATGACCTCTTTCCATTGCACTGACATTTGCGTTCCCTTTCTCTGTGGGTTTTATATTGTCTGCCAAGGTGTAGCACTCTTACTCAGACGTGGGGGCTTCTTTTTTTAATTCTAACACAATGATACATCTGCCAGTAGAGTGATGCCAGGACAGTGTTAAACTATTAAAATGATCTGAAATTTGGGATCTTTGTTTTGATCATCTTAAATCTGCACTGTGAGGGAAATTATAGTGATTGGTTGGGCAGCTGAGTCATTACTTTACGAAACAAACTGATCCTCCGCACTTCTTACAGATCATGAAAAATTGTCCGTTTTTAGCAAATCAGAAATGTTGAGTTCCTGTAATTGCTGATTGTATATTAAGTTAGATTTTCTTTTAACATGTTTTCCTGGATTTTATGTAAAGTAAAAATTAAATTTTGGACAACTTAAATGTACACTTTCATCCAAGGTCACAAACAATGCATAACTAAAGTAGGTAATCTAAAATATCAGTTACATATAGATGTATGAATCAGATTTAACAAAATTCTCATGGTCAAAAATATTGTACTCCTGTTCCTTTACTAAAAGAAAGAAAATCCGAAATTGAGAGTTTGAAGTGAAATTATCTGTTCAGTTTATCTTTCAGACTACATGCATATTTAGAAGATCTTTTCTTTTATTATTATATGGTTCAATATAGTCAATGTTGGCTATTTTCTAGGTCTGACTGATATGTATCCAGTTAACTGTAGAAATATAGCAATAGTATATGCAGAAGAAAAAGAGGAACAGAGCCCACACAGACTGAACACATGACAAATAATATAAGCGGGCAGAGGATCTGTGTTTGACTTTATTGCCTTGTTACTTTTGCAGTTTAGAATGTCAGAGCGTAAAATTTTGGGCTTTCAACTGGCATATGAAAAATGAATGTAACAGAATGTTTTACATTTTTGTAAAATTTTGCGATAATAAGCATTATTATGTTTCCAGAATTGTAGAGTAAGCTATTTAAATTCAAAGGTACAACAAAAATCCCATCCTGTGGCATGATAGACCACCATTTTACTGTGATAGACCAGAAGAGTTTTTTTTTTCCTAATTAATTTTTTTGTTATTATATGAGACAATAATCATTCAGCTGCATTGTACAGTTCATGCTGCTAAATGTCACTGCATCCTACACACACAACTTTTAAGTTGTTCCATTCATTGAAGGTTGAACGCTGTGAAGTTCTGTTTCCTTAATCCAGCACCTGCCCATTGCAAATGGATTCCTGACCACTACCACGTGCGTGTTCTTTCCTTGTATATACCTACAAGCATTTTAACCATTCACTGAACAGTTCCATTGATTTTGAGGCTTCACGTTTCTTCCCCTTAATGTGTTAAACAAGCTTACTATCAAGAAATTTGTCCCCATATGAGACTTGTAAAACCCTGCCTTAATGCTCCTCTCAACTTCAGATGTTGTCTTTTGGTACAACTATGTGTTTTGGGTGTGTAGGCACAGCACAAATTAACAGGAAACAAATGAAAGAAATAAGCAACTTCTTGAACTTTATGGGATCAATATGTAGTCATTGAAACTTACAGTGTTAAATGGACTGTACTTATATAGCACTTTTCTCGTCTAGCTGACCACTCAAAGCGCTTTTACACTGCACGCCACATTCACCCACACACTCATACAGCACGTCTTAGTCTATATGGTCATACAGGCTACACGCTGCTTTCTTCTAATAAGGTTAGATGGTAGTTTTATGCTGTACACAGTGATGGGAAAGGAATGTAATATCCCAATTAGGATGGTTTATGTGTGTTCATTTACATGACAAACACTGTCACCAACTGATAGCACTTAGGTCCTTTTATTTTCATTACTTTGGTCACGACCATACACATGGGCATAGCTTGTTCAGTGTTAGTATGTGTTTGTGCTGTCATAGATTTTTTTAAAGGGTTTTTTTGGGTGCCAGTTGCCTTCATTTGACAATGGGTAGATTGGGAGGTAAGTGTGGAAAAAGAAATGCAGAAAAGGGCCTCGAACTTGGGCCAGCTGCGTTGAGGAATGTGCAGCCTCTGTGCGTACAGCCTCTGTGAGTACAGCCTCTGTGCGTACAGCCTCTGTGAGTACAGCCTCTGTGCGTACAGCCTCTGTGAGTACAGCCTCTGTGCGTACAGCCTCTGTGAGTACAGCCTCTGTGAGTACAGCCTCTGTGAGTACAGCCTCTGCGAGTACAGCCTCTGCGCGTACAGCCTCTGTGAGTACAGCCTCTGTGCGTACAGCCTCTGTGCGTACAGCCTCTGTGAGTACAGCCTCTGTGAGTACAGCCTCTGTGCGTACAGCCTCTGTGCGTACAGCCTCTGCGCGTACAGCCTCTGCGAGTACAGCCTCTGCGCGTACAGCCTCTGCGAGTACAGCCTCTGCGCGTACAGCCTCTGCGCGTACAGCCTCTGCGCGTACAGCCTCTGCGCGTACAGCCTCTGCGAGTACAGCCTCTGTGAGTACAGCCTCTGTGAGTACAGCCTCTGTGAGTACAGCCTCTGTCCGTACAGCCTCTGTGAGTACAGCCTCTGTGCGTACAGCCTCTGTGAGTACAGCCTCTGTGCGTACAGCCTCTGTGAGTACAGCCTCTGCGCGTACAGCCTCTGCGAGTACAGCCTCTGCGCGTACAGCCTCTGCGCGTACAGCCTCTGCGCGTACAGCCTCTGCGCGTACAGCCTCTGCGAGTACAGCCTCTGTGAGTACAGCCTCTGTGAGTACAGCCTCTGTGAGTACAGCCTCTGTCCGTACAGCCTCTGTGAGTACAGCCTCTGTGCGTACAGCCTCTGTGAGTACAGCCTCTGCGCGTACAGCCTCTGTGAGTACAGCCTCTGTGAGTACAGCCTCTGTGAGTACAGCCTCTGTCCGTACAGCCTCTGTGAGTACAGCCTCTGTGCGTACAGCCTCTGCGAGTACAGCCTCTGTGCGTACAGCCTCTGTGAGTACAGCCTCTGTGCGTACAGCCTCTGTGCGTACAGCCTCTGTGAGTACAGCCTCTGTGAGTACAGCCTCTGTCCGTACAGCCTCTGTGCGTACAGCCTCTGTGCGTACAGCCTCTGTGAGTACAGCCTCTGTGAGTACAGCCTCTGTGAGTACAGCCTCTGTCCGTACAGCCTCTGTGAGTACAGCCTCTGTGCGTACAGCCTCTGTGCGTACAGCCTCTGTGAGTACAGCCTCTGTGAGTACAGCCTCTGTGAGTACAGCCTCTGTCCGTACAGCCTCTGT
The DNA here is from genome assembly GCF_036924035.1 of Leuresthes tenuis. Taxonomy (NCBI): domain Eukaryota; kingdom Metazoa; phylum Chordata; class Actinopteri; order Atheriniformes; family Atherinopsidae; genus Leuresthes; species Leuresthes tenuis. The sequence goes on along the minus strand of NW_027325358.1, from coordinate 37,186,217 downwards.
GAGTACAGCCTCTGTGCGTACAGCCTCTGTGCGTACAGCCTCTGTGAGTACAGCCTCTGTGAGTACAGCCTCTGTGCACACAGCCTCTGTGCGTACAGCCTCTGCGCGTACAGCCTCTGCGAGTACAGCCTCTGCGCGTACAGCCTCTGCGCGTACAGCCTCTGCGAGTACAGCCTCTGTGAGTACAGCCTCTGTGCGTACAGCCTCTGTGAGTACAGCCTCTGTGAGTACAGCCTCTGTGAGTACAGCCTCTGTGCGTACAGCCTCTGTGCGTACAGCCTCTGTGAGTACAGCCTCTGTCCGTACAGCCTCTGTGCGTACAGCCTCTGTGAGTACAGCCTCTGTGAGTACAGCCTCTGTGCGTACAGCCTCTGTCCGTACAGCCTCTGTGCGTACAGCCTCTGTGCGTACAGCCTCTGTGAGTACAGCCTCTGTGAGTACAGCCTCTGTCCGTACAGCCTCTGTGCGTACAGCCTCTGTGAGTACAGCCTCTGCGCGTACAGCCTCTGCGCGTACAGCCTCTGCGCGTACAGCCTCTGTGAGTACAGCCTCTGTGAGTACAGCCTCTGTGAGTACAGCCTCTGTGCGTACAGCCTCTGTGAGTACAGCCTCTGTGAGTACAGCCTCTGTGCGTACAGCCTCTGTGAGTACAGCCTCTGTGAGTACAGCCTCTGTGAGTACAGCCTCTGCGAGTACAGCCTCTGTGAGTACAGCCTCTGTGCGTACAGCCTCTGTGAGTACAGCCTCTGTGCGTACAGCCTCTGTCCGTACAGCCTCCGTACAGCCTCTGTGAGTACAGCCTCTGCGAGTACAGCCTCTGCGAGTACAGCCTCTGTGCGTACAGCCTCTGTGAGTACAGCCTCTGTGCGTACAGCCTCTGTGCGTACAGCCTCTGTGAGTACAGCCTCTGTGAGTACAGCCTCTGCGAGTACAGCCTCTGTGCGTACAGCCTCTGCGAGTACAGCCTCTGTGCGTACAGCCTCTGTGCGTACAGCCTCTGTGAGTACAGCCTCTGCGCGTACAGCCTCTGTGAGTACAGCCTCTGTGCGTACAGCCTCTGTGAGTACAGCCTCTGTGCGTACAGCCTCTGTGCGTACAGCCTCTGTGAGTACAGCCTCTGTGAGTACAGCCTCTGTGCGTACAGCCTCTGTGCGTACAGCCTCTGTGAGTACAGCCTCTGTGCGTACAGCCTCTGTGAGTACAGCCTCTGTGCGTACAGCCTCTGTGAGTACAGCCTCTGTGCGTACAGCCTCTGTGAGTACAGCCTCTGTGCGTACAGCCTCTGTGAGTACAGCCTCTGTGAGTACAGCCTCTGTGAGTACAGCCTCTGCGCGTACAGCCTCTGTGCGTACAGCCTCTGTGCGTACAGCCTCTGTGAGTACAGCCCCTGTGCGTACAGCCTCTGTGCGTACAGCCTCTGTGAGTACAGCCTCTGCGCGTACAGCCTCTGTGAGTACAGCCTCTGTGCGTACAGCCTCTGTGAGTACAGCCTCTGTGCGTACAGCCTCTGTGAGTACAGCCTCTGTGCGTACAGCCTCTGTGAGTACAGCCTCTGTGCGTACAGCCTCTGTGCGTACAGCCTCTGTGCGTACAGCCTCTGTGAGTACAGCCTCTGTGCGTACAGCCTCTGTGCGTACAGCCTCTGTGAGTACAGCCTCTGTGAGTACAGCCTCTGTGAGTACAGCCTCTGTGCGTACAGCCTCTGTGAGTACAGCCTCTGTGCGTACAGCCTCTGTGCGTACAGCCTCTGTGCGTACAGCCTCTGTGAGTACAGCCTCTGTGCGTACAGCCTCTGTGAGTACAGCCTCTGTGCGTACAGCCTCTGTGAGTACAGCCTCTGTCCGTACAGCCTCCGTACAGCCTCTGTGAGTACAGCCTCTGCGAGTACAGCCTCTGCGAGTACAGCCTCTGTGAGTACAGCCTCTGCGAGTACAGCCTCTGCGAGTACAGCCTCTGTGCGTACAGCCTCTGTGAGTACAGCCTCTGTGAGTACAGCCTCTGTGAGTACAGCCTCTGTGAGTACAGCCTCTGCGAGTACAGCCTCTGTGCGTACAGCCTCTGTGCGTACAGCCTCTGTGCGTACAGCCTCTGTGCGTACAGCCTCTGTGCGTACAGCCTCTGTGAGTACAGCCTCTGTGAGTACAGCCTCTGTGAGTACAGCCTCTGTGCGTACAGCCTCTGTGAGTACAGCCTCTGTGCGTACAGCCTCTGTGCGTACAGCCTCTGTGCGTACAGCCTCTGTGAGTACAGCCTCTGTGCGTACAGCCTCTGTGAGTACAGCCTCTGTGCGTACAGCCTCTGTGAGTACAGCCTCTGTCCGTACAGCCTCCGTACAGCCTCTGTGAGTACAGCCTCTGCGAGTACAGCCTCTGCGAGTACAGCCTCTGTGAGTACAGCCTCTGCGAGTACAGCCTCTGCGAGTACAGCCTCTGTGCGTACAGCCTCTGTGAGTACAGCCTCTGTGAGTACAGCCTCTGTGAGTACAGCCTCTGTGAGTACAGCCTCTGCGAGTACAGCCTCTGTGCGTACAGCCTCTGTGAGTACAGCCTCTGTGCGTACAGCCTCTGTGCGTACAGCCTCTGTGAGTACAGCCTCTGTGCGTACAGCCTCTGTGAGTACAGCCTCTGTCCGTACAGCCTCCGTACAGCCTCTGTGAGTACAGCCTCTGCGAGTACAGCCTCTGCGAGTACAGCCTCTGTGCGTACAGCCTCTGTGCGTACAGCCTCTGTGAGTACAGCCTCTGTGCGTACAGCCTCTGTGAGTACAGCCTCTCTGAGTACAGCCTCTGTGAGTACAGCCTCTGTGAGTACAGCCTCTGTGAGTACAGCCTCTGTGCGTACAGCCTCTGTGCGTACAGCCTCTGTGCGTACAGCCTCTGTGCGTACAGCCTCTGTGAGTACAGCCTCTGTGAGTACAGCCTCTGTGAGTACAGCCTCTGTGCGTACAGCCTCTATGCGTACAGCCTCTGTGCGTACAGCCTCTGTGCGTAGGGGGGCCTGCTTAACCAGTTGAGCTGTACGGCACCTGTCATTATGCACGTTTTAGTTTTATGCTTCTTACCACAGATAGCCTACATACCTAAAGGGCTGTTGTGTGAGAAGATTTATCACAAGATAAACAGAAGATTTATCTCCTGTGTGTGTGTGTGTGTGTGTGTGTGTGTGTGTGTGTTATCCCCGTAGTGCTCATCCTGAATCTGGAAGATGAAAGCTACCTGGAGCTGTGTAAATTGATCCCTTGTCTTACAGCAGAGTCTATGTCCTTGCTTCAACCATTTTTAGAAAAAATATATTTTTCCATAGTCACAATTTTTTAGGGATAATGCAAGACAATTACTCAGGCGCACTTCTACTGTGTCAATTGTCATTACCGTAACCATAACACTGACTGCCATTAATGTGTAATAATTGTGTGAGGGGTAACTGTCATTGTTATTTAGAATGTATGATAATAATTACAAAGTAATATGATTATTCCAATCACAGAATACAAGGTCTATTGAATTTAAGTAAGATATGCTTTAATGGAAAATTAAGTCACTGATGTAGAAATTGTTGAGGAAAAATAACTAACTAAATCAAGTAAAATTATAGAAAAAAAGTTGACAAATCGTTAGAAAGTTAAACCGTAGCAGTGAGAACAATGTGGTTGAAATCTCCAGAATACCCCATAAATATCTGGGGTTTGGTGTTTGTAACCTGAGCTGATGGCATCACGTATTGCCTCAGTAGGTAGTATCCATGCTAGACAAGATGGATGGAAAGTCAGCCAACAGTTCAGCATACAGAGTGCAGAGACGCTCCCCCATAACCTCTTTTCACATGTCGATTGCACCTTATTAGCAAAAAACAACCTCCTAGCTCTTTCTCCTCTCAATTCAAACATGCCAAATAGAGAAGGCTTAGCCCCGCATCTCAGTGTCCTTAGACACATCATGCTGACATCCCAGAATAAGCTGATTTCCATGATGCCAAATTGCTGTGTGAAAACACGGCAGGCCTGTTTCGCCTCTGTTACTGCCTTCCTTATATGCTTCTGTTACCACACCCCAGATGTATCAGTGGCAGATCAACTTCGACCCCTGTTCCATCTCTGTACTTTCACACATGACACGATGTGCAACAAAGGCAAGGCTACAGTATTATACTAGCTGGTGTTAGCAAGCACTGCCATCTTTCTTCCGTATTTTCCAGCCTGCCTTGAGGATGTCCAGTTCTAAATCTCTTGTGCTTTGCATTCAACGTGTTGAAAGTAAAAAAAGTAGGCCCATTGGCCACAATGTTCTTAAAGGCTAATAAAGCTCATTATTAGACTGTAAAAGCCGTGACTGTGGACACGTTTGTATGCATTCACATGGTCATGGTGCCACATTCATTCACTGCATCTCTCTACTCAGCACCCCAAACAACCAGTCCCGGTTGCTAAGGCGTCTTCTTTTTCACAAACTCAAATCTGATCACCCTAGATAAAATCAAATGAACACATTAGACAAATAACTATCTCTTCTTGTGACTAACTCTTGTGACTTGTCGCAGCTATACACGTTTTTCTGTCTTTTAGTTGAAAAAAGCTCTAACAAAGCTTCTTGAACCTTTACCAAGGAACACACAGATGTGTAACAGCTAGTTGTAATGTTTATGCTTGAAATTCCTGAAGCCATTTCAGAATCCACCTGCAGGTCAAAAGAGGAAAGCCGGCGCAGCCATTATCACACTATGCTAAGGAGAAAAAAAAACTCAAATACACAGCAGGCCAGCCTTGATATTTATTTGAATTATGAAGTTTTTCCTTCTCTTCAGATAGAAAGATGAACCTTTTCATATGGAGACAAACTTAAGTTTGACTTAAACATTGAATCTGGAACAAGCAAAGCTCAATACTATAAACATGTGAAATCAAATGTGGAAAAAAAGACACATCTGTGGCATTTATTTCTCAAATAAAATAAAAAAAAAACCTTATGCTTTGTAGCCTTCTGAGTTAAGTTTCAATGGTTAGCTTTTTTTCACAGGCGAACGTTAATAATCATAATAATAATCATTTCCTCCAATGAAAATCCAACCAGTCAAAGCATTGAGCCATAAAGAAAACATGCATTAATGCTCAGTTTGCTGCACTCTGATCTACTCTGATGCACACTGGTCCAAGGCAGATACCTGGATGCTAGTTGAGTGTTTGGGGTCAGGCTCTGAGCTGAGGAAATGTTCAGGATTGAGTGAAGGTGTTCATCAGTGAGGCGACTCACACAGTGTGCTGCCGAAAACAGAGAGCATTTGAGCAGCTTGGGTACGGAACCAGCATCTTACTTTGACTTCAGCGTGTCACTACTCTGGAGTTCAGTCAGCTCCATTTGGAGGTTGGTTTGTGCGCTTTCCACGTCAACTGCAAACCGATTACTGAGCAGTTCAAATCTAAATTTCTGAGCATCAAACGCAGGTTTCCTTGGATCCTGATTGACATCCCAATGCACCAGCAGAGCATTCTGGGATTTGTAGCATGTGCTGTCTACCAGCGGGCCAGCTCGAGTAGACATTTGGTATTATCTCGCCAAATGTAATTACACTTCGGGCCAGATTTGACATCTATGATGTAGAGGAATCTACGAGGCTCCGTATTCTGATCTAAGTTAATAGGGCTCGCAGGCGGGCCGCCGCCCTTTAGCAGAGGTCAAGCGACATCTGGCCCAAATGTCACAGATTACATGAGGTTACTTCAGTAGGTGGTTAAATAATGCAACTTCAAAACAATCCATGACAGCAACGTGTTCTTGAACATCAGATACCTAAAAGAAATTATCTCTGAAAACGAAAAAAAAGCGGAGCAGTGCTTGAGAGAATTTGGAAAAACCATAACAGTGAATGAGAAAGATGAGAATAAATTCATGAAAAGGTTTTGGCCTGTTTGAACTCTGACTGGTTATTGATGGTCTTTTCATGCAGGCCCAATTTCATATTTTTCCCTAATTCTTTATTCCATATACGCTACTTATGCCCTTGCTGTTAGTTCACACAGAGGTCTGTTTGCAGGAGTGCGAGTAATAATTAGAAGAGGAAATCTACACATTTGTGAATGGTGGTGTGAATGCAATTTGTTCAGACTAAAGCAAAAGTGTTTTTCTCAAAGATATTTTAAAAACCTGAGTTCTTCATACATGATCATTTTGCACGTCATTTTCACCTGCCAGAGCAGCAAAGATGGTATTTTTCATTACTGAGGAGCTTGCAAACTGAAGGGTCCAATTTGGATGCCGATCATTATGTATTTTGATCAGCATTGGCTGTATTGATATACAAATGAAGCCTTGATTATTTATCCATCCATCCATCCATCCATCATCTGCCGCTTCTCCGGGGATCGCAGCTTGAGCAGAGAAGCCCAGACGTCCCTGTCCCCGGCCACTTCCTCCAGCTCTCCCGAGGCGTTCCCAGGCCATAAATTGATTATTTATACTGTTTATTCATTATTATTATACTGATTATTTATTATTAAAGCTGTTTATTCTCAGTTTCGTTAAAACTAATTAACTCCTAAATTAGGAGTTTAATTTAGCATTATTCAGCTTTTTTTTTTTTTACTGTTTTCTTTGACTGGTTTATTTTGTGATGTAAATTAATTAAGAATAAACTGAGCAGCACTGTTCAGAAAATCTTCTTCAATTATATTACATATTTATGTGGATACAAAAAAACCTGACCAAATGAATAAAATGAGCATATCAATAAAATCCAATAATCTGGAGAATAAAAGAAAAAAAACTCAATTTTGTTTTAATTCACTGACATCACAGATGAATGAATTGTTAGAAATAAAAAAGAAACAGTGGACATCGATTGCTTAAACAATTCTTAAAGAATTTACACTTGTGTTTGCTGCAGAGAACATCACTCTGAGTTGAGAATTTGCCAAAGCTGGGCAAACATCAGGGCAGTTATGTGTTCTCATTCTACATTTTGTGTGGCTGTTACTGAAGACATCAGACACACCTGCAATTTCATTTCTTTAAACTGTGGAAGGTTCCTCCAAGTTATGCAGCCCGGCAATCAAACAACTCAACAGTACCTTATTATTATTATTATTTAGAATATTTTGATTCATACAATTAATTTCTTTAGCATTTAATTTTTAACACGAATTATTAAAAACTAAAATAATAATTTTTTTTAATTGTAGTGCAATTTTGTCAGATATGTTAGAATATTTTTTTTAAATCAAATATTGATAGCTTTTTCTCCATTTGAATTTTTGATACATTTGAAGGATAAATGGCAGGATGAAAAGCTGAAGCGGCCGTTATGGCTTAGCAGGCAGAGCAGGTTGTGTTGTAGTCAGGGCTTCACTACCAGCTCCTCCAGGCAGTTCATTGATTACAGGTAAAATTGGAGCTGAGCTGTTCACTCCCATCTATAATAAGGAAATCATTTCAACAAAGCAGACTTTCTATGTTAAACTATATTCACATCTGCACTGACTTAACAAATATTACAAAAGGTGCTCATTGTGCTGTCGCGAACTGACTAACTGAACTTACTAAAGGTGTCAAATCTGGAATATGTGAGTAAAGCGTGAGGAAACAATTCTGCCTACTTGCGTGCAGTGTTGTGATTAATGGAGCTGTGAAACCTAATTCAACCTAATGCAGAAAACCAGGTAATTGTGGTCTTACTTCTTAGAAAAGATTAAGCAGAAATGTAAATCAATGACTATAAAACACAAAAACTAATAAAAACTGTCAGTCTTTAGGTTTGGTCTAGATTATTATTATTAACTTAAATTTTATTACCATTGGCTATGGCTAAAATTGACTATGTTAAGGCAAACGTTTATACAACAACATGTATATATTTCATATATATTATTGAAAATAAAGTTTTAAAAAGCAACTTTTTAATTACCTAGATTGATCAATATATAGATACTGGAACATTTTGATTAATTTAGCTGTTCACTAAAACATATGAAACTGATATAATGAATATGGGCTTGAAGTGCAGATTCTCAGCTTTAATTTTGAGCTATTTCAGCGTAACAAAACAGAGCGTGCATGTGTAAGAGAAAAGTTAGGGCAAGTGTGCACCTTTCAAGTGCATTTAAGAGGGAACGTGTGAACTTTTGTTCCAGGACTGAAACAAAAAAGGATATGGAGGTACAGTAAGTGGAAAGCAATGAGTTTTCCTTTTTTGTGTTTGGTAATATCTAAGAGCAATAAAAAAGTATGTTTATGGGATCCCTACGTTATAATGGCATCAAGTTGAAAAAAAATTGGTTCGTTTCCGCACATGATCCTTCATCTCTGTTTTAATTTGCAAAACCTATTACCCAGTTACCAGACTCCTTTATGAGTAATATGTTTGAATCTTGCTGCACGGTGGTGTGGTGGTTAGCACCGTCATCTCACAGCAGAGGGTTCCAGGTTTGATCCCCAGCTGGTTCTTTCTGTGTGGAGTCTGCATGTTCTCCCCGTGTACGTGTGGGTTCTCTCCAGCTTCCACCCACCATCCAAAAACATGCATGTTAGGTTAACTGGTGACTGTAAACTGTCCTTAGGAGTGAGCGTGTATGTGGTTGTTTGTCTCATTTGTCTCTGTGTGGCCCTGTGATGGACTGGTGACCTGTCCAGGGTGTAGCCCGCCTCTCGCCCGATGACCGCTAGGTTAGGCTCCAGCCCCCCCGTGACCCGACTGATGGATTAAGCGGGTATAGAAAATAGATGGATGATAGAATCTTTTTATATATATATTTTTTTTTCATTTATTATATTTATACAATTCCTTTTTTCATTTGATTTTATTCATTGTGTAACATTTCTCTGGGAAAAAAGTATATAGTACATACACACATACATCTTTGTTGGGCATTGACTGTTTATACATGATGCTGTGTATGCATCCCCAGTTACTGTTACTCTGTTAAAAGTAAGAGACTTCTTGGTATTTTGCTCTGTTACAGATATTTTAGTGGAAAATTAATCAAGAAGGAATGAGTTGTGGCTCTGATGTAACAAAGACAACAACAATAATAAAACTACAACATTTATATTGACTTATCAAAAGATTTAAATTCACACACAATTATAACTTTAGCCTTTTCTACCGTTTTTTTTCTATCACGGTGGAAAAGAATTTAAACTTCAGAACAGTGGCTGCGATTTTAGAGGTAGAAAGTTTACCAAAATCAGCATTAATTAATTTAATTCTAAAATAAGTAGAAAACTAGAATGTGTTTGAAAAGTTAAACCCCTTAAAAATTCTACGTAACCTATTGTTAGCTTTGATGTTAGCCGCATTGTTATATCCTCATTTGTAAGTCGCTTTGGATAAAAGCGTCTGCCAAATGGATAAACATAAAGATAAAAAGCTGTTGTTCAGGACATACGGCAACATAGTAGGCAACACTGTTTGCAACATGGCATGATAATCCTCAGAAATAGAAAGGTCAGGCATTAAACCTTGTTAGATGAAAGCAAGAGTCAAGGGGGCTGAAAAAGCTATGGCACATGACGAAAAAGAAGCTACTCACCTGTTGAATGGGTTGTGCACCTGTCATAGCTTGGCATGTATGGCTGCCAGAACGAGCACACTGGCTGGTAGTGATGGTTTCGCTGCTGAAAGAAGCCACAGGTTCTATTCAGAATAAAAGAACATTGTATGGGGTGCTCTAAACTGCAAAAGTAAACACAAAGCCTTGATGTGTGATCATTTCCCAATCTGCATACTCACATTCAAATCTAAACCAAATAGTTTTTAAGTGAGATTCCACCTTCAATAAACCGGATTAAAATCAAGTCTCCACAATAAGCAGGAACTGAAAGTTGTTTTAGCAGGGCAGACACAGGACAAAGTAGCTGCTTTACCTTCGACACGTATCCCTGAACTTTAGACATTGTAAATTGAACAAAAGCTCTAGCCCCTATATTGCCCTTTTTTGCTTGATGTGAACCTACTCATGTTAAGTTTGTGTACATGACTTTAGTTTAACTTGAATTTGCTGAGTCACAAATCTTCAAGAAAAAGATAAACACATCTATTGCAATACTTACTGTAGCCTTAAATAGTGCCCAGAGAGACTCTCGGGACACTCACTCTTTGTTTACCATGTGTAGAACAGACCAATTTCTTGACAGATTGTGGCCAACAGATGGATCCACAGACTGAATATGTTGAGCAATCAATCTTTGTGTAATCTCCTTGGCTTATTGGAATAGTATTTTGTATTATCAGGGTGAAATTCTGTGCTATTCTGATGAGCTGGTACTCCTTTTGTTTTCAGCTAATTTCTTTGGATGTTGGTAATGTTGAAAATTTATGAAAATCCCCTGTTGAAGTTCTAGATTTCAGAAAAGGCAGTTGAATTACAGCCCAACCACAACACCGGGCTAATGTTGATAACCTCCCAGTGAGAGACAAAAGGAGAAAAATAAGGTTGCTTCAACATGTGCAATAGGCTTTAACTGTTAACAATTACAGTATTTTAACAGAAAGCAGTTCAGAGAAGCTACTGTATTTACCATGTGGTGAGATGAAGATGGACCAGCTCGATCAAAAGAATGTTATTCACTTCATTTTTGAGCTCCTTTGGAATAGCCAAAATCACAGTAACAAGATGGTAAAAATTCATTTGTTAGTCTCTAGACTAACCATTTCAGCAACGTTGACACAGCAATGTATGATTTTGAACACATTAGTAGTGTAACTCAATACTAGATGGTAAATAATTCCAAACAAATAAACAACTCTTATTCTTATGCAGTAATTTTAGACACTTTGCTGTTTGATGAATACTATTCAGTGAAACATGAGCTCATCTAGCTTTAGTGATGCATTTTGATCCCACCAACTTTACTCCTGGATGGCAGGATCAAGTAAAGTATTTGTTTAATTTGATTAGGTGTAATCCTAATTCACTAAATCTATTAAACATGTCAATCACTGGCTGATATTTTCCTTATATTAGTAAATATGCTCACATACTTTTAGCCCCTAATGTGTCTTTGCCATTAGCCATGATACAGAGCTCTAAAGTAAATGTGTGCAGTATCTAAACATGTTGCAATGTACCATTTTCAGAGGAATAATGTCATGCTTAAGCAACTGTATATTTGATTTAAACGTCTTTTAGTTGTTTCATTATAGGATTGAACCACTGCTTCCTTCTCTGATTAACAACCTAAGCAGAGCAGAGGGTGAATGAAATATTTTCATTATAAACAACATTATAAAGCAAAAGCAACACAACACAGAACTAAGCTAATCAGTTGGTCATTACTATGGTAAAATTGCCCTTTTTTAATCTGTTCTAAACAGTTGTTGCCATGCTGAAAACCAAAGTTGTAAACTCCAGTTTCTGCAGTTTGCCATTCAAACTAATCACAATTAAGTAGCGTACATATTCATATTTCGAATATAATTTTGGTTAATGTATCATTAACAGAGTGAGTGTGTGTGGTTGTTTGTGACGTTTGTCTCCATGTGGCCCTGTGATGGACTGGCGACCTGTCCAGGGTGTACCTCGCCTCTCGCCCGATGACCGCTGGGATAGGCTCCAGCCCCCCCGCGACCCCACCGACGGATTAAGCGGGTATAGAAAATGGATGGATGGATATCATCAACAATGATGAATACAAAAATGAAAATCTGTTTCTCGACTTCACACATCTAATCAAGGCTGGAATAGGAGTGTCCCCATATACCATTATTGGAGATAATTGTTATTATAAAATAATTTAATGTTGTTATTGAGTTAATAACACACATATGGTAATTCTGTGATTTTATTCCGGCTGATAAAATTCATTTAATTTAATTTTAATGCAGAGTGGCTTTTGTTTGATTTATATATATATTCCTTCCCTCCTCAAAAGGTGTTATATATATATATATACATACACACACACATATAATGTATATATGTATATGTATATATGTAGAGATAGATTCCTATATAGATATATAGGTGTATTAGTCACACAATAATTGTCTAGAACAGGGCTCAGCAGCCCGCAGCTCCGGAGCCGCATCCTTATGCTGCTGCTCCGCGTGGCTTGGGAAAATAAATTAAAAAGTACCCAGTTGAAGTGTATTTGTGTTAGTTTTTTTTATTGTAGTTCTAAATTGGAAGATTATTGTGATCTTGAAATATTAAAATATTATATTTTTATTGTTTTTCGTGGCTCAAAATATGCGTCACACTTGCCGAAAGCAGGTACATGCCCGCCAAAACGTTGTGCATTTATCGAGACTTTTAACCTCAGAAAGGCCAAGTATAGAGAAATGTAAGAAAAGAAAAATATCTGAAGAAAATAGAACATTTAATGATTCAGGGCAGATTCATTTGCATTTACCTCTGACGAGAGTGGCTAACCAGTATGCCAAAGTTGTGGTGAGATTTCAAAATGTTCAAAATGTGTTCATTACATAAATAAAATTAATTTTCTCTGTAGCACTTCATGGATTTCGTGAGCACCACACAATAATTTTTTTATACAAAGCATAAAGGTAAAAAAACGATATCTTCATTTTAGATGTATAAGGGTATCTGCAGCTCCCAGTGTTTTCTTTTCCGAGGACACCGGGTCCAAATGGCTCTTTGAGAGTTAAAGGTTGCCAACCCCTGGTCTAGCAAAAGATTAAAGAATATTTTATTGATTTTCAAAGGGAAATTACATTGCTGTTGTATGAATGATCATTAAAGATATTCTATCGTTATAGATAATAAAAAATGTATTTGACACAGTTAGAAAGTTGAAGTGTAGCAGAGAAATCTTTATTTTACATTGATTGAGCTGTTATTTCTCTAGCTTGGCAACAACTCAGCTGATGAGTCCACAGGACCATCAGCAGGTAACACAGGGGAGCTCTCTCTGTCGACAACATGGACAAGAACTAGCAGCCAACAGTTTAACATCTGGGGTGCAGAGACATTCCTTGACACATCCAGGATTACAACATCTGTCATTAACAAGCACTGTAATGCCTCCTTCACTGGTACCTCTGTCTGCAGTCTTTGACTACCCAAATAAACGATACTCAAAGCTGAATAGAGAGGTGTTAGAGTTGTCCTTGCAGCCATATGTCAGTAAAATAAGTAATATTGCTTCCCTAATATTCTTTCAGCCTCCTCGTCAATGCTCTAAGTTCATCCATTTTATCCTCTAGTGATCTTACACTTCCTGTGATGGTCAAAGGAAGAAAATAGTTTCTCTTCATTTTCTTAGTTTTTTTTCCATCATCGCTGGAAAGCTCAATCAGCTGCACCTACAGGCAAAAAACATTTCCATTGTTATGACTGATATGCACAAAAGAAGATATAAAAAAGTAACCAGATAATCATAAGAAACCATTGTAGCAGCAAGGCATCCAAACCAGAATATAACAAAGTTTTTAAAAATCAGTTTTCACAGAAAAAAGCTAATAAAAACATATCAAGAAAAGCACAATATGTCCTGTGCTACTGCCGCCATTGTGATGCCTTTCTAGAATTTTATCTGTTCCAATTTTGAATTTTGTCATGTTTCATGTTCGCTCTTCTATTATGGTCATAGATCGTGAATCAGAAACTAATGAGTCCAGTGTCAGGGAGATCCCACAATTATCTCAAGTAGACTAAAGAGAGAAAATAATTTATAGAGACCATCAGAGTATGCGCAGCATCTTCAGTGGAGCTTATTGGTCACCTTCACGGATACCAAAGAGCCAAATGTGGACAGCTTTGGGGAACTCCACATTTGGGATCGCACAAATGGAGTCACAATGCAAAATTATCCATTTAAGGCTGCGAAAGACATTTGCAATGAGTTATAGTAGTATTGTATACACAGAGACTTAGATTGTAAATTGAAGTAACTGGTTAAGAATACATTTGCTTTTAGGAGTACCACCTGATGACACTGCACAACCACTGCATTTTTGAAACAATGCGAATTAAAAATAAAATGAGGACTGAGGCCAGAACATGGGTAGGCTTTTTAATTGGCTTTATCTGCGGTCAGGAGGTCTCTAATATTAAAAGTGAATAGAAACATTATGGTCTGTAATAACTAGGAGCCGGTCCAAGATGTTAATCAAAAATAATATGCCTTAACAAGTTTCCCAATTGTTCATAATGCCTGCTGTTTCGTGAAAACGGAGGATGAAAAATTTGGTGATAGTCGCTATTACACAATTTGAAAAAAATTTTTTTTATTTTTTGTTGCAGCGCATTGCCGTCTAATCACAATCATTAATCAGCTGCCTCTTGTGTGAGAAATAACGAGAAATATGAACGTAATCAAGCTAAAAAGCCTGACAAATGATCTTTCTTCGGAAATCAAACAGCCCAGCCCAAATATTTTTTTTTAGAAATTCACTTGTTTGAGTGGGATATATTGGCTTTTATCAAACAAGCATTGTTTTCATTTTCATAATTTATTTTAAGATTTTTCTGTTTTATTTTGAATTGATACTTATTGCTGTTTTAAAGACTGTCGTTTAAATCTTTATTTGTTCAGCTGCACACCACTTTGGTGTTCTTTTTGGCTTTGACTAAACTTCAGTTATTTCTAAAATAGAAGCAAGTGGGCAGGTGTCCCTTTGATGCAGGTTAAGCTATGGTACAAAGGACAGGCAAAGTCCTGTGAGACTCACCACTTGTTTCCGCAAACCAACAAAACAAATGCCAATAATACTGACAGAAGTAAGTTCTTTGAAATTTATGATACACATATTCAATTCATTTCAATTTATATAGCAATAAATTACAACAAATGTCATCTCCAGGCATTTCAAAGACACCGATTCAAGCCAGTTCAGTGGAATACAATTCTAATCCAATCAAATCCAATTAATTAAATTGTAACTTAGTCCAATTCATACATACAAAGCCATTTAAAAAAAAAAAAAGTAGCCTAGATAAGGAAACCAACAGACTGCACTGAAACTCCTCTTCGGTCCAATCTTTCATCCTGAGTGTGTCTGAGGTGATGGTGGAAAGAAAAAAATTCCCTTTGAACAGGAAGAAACCTCTGGCTGAACCAGACTCGGGAAGGGTGGCCATCCACCTCGACCAGCTGGGATTTGAGAGGACAGAAAAAAGGGGGAAAAAAACACCATAACAACATTCAAAGGATACGTGTTGGAACAGGGAAACACAAGTTAATAACCACAATAATTTCATACATACAGAGATACAGAGATAAAAAAAGAGAACAGAGTGAGGAAAGCTGCATCATGGTGGAAAGGAAAATACCAACTATGAGATCTTTAAGATATGATGGAGCTCGGTCATTAAGAGCTTCATATGTGAGGAGAAGAATCTTAAATTGTATTCTGAATTTAACAGGGAGCCAATGAAGAGAAGCTAAAACTGGAGAAACATGATCTCTCCTGTTAGATCTCATCAGAACTCTGGCTGCAGCATTTTGGATCAGCTGGAGGCTTTTCAGAGAATATGTGGGACAGCCCAATAATATAGAATTACAGTAGTCCAATCCTGAAGTAACAAATGCATGGAGCAGTTTCTCTGCAACACTCTGAGACAGGATGTTCCTGATTTTAGCCATATTACGAAGGTGAACGAAGGCAGTCCTAGAAACCAGTTTTATATGAGAGTCAAATGATAAATTCTGGTCAAAAGTAACTCCAAGGCTCCTCACTGTAGAACTAGAAGCCAAGGAAATACCATCTAGAGTAACTATATAACAAGACAATTTCTCCCTGAAGCACTCAGGTCCAAAGAGAACAACTTCAGTTTTGTCTGAATTTAAAAGCAGACAGTTCTGAGTCATCCAGGTCTTTATGTCTTTAAGACAGGCTTGTAGTGTGACCAACCTATTGGTTTCATCTGGTTTCATAGATAAGTACAGCTGAGTATCGTCAGCATAGCAATGGAAATGTATGCGATGCTGTCTAATAATGTTACCTAATGGAAGCGTGTATAAAGTAAAAAGAATCGGTCCAAGCACAGAACCCTGAGGAACTCCATGACTTACTCTGGTGTGTGAGGAAGATTATTCATTTACAAGAACAAACTGGAATCTATCAGTTAAATATGACTTAAACCAGCCTAATGCAGTTCCTTTAATCCCAATAACATGTTCAAGTCTCTGTAACAGAATGCTGTGATCGATCGTATCAAATGCAGCACTGAGATCCAACAGGAAAAGCACAGACACAAGTCCGCTATCAGAGGCTAACAGGAGATCATTGATAACTTTCACCAGTGCTGTTTCTGTGCTGTGATGCACTCTGAATCCTGACTGAAATTCTTCAAACATCATTATATACTTATATTTCCAACATTCTTTCAGTCTGCTTTAAAGCATGCAGCTGTGAATTATATGAAGGACCCAGTCTCTACTGACTGATTGCCTTCGTTTTCATTGTCCAATGTTGTACACGTTAAAATTGTAGTGCTGTCAACAAGACAATCTGTCCTCTGTTGTTGCACATGGCATTGGAGAAAATTATCATGGTAATAATTCTTTAAATTTGGTATAAATATAAATACATTTCTTCTCAGAAGCCATATAGTCAAGTAATGTCAAATGTAGACAAGACAGGGTTATGAGGGAACACTGTTAACTGTTCACTCTCAATCCCATAAGTCAGCACAAGGTCAAGGGTAGGATTAAGGCAGTAAGTAGGTCTGTGAACACTTTGACAAAATCCAATAGAGTCTAATATAGAATTAAAATTAATATTTGTCACAACCGGTTGGACGTGACATGGTGGAGAGAGGACCCAGATGCAGATGTTAACGAAAAACTAGATTTATTTAAACAAAGAACAAAAAGCGCGGCTGAGCCGGATGACAATAAATCTACACTGTGAAATAAATAAAGCAAGGCTATGGCTGTGGGAAAGTGGCAAAAACCTGACCTGACAAAATCTGAAGACATGAAAATCGTAGCAAGACGTGACGTGAGGTGAGGTGAGGTGAGGTGAGGTAAGGTGACGTGACGTAAGATGTCAGTTAAAGTGAGGATTTTGCAAAGAACCGAGGAGAACCTGGAAACTAAATACTGTGGTGAGGTGATTGGAGATGGGATGCAGCTGTGAAAACAAAGACAGGTGACTTGAATGAACCTAATGTGGCAAGGGAAAAAACATGGGAAGAAACTATTGAATAAAAATAAACCTCAAACCTGAAAACAAGACATGACAAAAAAAACAAAACTCAAAACGTGACATGACATGACAATATTTAAGCTGTCACTAAAATCACCCACTACAATGACTTTATCTGTACTCAGCACTAACTGGGATAAAAACTCAGACAGAATTCAGACAGAAACTCAGAATAAGGACCAGGTGGACGATACACAACAACAAACACAAGAGGTTTTTGTGATTTCCACTTTGGGAAAAACTGAGAATCAGAGATTCAAAAGAGCTAAAACTAATCTTGGGTCTAGGACTGATTAGTAACCCTGATCAGAAGATAGCTGCCACTCCTCCTCCTCTGCCTGTGGTTGGAGGAACGTGAACATTTAAATAGTCAGAGGGAGTTGATTCATTAATGCTAACATGATCCTCCTGCTGCAGCCAGGTTTCTGTAAAACAAAATATATCAATATGATGATCACAGATCAAATCATTCACTAACAGAGACTTCGAAGGGAGAGATCTAATATTCAGCAAACCACATTTAATAGTTTGTTTTTTTTCAGTTAAAGTTTTGTTTAAATTATTTTGCTCCTCTTGAGTTTATTGATTTATTTAATTTGGGTGGTGTGGGAACAGACAGTCATTATGGAGTTTTTTTGGGGGGCAGCATCAGGTGGGAAGCCACAGAGAAGTGTGTAAGACTACAACTCTGCATCCAGGTCTCAACCCTGGGTTGTCATGTTTTTGGATCACTAATAAATTTGTCCATATTTCTAGAAATGAGAGCTGCTCCTTCCAAAGTGGGATGGATGCCGTCTCTCCTCATCAGACCAGGTTTTCTCCAGAAAGATTGCCAATTATCTATGTAGCCCACATTGTTTGCTGGACACCATCTAGACAACCAGCGATTGAAGGATGAAATGAGGCTAAACATGTCATCACTGGTCAGATCTGACAAAGGTGTATCGTGAGTGGGGAAAATCTATTAGAAATGCGGACAGATTGGCGGTGAACCGCAGGCTTGACTTTAGGACTATGCTTCCTTTTCCTGATACACATCATTGAAAATATCATTGAGTGCTTTTGCAAAAAAAAGAAAAAAAATCTTTATGGAGGTAAATCTTGTGCCTTGTGACACAAGCGTTTTACACTTAGAAATTGAGTGAGACGTGAACACTGAGACTTTGCTGCCTTCCGGACACATGGGGCTTCAGTATACTGAGTGCTGCTTTCTCCTCATTGTGATACATCTCGATGATGATGTTGCACAGAAAACATCTGTAAACATACACACAAACACACAGTGTGGTGTGTGTGTATGTCTGTCACAATTTAACCCAACCACAATGCAAATGAGGAAGATGAAATTGCTCTCTACTCTTGTAAAGTGTGAGTTTAATTAACATGTATAATAAGCCAAGCTCAAAAGTACCACCATAAGGATTTTTCTAGGTTACACGTGACAGACTACACACTGCACTGCTTGGCAAAAATCTGTGTGTTTCAGTGTGGGATATATGTGCAGTGATTTATCATAACATTTGCTAACATAAATTGAAACACTGTGTAAAATGCAAAAACAACATTCGTACAATTTTAACAAGTCTGACAGTCAACATTTGGTGTGACCACCTTTATTTTTCAGCATAGGCTGAACCCTCTGAGAAAAGCTTTCTTTGGTGTTGGCTGTCTTTTGTTCTCTGTCAACATGATCCCACACTGCTTCAATAATGATGATGTCTGAGCTCTGGGGAGGATTTATCACTCTATAAGACCTGTTGCCACTGATTTTCAGTCCAATTCTTCTGTAATTTACCATACCTAGGCCTTTTTCCATGTTTACCTTCCTAAAGAAAGGCTTCTCGATAACCATCCTGAGATTATTTATGATGAGGCTTTGGTGATCAACTGACAGCCCAAATGCATCTCTCAGCTCCCGTGTCAAGTCTTGGTGGATTGTCTTCTTTTTCTTAAGGGCATCATTTTCAGATACTGTTCATCTGCTGTAGAAAGTTTAAGCTTGCTACTTCTTTTTCCTCTACTTCCTTTTCGGGACTTGTTGAACACCATGCTGAGATGTTTTCAGCTAACTTTTTGAAAATCCCCCCATTGATGCAAAAATACTACGTTATTCATGTAAGACTGTGGTATCTTTGGCATTTTTTCATAGTCAGAACTACTATGACGAAGTTCCATCTACAAACTCCATGAGTGGTTGGAATATCTCTGAAAATTGTTACATAGAGGGACTGGACTGAAAATGAAGGAAAAGCAACCAGTGCCCTGAGAAAAACTTTGAAATATCTCCAAAGAGTTCTGAGAGTTATGGTTTAATCCAACTTTAAGAGATTACAAAAAAAAAAAGTAAATTTAAAAAAAAAATCATGAATTACTCAGTTCTTTTGCACAGTACTGTCATTTTTCAGGCATTTATACATAACCTTTATTTATGCATAGGCCTGTGTAGTACCAGAGTTGCTTAATATTTATATATCTGTCTATTTAATCTATTTACTTGGATTCTGCGTTCCTTCTCACTGGAAGCTTTTTCGATTCTGCCAAGGAAACAGGACAACATTCTGCTCGTAGGAGGGCTGGCTGAGCAACGCTGTTCCTTTTCCATATTTATGACTGAGAGATGTGCAAGGAATTGCTTCCACACCCCCTCCCACTTTCCGTCTTCATCATCCAACCATCTATCCATCTGTCTGTCTTTCCATATTACCTCATGATCTGTGAGTTTTTCCACGATGCTGAAAGTGAGTTAATGACAATGAGTTATTTAAGTTTTGATCCACTCTCAAACTTGTGCTTTCATATTTTATAACCAAGAGGTTTATGCCATTTAAGTTACCAACATCAGATTTACACCACTGCCCTACAGACAGACCACCAATCCTCTAATCATGGAGCCCTAACATATTGATGGAGTGGCCATATGGCGTGGTGATAATCCCTCTATGCATCAAAGTGTTCTTGGGTAAGACATTGAACCCCTTGATTGTCCCAAACATGCTCACCAGTGTGTGACTGTAGAGAGTGTTGCATAAAAATATATACTAAGACTGATACACTGTATAAATGTTTGTGTGAATAGGTAAATACATAAAGTGTTTCGTAGAACATGGGTTGAAATGGCTTTTTGAGTGTGGGCCATTAACCAAATGATGTGCAACGTGTGAGTCCAGTCCCTGCGGAATATTGAAAGTAAGCATGAGTGCAGCATGTGGAAACATGCTGACAATGTGGCAGGTGTTTCCTTCTCTCACCTGTCAAATGACTCCTAAGACCTCCTGTAATTGCTTTGCATGAATAGTAAATGCTTGAAAACATATCAACTGGAATCATAAAAAGATTTTTCAGTTATTTCGTAAAATTAACTTCTAAAGTGGAATATTATGCTGCATGATATTCGGGGAAAAGACATTCAATATCTTATTTCTCTGCAGTATACATTATTTTGCTGTATGAAAAAATAATCACTCTATAATATCTGGGGTGATATTATTATGGAGAGGATCTGTACAAAAAAAATTATTGAAATTGAATGCATTTATTGTCACTGTATCAAACGGAGAAATATCTCCTATGCATTTGTCTGAGGAACTACCATTGCTGATCCCTTGAATGAAGCTTTTTGCTTCGCCATCATTGCCATTTTTGTCATGTTGGGTAGAGTGGTGTGCAGAATGCAGGTTAATCGAAGAGGCTTTCAGCAGGAATGTACCCCTTCCTCAGAATCCTCCCTCCAGAGACCCTTTGCATTCTTCACCCTCACTTTCTGATGATTTGTTAGAGGAGACCACAAGGACTGAGACATGTCAAGAGGACGCACCAAGACCACCCCATCACTCTCTGGTGAGGCAGAAAGGCCTGTGAGGACACCAGTGAGGACAAAGCAACAAGTTACTCAAACCATAAATTTGACCGTGGGGGCATCCTCGACACTAGCTTCTTTATGAGTTTGGGAGATATTGTACATCTGAGAACAAACAACCTTTGGCATTTATAACTCCATCAAATATGACTTATATGAGTGTTTCCATTTTGGATCAAATCATTCTGTTCTCTGATTCAGTTTAGAAGACACTTCCTCTTAAGGAAGAAGAATGTCTACATTACATGCAGCACTTTTAACCATGATACTGCCATGCCGCATGTGTTTGCATAGTTTTTTTCACTTTTGGGATATTTCTACTAAATAAAATGACACCACTTTACTAAAGCACTTTTGTTACATCTTGGTTGGAAGTTTTTGTGTTGGATTCAATTTGATATCAATTCCTTTGTTCTTGAATATTTCAAAATTGTATTTTTGGAGAGGGTCAGAGTTACATCAAACAATATTAAGGGTGATACCATATACTGTACTATATGATAGAAGCCATAGATATTTCACAAAAATAATTACTATTGTAGAGGATAATAGTACATACAACTCAGAGGGCTTTGGTAATCTATCAAGTGCACTGTAATGTCAAAAAAATAAAATGAGTATATTGGCTCTCACTAATACAAAGTCATTAAATTTATTGTGGAACACAACAAAAAGCACATTTACATGACACTAGAAAAAAGTGAATTATCATGTTTGTCCGACCAAAACGAAATGTTACATTTCATGTAAATACCTTAGTCCAGTCAAAATTTAACAAAATTGAGCTTCTTAAAACCAAACTTACATACCCATACAATACAGTTTGGTAAAAAAAAAAAATCACTCATAAAGTATCATGATCATAAAGTATTTATGGGAGAGAGAAGATTAAGATTAGTTATTTTTTACTTATGTGGTCCTCAAGGTATGTAAGAGAAAATTAACAAGAAGTAATCATAACAGCTTGAATAAGGACAACTGGACTTTTTCTTGGATTCTTCAGTTCTAAATGGTGGGGAGTATCAGCCTATAAGCAGAGAGAGTCGTCACAGTCACGTGTCACTGAACCCCCTGACCAATGTGCTTGTTGTATGAGTCATTATTAGCTATGAATTGTCTACCTTAAAAGGGAACTCAGGTATTTTTAAACCTAGACCTTATTTCTGGCATGAAATACGTTCATCTGCTCACCGAGAACAGTTTGGTGAAAGTCGGCATCCTTCGGAAGATATTTAGATAACTCGAGATCCATATAACGGAGTGAACGGGGCTTAGACGATGCAGCCTCTATATAATGTTACCCACATTTGGGTTTGCGTGTAGAGACCCAGGTCTTTACATACGGGGAGAGTTTCGTGTTATGTCGAGACTCCGAGTGTTTTAAAAGTAGCGTGTTTGACGCGACAGTTGAGAGTGCCCTATAATGTCCCATTAAAAAGGCAATTGCACCCCAAAAATGTATACGCTTGATCTCACAAATGGCGCTTCCATCGTAAATATGCTTTTAAAAAAAAGTTTCACTCGCGTACATTCACAAAAAGGCCAAAGTTTAATTCTGGCGCTAGTTTTGGTCACAGGGGCAAGTTTTGGTCACAGGGCCCAAGGTGTGAATGGTTGTGAAAGTGCCTGGGGTGGAGAGACAATGCTGCATTTTAAGTGGTGGGAAGGTGAAACCTCCTCCTCCTCTGTTCCTTCTTTTTTTCTGTTTAACAGAGATGCCTTCCTTGACTCCTCTCTCAAATCATCTGTCTTCTCTGTCCAGAATGTGTATATTACTGTCCTCAGAGTGTCCCTTTTCCTTGGGTTGTAGGTGCCCTGCTGTGACTTGACCTGAAGAGGTGACTCTCCTATGTTGTGCCATGCGCTAATGGAGATGCTGTTTGATCACTTGTACATAGAGGTCTGCACACTCTCTGTCTGAGGATGTTCTTGGGTTTGAAGTGCACTGGAATGTCATTATTAGAGAAGATCCTTCTAAGTTTCCTTGAGACTCCTGCCACATATGGAATTACAGTTTGTTTGCGCCTGTTCTTCTTAGCTTCTCTACCAGTGTGGTTTGATCCATTTGTCTTGGCTGATTTGACAAAGGCCCAGTTTGGGTATCCACAGGTTTGAAGAGCTTTCTTGGAGTGCTGATGTTCCTTTTGTTTCCCCTCAGCCTTAGTAGGTACACTTTCAGTCCGGTGATGTAGAATTCTATTGACAGCCAAATGTGTTCGAGTGGATGATGTAAGTCGAAAAGCAGGTACTTTTCTGTATGTGTGGGTTACCTGTAAACCTCAGAGTTAACACCCTCATGAACTTGATGTGCTCTGTAAAAGACTCCACTTCTTGAGTTATTATATCGACCCAGGTGTTGTCCACATATGTGAACCAGTGGCTTTGTGTTGTTCTTTTGTGGGAGCTTAGAGATGAGTCTAAAATTTACTGAACCACATGGATCCAATGAATATCTCTTTAAAAGAAAGGATATATGGACAGTGTTATGTTTAAAATCTGAAGGGAAAACACCAACAGGAAGAGAGCAGTTGAAAAAAAAAAGAATATCGTACCATCTTCATTGTCTCTGTAGTAAACATCTAAAAAGCGATGCAAGGACAAACTCACAAGACAGTGGAAAATGCTGAGACTAAAACAGACAGAAATACCCTCACTAAGTTTCATTCTGTTTTGGAAAATGATTAGCTAAGCTAACAGTTAAAGTTCCTGTCTATAAAATTTAGGGCAATAGAAATGCAAAAATAACCCAGAGAAATGTTGAGTTCTCATTACGTAAGAATGAGCCATGAAGATTCAAAGACAAAAGGGGTCAAATTATTGCCTCTCCACTGTGTTTTACTGCTAGGTTTCAACAGTAAACCAGAAGAGACTAATGGAACACTGGCTTTAGCATGGGGATATTGCATTTTCATGATTTTCACAGCCACCATAGTTTGGGATAGATTAAGAGTATTAAATTGGTTGTAATTAGCTAATTTCACCACCAGATGTCACTTGACCCTACATCCTTGACATTTAATGAATCTAAATCCTTTGCAAAACAGAGAATTTATTTTAAATTTAAGTTCAAAACCATTGCTGTAGAGAGACTATTTAAAAAAAAAATCCAAAATGTGTGTGAATCATGTAGGATACCTCTCAGTGAGGAACCTTCCAGAGAGAAGGAAAGATGAGATATAAAGGGTTGTACACTTTCTTTTTACGGTTTGGGTAAATAGCACTAATTTACATGTATATATACATAATTATATATAAACCTCATAGTTAAGACTTCCATCCTCTTCAAAGTACACAGCACAGTCCAAAAAAGGCAGCTTGTGGTCCTTAGCATCCTCCCTCATGAACTTGATGTGCTCCGTGAAAGACTCCACTTCTTGAGTTTTTATATTGACCCAGGCGTCGTATAAATTAGTGCTATGTACCCAAAACATAAAAAGTATATAAATATGTATATATGTTTATGTATTTTTTAAAGATTTTTAACAGAATATAGACCCAGAGCAGTTGTCTTTCAGATTCTCAGTTGACATTCATAATGAACCATCTTACTAAATCCGTAAAATGTTTATGTTCTGTTTAAGATACTTTCTTCTCAAATTTTTTATATAAATTTTTTAAATTGTTTCCCAACCTCCTCGCTGTTCTGCCTCTTTCTTTGTTTGTCTGTCAGTCACATTCAAAGCAGCAGCATTTCCTTGTGTGAAGTTGATTATGATGATAGATGGGTGATTGTCACAACGCTAAAAAAAACCTTGTAATTATTCATCAGTGAGCAATAATTTTTTACTTGATTTCAAACGTCTGGTGTGTGTATGTGTTTGCATGTGCTCCTGATACTCACAAATAGATAAAAAGTGAAAAGACAAAGCAGGGCATTTGTTAAAATTTTCGCAAATCTCAAGCAAGAAAAATTAATTCTTGATTTAAGTAACTGGAAAGATAAACAGACATAAACAGAACCATAAGTACGGTAAAAGAAAAATTATACTGTTCTTTATAGAAATTGATCAAAACAGGAATATGTTTTCTCAGCTTATTTTTTCCTATAAATCTTATATTATAAGTGAACTGGTGCACATCTCTAAAGCATACAAAAAGTGAATATTTGTGTGTGTGTGTGTGTTCTTACATTTGTTGTTATTCACATCTGTAAGTTGTTCTAATGTTGTGGCTTATTGGTGTGTTTGTCTCTCTCTGGACAAATTGTGTTAAAGCTTTAGTCATGCAAGTTTCCTTTGCAGACATGTAGTAGAGATCAAATTCAGGGCCAAGTTAGAAAATGGGTTTGACTTGATCTATGTTCCTGATAACTCCAGGTCAATAGGATTACCATGACTTGAATGAGTGTTGGTCTCCACCCACAATTTGGCCAATGACAACTGAGAAAAAGGGCAGCAGAAGAAAGGGGGGCACATAACCTACAGCCCCAACTATTTCACATCCTTGTCCTTTTTAAAAAATTGTATTTCAATTTCAAAACAATAGATGAATTTGAAATTTCTGTTTTCATCTGCGTACACTTTGCCACCACAGGGTTGGAGCCAGCTGTCATTGGGTGGGAGGCAGGGAACACCCTGGACAGGTGACCAGTCCATCACAGGGCCACACAGAGACAAATGAGACAAACAACCACGCTCACACTCACTCCTAAGGACAATTTACAGTCACCAGTTAACCTAACAGCATGCTTTTGGATGGTGGGAGGAAGCTGGAGAGAACCCACACGTACACGGAGAGAACATGCAGACTCCACACAGAAAGAACCAGCTGGGAGTTGAACCTGGAACCCTCTGCTGTGAGGTGACGGTGCTAACCACCACACCACCTGTCACAAATTTTGTTAGATTTTTCAAAGTAGCTCGTCTACACACATATAGGCATACACAGGATGGGAGGACTACAAACTGATCACGTCCAATCAGCTCCTACAAAGGGAGAAGTGACTGCGTCACAGTGATGGTGTCAGAGCAACAACTGCAGATGACCTTACAGCATCATTCTTGTTCCGACAACAACAGCCTGCTATTACTTTGCTGAGGGACATCATTTATTTATGATTTCTTCACTTTGAACAGTGTGTGTGAAAGTGTGCATATGACGTAGGTTTTGTTTTGTCAAAGTGGATATACTCTACTTATGTGTGCATGTCATGTGTGAGGCTTGCAGCCATTTACAAAGCTGAAACTGGGATGAGACTGCTGTCTTCCTCAGACATGTATACATATATATATATGATTCCTATTATTCCTTATATATCTTTGTAATTATGCACACATGAGCCTAATCATGACATTTAATCCACTCAAAAATATTGATGGATTCAAGTTGGCTTCTTAACATATAATCAGTGCAGAGATGTTTGATAGGAATTTGTGTCGGTTAAATCGATTGTTAAGCATTGTCATTTATACACAGTTTAAAGAAATTCACTTTAAAATAAGGATAAATATAGATATTACGTAGATTTATCACCAAATCTGGTTCAAAGGCTGTCCATCACAGCAACAATGTAACCTCAGAGCAAATAAAAGCATTTTCCTCTGTGAAAAGGCAACTACAATCAACTTTTCTACTTAGTTGTAGCTGTATTGTACAGTGCATAGCATTCAGCAAAGCACAAACTGAAGTTATTCTATCATTTAAAAAGAGGTATATATATATATAACCCATTCTGAAAACATGGTGTTGTGGTAACACATTTCTAACTTACTGCTGATTTGAACAGAAAGTTATTTTCAGCTTTAATTACTGTAAAGTAAATGACCACCTGGCCATTAGTATGGTGCTGATTTACAAAATATCAAAGCAATAATATCACATACAAAACAGAATCTGAGATACTAAAAACTTCCTGTGTGTGGTGTATGTGTGTGTGTTGCCAATAACCCCTGTCACCATCAGAGGCACCTGCAGTCTGATGGAAAGCATCTGGTTGCAGTGTCTGGACACATATAGACCCAGATTTCAGATTGGAAGTGAGTTTAATAGAGTCAGTGAGCAGATACTGAGAAAGGTTATCTGTGATCATAGCTTACAGTTATAACACATGCACACATAGTGGGTGGTAAAGAAGGAGAGAGGCACTTACACACGGGTGTGCGCATTGCTTTCAATGTGAAATTATTACAAATAAACCATGTATATTGCATATTATATTGAAATAATATCATTCAAACAAGTATATTCAACTCTAGTAAAGAGTAGAATCAAAATATCTCGACAGCTTATGAAGGTCAAACTGAGGATGACGGATTAGGTAACTAGAACTTAAAAAATGTATGTGCATGACAGCTCACTTGTACTAAATAATCTTTGTTGTTTGTTCTTGACCAAACATATATGAGGAGTCATTTAAAAGCAGTAGTTAAATAGCACATAAAAATGTACAAAAAAAATGTGCTCATAAAATGAGCATAAAAGAGTGCAACTCTCTCTTTGGACATTGCCTACATGTAAATCTTTGAATTTATGTGCATACACACACTATTACTCGAAAACAATTTATATATTCAAGAATTGAGATATTTATATCACATATTCAAACAAAATAGTTTGGCCTGGCTCCAAGGGTGACCCGACTTCCCTTTTCCAGGAAGGCTGTGTGTGTATTTCTTGCCCCATACCATCCATATCTTTTAACTATCTACATCTTTTTGCTTACTGCTTACAAGGAAGATGAAGCAATATTTAAGTGGCTGTTTAGTACAAATACAAGAGGAAAATGTCATATAGACAGGTTTACATCACTGACATCTGTAGCTGGTTCAATGATGGAATGTTGGTCATTAGTTGTTATCTGGTTACCAGTCGATCCCTAACAGAAATGGACTTAAAACACTTAAATGTACTAATGCTTTATAAGGTCAAATTTACATGTGAAATGTCCATTTTAAAAACTTTCACAGTTGTTTAGAGATGGATCGACCATCAATCAGAGGTTACAAGCTGACATTCAGACATCCCACCAGTCCGACATGGGCCTCAAATTGTCTTCAAATTGTCTCCTCCTATGGTCAGAATGACGGTATGTTTTTTTTTTTTTTTAAACATCCCGCCTTTCCGACAATTCCTTTAATAGAGGAACTCCACAACCTCCCAAACCAACTTTAATAATCTATTATCAAAATCCCCTGAAATTTCAAGTATCAAAATACAGGTTTTAATGTAAATTGGGCGAGTCTGAAACATGTTAGATTAAGCAGAAATAGTGTCACTGACCTGTCACAGTTACCTGTCACTGCCAGCTCGAGAGGAGCTCTCCACAGAGCTCATATGCAACATTAATTACTGCAATTACAGACATCAATGACAGCTCACCTGTGTCCGACGTCGGAGCTGCAAATAAAACCAATTTCATATATTAGGCTACCCAAAACGTTTTTTTATTTTTTTATTATTAGTTTATTAGTTTAAATCAATAAGTGAAAAGTGTTTGTCTATTTTCGTTGCTCCTTTTTGTGTAATAAACTATGTGAATATCATTCATTTGCTTTTGGAGTGCAATTATACCTCAGTTATATGAAATTTATTTTCGCTTTTAAAGACAGCATCACATCTGTCACATGTCTTAAAACATGTCAAATGCATGAACAGAAAGAAGGGACTGTTACCTGTTGAGTAACGCACATTTCCTTATATGGAAAGCCTTGTTGAACTGGTGGGATGTCGGACTGGTGGGATGTCGGACTGGTGGGACGTTTGCATGTCGGACTGGTGGGATGTCGGACTGGTGGGACATTTGCATGTCGGACTGGTGGGATGTTGGAATACCCGTATGTCCGAATGGTGGGATGTCGGACTGGTGGGACATTTGCATGTCGGACTGGTGGGACATTTGCATGTCGGACTGGTGGGACGTTTGCATGTCGGACTGGTGGGATGTTGGAATAGCCGTATGTCCGAATGGTGGGATGTCGGACTGGTGGGACGTTTGCATGTCGGACTGGTGGGATGTTGGACTGGTGGGACGTTTGCATGTCGGACTGGTGGGATGTTGGACTGGTGGGACATTTGCATGTCGGACTGGTGGGATGTTGGACTGGTGGGACATTTGCATGTCGGACTGGTGGGACGTTTGCATGTCGGACTGGTGGGACGTTTGCATGTCGGACTGGTGGGATGTTGGAATAGCCGTATGTCCGAATGGTGGGATGTCGGACTGGTGGGACGTTTGCATGTCGGACTGGTGGGATGTTGGACTGGTGGGACATTTGCATGTCGGACTGGTGGGATGTTGGACTGGTGGGACATTTGCATGTCGGACTGGTGGGACGTTTGCATGTCGGACTGGTGGGATGTCGGAATAGCCGTATGTCGGAATGGTGGGATGTCGGACTGGTGGGATGTTGGACTGGTGGGACGTTTGCATGTCGGACTGGTGGGATGTCGGAATAGCTGTACGACAGAATGGCGGTTGCCCCACTCAATGGTTAATAAAAAGCAGCCTTGCATTTTTTTTTCTTTTGTTAATTCTATATTTTCTTGTTGATACCCGCAATTGTAGTGAGCTCCCAGTTTTTTAACCCACAAATTTAGAAGAACAAGAGCAGACACATCCACAAACAGACACATGCTCTGACATAAAACACAGTCATCTGCTCTCTCACTATCTCAGATCAACCAAACATATCATTATGTTGTCAAAGTAATTTAGTAGCAAACAAATTATTATATATGTTAATACCTTTTATTAAATTACACACGCTTGAACATACACACATCATGCAGGCACTTGTACATGTTACATTTGTGTACAATCATTTGTGATGTTTAACCTATCAGATGTACTCATTTTGTATGATAGGACTATAGGAGAACTAACTTGTTCCTTCATTTTCCATACCCCCAGGGTAGTGGGCTATGGAGAGAAAGTCTTGAAAATAATTGTAGAATAGACAGTCGGTATATTAGAATAAAATCGTGTTTTTTTAATAAATTTAAATTCATAGAACAGAAAAAAAATAACAAAACACTTACCGTAAATTCTGGACTATAGAGCGCACCTGGATATAAGCCACACCCTCTCATTTTAAAAAGAAAATCCATTTTGTGCTTGTATTAGCCGCACCAGATTATAAGCCACGGGTGTCCACATTTTAATAGATATTTACACAGAAAGATGTTACATGTGAGGATTTTTAAACTTTTAATTTAATGTGTATGGTGACATAAACAAATACATGCTGCAGATGCTTTTTTTCTGAACAGTGCCTGTAACACTGATGGTTTTAACTTAAATACCTATCTGTAATGGACAAATATGTGGCGTAAATACTTTTTTTCCGAACAGAGCCTGCAACACTGATGGTTTTAACTTAAATACCTATCGTAACGGACAAATACGTGGCATAATGCTTTTTTTCCGAACAGTGCCTGTAACATCGACGGTTTTAACTTAAATACCTATCGGTAACACACAAATACGGCATTAATGCTTTTTTTTCCCGAACAGTGCCTGTAACACTGATGGTTTTAACTTAAATACCTATCGGTAATGCACAAATACGGCGTAAATGCTTATTTTTCCCCGAACAGTGCCTGTAACACCGATGGTTTTACCGTAAACACCTATTGGTAACGGACAAAAGTGTGGCATAAATACTTTTTTTTCCCCGAACAGTGCCTGTAACGTAGATGGTTTTAACTTAAAATACCTATTGGTAAGGCACAAATACAGTGTCAATGCTTTTTTTTCAAACAGTGCCTGTAACACAGCTGGTAAGAAAAAAAATACAGTAGCCTACCAAGAAAAGTCATTGATCGCCTTTTTCATCTTCCTCCTGCGCACTAAAACCATCAAAGTCATCTTCTTCTGTGTCCGAATTGAAAAGCCTCAGAACTTAGTCACTCACTTCAGTCTCTTCATTGTCACTCTCACAGTCTCATCTCAGATTGATCGCCTTTAATTAAAAGCTGCATCATATGCATTTCTTCGTTTGTTTTCCACGTTGAGGGTGAGTACAAATGACCGATTTACAATAATTTTGTAGTGTAAATGTGTTTGATTTATCGTACAATTTCATTGGACCACTGTGAACTATTCGTTAATTTTATTGGTCTAATGTTACTAGGCAAAATGTTTTTGGCGGCATGAAAAAAAAGAAAAAAACATACATTTGCCGCACCATATTATAAGCCGCAGTGCTCAAAGCCTGGGAAAAAAGGAGCGGCTTATTGTCCGGAATTTACGGTATTTCAATCAAAACATGAAAAAGAAATGTGCTTGAAACTTCATTCATTTCTATGCGAGTACAATGTACAATAACAAAATATAACACCGTACAGCAAAGATGAATGTATCTTTTTATATATAAAGTGATAAAAAAAAAACATTTTAATATGGCAACAAAATTACATGTGAAGTAGGGTTTATTAACCCTCCTATTACCTTTGGGATCAATTTGACCCCATTCAATGTTTAACGTCTCTAAATAACTTATTGACATAATTTTTTTTACTTCATATTTCATGACTTTTCCTAATTTATTGGGGACACCTGGGTAAACATCAAATTAACAAGAAGATATGTTTTCAATTTCGTGTACACAACTTGTACGCATCGGTGTTCTTAGGGGTCAATTTGACGCCGTTTTACAGCTGTTTTACACCGTGTAAAACATATAAGAAATATCAACATGTTACACACATTGGTTCTGGTTGTTTTGGATGATATTGAGGTCACTATAACAAACAATTGTATAATCTTCAGAAATATTATTTAGCCTCTGTCTTACAGGAACCAATCTTGCTCATACTCTATCCCAGCTGCAAATGGTGGGGGCGGGAACTTATGGTTCCCGTGAAGACATTGTTAGTCCACACAACATGAGGGGCGGAGCAAACTTATAAATGCTTGCACAGCAGTCCTCTTGTTTTTCTGTGTGCTCTCTTTGTGCTCTCTGCACAAACTACATGTCTTCTCAGAAAAGGTTTTGTGTCAGTGATGTGTTGTCACAACTCTTTGACCAGGACAGTGACATGGATGAGAATGTGTCGGAGACAGAGGAAGATGTTGAGGAGGACCCTGATTATGAGGCATCTTCTTCTGATGAGAGTGATACCCTCAGTGTTGACCCTCCTGTCTCTCAACTACCAACAAACATACTGCCTTCCAAAAATGGAAAGTTAGTATGGTCTGTGTCCCCACTTCTTGAACAGCAGGGTAGACTTAATGCTGCTAATGTAATCAAAATGGTTCCAGGCCCCACCGGATACGCTGTCAGCCATGTCCAAGACATAAAATCAGCATTTGAGCTATTCATTACACGTCTATCGAAAAGGATGTACTTGAGATGACAAATTTAGAGGGGAGCCGCGAGTATGGGCAGAGTTGGAAAGACTTGGATGTGACCCACTTGCAAGCCAACACTGGGTTGCTCATTTTGGCCGGAGTGTACAAGTCAAAAGGCAAAGCAACAGCAAGCCTTTGGGCTGCTGAAACTGGAAGGGCAATATTTCCAGCCACGATGTCTCTTACTATTCTTGATAACAGAAATTGTTTTTCATTCCAAATAATTTAGATTAAAAATGAATACTATAATAATATAAAGCCATTAAAACACCAAAAATATATCTCTTTCCAATTTTAGGTCAATCAGTGAGATGGGTGGTGATCTGCATTTTTCACCATAGTCGCGAACAGGTATACCTGACACTCAAACTTGGGAAACAATATTAACTCTTATACTTAATAATTTTCTGAAGGTTTAAGTTGCTGACCAACAAAAGGCAAGGGCAAAAGATGTTAGTAAATTTGAAAGTAACAGTGTTACTTAATCAGATCAGATCAGTGTTAAATAATCAGATTTAACTTGAGAAATATATACAAACAAATGTATATGTAATTGCATGATATCCCATTTACATATTGAAGGTGACTCCAAGGGAAAATGGAGGACACAAATGTTGAATTTTAAAATTTTAGTAGGCATGAAGAAATTTAATGTGATAGTCATATAGTTTCTTTTCATATCACACATTAAATATTGATTACATTTAGCTATGGAGCCAACTATGCCAAAGGAGTTTTCAGTTAAAAAGATAGATACCAACTTTAAAATTGTGTTCTGATTAATTTTGGTTCATTATTGCACCCTTTGTTTTTTTTGCATGTTCTTTCGTGTCACCTGTGGTGACATAGTGCTGATATGTTTTGTGGCTTTGATGAAGGAGATGAAGAGCGGTAAGGGGTTAAATAATTCATTGCCAATGAGTACATGGACTATTGACATGTGTGCATGTGTAAATCCCTGTAGTGAGATTGGTGCAAGAGAGGCCAATGAGATCTGTGGGGGTGGGGTATGTGCAAGCGCGGCCATGTTTATGTTTATGTTTATGTATTTAGCAGACGCTTTTTATCCAAAGCGATGTGCCATGTGTGTGTGTCTGTGTGTGTGCGTAAGTGTGTTTATGTCTGTTGTTTTTGATTTGACAATGAAGTGTTTTATCTCTGTGCTATGAGTAAGACCACGCTACAACTAGCGCACACTCTGCTTTTACATTACTTTTTTACTGTCAGTATTTCTATCCAGTTCCAGTGGTGATTTTGTGCTTTAGAGGTGTGAACACAGTGATCATTGCATCTGGCAAATGTATTTGTGGGAGTTGTCTTTCAGAGCACAAATGATTTGTGATTTGTGTACCCATTAAAAGGTTACTCTAGGGTGCCAGAAGCTGACGTTTTCTGTTGTACATGGACCTCAGTTGTGGCCGCTGCCCTTCACAATGGTAGAAACAGGAACCTGTTCTAAATTTCAGGCTGTGTGAGCGGCGACTTGTGGTTGGCAACATGGTTGGTCTCTTCCGGTCCACACTTCTCTACTTTTAGCCTGTCCAACCTTTTGACAGGCTCTGAATGCACAATCGGAAAGTGATTTACTAAGAAATGCGCAGTGCAATTTAATGCTAACGCACCAATATCTTTATTGTGCAACAAAAGCAGAGGTGATGGCAGTCGTTACCTCTACAGTAAATTTTGAGGGGGAAATTGGAATTTTGGACACACTTATCATTCCAACAATCACTTAAATTACATGGTTACATTTATGGTGGAAATTGAAAAAAAATTGTTCATGACAAGGCTTAATCCTGCAAAGTTAATATGTCAACTGCTGTTCACGAAAGTTAGAACCTGATTGATGAAGAACACTGTTTTTAATTAGGGAAGTCCATGCCTCAAGGAATCCATGCTGTCATAAAAGCCAGAGAAAGTGCAATCAAGCACTAACCTACAACCTGCATGAACCTACAATTAAAATTTTTTAATGTATGTTTTACAAAACAACAATGTTTAGCTATTAAATAAAGTTATTATGAGTCATATTTGTGTTCTATTTATAAGATATAAAAGATATGAAATGAACATGGTAGTTCCTTAATTGTTGTCAGGGGTTTACAACAGAATAGTGGCAATGAACATGTTACTCTGGAGAAACTCTACTGACCACTGAAACAGCATTCAGTTTACAATTATTTGGGTTTAATATGTTTAGTGGCTTCCTTAAATGTATGTTTAAATGTTTTTTCAATGTGGCTGCACCTCAAATTTCCAAAAGAAGACGGCTTACTAAGAAGCATTATGATAATGGAAAACGTAGCAAAAGTAGCAGGCAAAAATGTCAGAGATCAGATTATTCTTCTGAGGAAAGTGAAGCTTCCTAAGCCTTACAGCATGGCGAGGCTGAAGGTTTTCAAGAGGGAAGTGCAGGGAACTGTAAAGCATTTTGTGGAAACTGGATTAGTAGACCAAAAGTGACCACAGCATCAGAAGATCAATACAGAAGCCAACAGAGGTTCTGCAAAAATAAGGCTGACCAGAAGTGGCCTCAGAAGATAAGAGGCATCTATAAACTCCCCTCACAAAAAAAAGAAAAAAGACCAAACACATGGAAGGGGCTGAGACATTTTAGCATTTCAATCAATAACTCTTATTTACCGATGAATCTATTTTTGAGATTTGTGGCATTAATAGAAAGGTGCATGCAGGAGAGAGAATGATACTATGTTGTATCCAACCCTCAGTGAAACACTGAAACTGAACAAGCACAAGCTTGTCGGTTATTCAGACGGATGCTCCATGCGCTGACGTGTATTTTCTGTGGACATATTTGTCCAGCTACTGGTTCACAGTAAACAACTCAAACCTCGACAAAACCTTCTTAAAGACCAGAGAACCCTTTACTGTCATGGCTTTAACGTCATAGTCATTTGACCGCACCGAATATTCATTTAGGCATCTGAAAAAAGAGGAAAAAACAAAGGCCCATGATAGTTTCTTAGAGATTCAGCTTTTAATTCATTTTTTTAAACTGAAATCATTTCGTATCAAATTGAAAACTAATTCAAAATCGAAACATCTTCACTTGCAGACTTTAACACCAAACTGCATGTGCTGATTTATTTTTTTATTAATGTATTTAGCTATTTTATTTATCATGCTTGTGATGGCAAAAACATCATCTTTGTGGTAAAGCAGCAGTAAGTCTGGCATCTCACCACATTTTTCGTTAATGAGGTTTGTGGCTGTATGATACAAGAAAGCAACAAGTTTTTCTGTCATTCAAAGTATACACATAAGAATTATGTGTATCACATCTGTTCTGAAGTTATGTCTTATAGCCTGAATGTCCTTTTCTTTTTTCCTTAGTTTTTTAATTAAAGAAGATAAGGACATGATTTGACACCAGACCAGTGCCATTCATATCCCAGACATCTGAAGGATTTGGTAGGTTTCCCTAACATCCATTCCCTGTCACTCTCCTGTCCGCATGGTCTTTTCCCCTTTCAATATTTTTGCTTTTGCTTTTTGCAGCCGTGGATTCTGTGACTAGCAAAGTCAACATCACAATGTTTCACAGCCTCAGAAATACAAGGGAAAAATTGGCCAGACTAACAGACATATTCTTTGCGGATGTTCAATAACTGCTGTACAGCTAAAGAATTCAATATATTTTGTATTATATATTTTTTCCTGGGCTGCACGGTGGTGTGGCACCGTTGCCTCACAGCAGAGGTTCCAGGTTCTCTCCCGGCTGGTTCTTTCTGTGTGGAGTCTGCATGTTCTCCCCGTGTACGTGTGGGTTCTCTCCAGCTTCCTCCCACCATCCAAAAACATGCATGTTAGGTTAACTGGTGACTGTAAACTGTCCTTAGGAGTGAGTGTGAGCGTGGTTGTTTGTCTCGTTTGTCTCTGTGTGGCCCTGTGATGGACTGGCCACCTGTCCAGGGTGACCCCGCCTGTCGCCTGATGAACGCTGGGATAGGCTCCAGCCCCCCAAACGAGCTCACATTTCTCACTTTTATCTCACAGTCATACTTTTCTTTTTAAAGCAGCAGCTGGTGACAACAGCGGGAGGTTAATATTTAGCTCCGTTTATTGTTCTCCAAACTGCAGCTCAACATTTCATACACAGATTGAAGTAGAGACATCCATTAACCATCAGCCATTAGCAAGCCAGTGACGAAAAAAAGTAGTATCATACAAATTCAAGGTAATGTCTGTAGTTAAGGGAAACTGCAGAAGACTGCAAGAAAACAGACCAGCAGCTGTGTGATTGCATGACACAGGTGATGACAGAGTCTGCATCAAGGCCAAAGCAAGAGTTCAACTTACAGGTGCTTCCCTCTGGCTTTTTGATGTTCAAAATCATCCATAAAATCCTTCAGATTAAGTTGGCAGGCCTCACTCTCTTTTTTTTTTAACTCCCTTATACTCCTTTTTGTGAGTCTGCTGTCAGTTGGAATGTTGCTGGATAGTTCTGTACATGTCTGCAAATACAGTATATGTCTTTAATTGTCCTTATGTAGTTGCATAAGTTGTATATTGTCTAGGAACGGAGTGGATGGCGGACCCAAATGCAGTCTTTGGCAATAGGCTAGTAGGATGATGAAATAAAACTTTCATTAAGAATGAAGTCGCTGCTTGAACAATGCACACTGGAAGCAAAGCAGTGTGGTAGCACAATAAAGTCTGCCATGACAAAATAAATAATAAACCAACCACCAAAAAATCTATGGAGCATTTATACTGAGAATGCTAATGAGTAACACAGAGTATGTGGTAGTAAATGGATAACTGAATCCAAGTTTACAGGTTGAGCAGACCAGCTCAGAAAATGAAAGAAAAATACAGAAGATGAAACCGAGATAAGAACTAAATCAAGCAAACACAGAAAACCTGAAACTCAAATAGATCTTTAAACCCACAGCACATGACATATATATATATATGTGTGTTGAGTCTGTCTCATTACAAAAAGCATTGCAAGGTGTGCTGGTTTCTGCCGGTGCACTTCCATGACACATTCATCATAGTCTGAGTATTCTGAATTCTGACATAATTCTGACAAGAAGCAGACTCATTCAGTTAGAAATTTGCAGAAAATATCAGGAATATCAACTGTGCTGGTTCTTCACATTGTGTTGCTGTATAACAGCTGTAAGAATGCAGATTCCTGACAAGCTGAAGAGGAAGCTGTGGATGTTGGGCAAGCAAAAGATGTAGAGAAAAAAATATTTTTCTCAACATTTTCGTCCTCTGCCTTTAGTCACATAGATCTTATGCCCTCCATGGATCCACATTTTCCTTGTCACACCTCTACAGTATCACCATGCAACTCAGTCATGGATCTTAACAGCCTCAACATCTCCGGCCACATCAGGAGGCATACAGACCCTCTCTGCCTCACCCTCCAGACTGTCCAGCAGTCAGGTGAAGAGGCAGCTGTACTGTCTGAACCAGAACAAGGTTGCAAGTCAAGATGTTGTTCAGATGGAAGACAAAGGGTCCTGAGGAACAGCCAGGTGGAATTCTGCAATTTTTCAACCTAAACCTCAGTCAAAAGAAAGTGAATTACAAAGCGGAAACAGCGGTGGGTTAACAAGTTTCTTTTGTCTTTTTTTTTCTGCCTGTAAGGTGCAACCAACATATGAATTAGTTAATTAATTAACAATTAGTCTTTGTTAATGAGGCTGACTGTTGATGGGAAAACGCTGTTTTAGTAATGTGAAGTTTTGGACCCGATAGTGTCCTGCCCAAGGGGAAAGTCTATGGTTAGATGGATCTGCTGCAAGCTTTTTTTTTTCCCTTTTTGCGTTCTGCAGGGTTCTACAATCTGCAGATCTCGGAGAGGTGGAAGATTGTAACTGATCACCTCTTTTGCAAAGCAAATGATTTGCTTAAGTCTGCCTTTGTACCTGGCAGTGATATCAGCAGACCAGATGGTGATGCTGGTGAGCTAATGCCAATCCTGCAAATCAGTGTTGTAGTCCAGACCACCTAAACCGAGACCAAGACAAGACCAAGACCACAGTGTATCAACACCAAGACAAGACCAAGACTTTGAGGGGTCGAGACCGAGACAAGACCAAGACCGAGGCAGGGCCAGACCGAGTCAAGACAAAGACCGAGGCAGGGTGAGACCGAGTCAAGACAAAGACCGAGGCAGGGCGAGACCGAGTCAAGACAAAGACCGAGGCAGGGCGAGACCGAGTCAAGACAAAGACCGAGGCAGGGAGAGACCGAGTCAAGACAAAGACCGAGGCAGGGCGAGACCGAGTCAAGACAAGGACCGAGGCAGGGCGAGACCGAGTCAAGACAAAGACCGAGGCAGGGCGAGACCGAGTCAAGACAAGGACCGAGGCAGGGCGAGACCGAGTCAAGACAAGGACCGAGGCAGGGCGAGACCGAGTCAAGACAAGGACCGAGGCAGGGCGAGACCGAGTCAAGACAAGGACCGAGGCAGGGCGAGACCGAGTCAAGACAAAGACCGAGGCAGGGAGAGACCGAGTCAAGACAAAGACCGAGGCAGGGAGAGACCGAGTCAAGACAAAGACCGAGGCAGGGCGAGACCGAGTCAAGACAAAGACCGAGGCAGGGCGAGAACGAGTCAAGACAAGGACCGAGGCAGGGCGAGACCGAGTCAAGACAAAGACCGAGGCAGGGCGAGACCGAGTCAAGACAAGGACCGAGGCAGGGCGAGACCGAGACAAGACAAAGACCGAGGCAGGGCGAGAGAGAGTCAAGACCAAGACCGAGTCAAGACAAAGACCGAGGCAGGGCGAGACCGAGTCAAGACAAAGACCGAGGCAGGGCGAGACCGAGACAAGACAAAGACCGAGGCAGGGCGAGAGAGAGTCAAGACCAAGACCGAGGCAGGGCCAGACCGAGTCAAGACAAAGACCGAGGCAGGGCGAGACCGAGTCAAGACAAGGATCGAGGTAGAGCGAGACCAAGTCAAGACAAAGACCGAGGCAGGGCGAGAGAGAGTCAAGACCAAGACCGAGGCAGGGCGAGACCGAGTCAAGACAAAGAACGAGGCAGGGCGAGACCAAGTCAAGACAAGGACAGAGGCAGGGCGAGACCGAGTCAAGACAAGGACCGAGGCAGGGCGAGACCGAGTCAAGACAAGGACCGAGGCAGGGCGAGACCGAGTCAAGACAAGGACCGAGGCAGGGCGAGACCGAGTCAAGACAAGGACCGAGGCAGGGCGAGACCGAGTCAAGACAAAGACCGAGGCAGGGAGAGACCGAGTCAAGACAAAGACCGAGGCAGGGAGAGACCGAGTCAAGACAAAGACCGAGGCAGGGCGAGACCGAGTCAAGACAAAGACCGAGGCAGGGCGAGAACGAGTCAAGACAAGGACCGAGGCAGGGCGAGACCGAGTCAAGACAAAGACCGAGGCAGGGCGAGACCGAGTCAAGACAAGGACCGAGGCAGGGCGAGACCGAGACAAGACAAAGACCGAGGCAGGGCGAGAGAGAGTCAAGACCAAGACCGAGTCAAGACAAAGACCGAGGCAGGGCGAGACCGAGTCAAGACAAAGACCGAGGCAGGGCGAGACCGAGACAAGACAAAGACCGAGGCAGGGCGAGAGAGAGTCAAGACCAAGACCGAGGCAGGGCCAGACCGAGTCAAGACAAAGACCGAGGCAGGGCGAGACCGAGTCAAGACAAGGATCGAGGTAGAGCGAGACCAAGTCAAGACAAAGACAGAGGCAGGGCGAGACCGAGTCAAGACAAAGACCGAGGCAGGTAGAGACCGAGTCAAGACAAAGACCGAGGCAGGGAGAGACCGAGTCAAGACAAAGACCGAGGCAGGGCGAGACCGAGACAAGACAAAGACCGAGGCAGGGCGAGAGAGAGTCAAGACCAAGACCGAGGCAGGGCGAGACCGAGTCAAGACAAAGAACGAGGCAGGTAGAGACCGAGTCAAGACAAAGACCGAGGCAGGGAGAGACCGAGTCAAGACAAAGACCGAGGCAGGGCGAGACCGAGACAAGACAAAGACCGAGGCAGGGCGAGAGAGAGTCAAGACCAAGACCGAGGCAGGGCGAGACCGAGTCAAGACAAAGAACGAGGCAGGGCGAGACCAAGTCAAGACAAGGACAGAGGCAGGGCGAGACCGAGTCAAGACAAAGGCCAGACCAGTGTCCCACACTGCATGACACACTTATGATAGAATGTGGAACATGCAAACCATAGGCACCCTAAAATACACCTGTAAGTAATCCACAGAAACACCCACAGAAAACAAATGAAGATTCCTGTTCATTCACCTCTTTTTTTTACCTTTATTATATGTCTGTATAATGAAATGTCTTGATAAAATAATCAAAAGGCACGGCAGAGATGAATTTCATGTGTGGGAATTTTCCTTTGTTTTCTATAAGCAAACAAATACAAACAGTAAGGAGCTGAAATCAACTTACCCATCTTATTTAACACTGTACTGAACGATTTACCATCCATCTAATACAGTACAATTTTTGGTACAAGCAGTACAAAATGATGCCATCATATGCAAAACATTTAAGTCCATGCGCACCACGAATGATAAACACATGCTATCTTTTTCAAATAGCTTTCAAATACTTACACAATGATCTGATTGACATGGTACCATATGGCCAAACCAGTCAATTTTCTTACCATAACACTGAAATAACAATCACCTTTAATGTGAATAAACTTCCATGGAAAAGGGATAAAAGGGACAAATGTGTATTTTTCTAAACACCCATCCAACACACAGTGTGAGAAAATCTGAGTGAATGACTGAGCCAGAGAGGAGCTTACAACACTTATACACATAAGCTCTAGTGTCTGACAACATAAAGTTATATATTTTATGTGTATTCAACCCCAGAATGAGCACTCATAAAGTATGTGATGTATGCTTACAGCCAGGCAAAGCATATTTAATGTGTAACTTCATAGAAGTGGAGCATTAATGTTACTCTGTCTCCACTCTGGAGACTGCTGACTCTAGCTCTCTCATCCAGGAGGGGGAGTGCGGCGTGTATATGTACGTCAGTGTTGACCTTGATGTAACATAACTATGTACACATTAGCTCCACAGCTTTACGTCAACTGTCTCATCATTTTCATCACAAGAAAAAACGCAAAGTTAACACTGAATGCAGTGAGGCAATGTGCTTGCGTGCCTACTTAGGGGGTAAATAACCAGAAAACAAATGAAACCTGTGTCCAGAAGCATATTCACATGGTTAGCAAACCTGTTTAGCTAGTATTCACTAACTCTCACTTACACTTAGCTTACCTTTCTGGATCCTTCCTCTCTAAGTGCCGGTAAAAGTTGGTCCCAGCCGTCTCTGTTAGCACTGCTTCACAAAATGTACATGTTGCTCTATGATTTATTTTGGTTGTAGTTGTGCACAAAAACTCTCTGTGGTTCAGATTCAGAATGGCGGTATGTTTTTTTTTGTTTGTTTTTTTAACATACTGCCATTCCGACAGTATATACAAAATGTATAATGCATAATAATTGAAGTATTGTGTAAAATTATAATAGAAATTACATTCATTCATTTTTTTTAAAAAGACAGCTTAATCATTTTGCTTCACAGATCAGCTTAATATCTACCTCAATCTGCAGGGAATTTGCTTCAAATGCAAGATGGTTAATTTTACCTGGAAAACACATGCTTTATGTTAATAATAGCATATTCAGGCATGCAGGATATATTCTAAGACATTCTCTCTCACCAAAAAGTTATGGGGATTTCAAAAACTAACACATGTATTGGATTTTTTTGTACCTGAAAAAAAAGAACGACCAGACCTGAAGGTCCCCTTAGATCTTCTTTTCACTCTTTTTGTCTGTTTATATATAAATATATTACTAATCGTAACTGACACTCACATCACTTTGTCTTTTATCATCAGGCCAAAAAGTGCCAAAAGAATAATGTTGCAGTATATGAGCATGTGCCATTAGTCCAACTGTACACTGTCACTATATGAAATCCAAACGGCTGTTTATTGAAGAAAAAAAAATTGCTCTACTACTCAGCTGATATGTTTATGGCTTTTTTTAAAAAAAAAAAAAAAAGATTTGTAGCTGTAAACACCTTCAAACTTCAACAAGCAAACCACAAAACCACAACATATCCTTAAAACACACACCATCATGTGAAGAAGCTACCTGTACACTAATTAAGGGTTTCTATCTTTACATGCTCTACTACGATCTTTTGTCAGGGTTCTGTACGTTTTGAAATTTTTGCCAAGACAGCAGAATAAAAGACCTCTGGTGAGGGTGTTTGTTTGCCGTAGAGGGAAAACAACAGCAGCACAGTCTATATGCATCTATTTGTGCCAGAGCAGGACGTGCACATCCCGTTTAAAAATACACTGTAAACCCGGATAAGTAGAATCTACTTATTTCAAAATTTTAAGTAATGAAGCATTAGTTGAATAAGTGAAGTGGACTACGTTCAATGTACTTGAGCCCATAATGGAATAGAATAGAACATTTCAGTTGAATGTACTAATAACCGAGTTACAGTAACTGAAGAAACTTAGTTTAAACAATCATTCCACACCCATTTATTTAACTTTAACTTAAAGCTTGTTAAGTAAGCATTACTCCATTACCAATTCAACTAAATTGTATATTCTAACTGAACCACCTTAACTTTTTTTAGTTTCTGAAACTCAAAATATGTCTTTCAAACAATAGAGCCGTGTAACATTACACTGATCCAATTATTTTATTGAACACGTCTTTTTTTCAAAAAACAAAAGAAATATATTCATGGCCAAATAGGCTTCTAGTCTGAGGTTTCCTCAGTGATGGCATGAAAAGAAAAATCTCTTCCTCTTTACCTTCAATCATTACAGTATTGTACTACTCCTCCAAGCTAAAACTCAGCCCTGCTGAACACTGGCATCTTAACATTAAGATACCTGTATGAAGAGCTCATACTCTCCCCTCCACCTCTACCTCCCCTTCTCTCTTCCCCTCTCCTCTCTCTA
Organism: Leuresthes tenuis; assembly: GCF_036924035.1. Lineage (NCBI taxonomy): Eukaryota > Metazoa > Chordata > Actinopteri > Atheriniformes > Atherinopsidae > Leuresthes > Leuresthes tenuis. Next base: position 37,142,987 of record NW_027325358.1, on the reverse strand, counting down.
CCCCACTCCTCCATCTTGGCAATTGTGAACTTGATAAAAAAAAGCATGTGTGAGACAGAATAAGGGTGAAAAATAAAACTGACAGTACATACCGATCTAGAGCCGACCCCCCCACAATAAAATCAAAAGTGTTCTTCATGTACTTTGGGTAATTCAGATGCAGTGCATAGGTAAGTCCGAAGACAATGTACATGTCCTGGGGCAGACTCTCATCATCCATCACAATGTTTCATGGCTGAGGATCCCCACTGGCACATCATTGTATGAACCTTCCTCATCGTCAACGTCCTGAAAAAAGGAACAGGGCATGATCACATCACATGAAAACATAGTGCTACAAACACCCTCTATACATGTCGGCCCTATCCAGTCTCCACCTACTGCCCAGTGTAGCGATCGGGTGCAAGGAGCATCCACAAATTATCTGCGGTGAACACAACACAGGTCACAATTTTGGAGTATGCCTCCTCCAGAGGAGTTCCAAACAACAACACCTGAAAATAATATGTATGGTAGGGAGAGAAGAGGTGAGGTAGAGAACAGTGGGGGCAAGGGAGGGGAGGTAAAGAAAAATCAAAGTTGCTTACAAAGCAGGCCTTGAAGAAGGTGGATGGATCATCGCCAAGAATGACAGGAAGCCCCCTGAGGACAAGGCATCTAACTTCTGTCACATCCGAAGCCTGGTGGATTGAGGGAGCAGACAGGACATCACACACTTAAAATGGGGTCCATATGTTGCCCTGAACACTATGTGCACACACATATTCAATAATACCCAGCAGAGCCATTTATGTACTGGACCCCACCTGGTAACTCACAAACAGTGTTCTTGACATTATGCATACAGGTAGTCATTTGCATACCTTATTTACAGATCAACTAGCAAAACTTGGCAAGTGGGAAACTAATGTAATGGGTGGCAAGTAATTACTCTGAGGAGTTAGTTTAGCCAATTCAACTCCATTTCACAGAAAGCGTCCACCAGCCGGATAGCTCACATTACCAGTACATTTATTTACACCACATGTGTGTTCTTTCATGCTCAATCAAGTATCAAACTGTTTCTCTAATATAGAGTTGAAAATCAGCTAACCTTTGTTTGTCGCATCAGGTCAGCCAAGACCTGCCCTGTGAGGCCCCTCTTTGCCTTGAAGATTTCCATGAGCCTGGCACTGTTTTGGTCAAGGGCCTCATAGAACTCCTGTCTCAGGCTCTTACCAACCACCCTGCTGAACTCCAGACACACCTGAAACATGTAAAAACAAAACATGTTCATGTTCAAATGAGTTTACACCATCACCACTCTTTAATGAAATTTTGCTGTATTCTACAAAGCAGAGGGGCTTCGTAGAATACAGCAAATGAGACAAATCTATAGGCCTACCTGGTGTTCAATAAATAGAGCTGGCCAACGTTTACATATCTGGGTGATGTCAGGATTGTCCCTCTTCCCACTAATAAAACCACAATATTTACACTTCCACTCCATCTTAAACTGGCTAAAGATACATGAACGAAGGAAAAATTTCCGTTAGCTAACAGTGTAAAGCTTGAAAAGAACCATTTGAAATTGGCTTGAACACAATAGGCAACAAGCTAACATTAGCTAAATAACAAAACCTTGAAGAGGTATGACAGCTAAGAGTGGGACAAATAGCCAACTAACAAAGAATAAATCAAGAAATTAAAGCTAATTAGCTAACTAATAATGTGAGCTAGTATGCACCAACTTACCAGGCTGTGGGGGTGGCAACACCCATTCCGAAATCCCACCATTCCGACATCCCGCTATTCCGACATCCCACCATTCCGACATCCCACCATTCCGACATCCCGCTATTCCGACATGCAAACGTCCCACCATTCCGACAAGGCTTTCCATATATGGAAATGTGAGTTACTCAACAGGTGAGCCCCTTCTTTCTGTTCATGCAATTTATATGTTTAACATATGTTTACAGATAAGCGTTATTAAAAACACAAAGTCTCGACAACTGGAGGAGGAGAAGCAGACCGTTGTTTTCAATCACACACTCAAATGCCACTTGTTTCAACTTCCGAAAATTTAAACCAGGAAAAAAAGGCTTACAAACATGGACCGAAACGGCTCCATAATACGCATAAGAATCCAAAATAAATGAAAGTTAACTAAAAGAAAGCAAATAAACATGAAGTGGTCAAAATCGGTTTTACTCATGCCTATGTGCGTCTGGCACATGCGTCTTCGGGCTCTCCCACGTTGGTTTGTGGATGAAAGCTATATGTTCAGCTGTAATGTCATGTAAAAACAATCTCTACATGACATTTACTCCCAGATGTGACCAGTTAAGTCCTTAAGATATCAACAGGCTGTATAAAGACTTGCGCAACGGCTGTGTGTTTGTGCCAAATGCGCAAAGCCCATCCGCGCTTCCCATAATTGGAGCGAGTATTCATAAATCACGTGAATAATATGAATAAATGTTTTTACTGCATTTGTTGTGTTTTACACGTTCTATGCTGTCATTTCTCTCCTCTTCTATTGGCAAGGCAAGGCAGAGTGCTCGCAACTGTGTCCTGTGCAGTAGCCGTGATATCTGTAATTGCAATTATTACTTTTGCATATGATGACAGCGTGCAAAAGACGCATGGGCTCTGTGGAGAGCTCCGCTCCAGCTGGCTGCTGTGACAGGTCACTGACACTGTATTTCTGCTTAATCAGTTTCAGTCTCGCCAGAGTTACATTAATATCTCTATTTTTATATTTTAAATTTCAGGGATAATAGATTATTAAAGTTTGTTTGCGGGGCTGTGGCCTCTGTATGTGCAGAGTTTGTGCGCCAAACTTTAGGGCGTATTTGCGCCGGCATATCATTAGTGCAAAATGTTTTGGGTAAAACATAGGCTATTAAACAAAAAACATACCGCCATTCCGACCATAGGAGGAAAAAAGTGTCGGAAGGACGGGACATTTGATAAAAAAATAAGTGTCGCCATTCCGACAATTGGAGGCCAATGTCGGAATGGCGAGATGTCGGAATGGCAGCATGTAACCAGGCTGTGGCTAGCTGCTTCACCGTCTATATATAATATATATTGTTAATATATAGCAATATAGTAAAATAGTTTCAGAGTCGAGCGGACATATCAGCTCGGTGTCACATTAAAAGCATGTAGACGTGAAGATTGCCTGCCGAACAGTCTATTGTGTGACCGAGTACGCGTACCTGGACACCGCGACTCAAAGTGTACCTAAAGGGGCGGGCGCGGGCGGACTCTGCGTAGTCGCACTTAATCCGCTTTAACAAGGCAGCTGGGATCTGCGCCAATTTACCAGGATGTAGGTTGGCCACGGCCTGTGGTTGAGCTAGCGATAGGTAGCTGCTTCAGGTGTCCAGCTCAGCTCAACTTGCATTAGCCGTCTGGGAACGACATACAATTTCCGTTACTGGCGCTAGTTAATGTTACCAGTGAATACATACATTAGCTAATAGACTGTGGGGCAGAGTTAGCTGGTTAGCTACCTTGCTAGCCTGTTCATAACTAGCTGTTGTTTTTTTTGTTAATAACTACAGTACTATAGAAATAAAACTTTGATATACAAATATATATCTGATAGATGTATAGACTACTTTGAGTTATATAAAGTTTAATTTCTATAGTGTTTTCCCCCTGAAAAGATATAATAAAATATTTGTAAAAATATGAGGGGTGCGCAGCACTCACTTAAGCGATATACTGCTAGCTTAACTCAGCTAGCAGTCAGAACTGCAACAGCATGCAACCAGTGTCAGGTTCCAACTTACCGTTTTGTGGCTGAACTCGGTAGGAAATTTCACTCTGTCTGAAGTGCCACTCTGTCAAAACTGGTATAAACTAGATTTTTGGCGGTTGCATGGGGGACATCAATGTGTTGTAAAAACTTGATGATACTGAGTTGTTTGAGCTCAAACACATAATTACAATAAGATAGGCCATTAAAAAGTACAGTTTACTGAGAATTCATAATTAATGTAAAGAAATGACAGATGTTTAGGCAAGGCAAATTTATTTGTATAGCACATTTCATAAACAAGTGCAACTCAATGTGCTTTACATAGCAGGAAAATAAATAACAAAATAAAAGGATGAAAAGATAAAAAACGTGCAAAGACATGTAAAACAAAGCAAGACAATAAAACCTTCTGCAACAGCCGGAACCAGAAGTAGTGCAAGATAGAATTAATAAAATGCTTTGGTAAGAAAAAAAAAGGATAAGACAAGTATAAAGGAGATAATAGACACTCAAGAGTATCTGTAACGCTAACCATTAGCACCCATCATCACATTTCAAAGGCCTGACAAAACAAGAAAGTTTTGAGCCTTGACTTAAAAGTAACAACATTTGGGGCACATCTAAGTGTTTCAGGGAGTTTGTTCCAGAAATAAGCAGCACAATATCTGAATGATGCTTTACCATGTTTTATCTTTGGACTATAAACCGTTAGCAGTCCCTTTCCAGATGACCTAAGGGTTCTTGATAGTTGATAGGGAATAAGAAGATTTAGCAGGTATTTTGGGTCCAAACCATTTAGAGATTTGTAGACCAGCAAATTAAATAAAAAATTTTTTAAGTAATACAAACTGAAACTACAGATTGGACTTAAAAACACAATTACAATAAGAAAGGACATGAAAAAGTTCAGCTTAATCATAATAAACAAAACAAAATCTGGATTTACAGTGTATAGGGTAAACTCTCCTAATTTGCTATATTTCTTTCCTCACCACTCTTACAAAGCTGCTTGGCTTGTGGATTCCAGCTACACGCTTCCTTTTGTCTTCTGTCTCTTTTATGTATTATTTTTCTCTAACTCCTTTATGTGTTCTTTGTCGGATTTTTAGTGTCCTCTTTCTCAGTGATAATTCATGTGGTAATACTGTAATTTTGGCCCATTTAGTTCACAGACTTTGCTGTGTTTGCTCAAGTTACTGCCAGCAGAAGATGGTAATACCCTTTGTCTTTGTAATGCACATTATTCTCTGATCTTCCCAAAATAATCACATTAATGAAACAAACATAAATGCTACAAATCAATCACTTGATGCACAGAAACCCACTGATGCAGAAAGGGACACATGCATGCAAGGGATGGGACAATAGGCCCTTTGTGCTGGACTTTAAAACAGAACAAAATAGTAACTTCTGAGGGATGAATTAAAAATAAAAAACTCTCTAAAGTCATTTTAAGATTTTGGGAGGTAAAACATTAAACTATGATGTACAAAGGTGATAAACAAAGATGAGAAAATAGCAAGAAGAGATGGATGATACAATGGAGAAAGAAGTGAATGAAGGACTGAGAAGAGTCTGGGAACTTTGAATCAATGAACTCATTGTTACCAAGAGCTGACCTCCCCCTTCTCCCCCAACATAATACTGTTGCCCCTCCCTTCTCTCCTCACTCCACTGCTCAGGACATAGGTATGGGAATCGAGAACCGGTTCGCGAAGAGAAGTTCGATTCTGTGGAATCGTTAATCCTCCTGCCTAACGATCCCGTTTATAGGTTCTGCTAACATCTGACGCATTTGCGCGATAACGTCATGTGTACGCTTCGTATTTTGGCTCAGAATGTTTCCAACATGGCGTTGGTTCTCCACCTGGGCCAAGCAGAACCTGGGATGGACCCTGCTTTCTCTTTTTTAGTCACCGAATGATTTGCCAGAACATCCCTAAGGCTAATGGAAAGTCCTTCTCCATGGCCTTGCCAAATTCCTCCCACTCCTGAGCTCTAGCTTCAGCGTCCAACAATGCGGCAGCCCTTTTAACCACTTGGTAGCTGTTAGCTGCTTCAGCTTGACGGTTTCCCTTATTGCTGGTGTGCACCAGTAATTGCTAAACGTAGCATGGCGTTGAGGCAGAAGCGCTCCAAAGTTTGGTTATATTTCACCAAAAAGGACAATACTCGGGCCAGTTACAACACGTGCAGAGCTATGATCACATCAAAGGGAGGATATACCTCCGACATGCTGAAACATTTGACCACACAACATGCAATTACTTTGCACAGATGTAAAGTCTTTGACACACTGCTAAGCGATGGCGGCAACTCCGTCGGGGGGAGCCTGTGGCACAGCATCTTCCGTCTCAAAAGTCCCAGGTAACGCATGGCTCTCAAGTGTCACGCATTGAGCGTGACAGTCATGCTTTTAGGTCTTTTGTCACACTCTCCCACTGCACATTGTACTTTTTTAACAATGGGGGAGGTGAAGATAACACTCTTGCCTGCAATCAAAACTTCAGAGCCCTGTTGTAATAATGTTAGCAACATACTGTCTGAATAATTTCCATTTGATATTAACATTTAGTTGATGAGGACAGCAAGAGTGAGGCAGAATTATATAACTGGATGAGAATCGTTAAGAGAACCAATAAAGAACTCAATTGATAAGTGATATCGATAATGGAACCGGGATTGATAAATTCTTAACAATTTCCATCCCTATCAGGACATCTGTGTATGTCGTAGGTACTGTATCCAACAGCCTCTTCAGATTTCAGCTAATAGTGGGTGTTTGTGGGAAATACCTCCCTTTGGCATACAGTTTACTTTTCAACACAGTTTCAATACGGTGGTTACCTTGATTTTGCCTTACTTATTCTAGAGGATCTCGAGTGTTATCCGTTTTCTGGGAAGATTTTATTCACACACCTGACATTTTGCAAAAATTCAGATCTAAAACTGTATTCACAGGTAGAGCAAGGGTTTTTCCAAAATGTTTTTCTACTATTTCATGAATATTTTGAATGTGTTTAATAAGACAAACAGATGACTATACAAACTCTTCAGGTGTCATTAAAGCATTGTAGATGAAAAGGGTAAAACTGGTGTATTGGGTGAATATGAATTTAAAAAAGAAAGAAAAACTTCTATGTCCTAATTTGAACTAAAATGTACTTTCTCTTTTGTCTTCAAATGAAATAAAATAAAATAAAAAAGCATTATGTAACAATCTGGCAGGTGTCCTGTAATTGATCTGTGCTCTTCTTATCACATGAGAAATGATTGTACATGTAAGGCTCTGTAGTGCTTTGTTCATTTTCCACTGCCAAACAAAATAATAATGGGCATGAAGATACTATGTTTAATTTCTTGAGATCACTCAACTAGAAGATAATTGTCCATCCATTAATCCATCCATTAACTTCCGCATATCCAAAGTCGGGTTGTAGAGTCAACAGGTCCAGTCAGGAAATCTAGACATCCCTCTCCCCAGTGAAACTCTAGATCCTCCTGGGGGTTCCCAAAGCATTCCCAGACTAGAGGAGATATATAATCCTTCCAGTGAGTTCTGCTTCTTCACTTCTTAACTAGAAGGTAGAAAGTATCAACTTATAAGAAGAGAGGGGTCATTCACAGTTGGCGGGTTGTTACAGTCGCATCTGTCACTGAACCCCTTGACCAATGTGCATGTTGTTTAAATCATTATCACCTATGAATTGTCTTCCAGTCTGAAAGAGTGAGTTTTGGTCACAGGATCCAAGGTGTGAATGGTTATGAAACTGCCTACTTCCCCAAAGTCCTTAGACTCTGTCTGCTCAATAGATGACTTGCTGGTTGGATTGAGGAGATCCTGCCACTGCTCAACAATAGTTAGCAGTTCTCCACCTGGGCCAAGCAGAACCTGGGATGGACCCTGCTTTCTCTTTTTTAGTCACCGAATGATTTGCCAGAACATCCCTAAGGCTAATGGAAAGTCCTTCTCCATGGCCTTGCCAAATTCCTCCCACTCCTGAGCTCTAGCTTCAGCATCCAACAATGCGGCAGCCCTTTTAGCCACTTGGTAGCTGTTAGCTGCTTCAGCTTGATGGCTTCCCTTATTGCCGGTGTGCACCAGTAATTGCTAAACGTAGCAGTTAAAAATGAAAGCAATCTTTGAATTTTTGTGAAAAATCACTCTACAAAACAACAAGCCAAATGTTGTCAATTAAAAATTAAGTAGACAGACAACTGTCTATTGGTAAGTAAACTGATTAGATAAGAAAATTTACTTTCTCACCTAATTTTCTTTCTTTCTTTTTTATCATGTGGACTGTGCAAATGGAACAAAGCAGGGCAAAGCATTATGCAGCCCGTGAAATCCTGAATTGTGTTTCTTGGTTTATTTTCTTTAACTCTACACCTAATCCCCATCCTCACTGAAGTTTCTCCTTCCAGCTGACACGCACAAATTCTTGCATGGATTTTCACAGTTCATTATTTTACTCTTTTTCCTAAATAATACTTTACTTTGTTACTTTATTTATCACTTGTGATGAGGCCACTTCAGATTTGTCTGTCTTTTTTCTCAAGCGTGCCAAGTGTTTCTCTTTTTATCATCCCTCTCTCTTTTCTAATCTGAGTAGAGAGGGAGATTAGGTGGGAAAAGGTGAAATGTAAGAGATGGAGAGAGAGAGAGAGAGAGAGAGAGAGAGAGATTATCCCAGCAGATTTTCACTTGTGAGCTCAGTGAAGCTGCTCAGATAACATGAGAGAGAAAGAGGTAAATGAAAAGAAGAAAAAGATATTTACATGGACAGGAAGATGAAAAATTACACAGCAAAAGAAAAAAAAGAGGAGGATTAAATGAGGTAAGTAAAGACATGAACAATTCTATATATATAGAATAAAGAAAAAGAACTGGTTGGATTATTTCATGTGAGCATTGTTAAGATTAACTTTAGCATTGTGACCACATGAGAACAGCTGGGACAGATGGACAAAAAAACCTGAGGTAGGCTACAGAGGTAATGCAGCAATACACGTTAATCCCTTTTATGAAACTATATCTTCTAAAGCCATATTTATCTTAATATCCAACCCCAACTAATCATAGTGTACAGTATTTCATGTTGTCTCGCTGACTAAATTGACTTTTTAAGTCTCCTGATCTCTCCTGTTGTTCACTCTCCTTTTTTATATGGTTTATTCATTTCATTAATAATTTGTTACACATTATATAGGGTGACCAGACTCTTTTTGAGAGCTAAAATTTGTCCAGGATTATATTCTCTCTCAGCCTCAAATATGTTTACATTGGATTTACGTTGGGTTTCACTCCCCATATTCGCTTATTATTATACACTCGCTCTCCTCATAGCCCTTCAGCATAGATTGAGTGGAAGTTAGTAGGGGAGGGGCGAAGACAAAGTACAAGTTTTGGACAGACTCGCTCTCTTTATGACCCACCTTCTTGCACATTCTCTGACTATAGAGAATTACCAACTTTGGTCGATCACCTTCTATCTTCAAACATTCAATTTACTATGATGAGCACCAATGACAGCCCTCAGCGCCAGTTTCTCTGTCTGAACATGGCGACGGCATCCACAGCTAGAAATGTTGAAATGTAAATGTAGATTCACTGATGTCTTGGTCGTGATGCATGGGGAGCATGGGCCATGCAAAAGCAATGGCCAACTTATTAATTGTATTATTTTAATCTGTGAAAATAAGAAAACATTTATTTTTTTATTGTTATTGCTTTATCAAAGGAAAAACATTGAATGGAAACGATGAACTCTTGGCCAAAATCTTCTTAGAGTACATTAAAGCACCACACTGAAAGTTGCCACAGTTACACTTTTTTTAAAGTTGGGCAAAAAAAAATATTTTATGTTGTGGAAAAACATTTTCACATTTTCCACTGAACTTTCTCACTGAAAAAGTAGGCTCATATTTCTACAGTAGAAACATTTGTAAGCATTCACAAGGTCATGGTTCCACATGCATACACTGCATCTCTGTGGCTGAGGTGTCCTCCCTTTCACAAACTCAAATCTGGTTACCTAACATTAGAATAGTTTCTAGTTTTAGTTGATCAGACCCTTGCAGCATCACAAATTACTTTTATTGTTGATAATGCAGCACATTTTGCACACATTTTTGTGATCATTGTTTGCTTTGTTGGTGTTGCTCTCATTTAACCACTGCTTTACACAGTAAGTCAAGAAGAGCTGCAGAAAAGAAATCCTAAAATGTTCTCACTATGATTTGAAGAATAATTAATTATTTTCTTAATTCCAATGGGATTTTAGACTTCAGCTACAAACATTTGAAATCCGAGCATAGAAAGGAACCATTCACTGTTGGAAGATCATGCATTTGTCAACGTATTGAACTGTACTTTGAATGATCTAATTCACAAAATGAATAAAATGTTACCCAACTACATTATTGTGAACCTAAATTATATTCTTAGTTAGTCTAGTAGTTAAAATTAAATTTGTGCACACGTACCGCTGTTATTTTCTTTTGTTCACAGAAATATCCTACGTTTTCTGTTGCAAAATTCAGTTCCTCTCCCGACAAACTACATGACCGAAACACATGAGAATCCTCTAAGAGGTTGTTGATGAGGGTTCAGCAAATATCTGTGTTTGCAAGCGAAGACAATATGGCTTGTAATCAAGACTCTTTTCATTTAGGCTACCTGTCCATCCATCCATTCATTTTTTGCCACTTTGAGACAGAGTAGCAGGGGTAATAGTCAAAGCAAAGATTCCAGGAGCTCCCTCCCCTCTCATCCACTTCCTCCAGGTCCTCTGGAGGGATGCCAAGGTTATACCAAGCCATCCAAGAATCTACCCAGCAAGACCTGCATTTGCCCCAAGGCCTCGTCCAATATCTGACACCATATTTTAACATTGTTGCATGTAACTGTGTTGAAATATTTTTTAAAGAAATGCAGCCACACCTTTGATCATTTGTTTTTTTTAGAAAAGGGCCAAAAGAAGAGACCTTTTAATCCCCTAAAACGACTCAAAACTTTAAAAAAATAAAATAAAATCACACAGTAGCTTAAATGACTTGTATTTGTATTGCAGACTTTTACTCAGCATCATTGGTGGTGGTTACCTCCGTCGCCTCACAGCAAGAGGGTTCCAGGTTCTGGTTTATTAATCTATTTATCATTTTAGTTATCAAACAGCACAGCTACATTCTGCACTATTTTATCTTTGGTTGTAATTCCTCAGTCTTACCATTTATTTATTTGCCATCTTTTTGTTGTTGTTGTTGTTGTTTTGTATGAGTTTAGGTGTGTGTTGGTGTGTGGGTATGCCTGGATGAATTGTTGAATTTGTTGTATGCTTAGGCTGAGAGAAAAGAGGCTGGTGAATTATTAATATCACATTCTACAATGTGCCACTCCTGAGTTGGTAGCAAGTTGGAGTAGCTTCAATTATCCCAAGTGTAGTTTCTATTTTTTTGTGATTTAAACTGAGATATTTTCCTGCACTGTTTTGAATGTTGTGCTTCTTGTGTGGATGGTCAACACTTTTTTATCAAGAGTTAACATTAAACCACAAGAGTTTTTTACAAACAAGAGCAGCTAATTAATTTTTCCAAATTCCAACTAAAACCGCAAAAAATCTCTGGCAATTTGAGAACAAAAAACGACAAGACAGAGGAGCAGGTGGAGAAAATTCAGGAAAGGTCTTCTATCAGTACTTATGGAAAATGTCAGATCACTGGCAAATTAAATGGATTAGCTTGGAGCGCTCAGGAGGACACAGGAACAATATGAAGAATGCAGTATTATGTGTTGCAGTGAGACATGGCTGCAGCTAAATGTACCGGAATACCCATCTACCAGACAATATGAGCTGACAGAGACATTAAAGGGACTGTACTTGTGTAGCGCTTTTCTAGTCCAACTGACCACTCAAAGTGCTTCTAACAGTACACGCCACATTCACCCACTCACACAGCGTCTTACTCTGTGCATAACTGCGTGCTTCCTATCCATTCACACACATTCATACACTGATGGATGCATCGGTAGGCAACGTGGGGTTCAGTGTCTTGCCCAAGGACGCTTTGACATGTGGCTCAGGGGAAGCTGGAGTCGAACCAACGACCTTTCGATTGGTGCTACAGCCGTTAGGAGATTGGGAGCATATAGACAGTATATATATATATTTGATAGAGAGATAGATAAAGATATATATCTATGTAGATATATCTATAAAAACATTTAGCCTGTTTCAAGTGACAGGATTGTTTTCAGAAATATGACACCTATGAGATGATTAGTAATCATTGCATAAAATCATTTTGGGTGGATATATATAGACAACACAAGGATAAAATGCTTGCATACTGCTTTAGATAATTTAGTATCTGAAGTAAATTCCTGGTGATAATACATGTGGCATAGTTCTGTATTCTATATAGAGCATACACTCACTACATTCTGTTCAAAAGAAAGGATGGTTGATGTACATTTATTTTCTGCTTACCTTACGTCTGCAGGCAAAAAGCTGCAGACAAATATAATTTGATATTCCAGTGCTTCTAGCTAACCTTTCACAATAGCACAACATAACCTTTTATTTTGGGTGCACTGCTACAAAATGTAGGTGCACTTTAGTGCCTTATGAAGACACAACCAATCAGAAGACTCTTTAACCAGAACCTTTTATTCTCAGGATAAAGCTCACCCTCATTCTGAAATAATTGCAAACTATTTGGAGTTAAGGAAAGCTAATCAAGAGGTACCCAAGATTAAGAGTCAAATGACTGGAAATGTTCATGCCATGTCAACTCTAAGGCCTAAGGACTTTTTATCAAATTAAATCAAATTAAGTTAAATGAAAAATAATTTGTTTACCCCAAGGGGAAAATCTAATTGTTGCAGGAATTTATTTTTTCTTAACAATCATTCTAAGCTATTATTTTGCATTTATATTGCTGCTAGCAGGAATGACCTCCAATATTGTGTTGCAGCATAGCTGAAGGAGTCTCATACTGATCACACTCATGTATAGAGTTGTCACAATACCAAAATAAGTAACCACGATACTATACCAGACAAAGTATCACGGTTCCGGGTGTTATCACGATACTACAGCCTTTTTTAAAATTATTATTGTTTTTATGAACTGCAATGTATTTGTACAAGTTATAAATACTTATTAATTACATATGTTTTTATGTGCATGATAAACATAATACTAATATAAATAATCAACTTAGAATAACAAATCCACTATCTTTTAAAAAAATCTACTTGACAATAATGCTTCTTCTCTAACATAATAAACCATAGAGGACAAAATACAATAAACAGGAACTGATTCCCTGTGAAAACTATATTTTTATGTATTTTCTAGGTGCTTTAACATCTTTTAACTCAATCTTTTAACATTCTTCAGCCTGTACGAAGCCTAATATTAGGCAATTAGAAAATAAACTGGAAATACTAACCTGGTACGACACTGCACGTGTTTTATAAGGTTGGATGTATTGCTTCCTTTGGCTTCTATAGCTCAGTGGCAGCGCCTGCGCAGTGGACGGCCATCATCTATTGCTTTACCGTCTGTGCCTTGGTTAAACCCAGAATAGTTCCAAACGTGGCTTTTGGAGTTTGTTTTTAGTGGCGTCACGAGCACGCTGCAGCAGACTCGCTGCTCGGGCCTTTGCCATGGTGTGTGTGTGTGTTGTCTCGTGTTTGTGACCACTGTGCACACGTCTGGGCGAGACGCGTTTGGTTTTTCAGCAAATTTCTATCGAAGCGGAGTGGTTTTTAGGTGGAGTTCGTTCTAGCCGTCAGAAACACACGAACAGCCAATCAGCTAGCAGACGGGCGGACCCAGCGTGCGGAAACAGCCTATCATATCCCGGAGGCCACCAGTAACAGGCAAACAGCCAATCATTCAGCAGCTGTGTAGGTCGGTTGCAGTGGTTGCCGTGTGGGTTTGTTTACAAGGGAGTAGCAAGCGATGAGAAGCCGGGAGGAGAGTAGAGGCGGCCGCTGTGTAGCGGAAACTGGCACCGTTAGTACAGTCATTCACGGTAGTACCGTCGTGTAGAATTTCTAGTGTAGTAGTAACCGTAACGATTTGGCACCGCGGGGTACCGTGGATATTGTGCAACTCTACTCATGTACACAATACATTTTATGTAGTAGGTGGTCAGTGTTGTTTTTTTATGATCATTAACTTGTGCAGCATTCTTATGTTCACAGTCAGGTCCAGGGGCTACAGAGCAGTCCCCAGCATAGAGCCAGCTATCTTAATAAGTTAGTTTAGTTTCTTTGAGTCTCTGGTCCTGATTCTGCCGCCCCAAAAAGATGGCTGCGAAGCAGATTGTACTCTCCGTCACAGACTTGTAGTAAATATGCAACATATTGGTACAAATATGAAAGAACCTAAGCTTCCTTAAAAAGTATGTCCTTTCATGAGGACCTTTACGGTGTTGCATTTCCAGTCCAGTCTGCTGTCCAGGTAGACTCCCAGGTATCTGCATTCCTCAGCCACTCCTGGTCCTCCTAAAATCCACAATCATCTCTTTTGTTTTGTGTGTATTCAAGATGAGGTGATTGTTCTCATACCATGCTACAAAGGGGTTGACCAGTTCCTTGTACTCAGCAGAGAGTAATATAGGATACCTTCGATCAAACTCATTTTGACAGGTGACCTCTGACCTCTTATCGATCAATCAAATTAATATGACAGGTGACCTTTGTTTGACATCCGTTTGCTGACATCTGGGGATATGACTTTTGACCTCTTATCGATCGATCAAGCTATTTTGACGTGTGACCTTTGTTTGACATAGATTAAGGAAGGGGGTGTTTATGAGGGCCAATGGGTGGACAGGGGAGGGGTTTCGAGTAAAGGATAAAAACCCTGAGACAGTCAGTGTGTAGAGAACGACTTTGGGGTGAAAGATAGCTGATTCAAGATGCCCAGGACAAGAAGCAGAGTGAGTGTAGAGGAGAAATCTATGTAGGCACCGGAGAGGACGTGTGCTCTGCGGTCTCTCATTTGTGAGACTCCGGTAACGATATTTGAAGATCAGCCCTTGATACCAAATGCTCCCAAGAAAAGGATGGTGTTTCTGTGCAGAACACAGCAACCGCCGCCCGTGTCTCTACGGGAAGAATGGTCACTGGAGCCTTATGGACTGCGGGGAAGATGGGGCTATGTGTTCATGTATGAAACAGGTGACCTCTGTCTGTATCAGCTTGACGAGGGTGGTGAGAAGCCGGGACCTCTGACCACTGTGGGTATACTAACTTCCAATGACTGGGGAGTGTTGAAACTAGCGATACCGCGTCATATAGAAGGAGGTAAGGGCTCGGCTGAGGAGGTGTTCACAGTGAAAGAAGAACCCGAAGAAATCCCAGCAACGTCTGCAGCCAAACAGCCGAGACTGGAGAGTCCGAGACTGAAGAATCCTCTGGATGATGCTGAGCTGGCCAAAACAAGGATGGTTTTCACTGCTGTGTGGCAATCGAAAACAGGCGTTACAGGCCGTTGGTTCTTCCGTGCAAGCCACCGGAAATCTAATGAGAATGAAGAGGGGGATCTTTTTGTTCTTGAGTGCTATAACTCTGACTGTGGTGTGTGTAGGACGCTGTTAGCAATACCTCATGCAGCCTGGGTGGAGAAGATGAATGATATAGCGGATCGAGTTTCCATGCTGTTCCGCAGTTGCCAGAACTGGGGTGAGATTCCAGCAGTCAAGAAAACCCTGGCTGTGTAGACCTCCCTCCGCTGAGAACCCTCCTCCTCAACCTCAATAACCACACCCCCTTCAGGTTTATAAGGACACACTCCAGCACAGGTCATACACCGATCAACACGAGGAACAGGATGAGAACTAGCGTCCAGAAGACATTGTGCGAGGAGATCACTGACCGCGATCTGGAGAATGCTTCTCCGTCGCTATTGATGCATACAGGGACCCCTTCTGCAACATCCACATCACCGCAGTTTGGATCACCAGACAGCGACAGATACTACCTGGAGCCGTATCACCCTCCTTCACCAGTGACTTCGTCTGAGTCTTTCTTCTCCTCCAACTCCTCCTCTTCTCTCGAGATCGAGTTCTCAAATTCGGCGCCTGATGACCGCTGCTTAACGCTCTACCCGATAGGATCCACCGTGGCCGTAACAACGGAGGAAGCTAAATCTAACGAAATGGAGGACTCTCAGCTTCCACCAGGCCAGGGGTCCCCTGCAGACACTCAGGATGGGGGAAGAGAGGGCGAGGACGAATTTGATGGATGGGTCCCCTCAGGTTTTATCAAAGTTGTGAAAACTGCAGTGATACACCTCTTGAATGAGACCATCAAAAAATTTATGATTGAATCATGCTACAGGTGTAGTGTCGATCACCCTAGTTTACGCCAACATCAGTGCAAGGATGTCCTCGAGGACGACTTTTTTCATGACCATTACTACACTCTGATGCGGAGACTTTATAATCAACGATTCATTGCTTCCATTCAACATCTTCTAACTGCGCGTAACATTTGTGAAGATGATGCCAGAGTCAGGGCTGTGGCAGAAGCTTACTTGTACGAACTAACTCTGGTGAAACAAATCAACACTTCTATACACGATATGTACGAGCAGTTGATTGGAGAAGATGTAAAGAAATTGCAGCAGCTTCAAACCATGACAAAGTTCTGGGAGGGTTAAAAGGAGGGTGTAATATTGTAATCATGTGATGTGATGTTGTTATAACATTTAACTTTTCTTAAATCCTATATTACTAGCATTCCTGCTTTTTGTGATAATTTGTATGTGTGTGTGTGTATTATCACACATTAGAGAAAAAATAAAAGGTTGAAATATACTTGCGTTTTGTGTTTTCTGTCATTACAAGCCAGAGTTTGTATAAGGTGAGATGGCTGAAACGAGGTTAATGAAAAAGGTTTTCTACGATCCTATCCACCCTGGTAGTTTTGGGGGAGTAGAGAGGTTGCGTAAAGCTGTACAGGACGAAACGGGTAAGAAAGTCACGTGTGAAAAAGTGCAAGACTTCTTATCAGAGCAAGATGCATATACTCTACATAAACCTGCAAGAATACATTTTCCGAGAAACAGAGTTTTTGTCACCAGCCCCTTAAAACAATTCCAAGCAGATCTCTGCGACATGCAGGCCTTGGCTGAGTACAATGACGGGTATAATTATCTATTTATCGTCATTGACGTGTTTTCAAAAAAGGCTTACGTTCGCACTATGAAGAGAAAAACCGCCGCAGAGGTGGTAAAGGCTTTTGAATCCCTTTTTAGAGAAAGCGAGACCCCTAAAAAACTTCAAACTGATGCGGGGAAAGAATTTTTTAACAAAAAATTTAAGGCATTATTAGTGAACCACAGAGTTGTGCATTTTGCTACTCTGAGTGAGGTAAAGGCATCTGTGATTGAGAGGTTTAACCGCACGTTAAAAACCAGGATGTGGAGATATTTTACTGCTAATAACACACGTCGATACCTCGACGTCCTGCAGGATCTCGTGGAAAGTTACAACCACAGTTACCACACGAGCATCAAAATGAAGCCTGTAGAGGTGACTCTAGAAAACACCTTTAAAGTTTTTCAGAACCTGTACGGCTCTGCACGCGGTCGACGCTGCAAGGACTCAAGGATAAAGTTTAAAAAAGGAGATCTTGTAAGAATATCTAAACTGCGAGGCGTGTTTGACAAGAAATATGAACAAAGTTTTACAGATGAAGTGTTTACAGTGACTGAGCAGCTTGCACGATCTCCCCCTGTGTACAAACTCAAAGATTTTGATGGAGAAGCTATTGAAGGTTCCTTTTACGCGGTGGAGCTTCAAAAAGTTTCACTGAATAAAGACAAGATGTATCACGTGGAGAAGATATTAAAACGACGCAGCGTCAGGGGTGTAAAACAGGTTTTTGTCTGTTGGAAAAACTGGCCTGAGAAATTCAACAGCTGGGTCAGAGCCAGTGACCTTCACGAGGTATAAAGGGGGCCATCGCTACTCCTAGCCCGCTACATTACACCATGAACCGAACGGTAGAGGATGAGGGGTTTTATATCACCCTGCCCTCCAACGCTAGTCTCAACGTCTTTAAGAATAATACCAGTTCCAGTTTCCGTGTGGATTTAGCCCAGCATATCGATTTGGAAGGTTCGTGGCAGGTTGCCTTGACAGAGATTTCTTATCCGTACACATGGCATAACGCCCCCAGGGACCAGGCTTTTTTTGAATGGAGGAAAGCGGGGCAGGAAAAGTTCTACCGCCAGAATATAGGATGGGGACATTTCAAGGATTTGAATCAGCTCAAAGCCGAGATTGAGGGTGACCTTAGAAAAATAGGTTCTGATATTTATTTAGTCGTGAACACGGTGGAAAATAGACTCGTGTATCAGGCAGGTGCCCAGTACCACCTGCGTTTTTATCCACCACTGAGCTACATGCTAGGTGTGGAGCCTGGCAAATGGATCGTATTTGATAAAAGGAGTGCCCCTTACCCGATGGATTTAAAAGCAGGTTTCTACCAGCTTTACTGTTACAGCGATGTGGTTGCTCCTCAGATAGTCGGCGATGCTTATGCCCTGCTCTTGCGAACAGTTAGAGTAGAGGGTAAGTTTGGCGATATAATTACGCATACTTTTAACCCGGTCAACTATCTACCTGTAGCAAAGAGGCATATTGAAAACATCCACATAGAGATTAAAACGGATCAAAACACTCAAATTTTACTTATGGGAAAACCGTTGTGAGACTACACTTCCGACCCGTGATATCACAACACGTAATGAAATGATGGTCATTCACTCTGATATCACAGAGAGAGTAAGAGGGAATATATATATATAAAAACGGGTTGATCACAGACTCATTAGTCACTATCAAGCAAACGTTCAGTCAGAGGTCACCTCAGTGTCTGTGTCTGTGTCAGGAGGAGGACAACAAAACAAAGCAACATGGTTCAGATAAACATGAGGGATGATCCTCACCGCTTCGTAAACTATTACCAGAACCAGGTCGGAGGTACCCTGCCTGGTTTTTATGGAGCACCTGTAATGTACGGTCGCGGAATAGGTTCTATATTTTCAAAATTATTTCGCTTCGTAGCCCCCCTTGTTAAAAAAGGTTTTGCTATAGCTAAGCCTCATCTGAAAACAGCAGCTACAAACATTGCCTCAGATGTCATAGGCAAAACCATGAGAAGGATCTCTGGTCCTGCAGAGACGGGAGGACAAGAAGGATCGGGTATTATGGTTCTGTCACGAAGACCAAGAAAGCGGCCGCCGGGTGAACGTGTGAGGAGGTCACAAATAGTGAGGCCGCTCAAAAGAAAGAAGTCAGTTGGAAGGATCAAGCCTAAAGGGAGGAAGTCTGCACGGAGCAGGGATATATTTCACTGAATCATAAATAGAGAGAGAAAGAGAGTGAAACATGGCTCTTTTGCATCACAAATCCCCTGAGTGCACCCTGGCAGAACTGGACTTATTTTCAGTCCCTATGACCCAGCTTTCTATCGAGAATAAGATCTACACGGAAATTATGCCTCTATCCGCTATTACTGAGAATGGTCCGATTGAGTTTTTTATACCGGGAGATGGTGAAAAGTATCTGGATCTCAACGATACCTTGTTACATCTACGCGTGAAGATCACCAATGCAGACGGCACAAACTTGGCGAACGACGCACCTGTGGGTCTCATCAATCATCCTCTCAATACACTATTCAGTCAATGTGATGTTACTCTGGGTGATAGATTAATTTCACAGTCTAGTGCCACCCACCCATATAGAGCTATGATCGAGACTCTGCTAAACTTTTCTGAAGACACGTTAAAGAGTCAGTTCAGTGCTGGTCTTTATTGTAAAGACACAGCCGGCGCCATAGACTCTATAGTAACCAATAACGGGCCAAACAGAGGGCTAAACCAGAGGGCTCTCTGTACAGCTAATTCCAGAGAAGTACACCTATTGGGCCCCCTCCATGGGGATATTTTTTTCTGCGAAAGGCTCCTGCTGAACTCTATGGATATGAGAGTTCAACTAACCAGAGCCAGTGAGGCTTTCTATCTCATGGGAACCAGAGACTCGACTTACCGATTAATGATATTAGGAGCCTCTCTTTTTATCAAAAAAGTTTCCGTCTCCCCCGCTGTTCGTTTAGGCCACACATCGGCCTTAATGAGAGGAAACGCTCTCTACCCACTGTCACGAGTGAATGTAAAAACATACTCCATCCCTGAAAATTCGAGGATATGTAATCAGGAGAATCTCTTTTTGGGAGCGATGCCTAAATATATTGTTTTAGGTATGGTGCACCATGAGGCATTCACAGGAAGAAGGGACTTGTCACCCTTCAACTTTAAACATATGGATATAGAGTATCTAGCTCTTTGTCAGGATGGTAAACAAGTTCCCGCCAAGGCGTTCCAGCCTCAGTTCAACCAAGGCATTTCAGTCCGGGAATTTTACAATTTGTTCACAGCGACAGGTCGTCATTTAAAAGATCTCCCTCTGAGTATCACACGTGAAGAATTTAACAACGATTACTCGCTGTTTATCTTTAATCTCAATCCTGGTGAGGATAGCGACGCCTTGTCACCTGTTTCTAATGGGAATTTAAGACTGGAGGCGAGGTTTAGAATTCCGCTACCTCACACCACAACCCTCATTGTCTATGCATGTTACGATTCCATTTTGGAGATCAACTCAAGAAGACAGGTGCTGGTGGACTATTATTAAAAGAGTAAGCATGAATAACCACCGACTGGAGAGCCTGTTGCACCATCTACTGGGAGACCTATTTTGTGGCGTGTGGGCTAGTGACCAACTCCCCTTGCTCACACAAACGTTTACAAAGCCGGCTTACTTTATTGTGAACACACATCCTTCTCACATGCCTGGGGAGCACTGGCTAGCTCTGACTCTGGAGGAGAACGGTCAAGCCACCTTTTTCGACTCTTACGGGCTACCGCCAGATTTTTCTCACTACCCCTCAGACATTGTGTCATTTCTGAAAGACCGATCCCTGAAGATAACGTACCATAATCGCCAACTTCAGAACACCTTGTCCAGCGTGTGCGGTCAGCAGTGCGTTTATTACCTCTGCCACCGGGCGTGCGGAATGTCTCTGCAACAAGTATTATCCTCCTACAGTGATGATGTTCTTAAAAATGATGTGATGGTATCTAACTTTGTGAAAAAATATCAGAGATGCATCAGAAAGCACAGTGCTACCTCATTTCATCACGGAGCCTGTTCTTTACAGATGTTCAAAGAGTGCTATAAATTGTGAATGCATGAAAGTGATGACTCTGCAGACTCTGAAAATTGGAATCAATAAAAATTTTTATTGAGAACAAAAGACGGTATCATTTTATTCATTTCTTACAGAAATTTATGGTGAAAAGGTAACCCAGCGCGGAGGTTTTATCTTTTTATGCAGACTATGTTCATCTGCACCCTCGTCTCGCTCACCATGTCCAGATCTTAAAAAATGTGGGGAGAGGGTTATCTTCTTCTTCGGTTTTACAGATGGTATTTTCTCCATTCCGCTCGGCTCTGTTTTGAGACAACGATATTGTTCACGGACTTGCGGATTATTCACAGAGGATAAAGGTATGTTCAGTTCATTCAGGACATTGAGAAAAACTTGAGAAAACTTGTCCAGCCTGCTGATTCACGGGAATCAGATTCAGGTATTGGATCATTAAGACTGTTTCGCTGAAGAGTCACAGTCATCCGCGGCTCCTCCATCTGACCTTGCTTGATTAGGGTGAGGTATCTTTGCAGCAGGGCGTCGTATTTCTTAATTTTTTCATAAGAGGTCATTCCTGACTCGTCGAGTATCGCTCTCATTTTATTATCCAAATCATCCTCCGCCGTCTGTCTGATAGAAGTCTCTGACTGACTCAAGTGTTTGAACTGATGAGGTGAGATGAGAAACATCTTTTGTGCCGTCCTGAGCGACATAAACCGGCAAGAGCTGTTAGGATGGGGAGAATAAACCCACCTCCTTGACTTTTGAGAGCCAGCTGCTTACGTTTTAAACCGGTTCTCTTATCAGCCAGCAGTCTGATAACTTTCTTTTGCTTTTTCAAACTCCGATACTGGGGAGGGGATAGCTTAATGTTACCCTATAAAATATTCAGAGCAATCTCACACAAAGCTTTAAGAAAGTCGGGTGAACCGAGAATGTCCTTACGTTTCTGAGGTGTGGCGTGGTACAGAGCTCTGAGTAACGGAGCATTCCTTTTTATACGGGCTGACATGATAAATTACTATGCTTTCGGAACATAGACAACTGGCCACTGACTAGGAAGTAAACCCGTTCTCAGTCTGTATTGTTCTGGGCATGAGTGGGTCAGGTCGACGATTAAATACCCGTGCGGCTCTCTGGTGGCGTCCTCAAAGCTCTCCAGGAAAATAGCTTTCTCTGAGGGGAAGATTTGACGGGCTAGTATATTCACCTGCAATCTGTCAATGGGATTCTTAAACAGCACCAGGTAGTTACTGTTCAGGCTGATGGTGCGACTGTATTTCCCTTGATGAAATACATTTTGAGTCAACATCATGACACTCATATTTCTGTGATGTCTGTACTGTGTGAAAATCTTTACCACTTCAGGATGGTCTGAAGCCTGAAAAATGACATCGTCCAGAATAACCAAGTGCTTACGATCAGGAGGGAACAGATTTTCATCTTCAAAAGAATGAGGCAATCCTTCCACAAATTTGATGTTTTTATTCAGCCGCTGCAGTTCAGCGTACAATGGTTGGAAAGAGGTATAAATCCAAACAATATTATCAGGTACATCATCCATCACATGGTTACACTTTTTTAAAACACTTTTAACAAAAAATGATTTCCCACATCCGCTGGGCCCCACAATCAGACATGAAAAAGGAGTCTTTAGTCTGGGGTCAAAATCAATCTCCTTCATATCAGAAAATTGCGGCATTTTTAAAAAATGTTTTTTTCCCCCTCTTAACCAGCTTAATACCTTAATAACCGAAAAGCAGAGTTGTACCGTCAGGAAAAAGGCGTCTCTTGTCATACACCACCCGGAACCTTTTCGGGAATGTCACATTTTTTAACAGAAACCCCTTTTTATCTCTTCTGATGGTACGCTGAGGGGTCTCGATCACCGTTTCTCTGGAGTCAGCCAAGTATCCCTCCACTAACTCTTTGACGCCGTCAAAGTTGACCTTCTCGCTGCATTCATGCATCTGAGTGATGCCTTTAACGCGCATCGATACTTTTTTCTGATTTCTGGTCTGGTAGGCGTAACTCTTGGGTCCTGCTGCAACAAATTCCTGAATTGTGTCACCCCCCAGCTCATCAGTCAAATCACCCAGATAGTTTCCCAGTTTCAGAGGAGTCTCACCTTTTTTCACAACATAGATCAGACTGTCTGTGTCTATGTAGAGAATTTTGTCTTGCATTACTTCCAGACAGCTGTACAGTTTTAAACGTGCATATGCGGTGGTAAATGCTGCAATGAATACATTGTTTACCTTGTTGGGAGGAGCGATGCACCGTTTGTTGTAAGTCCACTGCAACATGCACATGTCAGGGTTTAGAAAGTGGAAGTAGGCTATCTTGTATTTACCCGAGAACATGAAATTAAAAAATTCATTCGGGTCTGTGATGATGGTGGTCTGATGGAGGTCGTTCCTCTGCGCAAATTTCCCCCAGAAACTGTTCAGACACAGTTTAGCCACCTGTCTTTTAGCAGGGTTCACCTCTATTTTGCTGGTATCCAACTGAATACCTTGATGGAGTTTGTAATCTCTGACGTACCTCAGCTTACTCTCCTCATCAAGTGCGTCTGCGGGATATCCTGAAGCCTCTTCTTTACCCTTAAGAAATGTGTGTATGTAGTCTACAAAGATTGAGCTACTGGTCCTGTCAAAGTGCCACACCTCAGTGATTTTAGCAAGACGATAACCAAGCTTTAACGCCTTGCTAAACTCCACACTCACCCACACACCTGTTAGTGCTCTCTCCTCATCGCTGTGGTTGCATGCACCTGCCTGGTTATTCATTTCAGCACAGGTGCGACAGAGAGTGAATACAAGTTTTCCGTGAGATGACTTGTAAGGTAAAACTGGGAAAAACAGCCCACGCGGTGGATAAACAACAGCTCTTATGAAACCAAAGTAGCTGTCAGGGTCATCAAAATCTTTGCAGATGATTCTGGGATGGCCGAGGGGGTAAGGAAAGCTGCAATTTACATAGGGGTAAAGAGATGTAAAGTCAGCGTAGTGTACAGTTTCATCTACCCCCGCACTGTACCTCAACCTGAGTGCGCAGGTCCGACCACCGTACAGTGCATGTCTGGGAGAGAGAGGTTCAGGGGCGTTAAAGCTCTTGAGAAATTCAATCACCTCCGGATGGGACTTTTTCATCTCAGTCCACTCGTGCTCCCACATGATATGCAGACGAAGACCATACACTGACTGAAGCTCTCTCTCTCTCTCACGGGTCTCTGCATAGAACTGTTCAAATGGCGCCTTCTTCAGCGGACATGTGTCCTGAGGCAGATAGCAGATGGGGCAGCCGTGAAAGAAACAGCCGTAAAACTCAAAAGCTACCCTCACACCGTCAATTTCCGCATACCCATCTACGTGATAAGGACCGATTCCCATTTCTCCTGTGTTTAACGCGTGGCTAATCTCAATCCCTCTGCTAAACGCTAACCACTCCAGCCACTGGATGGATGCGTTTGAGAAGGTCTTACTCTGCTGACTGTAATCAACGGGTGAAGGTATAGCCAGGGTTTTAGGCTGCAGAAAGTTGGCGGTAAAAACCTTCATACAGGCCGACGCGATCGTGATGCATTTCAGGGGTCCACGCACGTCTCGTTAAAGAATTGCTAACGGAATTTGACACACCCCTTGAACAGTATATCTACATCATTTTTGCAGTAAAGCATGCTCTGTTCACGAAAGTTAAAGGTGCCTTTACAAACTCGTACCATCTGTAGAACTCTCCCTGCTCACTGGGGCTCATGAGTTCTACAGAGTAGTAACTCGGTGAAGGAAAAGGCCCCACATATTTCAAATTCTGTTCTGAAGAGAATCTGTGGGGAAAGAAACCTTTGGTATGATCACTGAAACCTAATGCTTTCGGCATCATACTCAGTTTCATAGCCAGGAATGACAGACTATCGATGAATCTCAAACCATAATCACAGTCTGTAAAACAGAGAATTTTACTCCCCTGTGTGATGAGAGAGGGCTTCATACCTAGTTGCACCATGACGTTAAGGATTAGATAACTATCATAACCTCGTCCGTTGTGAGCAATAAACGTGTATCCACGGTAGCGTGGTCTCCTGAAATGGAGGAGGAATTTCCTGACACAATCCAATCCGTAGGCAGACCACTC
Organism: Leuresthes tenuis; assembly: GCF_036924035.1. Taxonomy (NCBI): domain Eukaryota; kingdom Metazoa; phylum Chordata; class Actinopteri; order Atheriniformes; family Atherinopsidae; genus Leuresthes; species Leuresthes tenuis. The sequence continues at coordinate 37,117,857 of NW_027325358.1, read as the reverse complement.
GACACCTTTCAGCGTTTTTGCACAGACCAGAAAGGGGACATGCACATCGTTCTGACCGACTAAGGATTCAAAATCATAAAAGATCAGTTTTTCGTCAAGCCGTTCGTCGGCGTTGCTAGTCTGAATGTAGCATTGTTGTCCACCGAGAGTTGCTGTAGAACCGAGGGTCAGTTTCTCACCACAGATTTTACATTTTAAAACTTCACACGCGTGGGTTTTTTTTACCTTAGTCATGGTGGCAACGCGATAAAATCTCTTACACGTCGGACACCTTTTAATCAGATCACAATCACTCACTTGCATTCTGGCTCGGGGTCTCTCACGAGGTTCTTTGTGTCTGTTGAAGCACGACAAGTTACGACAGCTTCTGTTGCAATCGCCACAAAATACAGGACTGAGCTCTTGATTTGTACATGACGAGTCGCAACACACAGGACAGTAACCAGGACAGTAGTGTGAGTGGGGCTCATTGTAACTGGTGTAACAATGTTCGCAAATGTACCTCGAGCCTATAAAACCTTTGAGGTTTTTTATTCCATAGTAATGGTTTTGGAGTAATAACAGAAAGAGAGGGCTTGATCGATCTCTGAAATCAGTCTCAAATTTACACATAGCTCGGTCATCCTTGGTTCTGTGAAACACCACAATTTTTCTGTTTAGGATTTTTTTCAAATTTTCCAACATCACTGAAAGATACAGGCGTCTGATCAGTCAGGCGTCTGATCAGTCAGGCCTGCCTGACGCTGCCACTCTCTCGCCTGGGCCGAAGCCTGACTATCGGTAAATTTAGAGCCAGAGACGTGCGCGAGACTGATGGCGAAACAGAGCTGATTGTCACAGTTATCTGTAATGTACAAGTGACGTTTTTTCTTATGGATTAATTCGCATTCTAAAGTTTTTGAAGCCTTCCGTTTGGCGCCCTCTGTGGGGTTTCTTACTACCTGGAGGACTAACCATGTTAGTATCAGAGGCAATCTCTGCGTTCGATTGAGTTAACTCGTCTAAAAAGTCCAGAAAGGCTTTCAGGATTACATCAGACTCATTTGTGACAGAAACGGTAATGTGTTGAGAAATACTCTCACCTACTAATTCTAGCTGGACGACATCATTACATCTGGCGTGTGATCGCGCTGTTTCTGCCACTTCAATAAGATTGCTCATAACAACTGAAGTGAACTCAGCGATGTTGGGCATTCTATCAGGGCACGGACGCGGTATTGTGACGGGACGTCTTATTTCAAGACAATTGAAACGTTCACGCTCAATCGGTGGAGGTGTAGCTCTCCGATTCGGTTCAGGGCCGGCTAAAGTTCTCCTGATTCAACCCCCTACCATGCTGCCGAGTTTGTTCTGTTGCAGCTGGAGAAGGTAAAGAAGTAAGATTTGGCAAGACTGTGTCTGATGCTGAAGTTTGAGAAGCACTAATCGCTGAGGATGTATCTAGTGATGTGACACAAGGAGCTGGATTTGATGAGACGATATTCGATGACTCATTTTGCAAACTCAGGGCAGTTGGCGGAGCCCCGTTTAAATTCAGGATTGATGATTCTAATTCAGGGACGGCTACGTTCTCCTGATTCAACCCCCTACCATGCTGCCGAGTTTGTTCTGCTGCAGCTGGAGAAGGTAAAGAAATAAGATTTGGTAAGACTGTGTCTGATGCTGAAGTTTGAGAAGCACTAATCGCTGAGGCTGTCTCTAGTGATGTGACACAAGGAGCAGGATTTGATGAGACGATATTCGATGACTCATTTTGCAAACTCAGGGCGGGTGGCGGAGGCCCGTTTAAATTCAGGACTGATGATTCTAATTCGTGTAACACATCAATTTCATCATTTTCATCTTCTTCAATATTCATAGGAGATGACTGATAATCAACATTAAGGAGCGCATACTCCAGTGGTGTAAAGTAATCCCACACATGAACCGGTATGGGTATGTTTTCCAAATTTCCCACAGCCTCGGATATTACAGCCGGCACAGCTCTGCCTGCTTGATTATCCATCTTTACACAGAATTGAGAATGGCTAAGAGGGGTTAAGATATCTACTTATATATATACACACATTTACTTTACTTCGAAATCACCTTCAAGTCACGGTTAATTTTCTGTATAAGAATCTTGCTACTTCTCATGAATGCCCGAGCTCTTGATTTTTCACGTAGGATGGTAGCGTTTCATTTCCTCCACAGACGAGGGTCGGGTCGAATTGGAGGATTTATCCGTTCTATCGACAGATCGGCCTCTGTGGATGAAGGAGAAATAACCATAAAAGTATTTTGAATATACCTGGTTCAGTGATTGTGAATTTTTAAAAAATAAATAAATAATAATTTAGATTTGTTTTAATAATAATAATAATTTTAAAAATTAATAATAATAATAATAATAAATTAGAAAAGAGAAAAAAATTAAGGGGAATAGGCTGTACTTTTCATTAGCCCTTGGACAAGCGACAGTCTGTTGCGCTCTCTATTGCACCGTCGATTCTTTACCACGGACCTCACAGGAACTATAACATCAGATTCTGTCAAATTGAAACACAGTTTAATAGCATAAAAATAGATAAATAAATAAAAAACCTTGCTAAAGTATACACTATGTTAAATTTGCATAGATGTTACCATGTAATGCTCCCGTTGAATGCAGCAGGAAGTGGACAGAGCAGTAATAATATATCAACTGGCTTGTTTTACAGGCACTTCACATGAGTTCTACTGAAAAAGGCTGCGCTCTTTTAACCCCTCCCACCCTCACTCTCTCCCTATGCGTCACATTCGTGTTGATGACGTATGACGCTTACGCGCTCACGTGAGAAAACAAAAACAAAGAGTGATGAGTTTTTTTTAAAACTTACCCCGCAGATCAGGCTGTTTAGCGAGGGGTCCTTCCTCCCCCCGAACAATGCCCGGCGCCTCTAATAGCTGCGCCGATATGCAGCCTAGTAAACCGACAGCCCGTGCCCCCTCGCCCTCAACCGTATTGGTATTGAGGCCGCTCACAGGCGACTCGGGCCGCGGTGTTATTTTAGGGGAGAAACGTATGCTCGGTGGTGTGTGTAACACCGATGTTTCCTGCTGTCCGTCTTCTGTAGTAGCACTCAGACACTCCGTTGAAAACTGATTGTGCTGAACAGGGAGCAGTCTTCGTCGTAGCCGGGATTTATTCAGGGAAAGTCAGTTTCCCCCACTCGGTGCGATGAAAGTCAAATCACCCTCAAACACGGCTGGGTTCTTCTTTCGGGGAAGCCCTTGCTCCACACTGTTTAGTAAATCTGTAAACAGTTACATCTGATGTTATTTCATTGAAACATTTCACTTGTTAAAGGTTATTAAAGTTAAAGAAACATTACCATAATCGGCTTGCGTCAATATGAAGTCATCCAAATCCTCCGCGTCCAACTCTGGAAATTAGCACTCTGTCATGGTGTGGTAATATAATTATACACGCATTCATATGTTTATCATCAGATCTTTTTTACTCACCGTTGAATACTCCTAAGAGTGCCAAAGAACCGCCGGTTGGCTGTGTATGGATGTCAGCTCTTGTTTTCCGTCCAAAAAAAGTTTTTCGTTGTTGGGTTTTTTTATTTTTTATTTTTTTTAGTACTGACCTAAGAGATCTAAAGTTTTAAGGAGACTTTTAGCGTACCTGAGTCCATGATTCCTATCCTGTCGGTTGAGCCCCCGACGTAAATGCCTGAACCATTTTATATAGTCTTACATCCCCCTCCATAGAAATAAGGGAGTGTTTTAAAAATTTCTTGAAGTGCTAATTTCAACCCATTTGCTCTTCACACCTGGTCTACATCCACCCTACGGTTAGTAACAGATTGATTCTGTTTACTTGTGAAGTAAGACATAGGATGTTTCCCACACAGCATGGTGCATTCTAGTGAACATCATATATGTTCATTTGTTTACTTGCGAACTAAGACAACGACACAGACTGTTTACCACACTGTACTTTGCATTTTTATGAACCCCTGGCCATTTGTTCCTACTGCCCAGTGTCACAGCATGCATGCAGTTGAGTCTCATGGTATGAGTTGATCAGTCAGAGAGAACTAGATGTAAACTTTATGGGCAACCTGGTCTATTAGTGAATTCTCTGTAGATTAACCCTTGATACCATATACACCATGTGTGCAAACTAAGAGGAAAACCTTTTTGTGTAATTTAAACCTACCTCTATTTGCTATAAACACCCCATCCTCCGTTCAGTGTCACAGTATGGTGCAGCCAGAGAGAGCCAGATGTCTGTTACCACCCCCACCCCACCCAAATCCTTGTAGTGCTAGCAACACCTGGCAAAAGGAGGACTTTCCAGCACCCTGAGCCATACTCATACGAGACTTAAAATGCTGTCTCTTTCCCACACAGCATGATGCATTCTAGTGAACATCATATATGTTCATTTGTTTACTTGCTAACTAAGACAATGACACAGACTGTTTACCACACTGTACTTTGCATTCTTATTGAACCCCTGGCCATTTGTTCCTACTGCCCAGTGCCACAGCATGCAGGCAGTTGAGTCTCATGGTGTGAGTTGATCAGTCAGAGAGAACCAGATGTCTGTTACCCCCCCACCCACACCCAAATCCTGGCAGTGCTGCATTCTTGCGACCCCCCACACATCTAATTATTTCCCCATCTTTACCTTACAGGGACCGGTCTTTGAAGCTGTTAAAATGTTGACCGCTTCTACAACTTAACCTTTTCTATTAACCCTTTCTCTTATCTAAACATTCAACTAATATATTTCTCACAACCTCCTGACTTTAGCTGTAATCATTCTTAACCCTAGCCATAAACACCCCCTTCCTTAGATGTCAAAGACCTCTTCAACAGATGGCTAATCTATGTCAAACAAAGGTCACACGTCAAAATAGCTTGATCGATCGATAAGAGGTCAAAAGTCATATCCCCAGATGTCAGCAAACGGATGTCAAACAAAGGTCACCTGTCATATTAATTTGATTGATTGATAAGAGGTCAGAGGTCACCTGTCAAAATGAGTTTGATCGAAGGTATCCTATATTACTCTCTCTCAGCCTCTTGTCCATCACTGATTCACTAAACAACCAAAGAGTCATCCGAGTATTTTTGTAGATTACAGGACTCTGAGTTCTCCTGGAAGTCTGAGGTGTACAGTCCCCTGTGGTGCTCCTGTCCTGGGGACCACCTTCTCAGACACACAACCCTTGAGTCTCACATACTGTGGTCAGTTTTTGGTCACATAGTCAATAATTCAAGTGATTGTAGAGGCATCGACCTGTATTTTCTGGAGCTTCTTACATAGTATTTCTTAATACAAGCAGGCTGAATTGTATTAAAAGCACTGGATAAATCAAAGAGCATGATAGTCACCATGCTGCCTGCTTTGTCCAGATGAAAATGGACTTACTGAAGCAGGTAGACAATCTTCAACACCAATCTAAGGACAATAGGCAAACTATAGTGTTTATAAACCGCTGTGGCAATGGTTATTACATAGAACCTTTCACTAGTGTTTACTGGTAACAGGTTGTTGCAACACAACACAGAAAGAAAAGAATGTTTGGCCATGAGGGGTGAGTTTCATGAATATAGAATGCTAATTATCAGTTTTAACTTTTTTTTACATCATACCAGTGGGATGTGACCACGTTGTCATTTTTTTAAAGCAAAAATAACATTGTGTTAATAATCTTAACTTATTCTGGGTTTGTGTATCTCTTTTTAAAAAACGTTGGGATGCATCACAATGGGAAGGGTAGCCAAATGCTTTCCCAATAACTTTTTAAGTAACTCCCTACTAACTTGCAGTTCGACTGACTGTTCACATTCCTCACACAAACCCTCATTCTACTTCTTCTTTGGGGTGAGGGTTATGTTGAAGTACATTCAGTTATTTACCATATGTTTATGTTCATTCTCCTTTCAAATGTAATCTTAAATTGGACATGACATGATCATTTCCAGTCACTTAAATCCTAATCTTGGGAACTTCTAGATTAGCTTTGTACTTTTCATAACTTCAAAAGTTCGCAATTAGTTAAGAACAAGGGAGACCTTTCTCCAAAAAATTGTGTCCTCTGACTAGTTGAATTGCTGGAGATTTGTTGAGGGATGGGGTTCATGGTGACTTGTGAGCGTGCATCACTCCAGTTACCTGCTAGGAAGTTCTAGAACACATTAACAGAAATATGTTATCTTTTCAAGGATAAAAAAAACATAAGATCCAGCTGTACATGTTCAAGCCAGGATCTGGTCGTTAATATCAAAGTGAGCAGAAAAACAAAGAATAAAGCAGGACGTGACTGTCCAGTGAATATGTTCAGTATAGGGTCACCAGATTCCAATTCACCAGATGTGACCAGATTCTAGTTTGCGTGGAACAATGTGGGATAGCAATGCATCGAGGTAGCCTAAAATAACTTCAAAATAACCCTCTCTATTCCGCCCCTTAGCTCGTACATTACTCTCTTTGCCATCTGATTGATTCAGTAGCACATAACAGACTGCAAATAAAAACTTAACAAATATATCTTATTTAAATGCAACTTTCCCAGGTTCTCTCATGTAAGAAAACATAGTCAGCATGGAGCTTTCATACTATTTCACAGTGCCTCTCGAGTTAACACACCTGCCTGTGTACAATTAAACAGAATAGACTGTCAGGACTACAATTGTTCTTTCAATTATAATGCTTTTTGTGAGTCTGCATTGTCTGTCCGACCATGTCTCGCGCTGCATGCCGGTGCCTTTCTGACCTGATTTTCATTGTTTTATGTTGGTCGGTGCGCCCTTAACCTGCATCCGCGTTCCCATTTGATTGACATGATCAAACAGCCCTGTCATAGAGACATGACAGGAGCGCAAGGTGGCACAAGTGGTGCATTTAGAGACAGACGCTCTGTCACACAGCGCAGAGCCAAGTCAGCTAATATGCGTCTCATTAAGCCAAGTTATGGAAATGCAGACTTTGAGTATTTGACTGATGAGGTGGGGTACCAAAATTGGATCATTTTTTGGCCATTTAATAGAAATAATTTACAGTGTTGGTTTACTCTGCTATTTCCCTGAACATTTTGTATTGTATAGCACATTGCATATAGAATATAGGTTATCAATATATGCAATATATACATTACATATATTGAATATAGCACAGAGATTAATAGGGACATATTTGGGAAAACAGCTGCATGAAATGCATTGAAACATGAAAATTTCATAAAAATTCTATAATCCAAGATGGCCGCCACCCCATGACGTCATAATATGCAAATTAGGTGTGTAAATTTGCTCACTAAATAAACTTTGGGTCATCCGTAATATTTCTCTAATTTACAGAAAGACTATCTCTTATCAGTTTTAAGATATAGCCTTTTGAAATTTATTTGTCAAAATCAAGGATTTTAGAATAAACCGCCTCAAGGTTTAACACCCGTTTCTCAACCATACTGGCAAAAAAGTACAAAAGGCATGAAGGAAACTCTGAGGCCCGGAATTACTTGCAAAGTATAGGATTATTTTTACAGCTCTTTCACATTGGAATACAACATGCTGAACCTAACTAAAAACACCAGAAGCCTCTCTATTGTGAACTAATATTTCTTCTACTGTTAACTTTGGAGATGAGCCGACCCCCCTCATTTTTGAATTGCAACACTTACATGTAAATTAAGTGATGAAGAAGAAGTGGATTGTGAAGGGCCAAAATAATAGAGACATGAAAATATAGTAATTACAGTAACAGGTGACGTGGTGCCCAATAACGAGATTTTACATTGTGCATAACATCATCACGTTAGGGTTTCTCATCAATTTCATGCGTGTGTCAGTGCATGTAACGTTAGTCGTAGTTTATGCATTAACGTTATTCCCTCCGCCGTAGCCTGACGTGCACCTCCAAAAAATTCTAACTACACGTGATGTAGACGAGGACCGTAAGGGCTGTGATTGGTCCGTTCAGAACGTAATTTCTGGCAGTTGCCTTTTCCGGTATTAATGGCTGTATACGGCGAAGAAGCTCGTTCAAAATGATCAAAAGTGCCTTTGTTCATCCAGGCTGTAAATTCACCAGTGCTGTGTGAATGAAAAGGGTATTAAAAAAGTCTTGTGAATGAGGCTCAAAAGTACTGGATAAAGCAAGTTCTTTCAGCATGAAAACACTAAAACAAGCATCTGTTTCTTAGCTTCGGGTGACTTTTGAGGTAGTAATACAACCTTTTAACGCTGCAGATAAGTCAGAAAATGTATAATAGCCCTATAATAACATTCACATGCACTCCTACCGTCAAGTTCCCATTTAGCCTACCACAGATGTTTTTTTTACTCTGGGAGGAAGCTGGAGTACCTGGAAATAAGCCACACATGAACAGGGAGAACATGCCAACTCCACACAGAAAAGCCTCAGCCAAGACTTGAGCAAGGAATTGCTCAGATTTTTAAAAAATCTGAATTAGAACTTACTAAATGGTCATTATAGCAGGTGATTTATAATAATTTTGACTTGAAACTGACAGCTTACTCATTGGTGACAATTGGTGTAGGAACCTACCCACTGCCACAAACACAAGCTTAATCTTGACTCATGGCATTGACACACAGTAGGTTTTCTCTGTACAATACATAGTTCTGAACCTTAAAACAAAGACTAAGAAAACTGGAGGGAAAAGGCCTTCCTGTTAAATCTGAATAATATGTTTTAGCTTGGAAGTCTTATTGCAAAGAAAAAAAGCCTTACCAGGGCTTGAACAGCATATTATTCAGTGCAAATCATGAAAATTAAGAATGAACCTAAATTTAATTTAAGATTAACAAGATGCCATGGCACCGTTGAACAATGCATTCCCTTGGATCTTAGTAGTAATGACTATTTTACCAACAATGTCATGTTTATTATGAAATAAAATGATCTTTCTCTTCACATAATTGAACAAATCTTTTGTCTTGGATATTGGCTTTAGAAAACAATGGAAGGCCTGATTTAGACTCTTATTTTCACAATTTTATTTCTAATTTTCCCCCATTGGCCTTTCCGGATTAATGTTTCAGACACTGTTCAACGATGTTCTACCCCTTATCAACAGAAAAATCTCTGTTAACTGGTTTTGTACCTCTGAGACTGGAGTAATGAAATCATTGCTTTAAAAGCTCTTTCTCCTGATGTTTTAACCAATTACAGATCTATTATATCTACAAAATCCTTGGAAAGGTTTTCTTAAAACAATTAATTATCTATGTGAAGATTAATGGTTTGTATGGAAAGTTTTAGAGTACACGGTAGTGCTGAAACTGTTGAAGTTAACAGTAATCTTCTGTTTGCCTCTGACAGTTGTCTTGTCTCTGTGCTGGTCCTGTTAGATCTCAGTGCTGTATTTGACACCATTTTAATGCGAAGATTAATTACATTATCAGGATCAATAGATTCCAGTTTGTACATACTTCTACACATACCAGAGTTAGCTAGTGGACTTTAACCTAGTTTATATATCTATAAATGCTTCCTTTTGGCAATATCATCAGTAACAGGACTCTAACCTGAGAGTGACAAAACAAAGCAGTTACTAAAGTTACAGGTTTGTCGTGGAGACATAAAAGTCTGAATTCACTTCAGTTCAGCTTTATTTATATAGTGCTTCTAATGACTAATATAAAGGAACTTGAAAGATGCGGTCTGATTCAAGGTAATTATAATCCAATTTATTGTTATACCACACCATACCACTTTATTTATAAAGCACTTTAAAAACAACAGCAAGGCTGGCCAAAATGCTGCACAAAAAAAATCAAACATAAAAGACACAGAAACAAACTAAATGAAATTAAATTCCAAACCAGTTCAACACACATAATGCCATTTTAAAAAAAAAAGTTTCCTGCTGCGGATAAACAACAGATCGCATCCGAGCTTCTTTTGTTGTAGAGAGGAGTCATTGGACTCACCTTTGCAGCCTCTTATGGGGAATTTGTTAACAGGAACAACATAGAAACATATCACATGGCAGCATACACAGAATTCCCAACGACCACAGTTTGTGAGATCCTCTGATACTTCCTGAGAATATGATGTGCGTACGTGGCCAAAACCTAATCTCTGTCCAGCACCACTGTGTCTGTGATTGCCTTGACAGAGAACATTCTGACCCCAAACAATATGTGGTATGAGCAGTGGCAAGGTCCTTTTCTCTCCCACATACCCCCCCTGAAATCACTAATCAGTGATTTAAAAAGCTAAACTAAAACAAAACAAAAAAAAATCAAAAGCTAATTACAAAAAAATTAATCTGACTAAAACAAAGAAAATTAAGCTCTGATAAACTCAATCCTATGTTTCTAAAGGTTGCTGCTTCTTTCATTGCTGTCCCCATGTCAAGGCTGTTCAATATGTCTCTGGAGCTGTCTGTTTTCCCTCAAGACTGGAAATCTGCACCAATCATCCCAGTCTTTAAGGGTGGCCCTGGCTCTGATCCAAATTGCTATAGACCTATCTCCATCTTGCCGTATTTGGCAAAGGTCTTAGAAAAATTGGTGCATAAACAGCTAAGCCACTTCATGGCCTCAAATAACATCCTGTCTGATGTGCAGTCTGAGTTCCGGCCAGGCCATGGGTGCACCACAGCTACTCTGAAGGTCCTGGATGATATTGTCACCTCATTAGACTCCAAGAAGTTCTGCATCGCTGCTTTCATTGATCTCACTAAAGCGTTTGATTCTGTCAACCACTCCATACTCCTGCAGAGGCTCCATAGCATTGGCCTCTCACTGCACTCCTGTGAATGGTTTGCCAGCTACTTAAAAAAACGACTCCAGCAAGTAAAGACTGAAAACATTCTATCTGACCCTCTCACCATCACTAAAGGAGTGCCCCAAGGATATATACTAGGCCCAATGCTATAGACAAGAACGCTGGCAAATCCAAAATTCACCTGTACGCAGATGATACCATTATATATTCTGAGGGCCCTTCTCTCCACTCTGCGGCATCTACACTACAGCTCATCCATCCATCCATCATCTGCCGCTTATCCGGGGGTCGGGTCGCGGGGGCAGCAGCTTGAGCAGAGAAACCCAGACGTCTCTGTCCCCGGCCACTTCCTCCAGCTCTTCCGGGGGGACCCCGAGGCGTTCCCAGGCCAGCCGAGAGACATAGTCTCTCCAACGTGTCCTGGGTCTCCCCCGGGGTCTCCTCCCAGTGGGACGTGCCCGGAACACCTCCCCAGGGAGGCGTCCAGGGGGCATCCTAACCAGATGCCTGAGCCACCTCATCTGACTCCTCTCAATGCGGAGGAGCAGCGGTTCTACTCCGAGCCCCTCTCGGATGACTGAGCTTCTCACCCTATCTCTAAGGGAGAGCCCAGACACCCTGCGGAGGAAACCCATTTCGGCCGCTTGTATTCGCGATCTCGTTCTTTCGGTCACTACCCACAACTCGTGACCATAGGTGAGGATGGGAACGTAGATTGACCAGTAAGTAGAGAGCTTTGCCTTCTGGCTCAGCTCCCTCTTCACAACGACGGGTCGGTGCAGAGCCCGCAACACTGCAGACGCCGCACCGATCCGCCCGTCAATCTCCCGCTCCATTCGTCCCTCACTCGTGAACAAGACCCCGAGATACTTGAACTCCTCCACTTGGGGAAGGATCTCATTCCCGACCCGGAGAGAGCATTCCACCCTTTTCCGGCTGAGAACCATGGTCTCGGATTTGGAGGTGCTGATTCTCATCCCAGCCGCTTCACACTCAGCTGCGAATCGCTCCAGTGAGAGCTGAAGGTCACGGCCTGACGACGCTAACAGAACCACATCATCTGCAAAAAGCAGAGACCCGATTCTGAGGTCGCCAAATCGGACACCCTCAACGCCCTGGCTCCGCCTAGAAATTCTGTCCATAAAAGTTAGGAACAGAATCGGTGACAAAGGGCAGCCCTGACGGAGTCCAACTCTCACCGGAAACGTATCCGACTTACTGCCGGCAATGCGGACCAAACTCTGGCACCGGTCATACAGAGACCGAACGGCCCCTATCAAGGGGTCCGGCACTCCATATTCCCGGAGCAGCCCCCACAGGACTCCACGAGGGACACGGTCGAACGCTTTCTCCAAGTCCACAAAACACATGTAGACTGGTTGGGCGAACTCCCATGCACCCTCCAGGATCCTGCCGAGGGTATAGAGCTGGTCCACTGTTCCACGGCCAGGACGAAAGCCACACTGCATCTCCTGAATCCGAGGCTCGATTATCCGACGGATCCTCCTCTCCAATACCCCCGAATAGACCTTACCAGGGAGGCTGAGGAGTGTGAAACCCCTATAGTTGGAACACACCCTCCGGTCCCCCTTTTTAAAGAGGGGGACCACCACCCCAATCTGCCAGTCCAGAGGCACTGTCCCCGATGTCCACGCAATGCTGCAGAGGCGTGTCAGCCAAGACAGCCCTACAACATCCAGAGCCTTGAGAAACTCAGGACGGACCTCATCCACCCCCGGGGCCTTGCCACCGAGGAGCTTTTTGACCACCTCGGCAACCTCAGCCCCAGAAATGGGAGGCCCCGTCTCAGAGCTCTCCGACTCTGCCTCTTCCGAGCACGTGTTGGTAGGATTGAGGAGTTCCTCGAAGTACTCCCCCCACCGACTAAAAACATCCCTAGTTGAGGTCAGCAAAGCCCCGTCCCCACTGTAAACAGTGTTGACTGTGAGCCGCTTCCCCCCCTGAGACGCCGGATGGTGGACCAGAATCTCTTCGAGGCCGTCCGGAAATCGTTCTCCATGGTCTCACCGAACTCCTCCCAGGCCCGAGTTTTTGCCTCAGCAACCGCCAAAGCCGCGGCCCGTCTGGCCTGTCGGTACCTATCAGCTGCTTCCAGGGTCCCACTGGCCAAAAAGGCCCGATAGGACTCCTTCTTCAGCTTGACGGCTTCCCTCACCACTGGTGTCCACCAGAAGGTTCGAGGGTTGCCGCCACGACAGGCACCGACCACCTTACGGCCACAACTCCGATCAGCTGCCTCGGCAATGGAGTCACGGAACATGGCCCATTCGGACTCAATGTCCCCCACCTCCCCCGGGATATGGTTGAAGCTCTGCCGGAGGTGGGTGTTAAAGCTCCTTCTGACGGGGGATTCTGACAAACGCTCCCAGGAGACCCTCACAATACGTTTGGGCCTGCCAGGTCTGATCGGCATCCTCCCCCACCAGCGGAGCCAACTCACCACCAGGTGGTGATCAGTTGACAGCTCCGCCCCTCTCTTCACCCGAGTGTCCAGGACATACGGCCGCAAGTCCAACGATACGACCACAAAGTTGATCATCGAACTGCGGCCAATGGTGTCCTGGTGTCAAGTGCACATATGGACACCCTTATGCCTGAACATGGTGTTCATTATGGACAGTCCATGACTAGCAAAGAAGTCCAACAACATAACACCACTCTGATTGAGATCGGGGGGGGGGGGGGGGCGTTCCTCCCAATCACACCCCTCCAGGTCTCACTGTCATTGCCCACGTGAGCATTGAAGTCCCCCAGCAGAACGAGGGAGTCTCCGGTAGGAGCACTCTCCAGTGCCTCCCCCAGAGACTCCAAAAAGGGTGGGTACTCTGAACTGCTGTTTGGCGCATAGGCACAAACAACAGTCAGGACTCGTCCCCCCATCCGAAGGCGGAGGGAGGCTACCCTCTCGTTCACTGGGGTAAACCCCAATGTACTGGCACACAGCCGGGGGGCAATAAGTATGCCCACACCTGCTCTGCGCCTCTCACCATGGGCAACTCCAGAGTGGAAGAGAGTCCAACCCCTCTCAAGAGGACTGGTTCCAGAGCCCAAGCCGTGTGTCGAGGTGAGTCCGACTATATCTAGCCGGAACCGCTCAGCCTCGCGCACCAGCTCCGGCTCCTTCCCCGACAGAGAGGTGACATTCCACGTCCCAAGAGCTAGCTTCAGTAGCCGAGGATCAGACCGCCAAGGCCTCCGCCTTTGGCTGCTACCCAGCTCACATAGCACCCGACCCCCTTGGCCCCTCCCACGGGTGGTGAGCCCGTCGGAAGGGGGACCCACGTCATCGTTTCGGGCTATGCCCGACCGAGCCCCATGGGCACAGGCCCGGCCACCAGGCGCCCGCTGCCGGGCCCCACCCCCGGGCCTGGCTCCGGGGGGAGGCCCCGGTGTCCCATATCCGGGCAAGGGATCACGAGGTCCAAATTTTTTGTTCATCATAGGGAGTCTTTTGAGCTGTTCTTTGTCTGGTCCCTCATCTAGGATCTGTTTGCCTTGGGTGACCCTACCAGGGGCTTGAAGCCCCGGTCAACATAGCTCCCAGACTCATTGGGGCACGCAAACTCCCCCACCACGATAAGGTGACAGCTCAGGGGGGAGCACTACAGCTCAGTCTCACCTATATTGAGCAGTATTTTCATAGCCTCCATCTCCTTCTCAATACTAAGAAAACTAAATGCATCATTTGACCGGAAACATGATCCCAGCACTGCTCCAAAAATATTCTGTGCTGATGGGTCTGAACTTGAGTTTGTGACCTGCTACAAATACCTTGGCCTCTGGTTGGACTCGTCACTTTCCTTCACTACCCATATAAAGCACCTGCAGTCAAAAGTCAAAGCTTGTCTGAGCTTCCTGTATTGGAACAAGGCTTCTTTTACTCATACTGCCAAACACATACTCATCAAAATGACCATCCTGCCTATATTTGACTATGGCGTCACCATCTACAGGATGGTACCACAGTTCACCCTCAGTAAACTGGACACTTTCCACCATTCAGCCATCCGTTTTGCTTCAGGTGCTCCTTTCACAAACCACCACTGCGACCTGTATAAATTAGTGAACTGGACATCCCTCCACACCAGACATCTCCATAACTGGTTTCAACTCATCTAAAAATCCATACTTGGTTTAAGACCCTCTTATCTTTCTTCCCTTCTGCACATCTCTCACTCTGTTTTCAACCTACAGTCTAGCAAATTTGTCAAACTTGCTGTCCCCAAAGTCCATACCAGCTTCGCACGTAGTGCCTTCCATTTTGCTGCAGCCACTGACTGGAATAATTTACAAAACACTCTCAAGCTCACTGTCTTCACCTCTTTCACTGATTTCAAACAAAATATATTACACATAATAGCCGAATCCTGCACCTGTTGAACATGCCTACTTGCTGTGCCTCATCGTTTAATGTTTTATTGTATTGTATTTACTTTTAATTGTTGTCTGTTATTGTAACTTGTTTTTATGTTGTAGGACACCCTCTGATGAAATAAAGGTTTAATAATAAAAAAGCTAACAAAAAAATCAAAGTTAACTACAAAATAAATTAAGCTGACTAAAAAATTAAAGCTAACTGAAAAAGAAACTACCAAACAAATAAAACACAGTTAACAATTTGAAATAAGTAAATAAATAATATAGGAAACAGAAAATAAAACACTGTTTTACTATAAAAAAATTTTAAAAACTAATTAACTTTTACCATATTTTTAAATCCACTGTACAGGAGCGAAAACACGACTGGCTGCTTTTGTTTTTAACTTGCAATTTTAATGGGAAAATTCTCCTATGGCCCCATCCCCCAGGTGGCGACCTAACTTTTTAGAATTTCTCTCAACTGCTAAAGATCCCACTATGAACTTTTTACTTTTATCAATGACAAAGAACAGCTTAGTAGTCCTAACACGAATAAAAAACATCAAATGAAAGAATAATGCACCAAATAATTAAACAAAAAGTAAAAACAGAAAAAATAACCAAGCAAACAACACTCAGAACATTGACCAGTCAACGGGAGGAACATCACAAAACACTAACCAATACACTTTACCCCATGTCACATTATGACATGTGAATATGAACATATGACCCTGTTGCAACATGATGATGAGTAATGATACAATGAAGCGTAATAATCTATTTTTTTTTTAAGTCAAAATTTCTCATGATAATCATATATAGAGTGGTGTAGTGCAGCTCAGTCTTTTCCGGGTCCAATCCTGTTGCTGCTGGCCTGCGCTCGTCTTCTCCTGGCTGTACATCAGTCCAGCAGTCTGATCTCAGAAAGAGAGGTTACGAGCACTTCAGTTCCATGAAGTGGTCTTTACCCCCTTTTCTCCAAATAATTCTTCTTTCAGAACAAATCAGGAGAGAATTCAGACCCATTTCTTGACAGATTGTTGAAAGTTTGGCGGCCACTTGGTGGAATGAATTCCTCTAATCTGCTTGGCTGTCCACCCTTTTGTGCCCTCATTGTGCACAAGTGGATAAAGATTGTGTGATTGTTGCACCATCATCTTGGCCTGATGGGCACACCTTCCAGAATTTCACATGGGCACCTGGTCAGTCACCTGACTGTGAGTCCTGCAGTGGTTCTGCTGGATGAATGTGAGCAGGAAAAAGAACCGATCGTGTCCAATCATGATATCACATGAACCCAAAAACAAAAGAACTGGCCCGTTGATATGAACCATGTTTTATACCAAAATACTCACCGGTCTGCTGTAAAGCATTAATTAGAAATGCAGTGACACCATCATTGCTGTGGAAAAACTTTTACATTTTAGAGAAGACATCAACACAAAGACACAACAAGACAAAACAGAACACGTCTCACAAAGAATGTCTGGGAAAAGTTTTTGTAGTTTTAGTAAAGTATGATTAATTATTGTATCATCCACTGAGACTTACTCTAGTCTGTATGTTAATTCTGCCAAAGTTCCCTAAATTTAATTTTCCGAATTCTAGTAGAATGCTAATAAAATAATCTTATGCTAAGAATAATTTTCTTACACGAAACACAAAAAACTCAACCTATAACACAAGCAATAAAGACTAAGCAAAGACGAAAAGAACACATACAGATCAGACAGCAACCCAGAAAAACCTCAGTGAAGCTTCACAGATGTTCAAGAAATCAGGAAAACAAAATTCAATCTGAAAATCTCACAGACCATCACTGTAACAACTACACAGCTCCATTCTACCAGTTTTCACGTACAGAATCCCTCTTTGACCTCTGAACTTCAGCAGTCTGTCACTTTAAGGACAGCTTTAACTGTCCTCGCTCACACACCTCAGACCCACTAACCCCAACCCTGAAAGAAACAACTTGCACAGACCTTCTTTTAATTTTCATTCAGAACTAAAAGTACATTAAACAAGACCACAACAACTCTGTTTCACAATATTAGCACCCCAGCTCTGTGAACCCATTTTTCTCTTAGAAAATCCTTCTTTTAACTTCTGAACTCTGTCACTTGAAGAACTCCTTTCTCTCCTCTCACTCACAAACCTCAAACTCACACGTCAGCCTAAAAAAGCTGGAACTCTGACCTTCATTCACTTCCATCAGCTTTCTTTACGAACATCAGCGCAGTGTATTTAGGCTGTATGTACTAAATCTATGTGGGTGCTTTAATCCTACAATAAGCAGTAAAAGGAGAATGAAGACAGTCGAGGGATGGACTGAGTTGGAACCTTTATTTTTCACAGAAAGACCTTTTTCAGATCCACAACCAGCAGCAGGATTTCACACACAGAATAACAAACTGACACAATCAAACCGGTTTGCACACACACCAAGTCAGCAGCCAGTCAGTCGTTCCTCAAGTATTCACAATTTTAAATCGTTTGGTTCCTTTTATTCATTCTTTTACTTTTCATAGATAATATGTGAAATTCAAAATGTTTCTTTTTATAAGGCTTGTGGTTTATTCAGGGAATCAGAGGAAGCTCACGTGCACTTCATCAGCCTAACCTGTGACCTCTTATAATATCTCCTATAGCCAGTTCATGATCCAATTTGAATTTTCTTCTTAAAACATTTTCTATACCGAGGTCAAAGAGTTCTAAGCAGATATAATAATAATATCCACACACATATTAAAACACGCCCCTATAGAACTGGAATACATTTTCAGATACTTATTGATTCCACCTTAAAGCTTTTCTGTCCTCGGGTCCATCAATCATCACTATCCGTCTGCTCCTTGACTAGTGAAATTAATTTCCACATATAATTAATAACTAGTGTGTGCCTTGGGTTATCGCCCTTCTGTGCACTAAAGGTTGACCTTTGGCACCAACACATGACCATGAGCGGATGATTTACTTGTGCCGCTTCAAATGGTTAGAAGAAAACATACCTGCCGGCCGGCTTTCAGCCAGGGCACAGAGGACTCACTCAGCGGGGCTCCAGATACCAAAGTCACAATGTCAGTGTCACCATCATGTTGTGGAGAAAAGAGAAGTCAGACTCACCTTTACAGCTTCTTATGGGGATTTTATTAACAGGAACAACATAGAAACATATTACATGGCAGCATACACAGAATTCCCAATGACAACAGCTTGTGAGATCCTCTTATTCTTCCTGATGTCATTCTGTGCATATGGCCTAAACCCAAACCCAACACCACTGTGTCTGGGATTGCTGCAACATCCTCGTCATCGCCTCAACAGAGATACTGACCCTAAATAATATGTGGTGTGAGCAGTGGCAAGGCCCTGCTCTATCCCACACTCTTCAATTCAATCCCTCATCCTGAGCATGCATAAGATGAAGTGAAGAGAGAGGCTTCCTTTTAACTAGAAGAAACCTCCAGCAAAACCAGACTAAGGAAGGGTGGACTTCTGCCTTAACTGAATGGATGACTTTTGAAATCTGAGGTAATGGTCTTTGGCCTTAAAAAGAGAGACACTATCATGGCATAAAGCTGATTTGGATGGCATTGCCTTGGCTTACAAAGAGTAATTTGTCTTTTACCTATTACATTAAACACATCTCTTGAGCAGCCTTCTTTTATTCAAGGAATATTACCTAAATATATATAAATGTGTCCTACCACAAATATGCAGATGACACTCAGATCTATGTGTCACTGACAGCAGGAGAACACAGGCCTGTAGATCACAGAACAGTGTGTGGATGTAAAACTATTTTCTCCAGCTAAACTCAGACAAAACTGAAATCATTGTCTGTGGCCCACAGAAACAAAGAGAAAGTGTTATCAGTCACCTGCAGACGCCATCTATAAAACCTAATAATCAAGTTAGAAATCTAGGGGTAATATTGGACTCAGACCTGAACTTTAACAGCCACATTAAATCAATAACATCAACAGCTTTTTACCATCTAAAAAACATTGGCAGAGTCAAAGGAATAGTGTCTAAAACAGACTTAGAAAGAATAATCCATGCATTTGTCTCCAGCAGGTTAGAGTACTGTAACGGTCTTCTCACTGGGCTCTAAACGGGCTGCAAGACAGCTGCAGTACATCCAGAATGCTGCTGCTCGAGTCCTAACTAGAAACTATAAATACGACCACATTAGTCCAGTGCTCAGGTCTCTGCACTGGCTTCCTGTCGCTCAGAGAATAGACTTTAAAACAGCTCTGCTTGTGTACAAGTCTCTTCATGGTCTAGCGCCAAAGTACATCTCTGACATGTTAGAGCCATATGAACCAACTCGGACTCTGAGAACCTCAGGGAGGGGTCTCCTGTTGTTGCACAGTCAGGACTAAACAAGCTGAGGCTGCGTTTCAGTTTTATGCTCCTAAAATCTGGAACAGTCATCCAGAAGATGTGAGACAGGCCTCAACTCTGACAAAGTTTAAATCCAGGCTGAAAACAGTTTATTTAGCTGTGCATATGACAACTGAAAGTATTTTAACTGCAATCTTCGCTTTTAATTTAATTAACTAATGATTATTTTTTATGTTTTTGGAATGATTTTATTTGCCTTCTTGTGATTTTATGTAGCTGTACTTTGAATTGTCTTGTTAACGAATTGTGCTCTTCAAATCAACTTGCCTTGCCAAAATCAGGAGCATTCTGACACAAAGTGATGCTGAGAGACTTGTTCATGCATTCATTACATCTAGGCTGGACTACTGTAATGCAATTTCAACTGGATGTCCAAATAATTATTTGAAATTCTTCCAGCTGATTAAAAATGCTGCACCCAGAGTATTGAAGTACTGCCAAGAGAGATCACATTTTTTCTCTGGTTGCCGCTCTACACTGGCTCTGAATAAAATTTAGAATAGAATTGAAAATCCTTCTCATTACATACAAAACACTTATTGGCCTAGCTCCAATTGTTTTGGAAGATCTTACTGATCCCCATCTTTCCACAGAAACACTTGGTTCTCAGTATGAAGGTCTACTTGTCATTCCAAAATGTTCTAGGGCGATGATGGGAGGAATCTTTATGAAGATTCATAAACTCTTTTTTAAGAGCGTCCTGGCCAAGTTAGGCAGCAGCATTAAACCATACATGCAGACATCATAAGACGGGAACTATAAAACAGAAGTTAAAATAACAAGTTTAAGACGCTAAAACTTGAGAAATGTAACACTGCAGTCTTCACAGGCCAGATGTGGACAGATGTGGTCAAACACAGCATTTAGAACCAAACATAATCTGGTGGCTGTGGTTATTTAGCCTCCTTTAAGTGAGGTTTAAGTGAATATGGACCACAATCTATGCTTTGGCAAATGAGCTCATAACCCATTTTCAAAGAATGTCCTAAACACCAATGGTCAAAAAAAAAAAATAAAATCCAAAATTTGTTTTTTTTTCTGAAGTACAAAGTTGATTATCTGTAAAACTCTCACACCATGAGCCAGTTGAGGGTGTATCATGTGATTAGTATTGCTTACTGTGGTCTGTTTTTTTTATTCCAGCGATTAGGAAAAGTATGGAGAATGACATGGTAAACCAAAGGTTATTATAATTAAAGGTTATCTTTCAAGTGAAGGCGACTTTAACAAAGCAGAAGCTTTTGTGTTCAGCCTGTGAGAGGCTTTGCATATTGGGCTCAGGCAGCACTGGCTATTTATTGAGTAACTATCACTAACAAAAGCTTCTATTAAAAGTTGGGGTGATGCTTAATTTCAGCACTCTACAAGAACCTCCTCAACAACGAAAAAAATGATTGAATTTGTAGCATTTGTTAAAGTCAGGCGAGGCACATAACAGCTGCCTCGCCTGTTGGGAACAATCAAAGGCTTCCTTGGGGATATCTCAGAATCACCACACACCTGTTTTTCCACATCCTGCTGCATTTAGATCACTTTTAATTCCTACTTGATTAAGATTCACTCACATACTGAGACTGGTATCCAAGCCAGGAATCTATGCAGTCAGACGTAGAGCTATGTTTTCAGTTTGCATGTAGAAATATATCAATGCCCTTCAAACTATCAATCTGTATAACAGACTGTTAGTCCGATTCTTTCATTGGAAGCCCAAGAACAAGCTGGAGAAATCTTAAGTTAAAAGTATTTATTAGGGGTCACATGCTCCGTCAGGCCGAGCCCTGATATCCAGAAGCATTTCATATTTATGGTCACCTTTATCTCACAGAGGTTGTACTCACACTCGACAGAGTATAATTGGCCAGTTTTAGTGGCATGAGGAGGCCAACCACCGTCCTCGTCATGCTCTTTGGATGTGATAACGTGTGTGTGTGTGTGTGTGTGTGTGTTATTTTAGGCGTGTATCAGTCTGCCCCAGGTATTTAGTCCAGTTATGCTATGTTAAAGTCTTGGACCATTTAAGGTCATCTATTGTGTAGTATGAGCAGAGTGCAAAAGTACAAAATAGGAACATAGGTTATTTAGTAAAATACAGAGTATGAATATGTAATATCTAAGAACAAAGTCACTTATAACAAGACGGTTATCTATATATAGTACCCCAACATTAAATGTGTAAATATCTGTAATATTTACACACCCAGGCAAATGTGAAGTTTTATTTCTAGTGTTAAGAGTTTGAGAAAACAAAGAAAACTCAATTTCTCCAGTCTTTTGTCTAACACACATTTGTTCAGAGGATTCTCAAGACACCACACCTTGTTAGGATACACAGATAAAGAACATAATAACATACTCTGAATAAACAACATACTCTGAACTAAAATAACATGGATTATGGGTGTGAACATCTCTCACATTCAGATGGATATATGTAAAGTTATGATATGAATAAAGAACCAAACAAAGTTATTTCCCTGTGTTAACCGTGAACTGGCTAGCCAAGACTCGAAGAATGAATGACAGTGGTGCACTCAGTGGTTGCGTGGCGAAGCACATGTCCCCTGTTGACAATGCCCAATGCAGTGATCATGATCAATTCCTGACTGTACTGCGTCTCACTCCCCTTCACTATCCACCCTACACTACCCTGTCCATTAAAAGGAAAAAGCCCCCCAAAAAAATATTTAAAGAAAAATGAATGACACTAAGAAGCTTAATATCTGGATTTGGACCTTGTGCGAGACAAATCTCGAGCATATCCACGTTTTGTTTTTTCATAAGGAAATCAAAGACCTCTTCATCAACCTCAGTCTTTGTGTCATCAAAGCTGAAAATCTCTTCAGTTGTTAACATAAAAAAAAACTGCACTTAAAAATGTTAATAAACTCCAGAACAAGGGAAATTAAATAGATTAAGCAATATAAACCTCAGTTAAATGTATATCTTGTCCTGTCTTTAATATCTGCACCCCCTGAACTAATGTCAGTAGAAATATATACTTACTAACGAAACTGCAGATAAAAATAATAAAGTAAAGTAAAACACACATGCAAAGCGAAAGCGGTCAATGTACAGGACTCAATTCAGAGTAAAAACACACGTGTTTGCTAACCAAATAGCAGGTGTAAAAAAACATATGCTTGCTAACTGAACAGGAGGAGAAAACGGTCCACAACCAAGACCGGTCCATAAAAAAACCGAACCGAAGCTTGCTAACCGAAGAGCAGGTAAAATGGTCGGTGTTCATACCAAGTGTAATGATATTGACTAAGCAAAAGCTAGTGTTAGCAATGACCTTGGCAATTGTGCAGTGCTTAAAACCCACAAACTCGCCAGCTGTCATGTAACTCACAGGCTTTACTTTTCAAGTAAGCGAACAAAAAATTCTGCTGACATTTTATCCTAATAAAAAAAAAAAAAAAAAAAAAAACACCGCCGTCCACGGCTACCATGGCAAAGTGAGAAAAGATGTGAGATAAGAGCCCCCCAGAAGTCTAAGCCTATAGCAGCTAAACTATGGGATGTTTCAAGATCACCTGAGCCATCCCTAACTATAAGCTTTATCAGAAAGGAAAGTTTCAGCCTGATCTTAAAGGTAGAGAGGGTGTCTGCTTCCTGAAGCCAAACTGGCAGCTGGTTCCACAGAGAGGGGCCTGATAACTGAAGGCTCTGCCTCCCATTCTGCTTTTAGGGGCCTGATAACTGAAGGCTCTGCCTCCCATTCTGCTTTTAGAAACTCTGGGAACAACAAGTAAACCTGCAGTCTGAGAGCAAACTGCATCACTCTGAGACAGGATGATCCTGATTTTAACAATATTACGGAGGTGAAAGAAGGCAGTCCTAGAAACCAGTTTTATATGTCAAAATGATAAAATGATGTCAAATGATAAGTTCCTCACTGTTGTACGAGAAGCTAAGGAAATACCATCGAGAGCAGGGGTCAGCAACCTTTAACAAGAGCCATTTGGACCCGGTTTCCATGGAAAAGAAAACACCGGGAGCTGAAAATAGTTTTTGACATCTAAAATGAAGATATTGTTTCTTCTACCTTTACGCTTTGTATAAACAACTATAATGTGTTGCTTACAAAAATCCATGAAGTGCTACAGAGAAAATTAATTTTATTTATGTAATGAACACATTTTGTCAGTACGTGGTGTGTGGCGTGGTGGTGAAGGAGGACCCAGATGCAAATATCCAAAATAAAAACTCGATTTATTACAAAATCCAAACCGAAAGCGCAGCTGAGTCGGAATACAAAAACCTAACTATGAAAAAAAACTTGAATTAAACAAAACCTGACATGAAACTATGCCATGACGTGACAAAGACAAACCTGAATACAGCATGAGTGATGGTGAGGATGGCAATGGGCATGAACAGACTTACATACTGAACAGACTAAATACTGAGGAGGGTGATTATTGAGTGAAGGCAGCTGAGGGGAAAAACACAGGTGATGTGAGTGAAGCTGATGGCAGGGCAGGAGAGACTGAGGAAAAAAGTGAAGACATGGCTAAGCTAAAGAGTAGACATGAATTTAAAACAGAACATGACAATTTTGAACTAAAAAAAAAAAGAAAGAAATAATGATAAAAAATTTTTTTTTAAATAATTAGGCATACTGGTAAGCCGCTCTCATTGGAGGTAAATGCAAATGAGTCTGCCGTGGCATCAATAAATGTTCTATTTTATTCAGATATTTATTTTCTTACATGTCTCCATACTTGTCCTAGCTGGGTTTCAAAGTCTCGATAAATGCACAGCATTTTGGTGGGAATATACCAGCTTTCGGCAAGTGTGACGCATAATTTGTGCAACGAAAAATGATAAAATATAATTTTACTTTAACATTTCAAGATCACAATAATTTCCCCATTTAGAGCTACAATAAATGATGCACTCTGAATCCTGACTGAAACTCTTTAAACAGATTATTTCTGTGTAAATGATCAAAGTTGAGCTGCAACTATTTTTATCAAGAAATTGTTGATTAAGGGGAAAACCTTCTTGAACAGTCTGGTTGGGATTGGGTCTAAAATACAAGTTGATGGTTTAGAAGAGACTATTGCTGTTGTTAGCTCAGAAAGATCAACTGGGCAGAAGCCGTCTAAATACTAATCAGGTCTTAACGATACTTCTAAAGCTGCTGGACTTGATGATACATCAGTGATAACAGTGGGAAGGATTCCATTAATCTTCTCTCTAATAGAAAAAAATTTATTGGTAAAGAATCTCATGAAATCATCACTGCTGAGAGTTAAAGGAATACATGGCTCAACAGAGCTCGGACTCTTTGTCAGCCTGGCAACAGTGCTGAAAAGAAACCTGGGATTATTCTTATTATCTTCTATCAATGATGAATAATAAGCAGTTCTAGCTTTACGAAGGGCTTTCTTATACGTTATTAAACTATCTTTCCAGACTAATTGAGACTCTTCTAAATTAGAGGAACGCCACTGTCTCTCCAGCTTTCTTGTAGTCTGCTTTAACGCAGCTGTGAATTATACCAAGGAGCCAACCTCTTCTGACTGATTACCTTCCTTTTCAGAGGGGCAACATTGTCCAGTGTTGTACGCATTGAAACTATAGTGCTGTCAACAAGAGAGTCAAGTTCTACTGGAGTGAAATTTAGGTAGCCGTCCTCTGTCATATCTGCACATGGCAGTGAAGAAAAGGATGATGAAATCAACTCTTTAAATCTGGTTACAGCATTCTCTGATAGACACCTTCTATATGTAGAATTCTTCTCAGAAGCTGTATAGTCAAGTAATGTAAATTCAAAAGTTATTAAAAAATGGTCAGACAAGACAGGGTTATGAGGGAACACTGTTAACTGTTCACTCTCAATGCCATAAGTCAGCACAAGGTCAAGGGTATGATTAATCAACTGGATTTGATTAGTATGAATTGGACTCTTAATTGGCTTGAATTTAACTATATCATTGAAATGCCTTGAGATGACATTTGTTGTGATTTGGCGCTATATAGTCTAATATAGAATTAAAGTCAATATTTAGGCTGTCATTTTCAACATCTACATGAATATTAAAGTCACCCACTACAATGACTTTATCTGTACTCAGCACTAACTGGGATAAAAACTCTGAGAATTCAGACAGAAACTCTGAATAAGGGCCAGGTGGACGATACACAACAACACAGTTTTTGAGATTTCCACTTTAGGTGGGAAATACTTCCGTCAAAAAGACCTAAAACTAATCTTGGGTCTAGGACTGATTAGTAACCCTGTTCTGAAGATAGCTGCCACTCCTCCTTCTCTGCCTGTTTGAGAAATGTGAACATTTAAATAGTCAGAGGGAGTTGATTCATTAATGCTGATTCAGCAGCCAGGTTTCTGTAGAACAAAATATTTTTGATTCCCTTGTTGTTATTGTGGATCACTTTTACCAATTTTAACATCATTAGTTCCAGCAATGAGATAACACAGTCAAATGTAAATGAGTCTGCAAACAATTGAACAAAAAGCATTCAAAGGGCCATCTTGGAATTCAGTGTAAATGTATGTATGTATAGTACTGTGATGTTATGCTATAAAATGAAAGCATCTTCATGGATTGAGACTGTCCTTTTGAAAGATGTTCATGAGAATTTCTATGTCATGTAAATTCTTAAAGTGCTATTGATATATCATCCATATAAAATTATGTACATCAGCTTAAATATTAAGAAAGGAAAAGCAAGAGGTTACAGCTGAAAATGAGTAATATACACTATATTGCCAAAGGTACTCACTCACCCATCCAAATAATTAAAGTCAGGTGATCCAATCACTTTCATGGCCACAGGTGTATAAATCCAAGCACCTAGGCATGCAGACTGCTTCTACATAATGTGGGAAAAAATGGGTCGCCCTCAGGAACTCAGGAAATTCCAGCATGATACTGTGATAGGATGCCACCTGTGAACAAGTCCAGTCGTGAAATTTCCTCTCTGCTAAATATTCCACAGTCAGCTGTCACTGGTAATATAACAAAGTGGAAGCGACCGCAACTCAGCCATGAAGTTGTAGGCCACGTAAAATGATAGAGTGGGGTCAGCAGATGCTGAGGCGCATAGTTCGGCAACTTTCTGCTGAGTCAATCGCTACAGACCTCCAAACTTCATGTGGCCTTCAGATTAGCTCAAGAACGGTATGTAGAGAGCTCCATGGAATGGGTTTCCATGGCCAAGCAGCTGCATCCAAGCCATACATCACCGAGTGCAATGCAAAGTGTCGGATGCAGTGGTGTAAAGCAGGCCGCCACTGGACTCTAGAGCAGTGGAGACACGTTCTCTGGAGTGACGAATCAAGCTTCTCCATCTGGCAATCTGATGAAGGAGTCTGGGTTTGGCAGTTGCCAGGAGAACGGTACTTGTCTGACGGCATTGTGTCAAGTGTAAAGTTTGGTGGAGGAGGGATGATGGTGTGGGGTTGTTCTTCAGGAGCTGGGCTTGGCCCCTTAGTTCCAGTGAAAGGAACTCTGAATACTTCAGCACTTCAGAGATGTTGGACAATTTCATGCTCCCAACTCTTTGGAAACAGTTTGGGGATGACCCCTTCCTGTTGCAACATGACTACGCACCAGTGCACAAAGCAAGGACCATAAAGATGTGGATGAGCCAGTTTGGGGTGAAAGAACCTGACTGGCCTGCACAAAATCCTGTCCTCAACCCGAAAGAACACCTTTGGGATGAATTAGAGCAGATACTGTGAGCCAGGCCTTCTGTCTAACACAGGGATGTCCAAAGTCGATCCTCAAAGATCGCTGTCCTGCAGGTTTTAGATGTTTCCCTGCTTCAACACACCTAATTCAGATGAAGTGGATCTCTTCAAAAGATTAGAAAGTTCTGCCCAAGCCTGGTAATGATGCATTGATCTGAATCAGGTGTGCTGAAGCAGGAAAACATCTAAAACCTGCAGGACAGCGGCCCTCGAGGACCGGATGTGGACATCCCTGGTCTAACATCAGTGTCTGACCCATATTAGCAAATTCCCATTAACACACTCCTAAACCTTGTGAAAAGCTTGCCCAGAAGAGTTGAAGCTGATATAGCTGCAAAGGGTCCGCCGACGTCATATTAAAGGCACGTTTATTTGTAGAGCACAATTCGTACAAAAGGCAATTCAAAGTGCTTGATAGGTACATAAAATCACAAGGCAGCAAATTAAACATTTCATAGAAAAAAAAATCCATCCATTTTCTATACCCGCTTAATCTGCTGGTTGGGTCACAAGGGTGCTGGAGCCTATCCCAGCAGTTATCATGCGAGAATTAAAAAAAAAAAAAAAAAAACACTCAGCCTCACCTTCTTTCGTCCTGACTCTTTTGAGGGCAGGAGGGTGACCAATTAAATACTATGCAGATGGTCATAATGGTATGGATGATCGTGCGTAATGCGAAGGTAATAGAATACTTTTTTTTTTTTTCCCCCCCGTTTGGTTTGTGTGTAGAGACTAAATGCTTTACAAATTTGAGTGAATAATTATGTACAGCTCCTCCTTTACCCCCCTGCCAATATGGCCCCTGCTCAATACATGACACACTAATGAGCTAGCACAATGTAGCTCAGCAGTTGATATATGAATATCATGTTACCTAATCAGCATTTGGTGCCATAGTAAGCATTTCTTTACACTTAAATTACACTTAAATAAATTATTCGGGTCATCAGTACTCCAGAAGTTTTAGTGGTTCATGTTTTGCCAACATTAAAATATAAATTCAAAAATACAAGATTTATTTATTTATTTTTTTAAATGCACAAATCATGAACCATAGAGAACAACGTCATCACCCAAACAAACGCATCTATTAATAGCACACACACAGACGGTAGGGGATTTAAGGATCAGTGTCACAGATTAAGTTGATGGTTTGAAAAGCTTTCTGACCATTACTGGCAGTCTTCACTTCCTCCTTATCTCATAACTTTTCCTGGGTTTCAGAGATATCAGCATTTTTTTCCCCTTCTGTGTTTATCCTTGTTCACACTTATATATCTGATCAGACTCCAGTCCTGCCCATTGCGACTTCTTTGTGAAATTAACAGAACCTATGCAAGCATACCTTAAACAATTTTAGAAAAGGTTTTAGTAGGTTCCCCTACACTAATCTTTGATAAGATTAGTTTGTTAAGACTGCTACTGTAAGAGGTTAGACCCAGATATGAGCAGAGACAAAAGGTAAAGGAAACAGATTGATTTAAAAAGAAAAAAAAAGGTGCCTTGGGTTTAGAACTCAGGATCTGCAGAAGGATACACAGGTAAGTCCAGGAACACAAAAAGTCCATCAAGGTGAGTATATAGTAAGAGATAGGTAGGATCTTCCAGGAAAGGGTTTTGTGTTGTGACAGTAGTGGCTTCAAGTAGCTGTGGTTCAGTGTTCCAAGACAACAGAATACTCCGTAACAGGTGAAATGTCTGTTGAACAATAGGAGATTACATAGACCCAGTTACTCAAAAATTCTCTTGAGATACAAAAGCTCAAAAAACATGGTAAAAGGCAGGAGTTGCACTACGTGCGAATAACCAACGATCTGGCTCCAGTCTTCTGGAGAGAGCAGAAGACTGGAGCTAAAGTATTCAATACACAGCAGCTACCACAGGTGAGTTGAGTGAGCATGACAACAAAAACACATCCTCACAAAGACAGAGTATAGTCGAGTTCAGTGTGAAACTATAGACAGTAAGGAACAGGTAGAGGCTCGAGCTTACCTTACCAGATGCCTTTGCCAAGCTGCTCTTCACACACTGCAAAAAAGAGAATATGCGGTTAATTCCAGGATGGCAAGTTAATCGGGACGAGTGTCCCCAATGAAGCACCTGGGATTGAATACTGAATCATCTCCTCGCAAACACGGACTAGATGATAAGCGTTATGAAGGTCAAGCTTACTAAAAACTTGTGTGCCATTGAAGACCTCAAACGCTGGCCTTCATGAGGGGAGAGGGTACTTTTTTTTCCACAGTGATATTGTTTAAACCTCTAAAGTAATTACAAGGGTGAAGTACTCTGTCCTCATCTATGAAAAAAAAAAAAAGAATCCTACCCCTACAGGTGAAGAAGATGGTCTAATGAGCCCAGCTTTAAAGGAGCCATACGTGTACTTCTCCTTGGCATATTGTTCTGGCCGGGAGAGTTTATAGAGTTTACTGGTAGGAAGAGGTTCACCGGGAAGCAGATCTATGGCACAACCATATGGTCTATGCGAAGGGAGTGAGAGAGCCTTATCCTAACTGAAAACCTCATCTAGGTCATGATGAACAGTAGGAACCTGAGAAAGGTCCGAAGGTTCAGGAAGTGGTGTGAGTATCTCAGGATTAGTAAGAGAAAACAATGAACGAAGACACGGAATGGCACGAGGGTCTCCAGCCCACCATTCTCTTAGCGGACCAATTTATCTGCAGGTTGTGAGTAGAAAGCCAGGGAAACCCTAAAACTAAAGGTGAAGACGGAGAGTGGATGAGCAACAGTGAAATCTTTTCAGTATGATTTTCTGATAGACTTAATGGTACAGTCGAATGTGTGACTGTGGCAAGAGTTTTATCATAATCTGCTTTTACCAATTTAGGTTGCTCTAATTGTACAGTGGGTATATCAGATTTAGCATCCAATTCAGTAAATGTAGATGTGGCTAAAGAGGACTGTTGGTGTCCGAGTATAGCTGTCAGAACAAACAGCATAGATGGGGAATCCAGAGGAGGTTCCGCTCACCATTACCCCCAGTTTTACTGGTGAACCAGCTCTTTTGGTGCTGGGTGTAGTCTCTGGTACTTGGCCACACAATGGTTTGACTGGGCACGATAGAAGCATTCACCAGCCCTAAAGCGTCATAGTCTCTCCATCAGCGTCAAACGAGTGCATCCACAGTTGCATGGGTGTCTCTTTGTTAGTGGTTCCAGGATCCAGGGCTTATAGGTGCCCCAGTGGAATGAAGTAGAGAGCGAGCAGGAGAGGACCAGAATGAGGAAAATGAATGTGCAGCTCTGTTCCCTCATGCAGCTATCTACCCTTATGGCTAGAGAAATCAGAGCATTTAGGTTAGAGGGTGCATCACGGAGAGTTAACTTGTCTTTAACCAAGTCAGCAAGAGTATTAAAAAATATAGATAATACAAGAGTACAAAAGTTTAAAGCCTCCATCGCTCATCCCTGTAGTGAGCCCATGCTGTAGTAAATCTTTGATTGTTCAGTTGTGAACGTCAGAGGTCTCTACTGTAAAATCGTAATACACTGGAGAAGGAAACCACGACACTTCTCCACATCATCAAAAAAATATATATATATATGTTCTGGGTCAGGCATTCATGACTCAAATGAAGGAGAAGATACTGAAGCAGGCAGAGATGCAGCAGCCCTTGTAGTGGTGGGAGAAACTAAACCTGCAAATAGGGATGAAAGATGGCAAAAAAAAAAAAAATCCTCAAGCATTCGAGTATTCCTTGTTTAGCCTGCTCCTAGTACAAGACTGCTCACTCATAGCTGGGTCCATAACCCTTTTGGCCAGATCATTATGTTGTAATGTTGAGAACTCAGGATCTGCAGAAGGATACACAGATAAATCCGGGAACACAAGAAGTCCTTTAAGGCGAGTATCCAGTAAAAGGAGAAAACAAACTACTGACGATCCGCTGCTGTACAAAAACAAAGATCTTCCAGGAAAGGGTTTTGTGCAGTTACAGTGGCAGTAGTGGCTTCTGGTAGCTGTGGCTCAGTGTTCCAACACAACAGAATATTCCATAACAGGTGAGACTTCTGTTGAACAATAGGAGATTACACATAGACACAGTTACTCAAAAATCCCCTAGAGATTCAAAAGCTCAGCGGTTGTACCACATGTGAATAATCAACAATCTGGTGATAAGATAGCAGAAGACTGGAGCTTAAGTATTCAGTGCACAGCAGCCACCGCAGGTGAGTCAAGTAAGCAATCAGCCAGCTGTCTCAGCCACCACCAGGAAGTTCATGACACAACACTGGGAACACAGGAAGAACTAAAAAATAAAAGCATGGCAACAAAAACACACATCCTTACAAAGACAGAGTATAGTCAAGTGCAATGTGCAACCATGTAAGAAACGGGCAGAGTTTACCAGTAGTCGAGACGCCTTAGCCCAGCTGCACTGCGGACAAGCTTGGACGAACTCTCAAACGTTATGGTCATGGTCGGCCACTTCTTAGTTTAATTACCAATGAAATTGCATTTATATTTAATCATTTTATTTTACTTTTCATTCATTAATTTTTCAATTTAGTCCTTAAATTATTTATTCTTTTTTTTTTCCTTGGCAAAATGTTGCTTTTGCACTTCAAAACCCTGTTAGTTACACTTGTTTTTTAAAGTTTCTGATCAAATAAAGTCAAATCAAGTTTAGCTGAGTTAAGTTAATATATTTCCTAAACTCAGGCGTCAGTTGAGATGGTTACACACGAAAATTTGAACAGGCATTTTTTAATTTTGAAAGCCTGAATTTATATTTGTAATACAATACATACTAAATTAAAGTACCACCAAATTATTTTTCTTTCTTGATAAACAAACATGTTATACAGTCATTCTTTACATACAATCATTCTTCCAAAGAAAAAGAACATATTCAATCATTTAGACCTAAATTCTGCTGGAAGTTGCCAGGTTCAGCATGATTGTTTGTAAATGTCCAAATGCAGCTGCACCTGTCTCAGCATGCTGTGCTGAATAAAAACAGATGTCACAGCAATAGATGTCGGTTAAGACTGAAGGGGATGAAAATAGCAGTGTCACCTTTGTAGAGATGAAAATCTTATTTATTTTTATTTTAGTTGAGTGAGAAACTATATTAAATATGTGAATGAACAATCAATATACAGAAGAAGCACAAATTAACTATAATAAACACAAACAGATTACATGATGTGAATGTCTAATTCCCAGATAAACGATGTGGAAATCCATATTTCTGTCCAACCATGAATTAACTTGCCTCTCCCCATATTTGCTCCTTTGTATTAGTCAGTAGTATGTCTGTGGAACACAGAAAGCATATTTTCAGTGTCCATGTTAACCACTGAGAGCAAATACACATCTTTGTGTGCCAGTGCTCACCAGAATGTCATTCACACAAAAAAACAAACTGTACTGAACACAGGTACATGCTGTTACAGTGTTGTTGTTCATTTAAGCTGTCAGTGCTGGATTTGAGAAAAAGCTTACCTATGGGGCATATCACTTGGCCAAAGACAATGTCTTGCAAAGAATTTTACACCAACATGTAATAAGTTCTTTGTTTGGCCCTAATCCACTCTGTGTCTGTGGGTGTGTGCATGTGTGTGTGAACGCACGTAATATTGCTAATAAGGTCAAATTGCTATCAAAACCTACTTTTCCAAGGTGAACCTCCTTGGCAGAGGAACAGACAATGAGATCTTTTTGTCATTGACTACCCCTTTTTTTCATACGTTTGTAGGTGGAGTCCATCAACACCTCACTTCTTTTTGTTTTGTGCTTTATCACTCTACTTTCTCTCTGCCTGTTTGTTTGTCTTTGTTTCAGCTGTAAAACAGCATGCCTGTATGTTTGCCGGCAGCACGAGCAGAAGCATTATGGAAGTAAAAGAGCGACGTCCATATTGCTCACTTACCAAGAGCCGGAGGGATAAGGACAGGCCGTACACTGGTGAGATAACCCAATAAGCACAGTCAATCATTCAGTCATTCATTTTCTCACTTGTTTTTTTCCCTCAAGTCATTCATTAGTCTAGCAACTGGGTCAGTAATTTAATGACCTTAAATGTAGGAATTAATAGATGGATGTTTTTGGTTAAAAATGTTCTAGTGGCAACTGAATGCAATGTTGATGTAACATGTTCAATATCTACTGTGAGAGGCAATCATGTTGCAAAACGTTAGCTTTTTTATATACAGTATATCAGCATGTCTGTATTTTCATTTTCCAGTTAATCTTTTATAGGAGTGATTGTTGCCAATTCCTTGCCAAATCCAGTGCTGGTGGAGGCTTATTGTCATAGAGTTTGAGATGCTTTTTATTTATGGTAGTATAACAGGACTTATGTCTAATTTCACTTATGAACAAGAAGTAATTTGGGCAGTGGATAAACCTGCTCATTAATCAACTACTGCACAAACAACCCTCAAAGTAATTAGTACATTTGCTCATTTTTCCAACTTTTTTTTCTCTTGCACTGGTCTCATTTTCAAAGGTTACATCTTATTTAGTTTTAATTCAATTAAAAATAAATTATAAAATAATATTTGTATAGGGCATAGTTTCTTGTCAACATTAGTACTGATACTTACAAACCTTAACCTTCAAGTGCAGTTTATGAAATGCTAAACTTTTCATACGGCCAAGACTAAAAGTGATAAAGCAGTAGTCATTAAATCTTCAATTTGTCAATTTGATACCCAGATCCTTTATGATTCACAGTGTGTTTAGGGAGGACACTAACCCCCACATTGCTTTACAGAATCGAAATAAGGCAAAAGAAAAAAAAGTCGCTATATAAGTGCATTCTAAAGGATTTGAGGAAAGGTGAAAGAATCAAAAAGCTCTTACTGGCAGTGAGGGTTAAGTAAATGTTTGAGGAAATAAAAAAGACTTAATATTAAGTAATAAGAATAATAAGTGTTGCTTTCAGAAATCAGAATTTGCTACAAAGATGTCCTTAAAAGTTTTGAGCTGAACCCCAGCACCCATGGCACATTGACTTTAAGGGCTACATTGTGTTGTAGAGGCTAGTTCAATCCAGGTAAAGGGAAGACTCATCCTGCAAGTTGACAGAAAAATTGTTCCTAAAATGCTGTTCTAGTTTTATATTTTCTAAAAACATTATACAGCTGAGCTCAGTTATTGCTACATGTATTTAAGTATCGTAATGATCTTTTACAGTTTCAGTATGAGGTCATGTTTTCTTTTTGATTTGAATATTCGACAGCAGCAGTGAATATGACTGTGAATTCTCTGGGGAAAAACATAGTCAGCAACAACTATCACTGACCTCACCTGAACACCAAACAACATGGGAAAAATGCAGTCCTCCTTCTCTTTTCTTGCCAGAGTCCAATGCTTTGTCAGCTCACAGCATGGTCATTCCATCAGTTTGGAAATGGACCCAGATCCCTACAAGGATGTAGGCACAGCAGTCTCTGATTTCCTGTTATTGCAGCCAGTATCCACTCTATTTTCCAAGAACCAGGCAAAAGTCCAAAGTAAGCTGAGACTTCAGACATCATGCGGCCATCTTGTCTAAGGTGTGGATACTGTGGCGAAAAGCGAATGACTGTCACAGTCTCCCTCTGTAACAGTCTTTTTTGATGTCACAGTTTATGTTTAATCATGTTTTCAGGTTTTGTTCTAGTCATGTTTTTCCCCTGTCACGTTCAGTTCACTCACGTCACCTGGTTAATTGTTCACAGCTGCACCTCATGTCACTGACCACTCCCCTCACAGTATTTAGCTTCCTGGTTTACTTTCAGTCACTGCAGAATCCTCATGATCCCTCCATGCTTTGTTGCACCAAAGATAAGTCTGGTTTCATGCCTCATAGCCATAGTCTTGTTTTGTCATAGTTCTGTTTTATTCATAGTCTTGTCTTATTTCTTTCATAGCCTTGGTTTTATTAAGTATTTTTTAATCCGGCTCGGCCGCGCTTTTTGTTCCTGCCTTTTGCTCCCTATTTTCTGGTATAAACCTTGTTTTTGTGAACGAAAGAGCTGCATCTGGGTCCTACCTCTCCACGTCCGTGACAATGACAATGAGTCAGTGCGCTCGGAATATCGTAGGATGAATATTAAAGTAAGTAAAGGACATCATTAACACACTGGCAAATGCAGTACAGGGCAAAATCCTCCCGATAACCCTGTCAGTTCTTCTAACGAAGAAGTTCGCTCCTTTTTGAATCGTGGCAGACCTACTACAACAGGCCAGGCAGCTGTTTATCAGGCCAACCTCAGCATGCCTTAAGCCTCTCAGGTAAGTCTGAGCCTTGTCGTAAGTCTGCCACGAGCGAACTTCTTCGTTAGAAGAACTGACAGGGTCATCGGGAGGATTTTGGCCCGTACATGCATTCGCCAGTGTGTCTACGAAATTCCGAGCGGACTGACTCATTGTCATTCGCTTTTCGCCACAGTATCCACACCTTAGACAAGATGGCCCCAGGCACTTCCGTGAAGTCTGACGTCAGTCAAGTTTCATTCAATATATTCAAGGTTCATTCCATATATTCAGAGTTTCATTCCATATATTCAAAGATTGATTTCCTGAATGGCATGCCATAATATATATATATATATATCTCTCGAAGATGTTTCACCTCTCATCCGAAAAGGCTTCTTCAGTTCTTAGCTATATGGTGGGAAGTATCAGCCTTTAAGCAGAGAGAGTTGTCACAGTCACTCACATGTTTATCTTTATGCATTTAGCAGACGCTTTTATCCAAAGTGACTTACAAATGAGGATATAACATAACAGCTAACATCAAAGCTAACAATAAGCTACATAGAAAAAAAAAACACTTGTCAGGCTCTGTCAGAGGTGACAGAGTAGAGATAGGGTGCAGGCATAGAGGGAAGTACAGAAAGATAAAGTGCAGAGATAGAGGAGGTAGGGAAATATAGGGTAAGTGCTAGGATAGGAGATGCTCTCTGAAGAGCTGGGTTTTCAAGAGTTTCCTGAAGATAGACTGGGACTGTTTTTGTAGCGCTTGGGAGGTCATTCCACCATCGTGGAACGACACATGAAAAGAGTTCGGATTGTCTTAAACGTGGTGTAGGCACTGCTAGACGACAATCCTTTGATGACCAGAGTGACCGGGTCGTGACATAAGCCTTTGCGAGAGCATTACAGTAGATGGGAGCTGTTTCATTTCGCACTTTGAATTTGATGCGGGCGTCTATGGGTAGCCAGTATAGCTGTATAGCTAATGGAAGACCAGACGCGCCGCCGCGTTCTGGACCATCTGCAGAGGTTTCACAGCACAGGCTGGGAGACCAGTTAGGAGGGTGTTGCAGTAGTCAAGGTGGGAGATGACCATGGCCTGCACCAGGAGCTGGGGGGCATGTTGGGTCAGGTATGGTCTGACCTGTCTTATGTTTAACAATGCAAAGCGGCCCGATTGAGCGATAGAGGCAACATGATCTATAAAGGTCAGCTGGTCATCAATGACACCCAAATTTCTAGCTTCCTTGGATGGAGCAAAAGATAGGGATTCAGTTTGGATGCAGATGCTGTGGTGTATGGTTGGTTTGGCTGAAAAAACAAGCAGTCCAGTTTTAGAGAGGTTTAGTTGGAGGTGATGGGCGTTCATCCATGTCGAACTTACTGTAAGGATCCTCTCTTCTTATTCAAGCTCTTATGATTACCATGACCTGGATGACTGAGAATCTTCATCAACATACGTCCTCTCTAATGATTAAATGACTGGCATTTAACAAAGAATGGATCATTTATTATAATTACAGAACGATTACACATGTTTTGCAACTCTTCCAAACTCTATGATTTCATTACATTTCATGCTTCTACCAGCTGGATTTCCTTCACTCTACATCTTACGAATAATTTCTCCTCTTCACTTGTTACGTATGGCTGTAGGAAGTTGACTGAAGATGTTGTTGCACGGACATATGACCAGTGTCTGTTTGCTCCCACAAATTTGCCAGGATCATCTGGGGACAGTGAAGACTGTGCAGTTCGCGCCCAGGGTCTCCGGGTTCCCACTCAGAAGTCCTACTCATCCAGTGAAACACTAAGGGCCTTCGACCAGCACCAAGACCAGACCAGGTTAGACTTTGATTAGACAGATTATCATTGTACGTTTTGTATAATCCTATAAGATAAACAGTTTGATTAGTTTTTCAAAACAGAATAAATAATTGAAAAAATCATTAAGTGACATTGTCACGATAAGATTAAAAAAGTAATTGGAAACACCCACGTTAATATCAGTACTATTATTATTATTATTACTGTGAGTACTACTACTACTAGTACCATACTCTCCGATGATTACTTCAGAGAGGAACTAGTAACTACTTTCTTTTTTTTTTATCCACTGTGTGTAGTTTCTCACAGTGTAGTTTCTCAATGATTAAAGTCATTAGAATCAAATGCTAAAGCTTGTTCAGTATCTGATTAATGTTCAGTCACTGTGTGATGAGTAGTTGTACTCATTGTTGTGTATATAGTAGGAGAAAGCACTGCATTTTTGGAATGAGAAGTGGTGTTTGAATGGATGGATAAAAAACATGTTGCAAAGTGCTTTGTGGAACCCAGGCAAGGTCAAAAGATGTTATATAAGCCCAGACTATTTCTGTATTCTAAACCACTGTTTTTTATTAATACAAAAGGAGATGTTTTTCTCTTGGTTCTTATCAGATTACTATATGGTACAACCAAGGGACATAAAGATATGGTTCATCGTGAACAAGATGACTATAACAGACAAAGTAAGTATCAACACACACGCACATAATTAATAAAAATAATAAATAAAATTATATTTTCTCTTTGCAATGATTCACCATTGACATGAAGCAATCCCCAGCCCCTTAACCTAACCACAACCATCGCAGGTGAATGCCTAACAGTCCTTTTATTCTAAATCTAACCTTAACCCAATTCTAACCGTTACCATAAAACCAAGTTCTGAACCTCAAAAATGCCTTTAAATATGTAGGGTGAAATATTGGGACTCCATAAAACCTGCTGGACCCCACAAGTATGGTGGGATCCCAGTTTTTGGACCCTAATAAACAATGAAAAGCAACACTACACACATACATAACGACTTTTTTGTTATTACACATTTGTAATGTGTTGTCAAGACATCACAGTGTTTTCCACATTGTAATTTCAACATCAGGTACTGTCTTTTGGTTACTCTATATACCCGTTCTCCTAAACCCATACCTTCACATTTCCAGCTGGGAGAGAGCATCTCAGGCAGAAAGCCTGTGAAGTGCTTGTGTAGATAGCCACTGCAGAAAAATACAGATTTCATAACTCTCTGCACATTCTTCTGAACAACTTCAGTGTTCATGTGTGAAAACAGCACAAGATAGTCAACTTGTTTAGGACTAAAGTTTCGGTAGCTGTCCTCTGTTGTATTGACACATGACACAGGAAAATAATGACTGAGTCTTTATATTTTGTTACAGTATCCTCTTATGGATATCTAGTATAAAGTGATTTTACTCAGATGTAGTCACGTAATGTAAACTCTTAAAAAATGGTCAGATGAGAAAAGGATTTGAGGAAAAACTTTCATGTTTGAGTTTTTGTGCCATATGTCAGAATAAGATCAAGGGTACAGATGAGATGAGAGTGGGTTGTGAATTTGAGACTGAGAACACCTGTGTACATCTTAAGAAAAGCTAGTTGATAAAGTAGTTTAATGTAAAATTAAATAAATAGAAGAGAAATATTTAGGCAAATTATTGGACAAATATGTTATTACACCTCAGTCAAACATGGATGATTAAAACAATTATCAAATATATTAAATTAGGTCTCAATATCATGAGGAAATGAGCAGCATTCTCTGCTCTTAGATGCTGGGGATGTGTCTGCCCGAACACCCTGATAAACAGATCTCAGATTAGTTTATGCAAACCACACTTTCGAGTCAAACAGAGCATATTTTAACCAAAGCAAACTGCTTAGATGTAGATTCACAAATGTGGACAGATATTGAACAGTTACGATTTGCTAACCTTAAATTTTAAATTGTGAAACTTATATTTGCATGTCAAGTATGTCCTATTTGGGATTCAATCAAAATACATCCTCATAGTTTCTCAGGAGGAGGGGAAGGAAAGGCTTAGCTTGGCAGTTGCAGTGGTGTTTTGGTGTACTCTCTTACTCCATGTTGTCTTCTGTAAAAGTTTGTAAAACCATTTGTTTGCAGTTCTTATCAGTGTGGTTCTGCACAGAAGGAATCTACTAAGCATCCATTGACCATTGTTACTCCTGAAAGTTAAGTTTTCTGGTTGAGGTGTGCAGCCCTCAAACCTCTGCACAGTGCCTCTGGCCAGTCACTAAATTAATTCATCGTCTGT
This sequence comes from Leuresthes tenuis, assembly GCF_036924035.1. Classification (NCBI taxonomy): domain Eukaryota; kingdom Metazoa; phylum Chordata; class Actinopteri; order Atheriniformes; family Atherinopsidae; genus Leuresthes; species Leuresthes tenuis. The sequence continues at coordinate 37,078,268 of NW_027325358.1, read as the reverse complement.
AGTAACATACACACAGTACAGTGCATATATGCACATAAAGTCCCATGAAATCCGCGGAACAGGACTGTTAACTTTGCACTTAGATCAACCAAGCATAAATCTGATTTTCTGAGCTGGTATGTTTTCAGGTCTGCTGTGGTGCTGCATTTAGTTACACTTTTCGCAAAATTAATCTATTCTTTTTTTCTCATTTTTGCTCTAAAATTTTAAGCCGCCTAAGTTCTGCAAATTCTGGTATTTGGTATATTTCTGTGATGAATGCTGAACAGTAAGGTAGCAAGTTCCTTGTCTGAAGCTAATGTATTGTAATTGGCCTAGTGTTAGGCATTGTGCAGGTTTTGCTCACCTTATACCTAATTCCATTGTGTCATGGAAATGTGGTTTTAGACCTTTAAAAAACAATCCTGAACAGAAAATTGAAACATTGTTTAACTCTGTGATTCAGTAAAACACAGTTCTTTGCCTTTTAACAAAGTCACAAAGTCAGAGGGGCCAACTATTTAGCCCCGGACAATGTGTAAAAGTAAATTTATGACTGATCAAGGGTATAATTATCTATCAAAGGTTACTCGTTGAGGTCTTGGGATAAAAGAACAAGGATAAATGCACATTTAACAGAAAAATGCTAAACCACAGAGTGCATCAGTTGTCCTCCAGTTCTAATTTCAGCAGCATCAGTATTTGAGGAATAAAAAAAAGTCACGACTTAATCATCTTATCACCTTCCTTTTCACAGCTGTCCTAATTGGAGCTCATTTAAAATTGATATAAGCTTTAATTAAACAGCAGCAAACGTTATCTTTTGTTGTGCCATTGATATTATAAATCTATAGAATTCTCCTTTTTATTTGTTCATTAAAGATGAAATGACACATATTAACTGATTTTACCGATTATTAATTTCTTTTCTTTGTTCTTTCTTTTTGACTTAAGTTTGTTTATCCTGATTTCAGCCCATTTTTTGTGTGTGGAGATGTTGCCTTTCATAAGGCCAACTGTTTTCTTTATTTTTCTTGTTTATGCTACTTTGATTATTTGGTCACTTTGCTCAACGTTTATTACCAAAATCAATAATTTAAAACTATCTGAATTTATTTATAGGATACATAAAATATATTTCTGTGCTGGAATTATTGAAATAACATTCCAACCTTATGATCTAACCATAACCTGAAAGTATATTTTGAGGCATTTATTTCGGTTTCAAGACACAAGAATAAGATTTTAGAGCAACCTAAAAAAGCATTTTACTCTTTTTATATATGTCATGTTATTACTGCTAATATTTCAACGTAGAGCCAAATTTCAACTGGATTTTTTATTCCATCACAAGCTAATACAGCGGCTATGGCTATAACTCCAAGGTTCCTCACTGTAGAACTAGAAGCCAAGGAAATACCATCCAGAGTAACTATATAACTAGACAATTTCTCCCTGAAACGCTCAGGTCCAAAGAAAACAACTTCAGTTTTGTCTGAATTTAGAAGCAGACAGTTCTGAGTCATCCAGGTCTTCATATCTTTAAGACATGCTTGTTGTCTGGTTAATCTGGTTTCATAGATAAGTGCAGATGAGTATCATCAGCATAACAATGGAAATTTATGCGATGCTGTCTAATAATGTTACCTAATGGAAGCATGTATAAAGTAAAAAGAATCGGTCCAAGCACAGAACCCTGAGGAACTCCATGACTTACCCTGTTGTGTGAGGAAGATTCTTCGTTTACAAGAACAAACTGGAATCTATCAGATACATATGACATAAACCAGCCTAATGCAGTTCCTTTAATCCCAATAACATGTTGAAGTCTCTGTAACAGAATGCTGTGATCGATCGTATCAAATGCAGCACTGAGATCCAACAGGACAAGCACAGAAACAAGTCCGCTATCAGAGGCTAAGAGGAGATCATTGGTAACTTTCACCAGTGCTGTTTCTGTGCTGTGATGCACTCTGAATCCTGACTGAAACTCTTCAAACAGATTATTTCTATGTAAATGATCACAAAGTTGAGCTGCAACTATTTTAATAAGAATTTTAAACAAGAAGGGGAGATTGGATATAGGTCGATAATTATCCAACACTTCTGAATCAAGAGTAGGTTTTTTTAAGTAAAGGTTTAATTACAGCAACCTTAAAAGTCTGAGGTACATATCCTGTCAACAAAGACAGATTGATCAAATCCAGTATGGAAGTGTCAATTAAGGGGAAAACCTCCTTGAACAGTCTGGTTGGGATTGGGTCTAAAATACAAGTTGATAGTTTAAAAGTGACTATTGCTGTTGTTAGCTCAGAGAGATTAACTGGGCAGAAGCTGTCTAAATACAAATCAGGTTCTAAAGATACTTCTAAAGCTGCTGTTCTTCTCTGATAGAAACTATTTTATTGATAAAGAATCTCATGAAATCATCACTGCTGAGAGTTAAAGGAATACATGGCTCAATAGAGCTCAGACTCTTTGTCAGCCTGGCTAGAGCGCTGAAAAGAAACCTGGGATTATTCTTATTCTCTTCTATCAATGATGAATAATAAGCAGTTCTATCTTTCCTAAGGGCTTTCTTACACATTATTAAACTATCTTTCCAGAATAATCGTTCAAAACTCAAGATTCTTTTTACTGACTCGGGAGTTACAAGTCATTGTCTCCATTAACTTGTTCACTGACTCACTGCTGCTCTCTCTGCTGCTGCAAAGAGGACACATGCCTCATAACTGTTATTCTATTTGCAATTGTGTTAACGTATCAAGCTAATGACTGTATTAGCTTTGTTGCTAAAGCAATGGCTTTGCTCCAGCTCACAATTCACTCACTCTCCCTCCCAGCGCGTAGAGCCCCTCCCTTACCTGAGAAACTCACCAACTCGTTGCTTCTCATGATTCATACCTGACTCGCGGTTCACTGCTCACTCGCTCTCCCTCCCAGCTTGTAGAAACTCACCAACTCCCTGCTACACACGATTCACGATTCTTTTATTCTAATGGTGCACTGTTGAAAGTTAGAATATTGTTATTTTTGCAATATTGTTTAGGTTGTTCAAATGTTCTATTTGTGCACAGTTTCATACATTTTATTAAAATTTTGCACTGTTTCGCACTGAATGTTAATTTATTAGCTGTTTCGGTTATTTTCATTTATTTAGCGAGAAAGAAAAAAAATGTTTAGCCTTGGAGACTTTTTGATTTTGAGCCTTTTTCACAATGATTTGGGGGCTGGAGTGGTTTGGAACTTGTTTGTACATTCCGTGGTGCACACTCTGGGAGACTGATTTGAGTGACTCGAAAACCCGATTCACTTTGGTGAGTGACTCATACAAACTTGAGTCAGTAAAAGGAATCGAATATCCCATCACTACAGCCTTATCACTGAAGATCTGCTCCAGTGAGCCACAGAGTTCAGCGCGTAAGCGGCGTGCTTTCAGTCAGTCACCACGCTTCATTTTCACTCAACCACCTGCCACTCCTTGACTGGCTTTTCGTCGCTTGGGTGAAATGGCAGAGCTGCCCGAAAAGAAGTTCGGAAACAGCAAAAGTTTCTCGACATCTACCGAGAGAGATGGCCTTGTCTCTGTGTGCCCAGGCTGCCTCATCACACATTCTGCACCATATGCAAGACGGACATCGACATTAGCCACCAAGGAGCAACAGGTAACTTTGTTGTGTTAGCTGTATTAGCATAGCAAAACTTGCAATGTAATGAAGTCACCAGTCAGTGTTTCCCACAGATTTTCAGGAAACTGTGGCGCGGGGGGAAGGGTGGGGGGTACAAGTGCAATTTGAACACATTATCGCAATTTAGAGCCTTTGTTTACAGTGTCACCTGTCCATGTGCTTGTGTTTGTGTGTGTGTAAGTGCGTGTGTGCGCCAGCGCGCGAGAGAGAGTGACGGGCTGCCACAGACTCGTTAATGGGAAACACTGGCTGGTCACCAGTTAAACCAAAATCTATAAAATAACCTATGATGTGACAGTGATTGCTCCAAGCCTATGTTAAAGATGATGTTTTAGATATCTAGGTTTTTTTTAGAGTGTGTCTGTGCATGTGTGTCTATATGATGTATAATGTAATTTAAAGTGTTCATATAGTAGCCTATTGTAATCTACTCCCTCTCCACCTATATTTTCAGATTGCTGACACCATGTAGAAGGCGCAAAACACAAAAAACTGGAGGGTGCCATTGCCTCTGTACCGAAGATCGACACAAAGTTCTTTGGAGAGCAAGACCTGAGGATCACCTGGGCAGAGACACTTTTTACCAACTTCATAGACTAGGACAATTTGCCTTTGTCTATAGCTGATCATGCAGGACCGTTGTTAAGGAAAATGTTTCCAGACAGTCAAATTGACCAGTATTACGGCTGTGCCCCACCAAGACAGCTGCTATCATTAATAAACGTTAGAAAAATTATAAACAACTTGCCTGTGCTCAAATGTGCCATTCCCCATTCAGTATAGCAACTGATGGCAGCACTGACATGGACGATGTAAAGCTCTACCTTTTGGTTGTTCGTCTCTTTGATTCGAATGTTGGAAAAGTAGCAGTTGTACTCCTGAAAATTGTTGAGTGCAGAGAGTCTACTGGAGAAGGCATAAAGAAGAGAAACATATCCTAGGGGAATTGTGTAAGCTTTTGTGCAAACAGAGGGGTTAAAAAAGGTGTTGCAGCATATATTAAGTCACAGAATCCAAACATTTACATGGTGGGCTGTGCTTGCCACCTGACACACGTAGCTGCTGCAAAGGCCAGAAGATGTCTATGTGTTGATATTGAAGACATGCTCATCAAGATTTACTACTACCTTGACAAGAGTAGTAAGAGGAAGTCTTTGCTGCATAACCTCCAAATGCTTTGAGGAAGATTTTTAAATTATCCTCAACCAGATGGCTTTCTCTTGGCCAATGTGTCAATCGACTCCGTTTTTTGCAGAAGAGGTAGTAGGGAAGACCTAAACCTCTCACATCCTCAGCTCATCCCTCGCTGAAGAGCCTAGCTGCCCCTAACCCCTCAACTCTCACACCTACCTCAGGTAAGATTGCTGTCTCAAAGGCTGTGTCCTCCAGCTTTTTGAAGACCAAAGTCCAGCAGAAAACACAATCAAAGACAGGACCAAGCTCCACACAGCAACGCATAGGGCCTACACCCAAACAGCTGCAGGCAGGACCTAGCTGTACACAGCTGCAGGCAGGAACTATACCAAGACAGCTGAGGGCAGGAACTACACCATGACAGCTGCAGGCAGGAACTACACCAAAACAGATAGAGGCAAGACCCACACCTACAAAACTGCCGGCAGAAACTACACCAAAACCGCTGCAGGCAAGACCCACACCAAAACAGCTGCAGGCAGGGCCTAGCTGTACACAGCTGCAGGCAGGAACTACACCAAAACCGCTGCAGGCAAGACCCACACCCAAACAGCTGCAGACAGGGCCTAGCTGTACACAGCTGCAGGCAGGAACTACACCAAAACAGATGCAGGCAGGAACTACACCAAAACAGATGCAGGCAGGAACTACACCAAAACAGATGCAGGCAAGACCCACACCAACAAAACTGCAGGCAGAAACTACACTAAAACAGCTGCAGGCAGAAACTACACCAAAACACATGCAGGCAAGACCCACACCAAAATAGCTGCAGGCAGGAACTACACCCAAACCGCTGCAGACAGGGCCTAGCTGTACACAGCTGCAGGCAGGAACTACACCAAAACAGATGCAGGCAGGAACTACACCAAGACAGCTGCAGGCAGGAACTACACCAAGACAGCTGCAGGCAAGGCTCACACCAAAAACAGCTGCAGGCAGAAACTACACCAAAACAGATGCAGGCAAGACCCACACCAAAAACAGCTGCAGGCAGAAACTACACCAAAACAGCTGCAAACAGGGCCTAGCTGTACACAGCTGCAGGCAGGAAATACACCAAAACAGCTGCAGGCAGGAACTACACGAAAACAGATGCAGGCAGGAACTACACCAAAACAGATGCAGGAAAGACCCACACCAAAACAGCTGCAGGCAGAAACTACACCAAAACAGCTGCAGGCAGGAACTACACCAAAACAGCTGCAGGCAGAAACTACACCAAAACAGCTGCAGGCAGAAACTACACCAAAACAGCTGCAGGCAGAAACTACACCAAAACAGCTGCAGTCAGAAACTACACCAAAACAGCTGCAGGCAGGAACTACACCAGAACAGATGCAGGCAAGACCCACACTAACAAAACTGCCGACAGAAACTACACCAAAACAGCTGCAGGCAAGACCCACACCAAAACAGCTGCAGGCAGGAACTACACCCAAACAGCTGCAGACAGGGCCTAGCTGTACACAGCTGAGGGCAGGAACTACACCAAAACAGCTGCAGGCAGGAACTACACAAAAACAGATGCAGGCAAGACCCACACCAAAACAGCTGCACGCAGAAACTACACCAAAACAGCTGCAGGCAGAAACTACACCAAAACAGATGCAGGCAGAAACTACACCAAAACACATGCAGGCAAGACCCACACCAAAATAGCTGCAGGCAGGAACTACACCAAAACAGCTGCAGGCAGGAACTACACCAAAACAGATGCAGGCAGGAACTACACCAAAACAGATGCAGGAAAGACCCACACCAAAACAGCTGCAGGCAGAAACTACACCAAAACAGCTGCAGGCAGGAACTACACCAAAACAGCTGCAGGCAGAAACTACACCAAAACAGCTGCAGGCAGAAACTACACCAAAAACAGCTGCAGGCAGAAACTACACCAAAACAGCTGCAGTCAGAAACTACACCAAAACAGCTGCAGGCAGGAACTACACCAGAACAGATGCAGGCAAGACCCACACTAACAAAACTGCCGACAGAAACTACACCAAAACAGCTGCAGGCAAGACCCACACCAAAACAGCTGCAGGCAGGAACTACACCCAAACAGCTGCAGACAGGGCCTAGCTGTACACAGCTGAGGGCAGGAACTACACCAAAACAGCTGCAGGCAGGAACTACACAAAAACAGATGCAGGCAGGAACTACACCAAAACAGCTGCAGACAGAAACTACACCAAAACAGCTGCAGGCAGAAACTACACCAAAACAGATGCAGGCAAGACCCACACCAAAACAGCTGCAGGCAGAAACTACACCAAAACAGCTGCAGGCAGAAACTACACCAAAACAGATGCAGGCAGAAACTACACCAAAACACATGCAGGCAAGACCCACACCAAAACAGCTGCAGGCAGGAACTACAACCAAACAGCTGCAGTGAGGGCCTAGCTGTACACAGCTGCAGGCAGGAACTACACCAACAAAACGGCAGGCAGAAACTACACCAAAACAGCTGCAGGCAGAAACTACACCAAAACACATGCAGGCAAGACCCACACCAAAACAGCTGCTGGCAGGAACTACACCCAAAAAGCTGCAGACAGGGCCTAGCTGTACACAGCTGCAGGCAGGAACTACACCAAAACAGATGCAGGCAGAAACTACACCAAAACACATGCAGGCAAGACCCACACCAAAACAGCTGCAGGCAGGAACTACAACCAAACAGCTGCAGTGAGGGCCTAGCTGTACACAGCTGCAGGCAGGAACTACACCAAAACAGCTGCAGGCAGGAACTACACCAACAAAACGGCAGGCAGAAACTACACCAAAACAGCTGCAGGCAGAAACTACACCAAAACACATGCAGGCAAGACCCACACCAAAACAGCTGCTGGCAGGAACTACACCCAAAAAGCTGCAGACAGGGCCTAGCTGTACACAGCTGCAGGCAGGAACTACACCAAAACAGCTGCAGGCAGAAACTACACCAAAACAGCTGCAGGCAGAAACTACACCAAAACAGCTGCAGGCAGAAACTACACCAAAACAGATGCAGGCAGAAACTACACCAAAACACATGCAGGCAGAAACTACACCAAAACAGCTGCAAACAGGGCCTAGCTGTACACAGCTGCAGGCAGGAACTACAACCAAACAGCTGCAGTGAGGGCCTAGCTGTACACAGCTGCAGGCAGGAACTACACCAAAACAGCTGCAGGCAGAAACTACACCAAAACAGCTGCAAACAGGGCCTAGCTGTACACAGCTGCAGGCAGGAACTACACCAAAACAGCTGCAGGCAGGAACTACACAAAAACAGATGCAGGCAAGACCCACACCAAAACAGCTGCAGGCAGGAACTACACCCAAACAGCTGCAGACAGGGCCTAGCTGTACACAGCTGCAGGCAGGAACTACACCAAAAACAGCTGCAGGCAGAAACTACACCAAAACAGCTGCAGTCAGAAACTACACCAAAACAGCTGCAGGCAGGAACTACACCAGAACAGATGCAGGCAAGACCCACACTAACAAAACTGCCGACAGAAACTACACCAAAACAGCTGCAGGCAAGACCCACACCAAAACAGCTGCAGGCAGGAACTACACCCAAACAGCTGCAGACAGGGCCTAGCTGTACACAGCTGAGGGCAGGAACTACACCAAAACAGCTGCAGGCAGGAACTACACAAAAACAGATGCAGGCAGGAACTACACCAAAACAGCTGCAGACAGAAACTACACCAAAACAGCTGCAGGCAGAAACTACACCAAAACAGATGCAGGCAAGACCCACATCAAAACAGCTGCAGGCAGAAACTACACCAAAACAGCTGCAGGCAGAAACTACACCAAAACAGATGCAGGCAGAAACTACACCAAAACACATGCAGGCAAGACCCACACCAAAACAGCTGCAGGCAGGAACTACAACCAAACAGCTGCAGTGAGGGCCTAGCTGTACACAGCTGCAGGCAGGAACTACACCAAAACAGCTGCAGGCAGGAACTACACCAACAAAACGGCAGGCAGAAACTACACCAAAACAGCTGCAGGCAGAAACTACACCAAAACACATGCAGGCAAGACCCACACCAAAACAGCTGCTGGCAGGAACTACACCCAAAAAGCTGCAGACAGGGCCTAGCTGTACACAGCTGCAGGCAGGAACTACACCAAAACAGATGCAGGCAGAAACTACACCAAAACACATGCAGGCAAGACCCACACCAAAACAGCTGCAGGCAGGAACTACAACCAAACAGCTGCAGTGAGGGCCTAGCTGTACACAGCTGCAGGCAGGAACTACACCAAAACAGCTGCAGGCAGGAACTACACCAACAAAACGGCAGGCAGAAACTACACCAAAACAGCTGCAGGCAGAAACTACACCAAAACACATGCAGGCAAGACCCACACCAAAACAGCTGCTGGCAGGAACTACACCCAAAAAGCTGCAGACAGGGCCTAGCTGTACACAGCTGCAGGCAGGAACTACACCAAAACAGCTGCAGGCAGGAACTACACGAAAACAGATGCAGGCAAGACCCACACCAAAACAGCTGCAGGCAGAAACTACACCAAAACAGCTGCAGGCAGAAACTACACCAAAACAGCTGCAGGCAGAAACTACACCAAAACAGATGCAGGCAGAAACTACACCAAAACACATGCAGGCAGAAACTACACCAAAACAGCTGCAAACAGGGCCTAGCTGTACACAGCTGCAGGCAGGAACTACAACCAAACAGCTGCAGTGAGGGCCTAGCTGTACACAGCTGCAGGCAGGAACTACACCAAAACAGCTGCAGGCAGAAACTACACCAAAACAGCTGCAAACAGGGCCTAGCTGTACACAGCTGCAGGCAGGAACTACACCAAAACAGCTGCAGGCAGGAACTACACAAAAACAGATGCAGGCAAGACCCACACCAAAACAGCTGCAGGCAGGAACTACACCCAAACAGCTGCAGACAGGGCCTAGCTGTACACAGCTGCAGGCAGGAACTACACCAAAACAGCTGCAGGCAGGAACTACACAAAAACAGATGCAGGCAAGACCCACACCAAAACAGCTGCAGGCAGAAACTACACCAAAACAGCTGCAAGCAGGAACTACAACCAAACAGCTGCAGTGAGGGCCTAGCTGTACACAGCTGCAGGCAGGAACTACACCAACAAAACGGCAGGCAGAAACTACACCAAAACAGCTGCAGTCAGAAACTACACCAAAACAGCTGCAGGCAGGAACTACACCAGAACAGATGCAGGCAAGACCCACACTAACAAAACTGCCGACAGAAACTACACCAAAACAGCTGCAGGCAAGACCCACACCAAAACAGCTGCAGGCAGGAACTACACCCAAACAGCTGCAGACAGGGCCTAGCTGTACACAGCTGAGGGCAGGAACTACACCAAAACAGCTGCAGGCAGGAACTACACAAAAACAGATGCAGGCAAGACCCACACCAAAACAGCTGCACGCAGAAACTACACCAAAACAGCTGCAGGCAGAAACTACACCAAAACAGATGCAGGCAGAAACTACACCAAAACACATGCAGGCAAGACCCACACCAAAACAGCTGCAGGCAGGAACTACACCAAAACAGCTGCAGGCAGGAACTACACGAAAACAGATGCAGGCAGGAACTACACCAAAACAGATGCAGGAAAGACCCACACCAAAACAGCTGCAGGCAGAAACTACACCAAAACAGCTGCAGGCAGGAACTACACCAAAACAGCTGCAGGCAGAAACTACACCAAAACAGCTGCAGGCAGAAACTACACCAAAAACAGCTGCAGGCAGAAACTACACCAAAACAGCTGCAGTCAGAAACTACACCAAAACAGCTGCAGGCAGGAACTACACCAGAACAGATGCAGGCAAGACCCACACTAACAAAACTGCCGACAGAAACTACACCAAAACAGCTGCAGGCAAGACCCACACCAAAACAGCTGCAGGCAGGAACTACACCCAAACAGCTGCAGACAGGGCCTAGCTGTACACAGCTGAGGGCAGGAACTACACCAAAACAGCTGCAGGCAGGAACTACACAAAAACAGATGCAGGCAGGAACTACACCAAAACAGCTGCAGACAGAAACTACACCAAAACAGCTGCAGGCAGAAACTACACCAAAACAGATGCAGGCAAGACCCACACCAAAACAGCTGCAGGCAGAAACTACACCAAAACAGCTGCAGGCAGAAACTACACCAAAACAGATGCAGGCAGAAACTACACCAAAACACATGCAGGCAAGACCCACACCAAAACAGCTGCAGGCAGGAACTACAACCAAACAGCTGCAGTGAGGGCCTAGCTGTACACAACTGCAGGCAGGAACTACACCAAAACAGCTGCAGGCAGGAACTACACCAACAAAACGGCAGGCAGAAACTACACCAAAACAGCTGCAGGCAGAAACTACACCAAAACACATGCAGGCAAGACCCACACCAAAACAGCTGCTGGCAGGAACTACACCCAAAAAGCTGCAGACAGGGCCTAGCTGTACACAGCTGCAGGCAGGAACTACACCAAAACACATGCAGGCAAGACCCACACCAAAACAGCTGCAGGCAGGAACTACAACCAAACAGCTGCAGTGAGGGCCTAGCTGTACACAGCTGCAGGCAGGAACTACACCAAAACAGCTGCAGGCAGGAACTACACCAACAAAACGGCAGGCAGAAACTACACCAAAACAGCTGCAGGCAGAAACTACACCAAAACACATGCAGGCAAGACCCACACCAAAACAGCTGCTGGCAGGAACTACACCCAAAAAGCTGCAGACAGGGCCTAGCTGTACACAGCTGCAGGCAGGAACTACACCAAAACAGCTGCAGGCAGAAACTACACCAAAACAGCTGCAAGCAGAAACTACACCAAAACAGCTGCAGGCAGAAACTACACCAAAACAGATGCAGGCAGAAACTACACCAAAACACATGCAGGCAGAAACTACACCAAAACAGCTGCAAACAGGGCCTAGCTGTACACAGCTGCAGGCAGGAACTACAACCAAACAGCTGCAGTGAGGGCCTAGCTGTACACAGCTGCAGGCAGGAACTACACCAAAACAGCTGCAGGCAGAAACTACACCAAAACAGCTGCAAACAGGGCCTAGCTGTACACAGCTGCAGGCAGGAACTACACCAAAACAGCTGCAGGCAGGAACTACACAAAAACAGATGCAGGCAGAAACTACACCAAAACACATGCAGGCAAGACCCACACCAAAACAGCTGCAGGCAGGAACTACACCAAAACAGCTGCAGGCAGGAACTACACGAAAACAGATGCAGGCAGGAACTACACCAAAACAGATGCAGGAAAGACCCACACCAAAACAGCTGCAGGCAGAAACTACACCAAAACAGCTGCAGGCAGGAACTACACCAAAACAGCTGCAGGCAGAAACTACACCAAAACAGCTGCAGGCAGAAACTACACCAAAAACAGCTGCAGGCAGAAACTACACCAAAACAGCTGCAGTCAGAAACTACACCAAAACAGCTGCAGGCAGGAACTACACCAGAACAGATGCAGGCAAGACCCACACTAACAAAACTGCCGACAGAAACTACACCAAAACAGCTGCAGGCAAGACCCACACCAAAACAGCTGCAGGCAGGAACTACACCCAAACAGCTGCAGACAGGGCCTAGCTGTACACAGCTGAGGGCAGGAACTACACCAAAACAGCTGCAGGCAGGAACTACACAAAAACAGATGCAGGCAGGAACTACACCAAAACAGCTGCAGACAGAAACTACACCAAAACAGCTGCAGGCAGAAACTACACCAAAACAGATGCAGGCAAGACCCACACCAAAACAGCTGCAGGCAGAAACTACACCAAAACAGCTGCAGGCAGAAACTACACCAAAACAGATGCAGGCAGAAACTACACCAAAACACATGCAGGCAAGACCCACACCAAAACAGCTGCAGGCAGGAACTACACCAAAACAGCTGCAGACAGAAACTACACCAAAACAGCTGCAGGCAGAAACTACACCAAAACAGATGCAGGCAGAAACTACACCAAAACACATGCAGGCAGAAACTACACCAAAACAGCTGCAAACAGGGCCTAGCTGTACACAGCTGCAGGCAGGAACTACAACCAAACAGCTGCAGTGAGGGCCTAGCTGTACACAGCTGCAGGCAGGAACTACACCAAAACAGCTGCAGGCAGAAACTACACCAAAACAGCTGCAAACAGGGCCTAGCTGTACACAGCTGCAGGCAGGAACTACAACCAAACAGCTGCAGTGAGGGCCTAGCTGTACACAGCTGCAGGCAGGAACTACACCAAAACAGCTGCAGGCAGAAACTACACCAAAACAGCTGCAAACAGGGCCTAGCTGTACACAGCTGCAGGCAGGAACTACACCAAAACAGCTGCAGGCAGGAACTACACAAAAACAGATGCAGGCAAGACCCACACCAAAACAGCTGCAGGCAGGAACTACACCCAAACAGCTGCAGACAGGGCCTAGCTGTACACAGCTGCAGGCAGGAACTACACCAAAAACAGCTGCAGGCAGAAACTACACCAAAACAGCTGCAGTCAGAAACTACACCAAAACAGCTGCAGGCAGGAACTACACCAGAACAGATGCAGGCAAGACCCACACTAACAAAACTGCCGACAGAAACTACACCAAAACAGCTGCAGGCAAGACCCACACCAAAACAGCTGCAGGCAGGAACTACACCCAAACAGCTGCAGACAGGGCCTAGCTGTACACAGCTGAGGGCAGGAACTACACCAAAACAGCTGCAGGCAGGAACTACACAAAAACAGATGCAGGCAGGAACTACACCAAAACAGCTGCAGACAGAAACTACACCAAAACAGCTGCAGGCAGAAACTACACCAAAACAGATGCAGGCAAGACCCACATCAAAACAGCTGCAGGCAGAAACTACACCAAAACAGCTGCAGGCAGAAACTACACCAAAACAGATGCAGGCAGAAACTACACCAAAACACATGCAGGCAAGACCCACACCAAAACAGCTGCAGGCAGGAACTACAACCAAACAGCTGCAGTGAGGGCCTAGCTGTACACAGCTGCAGGCAGGAACTACACCAAAACAGCTGCAGGCAGGAACTACACCAACAAAACGGCAGGCAGAAACTACACCAAAACAGCTGCAGGCAGAAACTACACCAAAACACATGCAGGCAAGACCCACACCAAAACAGCTGCTGGCAGGAACTACACCCAAAAAGCTGCAGACAGGGCCTAGCTGTACACAGCTGCAGGCAGGAACTACACCAAAACAGATGCAGGCAGAAACTACACCAAAACACATGCAGGCAAGACCCACACCAAAACAGCTGCAGGCAGGAACTACAACCAAACAGCTGCAGTGAGGGCCTAGCTGTACACAGCTGCAGGCAGGAACTACACCAAAACAGCTGCTGGCAGGAACTACACCCAAAAAGCTGCAGACAGGGCCTAGCTGTACACAGCTGCAGGCAGGAACTACACAAAAACAGATGCAGGCAGGAACTACACCAAAACAGCTGCAGACAGAAACTACACCAAAACAGCTGCAGGCAGAAACTACACCAAAACAGATGCAGGCAAGACCCACACCAAAACAGCTGCAGGCAGAAACTACACCAAAACAGCTGCAGGCAGAAACTACACCAAAACAGATGCAGGCAGAAACTACACCAAAACACATGCAGGCAAGACCCACACCAAAACAGCTGCAGGCAGGAACTACACCAAAACAGCTGCAGACAGAAACTACACCAAAACAGCTGCAGGCAGAAACTACACCAAAACAGATGCAGGCAAGACCCACACCAAAACAGCTGCAGGCAGAAACTACACCAAAACAGATGCAGGCAGAAACTACACCAAAACAGATGCAGGCAGAAACTACACCAAAACACATGCAGGCAAGACCCACACCAAAACAGCTGCAGGCAGGAACTACAACCAAACAGCTGCAGTGAGGGCCTAGCTGTACACAGCTGCAGGCAGGAACTACACCAAAACAGCTGCTGGCAGGAACTACACCCAAAAAGCTGCAGACAGGGCCTAGCTGTACACAGCTGCAGGCAGGAACTACACAAAAACAGATGCAGGCAGGAACTACACCAAAACAGCTGCAGACAGAAACTACACCAAAACAGCTGCAGGCAGAAACTACACCAAAACAGATGCAGGCAAGACCCACACCAAAACAGCTGCAGGCAGAAACTACACCAAAACAGATGCAGGCAGAAACTACACCAAAACAGATGCAGGCAGAAACTACACCAAAACACATGCAGGCAAGACCCACACCAAAACAGCTGCAGGCAGGAACTACAACCAAACAGCTGCAGTGAGGGCCTAGCTGTACACAGCTGCAGGCAGGAACTACAACCAAACAGCTGCAGTGAGGGCCTAGCTGTACACAGCTGCAGGCAGGAACTACACCAAAACAGCTGCTGGCAGGAACTACACCAAAACAGCTGCAGACAGAAACTACACCAAAACAGCTGCAGGCAGAAACTACACCAAAACAGATGCAGGCAAGACCCACACCAAAACAGCTGCAGGCAGAAACTACACCAAAACAGATGCAGGCAGAAACTACACCAAAACAGATGCAGGCAGAAACTACACCAAAACACATGCAGGCAAGACCCACACCAAAACAGCTGCAGGCAGGAACTACAACCAAACAGCTGCAGTGAGGGCCTAGCTGTACACAGCTGCAGGCAGGAACTACACCAAAACAGCTGCAGACAGAAACTACACCAAAACAGCTGCAGGCAGAAACTACACCAAAACAGATGCAGGCAAGACCCACACCAAAACAGCTGCAGGCAGAAACTACACCAAAACAGATGCAGGCAGAAACTACACCAAAACAGATGCAGGCAGAAACTACACCAAAACACATGCAGGCAAGACCCACACCAAAACAGCTGCAGGCAGGAACTACAACCAAACAGCTGCAGTGAGGGCCTAGCTGTACACAGCTGCAGGCAGGAACTACACCAAAACAGCTGCTGGCAGGAACTACACCCAAAAAGCTGCAGACAGGGCCTAGCTGTACACAGCTGCAGGCAGGAACTACACAAAAACAGATGCAGGCAGGAACTACACCAAAACAGCTGCAGACAGAAACTACACCAAAACAGCTGCAGGCAGAAACTACACCAAAACAGATGCAGGCAAGACCCACACCAAAACAGCTGCAGGCAGAAACTACACCAAAACAGATGCAGGCAGAAACTACACCAAAACAGATGCAGGCAGAAACTACACCAAAACACATGCAGGCAAGACCCACACCAAAACAGCTGCAGGCAGGAACTACAACCAAACAGCTGCAGTGAGGGCCTAGCTGTACACAGCTGCAGGCAGGAACTACACCAAAACAGCTGCTGGCAGGAACTACACCCAAAAAGCTGCAGACAGGGCCTAGCTGTACACAGCTGCAGGCAGGAACTACACAAAAACAGATGCAGGCAGGAACTACACCAAAACAGCTGCAGACAGAAACTACACCAAAACAGCTGCAGGCAGAAACTACACCAAAACAGATGCAGGCAAGACCCACACCAAAACAGCTGCAGGCAGAAACTACACCAAAACAGCTGCAGGCAGAAACTACACCAAAACAGATGCAGGCAGAAACTACACCAAAACACATGCAGGCAAGACCCACACCAAAACAGCTGCAGGCAGGAACTACACCAAAACAGCTGCAGACAGAAACTACACCAAAACAGCTGCAGGCAGAAACTACACCAAAACAGATGCAGGCAAGACCCACACCAAAACAGCTGCAGGCAGAAACTACACCAAAACAGATGCAGGCAGAAACTACACCAAAACAGATGCAGGCAGAAACTACACCAAAACACATGCAGGCAAGACCCACACCAAAACAGCTGCAGGCAGGAACTACAACCAAACAGCTGCAGTGAGGGCCTAGCTGTACACAGCTGCAGGCAGGAACTACACCAAAACAGCTGCAGGCAGGAACTACACCAACAAAACGGCAGGCAGAAACTACACCAAAACAGCTGCAGGCAGAAACTACACCAAAACACATGCAGGCAAGACCCACACCAAAACAGCTGCTGGCAGGAACTACACCCAAAAAGCTGCAGACAGGGCCTAGCTGTACACAGCTGCAGGCAGGAACTACACCAAAACAGATGCAGGCAGAAACTACACCAAAACACATGCAGGCAAGACCCACACCAAAACAGCTGCAGGCAGGAACTACAACCAAACAGCTGCAGTGAGGGCCTAGCTGTACACAGCTGCAGGCAGGAACTACACCAAAACAGCTGCAGGCAGGAACTACACCAACAAAACGGCAGGCAGAAACTACACCAAAACAGCTGCAGGCAGAAACTACACCAAAACACATGCAGGCAAGACCCACACCAAAACAGCTGCTGGCAGGAACTACACCCAAAAAGCTGCAGACAGGGCCTAGCTGTACACAGCTGCAGGCAGGAACTACACCAAAACAGCTGCAGGCAGAAACTACACCAAAACAGCTGCAAGCAGAAACTACACCAAAACAGCTGCAGGCAGAAACTACACCAAAACAGATGCAGGCAGAAACTACACCAAAACACATGCAGGCAGAAACTACACCAAAACAGCTGCAAACAGGGCCTAGCTGTACACAGCTGCAGGCAGGAACTACAACCAAACAGCTGCAGTGAGGGCCTAGCTGTACACAGCTGCAGGCAGGAACTACACCAAAACAGCTGCAGGCAGAAACTACACCAAAACAGCTGCAAACAGGGCCTAGCTGTACACAGCTGCAGGCAGGAACTACACCAAAACAGCTGCAGGCAGGAACTACACAAAAACAGATGCAGGCAAGACCCACACCAAAACAGCTGCAGGCAGGAACTACACCCAAACAGCTGCAGACAGGGCCTAGCTGTACACAGCTGCAGGCAGGAACTACACCAAAAACAGCTGCAGGCAGAAACTACACCAAAACAGCTGCAGTCAGAAACTACACCAAAACAGCTGCAGGCAGGAACTACACCAGAACAGATGCAGGCAAGACCCACACTAACAAAACTGCCGACAGAAACTACACCAAAACAGCTGCAGGCAAGACCCACACCAAAACAGCTGCAGGCAGGAACTACACCCAAACAGCTGCAGACAGGGCCTAGCTGTACACAGCTGAGGGCAGGAACTACACCAAAACAGCTGCAGGCAGGAACTACACAAAAACAGATGCAGGCAGGAACTACACCAAAACAGCTGCAGACAGAAACTACACCAAAACAGCTGCAGGCAGAAACTACACCAAAACAGATGCAGGCAAGACCCACATCAAAACAGCTGCAGGCAGAAACTACACCAAAACAGCTGCAGGCAGAAACTACACCAAAACAGATGCAGGCAGAAACTACACCAAAACACATGCAGGCAAGACCCACACCAAAACAGCTGCAGGCAGGAACTACAACCAAACAGCTGCAGTGAGGGCCTAGCTGTACACAGCTGCAGGCAGGAACTACACCAAAACAGCTGCAGGCAGGAACTACACCAACAAAACGGCAGGCAGAAACTACACCAAAACAGCTGCAGGCAGAAACTACACCAAAACACATGCAGGCAAGACCCACACCAAAACAGCTGCTGGCAGGAACTACACCCAAAAAGCTGCAGACAGGGCCTAGCTGTACACAGCTGCAGGCAGGAACTACACCAAAACAGATGCAGGCAGAAACTACACCAAAACAGCTGCAAGCAGAAACTACACCAAAACAGCTGCAGGCAGAAACTACACCAAAACAGATGCAGGCAGAAACTACACCAAAACTACACCAAAACAGCTGCAGGCAGAAACTACACCAAAACAGATGCAGGCAAGACCCACACCAAAACAGCTGCAGGCAGAAACTACACCAAAACACATGCAGGCAAGACCCACACCAAAACAGCTGCTGGCAGGAACTACACCCAAAAAGCTGCAGACAGGGCCTAGCTGTACACAGCTGCAGGCAGGAACTACACCAAAACAGCTGCAGGCAGGAACTACACGAAAACAGATGCAGGCAAGACCCACACCAAAACAGCTGCAGGCAGAAACTACACCAAAACAGCTGCAGGCAGAAACTACACCAAAACAGCTGCAGGCAGAAACTACACCAAAACAGATGCAGGCAGAAACTACACCAAAACAGCTGCAAACAGGGCCTAGCTGTACACAGCTGCAGGCAGGAACTACAACCAAACAGCTGCAGTGAGGGCCTAGCTGTACACAGCTGCAGGCAGGAACTACACCAAAACAGCTGCAGG
The DNA here is from genome assembly GCF_036924035.1 of Leuresthes tenuis. NCBI lineage: Eukaryota > Metazoa > Chordata > Actinopteri > Atheriniformes > Atherinopsidae > Leuresthes > Leuresthes tenuis. The sequence continues at coordinate 37,059,111 of NW_027325358.1, read as the reverse complement.
CAGAAACTACACCAAAACAGCTGCAAACAGGGCCTAGCTGTACACAGCTGCAGGCAGGAACTACACCAAAACAGCTGCAGGCAGGAACTACACAAAAACAGATGCAGGCAAGACCCACACCAAAACAGCTGCAGGCAGGAACTACACCCAAACAGCTGCAGACAGGGCCTAGCTGTACACAGCTGCAGGCAGGAACTACACCAAAACAGCTGCAGGCAGGAACTACACAAAAACAGATGCAGGCAAGACCCACACCAAAACAGCTGCAGGCAGAAACTACACCAAAACAGCTGCAAGCAGGAACTACAACCAAACAGCTGCAGTGAGGGCCTAGCTGTACACAGCTGCAGGCAGGAACTACACCAACAAAACGGCAGGCAGAAACTACACCAAAACAGCTGCAGGCAGAAACTACACCAAAACACATGCAGGCAAGACCCACACCAAAACAGCTGCTGGCAGGAACTACACCAGAACAGATGCAGGCAAGACCCACACCAAAACAGCTGCAGGCAGGAACTACACCCAAACAGCTGCAGACAGGGCCTAGCTGTACACAGCTGCAGGCAGGAACTACACCAAAACAGCTGCAGGCAGGAACTACACCAAAACAGATGCAGGCAAGACCCACACCAAAACAGCTGCAGGCAGAAACTACACCAAAACAGCTGCAGGCAGAAACTACACCAAAACAGCTGCAGGCAGAAACTACACCAAAACAGATGCAGGCAGAAACTAAACCAAAACACATGCAGGCAGAAACTACACCAAAACAGATGCAGGCAAGACCCACACCAAAACAGCTGCAGGCAGGAACTACAACCAAACAGCTGCAGTGAGGGCCTAGCTGTACACAGCTGCAGGCAGGAACTACACAAAAACAGATGCAGGCAGGAACTACACCAAAAACAGCTGCAGGCAGAAACTACACCAAAACAGCTGCAAACAGGGCCTAGCTGTACACAGCTGCAGGCAGGAACTACACCAAAACAGATGCAGGCAAGACCCACACCAAAACAGCTGCAGGCAGGAACTACACCCAAACAGCTGCAGACAGGGCCTAGCTGTACACAGCTGCAGGCAGGAACTACACCAAAACAGCTGCAGGCAGGAACTACACAAAAACAGATGCAGGCAAGACCCACACCAAAACAGCTGCAGGCAGAAACTACACCAAAACAGCTGCAGGCAGAAACTACACCAAAACAGATGCAGGCAGAAACTACACCAAAACACATGCAGGCAAGACCCACACCAAAACAGCTGCAGGCAGGAACTACAACCAAACAGCTGCAGTGAGGGCCTAGCTGTACACAGCTGCAGGCAGGAACTACACCAAAACAGCTGCAGGCAGGAACTACACCAACAAAACGGCAGGCAGAAACTACACCCAAACAGCTGCAGACAGGGCCTAGCTGTACACAGCTGCAGGCAGGAACTACACCAAAACAGCTGCAGGCAGGAACTACACGAAAACAGCTGCAGGCAAGACCCACACCAAAACAGCTGCAGGCAGAAACTACACCAAAACAGCTGCAGGCAGAAACTACACCAAAACAGATGCAGGCAGAAACTACACCAAAACACATGCAGGCAGAAACTACACCAAAACAGATGCAGGCAAGACCCACACCAAAACAGCTGCAGGCAGGAACTACAACCAAACAGCTGCAGTGAGGGCCTAGCTGTACACAGCTGCAGGCAGGAACTACACCAAAAACAGCTGCAGGCAGAAACTACACCAAAACAGCTGCAAACAGGGCCTAGCTGTACACAGCTGCAGGCAGGAACTACACCAAAACAGATGCAGGCAAGACCCACACCAAAACAGCTTCAGGCAGAAACTACACCAACACAGCTGCAAGCAGAAACTACACCAAAACAGCTGCAGGCAGGAACTACACCAAAACAGCTGCAGGCAAGACCCACACCAACAACACTGCAGGCAAGACCCACACCAAAACAGCTGCAGGCAGAAACTACACCAACACAGCTGCAGGCAGAAACTACACCAAAACAGCTGCAGGCAGGAACTACACCAAAACAGATGCAGGCAAGACCCACACCAACAAAACTGCAGGCAGGAACTACACCCAAACAGCTGCAGACAGGGCCTAGCTGTACACAGCTGCAGGCAGGAACCATACCAAGACAGCTGCAGGCAGGAACTACACCCAAACAGCTGCAGACAGGGCCTAGCTGTACACAGCTGCAGGCAGGAACTACACCAAGACAGCTGCATGCAAGGCTCACACCAAAACAGCTGCAGGCAGAAACTACACCAAAACAGCTGCAGGCAGAAACTACACCCAAACAGCTGCAAACAGGGCCTAGCTGTACACAGCTGCAGGCAGGAACTACACCAAAACAGCTGCAGGCAGGAACTACACCAAAACAGCTGCAGGCAGGAACTACACCAGAACAGATGCAGGCAGGAACTACACCAGAACAGACGCAGGCAAAACCCACACCAACAACACTGCCGACAGAAACTACACCAAAACAGCTGCAGGCAAGACCCACACCCAAACAGCTGCAGGCAGAAACTACACCAAAACAGCTGCAGGCAGGAACTACACCAAAACAGCTGCAGGCAGGAACCACACCAAAACAGATGCAGGCAAGACCCACACCAAAACAGCTGCAGGCAGAAACTACACCAAAACAGCTGCAGACAGGACCTAGCTGTACACAGCTGCAGGCAGGAACCACACCAAAACAGATGCAGGCAAGACCCACACCAAAACAGCTGCAGGCAGAAACTACACCAAAACAGCTGCAGACAGGGCCTAGCTGTACACAGCTGCAGGCAGGAACCACACCAAAACAGATGCAGGCAAGACCCACACCAAAACAGCTGCAGGCAGGAACTACACCAAAACAGCTGCAGGCAGGAACTACACCAAAACAGCTGCAGGCAGGAACTACACCAAAACAGATGCAAGCAAGACCCACACCAAAACAGCTGCAGGCAAGAACTACACCAAAACAGATGCAGGCAAGACCCACACCAAAACAGCTGCAGGCAGGTCCTACACCCAAACAGCTGCAGATAGGGCCTAGCTGTACACAGCTGCAGGCAGGAACTACACCAAGACAGCTGCAGGCAGGAACTATACCAAGACAGCTGCAGGCAAGACCCACACCAAAACAGCTGCAGGCAGGTCCTACACCCAAACAGCTGCAGATAGGGCCTAGCTGTACACAGCTGCAGGCAGGAACTACACCAAGACAGCTGCAGGCAGGAACTATACCAAGACAGCTGCAGGCAAGGCTCACACCAAAACAGCTGCAGGCAGAAACTACACCCAAACAGCTGCAGACAGAAACTACACCAAAACAGCTGCAGGCAGGAACTACACCCAAACAGCTGCAGACAGAGCCTAGCCCTACACAGCAGTCAGCTCAAGTCCTCAAGGTGTTTGATCTGAACAAATAAGTTTTTCAACATAAACAGATGGACAAAAAGAAGGACTTGTCCAAACAGAAAGCAAAATAAAGAAAAGAAGACAGAAAAAACAGAGGTCACATAACCACAGAGGGTGGATGCGTTCTGACCTACAGTCTTAGTTGTATGCTCTGTTTTCAAAAAGAGCAAGTACCTTTGTTTGAAACAGCCAATCAGAACCTGCAGAAAGAAGAACCATGTGTGCCCACCTTGCTGCAGACATTGGATCTGCAGTTTCCAAAAATTGCTGTTGGCCTTCTGCAAACCCATGTGTGTCGTGGAAATGATGGGGGAAGTAGGCAGAGGGTGCCATCCTACTCTGTACAAATCCAGTGAACACCAACTGCCAGATGAGGAGCTGTCTATTGGACATGACACACAGACCTTTATCAAGAGTCAGCTTACCTTACCTCTTGGAGCTTTCTTTAGAGATGTAAGGAAATATTTCATAGCCGTCGATTACATGCTCTCTAAATTCCCCTATGGGGACGAATTGCTGCGTCATGCTTCAGTAGCTGATATAAGCAGACGGCAACAAGCCAAATTGTCCTCCCTGACATACTTTTTAGACAGGTTCCCTTGCTTGCTGGGAAATGGTGTCACAGTGGATGAAGTGGAGGAGGAGTTTCGGCTGTTTCAGTCCACTGCCTTGGATGATGATGTTATTGTCAAACAGGCTGATGGAAGCAGGAGGGAAGAAACTTTTTGCAAACCTCTCCACAGTTATGCTCGGGGTCTGTATGATTTTCCACTGTAACGCAGACTTTGAAAGAGTCTTTAGCTTGGTTACCAAAAACAAAACGCAATATCGTGCTTGTCTAAGCACAGAGACGCTTAGTTCTCTTGTCACTAGGAAAGTCATGATGGCCTCCAAGGGCAGCATTTGTTACACAGAGGCTTTCAGTGACACACTGCTTAAAAAGCCAAATCTGTAACCTATAGCAGTGGGAAAAATGCCACTGCCTAAACATTTGGCTATTCATGTTAAATTTGAATGTTCTTTTGTTGTTTGTACATGGGAAACTGATTTTATAACAGCTGTTTTTGCACATGCATTTGAAGGTTTTTATTTATTTCCAATAATCTCCTCAGTTTACTTTTATTTCTGATAAAATTCTCAGGTGCAAGAAGTTTCCATTGACTTTACCTCTATTTTTGCACATTTGAGTAATGTCTTTATTTAATTATTTAAAAGGAATATCTTAAGTTTACTTTCATTTCAGACAAAATTAAACTGTGGAAGGAGTTTCCATGTATTCTACCTCTTCTACCTCTCTACAATAATTCGTTCTCAATGCAGGTCTGGGGTGGGGGTGAGGGGTAGGGTGAGGGTTTGTTCATATGCCCTATAAAATAAAATAAATTGTACTTATGTTTGCACTGGGTGTCTGATGTCTGTGATGAATAAGAGTCATTAGAAAAAATTTAATGTTGTGTTGTGTGTTAATAATTTCATTGGTGGGTGGACAGTTCGGATTGCTCCTGGGTTCGGGGTTGGGGAGGTGGCGGAGGGTAGTATTCATAAAAAATTGACGGGTCTGAATGCTGGACAATATTGCGCCTCTGAAAAAGAAGGCACTCAATCAAAGGAAGCTGGCTCCTTGGTTCAGTTCACAGCTGCATGCTTTAAAGCAGTTGTCAAGAAGGCTGGAGAGAAAATTACATTGAAATCATTTCAATCTCTGACAGATTTGACATGTACAGAGCATAGATGAAGACTATGAATCTGAGCACTGATCTTCACAACTAGCAGTTATCACAGTACACATCCACACTGATAACAAATAACTGAAACAAAAATAAACTAAATTCTAAGTTTGGCTCTGGCTCCAACCCAGCACTGGAATGACTTTGGTGGAAAAACCCTCATAGTCATAGAGTCAAAGTTCAGTTGAGACATGTATTCCTTTAACTCTTAGTAGTGATAGCTTAATAATTGCATTAATTAAATTGTTTGTATGAGAGAGAAGAAGGGTAGGTAGGACCTTGGTATCATTCCCACGATTGATGCTAATGTTTAAGTACAGCAACTTTAGAACTATCTGTAGAATCTGAACTCTCTAAGCTAATGAGAGTTTATTTAAACCATCATATTGTATCATATACAGTCACAACCAGACTGTTTAAGGAGGGTTTTTTTTATTCTTGACAGACATTTTTAGAGTATTTGATTATTCTGTCTTATTTAGCAAGCTATGTACCGCAGGCTTTTAAGACAGATGTTATTAGGCCTAGTCTTATACAGCTACTCTTGATTCAGGGCTGCTAGCCAATTAAAGATCTTTATTAAACCACTCACCCATCTCTAAAATTCTAGAAAATATTGCTTCAACTGAATGATAGAATAGAATAGAATAGAAAAATACTTTATTCATCCTAATTATTCAAATTAGTCCTGTACACTGCTTCTATGATGGCAGACCACTCCAATTTATTATTCAGCACCACCCTCAGGTATTTGCAGGTCTGAACAGTCTCTATCCCCCCTCCATCAATGCAGACTGACTGGCATGGAGTTTTAGATCTCCTGAAGTCCACCACCAGCTCTTTGGTTTTGGTAGTGTTTAGGAGCAAAAAGTTATTTTTGGTCCAGTCAGAGAAGAACTCCACAAGGTCCCTGTACTCCTTCTTCTGTCCACCGCGCACACATGCCCCAACAGCCGTACCATCAGAACACTTCTGTATGTGGCAGGACTCTTGAGTTGTACCTGAAGTGTGTACAGGGTGAAGTCTCCTTATACAGCCGTTGGTTCCGAACAAGCGCCTCTAGCTCATCACACTTGTTAGGTAGCGAGTTAGCGTTTCCCATAATCACAAGGGCAGAACAGGCTTGCACCTCCACCTCCTGTTGTCCCTCTTTGCCTTTAGTTTTGCTCCAGCTCTGCATCCACGGTACAGCTTTCTTAGCTCTGTCAGAATTGGATGTTTAATTCTACGTCCTATCCTCCAACAGTACCAACAGTTCTTCTCTTGTGTACGCTGCTCTACTGGTAGCAGTGCACAATATCAAAACAATAAAACAAAATCTAAATAGAAAGCAGAGCACTAAAAATGTTTAGATTAAAACTAAAAATGACATATTATTACATATAATTATATAAACAACGAACAAAATTGAGAGCTACACAGACTTGCTGCTGATAAGACATACCAACCGAGTTTTTCACAGACTTTGTTTGAAGTGAGTCAGTCAGGAGTCAGAGCACACCATAACAAAGAAACAGCACTGATGAAATGATCTCTTCATGGCCACAGACAGTGGAATCTTGTCTACGCTTATCTTGTTGGATCTCAGGGCTGTTTTCAATGCCACAGATAACGACATTCTACTACAGAGGCGTGTGATTAAAGGATTAGTGTTAGGCTCATTGAAGTCATATGTAAGTCATATTTATCTGAGTCACATTGTTCCTCGGGGTTCTTTGCTTAGATCAATGCTTCTCACACTGTACATCTTCCATTAGGTCATTTCATTAGACAGCATGGTATAAATTTCCATTAAGTAAGTAGATAAGTAAACGTTTATCTATATAGCACCTTTCACAGACAATTGTCACAAAGTGTTTCATGGAAAAAGTAAATCCAGTAAAATACATAATGACATAAAATACATCAATTTTAAATACAAAACAATCATAAAAGCCCAAATCTAACTAAAAGCTTCTTAGAATAAAAATATTTTCAGCTGCTTTTTGAAAGTACCCATAAAAGTCCAAACTACTTAAAAATAAAGGCAGTGCATTCCACAGTCTGGGTGTTACTGCTTGGAAAGATGGGTCTGCTCGAGTCCTGAAGCGAGTGTGAGGGACCGTTAAAAGACTGATTAGATTACCTCAGACTGCGAGACGAAGTGTAAGGCTGAGTCACGTCAGCAATGTGAGGGGGAGTCTGTCCATGCAGAGCTCTGAAGGTTAAGGGCAAAAATTTTAAATGAATTCTAAAAGTGGTGGCAACGTGGGGTTCAGTGTCTTGCCCAAGGACGCTTCGACATGTATTCTGGGGAAGCCAGAGTCGAACCACTGACCTTCCAATTGGTGGGCGACTTCCTCCTGAGCTACAGCCGGCCCGTACCTTAAAAAAAGTGGTTATATCAGTTCGTCTGTTTGAGGTAATCAGACGTCATGCAGCAGAGTTCTGGACTACCTGAATACAGGCTAACTCCTTCTTATTGAGACAAGTGAACAGAGCATTACAGTAGAAGAGAGCCATTCATTATTATCTCTAGTTCACTTGCTAACACCATTGATATGAGTTTTGAGATCTTCCTTAAATTACTATGCAGATGATACTCAGCTATATTTATCAATGAAGCAAGATGAAATCAATCAATTGGTCAGATTATAAGCAGATCCTAAAGACATAAAGCCCTGAATGATTGTGACCTACTCTCTCTAGTTAGCTACTTTCTGTGAATCTTTATGTTAAAATTGGATTCTGACTTTAGCAGCACATTTTGTAGGGATAGCACTGTCACCTCACAGCAATAAGTTTTCTGGTTTGAAACCTTTCTGTGAAAAGTTATCATTTTCTTCCTGTGTATACATAGGTTACATAGGGTACTCTGGGTTCCTCCCACAGTCATCAATCGTACATGTTTGGTAAAGTAGAGGGTCTGAATTAAATCTTAGAGTGATTGTGAGCTTGCATGGTTTTTCTGTCTCATTTATCTCTGTGTTGGCCCTATGGTGGACTGGTAACCTATTCAGGATGTACCCTGCCTCTCACCTAATGGCAGCAACCCCACTGCAAAGTAGGATGTGGTAGTCCAAAGGAGATCGCTTTTAGCTTAAATGAAAAGATGACAGTCAGAGCAAAGGTTTGATCTGTGAGAATGAAGCATAAGGAAGTGAAGACACAACGATATATTGTCAAAAAATAAAACTTGAAATACCTAATACAACTACACAGGCAATTTGTTAACAAATAAATTTTGCTTTTGATAAGACATTTTATTTCATTTAAGTTCATCTTATGTCAAAGTCTTTTCTCAAACATGTTTTTTTTGTGCTTTCTGATGCCATATTTTTTTCTTTCTTTGTCACAGTGACATAACCTGGGTTGTGCTTGATTTGCATCTCAGGAACAAATTGATACTTAACTACAAAAGTCAGGTGCACTGTTTCCGCCTGAGTCTGATGATCTTTGGTTGAATAGTTTTAAACTACACTTTCGCCTCTATCAAACTGCACTGGATATTTGTATTTTTTTAAATTTTCTTTCTTACAAACTTTTGATTTGAGAGATATTTCTTTTTTCTTTTTTCCAACAATGTAAAAATAATGCGGATCTTTTGTGTGGATATCTTTTTTTTCAAAGCTTTTTTTTATATATTGGTGTTTTAGCTTTAGATGTACTGTATATTTATTTTAAAATCTCTTGCAATCAACATCAGTTTGTAGTCATGGACTTTCATATTACATAGTCATGCTTCAAAATTAAGATTCATACACAGTCCCAACATTTCCGTCTATATCTGTTGCAGGTCAACATTTCAATCTTCGTCAGCTGGGGATCTGTGAGGCACCACCGCGTCGTGGCCTAGCGTTTTGCTCAGATATTGGACTTCCTCACCGTGGCTTCTCCGTTGGTACAGCACAGGACCTAGATGCAGATAGCCAGGCTGTGATGTCACCAGAGCGTGCCATGCGGCTTTGGGGCCGTGGGGGTCTGGGTAAATCATCTGGAAGGAGTTCCTGCCTGTCCAGTCGCTCCAACTCAGTGCTGACTCTTACAGACACGGAGCATGAAAACAAATCAGACAGTGACAATGGTAGGACATCAATTTGTCTTTGGTCTGTTTTTTTGTTATCTATCTATCTATCTATCTATCTATCTATCTATCTATCTATCTATCTATCTATCTATCTATCTATCTATCTATCTATCTATCTATCTATCTATCTATCTATCTATCTATCTATCTATCTATCTATCTATCTATCTATCTATCTATCATTTGTTGATTTAAATATATCAATATGTTGGTATTATATAATTTTTTTGTTTGTGTGTGTGCTCAGTTGAGTATGTGTGTATGAAGCATATTCATTATTCTCAAGGTAGTTTTCCCAAACAGGTGTTAGTGTATAATCTACGAGGAGTTTGTTTATGATTTCATCCCATTCCAGAGATACACGTGTAATTATATGCACAGTGTTTTCATTAAACTAGGCCCATGCACACACACAACACACGCGTTTTCATTAAGAGATGCAATGTTGTAATTAACAGTGAGATAAACTGCTGAGTCACTGTGTTTCCTGTTTAAGTTTAATAGTGTTTTTATTAAATGACATGATGCTGTGGATGTCAGAGCTCTGGAGGAAACTCTTCCTGCATCTCTAAAAATGAGTAGTCGTCAAGTTTTCTAAAGCTAATTGACTTTGTAAAGCACAGCTATGTGTGTGTGTGTGTGTGTGCGCACACATGTGTGTGCCTTCATGTGTGGCTTGTTATGAAGTCTTTGTAGAAATCGTGAAAATTAAAGGGAAAGTTTGGAGACAAAGTGGCTCAATAACTAAAACACTGACTTAGGGGACAATTGTGACTGAAGAAGTAAAGCAGTTTGTTTAAATTGGAGGTTTAATCCCAAAATGTTCCAGTCCATATGTTGGGCAAGACACCGAGGTGCCACTTATTCTTTGTTTGCCATTCATGTGAGAATATGTGATTAAAAAAAGACTCCTTGTGTGTTCGAAATTCAATTAAATTCAATTCAATTTTATTTATATAGCGCCAGATTACAACAATTGTCATCTCAAGGCACTTAAGTAATATAGTCCAATTCAAGCCAATTGGAATTCAATTCATTGTAATCATAATCCAATTAATTCATATAGAGCCAATTCAAAAAATAATATCCTAGCTAAGGAAACCAACAGATTGCACCGAAACTTGTCTTCAGTCCAATCTCCCGTCCTGAGCCTGAGGCGACTGTGGAAAGGAACGACTCCCTTTTAACAGGAAGAAACCTCTGGCAGAACCAGAACCAGGAAGAAACCTCTGGCAGAACCAGACTCAGGAAGGGTGGCCATCCGTCATGACCAGCTGGGGTTTGAGAAGACAGAAAAGAGGGAAAAGAGGGGGGAAAAACACTATAACGTCATTCAAAGGATATCTGTTGGAACAGGGAAACACAAGTTAATAACCACAATAATGTCACATGTACATAATATCATTTGAGAAATTAAACAGGGGGAAAAAGAGAGCAAAGAGAGGAAAGGTGTGACAGATGAGGTCCCCCAGCAGTCTAAGCCTATAGCAGCTTAACTATGGGATGTTTCAGGGTCACCTGAGCCATCCCTAACTATAAGCTTTATCAAAAAGGAAAGTTTTAAGCCTAATCTTAAAAGTGGAAAGGGTGTCTGCTTCCTGGACATTTACTGGCAGCTTATTCCACAAGAGAGGGACCTGATAACTGAAGGCTCTTAAACTACACTTTGTGAAGAAAGATACCTCTTTACTTTAAACTGGCTTTACCAGTTGATAAACTTCATCTTCAGCAGTTCACAAACCAACTACATCTAAATCCTTTACACGCGTTTTACAGGATTTAATAGCAGACAGAGTATAGTTCAAAATACTGCAAAGGACATTCTAAAAAAAATTAAGTTAAACCAATACATACAAAAGTTCAGCATTATAATGTTCATAAATCCATAATTTATCACAGTAATGCTGTCAACTAAGTGTAAACCCATTAGGCTTTAAGATTCCAATTTTTTGGAGTGCACATTATTCAGCAAACTGCCCATGCTGCGGAGAGGCTATTTAATCCTGCCATAATGTCTATCTTTAAAGTGGCATGCACAGTTGATTGAAGCTATGGTTAGAGTACAAACTAGCCATTCAAAAGGACCACACTCCTTCTCCCATTATACATGACAGGGGAAGTGAGTAATTCACCAAAGAAAATCTGATGTCATAACAGTGTGGAAAATCAGGATTTTATTAAAACAGTGACAGTATGGACACACTGTGGCTTTAAGTTATCATGAGTTGACACGTACTCCTAATGGAGTAATTTTCAAACACATTTTCTAATTATTTATTTATTTGATTAGGACAATGCACATTAATCAACATGCCAGCAAAAGCATCAATGTAAATATGCCGGAGTTAGCTTAATTGCTAAATTTCATCTGTTGTACTAAGGCAGGTATCATAAAAAACATACAGACAATACACCATGACAAGTGGATATAACGTGTAGAAATCTTACACACAACACAAAAAAAGTTAATGAGTTAGTGTGTTTCAAGACTGTGTTTCTCTGATGGACACCACCATTTGGTGTCCATCAGTTTAGTCCTGCGCCATTGTACATCACAGTCTGATGTTTACTTTCATTTGTTTGACATCCAAAAGCAACTAATTGGATTACTATTTTTACAAAAAGAAGCAAACAGATGGACCTCTGGAGCTCATGCAGAGGCCCATGTTTCAGTTGAGTGTATATGTGATTCAACCCCTTACCACATTATGTAGGTGTGTATTTCACACCCTTTTAAGCCTTATTTTATGGATTTGGTCATACAAACGTGTTTATATGAGCTTTCAAAGTCTGGCTTTGGTTTGCAAAGACGAAAAAAAAAGATGTGGCAATTCAAAAAGGGAGGAATGAACATTGAGGATAAAGGTAGAACAAGAAAAGGGAGAAGCCTTCATGTATTTTTCTCTCTCCTGAGATGAAATTTTAAACCAACGACGTCTGGCTACCTCCCCAGTGGACGCACACGCTCACACACACACACACACACACACACTACCAGACAAACACTTTTCTGTAGTCTGGATTGTGGGTGCCCAGCTGCTGCATACCCAGTTACTTGATACTGATGATCTCAGCTATTGGCTTAGAAAAATGAATACATATTTACATCCACCGATGCAGGTGTTTCTTTCTTTGAAAATATCATCAGAAGGACAGTGTCAGTATTTTACATTTCAAGCTAATTGTGATACACAGAGGGACTCTGAGTAATTATGTCCTAAAACGTAAAATCTCACTTGGCCTTGGTGCAACTAAAAATGGGCCATACTCAAACTATTATAACAAGACATAGTATGTAGCATATGTTAACTAAACAAACCAGGCCGACAAAATAATGTTTAAGTGGAGTTGTTTGTTCTTGTATTCTGTAAGTGTCGGTGTTTATAGTGTGCATGGTGGATGAAGGTATGAAGACAGAAGGAAGGAAGTGTAAGACTGAAAAAGATTAAATTAGTGACACTGTTGAATAAAAAAGGAAAGAGTAAAAATTGAAAAATACGGACAGAGGAAGAAGACTGTATCTTGTATTTACTAACTGGATTGCTTCACTATGTGTCAACAAAAAACTTAATCCATTTTGCATCTCTAAGCTGCTTAACACTCTAACCTTAACTCATGTACAGACACACACACAGTCACATAGGCTCACAAACTATAAGGTTTGTGCTATGGCTTTATGAATAAAATCAACACATACATTGAATGAATATCAAGAGACCTCATCAATTGCATGTGCTCCTGCATTTAATGCTGGCATATGCATATTATGTTTTCATTATTATTTTTATTGATGTTATTATTTTTTGCATCGCACACCCATTTGATATTACTACATCGCAAATATACACCATAATTCTGAAAAATGTAAAACTGAAATTGGATTTCTGACTTTTTCTTCAGAGTTTTTTTTAGATTTATGTTGAAGGCTGCTCGTGGTTAGCGCTGTCACCTCACAGCAAGAAGATTCCTGGTTTGAATGTCGGCTGGGTCCAAAAATGTAAATATTACAGTGTATCCAGAAAGTATTCACAGCGCTCCACTTTTTCCACAATATCCTATGTTACAGCCTTTTTCCCAAACAGATTAAATAAATCTTTTACCTCAAAATTCTACACACAAAACCTCTTAATAACAAAGTGAAACAAGGGGAGGGAGGGGATCACTTGGTAAAGGTAACATTCAATAATATCTCAAAAATGATTTCAAAATATGTTACACTTTTTGAAAATAACACAGTCCCAGCAATTCATTAAGATGCAAGCAATGCAAGATGTGAGAAGGCACTTGTGATAAAAGCCAATCATTTGATTTAAATGGGTATGGTCTAGACTCTGGAGCATCAGTCTAGTAATGTTGTTAAATAAGTTCAAGTCAAGTTTGCTTTTAAGCATCGCACAAAGGTTTTCAACATGAACAAGCCAAGTAGATTAACTGTCAGTGTCGACACCAACATATTTACAAGACTATATTTGATCATTAGTTACTTCGTGAATCAAGATTGGACTGTGATCACCAACAGACAGAGAATTAAATATCATCTCTTCAATTTTATTCAGATTCTTAACAAGGAAGTGACCATCACACACTTTTCAATTTCAGAATGAGAAAGGGATAAGCTTTGACGTCTCTTCAATAATCCAAGGATGGTCAGAATATTTCACAATATAATTTTGGGAAGTTTCACTCCGACACTCATTTGTGTAGCTTAGAAAGAGAACTTTACACCTTTACAAAGACATTTAGGGTCAGATGCTGTCTTATCTGTCCTATCACTCGTAGCTGTTGAAATCTTATTAGTCAAAAAAGAGAAATACCATTTAATAATAACATTAATTGTATCAGATTATCCAAAAGCAAATGGGACTGAGGAGTATTAAAAGCTTAACTAAAATCAATAAAAAGTAATCTCATATCTGCCAGCTAATTTTGTGACACTGCTGACTGCATCATCTGTTTATCTTGTTTAAAAGCTAACTGACAGGGGTCTAAGAGTCTATTAACTGTCAACATTAGGTCTCTCCACATTTGTTTTCTTGGGTTTATAGCTAAACTTAAGCTGGGCTACTTCAGAACTGTGTTGTCCCAAAGCCAGCCCACTCTTTGCAATATTTTTCTTTTTATTTATTCTTATGTTACTGGACAGTAAAACCTGATGATAGATTCCTCCTTATTTGACTGTATTGATTCTCCTACAGTCACAATGGCTTCTGACTGCTGTTCCAGTGGCTTTTTGAAGTGTGCTCAAGCACCCCTATATTTAATCTCAGCACCCTAAAAGCGTAGATCTATTATTATTGTTGTTGCTGTTATTATTCTTATTAATATTATTGTTCAGAGTTTCCCACACGATGTTAATTCTTGAGTAGGTTGCCCAGGCTTACTACCAGCAGCAAATTTTTGTTTTCCAAAATAATAGCATCTTCAGAGTGAAAAATTAAAAGACATACTGCAGCTTGCTGCTGTCCTCCACTACAAGAGAGGGAAGATTTTACACTGACGCATTCCCATATGGTAAGAATAGAGGTGGGCTACAAATTTAGGGGCAGTGCTTTCTGTTGCTTCTTATGTGGTTATGAGTGCTGAAAATATGAATATAACTGCATAGCCAAAATCATATGTCGTGTCTAGCTACATGAACTCAACTGTAAATACCTTTTTTTTTACTCTCAGACAGGAATCTCTAGACATTCTAAACATGGGCTAAGCTAGATGACTGCCACTTCAAGGTCACAGTGACAGATGATATATTTATTCAATGGTGGGAATGATTTGTTGAGTCTGCACAATAAAGTTAGAATTTAGTATTAAGCCAAAAACCTTTTCTGATCATAGTATCTGGACCAATTTCCATTCAAAATTATAAAACATTTTTAATAAGAGTTGCTTTCCTCAAGTCACCCTGCCACAGATATCATGTCTTTCAAATATTGAGAAAATGTGATTTATTTTGTAAGTTGTTTCTTTTCTCAGATTGGTATCTGACCAGTTTACTTCTTGCTTAGGAGCGCAGACTAAAAAGCATACGGTACTTCTTTCACTGATTGATGACACGGAGGACTGTGTCCACAGCTGTGTCTGCGTCCTCAGTAGAAAGTCACAAACTTGAACTTTTCGCTATCAATTATTTTCATTTATTTATTTATCTTTATTTAACATTTTTATATTAAAAAAAAAAACAAGTAAGCAAGGGATTTGGACTAACTGCCTTTCAGTTAGGGTGGATTTATGTGGAGCCACAGCAAACAGATCTTTTTAGACTTTTCAGTTCTTTATTTTGTAAAACGTGATGTACTGTGCATATAAATGAGTATGCAACTTTTGTTAAACTGATTTAAAACCCTTTTTGCATTATACAGGTGGACTATGCAGAAGTCCACCCAGGCAATAATGATCTCTCTCAGTAATCTCTTGTTAACCACTAAAAGTATATGAAGATGTATGTAACATTTTTTGGACTGCATCTGAGCTGTGTCGTTTTAGAAGCAGGCTAATTACAGCCCATGGGTGTGACAAAAAAAAACCGATGAGGATAATGGTGATAATTGAACTGAAACGTGTAAGAATAGAGGGGTATGATTACTGCTTACAACACAACATAGTTGTTATAGTGAATTGTTTTTACAACTACAACAGAACATAAATTGGAAGAAAGGAAGTTAATAATGGGGCCCAAAGCGCCTCTTCATTCAAGGCTTTATAATCTAAAAATTCAGTGATGAGAAAATCTGTGAATCTAAAAATTACACATAAAGCAAAGGTAAAAAAAAAAAACTATGACAGAGCAATTTTATTAAGCAAACACAAAGTTAGTTGATCACGTTAATATGTCAATGGCAGCTTTAGATGTAATGTTCTGCAACTATTTGTTAATGAGGCGTTCAATCATTTGGCCTTATGAAGTGTTCACGTTACAAGTTGGTTTTTCAACATTTGATGTCTATTTCTTAGTATTTCCAATGTAACTGGCCAACTATTCAAGCACTGTGTTGTACACTATGTTTGGTGAAGTGGCAAGGTTGTAATCTCCTTGTAAATATGTAAATTGAGAAAAGTGTTTGGGGGGATTGTGAGTGTGTGTGGGTTTAGACGTACTGAAAGTATTCAAGGTGAGAACAAAGATCGGATATCAAACAGATCAGTTTGAGATTGGGTTTCATATCTAACACATTGTTCTGGGAGTATTGATGAAGCGTCATGTCAGAATTTAAAACACAAAGACAAAATCATTTTTATGCTCAATTTTGCAAGCAGTCACTTTTAACTACCTCTTCCATCTTTGTCTCTTTTTATGGACAAATACCTGTTTGTTATACATTCCTATCCCATGATTCTGTCGATTTTTTTCTGCCTTTCTTCTCACATACACACATGCACACACATGCACACACATATACACACAGTCATTAGTATGTGGTGCTGTGTGATAGCTGGATCAATAGCAGTGCTGTTCTTACAGGATCATTTGGCCTCTGAAGCAAATGCTCTGACAGGCACTATATCATAAGGACATTACCACCACCCGTCTTCTCTTACCACCCGCTCCTCTGCTCTCTCAATCTCTCATAACTTTTTCTCATCTCTCTTTTGTTCTCTCTGATCTTTATCACATAAAGACACTATGTCTTCTCCCTCTTCCTCTTCTTCTCCTGCTTACTGACAGGAGGAGGAGTTTTTATTAAAATGTGCAGCAAATATAAAGAGATCTTTTCAAATTCCGTACAGCTAAATCACTTATTTACACTACTATGTTACACGGCATAAATCATGAATTTAAAAAAAAAATTGAAAATTTGAATTTGAGCTTTTTTTCCTTTCTGTGCAGTCAACAACACAGATAACTGTGTCAATTAAAGTATTTAGGCCCAAAGAAATAAAAAGCAAAATAGTTGGCAGTCCGACTTGTGCGTAGGTGTTGATATGTTTACATGTTTTTTTTTATTCATTGTGCTGTGACTGGCTGTCTCTCACTTCCTTAAAAAGGAGGGCCAGGTTTAACATGCTTTACTTTTAATGTCTGTTGCATGTTGATGGAGCACTATGCAAGAAAAATAGATAAATTAAAGAAAATATAATGAATAGGCATTGATAAGTACTTTCTTCTAAAATTTACAGAAAGAAAACTGAGTCTTAATACATATCCAAACAAAGTCACAGTCGTGTACCTGAAGGCAGACGTCACAAATGATTTCCAATGACAAAATAGCTTCAGGAAACAGCTTATTGTAGCTTATTCAATGCTTAAGTTTGGTTAAAAGATGTTAATTTGCTTGTGTTGGCTGTGAGCACTTGATCGCTGCTGGCTTTAGGATGTTGGTGATTGTGCAATGTAGATGGTGTGTTTTTAGTTGCATGGGGCATAAGAAGGTATCTAAAAATGTTCTCGAGCTGAATTGTGATAGCTCTGTTTCCCAGTGTGAGCAATTAACTCACATGCATAGGCCGGCCTCTCTGCTGCCTCTGCACAGAGTTCAAAACACTGCACTGCTTTTTGAGCTAGCTCTTGCCATTAACTCAGAGGAACATCTAAAATAGATGCCATATCCCCTGCCCCTGGCTTTGTTTGCTGATGTGAACCAGTCAGTGGTGCTTCAGTTATGTTGACCTTTCTGCCTAGGCTGAGTCTGAATCATTTGATAATGATATTACTATCTGTCTTCTTTCATTTTAGAAGTAAACATTTTAGTCATAACTTACTTTTTCCTTTCTAAAATCCTCTTCACCACTCTAGGTTACCAAAAAACAAAATGTGGATTTGTTTTTCCCACGATTATTCCTTGCAGAGATCTCCCATTTGTTGTCCATGTCCTGTTGAGTTACACTCTTCTACTTGTTACATTATACATTCAAAGGCTTTGTAAATCTTTCTGCATAAATCATAAATATGTGGTACTTTCTTGTGTCTTACACTACTCTTTTCTAAAAAAAAAAAAAAAGTCAACCACCGCAAGTTATTTTTTTCCTGCAAATTTTTTTTTTTTCTATAATTTCATACAACTTTTCTCATGCATAATTGTATGAAAAAAACTAAACTGGTGAAAGCACAACTTCCTCTGCTTTCCTTATAGTTTGCCTTCTTTTGATCATCATTCTCAGTGTAATTTCCTCATGTTATTTTGACAAGACTAGTCCTAACAAGAAGGCAAGGCAAGTTTTTTTGTAGAGCACAATTCGTACACAAGGCAATTCAAAGTGCTTTACAGCTACATGAAATCACAAGAAGGCAAATAAAGTAATTAAAACATAAAAATGATCTTTAATTAATTAAGTTAAAAGCAAAGAGTGCAGATAAAATACTTTCAGTTGTCATATGCACAGCTAAATAGAACTGTTTTCAGCCTGGATTTAAACTTTGTCAGAGTTGAGGCCTGTCTCTCATCTTCTGGAAGACTGTTCCAGATTTTAGGAGCATAAACCTGAAACGCAGCCTCAGCTTGTTTAGTCCTGACTCTGTGCACCAGGAGGAGACCCCTCCCTGAGGGTCTCAGAGTCCCAGTTGGTTCATATGGCTCTAACATGTCAGAGATGTACTTTGGCGCTAGACCATGAAGAGACTTGTACACGAGCAGAACTGTTTTAAAGTCTATTCTCTGAGCGACAGGAAGCCAGTGCAGAGACCTGAGCACTGGACTAATATGGTTGTATTTCCTGGTTTTAGTCAGGACTCGAACAGCAGCGTTCTGGATGTACTACAGCTGTCTTACAGCCTGTTTATACAGCCTGTGAGCAGGTCGTTATAGTAGTCTAACCTGCTTTAGACAAACGCATGGATTAGTCTTTTGGACACTAAGTCTGGTTTAGACACTATTTCTTTGATTCTGGCAATGTTTTTAGATGGTAAAAAGCTGCTGATGTTATTGATTTAATGTGGCTGTTAAAGTTCAGGTCTGAGTCCAATATTACCCCTAGATTTCTAACTTGATTATTACGTTTTAGAGAGAGAGTCTCAAGGTGACTGATAACACTTTCTCTTTTTTTCTGTGGGCCACAGACAATGATTTCAGTTTTGTCTGTTTCTGTTTTGCATCCACACACTGTTCTGTGATCTACAGGCCTGTGTTCTCCTGCTGTCAGTGACACGTAGATCTGAGTGTCATCTGCATAGTTGTGGTAGGACACATTATAGCTGCGTATTAGCTGGCATAATGGAAGCATGTACAGATTGAACAATATGGGTCCCAGGATTTCAATTTCAATTTCAAAATCTTTATTTAAACCTCGAAAATCATTGAGCTTTCCCCCATTTACAATAATGTTGAGGTACAACAACAGAAAAAATATAGACAAAACAAAGATTAAGACAAAACTAGAACATTTCTGAAGAAATTTTGATGGGCGCCAATGGAGCTAATGCCCGCTGAGAGACAGAGGCTGTAGTGTTGTAGTCATATAGCAATATGACCAAGGTCTTGCTGTCAGTTGAACCCATATTGTGCCCAGTTCTGTATTGGTAGGAGATAACACAGTGGCTGGCATGAACCTGTTGTTGGGTTCACAATAATGGGAAAATAAGTGCATGCTGTCGCGTGCATTTGTCTCGTGAGGGACTGGCATGAACCTTTTATAATAGGACAGCCATCTTGGCTCTGCCCTCTTAATAATAAAATGTATAAGCGGCAGAAGGGACGACAGAAGCCAGTGGTGTAATTTTTATTCCGCTCCTATCTATGTTTTTGTTAAATGATTCCTTCACATTAATTTAATGAGGTGGCCTGTTTATATGGCTGGGCATGGGAGCTGGAATGGTGTTTCTCTGAGCTCTCTGAGTGTCTGCGCTACTTTACAAAAACTAAAGTTCTGAAGGCTATGAAAGTCATATTGGCTGAAAGAGGACATATTTTCCTACATTTTAATTGCTAAAATTATTTCTGTGGCTTCAAGATTTTGGAAACAGTGACAGGTTTAAAATGTTGTTTTTCTGAAGAATCTTTCTGTATTCTTCCACTTTGCCACACATGAACATTCCGTGTCATTGAAATGCATTGTAAACTCAGAAATCATCAAGGATTTTACTTTTAATTTTTAAACTGTGATAGTTCAAAATTGGCAGAATATTTTTAAAAGCTGCATTAGTCAGTAAGGTTTTGTGCAAAAATGGTTTAATTTGCCTAAAGTATGAGGAAGTAGTTAAACAGAAAAAAACGTACGGAATAATAATGAAATAGGAAAACAGCATTCTCACAATAAGTATGCACAATAGTAATATGTGTGCCCAGCCTTCGGCATTGGCACCCATAATTAAAACATTAGGCGACAATACTCAGTACTCCTTAAAAACAGGTGCACACTGAAGTAAGGTAGTTTGAGAGCAAAGTCTTAAAATGTCCAGGAGTAGTGAGTGTGTCAGTCATGAGATTGTTTTGAAGATGGTTCCATGCGGTTGGTGCACAAAAACGAAAAGCAGATTTTCCTAGTTCAGAGTGAACCCGCGGGACTTTAAGCTGAGCGAGTTTGGTAAGTTCCTGTGGTCCACTCCAGCATGGATGATATATATGGTGGTAAGTTTCCAGTGAGAGCTTTGTGAACAAAAAGATAAGTATTTATAAGCATGAACTTTGTTTTGCTTGCGTTGAGGACCAGTTTAAGATCAACAAGTGCATTTTGAAGAGCAGTAAAAAGAGAGCTGCAGATTCTCAACTGCAAGTTGTACAGTGTCAGCAGAGCAATACAAAACAGTGTCATCTGCATAAAGATGAGCATTACAATTTTCTAATGCAGAGGCAATATCATTGATATAAATTGTAAATAAAACATGTCCCAGAACTGAACCTTGTGGAACACCTTTTGTTACTGATGAAAATTCTGATTGGACGTTTCCGTCTTTCACACACTGAGTTCTTTCCCAAAGGTAATTCTGAAACCATCTACAGGCAGATGAATCAAACTAAATATTAGATCATTTCGGAATAAGCAGAGAATAATCAACCGTATCGTTAGCTTTTGATAAATCAATAAAAACAGAAGCACAGTGTTTCCTTTTGTCCAGAGAGGTAACAATATCATTTACAACCAACGTGATGGTTGTAAATGATATTTACAACCTAAATATCTCTGATGCAAGTGACCAGGCAGTGATCGCTTATATCAAGGGAAAAACACCACTGGCAATAATTGTATTACTTATATTGGTTAGACTAAGGTCTATTAATGTGGACCTGTTATGATTTTTTTGGATTGGGCCTGGTAGGATCAATAATCAGTTGCAAGATATTTACATTTCTGCATCATTCCTTCAGGTGTTCAGAAGCATTTGTTAACCAGTCAAAATTAAAATCACCTTGTATAATCATTTCTGAATGAGCATATTGAGAGAGTAGAGTAGATCCTCCAGTTAAAATGGTCTTTGACATACTTAGCGACACTCCCACTTCTTCTATACCTGTCTATTCTATGTATGTTTTGTAAGCTAGGTTTCTGTGACAACTAAAATATCAGGATCTGCCTGTGAGACCAACATTTTTCGATGGTCTAATTTTTCTTGCTGACACAAACTTCTTATGTTCAGATGTATAAATCCCAAACCTTTTCTGGATTTAAAGGTGAGAAGATTATCAAGGTAGAGCGAGGTGGATTCAGAGTTATGTGGTGACAAGACAGTAGGGTGAGGGGGAATTGCTTATAGGTTAAGTGCAACAACAGAACTTCGCCGATTTTTTTTATTTTTTATATGTAATTGATGTAATCCTGATTGACAAGAACATAAGAGGGAAATAAAAAGCTTTGACTGTTTTTGTGCTGATACAGTTTTAAGATTCAATCCCTTGCCATAGCCATAGAGAATTCTATCATTTAGAGCAGTGTGATACGTCAGCAACTCTGATACACAGTGGAACATCAGCTGGAACTGAGATAATTAAATACTCTACAGAGGGATTTGGAAAGTAAATTGTTTATCATTTATGAGGGAAAGGTGTGTATGTTTAGCAACACATTTTTCTTCTCAATTAACAACTTTAAAGATTAATCACTCGTATTTTTTTCTGGTGTTCGTACCTTCGTATCTTTACCGACCATATTTTCAGCGAATGTTCCTGTCTGGCACTGACATCTGACCAAAAGATGAAACTTTTCACACCTAATGGGAAAACAATTAAGCTCTTTGAGCTAAGTCCCAAGCTAATTGTTTTTAATAGTAAAAGGTAAGGGTGTATCCAAACAACTGCATGTTAAAGCAATGATTCTCAAATTCAATGGAAAACTAACTACATTTCTCAATCCACTCACTCTGTCTCGCTCTCTTCCACGCATACATTTTAGCCTTCCCAGAAGTATCTAGAAAGCAAGTGATAATGTGTCTGACCTCAGCATATGGATGATTTTGAGAAACTTCACATACCCACGCACGCACGGCTTTATTTTCATCTGTCTTTGTTACATGCAAACTCACCCACCATGCCTTGGCTGTCCTTTATCATGTCATACGGCTTCTACTAAATGTGATTATGATGCTTACAAAGGCAGATTAATTTGATATATGCGTGTGTGTGTGTGTGTGTGTGTGTGTGTGAGTGGGTGGGTGGGGGGGTTTGGTGCGTGTGTGAGTGTGAGTGGGTGGGCGGTTCAGTGTGTGTGTGTGTGTGTGCAGGGAGGCCTGGTGAGTGGGAGGGCCAGTCTGTTTGTCAGTCAGAGCACAGTATTAAGATTCTTTTACTGATAGCTCTACTATGATAGACAAAACAGCAACACAATGTGACACTTACTGCATTTAGCCAAAGTTTCTTTAGAGTTTAAAGTTTCTTTACTCTATGGGGAAAAAAATATATATATATATATATCTGAGATAGACAGCAATGAGGGGGTGGGGTGGGGGGGGGGGGGGGGGGGGGTATTTCATCCAGCAGGCAGTTTACAAAGATAGGGCTTAATTATAAGCTGTAGTTATTGCAGTGGTTTTCTTGGGTATTGGAACTCTTTGTAGACACTCGAGATTACTGTAACGATATTTATATATAGTAGTTATAGTAGGAGGATGCACTGGGACAAAATCTGCCAAATAAATGTTTTTAGTCCCATCGTGGATTTGCTCTCAAGTTGAATTTATCATTCAAATTATTATCAATGCAACACATTGTCTGGTCCATCACTCTCAGCCCATTTAAAATTTGGATTACAAAAAGTTAGATCTAAAAAGATTAGATAAAAAATTACTTTCACAACTGTGTCCTTTAGGAAATAATTTTTAATTATGGATTCGTGGAAATGAAAAACTCCAAAACATCATGCCCAGCTGGTGTTTCTAATCTGTTATGCCTCCGTCACACAGAATGTGCTTTTCTGTTGGTTGTTTTTTTGTGAAGTGACACAAAGCCAGTCAGGTTTTGTTTAGTCAGCGCTTTTCTAAACTGTAACGATGTGAATTGCAGAGGAATATTATGTAAGATAGAGGTCTTAAGTTGTAAGTATAGATGAGCAATTACAAGCTGAAATCATTTTTACGTGGTTTGTAATTAAACACAATGACAATACTCAATCAGACATATTGACAAACAAATCCTGTCATGGCCAGATATTCTTAGTCCATTTTAATAAAACCCCTTATTCTTCAATCTGTACAGGCTCTTTTGGGGTGTTGGCTGGAAAGTAATAAAAAGCTAGTACCTAAGTGAGGCAGTGAATCTCTTAAAGGTTCAAAAAGACAAATGAATCATTTGTCTCATCTGAAACCAATTACCAAGTACAATACAAAAAGTTCTTGCAGTTATTTCCTATTCCCTGTTTTCATGGCTTCATAATAGATGTTATTATTAATTGAAAATGTAATTTGTCATAAAGTATTCATTGCACACCATCAAGAGTGTTTTTCAGATGGGATTGGGAAAAAGTGAATTTTTTTGTCATCTTGAGTGACAAAGTCCTCCACCATCACTGTAAGAATAGATGTAAAATATTATATGTTTATTCAAATGTATGTGTGTGTGTGTGTGTTTAAGAGAGAAAGAGAATGAGAGAGATAGGGAGGGAGATCAGTGTGATGAACAGATAGAGGCTTTTAACTAATCATAGGAGAAAGGAGAGAACCAAGAAGAGAGAAGAAAAATAGAAAGAAGACCAAAAGCTTATGTAAAAGGAGGGTGAAATATTTCTTATAAATGAGTCATCAATTTACCTCTTCTTGTCAATGTCTCCTTCTATTAGACCCGTCTTTCTGTAACCCTCATAACTAACACCACCACCCTCTGTTAAGTCTTATCTCCCTCACCTTGCACACTCAAGGTATTCCTAATCCGCTTATAGTTGTTCTTCATTCTTCTACAATGTAACTTAATATGGGCTGTGCCCTTCTTTTTATGTGTGTAGTAGATAGAAAATAACTGTAAGTGCCACCTGTCATGGTGACGCTCCCACAAACAAACGTGTGGATGAAAAAAAACAAGGCCAACAGTTCAAAACACTGTGCTTCATTTGTGAGAAAAAGAAGATTAAGAATGGGAGGTAATTACATGAAGTTAAGATACACACAATACCAAAGGCTACACAGAGGAACCTTGTAAAGACACGAGGGCAAGATGTTTGTTTGGTAACAGCAGCTCATTCAGAAAGTCAGGACAAGAATATATGTATGTGGCTATTGGAAAACCGAGGAAATAACACTATTTGCACACCAAAAATGCATGTTTGAATGGGCTTTTTAAATGTTTGTACACCCACTAAAAGAAGGAAACTAAATCCTTTCTTATTACCTGTAGCCCGCAGGGAACAGACATGTCACTATGACAACAGATGTCACAGATGTTTTTGCACTATGTCCTATTGGCTGAATTTCTGATAATCAGAGCTTTCTGGGATAATAAGGCTAGTTTACCACTTTTAATTGGACCATAATAAAATCAAATACAATAAAATCAAATAAAAGCTTTTTTGTCTGTTTTTTTTTTCTGTCAGTTTTAGTAGATAAATGAGACGTTACTTACACTTGGGAATGTTAAATCACAGACTGCTCATATCACTGCAGAGACCTGGCTCCATCCCAACCAATGGTCCCAGCAGACAATGGCCCCAGCAGACAGAGCACAGGATGAGGCACGCGGTCAGGTCTCTGTGTTAGCATGGTGCGCAGTGTGGTTGGTCTGGCGGTGTTTGCCTAATCAGATTTTTGATAAACAAACGTGTTCTTCTAGCCATGAAATTTAACAGTGTGTGTTGTTCCTGTTTACATTGAGAAGCAAATACATAAAATAAATATACCACAAAAATCATATATGGTTATAAGAGTAACACGTGACATGTTATGTCATGTAAAACATAACAGCTGTAGAAGTTAGGTAAACAGCTTCACAATACATTTAAGTTCAGAAGTGGCACAATCGCTGCAGATTATTCTCTTTTTTTTTATTTGAGTAAGAACATTTTCAGGAGGGTGATTTACTGTAGAACCTACAGTAAATATTTTACATGTACAAAGCAAACAAAGTATGAAGAAGTTATGCTATGAAGGTATTGAAAACATAGATACACAGATAATTAGAAGAATTAGTAGAATTATTGGCCGCATCTGCCTGTATGTACAAACACCTCATGAGCACACTTTGGAGAGGAGTACAGAGCCTCTGAGAGAGCTCAGCAACGTCATGCAAAATGATCATGTGCTCTTGGGTGTGGTGTTCCCATCTACACCGTTTGGAGCTGGAGCCAATAACTACTGCCAACTACTGTAAGGTCATTTGACGCGGTACTGACTTCGATTCCACTGCAATCAGAACACAGATGTTAGCTGGTGTTAGTGGTTCACTGCCCAGTGTAAAAAGAGCTTATGTTGTATGAAAGGGACATTAAGAGTTTTTGGACTTTTTCCACAGTACCGGAGAGAGTTCTGCTTTTGTCATGTTGAAGCTTTGCGTTATTTGACAAGGTTTAGTGTGTGTGTCTAATCAATACATCCTTGTGTAAATCTAAAACAGTAATAATCTGTGTGCATTTTCTCCATACTGATATTGTTATTATGTTTTTGTGTCGCAGTATGTTGTGTTTAAATGACAAATGGGTTAAGCAGCTGATCATCATCCTTTATCCTAAATATCCTAGGTCCATCCACACATGATTTTAATAATCAACGTTATTTGGAATGCGCTCCACAAATACTGACAAAAGTTTTTTTCACAAACACGTTTTCATGCTACTCTCTTGCTCATGAAAAAAAAACAACAGCGGTGGAATGGGCACGATTATAATTGTCATTTTGTGCTCAAACACACAGACACCACTATGAAACACAGTCACGGTAAGTTATCTCACCATCGACATAGATCCACACATACTGAATGACGGATTAAGAAAAGGGGAAAGTTCCACTTACTCTTCCTATGGGGTTAGAATTCTTATTGCCAGTTGGCCTGTTTAAGCCAGTTGCTCTCTCTTTTTCTGTCCTTTTCTTTCTCTCTCTCTTGTTTCTTTTTAATGCATCTCTTTTTCTCCATCGCTCACTTGCCATTTCTCTCTTTCTCTCTCTGTCACTCTCTCTCTATTTCTCTGAGGTTGTGAACTTGCCCAGTAGGGTTCCATACAACGAAATGCAAAAGCTTAGGAGCCAATAGCACACGTACTTTTTCACAAATACACACAAGGGGCGTTAAACAACAGGAACATTTAATCTTGCACTGAGACACACATACCTCCTACTCTCTCTATCGATCACACACACACACACACACACACACACACACACACACACCTGATTTATATTGACCATGGAGAGTGACACAATGTATTCCGTAGCACCTAACCCATACCCTAACCCTAAAACCAAGTCTTGACCCTCAAAAATCACTTTGTACCCGTGGAGACAAAATTGTCCCTACATTCACAGGAAGTCTCTATAAATTGGTATCAGTCAGTGTTTTTGTCCCCATATTGCATGAAAAACAAGTACACAAATACACTCTCATACTAAAGGCTCATAGGGTCTGTTGTGTGTATTGATGGGGAGCACCAGCTAAAACACTTATGTTTTACACTCACAAAAATAGGGATGCAAATAAAGAAAGAAAGACAAACTGTGCCGTCTGTCCAAATCTTTTCCAGCATTCTTCTTCATCATGCACTTGGGATCTGCAGTGTGATTTATTGGCAAATACGGGACACTTTTTTTCTGACGAGGATTTGAATGTCATCTGAAATTAAACATTCCTAACTTTGATATACAAACATGAACAATCAAGCAACTCAATGTTAAGGAATATTAGCTACAACACTCATATTCTAACCCAAGCCTAGTGTGCAGATGAGACCAGAGGCAGCATTAGCTTGACAGCGTCCAGAGATGTTAATTCATGCTGCAAACTTTATCAACATATGGCATTGTTGCTCATCTTTGCTTGTTCATGTTGAACAGAGGCCATAGTCCCCTTTTGGTGATAACTGTATTGGTGTCAAGAGTGGTGTTTTCTGTCATGACGGCTCTCCCTGACACTCAAAAAACCTTGACTAGCATTGGTGACAGCCTCTGCTATAACTTGGATATTCTACAACTTTGGCTGCTTTTCTTCTTTCGTGCCATTCCTTGAAAAAGTTACAGGTGCAGCGAAGACGCTAAAGTTCTGCTTAGAAAGGGAAGTGTGAGAAGGGCTCCATCTGGTGATGTGTCGGCAAATCTAATCCTTAGTATTCATAATTTCTTGCACCTGGTATTAATCTTTATTAATTAATAGATTTCTGTAATACTTAAAGCAATCAATGAAAAGGTGATCATTAACATCATATAATACCTGCAATATGTTTGTCACTAGAGACATGATATGTAGTCTTTTAACATTTTTTAACTCAACATTAAAAATATTATTTTCTTCTTTTTCCTTGTTTTTATGAATAACGTTGTTATTATGATTATTATTTTTTCATCTACAACAATATCTAACATATCACATATCTTTACACCTCTTCTACACTTTATATAGTAGTAATAATAATAATATTAATAATAATAATAATAATAATGATAATAATAATAATTATTATAATTATAATAATAATAATATAGTATTATTAGACATACTCTACAGAGAAATACAATTTTTAACCAATTAAATAAAGATCAACGAAAAAAAAAGAATGACAGACATGATTTCGGAAGAGTTTTACTACACATTAAACATGTTTTAAAATTTGAACTTAGGCGTGATGATATGACAATATAATGAAAACATCTACAGTAATTAAATTAATGTAATTTTTGGCAAATTGAATGAGCCAAAAAAAGTCATGTTAAAAGTGAGAAATATACTGAGATCAATGCTTCAGTGATAGACCCCCATAGGCTCGCAATAATAGATTTTTTAAATGATCTTTTCAGTTAAATATAACTTAATAATTATAATATACTGTATATCTCAAGGTGCGTCTTTAGGAAAGGAGCGTGGGTGTTTGCCCGTGCGTGTGTGTGTGTTTCTGCTGCATGAGTTAAGCGCAGATTTGACTCCTTTAAGTCGCCTGCTGCTGGTTTATACAGCTGCTGTAAACCGACTGCACGCAAACACATGCGCATATGACTGCGGTGTGTGCAGAAGTACTCTGCTTGGGTAAGGAGCCCGGGTTAAGAGGTCCGGTGTAGGCGGCTGTGAGGTGTAGTTGCTATGCCATACAGTACGTGGGCATGAAATTGGGGAGATCAGAGCACAAGAATGCAGTGAGAGGGAGTGCCTCCAGCCCCGGCCCTCCTCCACCTCTCCTCTTTCAACACAGCTACACCTTCAGTCTCCAAATACTGAACGCAGAAATCCAACCTTCTTTCTATCCCCCTCTCCTCACTATTTTCTCTCAGTCAGTCAGCCAATCCCATCCTGCCATTCACCCACTCTTGTCCTCGTGGCTCCGCCCGCCTCCCTCCTCGCTCACCCTGCAAGAGAACTGCAAACTATAGATGTAGAGAGCGACGAAGAGGAGGCACACACACACACCAGCGCGCGCTCGCACAGCAGAGGTGGCAGAATCAGGCGAAAGACGGGGCACACACACTCACGAACACACGCCGAGGGAGGCAGTGGCCGAGAAGCAAGAGAAAGAAATAAGAATAGCAAGAGAATTCTGCGATTTTTTTCTTTGGATCGTTAGAGAATAGAAAAAAAGACGGTAACAGAAGAGGGAAAGCAGAGGCGCGCACTGGTTTTCTCCAGCCCTTAAATGGTTCGGATAGGGTGTATAAGAAGAAGAAGTCAGACAACAAGACGAAGGTAGTCTTACAGACTGCGAACAAGAGAGGGGAGAGCAAAACCCCAGCGGGATTAGTGCTTTTTATTTCTTTTCCACAAGAAGAGAGACGAAAAAGCGAGGGAAGACAGACACGGAGGTGTCCAAAGGTTTTTTCTCAGCGGCGCGGAGTGTTCATGCGAGCCTGGAAGGATCCGATGCGTTTTGGGAAGCATTAACCCCTTAAGCCGGCCGAAACTGGAGTACTTAAACAGACAAGGTATACCGCTGAATTCCAATTTTATTCTCTCCTCCAGCTCCTCTGTGCGTGTGCGTGTGTGCGCGCGCGCAGGACTGGTATGAATCAGTGTGTGCATGCTTTTGGAAATCGCTTGGTCTCTAGTCGGTTGTCTGTCACAGGCCTACTCTAAATTTACTGACTGAATGTAAAGTCGCGGACCAAAAAGCTGCAGATGTGTGTTTGGTGTGTGTTGCAGCACTGGCAGATTGGGGGGCTTCCAGTTCCATGGGCTGAAAAAGTGGTGAAACGAGCAACAGACCTAGGATGGGAGAGGCTTTTCTCATCAGAGCATAGCGTTTGTTCCTTTTTATTTCAAATATTTTCATTATCTCTTTTTGGCCTTTAACGTCTTTTGGACAGTGTTCCACCAACCCTGCCTTTGTGCTCCCTGTTTTAGCTCATCTTTTCACTCTTTTTCCAATCCAGTCCAAACAAAATATATCAGCCCAGGAAGTCATCTCATTATGGTCTGAAATATCATCTTAGATAGGTTAGCCATATACTGAGAAACATTTTCGACAAACTAAAAGCCATTAAGGATAATTCAGCCCTGTTAGTGTCTCCATGTAAACTCCTCATTTTCTTAAGAAGAAAAGAAAGTTCCACGCTGTAGCTCACCTCATGTAGCTGATATGATATGCCAGTGGTTCTATTGTCACAGTTCTCAGGGAGTTGGTCAAGGAAAGGGGAATTCTATCCATTTAGAATGCCGGTATGTATGAATGATAGGATGTTAGACAGCTCACACTGGTTTAAGATGTTGATGATGGATTAGATTTCCACCAGCCAGTTCCATGTCAGCCTTTAAAAGTCCATGCAGTAGTGAGAAGTGATCCTGGTTAATAACACTGGCCAACAAGTAGAAAAATACTGAATTCAGTTGTACTGTCATAAGTTTGCATTTTTTGTTCAACTTAACAACTTTATTAAGATGTGTAGCTATTAAGCAGCACAGGCATGTCTATAAAACTGATTAGTCTTCAGATCCCACCCTTTCTTTTCAGTTTCCATCGCCACACAGTGGGAGAAATCCTCAGCCTCCTCTTTGTATGTTGATCAGGGTGGCAGCGAAACAAAATTCTGTCTTTAGTTCGGTGTTTTCTCCCTTTTGTCCTTTTCTTTTTCCTTCTCACTGAAACAGATGGATCGTAGTTTGTTGCTTAGTCATCAGATTTAGCTTGTGAAACAGAGTTCACGCTGTGCTTCAGTCTTCTCATTTAGGCATTTTTAAAGAAAGCTTGAATCATATATCGTATACAACAGTGAAAAAAGCAGAATAAAAAATGCCGGGCTGCACGGGGGTCAGCACCGCCCCTCACAGCAGAGCTTCCTGGTTCTAATCCTGGCCGCTTCTCTCTGTGTGGAGTCTGCGTGGCTTCTCTCCGGGTTCTCCGGCTTCCTCCACCGTCCAGAAACATGCATGTTAGGTTAGCTGGTAGAAGTGTGTGTGAACGTGGATGTCCTGCGTCTCTGTGGCCCTGCGATGGACTGGCGACCTGTCCTAGGTGTACCCGCCTCTCACCTGGTGGTGCTGGGATAGGCTCCAGCCCCCCCTGAGTTGGATTAAGCGGGTATAGGAAATGGATGGATGTGTTAATGCATATATTTGGATGTGGACTTTATGCAAGTGTTTATAAATTCCCTTTTATTAGGACTTTATTAGGAACACCTGTGCAATCTGTCCCACAGAGCGAATATCATACAGCACATATCAGTGTCATGGGAGCTGCTTTTCTGAAGCATTTACAGTTTCTGTTGTGTTCATACCTTTTTGTTTTTATTTAGTTTAAATGGAAAAATAAGAATACACTGTTAAAGTAAGTGTACACATATGCACAACTTATTTTAAGGTGAGAGGTAAGCAAAAGTCTACTTTCCAAGCATGATTAAAGCTTCTGACCAGGGTTCTTTGAATGACGATGAATTTAAAAGTCACATTGCAAAAACAAGAGCTGCCTTTTTGTCTCAGTGGCAGCAGTAGTAGAAGTTGGATGATTAAAAGAAACACAATGCCTCTGCTCTTAGTGTTTTGTGTTTTGCAAAGCACATTGGTGTGTGTGTGTGTGTGTGTGTGTGTGTGAAGGTAAGGGTGGCTCCTGCCCGACACAGAAAGAGAAGATAGGCTTTTGCTTTTTACCTAATCATTTCCAGACACAGAGATTTGCATTCCATTGCCTTCTCACTCTCTCATTCAGTGTGTGTGCACGTGTGTGTATGGGTGTCTCTCTCCTTCTCTTCTCCCTTTCTCTCCTCTTACTCCCCCCACACAGTTACCTTTTCAATTTGAGACACTGTTGTAGACGTGTGTGTGTAACATGCCGAAAGAGGAAGGACACGATGGAATTAAAGAATGAAACTTTTACAGTGAGAGAAAACATACTGTGGATGGATAAGAGTGAAAAAACAAAGAAGACTGAAACAGTAGGAGAGAGAACGACATGTGCAAGTGATTAAGATTCCAACAGGCTTGTTGGGAATGATAAAAAAATCAGTGACTTTAAAGTGATATATTTTTCATGGAGAATTCCTAAAGCGTTCTGTTTAAATGAGCAAACAGCTGCTTTGGTTTCATTTTTTCACTTGTGCTTCATCCGGTGGTTTTATGAAGAGTTTCTGACATCACCCTCAGATATTTACATCTGATGCGCTTTATGCCGTTCAGTTTGTTTAAATGTTTCTGAAAGCAAGGGCAGATGAACGCACAAGAGGGTATCTTCCACAATCTGAATGATTAACACGGTGCAGCGTGACTCGATGAGATTATGTGTGTGGCTTTGGAAAACAGGAACTCCTCAAATTTTGTCAGAAGCATGTGTGCTTTTAACTGATTACATAGTATTTTAATAGGTGCATTTAACGTATTTGACTGTGTGAATTTGGATTTTTTTCGTTTTGCCTGGAATGTTTTAATAGATTAGAGGGACTGCCAGATTCAGACCAACCACTGTGCAAGACAATGTAGTCAGTGAAGCAGCACAGACAGCTGCTTCGTTCCACTGGCGGTAACATTAATAGAGAAGAAAAAGAAAATGTGTAATTTAGAAATATTTATTTTTCATTTTTAACTGTGTTATTATGGAGAATCCCACTTGCTGTGGTTGTTTTACGACATTTTGCAGCCTCATTTGTGCATATAGAAACCGTTGTGGAGTTATAATATTTAAATATCTATGATAAGTCATAATTATTTCTGTCACTTATTTACAGAAAATGTTTAACTGTTCTTAATAAGAAGCTTTGACGACATCAGTGCATCCTGTTACTCTGTGAAAATATTGAAGCTTTATTTGAATGGAGATTAATCTTTGAAACCCCCCCCCCCCCTTATTTTCCACGCGCTCCACTTATAGTGTGCATCATAGACGTGAGCGGTAGTTAACGCTGACCTTGATATTGGCTGTTGTGCTTACATGTGTTTTTTACACAGCGATGTCATGTGTGATTAAATCAAACTTGGCACAGAAGCTAATCCTTTTTTCACAGCATCAAAGCTGAACGAAGTGAACAGAAAAGTGTGGAGATACTCGGCTCAGTTTTTTTGTTCTATTAGTATTATTGATAAAAACTGTTTAATCAGCCTTTGACTGTGCTGTCTTATCATCTTATTTTAAAATAATGTTTGAATTTATCAGAATGGTTTTAGATTTAGAAGCTGTTGGGACAGCCCTGTCAGCACATTTTACACGGTGCTTGCAGTTATTTAGGTTTGGTATGTCAGCAGCATTGTATTACATCTGTACTGTGGTGTCCTTTTCTCATTAAAGTGTGAAAGGTTTCCTACATGTTGTTCTCAGAAGAATAACATTTGAAATAGTGACAGCGTGTTTGTGTCTCAGCCGGTGGCTGCGATCTTGTGTCAGTGTCTCAGATTAGGTTTTTTTCTCTGCTGGCTTTATCAGATTATAATAGATGTATTTGCAGATTAAGGGGACAGTGTGTGTGAGGAACTGACCACTGGGGCAGACAATGTGACCAGCCAACCATTATATGACCTGCCGGATCCCAGCTCCGCTGCCATTGGAGTAATACTCACACACACACAGACATTCATCTTGTGGCACGGATATGTACACTTTCACATGAGCAGCCATGCATGTGCTGCTGGAACACACACATTGCATTGCCTCTGCAGTTTTCAGCCTCTTGTCCAGGTCTGAGAAACACTACCTGTGTTATAAATACACGATGTTTGTGTTTGATGGTGTGAAGATGCTGCACACCATGAAAGATTCAGCTTGCTTTTAAAGAACTTGACTATTCTCAATTTCTCATTCCTGCTTTTTTTTGTCTTCTTATACACACACACACACTCTCATTTTTATGTCTCTCTGTTGCTCTGTCTCTCCACAAATAGAGCATGATCTCCTAGCAACAAGGCCTTTGAGAGATGTGTGCGATAAATTGAGTGTCTGCAATATAGGGGTCTCTAGGTGTGTGTGTATCTTTGTGTTACGCTTTCAAAGCCAAAAAGATGATGAAAGTCATCAGAGCAAGGACATCATTTTGAAACAAAAGTTAAACTGTGAGTGTAAGACAGTGCTGTGCCCTCGCGAGGAATTTGTTTTGCTTGTGTCTGTGGTCATTTTCCTTTGGCTTGCATCACACTTCATAAAAACAAGAATAAATGTTTGATTTATCCCAGAATGTGCAGTGAAATGCTACATTACATTGTTGTGTACAGGGCGGACAGCAGATGAGAGGCACAGGCAGAGCTGGGTGTGTATCCTGGTGAGAGATCTACGTAGGAGAGCAGCGTAGTTCAGCTATGGAGACTAACTTTGACCTTTTCTGTAGATCTTGTTGATGTGAGACTGTGGCACTATTCCTTTCGTTCATTAGAAGGATAGAAAAGAAAACATCAGTTCATCAGTGAAAACGAGTTTGTAAGAGGTCAGTGTCCACAGTAATGAATTATACTCATTATATACTGAAACAACTTCATCAGATGTCAGGAACAGAAATAAGAAACACAGCCTTTGAACACTACTTTTCAGGGGTCATTGAATGTGATTTTTAAAACTAATTTGACTAAATAGAAAACTAAGGAGTTGGAGTGAAATGTGTTTTCACTCTCGTAGACTACTTCGTGTGCAGGCCAACATGCCTTCACCATGACGTGCCACACCTATAGTAAATGTCTTTTATGTTGCTTCATGCTAAAAACACGATGTGCTACATGTCCTATTAAATGATTATTGTTTCTTTTCCAGACTTGTGGGTGTGATTTGATTAACTCACATGATTAACATCTTATGCATGAAAACTGATTCAGAAATAGTCATGAGTTTAGAGAACGAGTAATGAAGATGCGTTTGTGAAACACGGTGAAGCCAACTGTGGCCCTTTTATCACAATGTGTGCTGCATTAACTGGCTCCTGCGCTGCCCTCCTTCTCTCACTCCCACTGATGGGACCACAACACCCTGGTGCTCACGTTTGTTCTCATCGAGGCTGCTCAAAACTCACCTTTACCATCTGTCTTGTCTCACATGGAGGCTGTGAAACTGACAGCAACAACTCACGGACAAGTAAGAGACGAGATTGATTGATTTCACCAAGACAGCTGGCAGCTCACTACGTTCAGACTGCGGGCCTTAATGTTCAGTTCCGATCCATTTTTTTGGCCGGTTCACATTATCTTTTTAATGTGGCCAACATCAGATTTCAGTGTGAACTTTACTGAACCGACCCACTTGCGCAAAAAAACAATAAAGACGCCATGACGTGCATATGCAAAAACAAAGGCGTCACTGGGGACTGGAATCCCCCCCAAGTGCTTATTAAGTCCGGCACCTCGCTGGTCTTCCACTGGCTAACATCTGTGCTCTCGTCCATCATGTTTAGAGAAGACAGATGCCGACGTGGTGACTTCCGCCTTCGCAGGATTGGGATGAACATCGATTGAGAGTGACACAGAGGTTGCATGAATTGGGATTTGACCGCACAGACACATCCCGTTCATGACCACATACACTGAAGAGGCTTCAATTAAATCGGAATTAAAAATTTCAAATTACAAATGAGTTGTGGCATGAAAAATTGAACAATAAACTAGTTTAATCACCTCAGCAGGTCGTGATGATCAGATACTGTGGTCCATCACAGCCCCCAGTAAAGCCACCCCCTGACAGTGTATCCGACTTAAATGAAGCAAACTCTCCTGGCATTTCTGTGTTTTAGATACTACAATAATCATGACTTTTAATTTTACACAACGTGTCTCAGAAATGAGTTGTGTCTTTGTTTCACATCCATCTAGAACAACATTATGCTAGAACAGGGAGTTTCCTGGAAGTTTCAGATGGGTTCACAGGAGAAAAGAGAGGGGGAGCTGGCTGAATGATCAGGTGCTTCCTGACTAAGTGTTTCTTATCAGAGACGAAGTCCAGATGGTTTGTAAACGCACCTTATCCTCACAGTTTCTCCCTGATCATCTTCCTTATTTTACTTTTCTTTGTATTTCCTCAATTTTCACAGTCTTTAATGCATTTTTTCTTTTGATGGTAGTTCACTTGCACAGAGAATTCCAATAAAAACTGGCCTCCTCAATGTAAACTGTGTATCACCTTACATAAAAGCTGACCGTGTCTATGATAGTACAGTTTAGTATAGCTTCTTATCTAAAGAACTGTACTCTGTGGCAGCATTACATCAAACGTCACTGTTGTAGCCGGAACAAGACACCCCAGAACAAAATGCAGCCGAAGAACAAGAAAAAAAGCACTGACAAGAAATGAAAAGAAGTATTCATACACAACAATCCATACATTCAAGTTTGTGCAATAATAAATATCCCAGAAATGTGAAAGAATTGTAAAAGGTAAAAATCAGGAAAAAAGTATCCCAGCTCTGAAAATGTATTGAATACAAAGTTTCACCCTCACACACTGGTCCCTTGTAGCACTAGGCTCTATTCAGGTCTTATCCAAAGTCTCCAGAGAATGAAGACAGACGTGACGGGAAAATGAACCATGAGCAGGTGGGGGTGTGTGTGTGTGCGTGTGTGTGTGGAGGGGGGGATGTAGATGCACGTGTGTGACAGCTCATTTGTACTGTTTTTGGACAGCAACCGTATGTTAAATCTGCTCCATCGTGTCCTGAAGGGAGAGCAACTTAGAATGATTCTAATAATTTGTAAGTCCAGTTCAGTCAATTTTGAATGAATAGTTCCAAACAGTCAGCATGTTCACAGCACACCTAGAAACAGTCCAACTGAACTGTTAACGTGCATATAAACATGTTCGTTCTAACAAAAGGACGGGTCTTAAAACCCCACAATCACACCGAAATCATATATGTGGGGATTGAATCACTGCATGTATAAGCTCAAGCTGGCTCGGACAGGCCCAGACACACTGCACATGCTCCACAGTGTGGCGTAAGCATATATCAGTACACAAATTTCCACAAAAGCAGCTCATTAACTTATTTTCTGTTACTTTTGCCAGATGCAACTGTAATAAAATATTGATTATATAACTGCAGTGTCATCTTACAAAATCCCCATTTCAGTAACTGAAAGTCTACTTGCTATGAAAATTATCATTGCATGTGTGACGGCCTTTCCACAGAGAAAGTTCCCGCACGCAGTCCTGAGCGTCGTGGGGTCAGACACACTTACATGCGTACTGGGACAAGGACGTTAAATGTTAGTTCAGTTAAACGGCTCAGTTGATCTGTCACTATTGGTTGACTCAACTGTGCCTGTAACTGGGCTGAGTGAGAGGGTTCTATCAAGCGACTATACACTTTAAATTACTATCAGCTGCAAAGGGAAGTGTTGATTTTATCTGCTATAGAGAGAAAGAATTAAAAAGTGTTGATGATTTTTAACCAATCATCATGTATACTTATATGTAAAAAGAAACGAGCTGTATGTTCTGAGAGAAATCACAAAATGTAATGCTCTGGGGCTGCAGTGAATTTGTGAAAACAGGTGAAAAGGCTCAGAGAGTGATAACCTCAGATATTAGTCTTCTGAAGACAGTGATAGAGCCACTGTGTTCAAAGGGCTACAGGAACACACACACACAGTACCCATGTTTATGGAATGGGTACCCTCTCCTACCCTCCTTTCTTCTTCTTTACAACCCCTCCTCCAGCTCTTTAATTCCTTTAGTTGGTTGTGTCGAGTGAGCGAAGGTTGCAACCAGGCTATGGGGTCAATTTACCGGAAGTGTGTGTGTCCATCTGTGTGTGTATGAACTGTTTTGACATACTGGCTTTTATAAATGCGGTGTTATGTTTCTTTCATCTCATAACAAATTGTCATGGTGATAGATGAATACACAAACACAGCACTCACACAACACACTGAACTACATCTACTTGTTGCTGTCTGCTGATTTGAGTGAGTTCAAACATGATGACAGATTGCAATCCAAAACAGATTTGCCTTTTGTGACTTAACTTGTCTTTATCGTTGATGCTTGATCAGCATGCTGTCACACACACTATTGGAATACATTTGTAAATACTTATGTGTATTATTGCTTTATGTGAAAAAGAGTGTATCCCTGAATGCTTGCATTTCTGTTCGTCTTCATATTCCTGATCTAATTTTACAATTAAATCCCCCTCTCCTTTCACTTTTTTCACTTGGTCCCACATGTCTTAACAAGAGGCTACTCTAAAAGTCAGTAGATTTGCAGAGGCGTGTGAATAAAGTCTGCAACAGTAAGAAGAGGTTCAAATCATCTTTGCTGCTCACTGAGCTAGCTCTTAGCTCTGAAAGGAGTGTGGGGTCATGACTGAGCTGTGATTGCTCAACTTTACAACAGAAATGTATTATATAATACAAAATTTTAAATATACATTGTTTTATTTTAGACCTTTAAAATTAGACCTCCTAAATTAGGAAGCTTATATGTTGCCCAGCCCTGCTACATAGCAGCTAACTGCTAAGTTAGCATGTAGCAGTATAATAGCATTCTTAGCAGAGAACGGACTCCCTTTATTATCACAATGATCCCAACAACATTTTTGTTTTGTTTTAATAGGTATTGATCATAGCTCTAACATGTAATGTGTGGCACATTGCCATTTAATCGTGTCACTGCAGCTGCACACTTTATCACAGATTAATAACAGTTGGTATTTTATGTGCTCCAAACAAGAGCCACAAATTGGTGATTATCCACATAAGAGGAAGATGTGCACAGAAAATATCTTACTCTTTTCAGTGTTTTAGAGTATGTCTGTATTTAACAAGCATGCTGCTACTGCACACTTTCCTTTTTCTATTGGTTCTGTGCTGGGAAATATGTTGGCAAATATGTTAGCCTACCAGTTGACATGCAGAATGTCTTAAACTTGTTCTAACTAACAAGCTGGAATTCAATTGATTATGTATTATTACAAACAGTTTGCCTTGAAAGTATTAAGTACTCTCTTAAGTCCTGTATAGAAAAAAGATGCATTAAGATGCATTGTTAATTGTTTTATAGCTACTTCGCAGCCATCTGAATGGTAATGGAACTGCTAATCCTCAACATATCCAACATTAAATGTCTTTACTTCAGTTCCCAGTAGTTGGCCATTATTTCAGCTTGGACTTTTGGATTACTAAATATAGGGACATGCTTAATATGATGCAACTTCTCGCGCAGTAGGCGTTTACAGCCCTAGCAAAAAGAATATTCTCATATATCAGGTCATGCACACAAATGCCTTACCTATAAATGTTTTTGATCAGACCTTTTTATTTTGTCACTCTTTTAAACAATGGAATAGTACTCTCTGAAGGAATATTCATTAAATGACAATCCATGGAGAACAAACCTTTATTTAAGCCTCGAAAAATCATTGCGGTTTCCCTCATTTACAATGATGTCGAGGTACAACAACAGAAAAAAAAACAGACAAGACAAAGATTAAGGCAAAATTAAAACATTAGGAGTCAATATTCAGTACTCCTTAAAAACAGTTGCACACTGAAGTAAGATGGTTTGAGAGCAAAGTCGTAAAATGTCCAGGAGTAGTGAGAGTGTCAGTCATGAGATTGTTTTGAAGATGGTTCCATGCAGTTGGTGCACAAAAACGAAAAGCAGATTTTCCTAGTTCAGAGTGGACTCGTGGGACTTTAAGTGTAGGATAGTAAGCTGAGCGGGTTTGGTAAGTTCCTGTGGTCCAGTTCAGCATGGATAATACATATGGCGGTAAGTGTCCAGTGAGAGCTTTGTGAATAAAAAGATAAAAGTGTTTATCCCGTCTCTATGTGAGAGATTATAACAAAGTGAAAGTGATTGGGAACGACAGCAACTCAGCCATGAAGTGGTAGGCCATGTAAAATGATAGAGCGGAGTCAGCAATATGCTGAGGCGCACAGTGCTCAGAGATCGCCAACTTTCTGCAGAGTCAATCACTACAGACCTCCAAACTTCATGTGGCCTTCAGATTAGCTCAAGAACAGTGCGTAGAGAGCTCCATGGAATGGGTTTCCATGGCCGAGCAGCTGCATCCAAGCCATACATCACCAAGTGCAATGCAAAGCGTCTGATGCAGTGGTGTAAAGCACGCCTCCACTGGACTCGCATTCTCTGGAGTGACGAATCACGCTTCTCCATCTGGCAATCTGATGGAGGAGTCTGGGTTTGGCGGTTGCCAGGGGAACGGTACTTGTCTGACTGCATTATGCCATGTGTAAAGTTTGGTGGAGGAGGGATTATGGTGTGGTCGTTGTTCTTCAGGAGCTGGGCTTGGCCCCTTAGTTCCAATGAAAGGAACTCTGAATGCTTCAGCATACCAAGAGATTTTGGACCATTTCATGCTCCCAACTTTGTGGGAGAAATGGTGGGCCGACATCATATTAAACCGTATGGATTAAGAATGGGATGTTACTTAAGTCCATATGCGTGAAAAGGAAGATGAGTGAATACTTTTGGCAATATAGTGTATGTGAACCTATCATACTATGAAAGCAACAACATTTAATCATTCAACTGTTCTCCCATTGGTTCATGCAGGTATAAGATTGTATTTAAATGCAACCAGAGGCATATATTATAAAGGACGGATATAGCAAAGACGAAAAATACTCAGCAAGGTTAAAGGGAGAGTTTTAGATATTAATGAAAGCATAGTCTTTATTATTTGTTTATTTCATATGATGATAATAATAATAATGACAATTTTAAATGCTAAATATGCAATCTCACATGTATCCCAAAAGTTTTCATTATAGCTATGATGAATTGAACTAAATATTATAGGTGGTGTGGTGGTTAGCACCGTCACCTCACAGCAAGAGGGTTCCAGATTCAATCCCTGCCTGGGGCCTTTCTGTGTGGAGTTTGCATGTTCTCCCCGTGTATTCGTGGGTTCTCTCTGGGTACTCTGGCTTCCTCCCACCATCCAAAAACATACATGTCAGGTTAATTGGTGACTCCAAATTGTCCGTGTGTGGTTGTTTTTCTCGTTTGTCTCTGTGTGGCCCTGTGATGGACTGGCGACCTGTCCAGGGTGTACCCCGCCTTTCGCCCGATGACCACTGGGACAGGCTCCAGCCCACCCACTACCCAATTAATGGATTGACGGTATAGAAAATGAATGGATGGATGTTTACCCTCTTTTTACTTGCCTATTCATATTTACATTACCATGAGTGTAAGTACGTCTCAGTGTTTTTGTGTATGAGAGTTTATAGTATGTGCATATGTGTTTGTTGTGCCCACTCTTTACGGGTCCCCCAATTAAGCTGACTTCCACATGTGGCATAACACTCCATGCCCATTCATATGTGTAAACACAAACACGCATGCTCTCAGACACGTTTATTTAATTTTTGCATTTCATTTGAATAAACAGGACAGAGGGACTCCTTATCTCAACTGTAGTCTCAGGACAGAATTTATTTTCTCTACTAGATAGAAGCAGAAACAAAAGAAGTGACTTAATACCACTGTAGTGATTTCCCTCTTTACAGTCACACGGTTGTAAGACTTGCACATTTCCTGTATTATAAAGTAATATGTTACTACCACCACAAGGTGTCAGCAGTTTACTAAACTGTTTCTATTAAAAAACAACAGAAAGGTGCGTCACTATTTTCAAGCTCTGGTAAAGCGTATGTGGCACTTTGAATTTAGAAGCTAAT
The DNA here is from genome assembly GCF_036924035.1 of Leuresthes tenuis. NCBI lineage: Eukaryota > Metazoa > Chordata > Actinopteri > Atheriniformes > Atherinopsidae > Leuresthes > Leuresthes tenuis. The sequence continues at coordinate 37,017,380 of NW_027325358.1, read as the reverse complement.
AGTGTTGAAATAAGACAAATGTGCAAAGCCAAAGACAATATCTGTCAATTGGTTGTGTGTGGAACTCTTTCAAGAAAATAAACAAAAATTAGGTCCAGCACAAATGCTGCCAGGTAAAGCTAGCATATCACGAATGTAATTTAAGAGTAAAGGTTCCAACAGAAGAACCATTGACAGATCCACAGTCAGCAGTTAGCATTGTCACCAGATGAGGTATATATTGATGAGGTAACCATTTCTGCAGCACTCCACCAATCAGGCCTGTATGGTAGTGGTCAAATGGAAGCCACTCCTCAGTAAAAGGCACATGATAGCCCTCCAGGAGTTTGCCAAAAGGCACCTGAAAGAGTCTCAGACTATGAGAAATAAAATTCTCAACTTTGATGAAACAAAGAATGAATTTTTTGGCCTGAATGCCAATCTTTATGACTGGAGGAAACCAGGCACATATCACCACCTGGCTAATACCATCCCTATAGTGAAGCATGGTGGTGGCAGCATCATGCTGTGGGTTTTTCATTAGCAGGAACTGGGAGCCTAGTCAGGGTCGGGGGAAAGATGAATGCAGCAATGTACAGAGACATCCTTGATGATAACCTGCTTCAGAGTGCTCTGGAACTCTGACTGGGGCGAAGGTTCCAACTTGACAATGACCCAAAGCGCACAGCCAAGATAACAAAGCAGTGGCTTCAGGACAACTCCTGAATGTCCTTGAGAGGCCCAGCCAGAGCTCAGATTTGAACCTGATTGAACATCTCTGGAGAGATCTGAAAATGGCTGTGCACTGACGCTCCCCATCCAAGCTGATGGAGCCTGAGAGGTTCTGCAAAGAAGAATGTGGGAAACTTCCCAAAAGTAGGTGTACCAAGCTTGAAGCATCATACTGAAAAAGACTTGAGGCTGTGATTGCAGAATTGGAGGTAAAATATCAATTTAATCTCGTTTGGAATAAAGCTGTGAGGCTGTAGGATATTGTGAAAAAGTGGAGCGCTCTGAATACTTTCTGTACAAATGTGATTTGTGAAAAAAAGGATAGTAGGATAATAAGAATGATTAAAGATGACATCCAAAATAATTTATGTTAGGCAGCGACAAGTTTTGAGTTCAAATTTAAAGTGAGCTGTGATTGAGTGTCTTCATTTGAAGTCACACACAGACATGACTCTTTTACCAAAACTGGCCTTTTAAAATTCATGTGGCAGAGTTAGTCCAAATGAAATCATATGAAATTAAACTTCTCAAAACTGAGCTAATACATCGAGGTAATGCAATTTGCGGTTCAAACTACTTCTGCATATATATATGCTCAGCTTGACTCAAATAGACCTAGGTGCTCTGTAAATGCTCCAAAGTTCCATCTTTTTGCATCATTTTGTGACAACTGTAAAGTCAAAGTATACTGCTTCCAAATTCTTTTTTCTGATGACTACATGTCAGGAATAATTAACAATGATCCATTCTCAATCATTATTAATAATAATAATCATTATTAATTATCATTAATATCACAAGAAATTGTGACTGAAAAGTAGCGGATTAAGAGTATCTGTAAACTCTGTTACTCAAAGCATACTGTTTGTCTACCTGCATGAAATTCTGATTTTCATAATTGCAGTATCATCTGATAAAATTTCAATTCAAATAGCTTAAAGGCCACATCTGTAGCAGTGAGCTTGAATATATTTACATGTAAAATGATCTCCGATAGATAAAAGTAAAAGCAGGCAAATGTCTTAGACACTGATAACTCATTTCTGCTCCCACGCATGTATACTGGCAAGTGGCAAGTTTATTTGTATAGCACAGTTCAACAACAAGTTCAAAGTGCTTTACAGAAACATTAAAACAGAAGAAATAAAATAAAAAATTAAACAAAGAAATAAGGGTGGTTCGGTGGTTAGCACCGTTGCCTCACAGCGAGAGGGTTCCAGCTTCACTCCCCACTTGGGACAGTCTGCATGTTCTCCCCGTGTATGTGTGGGTTCTCTGTGGGTTCTCCGGCTTCCTCCCACTGTCCAAAAACATGCATGTTAGGTTAATTGGTGTTTCTAAAAATGTTCTTAGGAGTGATTGTGAACATGTTTGTGGTTGTTTGTCGGGTGTGGCCCTGTGATGGACTTGTGACCTGTCCAGTCTGTGGCCTGCCTCTCACCCAATGACTGCTGGGATTGGCAAAAAAAAACCTTACGACCTGACTGACAGATTAATGGAAAAGAAATAAGAACAATAGATAAAATCAGAGCAATAAAGATAAGACTGAATAAAAATTTTTAAAAAAGAGAGCAAAGTGAGGAAAGGTGTGACAGATGAGGTCCCCCAGCAGTCTAAGCCTATAGCAGCTTAACTATGGGATGTTTCAGGATCACCTGAGCCATCCCTAACTATAAGCTTTATCAAAAAGGAAAGTTTTAAGCCTAATCTTAAAAGTGGAAAGGGTGTCTGCTTCCTGGACATTTACTGACAGCTTATTCCACAAGAGAGGGGCCTGATAACTGAAGGCTCTACCTCCCATTCTACTTTTAGAAACTCTGGGAACAACAAGTAAACCTGCAGTTTGGGAGCGAAGTGCTCTGTTAGAAAAATATCTTACAATTAAATCTTTAAGATATGATGGAGCTCGGTCATTAAGAACTTTATATGTGAGGAGAAGAATGTTAAATTCTATTCTGAATTTAACAGGGAGCCAATGAAGAGAAGCTAAAACTGGAGAAACATGATCTCTCCTGTTAGTTCTCATCAGAACTCTGGCTGCAGCATTTTGGATCAGCTGGAGGCTTTTCAGAGAATATGTGGGACAGCCCAATAATAAGGAATTACAGTAGTCCAATCCTGAAGTAACAAATGCATGAACTAGTTTCTCTGCATCACCCTCAGACAGGATGTTCCTGATTTTAACAATATTACGAAGGTGAAAGAAGGCAGTCCTAGAAACCAGTTTTATATGTGCGTCAAATGATAAATTCTGGTCAAAAATAACTCCAAGGTTCCTCACTGTAGAACTAGAAGCCAAGGAAATACCATCTAGAGTAACTATACAACTAGACAATTTCTCCCTGAAGAGCTCAGGTCCAAAAAGAACAACTTCAGTTTTGTCTGAATTTAAAAGCATACAGATCTTAGTCATCCAGGTCTTTATGTCTTTAAGACAGGCTTGTAGTCTGACCAACCTATTAGTTTCATCTGGTTTCATAGATAAGTACAGCTGAGTATCATCAGCATAGCAATGGAAATTTATGCCATGCTGTCTAATAATGTTACCTAATGGAAGCATGTATAAAGTAAAAAAGCACAGAACCCTGAGGAACTCCATGACTTACTCCAACGTGTGAGGAAGATTCTTCATTTACAAGAACAAACTGGAATCTATCAGTTAAATATGACTTAAACCAGCCTAATGCAGTTCCTTTAATCCCAATAACATGTTCAAGTCTCTGTAACAGAATGCTGTGATCGATCGTATCAAATGCAGCACTGAGATCCAACAGGACAAGCACAGAAACAAGTCCGCTATCAGAAGCTAACAGGAGATCATTGGTAACTTTCACCAGTGCTGTTCTGTCCTCGCTGAGGTGTGATAATCCAACGAGACAGTGAGCTAAACTCTCTCTATATTCATGAACATGAAGAATGCCGTAGTTTGTTTGCAGATTTATTTTCACTCTTCACATTGTACTGAATCCATACAAAAGGGATGAGCTAAGAGAGAGTGAAACTAGGAAAAAACAGACAATATTGCAATTAGTTACCTAGCTTCATAAACATGAACTTAAATCAGAGATTTTCAAAATTATTCCTGTGCAAATTATTCGGCAGTTTAACCACCTAGTAATGCTAACATGTCCGTGAGATAATAATAACTCGTTTTTTATTATATGAATTTAACATACTTATGAATTAACTTATCTAGAACAAAAATGTAATACATACAAGCGATGCCTCTGCTGATGAATCAACAGCTGAGAGACATTTCCTCTGGTGTAATGGACTGCATAGATCACCAGCCTGCTGTCTTTTTTAACATCGCTAGCATGTTTTAGCGATCTTTTTCCTACTTCCGGTTTTAGCTCAGAACACCACTTCAAAATAAGAGTCTGCGTGAAACGTCGAAATAAGAGTCTGCATAAAACAGAAAGTATACACTATTAATTGATTGAAATTCAGCCTAAATGCCTGAGAGGCAGAACAAGTGCTGTTCCTGTGCTATGATGCTCTCTGAATCCTGAATGAAATTCTACAAACAGTGCATTTACCAAGGGCCTTTACAGGGCCTTGGTCTCCTGGTGACATTGTAATATATATCTGTGTGTGATTATTTTGTTGTTTTTTATAATCTGTGACAGTGGGAGCAGGTAAATGTTAAACAGAAGAGGTCCCAGGATGGAACCTTGGGGAACTCCACATGTGATTATTTTCTGCTCAGATGTAAAGTTAACTATTGACACAAAGTACTTCCTGTTCTCTAAGTATGTTTTGAACCAGTTTAGTACAGTTCCGGAAAGACCCGCCCAGTTCTCCAGTCATTTGAGTAATATGTTGTGGTCAATTGTATCAAAAGCAGCACTGAGATCCAATAAAACTAAAACTGACATTTTTCCACCGTCTGTATTCAGACATATGTCATAAACCGTCTAAGCGCCATGTTCAACTTAAGTCGACAAGATGGCGTCCTGAATAAAACGGCCCATTGTGGCAAAAAGAAGGTCATATTTTGTTCCTACTCTCCACCTCTGGTTGGCAGACATATCACACTTCCCCTCTGACGTAAAAAACATCATCCGTCTACATAAAATTTCTGCGCTACAGCATGTTGAATCAGTACGAATTCTTTACCGAGCGACTGCAGCACTGGGCTGCAGCAGCAGAGTGATATAGTCAGCATTAGCAAGTATTTCTTTCAAATAATCAAACAATGTCCTCTAAAAAGTTTACCTGCAAAGAAGCGCTGGGTCTTCTATTCGCTGATCCTGATTCTAAAGGGGAAAATCTACCTTCGGAAGATGACGGTCCGCTGTTTAGTCCCGGGTGCTTAACATTTCTCTAATTTACAGAAAGTCTCTGTGAAGGCGATCTTCCCGTTTGTGTATTATCCACTTCACCACCACTATCAATAGTCTTTATAAAAGCAATAAGCTTCATGCGAAAATGAATCTTCGAGAAGCAGTAACTCCGTTTGAAAGATTTTAGTTAAAAACACAGCAATTATTTGGCATCTTTAAGTCATCATTCCTGAGGGGCAAGTTAATGCAGTGATGTCCATCAACCAGTTTAGCTGTTTTTGTAACCACGTGCATAAATCTGTGATACTTTTGAGACATTTTTTTCTTTTCTTCACATCTTTGCTCAGGGAAATCTGTGTTATACTGCTTCACCAGAAGCTCCTCTATTTCCACTACTGAAATGTGTTTAGCTGTGTAACTCTTAAGTGTACTACTAGCTGACTTAAGGCCATCTTCTTTTTTAAGAGGTCCGTTTATTACCCATCCAAGTGCAGTTTTAACCACATACGGTCCTTCACCTACACTATTTATCACCTGCCATGGCTCAAAGTGGAGCCATGCTCTACTTTGACTATTTTCTTCATCCCGCTCCCGCTAAATTTCTGACCATTACCGCCCGCAATGTGTGTGTTACACTCCCGCCCACTCCCGCAGTGTGTATGTCCACTCCCGCAAAACTTTGAGAATTTATCCCCGCACAATAAAAGAAATGCATTGATTTTGTGTCTTCTCCCGTCCCGCAGGAGAAAACGCGTCATTTTATAGGCTATTAATAAAGAGATTCATGGACAATTGAGAAACTTCTCCAAATGTCAGACTTGCCTTGCTTTGTCTTTGTGCTGTAAAGACCTTCTTTGAGCTTCCTTTCCACATCATTTATTGATATCCTGTCGCTAGAATACATCCCAACAGTGTTGCCAGGTGGGAAATGTAGTATTATTGTACCAGAGACATAAAATTATTGTCTTTTGAGGGAAATTATCGTACACCCGTCATAACTAAAATAATAAGTCTGTTGATGCGCTATAGTCACTCTGGTGTTGAATAGCGTCTAACAGGCACGGAATGGATTCATCAGCAGCCCCACAGTTGCGTTAGGCTAAATGTCCCCGTAAACAATGACGAGTGGGAACTAATGAGCCAAATCATGAGGCCTGGAGGCCACCTGCTGTTAGGAACTTCTGAGGCAAACGCACGCACGTCACTCGTAGCTAACATAGAAAAGCACAATTGGCTTGAAACTTGTCACATGGAAATGGAAATGCCTTCAGGGTTCACAAAAAAATCCGACAGACAGTTGCGACAGGCTGATTACAACCACACATTCACAGAATGGTCAAATTATCATATATGTTGCCTTTTTTGTGATTATTGATCATACATCGTATACAGGGCAAAATTATCATACAAATACGATAATTATCGTACACGTGACCTGGCAACACTGCATCCCGATCCCGCAGTGTTTTAGCCGCCCGCGCCCGTCCGCAGCAGAGTTCCTACCGCCCGCTCCCACGAGATTTGAATTGGGTCCCGTGGGACCTGGCGGGACCCAATCCCAATGCAGCCCTCTAGCTCAAAGGCTTTTGGTACGTTGGCACCAATGAGCAGACCTACTTTTGCTTTGATGTGCGGCAGATGCGCTTCTTTCAGATAGGGCCAGTGAGCAATGTCTTCTTTTTGGGAGATATTTTCCATTTTCACTGGAATGTGGCTGTGTGTGAACACTTTTGCTTGTTCAATATATGCATTTCCTTCAATTCCACAGATCTGATAGAACACAGCTCTTCAATTTTCAACTAGGTCTGAAAATCTAGCTCTTCCTCTTCCACGTTCATGTATCTCAAAGGCAGCTGTTCTTCATTTCTCTATTAATTTATAGGGAACCTTTGAAATAACAACTCGCATGTTTGTTGGATTATCTATTTCTCCCATAAACTCTATGTCATCCATGGTGTTCCTGCAGCCAATCAGGAAGAGAGTGTAGGTGCTCAATCCTTTTCCATCATCTGGTTTGATTTGGGGCCATTTCAGCGCTTTGTCCATGTAGGCATTAACTATCTTCAGTTCATCTCCATAATGCCTTTGGAGTAACTTTCTGGCTTCAAAATACCCTCTTTCAGGTGACATATGCTCACAACTGCATACAAGTTCTTGTGGCTCTCCACTTGTATACTGTTGGAGATAGTAAAGCTCGTCTTGATAGCTGTCAGTTTTGCTATCCACAGCATGATCAAATGCCCTGATGAAGGATTTATAAGCAAGAGGATCTCCTTTAAACAGTGGAATGTCCTTGGCAGGAAGATATGACAGAGCTTGCTGTTTAACGAGTACTTCAGTGATAACATTTTGCCTCTCCATAATTTTATTTCGGACTATTTGTTGTCTGTCGGACGATAATCCTGAGACTGAGTGTATTGTGGGTTGTGTGTGGTCTGCATCGTACCATTCATGCGAGGGATTTGAACCCATGCCATCTACATGAAAGGAGGGAATCTTACCACTACACTATCCAATTGTTTTCATCATGCCTGTGAGCTGAAATAACTTTCCTCTTTGAGTTCCAATAAGCTGGCTGATTTTATCTTCCACTGCCTTTTCAGTGAGCTTTGGCACCCTCCTTTGGCCAGAATCCTCCATAACATTGTGTTGTTCCATTATTACTGCCAGTGAACACAAACAGTATAAAATCACGGCCCGTTTCTAATGTGGAGAAAGTTCCATCAATCTTTACATATGCACTAACTGTCTACAAAAGAGGATATCCAGTTTTCACATTGGCAGCCATTACTGAAGCTACTGCTCTGGCTTCAGTGCGATAGTGCGGCAAACTATTTAACGAGTCTTAATTGGCTGTGACCTACTTATCAAGAGATCCGTTAACAAGACCAGTTAGTTAGCTGTTCTTTTCCGAATATAGAGCAAGTTCTTAAATCTTCTTCTTTTGCTGTAGAGACGTCCCTCTTATTCTTCCTTTTTCAATTGTGACGGTGATCTTCCCCTTTGTGTATAATCCACTTCACCACCACTGTCAATAGTCTTTATAAAAGCAATAAACTTGATGCGAAAATGAATCTTCTAGAAGTAGTAACTCCGTTTTAAAGATTTTACTCAAAAAAAGAGAGAAGTTACAAAGAAACATTCTGATATGCTCTACTTGGCACAGCGGTAAAAAAAACAGCGGTCTTTCTCTACAGACTACTTGACTCCTACTGACTGCTATCAATTATGACGTAGCTTTAAACCAAAATAAAGGACCATTTCTCCACTTTATCCAAAGGGTTTTCAAACATATTAATCGGACTTATTATTACTCTTACAGTCTCTATCTTTTATCATCTTTAAGCTATATCCTTTTGAAATTTATTTGTCAATATCAAGGATTTTAGAAAAAAAACCTCTGGTGCCTAAAGGGTTAAACACTTTGGTCAGAGCAGTCTCAGTGCTGTGGTGCTGTCTAAAACCTGACTGTAAGGTATCATAGCAGTTATTTTGTGTTAAAAAGTAATTAAGCTGTTGAAAAACCGCTTTTTCAATTATCTTACTTAAAAATGGGAGATTTGAGATGGGCCTGTAGTTGTTCATTTGTGTCCTGTCAAGGTTTGATTACAGCTGTTTTTAGTGGCTCTGGAAACACACCTGACATTAAGGACAAGTTCACGATCAGTGACAAGTCTGATTTCAAAATCTTTGAGACCCCTTTGAAAAAACCTTTGGGCAGGATGTCAGAACAGCAAGAGGAGGAGTTCAGGTGACGTAAGATGCCCTCCAGGTCTTTACTGTTAATGGGTTGAAACAGTGTTATGGTGTTTAAACCGGTTTTCGATGGACACAGTACATATGCTGAACCTGCTGCTGATGTACCAACTGCTTGTCTAATATTTTGGACTTTGTCTATGAAGAATTTGGCAAAGTCATTGCAGGCCATGGTGGAATGAAGTTCAGCTGCCACTGACACAGGAGGGTTTGTTAGCTTGTCAACTGGAGCAAATAAGGCCCGAGCATTATTTTTGGCGATGATGTCAGAGAAGTAGGACTTCCTTGCATTCCTTTATAAATTATAAATTATGTGTACACAGTAGTGTACATTAAATGGCCATGTCAACCTGTAACCTTAGCCAGACTCCACTAACCATGCTGCGGACATTAATGGAAACTTGCTGTTCAGTATAGCATATAATATATACTATTATACTACAAAATTTTAGGATTTCTCATTAAAATGATCTTATAATTGACATAGCCCTTCATTTGGACCCCAGCTGAGTGGAAAGTTTAGTCTCTGGAATGCTAATTCTGTTTGCATCAACCTCCCAGTCAGACAACCTGAATTTTTTTTCTTTGTGTAAAAACACTGATTTCAGTCCTTATGAATGCAACGTGATTTTATAGCAAGTTGGAACACTGTGGGCTAATTAGCATGAAGGCAGTGAGCCAGGTTCTGGGTGAGAAATGGAGGATTTATGACTACAAGTGCAGAAACAAACATGCAAGACTACACCTAAGCCAACTCCAACCATTCAGAAACACCATTGCAATGAAAACACACCAGCTGGACTCATTCACAGTGTTTGCTTTCACATTTTGTGCAGAATTGGGAGCCAGTAATTTCTTCTGGGAATATTGAAAAGACTTGTCTAAACACTAACATTTTGAGAAGCAAAAAGTAACAATAATTTATTCCTCTGAAGATGGATGGCATGCTTAATACATTCCATTTAACCAAACAAATAAGAAAAAAATATTATTTCATATCAAATACATTCACATGTTAATGTGACTGACCAATACTTTTGAAAACTACTGTGGTAGTACCTTTATGACTGTGTATCTCAGGGCATTCAGCAGATCATTGCAGAACAGTTTTAAAGGTCTTATGACTCACTAAACTAATCTGTGCAGATTACTACATTTTGGCAGATTTGTTGTAGTGTAACTATGGATCTGTTTGAAGATTGTATTTGTAATGGGCAAGCACATAGTAACTCTTTCTTTAGATATCAATCCACTGTGCATGTATGGCATGCGGCCGTACAAGTGTAGTTTATGCTAATGTTTTGATAAGAACAGCTATCTGTTCATGGTGCCTGCCGTTGTCCTTGTGCATGTGTTGAACCAAGAACAATCAAGCCATAAATCTGAAGATTCCCTTTCCCACAGATCACAAGCTCAACAGAAATGAGTGTTTGAATCTAGACTGTATGTGTTCGTTGTTTTGATACACTCCAGTGTGTTTCCATTTGCGTCCTGATGAATATAAGCACACATAGACACAAATCTCCATACGAAATTGTAAGAAGTCAAATCCTATTTAACACAGAGATCACGTTATAATGCTGCTAAGATGACCTGTTCTTTATGCAAACTTTACTCGTCTGTGCAATTTCATTTTTCCATCATCTCCATACCTGTCGAACAACAAAAGGCAGTAAAGACACAACAGTTCCACTTCCAACTGGTTGTCTGGAAGTGTCAGAGTAATCGGAAGATATTGTGTGAGCAGGGAAAAGGGAGAGAGGTTTGCTGGAGGAGAGGAAATGGGAAAATGGAGAGACAGACTAAACCCAATCCTATCCAGAGATGAAGAGATGTGCATGTGGAATTTCCAATGAATGGACAACAAAGCTTAGTGCTCTGATTTCCTGGCAGGTCATCATTGTGGAAGGAGATTAGTGACCTAAATCACAGCGAGGTCTCTCTCAGGTGCACTCTGTAGTTCTGTGTCCCCACATGTGCTCATGTGCAAGAGTGTGTGGAGTGTGTTTAATGTGAGGGAATGAGTAAATGTGTGTTTGCTTTAGAAAATTCAGGTTTGGTGTGTGGATTGTACTCAGCATATTTCTGCATAAATGAAAGCTGTATGTGGTGAATGCATTGTGCATAGTAAACATCGAAAGAGTGTGTGTGTACGTAAGAGATATGTATATAGAGAGAGCATCAGCAAAGTTGACAGTAAACATTTGAGTGTGTTTTAAGGCTATCGAGGAAAGATGTATTATTTCAGAATAATAAGAATGCAGTTGTGATGTTGGCCATACGAAAACAACACTAGTTGAGGAAATAATAACAAATAATTCATAATAATGAATTTTAGCACAGGATTTGAAAAAATTGATTTCTTTACATTCAAAACTTTTGATGCTAAAAGGTAAAACCGTTATTTCCCTTTCCTATATCGGGCCTGGCACATCTTGTACAAACTAGGATATCCCTACATCCAAGTCAAAAATTGTAATTTATCACAAATTGTCCATGTGGTTTGAGGCATGCTATGGTTAATGTATTTTAAACCTTTTTGTGCATTGTGCTAATTCAGATATTCTCAATTCAGTAATACTGAAGGTGTGGATTGATCATCAAAATATTTAAAGGTGACATATTATGCCCAACCGCTACCCGATTAACGGATTGACGGTATAGAAAATGGATGGATGGATATTATGCCCTTTTTAACAATTTTCTGAAGTCTAACTGAGTTGTATGCTACATGTTTCAGTCAAACTCTTGTTGATTTAAGCACAGTGGCGCCTCTTTGACCGCTGTTTTAACACTTTTCCTAAGAATAGTCTATTTGGAGCCTATTTGGAGCCCCCTGCCCCCTCCTAGCTGAGGGCTTGGTCATCTGAACAAGGTCGCTACCCGTGCCTTGCTCTGGAGGAAATGTTGTCAAACAGAAAGCGACTGTATCTGTCAGAACCATGGAACTACAGCAGTTTAAACCAGAATCAGACTGTGGACAATAAGGAACTCCCGCAGAGCTAAAACCATTAGGGCTTCAACAGGAGAGTGAAGGGGAAAGTTGATGTATTTTTGTAAGTTAGCTAAAGACACTCTGTCATACTGGGTCTCGCTCACAGGACTTAACATCATATTGTGTATTTACGTACATTACCCGTCATCAAAACTGGCCATCCGTTGTGTAATTCAGTGCAGTGAATTCAGCAAAACTATTTCTCCAGGCATACCAAACACACCCCAGTTCTATATCAAGAGATATAGATAATTACTTTATCACTTTATTACTTTAAATTTACTACATAAAGAAGGCACATATAAATGTCTTGAACACAATGGTCATATGTTAACTGAACACATATTTCACATAGACAGCATGCTGGATAAATGTGAAATGGGCATGAGTGAAAAAAAGAGTCCTCAAAACATGTCGATAGTGAATTGCTTCTTGCAGGCAGATATGGTCAGTGATTACGTTAAAGAAATGCAGGGATTGTGAGCAACGGCATATAAAGGATAAAAATGGTGTCCATGATGGCATGTTGGCATTGGAAACAGAATGTCTTATAGCTCTAACCATGAATGTTTTCTAACCCTAACCAAAAGATGTAATTGCCTAAATCTAACCAGGGAGTGAAAAAGGTGTTTTAGATAAAGTGTTTTTGTGTTATTATCAGAGCATAGATGGAGACAGTCATATGAGTCATATTTCCCTTATGCCGCTCGTAGGGGTGGTATTTTCCAGGATGCCGTTGTGAGGCGTATGTAGGAATAAATGACCTATATGATTGTTTCAGCTGGAGGACTTGGAGGTGTAACGATCTTTGGACTGGATGACTTTGTTGGAGCATCTACAAAACATTAAGCTTATTCTCCAGGTCAGGATTGTTTAAGTATGAATTGAGCAAAAGCAATGGATCATGGCAAGGGGACTGTAACTTATTTACAAATGGTTCCATCTCATAATCACAGGAGTTAGATAATCTATTGTTCAGGTCTTGATGCCAGGTACTTCTAGTACTTAGACGTATTTTGTGCCTCAGAAAGCTTCTTTGGCATCCCACAAGGATCAACAACATATTAGGTAGGCATACTCACAATGTTTTTGCCTAGTTTGTCTGAACTAATGATCTGAGACTGGCTCTCAAGTGTGCATCTGAATTGGTCGTGTGAACTGTCAGGACTCATACAAATCCCACGAGTGAGCTGAAAACGTCGCAGCAACACTGCAACATGCAACCATGGCTTGGTCAGTTTCTGATGAATATTTTGATTCACTGACACAAAATTGCCTGATGGAGCTTTAGATTACAGTAAAAGTAGTGTAGCCTTGTTATGATATTCATTTAGTCATGTGAAATCTAGTGCTTTGTTTAAAATCTATAGAAGATTTAACACTCAAATGGCACAAGAAATAAACATCAGGTTGTGTCACAGAACAAATTTTGGTATTTGTAGGTATTTGACAGCTTTACAACAGTCTCGACAAGGACTTTGTCAGCAATCCATTTCTCTCGGCTCTGAAAACCAAGTGCTTGCAGCTTGAAGAGTCTTGAGGTAGTGCCGGTATTATCTGATGCTGCTGCCTTGTTCTTATCTTTTTGACTGCCTGCTGCATTTGTATGAAAAGCTGGTGATTGGCGTTCTATGCTCTGTTACCCTTATTAAACCATCAGAGGCAGTTAAGAGCAGTCAGATTACAAATAACTAGGTAATGTTGGTTTACATTTTGACAAGTACAAATGCCAGTAATCTACCAAGTGAAGGTAGTAAGAAAAAAAGATGAGCTGGAGGCCTATGTTTAAGATGAAAAATGACTCCCAGGCCTATTTTTCTTTTCTTTGTTTTCTTATGTCAGTCATCCTTGTTTGGTCTTATCATGGTGTGAAATGGAACCTGAATGAGCATGTTCGCACAGCTGCACGCTTCAGTGAGCACAGTCCACAAGCAAGGGAGGGGAATTTATGGGAGAGTCAGGCAGATACAAGGAGAAATGTTGATTGGGAGAAAAACTGGGAAAAAAAGAATTGGTGAGAAGTTAAACCACCAGATCAGGATCAGATTTTATATTCATTATGTGCTGAGCTCACAGAGTGGTGTTCTCTCACATCCCAATCACACTCCTTGTGTCTAGTTTATTTTCAGTTTCTTTTTTTTTTGTTTTTTCTCTCTCCTCCAGTCGCTGTTTGGAATGTAAACTTGTCCCTTTAAGACATTAGTAAAATGACTAAATCATGTTCTAATCGATATGTTTATCTTTTTTATTGTTTTTATTTGATTTAGTATTGCTAATTTTATCAACATTTTGTAAAAATAGTAAAGACAGATCACAACAGTCTTACATTACTGTCTGTAACACTGCTTTAATTATTGATATACCATTTTGACTAATATTTGTTTTCTTTGAATTTCTTTGTCTTCATTTAAAATCAGTTTGATGAGAAACTGAGGAGAGGTGAATTTAAGATGGCAGAGAGTAGAAGGAGGGAGGAGTTTTACAGGAGATGAATGTCATTTTGGAAAGGCTAAAGTTCATTGGAGCAGAATTAACATACAGAAAGCACACAGAGAAAGGTGAAATTTCCTGTGAGACAACGCAATGAAAAAGGGAGTCATGGTGGGATAGAGATAGGAACAAAACAAAAAGTTCCAAACAAAATTGCCTTAGAATGGTGTCCAACCAGAAAAGTGGAGCAGCTACATAGAAATCTGTTTTAAAAATGACTTTCCTTCAATCAGAAATAAAGTAAAGTAATGTGGGAAATCTTCCAAATACATGACTTTTGGTTACATTAAACTGCTAATGATATTAAATTGTCTGTCCAGTCAATTGCTTTGTTCTTCTACTATATATCCATTTGTCTTAATTCACAAATTCACAGACTTCTTCACTCAGAGGTTGACAAAGGGCCAGCACACCCTACTTCACATATACACTCACACACATCTGGCAGTGGACTTCCATGTGAAGTGACAGCAGGGTCAGTGTTAGCATTTTAACTGCTGACCCATTTGTCTGGATGAGGAACATTCTCCTCATCTAACACACACACACACACAAATGCAACTACAGTAGATACAAAACTACTTATAATGATTTAAGACATAACCCTGCATGCTACCAAGTCTCACATTCACAAAAAAGATGTCTTAGTCACAAAAAGTTATTATGTTATATTTTTGCAGTTAGTAATGCATCCATTCATACGTGTACAGCCAGAAATAATCTGTGTTGTGAATAGGCGAATGGTGCTGTCACCCCAGGGTGCATCACTTTATATTCAGTGCATTCAATCATTCTTAATCAATCTTAGCACAAGTGGAAACTGATAGAAACCAATAAAAACAAGAAATAAAGTTATAAAAGGTTTGGTGTGTCCAACAGTATTCCATTTTCTGTGTTCCTGCTCTTTTTTAGAGCTGATGGATAATGTGGCTCTGGGAAAGATTGTTATGTACGGTTGGTTCTGCGTGGCATATGTGACCACATGTTCACAAAATCACCTTTTTTTATGAATTTGTCATTTTAGAGCACATCTTTACATTTTGAAGTACTGTCATTATGTTTCTGGTATTATCTTCCACACTCTCTCTATAAGTAAAAGTATTTAGATTTTTTTTTGTTCTTTCTTTCTTTCTTTCTTTCTTTCTTTTTTCTTTCTTTCTTTCTTTTTAGCAAGTGAGTTATTTTGAAAAAAAACAGTAGAAGTTTGTTTTTTAGAGCTTTATCATTCCAGCTGTGCTTTTACTTCCCCCATTGCGCTCTGTGTCAAATTGTCTTATTACTTCTTTTGCTGGATTGGCTTATTTAATGTTCTCAGTTTCAAGATTATGCAGTAAAGAAGTGGTGTGACTGAGTATGTGTGTAAGACTGCATCTTCAGTCTAAGTGGGCAACAGTCATTTAGTGTTCAGCGTTTGTAAAACTAATCTCCTACTCTGGAACTACTGTTTACCTGCACTGCAGTAAATCACTTTTTGTGTGGGTAAGTGGGTGTGTGCAGGCGTGTGTGCAGGCGTGTGTGTGAGAGAGAGAAAGAGTCAGAGAGTGACTATAATAAATCACTTTACACAGTACACAGTATAGCAGCTACAGAAGGAGATAGAGGTTCAGCAAAGGAAGGGGTAGAAGATAAGCGTAAAACAGAATCTGTCTCACTGAAGCCCTCATTAACACATAAATACACACGGTCCTATGTTATATGCGCCCGTGACTTTAAACGCGCCACGGTCCTATGTTATATGCACCCGTGACTTTAAACGCGGCACGGTCCTATGTTATATGCGCCCGTGACTTAAACGCAGCACGGTCCTATGTTATATGCACCCGTGACTTTAAACGCGCCTCGGTCTTATGTTATATGCACCTGTGACTTTAAACGCTCCACGGTCCTATGTTATATGCACCCGTGACTTTAAACGCGCCACAGTCCTATGTTATATGCACCCGTGACTTAAACGCGGCATGGTCCTATGTTATATGCTACCGTAACTTTAAACGCGGCACGGTCCTATGTTATATGCACCCGTGACTTTAAGCGTGCCACGGTCCTATGTTATATAAGCTCGTGACTTTAAACGCGGCACGGTCCTATGTTTTATGCGCCCGTGACTTTAAACGCGCCACAGTCCTATGTTATATGCGCCCGTGACTTTAAACGCGCCACGGTCCTCTGTGATATGTGCCCGTGACTTTAAACGCTGCACGGTCCTATGTTATATGCGCCCGTGACTGTAAACGCGCCACGGTCCACTGTTATATGCGCCCGTGACTTTAAACGCTTCACGGTCCTATGTTATATGCTCCCGTGACTTTAAACGCGGCACGGTCCTATGTTATATGCGCCCGTGACTTTAAACGTGGCACGGTCCTATGTTATATGCGCCCGTGACTTTAAATGCGGCACGGTCCTATGTTATATGCACTTGTGACTTTAAACGCGGCACGGTCCTATGTTATATGCGCCCATGACTGTAAACGCGCCACGGTCCTCTGTTATATGCGCCCGTGACTTTAAACGCTGCACGGTCCTATGTTATATACGTCCGTGACTTTCAACGCGCCACAGTCCTATGTTATATGCACTCGTGACTTTAAACGCGCCACGGTCCACTGTTATATGCGCCCGTGACTTTAAACGCTGCACGGTCCTATGTTATATGCGCCCGTGACTGTAAACGCGGCACGGTCCACTGTTATATGCGCCCGTGACTTTAAACGCTTCACGGTCCTATGTTATATACTCCCGTGACTTTAAACGCGGCACGGTCCTATGTTATATGTGCCCGTGACTTTAAACGCGCCACGGTCCTATGTTATATGCACCCGTGACTTTAAACGCACCACGGTCCTATGTTATATGCACTCGTGACTTTAAACGCGGCACGGTCCACTGTTATATGCGCCCGTGACTTTAAACGCGGCACGGTCCTATGTTATATGCACTCGTGACTTTAAACGCGGCACGGTCCTATGTCATATGCGCCCGTGACTGTAAACGCGCCACGGTCCTCTGTTATATGCGCCCGTGACTTTCAATGCTGCACGGTCCTATGTTATATGCGCCCGTGACTTTAAACGTGCCACGGTCCTATGTTATATGTTCCCGTGACTTTAAACGCTGCACGGTCCTATGTTATATGCGCCCGTGACTTTAAACGCACCACGGTCCTCTGTTATATGCGCCCGTGACTTTAAACGCTGCACGGTCCTATGTTATATACGCCCGTGACTTTAAACGCGCCACGGTCCTATGTTATATGCACTCGTGACTTTAAACGCGAAACGGTCCTATGTTATATGCGCCCATGACTTTAAACGCGCCACGGTCGTCTGTTATATGCGCCCGTGACTTTAGACACTGCACGGTCCTATGTTATATGCACCCATGACTTTAAACACCGGCACGGTCCTATGTTATATGCTCCCGTGACTTTAAATGCGCCACGGTCCTATGTTATATGCTCCCGTAACTTTAAACGCGCCACGGTCCTATGTTATATGCGCCCGTGACTTAAACGCGGCACGGTCCTATGTTATATGCGCCCGTGACTTTAAACGCTGCACGGTCCTATGTTTTATGCGCCCGTGACTTTAAACGCGCCACAGTCCTATGTTATATGCGCCCGTGACTTTAAACGCGCCACGGTCCTCTGTTATATGTGCCCGTGACTTTAAACGCGCCACAGTCCTATGTTATATGCGCCCGTGACTTTAAACGCTTCACGGTCCTATGTTATATGCGCCCGTGACTTTAAACGCGGCATGGTCCTATGTTATATGCACTTGTGACTTTAAACGCGGCACGGTCCTATGTTATATGTGCCCATGACTGTAAACGCGCCACGGTCCTCTGTTATATGCGCCCGTGACTTTAAACGCGCCACGGTCCACTGTTATATGCGCCCGTGACTTTAAACGCTGCACGGTCCTATGTTATATGCGCCCGTGACTGTAAACGCGCCACGGTCCGCTGTTATATGCGCCCGTGACTTTAAACGCTTCACGGTCCTATGTTATATACTCCCGTGACTTTAAACGCGGCACGGTCCTATGTTATATGCGCCCGTGACTTTAAACGCGGCACGGTCCTATGTTATATGCACTCGTGACTTTAAACGCGGCACGGTCCTATGTTATATGCGCCCGTGACTGTAAACGCGCCACGGTCCTCTGTTATATGCGCCCGTGACTTTAAACGCTGCACGGTCCTATGTTATATACGCCCGTGACTTTAAACGCTGCACGGTCCTATGTTATATGCTCCCGTGACTTTCAACGCGGCACGGTCCTATGTTATATGCGCCCGTGACTTTAAACGCGGCACGGTCCTATGTTATATGCACTCGTGACTTTAAACGCGGCACGGTCCTATGTTATATGCGCCCGTGACTGTAAACGCGCCACGGTCCTCTGTTATATGCGCCCGTGACTTTAAACGCGCCACGGTCCTATGTTATATGCACTCGTGACTTTAAACGCGGCACGGTCCACTGTTATATGCGCCCGTGACTTTAAACGCTGCACGGTCCTATGTTATATGCGCCCGTGACTGTAAACGCGCCACGGTCCTCTGTTATATGCGCCCGTGACTTTAAACGCTTCACGGTCCTATGTTATATACTCCCGTGACTTTAAACGCGGCACGGTCCTATGTTATATGTGCCCGTGACTTTAAACGCGCCACGGTCCTATGTTATATGCACCCGTGACTTTAAACGCGCCACGGTCCTCTGTTATTTGCGCCCGTGACTTTCAATGCTGCACGGTCCTATGTTATATGCGCCCGTGACTTTAAACGTGCCACGGTCCTATGTTATATGTTCCCGTGACTTTAAACGCTGCACGGTCCTATGTTATATGCGCCCGTGACTTTAAACGCACCACGGTCCTCTGTTATATGCGCCCGTGACTTTAAACGCTGCACGGTCCTATGTTATATACGCCCGTGACTTTAAACGCGCCACGGTCCTATGTTATATGCACTCGTGACTTTAAACGCGAAACGGTCCTATGTTATATGCGCCCGTGACTTTAAACGCGCCACGGTCGTCTGTTATATGCGCCCGTGACTTTAGACACTGCACGGTCCTATTTTATATGCACCCATGACTTTAAACACCGGCACGGTCCTATGTTATATGCTCCCGTGACTTTAAACGCGGCACGGTCCTATGTTATATGCTCCCGTAACTTTAAACGCGCCACGGTCCTATGTTATATGCGCCCGTGACTTAAACGCGGCACGGTCCTATGTTATATGCGCCCGTGACTTTAAACGCTGCACGGTCCTATGTTTTATGCGCCCGTGACTTTAAACACGCCACAGTCCTATGTTATATGCGCCCGTGACTTTAAACGCGCCACGGTCCTCTGTTATATGTGCCCGTGACTTTAAACGCGCCACAGTCCTATGTTATATGCGCCCGTGACTTTAAACGCTTCACGGTCCTATGTTATATGCGCCCGTGACTTTAAACGCGGCATGGTCCTATGTTATATGCACTTGTGACTTTAAACGCGGCACGGTCCTATGTTATATGTGCCCATGACTGTAAACGCGCCACGGTCCTCTGTTATATGCGCCCGTGACTTTAAACGCGCCACGGTCCACTGTTATATGCGCCCGTGACTTTAAACGCTGCACGGTCCTATGTTATATGCGCCCGTGACTGTAAACGCGCCACGGTCCGCTGTTATATGCGCCCGTGACTTTAAACGCTTCACGGTCCTATGTTATATACTCCCGTGACTTTAAACGCGGCACGGTCCTATGTTATATGCACTCGTGACTTTAAACGCGGCACGGTCCTATGTTATATGCGCCCGTGACTGTAAACGCGCCACGGTCCTCTGTTATATGCGCCCGTGACTTTAAACGCTGCACGGTCCTATGTTATATACGCCCGTTACTTTAAACGCTGCACGGTCCTATGTTATATGCTCCCGTGACTTTCAACGCGGCACGGTCCTATGTTATATGCGCCCGTGACTTTAAACGCGGCACGGTCCTATGTTATATGCACTCGTGACTTTAAACGCGGCACGGTCCTATGTTATATGCGCCCGTGACTGTAAACGCGCCACGGTCCTCTGTTATATGCGCCCGTGACTTTAAACGCGCCACGGTCCTATGTTATATGCACTCGTGACTTTAAACGCGGCACGGTCCACTGTTATATGCGCCCGTGACTTTAAACGCTGCACGGTCCTATGTTATATGCGCCCGTGACTGTAAACGCGCCACGGTCCTCTGTTATATGCGCCCGTGACTTTAAACGCGCCACGGTCCTATGTTATATGCACTCGTGACTTTAAACGCGCCACGGTCCACTGTTATATGCGCCCGTGACTTTAAACGCTGCACGGTCCTATGTTATATGCGCCCGTGACTGTAAACGCGCCACGGTCCGCTGTTATATGCGCCCGTGACTTTAAACGCTTCACGGTCCTATGTTATATACTCCTGTGACTTTAAACGCGGCACGGTCCTATGTTATATGCGCCCGTGACTTTAAACGCGGCACGGTCCTATGTTATATGCACTCGTGACTTTAAACGCGGCACGGTCCTATGTCATATGCGCCCGTGACTGTAAACGCGCCACGGTCCTCTGTTATATGCGCCCGTGACTTTAAACGCTGCACGGTCCTATGTTATATACGCCCGTGACTTTAAACGCTGCACGGTCCTATGTTATATGCTCCCGTGACTTTCAACGCGCCACAGTCCTATGTTATATGCACTCGTGACTTTAAACGCGCCACGGTCCACTGTTATATGCGCCCGTGACTTTAAACGCTGCACGGTCCTATGTTATATGCGCCCGTGACTGTAAACGCGCCACGGTCCACTGTTATATGCGCCCGTGACTTTACACGCTTCACGGTCCTATGTTATATACTCCCGTGACTTTAAACGGGGCACGGTCCTATGTTATATGCGCCCGTGACTTTAAACGCGGCACGGTCCTATGTTATATGCACTCGTGACTTTAAACGCGGCACGGTCCTATGTTATATGCGCCCGTGACTGTAAACGCGCCACGGTCCTCTGTTATATGCGCCCGTGACTTTAAACGCGCCACGGTCCTATGTTATTTGCACTCGTGACTTTAAACGCGGCATGGTCCTATGTTATATGCGCCCGTGACTTTAAACGCGCCACGGTCCTCTGTTATATGCGCCCGTGACTTTAAACGCTGCACGGTCCTATGTTATATGCGCCCGTGACTGTAAACGCGCCACGGTCCTATGTTATATGCGCCCGTGACTTTAAACGCTTCACGGTCCTATGTTATATGCGCCCGTGACTTTAAACGCTGCACGGTCCTATGTTATATGTGCCCGTGACTTTAAACGCGCCACGGTCCTATGTTATATGCACCCGTGACTTTAAACGCGCCACGGTCCTCTGTTATTTGCGCCCGTGACTTTAAATGCTGCACGGTCCTATGTTATATGCGCCCATGACTTTAAACGTGCCACGGTCCTATGTTATATGCTCCCATGACTTTAAACGCTGCACGGTCCTATGTTATATGCTCCCGTGACTTTCAACGCGCCACAGTCCTATGTTATATGCACCCGTGACTTAAACGTGGCATGGTCCTATGTTATATGCTCCCGTAACTTTAAACGCGCCACGGTCCTATGTTATATGCTCCCGTGACTTTAAACGCGGCACGGTCCTATGTTATATGCGCCCGTGACTTTAAACGCGCCACGGTCCTATGTTATATGTACCCGTGACTTTAAACGTGCCACGGTCTTATGTTATATGCGTCTGTGACTTTAAACGCGCCACGGTCCTATGTTATATGCACTCGTGACTTTAAACGCGAAACGGTCCTATGTTATATGCGCCCGTGACTTTAAACGCGCCACGGTCGTCTGTTATATGCGCCCTTGACTTTAGACGCTGCACGGTCCTATGTTATATGCACCCATGACTTTAAACACCGGCACGGTCCTATGTTATATGCTCCCGTGACTTTAAACGCGTCACGGTCCTATGTTATATGCTCCCGTAACTTTAAACGCGCCACGGTCCTATGTTATATGCGCCCGTGACTTAAACGCGGCACGGTCCTATGTTATATGCGCCCGTGACTTTAAACGTGCCACGGTCCTATGTTATATGCTCCCGTAACTTTAAACGCGCCACTGTCCTATGTTATATGCGCCCGTGACTTTAAACGCGCCACGGTCCTATGTTATATGCCCCCGTGACTTTAAACGCGAAACGGTCCTATGTTATATGCGCCCGTGACTTTAAACGCGGCACGGTCCTATGTTATATGCGCCCGTGACTTTAAACGCGCCACGGTCCTATGTTATATGCACCCGTGACTTTAAACGCGCCACGGTCTTATGTTATTTGCGCCTGTGACTTTAAACGCGCCACGGTCCTATGTTATATGCACTCGTGACTTTAAACGCGAAACGGTCCTATGTTATATGCGCCCGTGACTTTAAACGCGCCACGGTCGTCTGTTATATGCGCCCGTGACTTTAGACGCTGCACGGTCCTATGTTATATGCGTCCGTGACTTTAAACACGCCACGGTCCTATGTTATATGCGCCCATGACTTTAAACGCGCCACGGTCCTCTGTTATATGCGCCCGTGACTTTAAACGCTGCACGGTCCTATGTTATATGCGCCCGTGACTTTAAACGCGCCACGGTCCTCTGTTATATGCGCCCGTGACTTTAAACGCGCCACGGTCCACTGTTATATGCGCCCATGACTTTAAACGCGCCACGGTCCTCTGTTATATGCGCCCGTGACTTTAAACACGCCACGGTCCTATGTTATATGCGCCCATGACTTTAAATGCGCCACGGTCCTCTGTTATATGCGCCCGTGACTTTAAACGCTGCACGGTCCTATGTTATATGCGCCCGTGACTTTAAACGCGCCACGGTCCTCTGTTATATGTGCCCGTGACTTTAAACGTGGCACTGTCCTATGTTTTATGCGCCCGTGACTTTAAACGTGCCACGGTCCTATGTTTTATGCGCCCGTGACTTTAAACGTGCCACGGTCCTATGTTTTATGCGCCCTTGACTTTAAACGCGCCACAGTCCAATGTTATATGCGCCCGTGACTTTAAACGCTTCACGGTCCAATGCTATATGCACCCGTGACTTAAAAGCGCCACGGTCCTCTGTTATATGCGCCCGTGAATTTAAACGCTTCACGGTCCTATGTTATATGCGCCCATGACTTTAAATGCGCCACAGTCCTATATTATATGCACCCGTGACTTTAAACGCTGCACGGTCCTATGTTATATGCTCCCGTAACTTTAAACGCGGCACGGTCCTATGTTATATGCACTCGTGACTTTAAACGCGGCACGGTTAGACTACAAAAGCGCTATACAAGTACAGTCCATTTACCATTTACCTTACGCGACATTAAGTCACAGCTCTCTGGGAGTGACGATCGGGTTGACAATCCGAGAGGCCAGCCGAGGCTCACTTTGTCTGAGAAAAGCTATACAAACTCCAAGTCTAGCTCAGAATTTATTCAGTAGTTCAAGGTTCTTTCTGTCAGGCATTCTGATCAGAAAAAGGGCAACACTCTTTTGCAAAATAAACTTTTATATTGCCATACAAGAATGATGTAAATATTATTGGGCCAGCAGTTGGGGAGAAGCCGCGGTTTAGACTTGGCTTTCCCTTATTGGTCCTTGGACCATTATCAGCCTCGACCCCAGCTCTGCTCCATTCAGACGTCTTCTCCCTCTGTGGGAAAAGTCCTCCCTATCTCCCTCCCTTTTCCATTATAGACTTCATCCCACCTGTTTTGACTCCCCCTGTAAGCATATTGCACTTTCTCTCTACACTCAACTCTCTTTCCAGTTTTAATCCTTCACACCGTGGGGTCAATGCCTGTTTCCTTCAAAAAGGAGTGTCAAATCAACTTTGTATAAGCACAATACGTAAATATGTACAATATTACTACTTTAACCTTTGTAGTGCATAGAAATGTTTTTCTAACCCTATCCAAGTAGTTCTGGTTTCTAACCAAGATAATTATATATATAAACATACATACATAAATGTATATTTAATGACAATGGCTAAAATCAATTGTATGTATGTATCTATCTCTCAGCCCATCTATCTATCGATCTGTGTACGCACACACACATATACATACTATATCTATAAATATGTACATATATACATATGTGCAGTTCAGCATTATAATTAGGGCACAATGAATGACATGTGCCACATGTCACAATCTCTTAGGCAGTGAGCAGCTCAAATCGGCATAATTATGACCTAGTGAAATCCAGATGATTATTGCAAATGGTGATCTGCATATTACCATCTGTTCCACTCTACTGCACACACTCAGACACAGACACACATGCACACTCTATCACTCACACACTCGTGTACTTATGGCAGGGGAAAAGAAACTACCGTGTGTTTAACACATATGGTGTACGCAGAGATTACTGCTTTTATTGACAGATGAGCAATGGATTTATTTTAATTTGGTCAGTGGAAAGACCAGCTTTACACAACAAAAATCGGGAAAGACATCCTCCTTAATCAGTCAGTGTTGCATTTTATTCATTCCCATCCCTCAAAAATGCTCAGCATTTGTACAGTATAATCTAGAAAAGATTTTATTGAAATTCCTGTTAATATAATGTGGATAAGATAGAATATGTTGTAATACATTTATCAGGTTAGATAATTGATACGTGGTTGATCATATGAGCTCAGTTGATCATTAATAAAATCAAGTTGTTTTAAAGATGAATAGTTTGACCTGCAGGATTTTTTTAAAGTAAGATAAGCCTCTTTGTGCAAGCAATGATGTCACCTTTTTTTCCCTGAATTCAGACTTCTAACATTGTTAATCCAAATTGGGTAACTGCACCAGTTTCTCAGGGTAAATAAAGGCAACTGCAAAAATCACATAGGAACAAGAAAACACCTGAAATAAATACATATTTGTAGTACAATGTGGTTCGTGTGCTTGCCCACTTTGGTGTCCTCTCAAACAGAGGATAGCTACTGCATGGTGAAGCATGCAGGCTATCCAACTGTAACACTCACAGCTTTACTAAAAAAGAGGGTAGAGAACATTTACAGCATTTACTTTAGCATTTGTTTAGTCCCTTAGTTCTGTCAATATTGTGCCAGCTTTTAGTTCTGTCACAATAGCTTGTATAAATTTCCTTCCCCACTGGTTGAAGTATGACTGATGAACTACATTGTAGCGTGGATGCTGTGAGTTCTTTTGAGGTCACAACATGACACACACACACAGAAAAAGAAAGACATGACTTGGAGGTCATTGTCAGCCTTAAGGCGAAAGCAGAGCAGTCACTCAAGACACAAAGAGGAAGTTTCTGCCTGTGTGCACATAAACTCTTGTGTATGCGTGACCTGGTTTGTCACTGGTGTTTTCAGCAGCTATGATTACGTGACAAGGATTGCTCCTTTTTTTTTTTTGCTGGTTTCAAATACACATGGCTAACTCTTTGCTCCACTGTGGGCAGAATACAGCAGATATCTCCAAGGCTTCAGGCACAGTTGGCTGTTCACACTTGCCAGGATATTCAATACAGGCTCAGCTGTGGTGCTGAAGAGGCAATATATTAGGGGAGTAACAACCTCCAGATCCACAGTTCTGTTTAGAAATGTTCAGACATTGCACAATACAAGACCACTTTCGTTTAGGTACTTTAGTTCAAATATATATTGAATATAAATGCAATTGACATAACCGTGAGTTAGAAGTAATGATGAACCAACTCACCTGAAAAGTCATTTAAGTCAGGGGATTTGAACCCAGGTCTCCCACACGAAAAGTGGTAATCATACCACTACATTATCCAGTCCCCATATTTAGTTCATCTAGTCACATTTGTTCTCTCACAATCTGTTTCTCCCTTACGTTCAGATACACATCTAGATTGTATTTATTAGGGTGTGTGACTAGATAGTTTAAGCAAGTGTATTTCTGTCATCATGGTTATTACTACAATTGAGCCCAGGGACAGAGTGGTTTGGCATAAGCTTATGCTGTAGTCTATCTGAACAAAAGGGCAACGTATCTCTCAAACTCAAGTGAAAGAGAAGATATAATGATGCTAGGGTAATGAACAGTACTGACTGACTCCAGCCAATGAGGATAAAGTTTTTTGCTCTTCGACTTTCCTTTTGTCTCTACATTTATCTTGAGGAGATATTTAGGGAGATACTCAGTCTTCTTAAAATGTACAAAAAACCCCAGAGTGATTGAAAAAAATAGGGCAGTTGTGCTCTCTGTGCTTTTTGTCTCAAAGTTGTAGCCATCAGTGAGGATGAGAAGCACTCATAGCTCTTTATAGCTCTCACAACGTAACATTGATGAGGTGATCTGTTTCTCTGAAAGACTTCGTAGCTAATAGCTGCTACTAGTGTGCATGCCTATCTGCTAATTGGTTGTGTGTAGTTCAGACCTATGCTGTTTTTAAAGTGATACAAAAAGATTACTTCGTCCACGCTATAAATATGTCCAATCTCAATTGTAAAAGCACCAGGATACTCATTTGAACATGACACAAATGCTCAGTTGCCATCAAATTAATAGAAATGAGCGCTTGTGTTAAAGGATTTTAACTTTTATATTGTCTTATAAAAAACATTTAAAAGTTGTTTCACCAAGAAATTTCTTACCAAGGCCTCAGAACTTATGTTCATCTAAAACAATCCTTTCCTGCATTTTAACTCTAGATTTTCATTTTCAGGAAGAGAAAATTTCTAATTCACATCTACTCGCTGGATCTGTTGGAACATTGAAATCCACAATAGTCCTTCCCTATTTTTGCTTTTTGTGTTTTCCAGCTAGTCAAACAGGCAGTGGTAATTGAGCCTGCTATCTTTTTGGCACTCAGGGTGCATAACCCAAGTACAGCCACATGCCTTATGATGTAATTTGCATTAATTAATTTATCAAGATGAGAGCATTGGAACACAGTTTGTTGTACTTTTGAATGAAGTGTTGTAAGCTATGCCATAGCTGTCAGATGGCTCTGCCTGGCCAAAGCGCTTAAAAGATGGCGCCATCTAAGCGCAGAGAAAGGAAAGGACATCACAGAGTTCTTAGATGCAATTGCTGATGAGGCGATAATGAACGAACTAAGTACTAAACTGCACGCCAAGGGCTTTTTTACACATGTAATGGAAGAAGGTTTATATGAGAAAGTTAAAAAGTTACCTTCAAATATACTGGATGGCAACATTCTGCCAGCATCGACTGAAGACTCACCTCAAAGAAGCTAATCACTTCCCCAGCTGCATCTAGAAATGTTTAGCCTAAACTCATTGACCTTTAGTCTGATACTCTACTGGCAGAGCACTTTAAGTCAATATCATAGCTGGATTTTTATTCTTCAGTTGTCTAACAGGTGGACTTTCCACACGAGACATGTTTCAGTTATTGTACAACCCTAATATAGATTATATATCTAGACATATAAAGAACAATTTGCTTGATAAACATGTATTGAATGACAATACAACATTGACAATTATGGAATGGTTCTACGTCATGACATAGAGCAGCAACAACCTGTTTAGTTATTCACCATTAAGTGACATCAACACTGAAGAAGACAGCGTCTAGGTACTCGTGGACATGGCTGTTCTACACACCCATATCACAGCCTGTTT
Source organism: Leuresthes tenuis (assembly GCF_036924035.1). Classification (NCBI taxonomy): domain Eukaryota; kingdom Metazoa; phylum Chordata; class Actinopteri; order Atheriniformes; family Atherinopsidae; genus Leuresthes; species Leuresthes tenuis. The sequence continues at coordinate 36,989,456 of NW_027325358.1, read as the reverse complement.
GAACCATCTGGTAAATGCTTGCAGTTCCAGGCTCTGACCTCAAGAATAAGGGACAGCTTTGTGCCAAGGACAAGACATGTCCTTAGCAACCATAATGCACAAATTGCTCTTTAATACTGCAACTACTGTTATTGCACTTTTAGTGTTTGCAGTATGTATGCATTTGCCCTGACCACTTCACATATGGGACTTTTAACTATTCATTATAGTGTATTTTAAAATCTTATGTTTATATTCATAGCATACCATTTGGACCCCAAACGAGACAAATAACCACACACACGCTCACACTCACTCCTAAGGACAATTTTAGAGACACCAGTTAACCTAACATGCTGTTTTTGGACAGTGGGAGGAAGCTGGAGTACCCAGAGAGAACCCACGCATACACGGGAAGAACAAGCAGACTCCACACAGAAAGAACCAGCTGGGAGTTGAACCTGGAACCTCTGCTGTGAGAAGACGGCAGCTAGCATTGTTGTTAAATTTGTTATATTTTTATTTCAGTTTTGGATTTTATCATTCTGATGTAGTTATGATGTTGCATTAAGATGAATTATCTTAATTTTGTGAACCTTGGAATTGAAATCAATAGTTTTAAAATGAATACATACCTACATACATACACAGATAAGTTTAGCTCTGTGGCATGCTTGCCCCAGTTTAAAGTTTCTGTGACATTTAAAAGGCCTCTCAAAAAAGGTTTTGACTACCGTAAATATTTAAAAGACCAAAAGAATAAAGCATTTTGATAATGTTATTAATTGTAAAATAAATTCAGACACATGCATTTAATCGTTGGTCCTGCATTGTTCAAGCTTCTCCAACAAAAGCCAACCGGACTTTTTCTTTCAGCATCACTCACAATAGATGAAAATTCTTTGGACTTGTGTCATGTTATTTGTTTAGCTTTTTTTCATGGAGCTGCCGTTCTAATTTTTTTGCCTTAAAAAGCAAAAACCTGCATGTCAGGATGGTGTATGCATTGCAAGGCTGAAAAGGGAAAATATGAAAATTCTTGAATTGTTTTTGGCTCTGTGGTATAATGTCCTTGACCTTGTAACTAGTGCAAAAAAACAATTTTATTTTTAGGGTTTAAAGAAAAGGAATGGAACTTTCGAAGAATAAATTACTTCCAGCATCTCCTTAAATGCTTACTCAGGCTAAATTGCCGCACCAATCAAATGACTTTACAATGTTTTTTTTTTATTCAGTTTTTTCCTCATCGTCAACAAATGCGAGAAATCAAGAGATTTTCTCTGTGCAGGCAGCCAACATAAGTCGGGCTGTTAATGAATTGTGTTGTGCTTTTCTTTGATTTTAAACATCTAATTACATTATTTTGTGGCTGGAGATTTGTATGGATTGTTCATCTGGACAAAGTTATTTGTGTGACCAAAACACACAGACCACCAAACACCAGCAGAGAGCAGCGCGATTTAGCATTCAGAAGTCACTAAATGCCAAGGTTACCACATCAATACGCAATTGATTTTTCACACTCTGTTTGTGGGTCTTGTCTGAAGTCGGCACAACAAATAGCCAACTCTTCCTGATATTCCGACTGACTCACTCCAGTGACTTGGATAAATTTCTCTTTTTTTCATACTAATGTAATAGTGAAATAAAGATGTAGTATTTAAAGGGTTCTTTAAAAAGGTCAGCAAATGTGCCACTAATATTAAAGTAATATATCATTATGCTCTTATTTTCTTGATAGTGGGCTCAATCATACTTTTCTTACATTTCTATTGATATAAAAAATAGTACTTAATAGTAACTCACCAGTATACTTGGTTATTATGTTAAAAGTGCACTTACAATGCTATTTAGATTACACTAAAACTTCAGGGTATTAAAATATATATTTATAGTGATATTTATATAATTATGTAATATATTTAGAATAATTCAAATCTGACAATACAATTTTGAAATAAATACACTTTATTGACAGTAGATAACTTTAACGTCTTTTAGTTTGTTCAAGTAAAGTGTACTTCAGAAAAGTTGTTTTAAAGTGTGTGAAAGGTGGTATTATGAAAAATAGTTCAGACATTAACATTAGCATATTTCTCTTGTATTTCCAGATTGAAATATACGGTTGAAAACATGGATATATCTGATATACAATAAGGTTTCGGGTTTTTTTTCCACCAGAGTTTGCTGGTCTAGAGCAAAGAACTGCGATGTCAGTCAGCAAGGGGAAAGGAAGAGGGCTGGTATTACAACCAGACCATTTATTTATTTCTTAAAATGTATTATTTATACAGGTTATTACCCATTTCATTTCCCTGTGATTTAAAGTTGTGATGTCATCCATCAACATTTGTGAATACTATTTTATGTACTATATAAAGAATAGAAAAGAACAGAAAAATACTTTATTCATCCCCCAATGGGGGAAATTCTAAATTCCAATTCACTATCATTTTTGCAGATTTACTGTACCCAACTGGTCTTCATGAACCCTGCTGAAAACATTAATTCTAAACCCTGTTTGCATCAGTCTTTATGTATGGTAGTCAGTATTTATAAATGCCTTTCTGCTTTGCAAAGGACTTCATGCAGACTTTCGATGGCAAAAGTAAGCATTGTAATCCATAGAAAAGACAAGCGATCTACCTGCACTGAAGTCCTTTACAGAATTAAATTTCCATTCATCCAGTACAAGAGTGGTGACTTTTAGTTGCATAATGATGTATTTTTAATGGTGGTTCTCTAGACAGTGGAAAAACAAATTACCGGTAGATCTTAGATGGCTCAATATTTGAATCATCTCTTACCTGGCACACATGGCACACTTCAGAAAGGGTGAAAAAGGTGGGAATTAATCCAGGGATTGTCTAGTTGCCAGATGCTAGAATTTAATCAGTCTAATGCCACAATTTTTCATCACCATAATTCCATTTTTCTTTTTCATTTTTAGATTTTGTTAGCCTTTGATGTTTATTTCAATCCGTTTTCCTCCTCTTCGTTGTGTTTTTTCATAGGTTCTTCCATGCCCTCACCCTCCTGCCCATCACCTGTCATTGACCAATCACTTCCACAATCTAATCCACATGACAACCCATTGTTAGTTGATGCTATTGAACCAGACTCAGACAAAGGAGAGGAAGGGGGAGAAGAAGAGGAGTATGCAGCTCAATTGTGCCTACCTGTAACACACGGTAAAGGTTATTTATTGTTTCATTGGCAGTATTTTGTTAAAGTAAGATCTGAGTGATTGATTTATTTGGAAACTGCAGCTTTTTTCACTTTTGCATCTTTTGCCAAACATCCAGCATAGCGGAAGGTGTACAGCAGCATATGCGTGTCTGTTCTCAGGGTATTCTGATTATATGTTGTCATATTGTCTCTCACACGTCATCCATAGCTACATATTTCTCTGATACATCATAAGAATTTAATTCAGTTCAGCTTATATGTATAACACCAATTCATAACAAAAGTCATCTCAGTGGACTATACAGAGATAGTTAACAAGTTCAATTAAAGTTCAATTAAATACAATTCAATTAATGATCATCAGATTCAATTAAGTAGGGAATAGCCTATTTAAATCCAGTTCAGTTCATGCTGGTATAACTGCATTTACATAATGAAATTTCATAAAACTTAGCCTAGCTAAGGAAACCAACATATCATATATAACCTTTAATTTGATATAATTCCTCATCCTGTGCATGCAGGGGGTGGCATGGAGAGAGCTTCCTTTTAACAATGAAACACCCCTAACAGAACCATATCTATGTAGGATTATTCTGACTATTACAGACTATGACTTTCATGCTTATGGTAAACACAGGGGTTGCAGTCGGTAAACAATGCAGAAACCTGAACTTATAGCTTCCAGTATACATTATGTGGCTGTCCTTTCCCTCTTCACGCACACAGGCACCTACAAAAGGAACTACAGAACAAACTGACTTTAAACCAAAAGGGAAATCTAACTGGGAACCATCAAACTGCTCATAAGTCCCTATATGTTGATAAATAACCACCCTGTACGGACTCAAATTATGCTGCTCTCTTTCTGGTAGCCTTTTTAACTGAAGAAATTGCATTATTTAGTGGAGGAAAATCTACAATTTCACATCTTTTCGAAGGAGACCGATGCCACAACGCATGGGCAATGAAGACAAAGAGAGGAGTAGGAAATTAGATGCATGCAGAAGAATACAGGATGTATGTCTTGGTGATAATATCTTTAGCATACATCAATAACCAGCAATATCTTGTTATACCAGCTCATTTTTTTGCAGCTGTATTAAAATTTAGAATATCTTATACTGGAACTATAAACTGAAAGCAAATGGATTATTATGTATAGGGAACCAGGAAGAGTCTGTAATTATAAAGGTGCTTTAACATAGGATGCAGAGGTCTGTTTCGAACCAATTCATGTTTTTGTGTTACCTGATGCGAAACAAATCTGAGCTCTGCTCAGCTTGGCGCCATGTCAGGTCAGGCATGCGCTCTGGGGTGAAGTTATGACAAGTTCAACTTGTGCACAGGCTTTTCTGACAACATGTCAATGTGTCTTGTTAGAGACAATCTGGCAGATAACAAGAAATCACCCATGTCAGATATATTACCCAGCATTTTGGGATCGGCTGCCTGAAGTTGATTCTCATTTTTGAGTCTCAGTGCAACATTTTGTCCCCACTTAGCCTGAAGTAGACCTTGACGAGGTCGTTCTACAAGTGCACCTCCTGGATGAGCCAGGACTCTCCAAACTCATGTCTTGACCTGAGTATGTTATGAACATACACTCTCTTGGCTGTTGCACATCTCCTTCTCAGTAAAAGTAAAGCAAGGTCTTTCCTTTGACAGCTTGAGATATACATCCTGCATTGATGTCTGCATCATGAAAGCTTGCTGCTTACTGGATATCTTTTCACTTCCCTCGCAGTTGGTATTGAACTTGGATGCAATTTGCACATGCACAACCTTGTCCCCTACTCTGCGCCATACCACCACAGCACACGCCGCATCATATCTGAAAGCAGCTTAACTCATACCAGTATAAATGTGAACAACAATACTGAAAGGATAAGTTACAAGACATATAAGACCCAACATTCTGACCATCTGCCATTACTACAACGTCAACTATTTCATTTTCTAACATGAATAATAACCTTCAACACATTTCTTTACATTTCTGTCTTTGTTTCAGTTATAAAGGTCCACCAAGGGCATAAGGAGGCCATGCTTAAGCTGTTAAAGTATGTTGTTCTCTCTGTCTGCTGTCTACTACCATTGGTGTGTGTTGGTGAATGAACAGAATGTATTTTCACACCAGTAACTGTACAGTTTCAGGGGTCGGCAATCTTTAACACTCAAAGAGCCATTTGGACCCGGTGTCCTCGGAAAAGGAAAAACTGGGAGCTGCAGATACCCTTATACATCTAAAATGAAGATATCGTTTTTTTACCTTTACGCTTTGTATAAAAAACTATAGTGTGCTGCTCACAAAATCCATGAAGTGCTACCAGAGAAAATGAATTTTATTTATGTAATGAACACATTTTGAACATTTTGAACTCTTGAAAAAATAATGAAAAAATAAAAACACATGCTTGAATGCGAGTTGAAGGTCTCTTTCTCACCACAACTTTGGCATGCTGGTTCAGCCACTCTCGTCAGAGGTAAATGCAAATTAATCTGCCACACGGAGCCGCAGCATAAGGATGAAAGAAGCCGGAGACGTGGGTTGGTCCCCCGGTCAGACCATCAAGATGACTCAAGTGAAATGAATGTCTGTAACTCAAGTTATTTTAAGTGACTTAGTTTTGGTTAGTAACCCCAAAACAGAAAACTTGACTAAGGACTTATCCATGGTACTTACAATTTTCCATTTTTCCACAACAACTGTGAAAGCTAACCACTAAAACAGTGCAATATGCAGCCTATGATGCTATTCTCATTTCAATGTTGTTATGCCAAGTTTAGACAGCTGCCATTTTTTATCACGTTCCGGCCGTAAAAGCTTATTTGGCTAAAGCTCTGCATATTGAGGATCTCCTCTGGTTGCCATAAAGCCTGCTCCATGTGTCTGTCCACATGGCACATGTTAGGCTGAATGACAGGATAAAACCTTAGTCTGTCTATTTGAACTGCTAAGGCCACAGGGGCTGGAATTGGTTCAGTTCAGAATGCTGATCTGATACCTAGTTTTCATTATTAAAGGTGGCAAGTACCAGATGTCGAGTGGTGTTGGCTAGCCATTGACCCTGGATTAGTGTTTTTATAGTAAGGAGTTTTGATATGTTTGACAGACTTTGACGGTTTGAAGAAGGGAACTACGACAACCAGTCAGAGTACATCAGGAAAGGGGCATGAAGGCGGGGGTGGGAGGGCTTGAAAGAGGGAAAAAAAGGCTGCGGCATATACTGATATAGATAGACAGACAGACATCTGTTCAAATATACATTTCCATCTAAACACAATCAGAAACAGCTCTGGAGTAGGATCTTGAAATGGCTAAAAGTTTGTGAATGTGTGTGTTTGGGGACATGTGTGTGGTCCTTTTTTACCAAAATAGTCCCAGCTTTACCTAACCGAACTCAGCCAAACATCTAGAATATCATTCTCACCACTAACTGCCCCCCCCCCCCCCCCCCCTTTTTTTTTTTTCTACAAAACTCAGTATTCCTTTCCTAAGCTTTTTTTTCATTTTTTGGTGGATAGAAAGACCAAAAAAAAAAAAAAGAGGGCTTAAGCTTATGTAATTTAACACATAAAGATAGACATGCAGGTGTATTAAGCAATGTTTGATTCCCTGTTTACACAAGAGAGAAGTAGCGGAAATATTAGAATGTGAGAATCAAGAGAATCCAGGATATTTTTACAGTATAGGCTGATTACTGAGATGATCAAGTAATATATATAACAAATCACCAAAAAATAGAAAATCTTTTTTTTATTTCTGAAAAGTAAATGTCTTAAAGTCTCCTTTACTTTACTTGGGTTTCAAAAGAAAAAAGATAAAGAAATTAAAGCCAAAGAGTCTATACAAGTCCCATTCATGAAGAATATTGTTACAATGATTTATGGCCATAATAGAGTTGACTTTTTATTATTCGATCAAATTATTCTTTTGAATTCATTCTTGATTAACACCTGCTGTACTGTCCTCATGTCACTGTCTGATGTTTGCATTCTGGATGACAAAATTAATTTCCACACACACAAATACAGATTCACACAAACTGAAATGCATCAGTTCACACAGAGCAACAATATTGAGTTTCAACACGACTCAACGGTGATGAGAAATGGGCCGAAAAAAAAGGCTTAACAGAGCTCATGGTGTCTTAGACACTGGGAAGACTTGGCAGTCAAAACATTTTACTTGATCTGTGTGGTTTCCATAATTCCACCCCTGACGTGAGCAGTTCTTTGCTCTGGCCCAGCACAGAGTGGATACCATTGTAGCATTCGTTTTTTGGGTGCTGGAGCCAGAGCTGGTCGAAACAGAAAGAGCTGGTTCTGAGTTAGACACTGGCTTCAAACCAGCACTGGAATCACTTCAGTGGAGAAACTCCCTCAGACTGTCTAAGGGACAGTTTTTAACTTCATAAGATAAGCAAGTATTTCAAAAGATCTATGACTCCCACTGCTCCTCCTCCCATAAGGAAGGAGATGATAGAAAAGTGTTTTTTCTTTTTAGGAATACAAAGGACCCCCTTTCAGCAACAAAATTTGAGGAGGAGAGTATATAAATGATTCATGGTCTATGATAAGGTTTGTCATCAATTTTCTGCTCACTGCACCAGTATTCATCACCGAAAAACAAGTTTTAATTTATGGTTCCTCTTGTTGAAACATTTGGTGTCTGAGAAGGCGTAGAAAAAGCAAGAATGATAGATGAGTCTCTGTATTGACCACCCTAGTGTTGATATCAATAATACATGTATTTAGATGTATTTGCAATACCGACAAGTGAGTTGATAGTAACTTATAGGTAAGCTGAAAAGAAGATAAACAGGAAGGTACTGATGTCAAAGGTACTGATTTTTTTAAAGGAGCTGGAGCTGAATGAAGGCATAAAACTGGAGAAAAGAGACAGTGGGCTGGAAAGAAATGGGTTGGAGTAATGAAAACACTTGAAGAAGTCAAAGTAAAAAGTGAGTGAGTAATAGTTAAAATGGCGTCAGTGTAATATACAGCAGGGAGGGGAAGAGTGATGTCATCAGTGAAAGGATTGTTTGTAAACAGCTGCGGCTTAACGAGCTCCCTCCCTGTATAACCTGCATAAATAGCTTTTTTGGATACTATGACCTCCTGTGAGAAAACTGGAAGAGTGAGGAAAATAATTTGAAGACCGTAAGAAGCAGAAGGCTTGGAGGAACGCAGCAATGTAGTTTTTATTTCAATGGAGTGAAAAAAATTTAAACGGCAGCAAGTTGAACACAGTTTAACCTGTCTCTGGCGTCAGACCAAATTTCCATTGGAGTTAGTGAGAGAAATTGAAAGGTTTCTCTCGCTTCAAGGCTCATAGCTGAATTTCTGTAAATGTGAGCTCTTTAGTGGTTACATCAGCTGAAAGAGGACAAGTGTACCTACATTTTAAGGTATAATTTGTTTCTCTGAGTTACACTGTATGAAAGTTAGAGGAATTTGTTTGAATATCAAAAAAAGTTAAAATGATCGGTGTGCCCCTCTGCTGTCTTCTCAGTCATAAAAATCAAGAAGGAGCAAAAATGTTCATGTTTTTTAAACTGTCATATTTCAAAATTGGCTTAATATTTGAAAACGCTGAATCATTTGGTAATAGCTGAATGTCTTGTGACCTGTTTGAAGTTTGATTGGTGTCTCTAGCTAAAAGTATGCTGATGTAGTTAGATTTGAAAGAGGAGGAAGAGCTGAAAGCATTTCCCATTAATTTGAATGACGGGAAAATTTTAATAAAAGTTAAATATTTTAAAAATTATAAAAGTTATAAACACCAAAAGTCATAACATAAATCTCCTGAAGGAGCCGAACGTTTTGATACCAAAATGGTTGAAATCGGTTAAAGTATGCAGGAGTGGTTAACGGACAAAAAACATACGGAAGAACTAAGATGTTTGGAAAAATAATAACTAGAAAAAAAGCTGTTCCTGCGAAACAGCTGTGAGAATGCTTTTTAAGTTGAATGGGATTGGTTGAACATGCTCAAAAAGCTGAATCTAGTGAAAATTTAGCAGGAATCAAGTGAGTAATAGTTAAACTGGCGTCAGTGTAATATACAGCAGGGAGTGGAAGAGTGATGTCATTGATGATAGCAATGTTTGTAATCAGCTGCAGTTTAACGAGCTCTCTCCCTGTATAACCAGCAGAAATGGCTTTTTTTGGATATTATGACCTCCTGTGAGAAAACTGGAAGAGCGAGGAAAATAATTTGAAAACCATAAGAAGCAGAAGGCTTGGAGGAACGCGGCAATGTAGTTTTTATTTCAATGGAGTGAAAAAAATTTAAACGGCAGCAAGTTGAACACAGTTTAACCTGTCTCTGGGGTCAGACCAAATTTCCATTGGAGTTAGTGAGAGAAATTGAAAGGTTTCTCTCGCTTCAAGACTCATAGCTGAAATTCTGTAAATGTGAGCTCTTTAGTGGTTACATCAGCTGAAAGAGGAAAATGTACCTACATTTTAAGGTATAATTCGTTTGTCTGAGTTAAACAGTATGAAAGTTAGAGGAATTTGTTTGAATATCAGAAAAAGTTATAATGATCAGTGTGCCACTAATCTTCTCATTCATAAAAATCAAGAAGGAGCAAAAATGTTCATGTTTTGTAAACTGTCATATTTCAAAATTGGCTTAATATTTTAAAAAGCTGAATCATTTGGTAATAGCTGAATGTCTTGTGAATATTTTAAAGTTTGAATGGTGTCTCCAGCTGAATGTATGCTGAACTAGTTAGGTTGGAAAGAAGAGGAAGTTTTTGAAGAGTTGAAATTTCCATTCATTTGAATGATGGGAAAATTTGAATAAAAGTTAAATAGTTTAAAAAGTGTAACAATTATAAACACCAAAAGTCATAGCAATAATCTCCTGAAGGAGCTGAACGTTTTGATACCAAATCTGTAGAATTCGGTGAAAGATAAGTGTCAAAAAACGTACGGAATAATAATAATAAAGGGAAACAGGAAAACAATAGTGAGAATGCGAAATCAGCATTGATAAGCGTAGGCACAGCCAGCTGAGGGCCATTGGAAGCAGACTCAAGTAGTTAGTTGGGGTGGATGCCACGCCACCCATAGCACACCAAAAAGTCCCACCTCCAACATGGCACCCCAACCTCAAAACACTACTCACCACCTATGCCACACTTAACCTATGTTTGGGTATGTCATTGTTGTTGTCTTTTTGGTCAGTCCTAAAACAGTGTGCTGCATCAAAAGAGGGCCCAGTGTGTTGCCTGCATTGGGCCTGCATTGGGCAGGCATCCGAGCAGGGGCTCTACAGGAGAAACCCACCCAGCCGGTGTGTTTTTCTTTTAACTGACTTATTCATTGTTTATGTTTATTGTTTATTTATATAGCGCCAAATCATAACAAATATCATCACAAGGCTAGTGTGATGCATTGAAACAAGGGCGGCATTGCTGGGCATTGGTGCGCCGGGAAAGGGGAATGGAGCCCTGGATCACCACAGTGCACCGCCACATTCATCCACCTCCTGCTATCCATCTTGAGGCTGCAGTTTTACGGGTCTATGAGCGATAGTGAGATATTGTGATAATAATAATAATAATATGAATTCTTCACTTTATAATATTAGCAATAATAATTATAACAATTACAGTATAGTTTTATGGTAATTAGCCTGTGGTTGTGGAGGGAAAAAAAACAAAGGGAGACTGTGCAAGTTATGACGTTTTGATGTTTAGAGGTATTGTAATAGTAAAGTAGTTTTATAGTGATTTGTCACAAGAAGGTGGTAATAACATGAATGCAAAAGTTTAATTGTGGTTGAGTTTGGTTCTCATGCTAGAAAGATATTAAAATCTGCATATAAAAGTTTAAACAATGATGACCAAGTAAACTTTTGAGTTGTGGTGCCCTGCAGGGAGATGATTCAATCTTCAATGGAGACACGGTCTGAAAGTAAATAACTGTTTGTCTTATTAAGGTTGATAGCTGATAAGTCACCTATTAAGCAGAGAGATGGGGATAGTGGGATGATTTAACAGGTATACAGAGCCAAATCACGTGAACATTGTTATAACTGTGGTGTACAGTGCAATGTGAACAGGTTTCTGATGTGAAACCCTACTTTATATGGAAATTAGTTCTGTGAAGAACTATATACTTTTTGCAAATTTGGGTCCAGAAGTTGGCATCAGGAGTGAATCTTTTTTCCCATTTTATGGATGAAGAGGTCTGGTCTGATTTTACTATTGTTCTGTAGAATTTGGACAGCAGGTTTTTTTAGGGAATATAAATGACCTGTAAAGATAATGGAGAGTGTTATAAGTTGGTGGGTGTGAATTTTAGTTTACTTTTTAGCTCATATTGCAGATGAGTTACTTCACTGTCACCACACTCGTTTGTGCTATTCTTGGTTGTAAACGGTGAAAAACAATGAGATTATTTCACGTAAATAAGGTTCAAGACAGTCATTTTATATCACAGCCAAGCAGTCAGGCACAGTGGTAGCAGGGGACTTTCAACGCAGATAGTTCTTGCTATTTGTTGTCTGTCAGGACCTCAGTACTGTGTTACTGGAGCAGGCCAGTGCATTGGCCCGAGGGGCATATGGAACCTATGTCAATCAGAACTGTCACCGGCAGATCGGGATGTTGGGAGTTTGAAAGTCAAACTGTTTGGCTCTTTGTCATGCTCTTCAACAGTTCTGCTATAAGGGATGATGGATTGTGCTGCAAGGGCCGGGAGTTGCTGCAAGTGTCATGGGAGGTGAGCGTGTTCTACAGAGGCTCATGTTATTGAGCGTCTGAAGAGAATCAGTTAGACGTGATCAGTGACAAATCCTATTGGTCACGCTAAGTAAGAAATTCTGAGATTTTGAAGTTAGAGACTGAAGTTTTGCACATACAACAATTACCCTTTTTCATTTTTTTAGTTCATGAAGACCCGAAAATTAAATGAAAGTACAAGAACTGAAAGTCCAGTGCTGTCTTAAAAGGCCAGTAATAAGGAGCGTTGCAACACAGAGGTGGCATTTGTTTCAAGGCGAGAGCAAACATGGTGTAATGGCTTTCTGTTCTTCCAACAAACAGTTTGTCTTTTCCCTGCCGAGACTGAAAAGATGCCAAAAACCCTCCACTGTCCAGCCTTTAGCTGTTTTAAGACGCCAAGACAATCAGCTTGGAGCAGAAAAAGGCCATTTCTTTACCAGCAGCAGGGTGACGCCAGACTGTATTGACAATGTCTATACTGATAGCAATAGGGTACTCAGACCAAGGCAAAGAGAGAAACACACATAACACTTAGTGCTTTTTACTTTGGGACCAAGTAGGCAATTCTTCTCAACACCAGAACTAATCAATGAGTCACTAAATGAAAGGGGAGGTAGAGAAAGTGCCAAGGGAGGAGGAAAAGTACATTTTTGAACATTAGATCTGATCAATGGTGGTGAGGGGAGCAAAGGATGCGAAGAAGGAAGAAAGAAAGAAATTAGAAGATGAACCATTTAGTTTTGGATTGAAAAACAAAACAAAAACAGGGCAAGGTCAAACTGCAGAATACATTTCAAAAGAAAAGAGAGGAGGAGGGATGAGATGAGATGAGATGAGAGTAAGTCATAGATCAGGCTGATTAATGTTAGACTCATTGTAGGGATTTAAGTCTCAAATACAGAAACACACAGTTCATGTCTGAGGTTGACTGCAGAATGGAGTCTCTTAAGTAAATCAAAATGTTGTGGCAGGCTCCATACAAAGAGGCTGGGAGACAGAGGGAGAGCCAGACAAAGAGATACAGGAAAATGGAGTTAAAGGAAAGGGGTGGGCGAGAAACAGAGTGTGTACGTATGTGTGTTAGAGCTAATGCATTGTTCTGATGATGTAATGAAACAGATTGAGGGAATATTTGGGAAATCATTTTAGTACAGGGCTTGCACTTTATAAACATTGCTTTGCAAATATATTAACTCCTTTCTGTGTTTTTTCCATTCATTTTCCATTTCCATTCCATTCACTTTGTGTGGCAATCAAAGCTGACCAAATAAGTCAAATGAATTGAAATGTTTTTATTTATTTATGTGTGTTTAACTTGTTTTAGAAAATAAAAAAATCACCAGAAAAACAACAAAACTAAAAAAATGTTTGTGCATGTGGATACTTTGCTTAATAGCCCTACATCTGGTGCTGCCAGTTATCCCCAGGAGTCATGTTTAGTTCAATGAAGTCCACTTAAGTGTAACATGAAAGCAGAATCTGGGTATCCTCAGGCAATATATGGAACTCCATTTTGCCCTCGTTGCAGCCATTAGTGTGTGATTGATTTGAATATCTTCTGTGTATATGCAGTATAGATAGATAAGATGAACTGTAGTGTATGTGTGAATGGGTTTATTCGAAACACATTGTAAAGGTTAGAAAACCACTATATAAGATCTTCTTCTGGGGATTTGATTCTCTTCTCTCATTACTCCTCTGTAGGTTTGTACGATTATACATTTATTTGAGAACACTGTGACTTTCTTTTCAACACTATGACTTTAAATGTTAAACAGGCGGAAGCAGTGATTTCCTTATGTCTTTGAGAGCTGGGCGGATGGACAGTTGCATCATAAAACGTGACCTTAATGGGTAATTCTGTTTTGTATCAGGAGTTAAGGAGCTTTAAACTTTTGTTCTTTTATTATTTGATCATAGACGACTTTGTGAGGGAATTTCATATGGTTGTAGCAACCTGTGACGCAGCTTCTACTGTGTAACCAATCTTGCATAGAACATTTTTTGTATTTTTGTGTGTTCAGGAGCTGACTCCTTGAAACCAAAGTCTTTCCAGACAGCTGACTTTCTTTTCTATCCTACTGACCCAAGGACACCTCTTTGCCATTTTTTATGAGTTAAGACCTTCCTAAATAACTCCAGAAGTGCACAGTTCTCAGCATGTGCAGCTGATATATTGTACAAGGTTCTGATGGAAAGATGTACTGCTTTGACAGCACAAGACAAGAGACCCCAATGTGGCATGCCACACAATATTAATTTTTGTTCAGCTGTACAGTTTTTAAAATCGTGGGAAATCAAATCGATAACTGAAAGTGAAATTTTAACCTTACTCATATGACAGACTTCTGTTTTCTGCTGGTAAAGCTCCAGCTACAGCAAAACTATCCTGAAATTCAGTAAACAGGGTAGCCTCAAGCGGCTTAGTTACTGTTGATGTTACTTATCTTTGTATTAAATTTGATATAAAGATTAATATTTGCAATCATAAGGCTTGTAATAGTAACAAATGTCTTCAATGAATGATGTTTGTATGGTGCCCTTGGTGAGCTCATCCTTCAGTGCCTTTGCCCTCAACCAACTACAAAATTCATCATATCGCCAGTGGAACAACAACAGTAAGAACGGCTTTCATATGAAATGAAAATACAACTGTCTTTGTCAATGACATGGCTAAAATGAGAAAGTTAAAGAAAAGATCTAGTGAGCTGTCTTGGTGGGAGTGAATGAATTAGACAAAGATGATGACATAGACAGAGAAGGAAGGGAGTGAAGGGAGAGATGAGGGGTCAGTGTCCTGGTGCTACAGTCAGGCTTGAGAAATGTGGGGGACTGATGAAAGGTTCTGGGGTGAGTGGAAGATGAAACGGGGAAGAAAGAGGTCAAATAAAGACTATGGAAGGATTAGAAAGAAGGGGATAGAGATGTAACAATTTAGTAAATCATTTATACCATTTTCTGCCTTAAAGTTTAGTGCTTTATGTCCATCTTTTCATTTGATTATAGTAACTTTCCCTACCGTCAGTAAGTATATCCATCAAATAGTTTTATTGGCACAAAAGTCACTTTGGTATTTTACATTACTACTGTGGAAGAGAAACTGATCATATGTATATTTAATGCTAAATGTGTCATTTACCAGAGTGATGTCATTATGTATCTGATGTATCCATAAAATTCTACATAATTGATTATGTGTGCTTTTAATTTATGTATTTCTGCACCTTTATTTCTGTCTGTCTGTCTATAGTATTGCAGAACTGCAGAACTCATTTTAAAAATCTCATTTTTGTTGGTACTTTGAGCAATCTAAAACTGCTAACAGATGTCATTTTATATGCTTGATTTAATAGTTTTAATCCCTTGTAATGATCAGTTACACTGGTAAGCTAATATTCCCATCACCTTTGTTAAATGGAAATCTGAAATGACATATCGGCTGATGGTAATCCCAATTTCCGGCTTTTTTTACGCAGACTTCATGGTAAATTAGTCAAGGCTATTATCATGTAGAAAACAAAAGGGGACATGTGAGTGTTTTAAAACAGGCCACCTTCTTGATGGAAATTGTGAATATTACCCAAAACCACAGAGTTAGAGCTGGAAATTTACTTTTCTACCAATAAAGTCTGCACATGTATGCCAGTAAATGACTGTTAAGGTCTGTTTCTCAGTGTGTAGTTGTGACGCAGTGCCGATATTCAACTGTTATTGCTCCAGATGTCTTAGGAAGGACTCCTTTACACCTTGCTGGAGAAGATACTTTTAAATTACACTTCTCAAAAGACAAAAGTTTTGCTCACTACCTTTACTCATGTTTTTATTTTCTGTAGAAAGTTTTTAGCTATGGGCTTGTGTTAGAAAAATGATGGAGTTATACTATGAGAAAAGCTGTGATGGGGGAGGCTTCCTCCTATCTTTTTGTTCTCATAACACTGTGTAGCAAGCAAAATTGTTTTTAACTGTTGTTAATTGTTAATTGTTTTTCCCATAATATTGTGTGGCAAGTAAACATAAACTATATAAATAGCAATAATATCATTTTGTGAGTCAGACAACTCAGAGCCCGCTTCCTGACAGGTTGTGCAGACTTGTCTCCTTCTTTCAAGAAATAAATGTTTCGTGTTAATCGTATCCAGCGCCTAATTTCGAGAGAATTTTTTTGGACAGCTTGAGATAAAAAAAGGAAAGATCCAAAAGGAAAAGCCTACATCTTCAGGGCTAAATTGCTTTGATTTATGGAAATATGTTGCATTGCAAACATTGCAGACACTTTCCAGGACTACTTGTGACTAAGAGGATTGTTCTGCTAATGCTACCTTTAAAATGGTCTTGGAGTACTCATTGTCAGTCATGGCCAACTAGTGTAACTTGTTACAGTTTCCCTTTAACTTGCGCTTTTCTCCCCCTTTGTTGCCCCATCCCATGATGTTTCTTCCATGCTTCCTCTGCTCTCTGCTTTCGCTTTGCCTTAAAGGCTCCATGTCTGTCGCTTTATATTTCTTTTGTTAGAATCTTTGCTGGTGTCCCCAACTGTCTCTCCACATCTCGTTCACTTTAAAAGGTGATGTGTCTTGTCAGATGCTGCAGCCATAAAAACACCTACTTCACACCAAAGGCATTCAGAAACAGGTTACAGGGAATAATGGAGAGACAGCGAGCACCACTGTAACTCAAACACACTTAAGGTTGGATTTTAAAACTTAAAAGGAAGTTGGTTTGTCAGGGGCCCTGGAACTGCTGTGCCCAAATTTTTTTTTTTTTTTTTTTATTTCTTTTTCATTTTCATATTTTTATTAATCAAAAGTTCCATTTTTTCCCTTACATTTAACAAAAGTAGAATTGCCTTTTAATCTTAGCCTTGTAAAAACACCCTGTGCCACAATGGTTATTAAAGCCAAATGAAAAATCATTTTAGGTTTTCACAGAAAGCCTGTGAATTTGTCAGTAATGTGTGTTATTTGTGTTATGTGTATGCGTGTGTCAAAGCTCCACTCTAAAGTCAAAGTCAAATTTATTTGTAGCACATTTCATGTTTACATAAAATAAAGCATTGCAGCAGGGAGCAGAAAAAGCATTAAAAATATGTAAAATAAAATAATACAAATAAGAAATAAAATAATTAAAATGAATAAAAACAAGCAACAGTATTGATAGGTTAAAAGATACCGTGCAGATTTCATGCACAGACACATGAGAAAAGAAATGTTTTTAACCTGGATTTAAAAATGTCTACATTTGGTGACAGTTTAATCTCCTCTGGCAGTTTGTTCCACTTGTTTGCAGCATAACAGCTAAATGCTGCTTCTCCAGGTTTAGTCTGGACTCTGGACTGGACCAGCTGACCTGAGTCCTTGGATCTAAGAGCTCTGTTGGGTTTATATTCTCTGAACATATTACAGATGTCTTTTTGGGTCTAAACCGTTCTGGGATTTGTAAACCATCAGTAGGCTTTTAAATCAGTTCTGTGACTGACTGGAAGCCCGTGTAAAGATTTTAAAACTGGTGTGATGTGTTCAGATCTCTTAGTCCTGGTTAAAACTCCAGCAGCAGCGTTCTGGATGAGCTGCAGATGTTTAATGCTCTTTTTGGGAAGTCCAGTTAAAAGATGATTACAGTAATCAAGTCTACTGGAGATGAATGCATGGATGAGTTTCTCCTGGTATTTTTTGGAGACAAAACCTTTAATTCTGTTTCTGAGTTGGTAAAAAGCTGCCTTGGTGACAGCTTTGATGTGGCTGCTGAAACTCAGATCTGAGTCTATCAACACTCCAAGGTTACGAACTTGGTCAGTGATTGTAAGGGCCCGAGTCTCAAGGTATTTACCAATGCTGACAGGTGGCCTGAAAGTAGGGAAAATTAGCATGAGGCAGTAGTTTGAATGAAAAGACAAAGGACGTAACCACTTCTGCAGGTTTTTCACAAACAATGCACATATTTGTGAATACAGATGCAGCAAGTTTCTTACAGTGATGAGCAGCACATTCCAGGCTTACAGACAAGCAGATGTGATGGCGGTTCAGATAGCCTTATCCTCAAGCAGCTATTCTCACAAAGATAGCAGCCTATAAACAGAAAACTGACCATGATTTTCAGTCACTTTCAGGTCAGTAGTTTAGAATATTGGCCCAAAGCTTGAGGTTTCTGTGGGGGCACTTAAAAAATTATTGACTTGAATTCAATTGAACATTTCTCTATAAGCCCCTGAAGGGAAATTTTATTGTGTTAATTGTTTTCAAAGAGTTGAAGTTGAACGGAGAGTGATGTCGTTTTATTTGCATCTTAGCAACAATTTAGATGATGATGTCACACACACCATTAGCAGGTATCTATTTGTAGACACCATGGACTGGAAGCCACAACCAACAGTTCAACATCTGTTCACTATCACTATCCTATCAGTGGCACTAGCATTAGTAACTTTTTTTAGTTCATATTTGTTCTTACAAGGTTATTATTTGGTTTAATTCCTATAAAAACAAGTCACCATAACTTTGTTGTTATGTTACATAAATATCATTACAATGGAGCTATCGTACCTTCAAAACACACCATCACTGACTCTAGTTTTTTTTCTTTTCTTTTTTTTAATTCTGATGCATGAGAGGGGCACTTTCTACCTAGTTGCCACAAAGGCTGCCCACGGAAAGGGAAAGGGGCCTGCCTCACTCGCCTCTCTTGCTGGGAGTCCAGAGGTGGAATGAGTTTTCATGCTTGAAGAAACAGAGTCTTAATTCTTCCCTGACCCCTTTCACTGTGTCGAAGACTCTCCGGTTCTACAGGAAATTTCCCTCTTTCTCTAAATGTGTCATTTTTGCTCTCCTTTTGTCTGTGCCTGCCTCAGCCTCTTGCTGTGCCTCTCTTCTCCATTTGTTTTTGTCCTGTCTCATCTAAATTGCACATACCATTGTCGTGCTTCCTTAAATTTTTTATGTCCTGTTCTTTCTGAACCTGCTTTTCTTCTCTTTCTTGTTCAGTTTTCTATCAGCAATGATGAAGTTTAAAGGGTTGAACATAGATCTCCATACCCTGTATTGGTGCATTGCAAAGCACATGGTTATATGTCATGGTGTTGCCACTGAGGGGCAGTCTCGTGTGCAGCAATCTGGGCTGCTCCCATGGGCTGCTTTTAGTTTAGTTGGTGCTGTTGTGGTTCTTTCGCTTTATTGTGCTTTGGAAAAGGCAGAAGTCAAAGTAAACAGTATTTAAGGGACTGGTGTGAATAATTTAAAACTCATTAAAGCAGTAATGTTGCTTCAATTAAAAAAAAGTAGAATAATTCACATATGCCTGCTGTTTATCTGTAGGTACACAAAGTTCTAATACTTTAAACTTCATGCTTTGACACTGTCGCATAATAGTGTGAAATTCACCTCCAACTCAGACCAAATCAAATTATATTGATTGATATTCTTCATATTTAGACTAACTCAATTTAAAATTATTTGTGTTAAAGCTATGTCATTAGCTTAGAACAGACTTGTTTGCAAATGGGGACAAAATATGAAAATAATTATAGCCTATTCTAAATTACCTAAATTTATAATAATCTATTCCTTCAGCTGAGATGTTTTTAATCAAATACTGTGTTGTTCAAAAAGTTGAATTTTGCGTTAGTGTTGATGACATGCTAAAAATAAATATTATATGAAGATTAAATTTAGCACTTAAAATCCCAACATATGATCAACATGTGTGGCTGGCTTTAAAATTAATTCAATTCAATGATTTCCTATCGTCTAAATTTGAATTCAACAGCAATCAGCGGCTCTCAGTTTAATTATTATTGTCAAGCATCAACAAAGATTCAAGAGCTTAGTTCTACCTAAAGACAACTGAGGGAGGATTCATTTCAACTCTAAACAGAAACGGTTCTGTATAGGGTAGCCGGAGTTTCCAAACTCTGACTTTGGGCTGAACATACCACGCTAAGCCATGCATTTAGCTTCATAGTACACCTTATTGTTATTCATATTCACTTTATGCCCTATTCATATTTGTATTACATTAAATATAGTTTTTTTTTTTACAAAATACCACCATTTGAATACCTTAAATATGACTGCAATAATAATGGTTTATATTTTTACAAAGTAATTGAGAAAAAATATGTGCACAGTTTATTTTAGTCTTTTGCTGTGCCCAAAACATACAGAACTTATCGAGCTGTTAATTTAGTCTACAGATCAACCCACTAATCGCAAAGGTAATCAATTTGTTCACTCTACCATTGAAAATACCTCGTACATCTCCACTGAGATGCTTTTTACTGCACATTGACCAGTGCGTCACACTTCGGGGTGTGCGACAAAGTGAGATTAATGGCTCAGTCAACTATGTTGACCTGAAAGCAAAAATTTTTAATGGCATAAACCTGCCTGGACCACCACGGTAACTTTGGCTGAACTCCTAATCTGCTCAGGAGCTGTTTACGTTCAGAGTTCTGGACCTAATCGTTTGAAAAAAGATTCCTGAGGGATCGCAGACAACAAACACTGACTGAAACAAAATTTAAGTGTCATCAGGCAGAAATATTGAAATTTGATCGCGACCGCGAAACACAATTAGAAGAGCTTGAGGTTTGACAACTGATGAAAAAATGTTAAAACTCAACCACAGAAGAGAACACCAGAGAATCACATTTTTAACATTTTTATCAGCAAATTTATCCACAATATCATTTGATTTAGTGACATCTTTTCAGTATTAGATCTACTAAATATTTGACGTGTCATTACGTTTCAAACTTAAAATCATCCATTTTGAACAGAGCAAAGTGTGGAATTGGAACAAATCGTGATGTAGATTCTCAGCTCAAGGAATGTGTTAGAAATCCCGACCTGTTGACCTCAACTTTATTTCATAAAAGACTTTGCATTTACAGCAGTTGCTCTTTGCTTTTCTGTAGGAACCATGTTTTTAGTTATAATGCATAATGTGTTTTTATATCTGGTCCTGATTTGCTAAACATATTTGTTCTGCTGATATTGGATTTACTACAGATTAGAAAAAGAACCAGTCAGAGAATCAATAAAAATTCTCTTTTGATAGAGATTTTAATTTTCCAAGTCGTTATGGGCCAGTGTCAGAGCTAAATGACGCTTTATGTGCAGCTGTTGTGATTTTTGTATGTGATTTCATGTATTAACTTGTATTAACAATTTGCACTGGCAGCAGTTCTCTGCAGCAGCCTTCAGTCTTCAGTCTTCAGCTTTCAGTCTTGATTGAGGCAAATGTTTTTTAAATATTTTTTGACACCTCTCCATTCATTATCCAATAACCTTTTTATGTGAGTGCATGTAGTGCATGGAGAGGAAAGGCTGAGTTAGCAAAGAAAGATCAGAACAGCTATCATTGTATCTGTTGCCTCTCAACAAAGAAGGCCTGATTGTGTTGAACTTGTACTCCCCTCTGAAGAAGAGCTGTGAATATAAGCACACCTGAGGGTTTGCATATTTACTGCTAAATCGTTAGTAACAGTTTGCTTGATTTTACTCAAAAAAAAAAGTTCCTTCATGCAGGAATTCAGCAGTATAATGAAGCTGAGAATATCTTATGATTTACACAAAGCAGACAACGTGTTTCCTCAATATGCAGACATGTGACAGCTGGTTGAGTCAGCTACTGATTTTAACATAATTTAAGATGACTGAGACCTCTTCAAATGTTTTACTCACTCAAGAAAAAAAGAATGGAGCTCCCTAGAGAGAATCAGCCGAGTGGTGTTATTTAGGAGAGCGTTTTATACGTTGAATAGAGCAGAGTCATGGCTATCAATATGAACTCAGTTTACACTTGACCTCCCTGTGGATCTCTGTTCTGGCCCATTACCATATGTAAAGCATTTAGTGTTGCCACACAGTCACACCTGAGAACTCAGTGCTTTAAAATCCTAAGAGTGAAAAACAAGCCCTTCTACCACTTTGATCCTGTTGAGTTACCGACCAGGACTTCCTGCTTAGACAAGATGTCCTCTCCTAAGAGCACATGTAGTGTTAGTTGTCTTTCAAGAGATTTTCCAGCATGTCAATTTTTTTCACACATTCATTCTTTTGTTGTCCTTCATTAGAGGTTTGCTTTGCTCGCTTCACATTTGATTTGCTTGGGTCTGTTGGAAGAGCTGCTGGTGTGCGGGTTTAAAATCATCAAAAGAATACAGACCTGTTTCCCTTTACTGTGTGTAGGATATAAATCATTAAGGACTCAAGCTTGGTTGATTCCTGTTGTGAAAGTCCTTTAACTTACCAGTTAAGTTTCAAACTAACATGGAAATAAGCTCTTCTTGTGTAAAAAGGTTTTTGCTAATTTTATGCCAAAATCTTCTAAGTTTGCAGTCTTCCTGTCTTGCAGTTTATGTTGTGCATGTATTAACTTCAAATCAGAAAAGGCTGTTTTAGAGATAAATTAGAACATTTCATTTGTGGGTTGTCTTGTAGTTTCCGTGATTGCTCATCACATAAATCATAGCATATGAAAATATGCAGTTGTATTCTTGTTAGATTCTGTAAAATGACATCAAATTTACTTGAAGTCACTTTAAATTTTGGGGTGTCCTCTGAAGGCATCAGTCTCTTCAACACTGTTGAACTGGTGCCACCTAATGCTGACTGACCCATCAAGTCAGTCAACTGATTAATTATTAATTAGTATTTATTTATTGGAAGTTGATGCCACCTTTCAGAAACAAAGGATCGTCAGTTGAAAAGTCTGTGTGTAAAATCATGTGTAAAAGAGGCTATTGCCAAGCTAGGTTAGTGAGAAGACAAACTGATTATGGATATATTGCAAGCAACACTGCACCATGAGTGATATTTATGTGTTGTTCCACTTGTGCTATGTGTACGAGTACTTACTATGCAACATCAAAAGTGAGAATATGAGGCTTTTTAGCTCTGGAACCACCTATGGGAGGCTTCCTCAAATATTTTGCTCCTGAACTATTTGGTTTTTCAGATGGTCAACTCTATTCATTTGTTATGTACTGTTCTTAACTATTCTGTTAACATGATAGTGTACACATAATGAGTTCTACTCAGATAGTCTTCCTGGATAAATGTAGCCTGTTAGTATTCCACAGTACACTGTCTGGAGAGATACATAAAAACTGACTTTCCTTCATCACCAGTTTAATTTCTTTCCATTTCTCAAATCTCTTTAGAGTCTTCATGGTAGAGTGCATTATTCTATATTTCTCACGATCTGTTGCTCTATTTTTGTCTTCACTTCTGATCTGTCTTATTCTCATCTTTTCTCTCACCAGGTGTATATATTAACATTTCTACTGAAATCAAGCACATAGTATGCTCCAGAGCCATTAAAAATCCATTGTGTGCTGAAGCACAGGGGGCTTGAGTGTGTGTGCATGATTGCTTAATTATAATAATCATTATTATTTTCTGTTGTTATTATTATAATTGTTATTATTGTTATCATCATAATTATCATTGTTATCATTATTATTCTTAGTAGTAGTAGCATAGTTATTATTATTATAACCTTTATTTGACAAAGAAAGTGTCTCATTGATATCAAAGATCTCTTTTGCAAAAGAGTTCTGGCAGTGACAGCATCTGGAAGAAATCCCATTCCTCTGTTTAACCCATTCAGACCTAAAGCTTTGTACAAGAGAAAAAAAAAATAGAAACATGAAATTAAATTAATTTTAGAAAATCATTTCATAGCTTTTGTTGTAAACTGATTACTGACTTTACCCACTCCAGGTCATCCTGGCTTCGATGAGTCAAACACAAATCATCCTAACAGTGTAATGTTTTTTTAACAGTCTGTTTTTAAGACAACTTAAGTAAGCCTTATTCTGAAACAGAACATATCTGTCAGCTAACAAAACTAACTTAAACTTTAAGCGTGATCTCTATACCATCACAAAAGAAAAAAAGTTAATAACCACCACTGGACTGTGTGTTGTGAATTATTGTCATGCATAGAGTTCATGACAGTGAAGCAGCAACAACAAAAGGCAAAGGGATATATACAAGCCAAGGAAACTACCTGCATCAATCTTGTGTGCTTGATAAGTCTTGTGTCCTTCAGTGTCCTAGCTGATGAACCTACGATTTCATTCTTAGACTACAGCTCTACAAATATTGTTTGTCTCTAACTCACTGGTACATGAATGATTGAACGTTACACTCGTCAACCTGCCAGTCTCTTCCCACTGACTGCTCTTTTAAAATGTTTTGCCACAACCTGTCTTTCATATGAGGACATATCTCTCTTGGCACACATACACACACACTATCAAACTTTTTTGTCAAATTAAGCAAGTCAGCATGTTGTCCGCGCATTATGTCCACTGTTAAAAAAAATACATGCAGCGCTTGCTCTGTAAGTGGGAGAACCACAATGTGTCATGGGTCAAGCAACAAGGACGTTCATACTCTTGCACAGATTCATGCTATGTGTACCAGACAGCCCTAATGATTCCTGCTCACTTGCTTCGCTGCGAGGGCATATTGAGACCATTTCACAATACTGCTTACCCTAATTTTTTGCAAGGAGATGTTTTTTTGTGCTGTGGCACAGACAGAAGATTGAAGAGCCAGAAACAGGTGCCTGTGATCCACCCATTTTTCTTGTAGCACCACAGAAACAGCTGGAGGGGTACAAGAGATGGGCACCTTTCCTAAATGAATCAATCCTGTTGTTCTGATCCAGATTATTTAGATAATTTCTTTTCAGATCTATTTTTTATTAAGGAGATTAGCAACAGTGACATTGTGAAGATTAATCTGAACCCAGTGAGTAGTTTTAGAAAGTTTTAGAAAACGACTTCTTGCCCCTAGAAGTGAGTATGTGTGTGTGGTTGTTTGTCTTCGTTTGGCCCTGTGATGGACTGGCAACCTGTCCAGGATGTACCCCACCTCTCTCCCAATGACAGCTGAGATAAGCTCCTGCCCTCCTGTGACCCTGAATTGGATTAAGTAGTTATATAATATCTTTTGTTTGGTCACTTTTAAACAACAACAAAAAAGACACTAAGGGTGCTGATAAACAGCATTGGTAAAAGTAGAATTAGCATTTGTGTGTGGTATGCTTCCTGGTGTAAGAACCTTAGAAACCCACTGATTTAGTTCTCTTGCTCAATTATGAAGCTTTTTCAGAAGAATTAAACATGTGGAAATCCAAATTAGTTATTACTTTGCATATTAGAAATCCACATGATGGAAAATTGAGAACCTTTGCTCAGCTTAAAGCTGCATTTGAAACTGAAGACAAAGACTTCGTGAAATATGTGCAAATAAGATCACAATTAAGCAAATACTTTGGAGAAGTTCGACTGCACAATATGGGTATCACTGATTCCAATATTTTTTGGCACTGCAAACAAGATCAGAGTACCTCATATCATCTGGTTTGGTCATGCAGTATGAAAAAAACATTTTGGTAAAATATTCTACAATCTTTAGGTAAAATTGTTGGTTGTACTCTTCATTTTGATGTGGCTGTATGCCTTTTGAACTGTAATGTTAATGGAGCGTTGTCCATAGTAATAACTGGACATATTACAGATAAAAGACCGATGGCAAAGAACTGGAAGGATGTAGATTAACTGAAAGATGGAATGTGGCTGCAGACGTTCTCAGAAATTATTTCCATGGAAGGTACTGTATCCCACCTAGGGATGGGAATTGTTAAGAATTTAGCAATTCCAATTCCATTATCGATTTCGCTTATCAATTTGGTTCCTTATCGGTTCTTGTATCTATTCTCATCCAGTTATATATAGTACAAATATAGTACGAATGGCTTAATTTCAAGTATGCACCAACATTTGATCATTTTACTTTTCCCTGCCTTGATGAAAGGGGTAGCCACAGGTATGCGGGAGCCTGCCTCTGGTCCTGCCTCACTCTTGCAGTCCTCGCCAACTAAATATTAATATCAGATGGAAATTATTCATACAGAATGTCGCTAACAGTATTACAGTCAACAGGACCTGGAAGTTTTACGTTACAAGGCTCTCAAGTTTTGAATGCAGGCAAGAGTGACCCCCCCCCCATATTTTATCCAAATATCAGATCGGTCTCCAATCTGTCATCTCACACACCAACACTTCTAAAACACTCTACATTTTTTTGTGTGTTTGTTTGTTTCTTTACTATTTGATTAATTTGATTTACTGTGTATTGTGTTAATTCAATTTAATTCAGTTTATTTATATGGCACCAAATCACACTAATTGACTAATTGTCATCTCAAGGCACTCAGTGATACAGTCCAATTCATTGTAATCATAATCCAATCAAATCCAATTCACTAAATTAAATATTAGTCCAACTCATACATACAGAGCTTATTCAAAAAACAATTTCCTAGATAAGGAAACCAACAGATTGCACCAAAACCTCCAAACTTCCAACCAATCTCCCGTCCTGAGCGTGCCTGTGGCGACTGTGGAAAGGAACGACTCCCTTTTAACAGGAAGAAATCTCTGGCAGAACCAGAACCAGGAAGAAACCTCTGGCAGAACCAGACTCAGGAAGGGTGCCCATCCGCCTCGACCAGCTGGGGTTTGAGAAGACAGGAAAGAGTTGACAACAAGCACCGTAACACCATTCACAAAATATAGTTTATTTTTCTCCACCGTATATAGACACGAGTTGGTATAGTATATAGCTGTCTTTCTTCAGTTTGTTGATGTAGTTTAAGAAATTTATGATAACAAATGTCCCACTGCACTGAGCTACACAATGCTGTTCTTGTGATTTCAGATTGGATGTCATCCTTTAAACACTAAATGGGCTGTA
Source organism: Leuresthes tenuis (assembly GCF_036924035.1). Classification (NCBI taxonomy): domain Eukaryota; kingdom Metazoa; phylum Chordata; class Actinopteri; order Atheriniformes; family Atherinopsidae; genus Leuresthes; species Leuresthes tenuis. Next base: position 36,962,776 of record NW_027325358.1, on the reverse strand, counting down.
GATATTAGTTATCATTGTTGCCAAACTGCTTCATTTTTGGAAGACACATTTTAGTTGATTTTGTCTCTGGATATCTGCCGAGGTATTCTGTTTGATTGGAACCATGTTCGAGTTGGATGTCACTTATTAGACAATATTGGTGTAGCCCCTTCACATCTACTCACACTCAATGTGATATCAGTGGAATTGTTATATTTATATTTTCTTTTTTATATTGTATATTAATTCAATTCCCATAATTATAATAATAATTGCATAATGTAACTGTATGTGCAGCTTTTCAGCATCAGTGTGTGAAAGGTATTTAGATTTACATTTGCACTGTGGCACAAAAATATAGTCATAAGTTAATGATGCCTTGAAACCTCAAGAAATACTTTTGTGCGGGTGTGCGCGTGCACGTGTGTGTGTGTGTTTGTGTTTGTGTGTGTGCATATGCAAATGCATACATGTCTGTGTGTGTGTGTGTGTCTATGTGTGTTGTATTTAACACGAAGCCTTAAAGAATTGCATTACTGGAACAATTACCCAGTTGGCAGTGCAGCATATAGCTGTGCTTCCTCTCAAGCCAAAAGGTCTTCCTGAATGAATCTCTTACACCTCTCAACTACTGTATATATCTTCTTTCCTCATTCTGTGATTTCTGTTCTCTCCAGTGTGGGCTGTAGAGACAAAATAAGAGCAGGCTGGGAAATGGAGATATGATGCTCTTTAGGCCAATCAAATCTAGCATTGACATTCATTTACCCCAGAGCACCTAGTGGACAGACAAGAGAGCAGGAAAAAAACAAAAAGGAAAAGTTTCAGGTCAGCTTTGAGCAAATATTTTTAGAGAAACCCAGCAGTATTTTGTTAAGCCTAGTGACTGATCAGTATTAATTCAGAAATGAACCCAGTACAATTTTAAATGAGAGTTCTCAACACCTTCAAATTGTAATGAAGTCTCCACAGTTAATGCTGACTTCAACTGTTTCTTATGGTCAGTCAGAATCAACACACATAATTTGATTCTGGTATTTTGTGTCCATCTAACAGTACAATAAATTATGGTCAGTGAAGACAGGATATAGGACATTTATTTCCCACATGGTCCATATTCGTAAAATATTTACAATAATTCATCAAAGTTGATGCACTGCACCCCTGGCAATGGAGGCAGTCACAGAATGAAATTGGTAGATGTGCGTAGTTAATTTTTTTTACATATATGTGGTACATTCTTTAAACCACCCTCTCAATTGTTGTTGACAGAAAACCCGTCAAATCATCATGGACCAGCCTTGCCTCCGTTGCCCCCCTCTCACCGCCAGCAGCCATCAGTTACAGCTCTCAACCAAGTCTTGAGCTCCACACACCACGCTGGCCACTCTCTGAATTCGTCGCGGCAACTAACCCCCCCTACTGGAAGCCCGGCCCCTGTGGCTGGCCAATCACCAGCCGAACTGCAGACCACATCCCCCGAGAGTGTCCCGCTGCAAGACAGCTGGGTGTTGGGTAGCAATGTGCCTCTGGAAACAAGGTATGTTTCACTTTATCTCTTAATGACATTTGTGTTTCTATTACTCATTTGATTTATCTGGTACTTTAACCTAAACTGAAAACCAAGTGTTAATGAGAGTACACGTTCCTGTGGTTCTCCTTTGCTGCTTAACTTTTGCTCAAACAGGTCCCCAGTTGTACAAAATGTGGTCTGTCTGTCAGGTAGTCAAGCTCTGTTTTCCAGAGCTTCTTTGATATGACTACAGGCTGAAGCATGGTATTCACTACAGAAATCAAATAATGGGAACCTCACAGTTCTGCCAGCTGTGTCCAGATGAAAGTCAGCTTGCTCATGCAAGTAGATGACACTTACAACTCCAGCTCCAGGGTTGTAAGTGTCAAGCTGCTTTAGGCTCAGATGGTTGCTTACTTGATCATTTTTGGTTGTCCAGTTACATGGGACATCTGGTCTTCAGTTGTTAAGGGCAGATAGATGGTACGGGAACTGGGAATGTTGTCATCAACCTTTTCTTGTTTCAAGGTTAAAAAGGTGTTGCAGAATCTTTTATTGCTTATCTACATCAAGACCTTACCTAAAGTTCACCATCTCAAACTTGCAGCCTTGTTCAGGTTTAATCTTTCTGGCCTCCTCTTATCTGACTGATGTTTATGTGTGAAAGTACAGAGGCAACAAGAGGGATCCACTGCTGATACACTTCCTGATCCTATATTTGTCATTATGTGGGGGAAAAAAACATATAATACAATGTATATATATACATATGAATGAAGCAGGATGTTGTTCACTAGCTATTATCATAACTTTAGACATGCCAACTCAATTTTCTACTTTCTAGTTTTGTGAGAGCACACACATGCACACAACAGCATAGTTCTAATCCTTCTTGTTTTGTTCCCATTGTTACTAACTCAAAGGCCCAGTGTAAATAGTACTAATGTGATGTGAATGCAGGTCTATCAGATTAGTTATGGTTGGCATAATGCTACTCTCAGCTAAGCTGACTTTGGTTACAGTCATTTTACACTTGATTATCCTCATTCTCTCTCTCTCTGCTTTTACGGATGTGCAGTTGTACAATCATGCAAATACAGCCCGTTTTCAACCTTGATATTTTGTGTGCTTTTGTGGAGTTCCATGATTAAGATACACCAATTGCAGTGTTACTTCAAACTCTATTGTTTAATTAATTAATTCCATCAAGCTGGCTATACAAAGCTGACTAATGTGCACTGCTCTTGAGAAGGAAACATCAGGTGACATTAAGAGAGGCAGGAGGTAGAGCAGCCACCTGCCAATCAGAAGGTCAGTGGTTTGACTCCAGGCTTCTCCAGGCCACATGTCAAAGTGTCCTTGGTCTGTGTATGAATGAGAACAAAAATGAGTGAATGAAATGTGAAAGCGCTTTGTGTGGTCAGGTTGACTGGAAAAGCACTATACATGTACAGTTCATTTACCATGTGAACTTTGGCTGTGATAAAGTTAGCAAGACAGAACATTGAAGCACATAGTTTGCATGCTAAATTAGGCAGCTTGGTGTTTGATTATAGCATGTTATTTATAATGCACGTCATCATTTACATTCTTAAGAAATAACAACCACATCCACTTCACTGCATATCCAGATTAAATTGAATTTATTCTTATTTGTTTAATTTTTAGAGAATTTTTTATTTCCATATTGTTTTTAATTAGGTGTTTCCTTGTTTTATTTTTCCAATAAAATTATTTCATTTTCATTTAATTTTTCATCACTATTATTTACCCTTTGCATTTTTCCCATGTCCATTTATTTCCATATATCTCTTTTTTCATTTTCCTGCTTAAATTAAGCAAAGAAAGAAATAATAAGGAACTGAATAGATTAGAAAATAAGAAGTAAAAATGAAATGACAAATTGAATCAATGATCATACATGATATGATTACACATATCATATAATAATATATTGTAGTTAAAATAATTGTAGTTAAAAATACAAATATTAATTTACACCTCAATCTTATGCCGTAATAATTGTCAAAACTACTCTTTTTAATGTTTTGGTGCATTTGTTAGCACATTAATTAGTTCAAGAGATTTTTTTTTCTCTATTTATCGTTAGTTGTTTTTGTCAGTTTTGGTCCTCCAGACTTTAGAGTGTACCACTTTGTCAGGATTTTTAGAGAAGATTGGAATGGTTTTCAATGTGTGCTCTTTGTAAAGCTTGAACAAAAGGTATTGAAGAGCAATTAGAACAATTGGATATTTTGTGTTGTTTGAGCATATCGATATTACTTGCATAGTTTTATTAATGATGTTTATGCTTTGCTCTTGTCGGAGGCGCTTCTGGTATGCAAGGCCTGGAAAAATGGCCCCGGGGGGATTTTTAGTTGTTCTTCATGGAGGAAGTTGCAAGCTAAGGTCTAGCTCCAGTATACTTCTGTTGCTTTTAAGTCCTCCAAAGTTTTTTTTTCCATTTTTTACCAGTGTATATAGGCTTTACACCAGGGAAGATTACTCCTGACTCCTCCACCCCTTGGCCACTTCTCACGATTTTGATTCCAATTTCTTTTTTGAAAGTCTAATTTTCTATAATTTAAACTATACACAATATTTTTTGCAATTGTTTTGTTTTTATTATGAAAAATGCAATTGTTTTTACATAAAATTTAAGTATGAATAATCTGTACATATTCCCAAAGACAGAACCAGGTCACAACATTTCTCCTTTTCCAAAAATAGAAAAAAATGCTCCAGAATAATGGACCGAGGCACTGTATTTCTACAAATCCAAATTATAATGGATTACATTATTTCCTTTTATGCACCACATTATAGTTATTTAACTTCTTCATGTGAAAGAGATGGCCTCAAGTTGTATAGAACAGGACGGGGAGTATTTAACTCACTCCATCAGCTCTATTGGGTTTTCTGTGACCACTAACTGGTGATTATCAGATTAAGTGGACACTTGTTACACTGCTGTATAAAACAGATAATCTTCACAAGACACACCTTCTATGAATTGGTCACCAGGAAATAGCATAAACAATTCGAATAAAAAACATTAAAATGTTCTTGTCTTTTTAATTTCTCAGTATGATTTAACATTATCATAACATAACACGGTCTGTAATGTAAACTAGAAAATTTCTGAAGAAATTTTGATGGGTGCCAAGCTGCTGCCCGTCTTCTGCCCGTCCACACAGACACACAGAGAGGCTATGGTGAAGCTCAAGCATTAGATACTTCAAATCAAATCAAATCACTTCAAATCTGAAAAATTAGATTTTGGGTTGTTCTGGTGAAACCTGCCTGCTTTATACAGCATGAGTGAGGCTAACCACACAGAAGGAAGGCCTGAGCCAGAGAGAGACAGAGGAGGACAGGCTGTGCCCCCTGAGAACAAACAGCTGTTTCAATGGATTTATAAGTCACATTGAAAAAAAAATTTAACTTTTCAATAAGAGAAAGGTCTGCTGAAGACACTCATGTCATTTATGTGAAGGTCCTGTTTAAAATACAGGTTTTATAGCAGTTTGAATACAGCCTTCACTATCAGCTTAAAGGAGAGAAGGAGGGCCTGTTTATAATGGAAATGTGTGATTTTGCTCTGAATCTGAGGTGATTTGAGGGAGAAACATATGTTAAAGTACAAAGATGGAAAGAAGACATAAATAGCATCATCTCAAGCAAGAATTTATCCAGTTTTAACAGAAATAGTGGATGTTAGGGAGATTTGGGCCTGTGATTAGTGTGGAGGATGACTGTGGATTTCCCTGTATTTCTAATGGAGAGGGACAGTGCTGATTCTAAGGTCATTTTCTCAAAAACCATTTTAGTAATGAGAGAGAAAAATACAAGCACACCTCTGCAGACCCAGACGCACGTTTTGAGGTATCATATGTGTGGGTTCGAGCTCCAAACTGCCTCTTTAAGGCCTTCTCAATGCATTTTCCCCATTGACAATTTTCCCGCTTTTTCCCATTTATCCGCTTTTCCTTTCGAGTAATGAGAGAGATAAATACAAGCACACTTCTGCCCATCGGCGCGCACGCAGCGATGTGTTTTTTATTTTAGTCGGACCTTCGCTGCGGGAGGAGTAGCGTGCCGAAAAACGGAAAAATAATAAGTATTCACAATAGTAATATGTGTGCCCTGCCTTTGGCATTGGCACCCATAATAAGTTTATGTCACTAACAAATATTGTGAAATAAGCTTTTATTGCAATTCTAAATCACCTGAAATCCATCCATCCATTTTTTATTCTCACTTAATCCGTTGGTCGGGTCGCCAGGGGGGCTAGAGCCTATCCTAGCGGTCATCAGACGAGAGGCGGGGTACAACGGGGTTAAATCACCTGAAATATAAAACCAAATGCCTTGGGTTGCTGTTTGGTTGTTTGACAGGGTACAGGGTCTCATTGTTTTGATTAAGTACTTATAAGACTACACACAAAACAGAGTAACATTTGACACCTTTTTGCAATGTTCAATCAGTCACTCCCCCTCTGACTCCTGCATTATTTTTTCTGTCTTCATTCTCTTTTGTTCTTCTCTTCACATCTTGCCTAGTGGCAAGTATTAAATGAGGGGTCCTTGTTATAATAGATTGTAGTTGTTAATCACAGCCTTGTTAGAGAGCAGTCTAATTGTAAAGATAAATGCTCATTAGCCAGGATCATGTCATCCATTGGACATTGTGACCTTGGTAATTGCTATAGGCTACTGCCAGCAGTTGTTTTCAGCAAGGACATGTCTACCTCTCTTTTCTGGAATCAAACAAAAACTGTGTGGCTTCATGAGGAAACAGAATTTTTTTAACATTGTACAGTAGAATGTCCCTCAGTTGGCGACTTCTGTTAAACCAGAAATGACCCCAGTGAGAAATTAGGCCTTAAAATTTTTTTAGATAACCTTTAACGACAGTTTAATAAGTTTCATCTTATACAAGAATGGTTCGTTTCCTATTCACTTTCCCTGGACATCCAGACTGAACTTGAAATCGTCAGCATTTCCAGATACTGCAGATTGGGCTTCACATGGTAAATTTACCATTTGTCACAAATTTGGTTCAGGTTTCACTGGGGTTATAGTCGGGCTTACCTTGTTTTGCAAAATAATTTGAATCTTCATACCTAAATGAGATTTATCACACTAAGTTTTTCAGGTTCATAGTTCACATGATTTGTTCCTGTCAGGATCCTCAGACTCAGAACACAGACGCATCACAAGTCTTTTCGGATTCAAAGAGATGTTTATTATTCAAACAGAGCAAGGCAGGGCGAGGATCTCCAAACAGAGCAAAGTAATGGGCTAAGAAAAACCTGAGCTCAGTATCTATGGCGGAGGACGAGTGCAGCTATCAAAGTTAACAAACAAATCTCTCCACGCTGGGAGGAAAACAGAAACGCTATGAACAATTTAACAAAACAAAGACACACTCTCCTAATGAGGCAGATTTAACAAAGGACGCACTCGAAAAACAGAGGCTCTATAAAACTTTAACTATAAACGTAATACTCACCTGTAACGCGGTGACTATGAAAAGTTACAACGAAAAATCTCTCCTTGAAAACGGAGGAACAAACAAGGCTATGAAACTTACCGTTTTGAATAAATAAACTATGACTAAGAACAAGAATAAATTACAAAACAAGATGGCTCCTCAGGAGGATTGTTTCACTGCAGGCTCGTGGAATCTATGACCGTGAAAACTATGGCTCAAGACAAATGGCTGGTAATGATACTCATGGGAAGAGACAACATACTGGCACAAGACAAGGGAAACTCAGACTATTTGAACACATGAGGAACCAAGAGGAACAGGTGAAAACACTTGGGAATCAGGGAATCAGGGAAGACAATCAGACACCTGACACGGGAGGAAGGGCAAGATATATGAAACGAGGGGGAAGTTAGTGATTTTTCAGAATAAAACAGGAAATGACGAGACAAGACATGAAACAGAATGTAAATCGTGACAGTTCATTGGATCTGATAAAACTTTCTCTGAAGTACCAAAAACATAGCAGCCAGTGTTTGTATGTATAAAATCTCTGAGGGAAATGGTTGCAAAACACTCTTGGAATTTAAGAAAGAATATTTTGAACATCTATCCATTCATTTTCTATACCCGCTCAATCCAAGGGTCACGGGGGACTGGAGCCTAACCCAGCTGTTATTGGGCAAGAGGTAGGGAACACCCTGGACAGGTCACCTGCATCACATGGGCACATAGAGACAAAAAAAACATGCATACATGCAGAAATCATGCAAACTCCACACAGGAAGGATTCTAACCAGGAACCCTCTTGCCATGAGGGGATGGTGATAACCACCACACCACCATGCAGCCCCTATTATTGAATATGCTAAACATATGCATATATACAAACATGTGCACTTTGGTGGAACAACCTTGTAGCACTTAAACTGTAGTAATGAAGATTTATAGAGTCACCTGGCGCTGCCACCTGAGGGCAACAGTGTGTGATGGAAGTGCATTTGTTTTTTTAAAGGTTTTGTATGTAAAAGTCAATATACCTTATAGTTTTTGCTGTTTTTCTTCTCTTGCCTTCAAGGCACTTCCTCTTTAAAACAGGTACAGGCACCACCCCCCTCTTTTCCACAGCCACTCCTGGCTACACCATGGCAACAGGCTCAGTGTACTCCCCTCCCACCAGGCCATTACCAAGGAATACCCTGTCCCGTTCTGCCTTTAAGTTCAAGAAATCCTCAAAGTATTGTTCATGGCGGTAAGATGGAACTTTTTATCTTCATTTCATGTGTTCATTTTTATCTATTATTTTCTTAATAATTTCTGTAATCACAAAAGCTCAGTTCAATTGACTTCAAGTAGACAAGTCTCAGGAGTCTGGCATGACTTAATGAAATAAAAGCTCATGTTTACGAAGTATATTTAATATATCACCTATTATACCAACCACAGAGATCTTCCTGTAATATAACTATGTAAGACTTCCTTTTTCTTCAACAGAGTACAGAAAGATGCTCACATAAACACAAAAATAAAATGGAACTGGATATAAAGAAATGTTTTTTTAAAGATGTATATAAAAGGGACTTAGGTTTAGCGCTCATTCAATCCAAAGAGCTTTGTTCATATCATGATTTAGTAATACACCAATGATTTTTTGGTTTAACATTAACGTGCCCTCATTACAAGATTACATATATTGTATATATAATTTAATATATATATATGTTTACATCTCACATGCGCGAGTGAAGTGAACTTTAGAAAGAAATGTTTTAAATATTGAAATTATTCTAAAAATTAAAACATTAAAAATCATTATTCATCCTATTTTCAGCCCTAAATTAATAATTAACTTCAGTAAACAGACAGACAGACAAACAGATTATAATAAAAGAATCAACAATAAGCATAAAATAGCTGTGCAAAAGGGCAGTGCAATGAAATTTACATATATAGGGATTCACAGTTATGTTAATTTAAGTCCACCGATGTGCACGCAATCTAAGTGTCATTGTAAATTTTAGTATGCATACACTTATTGTGAAAGATTCTAAGTTTTAATATAATATTAAGTTTTAAAGTTTGTAACTGGTGAAAAGTCTGGACTGCAGGTTGACTGGCCAATACCCTAAATGTTTCTACTAAGAAGCCATATTTCAGGCAGTAAGAAAACAAATCATGAATGCTTTTTTAAATTCACTGTAGTTGTTTTTGTTAGAATGTTTCAAGTAGTCAATATATGGGCAGAGAATTGGTGTTTACGAGAAGATATTTAGTTAAAGTTGATCAATTTACTTGATTGACCCTAGTGGTCATGTGCACACCCATAATTGCAAAAATTATAACTTTTATATGGCCAGCTTTATTTTCCATTTTTCCTTCCCTCAGGTGTACAGCCATCAGCGCAGTTGGTCTTTCTGTACTGCTCTCTGTCCTGCTGTGTTACTGCATAGGTAAGATTATACACATTAACAGCCTGTCCATCTTCATGGTGTTAATGCGCATAAGCAACACATCCACACATATTTAATTAATATATTCACACATATTAATTTCAAGGGTGTTTTAGCTCAGGCATAGACTTAAAAATAAGTCTTTAATTAGTTATTTTTCTGACTCGTCCATTAATTTTAGTGGATTTAAAGGTAAATTGCAACTTGGCTACAATTTGCAACTGTGGAATTTAAGATTGGATTTTACTGTCATCTGTAATTAAGTGTTTGCAAGCCATACATTATAGTAGTACTCCTGACTCATGCAAATAGGTTTATATTTTTCTATGTAGAGTAAACAGTGAAACTGTAAAATATATATTCAATCATCAGCTTCAGCTGGGGAAGCTTGATGTTGCTATAGCCAACTCTTGCTAGATGGTACGTGAGCTATGATGGTGGCGTCCTGCGGCCAGACTGCAGAATTAAATCCAAACATTTCACTCTTTGCACCTAATAACTTTTGTGGTGAAATCTCCGACTTCACCACAAAACTGGGCAGAATTGCCCTCATTGAAGTACTAGTAATAGTAGTAGTAAGTATGACACTCCCTGCAATTCTGCCAACAACAAATAGACACTCTTACACAAGCAAACACTTAAACACTCCCTTAAGACACTTACCAGGCAGCTTACTTCCATAACTGCAGACAACAAATCAATGAAGGAAACTATACTTGATTTACATACATGATCCTGTCAAGAATATGACCTTCCACCGTTTACACCGCTTAGGTTTGAAGAATATTAATAACAACCGCCGCCCAATCATGGGCAAATTTGAACATTACAAACAGAAAAAAACAGGTTCAACAACTTTGGACTGAACGACCAATTTCCAAAAAATCATGCAGACAGAAACAACCTCACCCCATGAAGGAAAGAAGACAGTGATCTCAGTTGACAAATTATACATTGATGGACAGTTTATGCAGAGATAAGAACATAACACCATGGCTCTTTTAAACAAACTGATAAAGTGACAGGTGAGTTACAATGAGACAGTGAAAGCGCAGGATGGAGAGGCATTGCCTGGTTCAGGAGCCTTATATTCTCAGGGTAAAAGCTCCTCCTGACTCTCTCAGTTCTTTTTGTCAGGCCTCGGAACCGTTTGCCTGAGTTATGCAGCTGAAACAGACAGTTACTGGGGTGGGAAGTGTCTCTGGTGATTTTGATGGCTCTCCTCTGGCAGTGCCTGGAATACATGTCCTGCAGGGAGGGCAGATCAGATCTGATCCAGCGCTGGGCTGCTTTGACCAGTTTCTGCAGGGTTCTACGGCTCTGTACGTTGCTGTTGCCAAACCATGATGTGATGCACATGGTCAATATGTTCTCAACAGCGGCCGTGTGGAAGGCTTTGAGGATTTTAGAAGAGACCCTAAACCTCCTCAGCTGCCTCAGGTAGTGAAGCTGCTGTCTTGCCTTTTTGACCTGTATGTGGGTGAGCCAGGTAAGATTGTCTGGGAGCTAAACTCCAAAGTAATTGATGTTGTTCACTCTTTTCACTGGAGCACCTGCGATGGAGAGAAGAGAGTAGAAGCACCTCTGTTTCCTCCTGAACTCCACCACCATCATCAGCCATGTTTCAGATAAAGACTGCAGTCCCTGATGTTGCGCTGGAGCTTTACTCTCACTTTGAGGTCATTCAATTTGTTGTCCAGTGACTGAACATTTGCTGGGGAATGGATGTTGGTGTGATCGCTCCCTCAGTCTGAGTGGTACTCCGTCCCATTTGCCACAGTGTTTCTCTGTTCGCTGCGTGCAAGGCCCACCGCTGTTGATGTTGTTTATGGCACCCTGTAGTATCTGTGATGGCCACCCTGACCCCATCTTCAGGGATTAGTATTAAGATTTAGTATTATCAAAGTTTGTTTCAACTGAATAAAATTATAGGTAAGAAAAACAAATTCAGAATACATTGGCTCCGGCAAGAACATTTCCACCCTGACAACACCCTGGTAAATTATTCGTAAACCAACTTAAACAAAACCAGGAAAACCAACCGTCTCTAGCACTAAAGACTCAGTAGAGATAGATACAAATTTTAAAGACTTCTATGCAAACTTATACTTAACAGGGAAAACAAACCAGGAAAGCATCAACTAATTTCTAAAATAAAATCTATTTGCCACAGTTAAATAAGGATCAAACTGACATGCCTGAATTAGCAAGAACAGAAAAAGAACTCTACACTGTTCTCAAACTCATGCCTAAACATAAAGTACCAGATCCTGACGGCTTTCCTGTTGAATTCTATAAACATTTCTCGTCAATCCTAGCACCACTATTCCAAAGAGTCATATCTGAAATACAACATAATTCAAGAATACCAGAAAACATGAATAAAGCCACAATCTAATTCATTTTAAAACCCAACAAAGACCTGACATTACCAATTACTTCTCACCCCATTTATTTCCTTTATGTAGATGCAAAAATTATTACCAAATCACTTGCTCACAGAGTTGAAAGGATCATTTCATGTATCAACCACCCCAATCAAGCTGATTTCATTAAAGACAGGCACTCGTCCAACAACACATGCAGACTTCTGAAGATAATAGAAAATTCATCATCACAAAAATCCAAAACCATCATAGACACAGTTGTAGACAAAGCATTTGATCGAGTAAACCGGTAATTTCTCATATCCACACTACAAAAATTGGCTTTGGGGAAAAGATGTATTACCTGGATTAAAATTCTTTACACTTCACCATCAGCCACTATAATCAGCAATGGAGCAACATCACAGACTTTCATACAGCACAGGGGGCCAAGGCAAGAATGCCCACTTTCCTCCTTTCTGTTTACAATCTTCATTGAACCATTATCTGCTGCTGCAGTTCGTCAGAACATTCATATTAAGGATATCCAGACATCCCAAACATACTACCAAATGAGCCTTTATGCAGATGACATATTGCTTTTTTCTACAAAACCCACAGTTATCACTTCAAGAAACAATTAAATTATCCAAAGACTGGACATAATAAACTGGCATAAATATTTTATTCTTCCGTTACATAATAACAGTTGGGATGTGACAGCCCATACACCACTTATTCTCCTTTGCAGAACTCATATCACCTACTTGGGCATTAATATTTCCCCCCAGGGGAGTTGTTCAACCTTAATTTCACTTATATCCTCTATTTAAACCAAATATAACAATAGGTCCATTGATTTATGACCCCCTTGTCATAATAACCTGGCCAAGGGAGGAACATCTGTGCCGATGGGCTGGAAGTCCCTAAGTCAAAATGGGAGATACCTCCAAAGGTAGTGAAAAACGACAGAGCTAAGATCCTATGGGATTTCCAGATCCAGACTGATAAGCAGGTGATAGCAAACCAACCAGACATTGTGGTGGTTGACAAACTACAGAAGAAGTCATTTGTGAAAGATGTAGCCATTCCAAGCCAAAGCAACATACATTTGTTTTGTAATTATACCTAAAAAAATTATATTTTGTAATTATACTGAAACCCGCGATGTTTTGTAATTATACCGCAAGCGACTATGTTTTGTAATTATACCGCAAGCGACTATGTTTTGTAATTATACCGCAAACAGCAATGTTTTGTAATCATACCGCAAACAGCTATGTTTTGTCATTATACTGAAACCGGCGATGTTTTGTAATTATACTGCAAGCGGCGATGTTTTGTAATTATACCGCAAACGGCGATGTTTTGTAATTATACCACAAACTGCAATGTTTTGTAATTATACCGCAAACAGCAATGTTTTGTAATTATACCGCAAACTGCGATTATTCCACAAACTGCAATGTTTTGTAATCATTCCGCAAACAGCGATGTTTTGTAATTATTACGCAGACTGTGATGTCTGTAAATATTTCGAAAAGGCTATGAATTTCTGTTTATTTCTGTATAAGGACACAGAGCCAAGTTTGTTATTTTAATGCTTCTTCCACTCCCTGCTGCAATGCTTTTATTTTATGTGAAGGACTTTGAATTGTTTTGTACACGAAATGTGCTCTACAAATACATTTGACTTTGACTTGAGTTGACCAAAGCCACAGAGACCTGACCTGGGAAAGGCTGTGGCAATGGCAGCTAGCTTAACTTGCAGTAGAACAGTCACCTTAAAGATGTATGCCATGTAGCATATCTTTTTGTTTGAACTCTTTAAAAAAAAACAACTGTACTTGACGCAGATCAAGTAATGACTGAGAGAACACAAGTTGTCACAGTCTGTTGAATTAGCAAGCTATTTGTATAGTAGCTGACTGACGGGAAGTACTGTTACATAGTACTGGCACATAGAAGATCAACTAAAAGGTGAGAATCTAAACCCATGACACACTTTGACTTATTTGTACAATGAAGCAGAAACGCATATAGAAATGTAAAAACAGAGACGAAGACACAACACATCTGCCTTTCAAGTGGTAAAGCTCTGTGTGTTTAAGAGTATGAAAGCTGGAGTGCTTGCTAGTTGAATGGTTAGACCACACACCACGTTGGCAATGCCAATTCAATTCGAATCCCGATCGTGTCAATTTTTCCTGCATGTCATTCCCCCAGTCTTTCTCCTCCATTCCTGTCTCCCTTTACTGCCCTGTCCATTGAAGGCAAAAATAAAAAATAAAAAGTATTAAAGCTGAACAGGGATCAGTCTCTCCTCTGAGTAGACTTAGTGACAGGTCGACAGGTTGACTGTATTCATTTGGGTATGGTGGCTTAAAATATATCTGAGACAGCTTCCAGTGATAACCTCTTATCACCATAACAACTTAACTATGTTTAGTTTAAAACAAATGGAGACTGTTGGAAATTGATAGACCCTTACAACATGTATTTCTTATGGATTGATGTATTTTTGATGACCAGGTAGTTCATTCAATCCTTATCTAAATTGGTCTTAAATGTTCTATCTTCAAAATTTCCAGTATTCAAATTTTCCATTATATAATTAGTGAGAGTCAGTCTTACTGTTATCATGGCTGTTAATCCTCTTACTTTAAAGCACACACACTAGCAGACTAACAGACTTGTACAGTTTCCTTTCAATTAACCAACACTCCCATGACTCTTTGTTTCTGTCCTCACCCACGAGGGGTTACGGGTAACAGTAGGGCTTTCATTTTAATGAGGCAAACAGATGTGTATGTGACTGTGAAATAACTGTGTGCTGTATGTAATGTGTTAATTGTGCATAGGCAGGGGATCCACAGCAGGGGTTTCTCTCTTTCGATATATATAAGTTAAATCAATTGCTTCTTGTTTTGCTCTTTGCCACCCTGTTAGCCAAATAGGAGGCTCAAAGATAATTTGGCAGTGGAGGAGCAAATCAAAGTGTGTGTAAGGAACAGCTAGTACGTAAGAGCAGTTTCCTAACCAACCACGCTGTTTTGACTGACAGGATTTAGTGAGACCTGCTTGCTATTTGAAAGCACACATTGATATGGCACTAATTTTCCTTTGTTTAGTCAGTATGAAGAACCAAAGCACATATAGCGATCTTCTGTGTGTAGGGCAAGTAACATTCTGTGTGAGGAATTCAGTCCAGACTCCTTTTAACGAACACAAACAGGTTACTGCTTTTGATCTTCATAGCATCACTTTGTGACATATTACATAAGCCTCCTCACATATTCATCATCAGACTTGTGGGATGGAAAATTATAGGTAACTTTCATGTTTTATTGTAAGTGTCCCAATGTGGTCTATGTGCTCCCAAACTTTTAGAAATCAGATGGTAGGACAGGGTGGCAGGACAATGGTTCTATCCTCCCTTTTATTCTTCTTTCATTTTGTCCCATTGTACATATTTGCCATGGCATCTCTCTGTTATGCTTGTTGACCATCACTTTTCCTTTTCCTGTATGATTTCTCCTTTTTGCACTACTCGCTGTTTTCTCTTTTCCATCTCATTTTCATTTAGCTCTTTATTGAATTAATCTCTATGTTTCTATTTTGCTTTGGTCTTTTTTTAACCCTTTCTGCTTTGCTGTCATCTCTACAGCTATGCACCTGTTTGGTTTAAACTGGCAGCTTCAGGAGAGCGAGACTTATGGAGCATTTGAAAACGGAGGAGGTGGAAGAGATACAACTCCGAACACTTTTGTGGTGTCCACAGACAATGGTGAGTTTCTTCATAAATGTAACTCTTATTATTTCTTTTTGCATCAAAACCTATAAAGATTTTGGGAGAAATTGCCAGACATATTTGCCACAGTTTGACAGCTTCTTCTTAAAAAGGCTGGTAATGTAGTTAGAAGAAAGTCATTTCCTTTCAAGTGAAAATAAAACTCACTGGTGTTGTATGGGAGAAACCTCAGTCTGCTATTGTTTTGAATTTGTACTCATTCCTTTTTTTTAATATAACATATAATATATTCTCTGCAAAGAAGGCTGTGATCACTGCAAGTTCTTTTCAAGAAACTGCTATTCCAATATTTTGTTGGTTTTTGTGAAGGTAAAGGTGAAGAGGTCATGGCATCTGTATTTATGCTTGATTCACTGTGTTTGTTTTTCAAGTAGAAATAAAGTTTCAGATATTAATTTAGATTTTATTTTATATATATTGCAGCAGGTCACATCAAGGCGCCTCAGTGCACTTTACAGAAAATATCAAGTTCAAATTCAAATCCAGTTATCCAATTACTTAAATCCACTTGAGTACAAATAAATACATGAAGAGTAAAGACAGAAGAGTTCCCTACAGCAGCAAGCTGAGAGATGGCTCAAAGTCCTTCTAGAGTTGGTTGTCACTGAGCATTTTCTTTCTATGTCTATGCAATACTGCACACAAAAAGATGTGAAGTTATTAAAGAGTGAGTGAAGAACAAATCACAAATGACCTGACAAGGACAGCACTTCACAAGTACCTGCCTAAGAATTATAAAAAGAGGACTGCATTATAGAATACAGTTTTTTCTAGCAAGGAGATACAATATAAATAAATCATTTAGCAATTATAAGTTCAGAATTATCAAACATTTACCGTACCTATTAATCCATGTTGTACTTGTATCATATGTATAATAATTATATGTATTACATATAAGTATGTGTATAGATATGTCATTGCTGAAATTATCAGTACCCCTGGAATTTTTCCAGAAAATGCACCATTTCTCCCAGAAGGTTATTGCAATTTGTATTTTGGTATGCACATGATTATTTCCTTTATGTGCACTGAAACAACACGAAAAAAGCCAAATTCGACATAAAGAACTCACAAAGAACTCCAAAAATGGGCCGGACAAAATTATTGTTGTGTGTCTGTATGTGCCACACTAAGCATGGAGAACAGAAAGAAGAGAAGAAAACTGTCTGAGGACTTGAGAACAAAAATTGTGGAAAAATATCAACAATCTCAAGGCTACAAGTCCATCTCCAGAGATCTTCATGTTCCTTTGTCCACTGTGCGCAGAAGTTTACAACACATGACACTGCAGCTGATCTCCCTGGAGGTGGAAAAATAAAAACTGATAAAAGACTGCAACGCAGGATAGTCCAAATGGTGGGAAAATAGCCCCAATCAACATGTAAGCAAATTCAAGCTGTTTTGCAGACTCAGTCTGCAGCAGTGTCAGCTCGAACTATCCATTGACATCTGAACGAAAGGAAGCCCCCCTTCTGACACAGAAACATAAAAAAGCCAGACGGGACTTTGCCAAAATGTACTTGAAGAAGCCAAAATCCTTCTGGGAGAACGTCTTGTGGACAGATTAGACCAAGGTAGAGCTTTTTAATAAAGCACACCATTCTACTGTTTACAGAAAACGGAATGAGGCCTACAAAGGAAAAAACAGTATCTACAGTCAGACATGGTGAAGGTTCAAAGATTTTTGAGGATGTTTTTGGTGCCTCTGGCACTGGGTGCCTTGACTGTGTGCAAGGCATCATGAAATCATGAAATGAAAAAGATTTTGGGATGCAATGTAGGGTCCAGTTTCTGCATCAGAGGTCATGGGTGTTCCAGCTGGACAATGACCCCAAACATACCTCTGATAGCACCCAGAAATGGTTGAGAACAAAGCGCTTGAGACTTCTGAAGTGGCCGACAATGAGTCCTTGAGCAGTTTGCAAAAGAAGAGTGGTTGAAAATTCCACTTGAGAGGTGTGACAAGCTCGTTGATGGTTATAGGAAGCGATTGGTTTCAGTTATTTTTTTCAAATGGGTGTGCCACCAAATATTAAATGTGGAGTGCCAAAAATTTTGTTTTCGCGTTCTGTGTGAAATTATGTCAAATTTGGCTTTTTTTCTTCTCTGCTTTGTATGTTCCAGTGCACATAAATTAAATCAACATGTGTGTACCAAAATATTTCTAATTGCAATGATATTCTGGAAGAAATCGTATATTTTCTGGAAGAATTCCATACACATATACACATGTATATATATAAAAATATTTTTATATACTGTATATATGAGGTTGGAGACTCTGGAAAAGACCCACAGCTCTGGCTGCCTGACTGAGAAGGTACACTAGAAAAGCCAAGAGAATGAACCGGACGTTCTCCCCTGAACCATCCAAAGACAGACTGAACACTACTGGAAGAAGCATCAAATAACACTAGCGCTCCGTGGTTAGTGGATCTGAGAGATGTCCACAGCAGACTACCAGAACAAGAACCAGTGATCATCAAGATGGCAGACATCCAAGAAAGGGTCTCAAGTATGAAGAGTTGGACTGGACCAGGTCCTGACATGATACACAGCTACTAGAGAGGAGAAACTAACTGCACTCCATGTGTGTGTTATAGCACAATTGAAGTAGCTGTTGAGGTATGGACAGTCCCGTGACCTGCCTTTATACAACATGAGAGCTCCTGTCAGGACTCAGAGCAGATGAATATGTACAAGGCTCATTACATGAGGCTCATTTTTACGCAGTGGAGATATTAAATGGTTCTGTGGGCCTATATAGCATATAGTACTTGTTTGTTTGTATTTAATGTGTGAGTTTGGTATTGTACAAGCCTTTTTACTTACGTGAATTGAAAGCATGAGAAACAGTTCAGGAATGTGAGTGTGTTTGTTCACTCAAATTACTGTAACACATTATTCCAGCTTCACTGACACTTCTATTTCCTGTATGTGTATTTTCTTGTCCAAATAAAGAAAATAAATAGTTTGTCAAATACAGGTAATGACGGACAAAATAAATTGTCATGCATCACACTGCAATAATTTTTCTGTAAAAGAAATATCACTCCTTGTTTCTCATTTTACAGGAAAGATGTTGCTGCTTGAGAACAACACCATAGACACAGGGGAGGTGGATGTGGGGAGACGAGTCATACAAGACATCCCACCAGGTTAAAACACACACATACATATAAATATATACCTATATATTGTATTTGTACATGTATTGAACAAAGTGTGTTTGCAGTGTGTGTATATTTTCTTTAAGTTGACTCAGCTGTATACACTTTGGTTAAATCACAGTGTTATGGTCTGTTATGTTGGTTTTGTTTCTGTTCACCTCATTGAGGGTGAGGGTAGAATATGTAACAAAAAAAGTTATCTGTGTTGAACATGTTCATTGAAGTAAAGGAAAAACAACCTCATTTTGAAAAAAATCAAGTCTGCTTACCATAAAGAACTTAAGCAATAGCAATGTAACTGAACTGGTATGTATTTAAGAAATTATTTTCAAATGTATTTGGCTACTGCTTTTTTAAAAATTTACTTCAACTTTTTTCCTAGAAAGGATGTGAAAATAACATCTTGACTAAATTACGTCTGTCGCACGTGGGTGCGAAGGACTCAAATGCTGGACACACAAAGAAATTTGAGTGGACTTTAATTTTACTAGAGATCCTTGGGGGATAAAGTAGTGCGGGTGAATCCACAAGGTCATAGTCGAGTGTTGCTTGAAGACGAGAGCACAACAGGACTTTTCTGAGAGCACACCAGAAGGCAGAGGAGAAGAGGGCACATGAGTAGATGGCAAAGACAGGCCAAAAATCAAGTCACAGTGGTTAAGGAGGCCTTGATCACATGACCATACAGAGGAGATAAACAATCAGGTGATGAGTGGAAGGAGAGTCCAGGTTAAATACTGCAGAGGATGAATGATGATGGTCAGATGTGCAGAAGAAACTGCCTCTCACGCCCACACACATGAGAGGAAAGATAGAGCAGATAACACAGACAAGGTAGAAGAAGGGGTCAGCACCTGAGAGGGCAAGGGGACCATGACAGCATCAGTCAGTGAGCATACTGCCTCAGTGGCAGATAAATAAGATATAAGTAAATAAAAAAGATAATTTCTGGCAACATAAAAAAACATGGCAATACTTTTTTCAAGAAATAATATTGTAATAGTCCAAAAAAGGGTAATGGGGTGAATTGTGATGACTAGAATCTCTCAAACTATTTTTTTCATTTACTTTTTGCATGAGCACGTTGTGTATTCTGAGAGGGACATATTTTGTTGTGAACCTGGGTTAAATTTACAAATAATAGATTTTGACCTTCCTGGTCCTATTTTATTTATTCTAGGTGTGTTTTGGAGGTCCCAACTATATATTGACCAACCGCAGTTCTTGAAATTCAACATCTCTGTACAAAAAGATGCTCTGGTTGGGGTGTATGGACGCAAAGGACTACCACCATCACATACACAGGTTGGTTGCCGAAAAACCATGTACATCAGTATGATATGTTCTTTTGTCTGTATAGCCTACATAAAATCATATAGGAGTTTAAACAGTTTTTAGACCTGATATATCTTTATGCCATGAATTGCTTAAAGGAGAACAATTATACCCCTTTTCCACCAGTTCACTCAGGTCGCAGGCACCTTAATGACATGTCTGTGAAATCATTTGGTCAAATTCGCCACGGATCAAGCACAGCAGCCCTCTCTGCAAAATGTCTGTCGCATTTTCCTGCCGCTGCAGCGGCAGCTGCTGCTCACTCCGCCCCCCTCTTCTGCCCAACGTTCGGCGTCAGTCTGCTATGACAACAGTTCAATTCAATTCAATTTTATTTATATAGCGCCAGATTACAACAATTGTCATCTCAAGGCTGATTTGTAAGTCGCTTTGGATAAAAGCGTCTGCTAAATACATATACATAAACATAAGGCACTTAAGTAATATAGTCCAATTCAAGCCAATTGGAATTCAATTTATTGTAATCATAATCCAATTAATTCATATAGAGCCAATTCAAAAATAGTATCCTAGCTAAGGAAACCAACAGATTGCACCGAAACTTGTCTTCGGTCTAATCTCCCGTCCTGAGCGTGCCTGTGGCGACTGTGGAAAGGAACGACTCCCTTTTAACAGGAAGAAACCTCTGGCAGAACCAGACTCAGGAAGGGTGGCCATCCGCCTCGACCAGCTGGGGTTTGAGAAGACAGAAAAGAGGGAAAAGAGGGGGAAAAAACACCATAACACCATTCAAAGGATACCTGTTGGAACAGGGAAACACAAGTTAATAACCACAATAATGTCACATGTACATAAAATCAATTTAGAAATTAAACAGGGGGAAAAAGAGAGCAAAGTGAGGAAAGGTGTGACAGATGAGGTCCCCCAGCAGTCTAAGCCTATAGCAGCTTAACTATGGGATGTTTCAGGATCACCTGAGCCATCCCTAACTATAAGCTTTATCAAAAAGGAAAGTTTTAAGCCTAATCTTAAAAGTGGAAAGGGTGTCTGCTTCCCGGACATTTACTGGCAGAGAGGGGCCTGATAACTGAAGGCTCTGCCTCCCATTCTACTTTTAGAAACTCTGGGAACCACAAGTAAACCTGCAGTTTGGGAGCGAAGTGCTCTGTTAGGAAAATATCTTACAATGAGATCTTTAAGATATGATGGAGCTCGGTCATTAAGAGCTTTATAAATTCTATTCTGAATTTAACAGGGAGCCAATGAAGAGAAGCTAAAACTGGAGAAACATGATCTCTCCTGTTAGTTCTCATCAGAACTCTGGCTGCAGCATTTTGGATCAGCTGGAGGCTTTTCAGAGAATATGTGGGACAGCCCAATAATATAGAATTACAGTAGTTCAATCCTGAAGTAACAAATGCATGGAGCAGTTCTTCTGCATCACAGAGACAGGATGTTCCTGATTTTAACAATATTATGAAGGTGAAAGAAGGCACAAACCTGTTTTATATGTTTGTCAAATGATAAATTCTGGTCAAAAATAACTTCAAGGTTCCTCACTGTAGTACTAGAAGCCAAGGATCTGCCATCTACATTAACTATATAGTTAGACAATTTCTCCCTGAAGCACTCAGGTCCAAAGAGAACAACTTCAGTTTTGTCTGAATTTAGAAGCAGACAGTTCTGAGTCATTCAGGTCTTTATGTCTTTAAGACAGGCTTGTAGTCTGACCAATCTATTGGTTTCACCTGGTTTCATAGATAAGTACAGCTGAGTATCATCAGCAGTAACAACAGTTGAGCACGAGCTGTACACACCGTTACATATGTTTGAGCCAGAGTCAGACCCTGAGAATGTAATATAACACAAGCTGCTGTATAAATCATTTATTACAGCATCGTTTGTACCTGCATGAACTAGCAGTTAGCATTAGCTTGTGGTAATCAGACAAGAGAAACACAAAGCACACTTACATCGTCTGTCCTTTCCCCACGGATGGTCGGTATCGATCCCTCTTTTAGGAAAAGTTTTGCTGCCAGTCCATCTCAAAATGTTTGGCACACACAGAGGTTTATGCTGACCGTGGCCGGAACTTCGCCGCCAAAAATAAACTTTATCTACTCCCGTCGTGCACCCCAAATTCAAATATATTAGTGTAGAAGAGCTGGAAAAGTGATTTAAGTGATTGTCTCCTTTAAGTCAGTTCAGTTTTAATCATTTTCATATATAGTAAACTATATATAAAGTATACTGAATAAATATTCAATATACTTTACAATAAGAATATGAGAGCACGAAGAAATGAACTATGATTTAAAGTGAAGTATTTATATCTTGTGCACTGGTATTGTGCTAATAGAACTATATTTGTGTGTGTGTGTGGGGGGGGGGGGGGGGTGTTACTGTATCTGCCTTTGTATAAGAATGAAACTGAAATGAATATTGTAAATGACAACATTAACTTTGACAAAAGATAAGCACAGCAAAGGATAGGCAACTACATTAGAAAGGGAGTTTGTTTGGTCACATCAGAACCTTTTTCAAGATCACGTCAGAATGAGACTTCAACATGTATCATGATGTCAAGAATTGTTTGCATTGACGCAGAGGAAAGCCAAGGGCTGAAACATGTTCTGTTACCAAGTAATATTAAAGTATCTGACAGTTTCGGATATCATAGTGAACGTTTTATCAGAACGGACAAATACATGTCATGGTAAAAACATCCATCACTAATACCTACTTTTTCTGGTAACGTTTGTCCCAGCTGACGTTGGGTAAGAGCCAGCGTACTTCCAGTGTACTTCCTGGAAATGTCTTCAGACACTAGTCTATCAGAGAACTGCTGTAAATAGTCAACCATTGAACCACAATCTCCAGGAATATACACATATACACCGATCAGCCATAATATTATGAGTGTGATCTCCTCATCCTGCCAAACGAGCTCTGACCAGTCGAAGCATGCTCAAAGAATATCTTAAGGTGTCCTGGAGTGTCTTGTACCAGGACTTTAGTGAAGGAGCCTTTTAGCCCCATGGGTTGTGGGGAGGATATTCGTGTATTGGGCTTGCTTACCGCAGATGCTATCAGATCCCATTAGAGTGGTATCTGGAGAGTTTAGAGGTCAGGGGAACACCTCAGGCTCTTTGGCATGCTTTTTAGTCCTTTCTAAGCTGTTTTTGCGATGCTCAGTGCCGTCCCTCTGCAGAAAGCTGCTCGTTAGGAAAGTGGTGTTTTCATGCAAGTGTTTAGGTAGGTCAAAGTGATATCCATGTGAATCCAAAGATGCAGGTTTTCCCAGCAGAACATTGCATTGGATCACAATGAGAAGTGTTACTCACTTTACCTGTCAGTGTTTTAATGTTATGGCTGATCAGCGTAAACTTCACATAGAAAAGACCCCGATGACCAGAAAGTTTAGACCCCAAGCTTGACCCCAAAGTGACAGGTCCAACCACTACATCAATTACTACCTTGAGATTAGGTGTTTTGTGAGACAAAGAATAAGATGATGCAGCAAAGAATTGTCAAGAGGCAATGTCACAGAAGTCCATCCGATTCTTCATACCATGTGCCAAAAGTCAAATAGGTTAACTAGTGGTGATTAATTAGACTAAAATTTATATTCCTTTAGGGGATATGAAAAACTAAAGTTAATGACTCTCTGCCTATTTCATGTCTAGCTGCTGTGTGTTTTTGTATATGTATTTTGAGTTTTTCAAAAATTTTGTCTTTCAGTATGACTTTGTGGAGCTGCTGGATGGTAGTCGTCTCATTTCCAAAGAGAAACGAGCACTCAGTGACATAGACTCAGTATATGCACACCTAGCTGGTTATCAAGATGAAGAGTCTCGTGGAGGAGCTCGGCACACACGCTCAGTAAACGTGCTTGAGGCTGGCTTCATTCACTACCTGGACACGGGAATCTGGCATCTGGCATTTTACAATGATGGACGTAACACAGAACAAGTTTCATACAATACTGTCATCATAGGTAAGACACATTAAGTAAGGGCTTTAAAGTACTGATGAGGTGGTAGCATAGCATTATTACACAAACGCAGAAATGTGAATTAATCTGAAAGCTCTCAGTTTATTTTCAGTTCTCAGTTGTAATTAGCACAGACCCAGGATGTATTATGTTAATACCAGGTGTAAACAGGCTTTACTAGATTCAAGAAGTTTTATTTTTCCTGAGGGAAACTGCTGTGCAACAGTTACAATACACACTGGGAAAGTAATAAAATAGAATATTATATGTTATTTAACATGCATAAATAACAGATGTAACTGAATACAACACAACTGACAAATGAACAAAATTACCATTTATAGGTAGGTGTTAACTGAGGGTATATACAATATACAGCCCTGTGCAATGTGCAATTTTAGCAGCCTCAATAAAATACAATATATACAATATACAAAACGCCAGAAGTAATAAAGCTTTTCAAGTACAGGCTCTGACAGTCTCTTCCACTAATGAGTATCTATAATATTCTCTAATGTCCTGTAAAATGCTAAGGTCTATGGCATATTGTAAGGTAGGTTATGTATAGTCTTATCTTTCCTTGGAGGGATTTCAGCCATGAAGTCTGATAACACTATACCCCAAAGAAATATTTAAAATTTCAGTGTGTAGAATTTAGCACAGTCTGTATAATAACATGCTTTCCTAATCTTGGATTGACAAACTTATATCCAAACACTCTACAGGTCTCCCTCCTTGCCTCTCTGCCATGTTGCACTGCCTCGTTCCTACAGTAGCCCAAAATGAACAAGAAACATTTTTTGTTAGCAGTTTTTGCTGCCTTTTATATTTTTCATTGCCACCATAGATTTTTCTGCACTCTGAAGGAAAGGGGGATGTGGTGACTTTTAAGTTCACTGCAGTTTGCAATTTATGCGGCTGGTTTTAAACACACCTTAGACATTTAACCCTCAAGAGTAAGGATGACTGATCTATTGTCTCTGTTGCACACTAGTAAATCTGCTGTCCTTTTATTGTCATTGTGGAAAAAAAAGATAAAATAATTTTTCACACTTTTACAAACATATTTCAGCAAAATGAACAGCTCCACCTGCTCTCTCATCACTTTTAAAACTGTGTTAATCTGTGGCTGTTAGACACCATTAAAGAAGAGCTTTAAAAAGTCAACCAAGATGTGACTGCCTACCTAACATCATCACACACAAAGAAAGGTTACAAGACAACACACTATGGGCCCAGACAAAATTAGATTAGTTTTTACTCACCCTTTATGTTACAACTAAAATACAAACACATCTTTGTTTATTCATCCGTAGCGAAGCTCAATGAAGCAACAGGGATGTGTCTCGTTTGTCCTACCGTGGACTGCAGATAAGGTTTTTTACTTCATGCAGGACAGATAATCACTATGAACCACAAGAGTGTCAAACATATCTTTTGGTCTGCTAATAGTGATTTGAATTGATTTGTATTTTGATTTATATTACAGACTGGGTCATTAACACTTTTCAAAACTTAATGAATCACATTAATTGCAGTAACCTGACATTTGAAATGCATTTATTGTAATATAATAGATGCAAGATTAGTATAAAACTATAGATTTGTTTAGTCATCATTTATATTTTCTCCCTGCATGCAGAGCACTGTGTTAATGCAAACTAAACACATGCAAACTGCAGCTTTTAAACACTCTGTGTCAGTACTCGAGAGGGATTCAGGACGCAGATGCAGGGTCGTGGTTTCAAGATGGTTTTATCATAAACACAAGACAGATGACGGCACTGCAGGGCGCTCTCCCGGCAGTGCAAACGAAAAGGCTATAAAACGCCTAAGCGCTCTCCTCTGTAACTAAAGGAGGGGAGGAGCGCGGCTATGAAAGTTAACAAACGTAAAATCTCTCCACAACGGGAGGAAAACCAAAAGCTATGAACTCTTAACAAAACAAAGTCACGCTCTCAGAGTGAGGCGGAATAAAACAAAGGCGCACTCTTTCAGAACAGAGGCTCTATGGAACTTTATCTTTAACTTAAAGCTCTCATTTAACGGAGGTGACTATAACAAGTAAGAACGAAAAATCACTCCGTGAAAATGGAGGAAAAACAAAGCTATGGAACTTAACGTAACAATAAATAAACTAAGGCTATGGTACAAGGATAAATTACAAAACAAGACCGCAGGAGAGTCGCTCGCTGCAGGCTCGTGGAAACTGTGGGTTCTTGACAAGACAAGGAGAGTGGCTGGTAGTGACGCTCGAACCGAGACAACATACTGGCACAAGACAAGGGAAACGCAGACTATTTGAACACACGAGGGACCAAGGGGAACAGGTGGAAACACTTTGGGAATCAGGGAAGACAATCAGACGCTTGACACAGGAGGAAGGGCAAGTTACATGAAACGAGAGGACAAAATTAGTGCTTTTTCAAAATAAAACAGGAAATGACGAGACAAGACGTAAAACGTAAAATAAACCGTGACACTCTGCAGATATCATTCCGCTATTAAAAGCATTCTGTTGTTTTTCGTTATAAGAACCCTGCATCTGTCATACATAGAGTGTCATGAGCATGATCCAAAATTACATTGCCAACGTTGAACCAAGTTACCAATTATTCTATAAAGTATACAATAATGTACTGAATTGTTTAGAGTATATATGAATTATAGCAGTGTTTTGATAGATTCAAGAGAAAGAACAAGACAGAGCCTTTTGCTGTAATCTGGACCTGAGTCACATATTTGTACATACATGGAGATAAGGTGTTGAGTGGGACAGACTCAGTACGAGCATGCATGACATATATGCTTGTGTTTTAAATGGTATAAACACTTGTATTTCATACCATTAAAACAAACATCCTGAGCCTCATGCATCCTCAGGACAAAGGATCAATTAGAATGACGTTTTGATGCAATCTGTTAACTTTTTTATTTTAAATTATTAGATTTTATTGGATTGTGATGGTATTATAATGAATTGGCATATAATTGGCTGGACTTTGTTGTCTATATGTGCCACTGAGATACACAAGAGAGTTAAGAATATTGTGTGAGAGAAAGCGAGAAAGAAAGAGATAGAGCAGGGTGATAGAATGTTAAGATGTGTTGACGGGGCTTACTGGCAGTAACTACAGCAACCACAGAGCAGTGATCTCTCAGTGTTGCGTGTATGTTCAGTGTTATCTGTATGTTCTTTCTGAAGATATTCGGTTGCATTTCCATTCTACCCAATTCATTTTCAGGATACTAAACTACTACTCTCTCTCTCTCTCGCTTAATCAAGAGTCGATTGTGGAGTGTTCTCAGAATTGTCACGGGAATGGGGACTGTCTCTCAGGAATTTGCCACTGTTTCCCAGGATTCCTGGGGCCTGACTGCTCTAGAGGTAAATACACATATACAAACACCAGCCACAGAGACCCAGTGATTAAAACCATATTAATCAATCAAGGAAAGTCACACCAAAATATATCTCCGTTCAGACCTTAAAAAATTGAGTAGTTAAGAAATGGAGCTATCCTATTCTACAATCAGAACTGGTAGAGATAGTGATATAAAATATATGTAGAGTTGATGTTCAAGATTTCATTAAATATCATTTCATTTAATGTGAATCCTTTTAATAAGACATTTGCACAGTACCGACAAAGCGTAGACATTGACAAAGTGAACATTTTGCGATTTAAGTTTAATCAGTCTATGTAGTATATGTGACTGATGTGACTGTGTTGCTCAATGTGTCTCCTTCAGCTTCATGTCCGGTGCTGTGCAGTGGTAATGGCCAGTACTCCCGTGGCCGCTGTCAGTGCTACAGTGGTTGGAAAGGCACTGAATGTGATGTCCCATCCAACCAGTGCATTGACATCCACTGTGGAGGACATGGTATCTGCATTATAGGCGCCTGCATCTGCAATACTGGTTATAAGGGGGAAAATTGTGAAGAAGGTAAGAATAACGTCAGTTCACACAGATGTGTTTTCACGCTTGATGGTGGGCAGTACTGACATTTGGTACTGTGGTGAAAGCTGGCGACAATGGTAACAAGATCAGGTGCACAGTTAGTCAAGCAGCTTTTCAACTTTTCAATTTTAGACCCAAGTACAGCTACTGATTCAGCATATAGTTTAGCAAAGCAAACTGCCAACCCATTCAAAATTAAAAAGCCCACTGTACGGACTGGAATTTGTATATTTTGCAATGTATATTCTTAAACAGCTCTTTGTATTTCTTTTTTTCCTTTTTGTCAAATAGTATTTCGTAAGATGGCACTTAATTAATTCAATTAACTTGTGGTTAGTATAGTTTAATTGTCGTAGTTGAGGAATGGATTATTTGGGATATTTTGGAATGTGGAACAACTCTCCATGATATGTCAGCAGTCTCACCTGTAAAGGTACATCTGAGGGTGGAAGCCCTCATATTAAAGTGGATGGATTAGCTTGTCTGCTTGAATATCAAAACAAGATTCTTATCATATACTATATGCTGATGCAAAGGAAATTTGTCCAGATGCTAGCTGTGTACTTGATTAATTGTAAATGTAATCTGAAATGCATCTCTGTTTTCAACCGAATTACTGTGTGATAGATGACGAAGACAGGCTACTAGATATATTTTACCTAATAATTTTAACAAATTTGTGTAAAAGATGTCAGCTATTAAAAAACAATGTTTTCAGCAGATACTCTCCCTTTGATCTTCCCGAAGTTTGGGAAGTGAAATTGTCGTGGCTTGTTTTTACGCCTTATCCCTTATTGTTTGGATGAGAGTTGACATTTTTTGCTTTCATCAGTGAAACTCAGGTTTCATTGAACTTAAACAGTATACAAATCAGCATACATATCACACATTTTCAGTAATATTGGACAACAGGCGATGTCCAAGTTCAAATTAGCCTTGTTAATCACAAACTAAATCCAAGGGCATGAATTTAGTGTCTTAATATGCCGCTTTAGCCCTTGCTTTATACACTCCTAGATAGTTATCGCCCAATCCATTTGTCCTGTTTAAAGTTACCAAACATGGAACATTTGGTGAATTATAAAATGCTCTCCACATCTGTGTCCAGTGGACTGCATAGACCCCAGTTGTTCAGGCCATGGAGTGTGTATCCATGGTGAGTGTCACTGTCAGCCAGGCTGGGGCGGAGCCAGCTGTGAGATTGCCAAGGCCATGTGTCCGGACCAGTGTTCAGGCCATGGCACCTACAATGCAGAGACAACCACTTGTGCCTGCGACCAGAACTGGACTGGGCAAGACTGCTCTTCAGGTGTGTGTAATCTAAGAGTGTACTCATTCTATTTATGCTTTCTTGTTCTTCTGTTCTCTCTTATGTTCTAATCAAAGGCAAAAACTCCATTTTTATTTCATTCTTATATTCAGCATTGTGGCTTAAATCATAAGAGATTATAAAGTAGAGCCAGATTAGCACAAAATGAAAACAAAAATAAATTGTACTTTAGAATAATTGAAATGTAGGTGTGTCAGGAACATATATAAAGGATGGGATTCACTGCTTATAAAACAGCTAATAAAACATAGGGTATATGAAAAAGTCAATTATGCAAAGCCTGTATCTGTAAACACGATTTGGAGAACAGATTTATAAGATTATTAAAAGTGCTTTATATAGGCATAGTTTCATGAGATCAGTGATGTACAGAACAGACTTTAATGGCAAAACATTTTCACATTTACATTTTATTCACGACTTGGGAATGTATTCAAGGAGTTGTACGGCAGTGTGATGGTGAGCATGTCGCCTCACAGCAAGAGGGTTCCTGGATTGAGACATGGCTGGGGCCTGTCTGTGTGGACTTTTCATGTTCTCCCCGTGTATCCGGGTACTCCTGCTTCCTCCCACTGTCCAAAAACATGCACGTCTGGTTAACTGGTGACTCTAAATTGTCCCTAGGAGTGAGTGCGAGTAATGGTACACACTGAAAATATCTGTGGGCAAAACAACATTTTTTAATAAAATCCATTATCTTTCTGAATCAAATTTTTAACTAACTTGCAGGAAATTAACTAAAGCTCACCTAGGAGAACACCCTGAAACTGTGGTTGAGCAGAACAGTCTCTCGATGGTAGATGAAGTCAAGTGCAGCAGTTTCAGCAGTATGGAAAAAATAGCAGAAATATATTTAAAAGTTTTATGTTAATTAGGGCTGAGCGATTTTATCGATACTCCGATATATATTGAAATTTTGTTACCCGATAAAGTATTGATTTTTCAGCTGTGAGTATCGTTTTTTTTAGAGGGTTTTTTTAAGCAAACGTTATTGAAAAGTCAGACATTACAATTAGTGAAATTGCTCAGCAGCTTGTAAGTGGAAGTGGCTTCTGGTTGCTTCTTCGGGCTAAACTGCAATAAAGATACACGGTAATACACACACATGATAGTTGGATTAGCTGTATCAGCTACAGATTATCCTGTCTCTGCTAATGTCAAATTCACAGCAAAGTGAGTAATGCAATAATTCTGAAAGTAATAAACTTCACAAAATTATCAGGTTTTTTTTTCTATACCAAAATCGTGTGTTTTATACATATACATATTTACCAGACTATAAGCCACATCAGTAAAAAAATGCACCATGAAGAGGAAAAAAACATATATACGTTGCACCGGACTATAAGTCGTATTTATTGAGAAATATATTTCACAAAATCCAAGACCTGCTTTTCAATGAACTCCCGGAAACTGTCGACCTTGGCTTGGAAGTCGGCGGTTTCTGACACACCACTGTCCGTGTTCAGATGGAGAGGCGGTTGCGTTGCATGAAGTGGTAACACCAAGAAGGCCCGCCTGCAAAGTTATTTATTTTCATCTCCTTGGCAAGTACCAGGGTGCGGAGACGTACCTGTACCGTTGACAAGCCTCTCCCAGTAGTATATTGTTCCAGCACCCACCTGTGGACTCGTTCCTCCAGGTCTGGCCATCTCGCTTTCAGCCCACAATTGGTTTTCTTTGTTTTCTTCACTGCAGTCAGATTAACCTCTGCTTTTCGCCTGTCCCCCACAAGTTTCTCACTCACTCTAAACTTTCTTTCTGGTGTTCGATTATCGTTTTCAGCTGCATATTTTACCACCTGCAGTTTGTAATTTGCAGAATAGGATTTTTTAGTTGTCTTTAAGTTCATTTTTTTCAATGGTACAAGAGCAGCAGATAGTTGTCACAAGCTTAGAGTGTCCTCTCACGACTGTAGATAGCAATGTTTACTCCTTGGTTCATGTCAGTCAGTATGAATTAACATTTAAAAACATGTTAAATTATATATATTTTCATATTGTTGAGGTCAACCTGTACCTCTTTCCGAGTCCGTTGATGCAGTGAAGGAGGAAGACAGATGCGACGATATAAGAATCAACACAGTTTTATTTGCGCAGTTTGCAAAGTGCGGAGAACAGTTCAGTACAATACATGCGAACAGCACAAAGTACGGAAAAGCTCTGTCTTTGTCTAGGGGTGTGATGTTATATAGACTTGAGTTCAGTCTCCGCCTTATGAGATGTGTGTGCGTCAATATCTTATCTCTTCCTCTATGTGTGTGCGTGTGTGTGCCTGTATAAGGCGTTACTTTCAGAAGACCGTTGTGGGTGCGGTCCTAGTTTCACAACATGTCTTTCTCAGAGATATCTCCTTATAAAGCTGTTTTGCAACCACGGAAATGAGCAAGCCGGTTATACATGATATTTCCTTATAAGGCTATCCCCACTCACAATACCCCCTTTTGATCTCTTTTAAGAGATCACACAAATAGTTGAGTAACAATACATGACTAAAAAGAAATTGAAAAACCTCACGCCCCCTTTTGATCACTACAAGGTGATCACACAATCTCTGACATTCTGATGATATTGTCTTCATCTATATCAGGATCGGGAGGGTTCAGCAGTGGCATTACCAAAGGGGAGGGAGCCTTCCCCTCTATAGTGGTAGTTATAAGTCTAATGGCAAGTGAACGGATACATGGGATACAGCAACAACCACACGTCACCAAAATAGCGACGAATATAGCAAGAGATACAAAAAGTGACATTATCAGAGTCTTCCATTTCCCAAACACCTTGGTCAGCCAGCGGATTGTCAATCCCAGAGTGTTCATGCATTATTTTAGAGAGCGTGCGCAAACCTTGTAGGGCTTTC
Source organism: Leuresthes tenuis (assembly GCF_036924035.1). NCBI lineage: Eukaryota > Metazoa > Chordata > Actinopteri > Atheriniformes > Atherinopsidae > Leuresthes > Leuresthes tenuis. The sequence continues at coordinate 36,930,549 of NW_027325358.1, read as the reverse complement.
GATACCGAACCATCTGGAGCCGTATTATTGGGGATAAATGTGCAACACATATCACCAAACATGGCACAAACACCACCTTTTTCCGCTAACAACATGTCTAAGGCCATCCTATTTTGCACCGCCATGAGCGAGGTGGGAGCTGTCTGTTCTGCCAAACCTGCAACAGCATCCCTGGTCAAATTGGTCAGTCGCAACACGTTATAATGTACATAATTAATCCGATCCACATTTTTATTCGGAGTCACCGGAAAGAAGGCCGCTATGATAGGAATATTCTCGAATCCTGCCGCAACTTGATCAGCCAATTTAAATTCGTTAGGGACTCCACGTGGTACTCCTATCGCATCCATGTAGGTGGGGTTATCAACTGATAAATCGAAATTGTGTGTGCCGCGCCGTGTCATTTAATAACGTCGCACAAATCGAATTGAAACGCTGTGGTGGAGCCTACTGTGTAATTCAACTCCAAGCCGCCATATTGGTTCAAACAAAAATCTTGTTTTTGAGTGTGTCTTTTGGGTCGTATGTGTTCAGGACTGGGTTCGCATAACCAGAAGATCAGGGGTACAATCACGCACGTGATGGCTGCACAACATGTGAGAATTTTCCAACTCCCAAACAATAACATTCTAATATGTTTCACTGTGTCTCAAGTATGATAAAAATAGCAAGCAAAACTTTCTTGGTAAGTCAGACCTTATCTATCAGGGTGCTCTAGGCGGGGTTACCCCTAGAGGAGCTTTAAACCTTATAGTTTGTCAACATTACCCAACTCCTTAGCAAATAGCACACATTATTAAAAGATAACATAAGGGTGATACTGCAATGATTATAATTTGGTATGACCTGTAAGAGCAAGTTTAAGCAAAGCCCAAGCAAACACGATTATGAGTATAACAAATCCAAAAATAAAACAATTCAACTGCGATGACGTCATCTGGTCCCGTTCTTCTGAGGAGATTTCACTTTCTCCCGATGAGGGTTGAGTTGGAGCCCGGGTCTAACACCCTTCCTGCTCGTAAATGATGTCGTTGCAAGGAGGCAGAAGTGTACTACTTCTGCCTGCAAAATGCCACCAGGGGATTATTCTGCCCCTTGTTGGTTGGTGGTCTTTTCCTCTGTACCAGCCGGTACAGTGTGCAAATCTTTCAGCGCCTGGTGAGTCGCTGCTAGGGAGCGTTGAGGTTCCTCGGCTGCCGCACACTGGCTCCAATGGAACCACGTATCACCTTTCCCTTTGACTCGGACTGCGTGGGAGGTCCTCTCGGTCACCTGATAGGGCCCTGTCCACCTTGGCTCCGACCACTTTCTTTTGATGACCCTCAGCAATACCCTAACGGACCGGGGTCTGACATTTTCTTGCCCTTATATCTCACCAATTGTTCCACTTGTCCCTTCATGTCGGCTAATTTCCTGTCCCTACCCTTTTTAGGTAACACTGCCCCTGCTGCTTTTAACGTATTCTCTAACTGCAGCTCGAGGGGCCTCCAGGCACCCATACCTGGGCCCCATCCCCCATCATCTATTTCTCTGTCAAACTCTCCCTCCATTTTACTTCTCCTGTTCTAAATTCTGAGGCCACAGGTTTGTATGACGTACGTCCGAGCAACAGGCCTTGTAAGGTGATGATTTATTAACGGCCAGTCAGTTTGTATGGCATAACACCCGAGCAACTGACCCTTTTGACAAACCAAGCCACTTATGTTAGCACCGCTAGGTTTCGATGGCTCAGACAGATTACGTTATCACCGTTAGGTTTCCTCTGTCTGATTGTCGAGTTTGTCAAGACACCGTTTTATGTACCCATTCACCTTTAGACACCTCAGAATTTTATTTTTCCCACAGCCCGCTTCTCCTTATTTCTCTCAAACAAATACAAAACACACAAAACACGTTAAAATCTTCACACACTCTTTCAAAATGCATTTATAGAAAAAATACCTCAGGAACCCTGTTCCTGTACTCTAGTATAGGGGACTCTAGCCCCAAACAGACTTAAGAATTTATGAGGAGTATAACCTCAAGGGACTCTAACCCAACTCCGCAGAGTATGCTACTTTAGGGGACTCTAACCCCAGGGACTCAAACCCAGTAGAATTCGGGGTGTCTTCACCTCCCCGGGACTCTAACCCAGCAGCCTCTCAGGCTTCCGGTTCCTCGTCAGGCAACCGGTGGGGTCCGCCACGACCAAAGACAGTCTGTTTTATCCTCTTTTATATTCACTTTTCTCTTATAGTTTCACGCAGTTATCGACATTAATTCTTATCGTCTTTTGCTGATTCAATCACCAGTTTCAGGACAGGACACGTTGTTTTAAGATATTCAATGTGCAGAGTTTGATAAAACAGGTTCTGCTTACCTCTGTGTTAACGTGCCGGCTCGTGTCCCGTCTCTGTCACCGTGAAGGAATCTTTTATCCGAATGAACTCCGTCCTCTCCTCACCACATCCCGGACGAGCCCCCAAAATTGTTGAGGTCAACCTGTACCTCTTTCCGAGTCCGTTGATGCAGTGAAGGAGGAAGACAGATGCGACGATATAAGAATCATCACAGTTTTATTTGCGCAGTTTGCAAAGTGCGGAGAACAGTTCAGTACAATACATGCGAACAGCACAAAGTACGGAAAAGCTCTGTCTTTGTCTAGGGGTGTGATGTTATATAGACTTGAGTTCAGTCTCCGCCTTATGAGATGTGTGTGCGTCAATATCTTATCTCTTCCTCTATGTGTGTGCGTGTGTGTGCCTGTATAAGGCGTTACTTTCAGAAGACCGTTGTGGGTGCGGTCCTAGTTTCACAACATGTCTTTCTCAGAGATATCTCCTTATAAAGCTGTTTTGCAACCACGGAAATGAGCAACCCTATTATACATGATATTTCCTTATAAGGCTATCCCCACTCACAATATATAAGTCGCACCTGACTATAAGTCGCAGAACCAGCCAAACTATGAGAAAAAGTGCGACTTATAGTCCGGAAAAATACGGTATGTAAATTTTCTTCTGAAATTTACTCAAGGTTTCCATTTTCTATCTCCAATTCTTCTCCTCCTTCTTTCTAGTATCAAAGCATGATTGATTTAGCATTGACTGGGAGTCAAATTACTTTTTTTTTGCCATATACTGATTTGTATTTTACACTCAAAGGTGTATATACTTTAATCTACAGTATGTGTTGTTTCTATTTGGTACAGGTTGGCAAAACATGGTAGTGCTGCTTCACAAATTACTAAATGCTCAACAGACAATGATTAGTTATTCAATGTTTGCAAGGGAATTCATTTAAAACTTTGTTTTCTTTACAGAGGTGTGTGAGGTAGACTGTGGCAGCCATGGAATGTGTTATGGTGGTATCTGTCGTTGCGAAGATGGCTGGACAGGAACTGTGTGTGATCAGAAGGCCTGCCATCCATTGTGCAGCAAGAATGGAGTGTGTAAGGACGGGAAGTGTGAGTGTGACCAGGGATGGACAGGGGAGCACTGCAACATAGGTGAGTAGGTAGTAAACACACACACACACACGTTCATGTAGTCACAAACAAAAAGGTAAACTTTACTTATCTTTTACAAAGATTTTGTTCATTATGTATATATTTATCATGTGGAGCAATCTGTAAGAATTTTCATGCGCAGAATAGAGAGGAATGCATTTACAGTTATTTTTGTCTCAGGTAATGTTACCTTCAAACAATGACAGATATCATCTGCTCTGGCATTACTGGTTTATCTATTTGTAAAACTAAACCCACAAGTTTTAGAGAAATCACAGTAGCTTCCGCAAAGATGCAATGAAACAGTAGCAGATGGCAATAATGTGAAGAAACTTGAAAAAAAACTTGGAAGTTGGTAAACTCTTCTTCAAAGATTACATTATTAGAATCCATTAAAGAATCAACAGTTATGTGGAAAAGAAAGTACAACCTCTGTTAATTCAAGTTTTTTTAATTAGGGCATAATTAAAAAAGGTAAATTAAACCTTAGATGGGCAATAGCACATGATACACTACATTGTACTATTGTTTATTTAACTTCAAACTAACTAAGCCAAAACTCCCTAGATTCCCTAAAGATGCTATGATAATACAAAGAAAAAAATTATTAATTAATTTGTGCATTGATATGATTTATTATCTTTATGTGTCGTACATGGGAAAATTAGGACTTTTTAGGATACATTTCATCTTTTACAGCCCAGTTGTCGCATTGTCAAGTCTTAGACTTATGTAAAATGTGTTTATGTTAGGGGGGTCATTGTTTTCTGTCATACGCCCTTTAATAACAATCTTCCATCTGTGCAGTCCTTTCTTACTATTTTGAGAGGACAGAGAGGACAAAAAAGAGGGGGCAACAAACACCATAACACCAGGCCAGGGATACCTGCAGAGAAAGAGAAACACAAGTTAATGACAACTAGCACAGAACCCTGTGGAACTCAATTTCTTACTCTAGTGTGTGAAGAAGATTCCTTGTTTAAACTGGAATCGATCAGATAAATATGACTTAAACCAGCCTAGTGCAGTTCTCTTAATTCAATTCAATTCAATTCAATTTTATTTATATAGCGCCAGATTACAACAATTGTTATCTCAAGGCACTTAAGTAATATAGTCCAATTTAAGCCAATTGGAATTCAATTCATTGTAATCATAATCCAATTAATTCATATAGAGCCAATTCAAAAAATTAATATCCTAGCTAAGGAAACCAACAGATTGCACCGAAGCGTGTCTTCAGTCCAATCTCCCGTCCTGAGCCTGAGGGACTGTGGAAAGGAACGACTCCCTTTAACAGGAAGAAACCTCTGGCAGAACCAGACTCAGGAAGGGTGGCCATCCGCCTCGACCAGCTGGGGTTTGAGAAGACAGAAAAGAGGGAAAAGAGGGGGGAAAAACACCATAACGCCATTCAAAGGATATCTGTTGGAACAGGGAAACATACGTTAATAATCCACAATAATGTCACATGTACATAAAATCAATTGTGAAATTAAACAGGGGGAAAAAGAGAGCAAAGTGAGGAAAGGTGTGACAGATGAGGTCCCCCAGCAGTCTAAGCCTATAGCAGCTTAACTATGGGATGTTTCAGGATTACCTGAGCCATCCCTAACTATAAGCTTTATCGAAAAGGAAAGTTTTAAGCCTAATCTTAAAAGTGGAAAGGGTGTCTGCTTCCCGGACATTTACTGGCAGCTTATTCCACAGGAGAGGGGCCTGATAACTGAAGGCTTTACCTCCCATTCTACTTTTAGAAACTCTGGGAACAACAAGTAAACCTGCAGTTTGGGAGCAAAGTGCTCTGTTAGGAAAATACCTTACAATTACATTTTTAAGATATGATGGAGCTCGGTCATTAAGAGCTTTATATGTGAGAAGAAGAATCTTAAATTCTATTCTGAATTTAACAGGGAGCCAATGAAGAGAAGCTAAAACTGGAGAAACATGATCTCTCCTGTTAGTTCTCATCAGAACTCTGGCTGCAGCATTTTGGATCAGCTGGAGGCTTTTCAGAGAATATGTGGGACAGCCCAATAATAAGGAATTACAGTAGTCCAATCTTGAAGTAACAAATGCATGAACTAGTTTCTCTGCATCACCCTGAGACAGGATGTTCCTGATTTTAGCAATATTACGAAGGTGAAAGAAGGCAGTCCTCGAAACCAGTTTTATATGTGCGTCAAATGATAAATTCTGGTCAAAAATAACTCCAAGGTTCCTCACTGTAGAACTAGAAGCCAAGGAAATACCATCTAGAGTAACTATATAACTAGACAATTTCTCCCTGAAGCGCTCAGGTCCAAAGAGAACAACTTCAGTTTTGTCTGAATTTAAAAGCAGACAGTTCTGAGTCATCCAGGTCTTTATGTCTTTAAGACAGGCTTGTAGTCTGACCAACCTGTTGGTTTCATCTGGTTTCATAGATAAGTACTGCTGAGTATCATCAGCATAACAATGGAAATTTATGCCATGCTGTCTGATAATGTTACCTAATGGAAGCATGTATAAAGTAAAAAGAATCGGTCCAAGCACAGAACCCTGAGGAACTCCATGACTTACTTCAACGTGTGAGGAAGATTCTTCATTTACAAGAACAAACTGGAATCTATCAGATAAATATGACTTAAACCAGCCTAATACAGTTCCTTTAATCCCAATAACATGGGAAGACTCCCTTTTAACAGGAATCCCAATAACATGTTCAAGTCATTCATGTAGTTCAAGTTCTTGTTGTAATAAAAGGCTGTTATCGATCGTATCAAATGCAGCACTGAGATCCAACAGGACAAGCACAGACACTGATGAATAATGATGAGTAATGATGAATAATAAGCAGTTCTAGCTTCACGAAGGGGTTTCTTATACATTATTAAACTATCTTTCCAGCTGCTTTAAAGCATGCAGCTGTGAATTATACCAAGGTGCCAACCTCTTCTGACTGATTACCTTCCTTTTCAGAGGGGCAACATTGTCCAGTGTTGTACGCATTGAAGCTATAGTGCTGTCAACAATAGAGTCAAGTTCTACTGGAGTAAAATTTAGGTAGCCGTCCTCTGTCATATCTGCACATGGCAGTGAAGAAAAGGATGATGAAATCAACTCTTTAAATCTGGTTACAGCATTCTCTGACAGACACCTTCTATGTGTAAAATTCTTCTCAGAAGCCATATAGTCAAGTAATGTAAATTCAAAAGTTATTAAAAAATTATCAGACAAGACAGGGTTATGAGGGAACACTGTTAACTGTTCACTCTCAATGCCATAAGTCAGCACAAGGTCAAGGGTATGATTAAGGCAGTGAGTAGGTCTGTGAAAATCCAATAGTCTAATATAGAATTAAAGTTAATGTTTAGGCTGTCATTTTCAACATCTACATGAATATTAAAGTCACCCACTACAATGACTTTATCTGTACTCAGCACTAACTGGGATAAAAACTCAGAATTCAGACAGAAACTCAGAATAAGGACCAGGTGGACGATACACAACAACAAACACAAGAGGTTTTTGTGATTTCCACTTTGGGAAAAACTGAGAATCAGAGATTCAAAAGAGCTAAAACTAATCTTGGGTCTAGGACTGATTAGTAACCCTGATCTGAAGATAGCTGCCACTCCTCCTCCTCTACCTGTGGTTCGAGGAACGTGAACATTTAAATAGTCAGAGGGAGTCGATTCATTAATGCTAACATGATCCTCCTGCTGCAGCCAGGTTTCTGTAAAACAAAATATATCAATATGATGATCACAAATCAAATCATTCACTAACAGAGACTTCGAAAGGAGAGATCTAATATTCAGCAAACCACATTTAATAGTTTGATGTTTTTGTTCAGTTAAAGTTTTTGTTGTAATTATTTTTAGGTTTTCTGGATTTGCTCCTCTTGAGTTTGTTGATTTATTTAATTTGGGTGGTGTGGGAACAGACAGTCATTATGGAGTTTTTTTGGGGGGCAGCATCAGGTGGGAAGCCGCAGAGAAGTGTGTAAGACTACAACTCTGCATCCTGGTCTCAACCCTGGGTTGTCATGTTTTTGGATGACTAATAAATTCGTCCATATTTCTAGAAATGAGAGCCGCTCCTTCCAAAGTGGGATGGATGCCGTCTCTCCTCATCAGACCAAGTTTTCTCATGAAAGATTTCCAATTATCTCTGCAGCTCAAGTTGTTGCTGGACACCATCGAGACAACCAGCAATTGAAGGATGACATATGGCTGACATTATTTTGGCAAAATTACACACCAATGCAACATTCATTTATATGTCCTCCAATTGGCGTGATCGTGTCGGTGTCATTAACGCCTAGATGAATAACTATTTTACTGTATTTATGTTTATCCTTAGCCAGCAGTTTTAAATAGGATTCTATGTCGCCCGCTCTGGCCCCTGGAATACATTTGACTATGGTCGCCGGTGTGGCTAATGCCACATTTCTGACTATAGAGCTGCCAATTACCAGGGTTTTCCTCAGCGGGTGTGTTGCTGAGTGGGGAAAATCTATTGGTAAAATGAACAGATTGATGGTGAACCACAGGCTTCACCGTCGCTCAGTTTTTAAAGTGGGCCACTTCCAATAACCGGAAGGTTGGCAGTTCAATTCCCACTCTCACCGCTCAAAGCTCCACCTTGAACTGACAGCTGGAGGGGTGGCAGTCCACCTCCTTACCATGGCTGAGATGCCCTTAAGCACCATACCCCCATGCTCCTTGGGTGCTGCCCAATGCTCCAGTGTATATCTGTCTCCATGAGTGTGTGACCCTGTGCATGTGCATGTGTCAACAGGTGCCAACCTGGATGGGTTAAATGCGGAGGAGTAATTTTGTGTATTTACATGTATCTACATGACAAGAAAAGTCTCAATCTTAATCTTAATCTCTTCCTGACCATCACCCAGCCAGCCTGGGGTCCCGACTGCTAGGTTTCTGCTGAAGAACCTCCAGCAAGGTTAGCTACGCTAGGTGGCACCGCACCAACTAAAGGGAGCTGCCTACCCATTGGGTGGTTTTCAACAGTGAAGAGCCAAGCTTCCAATTCAGATAACTTGATAATTGTAACTATTAAACTACAAAATTATTATTAGATCTTATAAAGTAGACAACTGGACTTTAATGAGTATTTTTGTTGTTGTTGCGGCAGCTCAGATGCAAACGAATATACAATAGAGCAGTTGAGCATTAGACAAACCTCTGTAGAAAACCTGGTGACATAATGCATTTACTTGCCCCAAAACAAAAGAGAACCTGGTCAGCAGGTCATGGTCAAGTCTCTCTTACCAAGAGAGGGGAGTGATAACTGTGGGCTCTGCTTCCTTGTCCACTTTTCAAAACTTTTTTGAACCCTTCCAGATTTAGGTGGCTTGAGCTATTGTGTTAAATCCTAATATTAGCAGAATTGGTAAAAATCCTAGGGTACAGCAATCCCTCATCCATTTTTTTCCTTTCCTTTTCTACAGTCTCTGTTTTCCCTTATATACAAGTTATAAGCAGTACTTTTGTCCTCTTTGCTTTCGACTCTACTCGAGTCATACATTTATGGCACTTAATCTTAAAAAAACATTTTATGTGAGAAACACTTAATCGTGAATTAAAGAGAAATTCCTTTTTAGTGCATAATCAAGTACACATGTAGTTTATTACTCTTGGAGGCTGTTCACATTTGGTCCTAACATGCATCTCAGGTGATGCTATCATCCAGGATCCAGCCACAAGTGCACAGTACTAAATAAAGGGGTGAATGCACTTTTGCTTCACTCAAATGTAATGCTTAACCAGGTGCATTTCTGGACTATCTGAATGTATCGCTCTGTCTACCTACTGACCTAAGCAACACTACAGAAGCAGCACAGTTACCAGTAAAGTGTTTTTCTCACTCTCAGCAAATTGATTTAAAGATCTTTGGGGGAAAACTTTCACTGAACTGGATTATGGAAATTCTCATCCAATAAAGAAACTGTAAAGAAAAGAAATAGACAATTTGTGTTTTGATAATATCAATCTATTGATTACCACGAGGCTTGATAGACAAGTTGCCTCAGTGTGTGCCCTTGTAATATTTGGTTGATGGTGGCACTTATTGTTGTCATTGTGGTCATCAATCAAATGACAAAATTGCCAGCTGTCCACTTATACGTCACATGTCCACCCACTTAATACATTTTTTTACGTTTAGTAGGTATTTTAGTAGTTAAAAGTTCAGCATTTGTTTGTGGTATACTGATACTGAGCTCTACAACATCACAAATAGTTTATTTTATGTTCCTTTACTCTTCTCATATCAAGTGTGTTACAATACTTAACTCTTGTAAATAATTTAGGAAAAAAGCAGTAAATCAGATGAATATGCAATGTGTCAATGTCTAAATAAGAACATCAGTAAACCTACTGATGTCCTCTTTCTTGCTCAATTGCCAGCTTATAGTATGACGTAAGCTACGTCAAATGTGGTCAATCAGGATGAATATAGGAACAGATTGTAATGCCAGATGTGAACACATTTACTTAGCACTGCCCAGTTGGATGCATGTTAGCAGCAAAAGAGGTCAGGCCCTGATATTTCTCTTTTTTTTTCTGCTGCTTACTTTCTGGACTAAATTCTCTTTTTCCATCTTTTTTCTTTCTTCTTTTTTCCTTCCTTCATAAAGCTCACAATCCGGACATTAGAGTTAAAGGTACTGTACTCTTTTCTCGTCCTCACCTCATTTTTCCTTCTTTCCTTCATTATTTGCTTATCTTGCATAGATCGGAGCTCTGGTTTCTTTAATTTCATTTACATATTTCATTGCTGTTTATTTAAAGTTTTAATTTTGGATCTCCACAATATGTTGTTTTTTTCTCATCTTTTTTTTCTCATTTTTTCTCATCCTTATTATATAACTTATATCATTTTTTTTACCATCTTTTCTTGATAAAGTTAATTATGTATTGAAGAAAGGTCCATTCTATTGCCTATCAGGTAGCTCGTTTGACTGTTTTCAGTTTCTACACAACAAAAAAATAGAAGAGAATTTCATTTTTATGATTTGCCTTGAATGACTTTTTTTAATGCTGTATTGTGGTCATCAACTCAATGTCTTCCTAATTTTTTAAAACATCCCATGACTGTAAGAGCAATAGCCTTTTTTTTTTTTTTATAAAGAAAACTTTACAAAATAGAATTGTTTTACATGCATGACTTATATTGCGCATTTTTTGTCAGAACCATTGTATTTAAAAACTATAATTTAACCTATGTCTGATTTTAAGATAATGCTGTTAAACACTATCTAACACGAACAAATGTGACGGGCAAAGTTGAATTCTACATTTATTTAACAGCATGTGCAACATTCATTTATTTTTATTGCCATTTATTTGGTAAAATTACAAAACAACTGATATCGAACAGAATTCTGTTTGGTTAAGTTTCTGTCTGCTTTATATAAGGCAGAGAACATAAAGTTTTTGAATTATACAGATTATTGAAACTAACAGCTTAAAGTAATCAGAGTATTAAAAGCAGTATTAATAAAGTTGTTTTCTAAGCGATATCACAATGTAATATTACCAAGAGTAACAAGAAGAAGTTATTTTTGTAAAAAAAAAAGAATAAAGAGATAAATAAGAAATTAAAAGAAGATGTAATCAGTGAAGAAAATTCTCCACTTTGACTGTTTTGTCCTAGTTTGTAAAAAAAATTGAGAATAGTGGAAATTGCCATTAAAACTGCTCCGAAGGAAGATCAAAATAGTGATCTGACTGACTTGTATGAATTGTTTGGAAATATAATTTGATAACATGAATTGTCCAACTTAATAAGTAAGATCTATCTATTCTATTCAATTCAGTTTATTTATATAGCACCAAATCCCAACAAATGTCATCTAAAGGCACTGAAAGAATACAGTCCAATTCAAGCCAAGTCCCATTCATTGTAATCCAATCAAATCCAATTAATTAAATTAAACAATAATGCCAAATGTACATGATGTCATATGAGGAAATTAAACAGGGGCAAAAGAGAGCAAAGTGAGGAAAGGTGTGACATACGAGGCCTATAGTCTAGGCCTATAGCAGCTTAACTATGGGACGTTTCAGGGTCACTTGAGCCATCCCTAACTATAAGCTTTATCAAAAAGTAAAATTTTAAGCCTAATCTTAAAGTTAGAGAGTGTGTCTGCTTCCTGAACCCAAACTGGCAGCTGGTTCCACAGAGAGGGGCCTGATAACTGAAGGCTCTACCTCCCATTCTACTTTTAGAAACTCTGGGAACCACAAGTAAACCTGCAGTTTGAGAGCGAAGTGCTCTGTTAGGAAAATATCTTACAATGAGATCTTTAAGATATGATGGAGCTCGGTCATTAAGAGCTTTATATGTGAGGAGAAGAATCTTAAATTCTGTTCTGAATTTAACAGGGAGCCAATGAAGAGAAGCTAAAACTGGAGAAACATGATCTCTGCTGTTAGATCTCATCAGAACTCTGGTTGCAGCATTTTGGATCAGCTGGAGTCTTCTCATGTGGGACAGCCCAATTATAAAGAATTACAGTAGTTCAATCCTGAAGTAACAAATGCATGGAGCAGTTCTTCTGCATCACAGAGACAGGATGTTCCTGATTTTAACAATATTATGAAGGTGAAAGAAGGCACAAACCTGTTTTATATGTTTGTCAAATGATAAATTCTGGTCAAAAATAACTTCAAGGTTCCTCACTGTAGTACTAGAAGCCAAGGATCTGCCATCTACATTAACTATATAGTTAGACAATTTCTCCCTGAAGCACTCAGGTCCAAAGAGAACAACTTCAGTTTTGTCTGAATTTAGAAGCAGACAGTTCTGAGTCATTCAGGTCTTTATGTCTTTAAGACAGGCTTGTAGTCTGACCAATCTATTGGTTTCACCTGGTTTCATAGATAAGTACAGCTGAGTATCATCACCATAGCAATGGAAATTTATGCCATGCTGTCTAATAATGTTACCTAATGGAAGCATGTATAAGTAAAAAGAATCGGTCCAAGCACAGAACCCTGAGGAACTCTATGACTTACTCTGGTGTGTGAGGAAGATTCTTCATTTACAAGAACAAACTGGAATCTATCAGATAAATATGACTTAAACCAGCCTAATGCAGTTCCTTTAATCCCAATAACATGTTCAAGTCTTTGTAACAGAATGCTGTGATCGATCGTATCAAATGCAGCACTGAGATCCAACAGGACAAGCACAGAAACAAGTCCGCTATCAGAGGCTAAGAGGAGATCATTGGTAACTTTCACCAGTGCTGTTTCTGTGCTGTGATGCACTCTGAATCCTGACTGAAACTCAAAGTTGAGCTGCAACTATTTTTTCAAGAACTTTAGACAAAAAAGGGAGATTGGATATAGGTCGATAATTAGCCAACACTTCTGAATCAAGAGTAGGTTTTTTAAGTAAAGATTTAATTACAGCAACCTTAAAAGTCTGAGGTACATATCCTGTCAACAAAGACCGATTGATCAAATTCAATAATGAAGTGTCGATTAAGGGGAAAACTTCCTTGAACAGTCTGGTTGGGATCGGGTCTAAAATACAAGTTGATGGTTTTGAAGCGACTATTGTTAGCTCTTTATCTATCCATCCATACATACATTGTCATGCGGTAGAAATTAAATAGAACTTATAATTCACTAGTAATTATGTTGCAATTTATGATCTTCCTACCCAGGTCCTCAACATATAAACAATTTTTAGGAAAAAAAGTCATTTTAAACAATCAATGAAAGGGTATGAGGGGCAAAGGGGCTTCAACACAATCACCCCCCATCTCTACACACCCATGTTTATTAGTTTAAAGACTCACATTCCATAATACAAACATCCTATTGCCTGACAGGAAGTTGAAAATGAGTGATTCTGTAAGATTGTGTTTTTTTCAGGCGTCTCATAATTGTTTTTCTTCTAGTTTCTACACAAGCTATGCAGGAAGTTAGGCTGTTAATCATCTGCTTTGTGACACGCTGCCCCTTCAGTTCAACCTTTGTCTGATTAGAGCCTTTTTGCCTGAAAGTTGTGTTTACAGAAACAGCATCCTGTCTGATGACTACAAATGACTGATTATATAGTGCACTATATAGTGAATTATTAACATCTAAATCAGTCTAATTCATGTGATGCCAATTTAATAAAGCAACAAACAAAACAATGGATCACACTGAATGCTCGCTTTGATTCAATTCCATTTTCATAGCATGCACAAGCTCATAGGGGAGAGAAAACCAGACTCAGGAAGGGTGGCTGACTGAGATAGGACAGGAAAGAGAGGAACACAAAAAACAGTTCAGGGATTCCTGTTGAGAATGAAGCAGAGAAACAAGTTAGTCTATCCGTCCATCTATTTTCTGTACCTGCTTAATCTAACTCAGGGTTGCTGGAGCTAGTGGTAATTTAGATTCGCCAATTTACCTAACATGCATGTTTGATGGTGGTGAGAAGAAGCCAGAGTACCTGGCCCCAGAGTACCTGTAGAAGATTCAAACCAGAAAACCTCTTGCTTTGAGACAACGACGCTAACCACCACACCACCGTGCAGCATGATGCCTTAGCTGGTTTGTGCAGAATTATCCATTTAATCTGAATCAGGTGTGTTGAAGCAGGGAATCATCTAATTCCTGCAGGACAGTGGCCCTCGAGGACTGGAGTTTGAGATCCCTGCTTTAAAGTATGCAACTGTGAGTTAAACCAAGGAGTCAGTCTCTTCTGACTGATTACCTGCTTTTCCAGATGGGAAACTTTGTCCAATATTGTCCACTTTGACACAATGAACAATGAATTATGTAGGAGTAAAACTAGAGCTATAGAGCTGTTCAAAATTTTAAACCTCTCATTCACTATATAGTGCACTATATTTGTCACATGGCACACTAAAAGTAGTACTGAAGACTGTTTGGGTCGAAATAGACCATCATGCATTGCACCCTGGAGCCAGGAGCCAAGAAGAGTGAATACGAAAGCTACCTCTAGCTTATTATTTCCTTACATGTTAGGAATGTCTGGTAATAAAAGCTATATTCTCCACTGTGGCTTCAAAAACAATACTTCAGAAAACCATTGTTGTGTTCAAACATGTTTTGTTGCTTTTTGTTTATCAATACATAAACATCAATTCAAGATTAGCATATTTAATATTGTTATAGACTTACAGCTGCAGTACATGTGTGTATAGGTGGATACAGCACAAATAAAGAAATTAAAAGTGTGCATAATCTGTGATTTGTGTCAAAAGTTTTTTGTAAGTGGAGAAATATGTTAATTACAGTGTGTTCTTAACCAGAAAACAGCTACATTTTGCTTTCTGTCACCTCAGATAAGTTTTATTTGTCATAAACTCAATAACAGACACAGTATAAAGCATTAGCAGCTGGCTACCCCTATGTTGTGGGTGAATCAACAATTTGAAATCTTGTCATCAAGTTTTGAAGAAGTCTGTCAATGAACCAAAAATTTGAGAGAGGTGTGGTGAAGCAAGGTTACATTTCAAACATGCAGGGGTTTGCGTCCAGAAGACCAGAATCAGGAAATGCCATTCTAAAGCACTACACTTCTGAATTTAGAGCCAGTTTTAAGTGGAATTTAGCAGCTACAATGCCAGACTTTGGTAAAAATTTCAACGAAAAACAGTCGCCTACTGTTGTGATTCATACCTCTGATTGGTTTCCTCTCCACTGAGGCTGCAGCCTAAGCTGAGTGGTATTGTCGTATTCAGTCGGAAAAAAAGAGTCCGATAATGACCAAAATCTATTATCTCAGAGGCCAAATAAGGCAAAAGTGGTGAAAGAAAATCGTAAATGTTAGGCTAGACAGAGTCCTATGTTCATTTCTATTAAGCACATAGATTAATAACATCTGGTGGAAATAAGGGGAACTGTATCTTCGGACATTGTAGGTTTTGGCTCCGGTCAAAGTAGTTTAAATCTTAGCTGATGTTAAAGTTTATACTACACTTAATCACACTAAATGCCTGTTAACCATTTTTAACCTCACTTATTTTTTACATCAATTATATCATACACATGAAAATGATTTTTTTGTGAGACAATAATTGTTAATGAAAACTGATCCTAATTTAGTCATTTTACTACTGTATCTTTATTATTTCATTAATTTGATTTGATCCCTGCTCTTCCTTCCTTTCCTAAGTCTACCATTGGCTGCCTTTTTCCATCATTCCATCACAGAATATATTTGGCAGTGCTTGTTTTGGTTTCAATTTCCTTTTTTCCCTAATTTTCCTCCCTCTCTCCTTCTTGCCCTCTCCTATTCTCAGGATATAAAGGTAATTCAAGCCAAAGATTTAATAAAGGCTTCTCTGTCCCAAAATCCAACTTCACACACTGTTACTTCTGATTCATTCAGTTTCTTGTCTTTTCCTTTTCCTTCACTTTCCATGTTACATTTTCTTTCAGCGCTTGGTGTATCTGGTTTATGTAATGTCATTTTGTGTTGTTTTTCTATTTCTGAAGTCTTCTATATTTTTTCTTTTCTTTTCCTGGTTCCATCATGCCTGTCCTTATCAATGATTTTCACACAAAACACAATCAAAACCAATGCAGTTGTGCACAAGAACATATGGTAGACACAAATATGGAATGCATACACAATTGTAAACCAAATATGTGTGACTACAGTTTTGTCTTGCATCCACTAGCCTGATTTATAAATCTATATATATGTGTGTGTGATTTAACCAGCTGCTATCCTTCTGTTTTCTATCTATCTTGACTTTCCTGTCTCACTCCTGTCTTGTTCTATCTCTTCAGCCAGGCTTTGCTTTGGTCTGATACTCAGTATTTATTTATCAGTCTGTTTAATTTTCAATCTCACCATCTACTCTGTGACTGCGGAATGCTAAATAGAGGCATAAAGTATAGCTTTCGGGGGCATGCAGTCCAAACCACCCTGTCCTTTCTATACTTTGTACTCTGTCTACCTGTTGTGTTTTCACATGGATTAACCTGTGATACTGACTTGAAGAACAAGACTAAAGTAATCCATATTTATACAGAGAAAGAAAGTTTTCTTTTAAAGAGAAGAAGCTTTGATATAATTTTACAACCAACATTGTCAGCTTGTTGGCAGTTAAATATATATATTTTTTTGTTTGTTTGTGTGTCCTGTTATTCATTATCATATTGTTGAACCACAACAATTTTCTTTTCCACTGATACAAAAATGGAAATATTAAGATTATTGAAATCAAATTAAAAATTAATTTCCGAGTGCGGCCATGCAGCATAACTGTGCCATTTTAGCCAAAGAAAATCTTTGTAGTTCATGTGAAACTACAACACAAGTGCATTTCATCAAAGGCTGACTGTCTGTTTATCTGTCAGTCTATGTCTCTTATGTGTGGGTTAATGTACTGATTTGTTGTATCTGTCTATCAATGTGTCTTTCTATTTTTCAGTCAATATGAGTCCATTTATTGAAGAAAGGTTCATCACACTGATTAAAAGTTGTAACAGTGACTTTATACACATCAAAATTTAACCTGTCAATTTTTTTTCGTACTGAAGCTGCTGACATCTTATCGCGTTTAAACTTAAAACGTTGTGTCTCAACCACGAGCACTAAGTATTTCTTGTCCCGAATAGCTCCTGAAATAGCATTTAGACCAAGTTTGAAGGCTAAGCTTCTCTAGTTATCCCTTGGATGTGTAGAATGACACTGCAGCATTATCCAAAATGGAAATTCAAGTAACTCCAGATCCACTGTGAAGTTTGTCTATGTGTTCTGTTGAAGTCATTTTAATCTTGACACAATGACCAATATACTGTACATCTTGCAGTCTTTATGCTGTTTGGGTCCAACGGTCAGAAAGCAAAGCCTTGTGAAATAACACTCCATCAAGCCTAAAAAGCTCAAAATTCTAGGATATGGATTTTTTTCTTGTTTTATTTCTTTAACTTGTTTATATAGCTATACTTTTAATTGATCACATATTTGAACTAAGAATCACTTCCCTGTTTAGGAGCATCTTTTAAACCAGAAGGCAAAACCTGCAAAAAAATATATAATTTTAATTATTGTAAATCTTATTATTTACATAATGAAATTAAATTATGATACAAGTATATTGTAACTTTACATGTAAATTGTTAAGTTCTGAGACAGCAAGTATAACAATATTTACAGCTCTCAGCACTCCAGTACGAAATTATCATCAACCATTTTCAAAATCTTGCATGAACTGAGGCCTATTTTACACAATGTTTGCGCCACCTTTGTTAACTCTGTGTTTGTCCCCTGTGCCCAGAGGGATGTCCAGGTCTCTGTAACAACAATGGACGTTGCACTCTGGAAGCCAATGGATGGCACTGCATCTGTCAGTCAGGATGGAGAGGGGCTGGGTGTCATGTTGCCATGGAAACACTTTGTACTGATGGCAAGGACAATGAAGGAGGTATACTTGTGCGTATTTTTGGGGATCAAGCAGGAGCTGGACTGGTTATCATCAAATATTGATAAGTGTCCAAGGACACTAATATTTAGTCCAATATTCAGTAAAATTATTAATAACAGTTATTACCTATTGGTCATTACTGACTTAAGTCAGAAGCCAATAACTAAAACCCAGTATTGTCTCTACGATTGGTCTATACATGTCAATCAGGGACAGATATGGCACATACGGAGCAAATATGAAGGCTATGAATCTGAGTGCTAACCACCACACACGTTGAGTGTATACATATTCTAATTGGTGGACATTAGTACATACTTGTACAATATTACAAAAGAAACTTGACAATTACGAAATGCAGAATGCTTAATTATGATGAACCAGATTCACTTCAGATTTTCCTATTTAGCATTCCAAGTGTAGCACACTCTGATCGTTGTCTACTGCAGGTAAGATGCTGACCACTCATGAGTGCTATATGCAACCCCACTTAGAAAAAAACAAAAAAATTAACAATCCTTTTAAGCTGCTCGGGTATTCAAAAAGCTGTGCTCCAGTGTTTTAGATTGAGGCCATATTGAGAGAAAAGAGAGAGCTCTGATCAGCAGTCACTCACAATTAACAAAGGAAGAACAGAGAAAACCATTAACTAACTTTTTTTCATTATATCATTTCCATACAGCTTTGTATTATTACATGGTGTGATTTGTGGGCTGTAAGTAACATACAAGAGCAAGTTTTATCAGAAGTTTGGTATACTGTACAAAACTCTCACAGTCCACTTAAGATGTTTTATAGTTAGTTTTCTGGTTTGTAGAGAAGACGTATCTGTTCATAACATATTCTGCCATATCTGTGGGGTTTTCATCTTATTTTCCTACTTGCTGACAGTGAAAAGGAATTTTACTTAGGTCTTTTTAATCCTTCAGTTGATCCAGTCATCCCTCTACCCATTATTCTGTGTCCATCCTCATCATCCCTTTTATCCACCTCTAATTAAGACAGTTACTAACTTTTAGCATGCTTCATCACTTCAGCATTTTTATTCAGGTCCCAATCTCTCTCAGTTTTGTCAATTGAATCATTTGTTTGTGTGTTTCAGATGGCTTGACTGACTGTATGGATCCAGATTGCTGTCTGCAGCCCTCTTGTCAGAACCAGTTATATTGCAAAGGGTCACCTGACCCAAGTGAGGTGCTCAGTCAGTCTCCATCTTCACTGGCCCCTCAGCAGGTAAGGCATTTCAATAAAAATTGCAATGTGTAAGTAAGAAATTGATTTTCTACAAATTGGCCTCACTTTTCAATGTTCATTAGGCTGCCAGATCCTTCTATCAGCGCATTCACTTCCTTGTTGGGCCAGAATCTGCTCATGTCATTACTGGAGAAAGTCCATTCAATAAAAGGTAATCTTGTCTATGTTCTCACTGTTTGTTTGGTTTGCTGTTCCTTTTGTCATTTAACAACTACGGACATTTGTGTTCAGTATGTTCATCTTTGCCATTGCAGATAAGTAATTAGAATGCCCTCCTCAGTTGCGTGCCTGGGTAGCATGTTACAACAGTAGTTATCACTGCCCTCTTTATAGCAGGAGCTGTGGTTTTGAACCTGCTAGTTGACTGGGGCTTTTTGATGTGTAGTTTTCATGTTTCTACTGTGCATGTGTGGGGCTTCTCCTGACACTTCCCACAGTCCACAAAGGGAAAAATCCTCAGTTTATTTTTTGACTTGACTTAATTGGTAATTTGTGTTTTTGAATTGGCTGTGGATCTGAGTATGCATTATTATTTATCTCTTTGTATTAGGGCTGAGCACATTAACACGTTATTTTTGTGTTAACTAATGAATTCATTATCGGCGACAATTATTTGTCTCCCCATAACACCCCAGTTTTTTTTTGTAAACGTCTGCGGCTCACCGGCTTTTATTTTGAAAAAGTCCATCGTGAGCGAGCCTTGTATGTTGCTTCCTGCTGCGGCGCTCACAGGAAACAGTCAGAAAATAAAAGAATGGCGGATGAACAAACATGGAGAAGGTTACGGAACTTTTACATGGCCGTTTCAATGTTCTTCCAGACGGAGCAGTCAACAGAGCCAAAGTTATTTGGAAGCACTGCAACATTGAATTGTCTTATTACCGGAGTACTTCCATCATATGACTGTACAGTTCCAATAAAAGTGCGTTGTATGCTACTTTTGAATTCATTATTGGATATTGCATATAACAATGTGATTAATCGTGATTAATCACATGAAATCATGTGATTAACACGATTAAAGAATTTAATATTTGCCCAGCCCTAGTTTGTATTAACCCTGTGATGGATTAGAGTGCAATTTCTTATCCGATACCAACTGCAATTGGCTTCAGACCCCAGATTTCCAACTTGAGACTGCAAAGAGGGTTTGCGGGGGGAATAGAGGACCAAGGGTAAATATAGTGTGAAAGAAAATTGAATTTATCATTTATATTAGGTAAATAAATAAACAAGATGTGTTGGGGAATGTTTGAGTTTTATTTGTTAACAAATATTGTGACAAAGAGCAATTGTTAATGTTCAAGAACATTTTTCAAAACCATGAAGTAATAAATGTGTCATTTCTTTGTGACTGATTGGTGACTTTGGTTTCTAGCTTTGTGCCCATTTTTGTGGCCTTTTAAACATGACCAAAAAAAATTTACATGTATTGATTTACATTTTCAGGGCTTCCACAAAGACGAAGTTTTATCTGACAATGGTGTTATATCTCCCAACTTAATGGGGAGCCAAACCCCTACTGTCACTTTACTATGTACATTACATTAATCTAGCATCATTATCATAAGTGTATGATAACAAAATGACAGAAAACTGAGTCACTCATAAGCTTCATAAAAATGTTTGTCTTTACCTGTGCAATCAGGTCAAATAACATGTGGAAGTTGATCATTGATAAAAAAAAAAAAAGGAAATTGTCATTGCTGAAGACTGAAGTACAGGTCATGAAGTTCACGTGAATGCAGCTCTAAAAACTGTCATGTGGTGTAAATGTATAGTAAGGATTGTAATGACAGTAGAAGTCATGCTATGTGCACTAGGGCAAGAATGTCTCGTTACAGTGCACTCTCACAGTGCACTCTGTAGTTCTCTGTGGAGTGATATGTGTGTAGCATTTGAATGTTATCCTGTGTACTTTGCCTAAGCGAGTTTTCCAGAGCAGGTTTTACCCCTCAACAGTGTTGAAGGTAAGAGAGCTTAGCAGAATGAAGTTTACAAGATTGTAATAAAAGATGCCGTGATCATTTTTGTAGATGTTGCAACTAATTCATGTTTAAGAAAAATAAAGTCTTCTTTCTTCATCTTTCTCAATTTTTCCAGCTTGGTGTCGATAATTCGAGGCCAGGTGCTGACCTCTGATGGCACACCTCTGATCGGCGTCAATGTGACATTTGTCCACTATCCTGACCATGGATATACCATTACGCGCAAGGATGGCATGTATGTACTCAGCATTTATATTTATGCAATGTTCATAATATTCAGTTTTTCTTTTTGCCTTGCATTTTCTTCCAAAATGACTACAGTTGAACACAGCGATATATTTTTAAAAATGGTTGCTCTTTACTTAATTTACCTGTGAAATAAGAACTATTTTACACCGATTCAGTAATATATCGTTAAACTGCAGGGGCAGAACGAGGCTTGTCTTGTTGTCTTTTTACTAACAAGTATCACAAGCCATCACAGAAAAACACAGTTTGCAGTACGGTTCGTAGTTTTATTGAACATTTTGTTAGTTTTACAAATGGTTAACAACAGGAACAAGAAGGCACATGTAAGGAACAACAATAATAATAGCAATAATGATGAAAAGAAAAAGAAAATGTACAAGTAAAAAGAAAAAAAGAACATATACATACCAGCGTGTATTTATATATATATATATATATATATATATATATATTATGGAATGCTGTTCAGAAAATTCATCTTTGAATATATGGAATGAAACTATACTGAATTCAGAGTTTCATTTAATATATTCAAAGTTTCATTCAATATATTCAGAGTTTCATTCCATATATTCAAAATTTCATTCAATACATTCAGAGATTCATGCAGTATATTCAGGATTCATTCCATATATTCAAAGTTTCATTCAATATATTCAGGATTCATTCAATATATTCAAAGTTTCATTCAATATATTCAGGATTCATTCCATATATTCAAAGTTTCATTCAATATATCCATGATTCATTCAATATATTCAGGATTCATTCAATATAGTCAAAGTTTCATTCAATATATTCCAAGTTTCATTCCATATATTCAAAGTTTCATTCAATATATTCAGGATTCATTCAATATATTCAAAGTTTCATTCAGTATATTCGGGATTCATTCAATATATTCAAAGCGGTTGACCACGCCAGTTACGACAGACTTTGTGGAGTGGTGCGACAGCCATTTCCTCAAGTTAAATGTTCAAAAAACTAATTAGCTTACCCATCAGCTTACCCAACTATTATTAAGGGTGGATGGTGGATTCGTACAAATATTTTTCATGTGTAAAACTTGACACTTGAACTAAATACCTCATCAATCTACAAAAAGGGCCTGCAAAGATTATACTTTCTGCGCAGACTAAAATATTTTAATGTTGATAAGACCTTGATGGTTTTGTTTTACAGATCTTTTATTGAGTCAGTTTTAACTTTTTGCTTGATCTCATTTTATGGAAACCTGTCGATTAAAAACAAAAATCATCTGCACAAAATTGTGAGAGATGGAAATAAGATAATTGGCATGCAGCAGCTCTCTCTCAGAGATTTTTGACAGACTAGTCTTACAGAAGGCTTGATCCATCCTGTCTAGCCTTGACCACCCATGGTTGGAGGAATTTATTTCTCTGCCATCTGGAAGGAGATACAAGCTACCTAGAGTACGAACAAACAGGTACAAATATTCCTTTGTTCCATGTGCAATCAATGTAATTCATGTGCACTGTTCGTGTGGCATCTTTTCCTTTAAACATTTTATAGGAGACGTATTTTATCTGTTTTAGGATGAATTGTCTAAATCAATGGATTGATTAAATCAAGTTTTTGGTTATGTTGTATTCTGCAACATTGTTTTATGTTTGTTATGTCACAGTTTGACTATTTATTGTGTTGTGTTTGGCTGAACTGCTACTGCAAATCAAATTTCCCCTAGAGGGACAATAAAGCTCTCTGAACAAAGTTTCATTCCATATATTTAGAGTTTCATTCAATATATTCAGGATTCATTCCATATATTCAGAGTTTCATTCAATATATTCAGTATTCATTCCATAAATTCATTCCATATATTCAAAGATTAATTTCCTGAACAGCATGCCATAATATATATATATATATATGAATGTATTAAGACACACACATACTAAATGGAGATAAAAAGAAAAAAGAAAAAAAATTCAGCTCATCATTCCAAGCATCTACTTCAATATAATTTTTCTCAAAGAAATTACAGAAAGCCTTCCAGATTTTCCAAACTTGTTTTTCGAGGTGTAGCTTATCTTTTCTAAAGCAAAGTAAAAAGACATCCCCATCAACCAGGTTTATCTTTTTTCTATGAACAGGCTATACATCTTTAGAGGTCACAATGTCGTCTGGGTAAATATTCAATAAATATAACTTTGGTTTGAGAGATACTTCTTTATCAATAATCTGACTGGCCAGGTTCAACACTTTTTTCGAAAAAGAGAGCATCAGAGGACATTCCCACATGCAATGGAATAAAGATCCTTTGTGTTGCTTACATTTAATGCAATTATCTGGCATATTGTTGTGGAGAAAAGAATGTTCAAACTCACCTTTGCAGCCTCTTATGGGGAATGTATTAACAGGAACATATTACATGGCAGTATTAACAATGACAACAGCTTGTGAAATCCTCTTATACTTCCTGATATCAATCTATGCATAAGTGGCCAAAACACAATCTCTGTCTGGCACCACTGTGTCTGAGATTGCCACAGCATATTCGTCATCACCTGGACAGAGAACATTCTGACCCTTAACAATATGTGGTTCGAGCAGTGTCAAGACCCTGCTCTCTGCCACAATATTTGGGTTAAATAGGTGCAGTTTACTTAAGGTAATATGTCCATTTGTACTTGAATAACTTCGTATTTGTATTCACAGTTTGAGTTTGAGCTATAAAACAAGTTCTGGACTATTCTTCCTCTGTTAACATTTTCTTGCAAATCTGATCTCCATGATTATAATAAATTTTGTGATGACACTTTTGATTTACTTACAAACAAATCAAGTGTTGGCAGGTGTCCTTTTTCAAACTATTACACTGCCTGAAACTTCTCAGTTGAATATATTTAAATAAATGTTTTGAGGGTATTCTATATGTGGCTTTAAATTCCTCGAAAGACAAAAAAACTGTCTTTAAAGAGGTTAGCTATTTAAGCTACACCTTGAGATGCCCAAGTTTTAAACCTGCTCTTCCAGGTTGAAAGTCATCTTTACCGAAGATAGGAGAAAACTGTGATAGCTTGGAAGTCTCTCCCAAGTACACTAAAGCGCTGTGCCAAATCATTACTGTCTTTTTAGGAAAGGGTTTCTTGTCCGCTGCATTTATTTCTCTTTGTTGGCTGAATATAATGTATATACAAATTTAAAACCCAGGCTGGGACATGGTCCTTCACAAAATAAAACATTCCTGCTCTGAGTTGAGCTGCTCAATAATACCAAACAAGATTGTTGTTCGTTGGGACAATTTTATCGATGGTAGGAGTAGTCCAAATATGTAAAACCTTTTAATGATACCACAAAAGAAGTATGAATTGGATTGTTGAGTCTCTCATTTGCATATAATATTACTGATTTGGTGCTATTTATTTTGTAATCTACAAAGACCCTAAATGTCCTTAGCAGATCAAGTAAAGTAGGTAGAGTCGGTTTCAAATTAGAACTAAACAGAATTACATCATCTGCATATAAAGCTATGCAATGTTCAATATCTCCTGTCTTTATTCCATTCAGGTTGGTGTTTTTTCTATCTGCCATTGAAAGAAGCTCAATAGCTTGGGTAAATAACAGGGGAGACGGGACAACTCTGTCTTATACCCCAATGCAGTTTAAAAGGTGTTGAAAATAACCCATTTGTTAGAGCTACACTTCTTTATGCTGCTCCACAGCAGCATAAAGAAGTGGAATCCATCAAAGAAATTTCACCCCATACCAAACCTTTGAAGAAGCTCAAATAAATACAGCCACTCCACCCTATCAAAGCCCTCTTGTCATCCAATGACAAAATGGGAGTATCTGTACAGCCAGATTTATTAAACACTATATCAAAGGACCAGTGTGTAATAATTATGGTGGGAAAAAAAGGATTAGAAACAGAAGACGGGGTAAAACGCGAGTAAATATCGACGTCGCTTTTGCCAAATGGTGGTCGCTGATGGGGGAGAAAGGCGTTAAAAGTGATGCCAAAGTTCCCTCTTTTCAGCTGGAAAGGTAATTCAGATCAGTATTACTAATGTAAATGATAAATGTTATTCTATAGCCCGTGCATGTTACGGAGATCAGCTGATCTGATAAAACAAACATAACGTTTTCTCCGTGTCCCTGTTGAAAACTGTTGATTCATCTGATTCACCAAAACTATTAAGTTGCTTTGTTAGCTGGACAGAAATTTCTCGGCGTCATGTTACGGAGATCATCTTCAATCCTCTCCTTCTCTTCACGGGAGGCAGCAGCTGTGTTCATCCTGCCTCTCCCTCGCCTCGCCCTGTCTGCTCCAGCAGCTCTGTCTCCTCGTCCTCGTCTCCCTCTCTCTCTTACCTCCGTCTCCCATTCTGGTGATACACTCTGCAAATGGTGAGAAAAACGTGTTTCCTACTAATGCTATCCCTCTATCAGACTAAATACAAACAGCCTTTAGCCTTACGTAGCTAATATTAGCTTTTATTACCACACAGGTAGCTTCCTGGGATCCACAAAACACTAATATAATGCAGAACAAGTAACCATGACATTCACTGTAACTTTTCACAGAATATCTAACCAAATGTAACACGTATTTATAATTTATATCTCTAAAAGTAACCTCAGAACTTGAGAAGGTGATTTCACTTGATGGAGAAGACATCATGACACATTTGAGTGATGGATGTGTTGGGTAGTGTGTACTGCATGCAACGTCAGGCCACCATAGTTTCTCCGAAGAGTGGCGTGTTGCGTTCATTGCGCAGTCGGAAATGATAGAATCTAGCAAATACCGCTCAAACGTACTCGGAAATTACTTACACACTGCTCTTTTAAGTACTCTTCGGATATTGTGAAAGCCCTGCCTTCCCTGCCCAAAGACATTCTGGTCATTTTTGGCAAAAGTAATTCAAGTCGTCTAGCTAATACTTTACAAGGAATTTTGAGATCATTATTTGGAAGTGAAATTTGTCTGAAATTAGTGTTATCCCTGGCTTCAACAACAAAGTATTTACTGCTGTACTGAGAGAAGGTGGAAGGTATCCGCTGTCTAAAGACTCTCGATACATCTCGAGTAAAGTTGGTATTAGTTTGGTTCTTTGGTCTTGTATCTCAATGAGGATCCTGTCTGGTCCAGGGTTTTTTCCCCCTTTCATGCTACCTATAGCCACAGACAATTATTCAGCCTCCAGGTCAAGTTCTATATCAGGGGGAAAAAGTCAAATAGATTTGTTTTGTTTTTGTAAAGCTGAGGTTGAATAATCCAAAAGGTATAAATTTTCATATAAACTTGAAAAAGTCTTATTAATTTCTTTAGGGTCCCTAGTTACCAAACCTTCACTTGTTTGTATAATATTTATTGCCCTTTCAGTTTCCATCCGTTTAATATGCCAAGCAAGGAGCTTACTAGCTTCCTCACCTTGTCTATAATATGATTGTCTCAGTTTCATCAAGCTTTTAGTTGACTAATTTGTAGATACAACATTATATTTAGCCCTTAGCTCATTAAGTTCCACAAATAAGTGTTGAAGGATTTGCAAAGTTGTTTGTTTCAGTATCATTCATATTTGTTTCCAGTTGTTCCATCTCCAATCTACACTGTTTGTGTTTAAAGCTTGTGAACCGTATTACCTGGCCTGTCAAAAAGGCTTTAAAAGCATCCCATCGTATAGCATTTTCAAAATTTCTCATTGGATGATGAGGTATCTGAAGGCACATAATTGTGTATCAGTGTAATTACCCACGTGAGTGTGATCTGAAAGTAGCTGAGAATACTTGACCAGGCCATCTCCTCCTCACTCTGATTATATATACAGGGGTCAAGTGGGCTTCCTGGATAAAAGCTATTTTAGCTTTTAATTGTCTGCTCCTACTCATAACCATTTTTAACTTGAAGTTTGTTTAAACCTCTTACATTCCAAGATGTAAACTGAAGTTCACGTGACATGCTGTAATGATAATGAAATTTCCTGCAGTAGACTGAACTGACTGAAAACTAAAGGTAAAACATATTAAGGAAATGAAGTAAGAAGTATGTGCCTTAAAACACATAACTGAGTGTGTATCCCCAACTGAAATACACCAATCCCTCCTCTAGTACACACATCCAAACTATGGAGCTTAACTGGTCTGCCCGCTTCCACAGCATGCCTAAAAACCCTAACAAAGCCCTGCATGAAATATATATAAGTAAAAGATCTTATTTTTGGACATGGCAGAGCCATGTAAGGACCTGACGAGCCGAGCTCTGACTGGACCCTCAAATCTGGCACAGAAAGCCATAATTTCAGCACTGGTTTTACAGTCCAAGCGCTTTCTAACTTGAAGAACCAAGGACAGTCATTTACCAGCAATATGCCAAAAGCCCCCAAGCTGACCCAGGAAGCTAACACATGCGGTCAACACGATATGCTAGCAGCTATTAGCGGATTACGAGCTACAGCCACATTGGCAACTACGGCGAAGTTGCACACGGACAAACTTCAAGTCATACAAAACGCACTGGGAAAGATAGAGTTCAAAATAGATGACACCACGGGCCATGTTGCAAAACTGGAGACCTTAACTGTGTTTTAAACTCATAGATCGATCACTCGTATCCCATCCAGGGCACTGGATCATTGATCAACAAATCGGCTCTATGCATTAACTCTTTCATGCAGACATACGGCGTGGTTGACCCTTGGAGGGTTAAAAATCCAACCTTGAAAAAGCTTTCATTCTTCTTGCCCCCACACAAGTCCTATTCCAGGATTGACTACTTTTTGTTGGACTGTAAACTCATACCTATGGTGACAACAGTAGATTATGAAGCTATAGTTATTTCAGACCATAGCCCAGTTGTGTTGAAAATGCATTTCAATGGCCATACGGTGCCTCAGAGAAACTGGAGATTTAACACAAGACTCTTTGATGGAACAAAAATTTGTAGAATTTATTAATACTCACATTGACCTATTTTTTTTAGATTAATAGCTCCCCTGATATCAGTTACAGCACATTATGGGAAACATTTAAGGCATACATTAGAGGGCAAATTATATCCAGAAATAAGGTCCAGGTTTAAAAATATCGGCGTTCCCCTTTAAGGAATAGTGGCAACTCGAGATGGGATTAGAAATAACTGAGTTGCAGTGGCGGCAGGTAGCTAGGCTTATCCTTACATCATCATACCATACCCAACATGCCACCCAACTCCTGGTGCAGGCCAAGGTCATCTCCTGCCTTGACTACTGCAATGCTCTCCTAACTGGTCTCCCAGCCTGTGCTGTGAAACCTCTGCAGATGGTCCAGAACGCGGCGGCGCATCTGGTCTTCGATCAGCCTAAAAGAGCACAGGTCACGCCTCTGTTCATTGAACTCCTCTGGCTGCCCTTAGCCGCCCGCATCAAATTCAAGTCACTGATGCTAGCCTACAAAGTGCTTAATGGAACGGCTCCCATCTACTTGAATGCTCTTGCAAAGGCTTATGTCACAACTGGGTCCCTCCGTTGGTCCCAGGATTGTCGTCTAGCAGCTCCTACACCACGCCTAAGACAATCCAAACTCTTTTCATGTGTCGTCCCACGATGGTGGAATGACCTACCGAGTGCTACCAGAACAGGGGCTTCCCTGTCTATCTTCAAGAAGCTCTTGAAAACCCAGCTCTTCAGAGAGCATCTCCTATCCCAGCACTTACCTTGTACTCCCCTACCCCCTCTATCTCTGCACTTTATCTTTCTGCACTTCCTTCTATGCCTGCACCCTATCTCTACTCTGTCACCTCTGACAGAGTCGGACTAGTGGGTTCCTTCTATGTAGTTTATTGTAAGCTTTTTGTATAGCTTGTTATATTTTGATTTGTAAGTCGCTTTGGATAAAAGCATCTGCTAAATACATAAACATAAACATCAATATGTATTAGACATGGCTTAACACAAGGTTAACAAGGTTGTTCACAGTTTCCATTTGTCAAACAGTAAACTTTTCGTTTGTCATTTTAATTTTCCCTGCCTCAATGAAAGGGATAGCTACAGGTATGCAACAGCCTGCCTCGGATCCTGCCTCACTCTTGCAGTCCTCATTAACTAAATGTTCATTTAGTCATCAACTATTCATACAGAATGTCGCTAACATTATTACAGTCAACAGGGCCTGGAAGTTTTACGTTACTGGGCTCTCAAGTTTTGAATGGTAAATGGACTTGTACTTGTATAGCGCTTTTCTAGTCAAACTGACCACTCAAAGCACTTCTAACACTACACGCCACATTCACCCACACAGCACATCTTAAGATACATATAACTACGTGCTTTCTAATCATTCATACACATTCATACCCTGATGGATACATCAGGAGGCAACGTGGGGTTCCGTGTCTTGCCCAAGGACGCTTCGACATGTAGCCCGGGGAAGCCAGAGTCGAACCACCGACCTTCCGATCGGTGGGCGACTCTGCTCTTCCTCCTGAGCTACAGCCGCCACTATGCAGGTTATAGTGACACAAAACTTTTGAGTTCTCCTGCCTCAATGCCATTTTGGAGACATTTTGAGCCAAAATACGAAGCGTGCACATGACGTCATCACGTAAATGCATCAGACGTTAGCAGAACCTATGAATTTGATTGCTAGGCAGGCGGATTAACGATTCCACGGAATCAAACTACTGGAAGCCGGCTCTCTTTGAGAACCGGTTCTCGATTCCCATCCCTACTGTACACCTTTTGAGGGCAAATCCCCTGTATCATACTTCAGTGGTATTTTTTTAGCACTTACATACAACTGATCTGGTTGTTTGGTGTTGATATGCACACAGGTTTGATCTACTGACAAATGGTGGGGCATCCCTAACATTGAGTTTTGAGCGTGCTCCATTCCTTACTCAGTACAGAACTGTCTGGGTGCCATGGAACGTCTTCTATGTGATGGACACGTTGGTCATGAAGAAGGTGAGTGGTGATACTCTTGTCTGTTTAGATACGGTATTTTTCTATCTTTGCTGGGTCATGGACTGATGACTAACCAAAACGTTTTTTTACAGCATGTTCAAATTATTTAAGACACAAATATAAAGTTGTTGTTTGGCATTTTATTGTTTTACACTGACTGAAGATGCCATATTTAAGACGTGATGACTCAAAGGTTATATTGGTATAAGATGACTTTGTGTGTTTTCTTTTTTTCATGAACAATATGTTAACTGTTTGACACTGACTAATAAAGAAACAGAAGCACTCTCATTGAATATTAATGAATGTCAGTGAACAAAACAGAATGACACACTTTGTCTGGTTGTTTCAGGAGGAGAATGACATTCCAAGCTGTGACCTGAGTGGTTTCATCAGACCCAGTCCTGTCATTGTTTCTTCACCTTTGTCTACATTTCACAGATGCTCAGTTAAGGATGGCCCAATCATACCTGAAACTCAGGTAATATCAATGAAAATAACTGGGAACATTTAGTAGAATCACTGATCTTTGACTGTCTGTGAAAATTCTTCTCATGGAAATTTAAATTTCCAATGATAACCTTGACTTGCCTCTATTGTAGTTAGTTAGATAGGTAGTTAGTCTATAATAAACCCAGTACATGCATGCACTTACACACATACATGGTTACCACAGAAGAGGATTTATTACTCTGGTATGTGTGCATGCACATAGAAGCAATGAAACCACTTTACTTCCTGCCCCTAATTGCCCGTTAGCCTAAAACACATTTCTGTATGTAAACAACTTTTTGTCATGATCTTTTTTTTTTTTTTTTTTGGTATGAGAGACCTTTATTTGAAAGTTTCTTGACAGGAAGGGAAGTAGAGAGAGAGAGTAGGATGACAAGCAGCAAAGGGATGGCTGCATCGAGGAGCTTTAGCCTTTGTAACTGGGGAGCCTGCTCACCCGGATCACCTACTTGCACCAGGCAAACTTAAAGGATCACCACAGAGAATTGTAATTACACACACATGGCAATATATATATATATATATATATTTTTTTTAGGGTGCGTGTGTTTTCTCTGTGAGAGAGATAGGTAAAAGTCGATGGAGCAAACTGAGAAGTATGTTGGATGTATGGATGGATGACAGATTTAACTGGATAGAATTCAATGAATTCGGTGATGTGTGTAAGTGAGTTGGGATCTTTGTTGTCACATTGTTTTAACCAATCACCTAAGAAAATTAAATGGATTACAGAGTTCCATGTGTGTTTTTATATTTTCACAACCCATAACCATTGCTCTATAATTATTTTCCCAAGTTTCTCTGTATATGCTTAGATGACTGTAATTAAGGGAGTGTTTGCATTAAAGGAAAGTGTTTGAGGCAAGCTTGTATGCATGTGCATGTTGGTGCTGGCAAGTGGAAAGAAAGTGGCTTCATAGCTTTTTTTGTGAGCTGATTCCATTAGAGAGAGAAGGGGAGTCTTAAAGGAAATGTAATGGATCTGCAATGAACGCTAAATGCCCAGCTAATGAAATGGCTATTGTGCAGCTTAAAAGTATAACATTGGAACAGTTTGGTCAATCTGTCACCTTTTTTTTCTCATCATACATTTCTTTACCCATCTTGCTTTTCTTTGAGTCTCCCTCTTCAAAGTTTTAACTTGAAGCAAGTCAGATAATTTATATGAAAAAAAATGTCTTATTTAAAATTTGAATGTATATATTTTCAAATGTTCAAACAGAGACATATAGTTGGACAGCACAATGCTGCATACTCCACCAGAGGGTGAACGTTAAGGCTGACAAATTCAAGGCTGACAAAGTTGTGGAAGTGGGGGAGCACCCAATGAGTTGCTGCAGTCTCATTGAAATAATTGTCACATAATTGATTTTTTTAGATATTTGAGTGAATTAAGTAATGGCTAGAACTATGAAAATAATATCAGTTTAAAAAAAAAAAGTATTCAACCCTATCTCAGCTGTCACTCATTCGGCAAGAGGTAGGGTACACCTAGGACAGGTTGCCAGTCCATCACAGGACCAGACAAGTACCCTTCCTTCAAGCTAGGGTTCTCGACTAGAGGCCTGGGAGCTTGAGGGTTCTACGTAGTATCTTAGATGTTTCTAGAGCTGCGCTTCTCTGGACAGATATCTCTGGTGTTGTTCCTGGGATCTGCTGGAGTCTTTCTCCCAGTTTGGGGTTCATGGCTCTGAGTGCTCCAATTACCACTAGTATTACTGATGCCTTCAATTAACATATCTTTTCAACTTCCCGTTTCAGGCCTAGGTATTTTTCAAGCTTCTTGTGTTTCTTGTTCTCATGTTGCTGTCACGTGGAATTGCTACATCTATCACTATTGCCTTCTTCTGTAGTTTATCGACCACCACATTGTCCAGTTAGTTAGTTAGAAGTCCCACAGGATCTTAGCTCTGTCATTCTCCACTACCTTTAGAGGTGTTTCCCATTTTAACTTTGGGACTTCCAATCCATACTCAGCACAGATGTTCCTGTACACTATTCCTGCCCCTTGGTTTTGGCGTTCCATGTATGCCATGCCTTTCTGCATCTTATACCCTGCTACTATGTGCTGGACTGTTGCAGAAGCCTCAGCCTACACCTAGGGTCCTGCCTGATGTGGCAAACCCTGTGTGAAACCCTCCATGCATTGTAAGGCGCTTTTTTGTCTTGATATCAGTCTTGCCTTGCTGTGCTTTGTTTGAAAAAAAACCCACTTGTGAATCCGAAAAGACCCTGTCTGTGTCCTGAGTCCCCTGGTAACTGACATTTTCCAGCTCAGTATTTTTCCAATCCAAGCAGTTTCCTTACAGAAACAATTATCAACAAATAATTTCCAGTGCAAAACAGTTGCAAACAAGTGACAGGTTGGTGTCTAATAATATCCTACATACTGAGAATACTTTTCACTCAGCAGTTTTTCTTCAGAAAAATCAGCGCGTTTGCTTTCTGCGCGTATTAAGTTGCAGTAACATTAAGATTACTTCCGGATTTCGCTGAACATTAATTTACCTGTTAAAATCACATACACTGTGCCGTCCTTGGTACTCTTAGATGAAGCCAAGTCCAGTGGTGGAGATTTTGAATTGTGCTGCTTGGGCTCTGTAGCATCCACAGACTGACTTGAATGCTGAGAGGAGGATGGTTGCGGTCCGACCTTCTTGCAGTCAAACACGGAGCAACTTTCTGCTCTTAAATTGGTTTTGTGTACGGTCAAATGCTTCATTAAATTAGTTATGTTGCTGTCCTTAGCAGCGATGACTTTTTGGCAAATATTGCATTGCGCACTATTGGTATCAATCTTGGTGAAATGGAGCCACGTGTTTGACCTCGGTGGCATTGTTTAACCGGTTCGACGACACACACAACTACAGTTCCCAACGCAGATACACGTGAACCCCGTCTGTGGGTGTAACCACATTTTCCTGCATGCGGCGAAGTTTAACGTTAATACGGCCAATCGAGGGTAGCATGATCAGTTATTGATCACGTAATTAACCTCTGGGTACCGAAACTTGGCACGAAAGACGAGGCATGTTTTTGCATGTTTTACTCGGTACTACTGAAGCATTTCGGTCGGTGCCTAAAAAGAACTGAAGTTCGGTACCCAGCCCTACCCATTCTTTCAGTATTGTTCAATCTTAGTGGTGGGTGAGTCTATTCTCATCTGATTACCCTGCCACTGAGCATACATTTGAGATGGTTCGGTTGAGAACTTCCTATTTACTCTCTTGTCTTCAGGTTCTCAAGTGTACCTTCTAAGGCTGTAGCCAGAGCGATGAGCTGCCTTTGTGGTAAGGCTATCAGGGCTTTCTAATAGGGCTTGGTACCCATTCTTGAATAGGGATAATGTCATCCGTCATCATGGCTTCCCCTTCCTTTTTTATCTTTGTTGTACCTCATTGACCTCTTGTTGTGATAGCAGATTTAGGTTCAGAACATAAGAACACTGGGTCAGATGTTGTTTTGAAGAATCCATTGGTTCCATATCCTCCGTATATATCCCTTCTCACTAGGATTGCTGGAATAGTAGCATTCCAGCAATGTGAGATTGTCCACTCTATATATGTATAAATACATATCTAGACATATATATATATATATA
Organism: Leuresthes tenuis; assembly: GCF_036924035.1. Lineage (NCBI taxonomy): Eukaryota > Metazoa > Chordata > Actinopteri > Atheriniformes > Atherinopsidae > Leuresthes > Leuresthes tenuis. The sequence continues at coordinate 36,896,135 of NW_027325358.1, read as the reverse complement.
TATATATATATATATATATATATGTGTGTGTGTGTGTATGTGTGCGTTAATGTATTAGTAATAGATAATTGTAAACAAAATGGAATTTGGATCACCTATTGGATGTTTGCTGAATCTTCAGCTGCAGGCTAATCCTGTCACCTTTGGGTCAAAGTCAATGCAACATCGAATAAACATTGGCTACTGCCATCAGTTTGTTATATTTATGTCATAAATGTTGCCGATTGCAGTTAACAAACTGAGTATTGGCCAATACCAACACAAATCGACAGTACCAACGAAAAATCTGTGCATTCCTAATATGCATATATTTTATTTCTTATTGTATTTTATTTTTATTGCTTTATTGTTTTGTTTTTTTTATTCAACCCAGAAACACTGCAAACAGCCACAAGAGGTATTGTGACAATGAGTAGTATGAATATAGGAAAGGCAAGTTTATTTGTAGAGCACAATTCGTACACAAGGCAATTTAAAGTGCTTTACAGCTACATAAAATCAGAAGATGGCAAATAAAATCATTTCATAAATATAAAAGGTAATCATTAATTAATTAAATTAAAAGGGAAGAGTGCAGATAAAATACTTTCAGTTGACATATGCACAGCTAAATAGAACTGTTTTCATCCAGGATTTAAATATTGTCAGAGGAGGCCTGTCTCACATCTTCTGGAAGACTGTTCCAGATTTTAGGAGCATAAAGCTGAAACGCAGCCTCAGCTTGTTTAGTCCTGACTCTGGGCACCAGCAGGAGACCCCTCCCTGAGGTTCTCAGAGTCTGAGTTGGTTCATATGGCTCTAACATGTCAGAGATGTACTTTGGCGCTAGACCATGAAGAGACACGAGCAGAACTGTTATAAAGTCTATTCTCTGAGCGACAGGAAGCCAGTGCAGAGACCTGAGCACTGGACTAATGTGGTCATATTTCCTGGTTCTAGTCAGGACTCAAGCAGCAGTGTTCTGGATGTGCTGCAGCTGTCTTACAGCCCGTTTAGAGCCCAGTGAGAAGACCGTTACAGTAGTCTAACCTGCTGGAGACAAATGCATGGATTAGTCTTTCTAAGTCTGGTTTAGACACTATTCCTTTGATCTTGGCAATGTTTTTTAGATGGTAAAAAGCTGCTGATATTATTGATTTAATGTGGCTGTTAAAGTTCAGGTCTGAGTCCAATATTACCTCGAGATTTATAACTGGATTATTAGGTTTTAGAGAGAGAGTCTCAAGGTGACCGATAATACTTTGTCTTTGTTTCTGTAGGCCACAGACAATGATTTCAGTTTTGTCTGAGTTTAGCTGGAGAAAATTGTTTTGCATCCACACACTGATCTATTCGATGCATTGACACAATGTATCTACAGGCCCGTGTTCTCCTGCCGTCAATGACACGTAGATCTGAGTGTCTTCTGCATAGTTGTGGTAGGACACATTATAGCTGCATATTAGCTGGCCTAATGGGAGCATGTACATATTGAACTATAGGGATGGACCCCTGGGGAACCCCACAGGTCATTGCTATTTGGTCTGAGACACAGTTACCAATTTCAACAAAATACTTCCTGTCCTTGAGATAGGACTTAAAGGGGAACTCCGGTATTTTTAAAACTAGACACTTTTTTCTGGCATGAAATACGTTTATCTACTCACCGAGAACAGTTTGGCGAAAGTCGGTGTCCATCAGAAGCTATTTAGATAACACGCGATCAGCGTATATCCATATAGCGGAGTGAACAGGGCAGGGACGATGCAGTCTGTCTTGATTTCACCAATACTTTAAGACGAATGAATGAATGAACGTGTACTATAGCTCTGTTAGCTCATAGGTGCTGTTATGTGGCTACTTGCGGCTATAGGAGAGCTAACGGAGGGATTTCTACACAGGCTCTACTGGGATGGATATATGCCTATCGCGACGGATATAAATAGCTGCCGAAGGACGCCAACTTTCGCCAAACTGTTCTCGGTGTGTAGATAAACATATTTCATGCCAGGAATAAGGTCTAGGTTTAAATATACCGGAGTTCCGCTTTAAACCAGCTTAAAGCACTACCCGAGATTCCCACCTTCTAATTAAATTAAATTAAATTAAATTTTATTTATATAGCGCCAGATTACAACAATTGTCATCTCAAGGCACTTAAGTAATATAGTCCAATTCAAGCCAATTGGAATTCAATTAATTGTAATCATAATCCAATTAATTCATATAGAGCCAATTCAAAAATTAATATCCTAGCTAAGGAAACCAACAGATTGCACCGAAACTTGTCTTCAGTCCAATCTCCTGTCCTGAGCGTGCCTGTGGCGACTGTGGAAAGGAACGACTCCCTTTTAACAGGAAGAAACCTCTGGCAGAACCAGACTCAGGAAGGGTGGCCATCCGCCTCGACCAGCTGGGGTTTGAGAAGACAGAAAAGAGGGAAAAGAGGGGGGAAAAACACCATAACACCATTCAAAAGATATCTGTTGGAACAGGGAAACACAAGTTAATAACCACAATAATGTCACATGTACATAAAATCAATTGAGAAATTAAACAGGGGGAAAAAGAGAGCAAAGTGAGGAAAGGTGTGACAGATGAGCTCCCCCAGCAGTCTAAGCCTATAGCAGCTTAACTATGGGATGTTTCAGGATTACCTTTATTTATGAGTCTTCCCCGAACAACTGCAGACCCAACTGCTGGTTTGGGTATAACAGACAGGTCGAAGAAAACACAAAAATGATCGACATCGACGGCATCCACATTTGAGATAACAACACCCTTACTATTAGCACATCTAGAGTGTGCCCTCTGCTGGGGGGAGGCTCACTTACATGCTGAGTTAGACCAAACATTTCAAGGACAGAAATGAGTTCTTTAGCGTGCTTATCTTGGGCTACATCCAAATGCATATTCAAGTCCCCTGTTATGACTAAACAGTCAAAAGCAGTGCACAAAACTGAAAGTAATTCAGTAAAATCATCAATAAAACAATTCTGTGGTGATATGTAAATGGTGATATAAAGTATGGAAGATTGTTTTATCTCCATTTTGAATGGCACATACTCAAATGATGAAAAAAACCCAAATGACAATTTGTGGGTGGGTATATTGTCCCTGAATATGACACAAACACCCCCACCCCTCTGGTTTTCTTGTGTTTCAGACACAAAATTGAAGTGAGGTGGGCTAGACTCAACCAGGACTGCATCAGCTGTGTTTTTGTTGAGCTATGTCTCAGTTAAAAACATAAAATCATGATTGTGAGAGACAATAAAACTATTACTTAAGAATGATTTGTTACTTAAATATCTGACTTTGACTACTGCGTGTTCGAGATTAGCTAGAGTTGAATTGAACGCTGTGTTCTTCAGGGGATATGGATAAGATTTCTTTGATTGGACAGTCTGATTGTCCCTCTCTTCACTCCATCCCTGGACCTCTGGTTGAGATGGTGCTTACCAACACAGAGGCCCTTAGCGTCCTAAACAACAGCATTGACACTGTTGGAAATAACAGCTGTGGGCACCGATGGTGGGGGCCGAGCTAGGGGGGCTTTTGTCGGTGGAGTAGGCTGAGGAGGGACAGGGGCTCGATGCTTCTTTGAGGATAGAATTCTTGATCTTGCCATGTTTGGCATGAGAGGAACCATTTTAATCCCTGATTTCACCAAGCTTTCAAGGTGATCAGATAATCTCATGGGTGACGTGGAGAAAAGAACAATAGTGAAACATCTCTGGAGGGTGTAGATGCAGCAGGTGTGTCCCAGGACTGTCGTGAGGGCCATGGTGAAGGCGATGGAGGAGCTACTGTGTCTGAATCCTGTGTAAGGGATGTTGGAGCTGCTGCTGTGGCTGCAATGGTTGAATCCTTTGCTGAGTCCTTGGGTGGTGAGGCAGGAGCTCTTCTCTCGCTCCTCTTCTCTCTCTGTGGCACCACAGGACGCGGTCCTGGCCCATTCTGATGCCTCAGAGCGTAGAGGAGATTATCTGTCAGTCGTCTCACTCCACCTCTGTTCAGGTGTGGGCTTTTTCCTTTCAACAAATCATCTCTTTGCCAGAAAAGAGTAAAGTTCTGAATGAAATGCAGTCCTCTGGACTCACAGACTTTGGACAGCCATGTGTTCAACTGAAGCAGCCAGCTGAATTTGTTTATCCTCCTGTCGATGTTTGGGAGAGGTCCACTAATGAGCGTTGGTATCGCCACTTTATCAAGACTCTCAAATAGTTTCTCAAAGTCTTTATTTTAGATTTCAGACTGATTCTCTCTGATGTCCACTGCATCCACGTGCACAATCGGCTGTTTCACCCCTTGGTGTTTTTCCAGTAGCTCAGGTAGTAGTTTTGTGACGTCAGAGACAGTGGCACTTGGATAGCTGCATGTAACTACTCTGATTATGTTTATGTTAGATATGGCCCCGTCTCTAAGAACAAGTGTATCTTTGACCTTTACACACAGCACAGTTTTTCTTTCCATCTGCTGCTTTGTAGTGTCTCTCTGTCTGTTACACTCAGTCACATTTGGCTCTGACAGTGGTACAAATCTGCTTCAGTTATGCATCAAGATAGAGATACAGTGTTTGCTGCTGTATTCTGTTGTTTTTCTCTACAGGTTTTGCAAGAAGAGACCTCAATACCTGGCAGTGATCTAAACCTGATCTACCTGAGCTCCAGAGCGGCAGGATATAAACCAGTCCTTAAACTCTCCATGACACAGTCTTCGATACCTTTTAATCTGATGAAGGTGAGATACACATTATTTAATTTACCGTACCTCAAAACCATCATGATGTAATACTAAAACTCAGTACAGAATACTGAGTACGATCAGTTGGAGTCATTTAAAAAGCATCACCAACTATTTCAGTGGAACTCTATAGTAAACTAAATGATTTTCATTTCTGGTCCCATTGATTCAGGTTCACCTGATGGTGGCGGTAGTGGGCCGCCTCTTCCAGAAATGGTTTCCTGCTCAGCCAAATCTATCCTACACCTTTATCTGGGACAAGACAGATGCCTATGGCCAACGTGTTTATGGATTATCAGAGGCAGTTGGTGAGTTATTATCAAATAGGAAATCTGTTTTAAAGGTACGGTTTTTTTGTGTGCCATCTGTACACAGGCAAGTCTCCAGATTTTTGGAATCTTTTCATGAAATTCTGGACTGTATAAGTGTAAATTCAAAGTAATTTTTAAATTGCTTAACAATTTGTTTAGGCAGTTTTGTACAGATAGTCCTTGTCCTAAACAGGTTGAAAATAGGTCTTTATAACCATGTTTGTATGTAACGACTTGTTCTCCTACTGCTGAATAAAGTTATGGCACTTCCTTCGCCAGTCCTCCACTATATCCACAACTCATTTGCAAAATGGAGCATCAAACCTGTAAGGAATCTACTCAATGGTTCTCAGTTGCCTACATGTACTCCGTGTTAGCTGGAGTACATGTAGGATTTCCAGCCTCTTCACAACTAATCTGTTAACCTTTAAAGGTTATCTGTGTGGTTTATTGTCTGTTCTGAATTTCACTAATGTTTTTTATTCACTTTGATTTGAAAATAGTCAAATTAAAGAGACAAACAACCAGCCTTTCCCTGCGTGTGTGTCTGACAGTTTCAGTGGGATTTGAATATGAGTCCTGCCTGGACCTCATCTTGTGGGAAAAGAGAACAGCCGTTTTGCAAGGCTATGAGATGGATGCTTCCAACATGGGAGGATGGACACTTGATAAACATCACATCCTGGACGTGCAAAATGGTAGATACCGTAACACAACAAAACATGTCCTACACTAGTAACAACTACTGTTACACGTTAACATACTGACACGTAATGTCCACACAACAAAACCATAAAACACAGGAATATAGCATTAGACATTTGTGTATTGAGTTGAGAAGTTATCATTAGGTTTTGACACTGGCAAGTATAAGTATAAATGATGAGTATCAAGTATCTGTCTGTATTGAGTAAACAATCTCAATCTCTCTTTTTGCTCCACATCAGTAACATATCATTCATGATATGTTCAAGAGTGAGAGGGCAGTGCTAATTATAGTCAGGAGGTATGTTATTTCAAGCAGTTGTCAAAGCACATCCTGTCATGCAGGTATTGGTTGATGGAGCCACAGAAAATAATTATGACATGTATGTATGTGTTATTTGGTTTGTTTACACAAACACACACACTTGTTTGAACATATATCAATATTAATCTTAAACAAATTATTTGACATTAATATTGATATTAGTTGTTTAAAACAATATAAAAAGAACAAATATAAATAGGCGTGAATCAAGCCACAATAGATTGTTGATTTACTCTTCTTAAGTAAAAAAGTTCTGAAAAAAACAAAAAAACATCAGCTGCATTTTTTTCAATAGTATTTGTGTTGGGAAAATTAAAAATGCTCGTTAAAATCAGGACCACAAGGCTTATCCATTTAAAATCAAAACATTTCCATCAATGAGTCATACTTGCTTATCTTTTCTTATACCTCTGCATTTTCTTTCTGATTTTGCGTACTCCTGCACTGATTTTATTTTACTACAGTATGGGAGCCTGTGTCTGACTGATAGAAGAGGGAATAAAGACCATGGGAGTTTAATAACTGAAATCTATCGCTGACTTATGAGAGGAATAAGTGTGTATTTGGATCAAATTTTACATCTAATTTAGCTAATAGCCTATCACTGGCTACCAATGGATGGTGGCATTTTTTTGTTGTAGAAGGTGACGTTTGCTTGAGGTTGCATGGTTGCTATGCGCTGGCCTTATCGTAGCAAGTCTGTGTAGCTCTGAATTTTGTTTGTCGTTTATGATTATATGTAATTTTAGTCTTAATCTAAACATTTTTAGTGATCTGCTTTTTATTTACATTTCGTTTTATCTTCATTTTTTGACAATGTGCACTGCTACCAGTAGAGTAGTGTACACAAGAGAAGAACTGTTGACACTGTCAAGGATTGGACGCGGAATTAAACATCCAATTCTGACCGAGCTATGAAAGCTGTAACATGGATGCAGAGCTGGAGCAAAATGAAAGAGGGATAAAAGGAGGTGGAGGCACAAGCCTTTTCTGCCCTCGTGATTATGGGAAACGCTAACTCGCTACCTAACAAGTGTGATGAGCTAGAGGCGCTTGTTCGGAACCAATGGCTGTATAAGGAGAGCAGTTTGATCTGTCTGTCCTGGCTGAACGACAACACACCAGACTCATGTGTGGACTTCACAGACGTACGAGCGGTAAGCAGAAAGGTGAGGGTATAATCCTGATTTTTAATCAGAAATGGGTTAACCCCTACAATGTGACCGTTAAGGATATGTTGTCTAGACATTGAACTGCTGTCAATTGGTTTCTGTGCGTTCTATGCACCCAGAGAGTTCCCATATACAGTCGTCATTGTTTACATTCCACCGAGGGTAGCACCGACAACGGCGTGTGACGTCATCCATGACGCCGTTGATAGGATACAGGCCCAGCATCCTGAGGCATTCATTGCAATCACAGGGGATTTCAACCACATCTCTCTATCCTCCTGCCTGAATGGCTTTTTATAGTATGTGGACTGTTCAACACGTGGAGAAAAGACATTAGATCTGTTCTATGCTATCGTGAAGGAGGCTTACAGGGCAGTGTCTCTTCCACCACTGGGTAGATCTGACCACAGCATGGTCTATCTACAAACCACATACAGACCTAGTACAAAGACTTCCTGTTACTACCAGATCTTTCAGGAAGTGGTCACCAGAGGCAAGTGATGCTTTGAGAGCTTTGATGTCACAGACTGGGCTGCACTGCTGGAGGAAGAAGAAATGGACATTGACATGGAGAGGAGGGTCAGCACCATCACTGACTATATTAACGTCTGTAGGGACACTGTGATTCCAGTGAGGACTGTAAGGTACTATCCTAATAATAAACCATGGATTACCAGTGACATCAAAGACCTCCTGAACTAGGAAAAGAGGGCGTTCCAGAATGGGGATGGTGAAAGGCGGAGGAGTGTAAAACAGGAACTTAAAAAGACACTACGTCAAGCTAAGGTGGAGTGCAAGAAAAAGGTAGAGAGACAGATAGAGAACTGCACCTCTGCAGCAGCTCTCACCAACAGGCTTCCTCTGTCCAGCTGCACCACCACCTCTGCAGCAGCTTCCACCACCAGGCATCGTGAGTCCAGCTACACCTCCACATCTGTGGCTGCTCCCACTGCTTGGCCTCCTCAGTCCAGCTGCACCTTCCCCTCTGCAGCAACTCCCACCACTGGCCCTCCTCTGTCCAGCTGTACCCCTACCCCCATCTCTATGATTGATAGCAACATCACTCCTGTCGCAATCCCTCCGCTACAACCTGTCTCCAACTATAGAGGAAGTTGGAGCTGAGCTCAGGAGACTTCAGTCAGGGAGGGCTGCAGGCCCAGATGGAGTCTGTCCAAGGCTTCTGAGAGACTGTGCTGGTCAACTAGCAGTCCCTCTTCATAGGCTCTTCAGTATGAGCCTTCAGATGGCAAAAGTCCCAGTGCTGTGGAAAACTTCTTGTCTCATACTGGTGCCCAAATTAGGGCAACCGATGGAGCTGAATGACTGCAGACCGGTGGCTTTGACATCTCATACCACGAAGACCTTGGAGAGACTCCTTCTTCATCTTCATCTTCATCTTGACCCCCTCCAGTCTGTCTACCAGAAACACAGAGGAGTGTACATGCTGCATCCAATGCTTATCTGGATGTGCCTGGTTCATATGTGAGAATTATGTTCTTTCACTTCTCCAGTGCCTTCCACACCATACGGCCTCCCATACTGAAAGACAAGCTTCTAGGTATGGGTGTGGCCCCTTCCTGGCTATTTTACTGCCAGACCACAGTATGTCAGGATGGGGAGATGTGTTTCTGGAACACTAGAATGCACTGTTTTGGCTCCTTTTCTTTTCACCCTGTACACATCAGACTTCAGGTGCAACTCGGAGTCCTGCCACATAAAGAAGTATTCTGATGATACGGCTGTTGTGGCATGTGTGCGCGGTGGACAGGAGAAGGAGTACAGGGACCTTGTGGAGTCCTTCAATGGCTGGACCAAAAAGAACTGTTTGCTCCTGAACACTACTTAGACCAAGGAGCAGGTGGTTGACTTATCTAAAACTGATCTAAAACTCCATACCAGTCAGTCTGCATTGATGGAGGGGAGATAGAGACTGTGCAGTCCTACAAATACCTGGGGGTGGTACTGGATAATAAACTGAAGTGGTCTGCCAACATCGAAGCTGTGTATTATTAATATAATTCATATTAATGAATTTGTTGATGTACATTGTGACTCACACATGTGGTACCACTCCCCCTCTTGCATTTGGATTTTTAGTTCTGCTTCCCATTTCTCTTTTACATAAAGTGTTGATTCCTTCCTGCTCTCATCCAAAGCTTTATATAACGCAGAAATGGGCCATGATCCCTTCTGTTTGTATGAATCGATAATAACACCAATCACTTTATTTATAGTTTCATTTGACCTTATCTCTTTTGTGAAATAATCTCTCAACTGCAAGTATCTAAAAAGGTCTTTGTTTTCGAGGCTATACTTTGTCTTTAGATCTTGGAAACTTAGAAATTGTCCACCTTCTGATACTTTACATATTGCTGTCGTGTCTTTTTGTGCCCATTCTCTGAATGTTGGATCACACGTCCCTGGCTTAAACTTTAAATCATACGCGAACCACCTCAGAGTGCATGTATCCCTCTTAAGTTTGTACTTTCTTACTACAGTGCTCCATATTTCAAATGTAAATGCAACTATTGGGTTCATAGCATGTTTCAAAGTATCTATCAGATGTTTATCCCCCACCAATATCTGGGTTTGAAAGCCCTGTACTTCCCTTTCCATTTCTTTCCATTTAGACTCATAGTCAGGTCTACACCAGCAGGCCAGATGTCTAAGCTGAGCTGCATAAAAATATTCTGTAATGTTAGGCAAAGCCACCCCCCCTTGCTTTCAGGTAGTTGAAGTGTCGTCAATTTTATTCTGGGTTTTTTACTGTTCCAAATTAATCTAGAAATCATCTTGTCCCAGGCTATACATTTGTTTTGGGGAATATTAATTGGAAGAGCTTGAAATTAATATAACAATTTGGGTAAAATATTCATTTTGACTGTCTGTATTCTAGCTCTGAAGTCTAATGGTAGGGTAAACCACCTTTCAATATCTTTTTGGATGTTTTTTTCAATTTCACTATCATTGTTTTCAAACATGTCGGGAAGGGTTTTACTCAGAGTTACACCAAGATACTTCATTGTTTTAAAGTTATATTTCAAATGATATGCATCTCTTATTTGTCGGGATGGAGAATAATTTAACGAGAGAATTTGTGTTTTTGATATGTTCAGTTTATACCCTGAATAGTATTCATACTTTTCCAGAAGAGACATTAGGTGTGGGAAACATATCTGGTTGTTCAAGAAAAATAATGACATCATCCTCAAAAAGGCCAATGATGTGTTCAGTCCCCCCTACAGTGACACCCTGCAGCTCCCCACTCTGCCTTATCGCCTGCGCTAAAGGTTTGACATACAAAGCAAAAAGAGTGGGAGACAGACAACAACCTTGTCTTGTCCCCCTCTCCAGCTGAAACGAGTTGGACAGTCTCCCATTTACTCTGATCTTAGCTGTGAGCTCTTGATACATAGTTTTGATACATTGGATTACCTTTTTATTGAAGCCAAATCTCTTTAGTACCTCATATAAGAATAACCAACTAAGACTATCAAATGCCTCATCCAAACTAACCAGAATTGTACCACTTTTTTGAGCATTGTCTAGAATATGGAGGGTTCTTCTAATATTATTTTGTGTTTGGAGACCTTTCATAAAACCAGTTTGGTCTTCATCAATCAAATCTGGTATGTTGGCCTCAAGTCTTTTGCAAATAATTGATGTAAATAATTTGTAGTCTACATTCAAAAGTGAAATCGGTCTATAGTTTTTGCAGTCTTCTTTATCTTTGCTTTCTTTAGGTAGAACGGTAATAATTGCTTACTTCCACGATGGAGGGGCCCCGCTTTCATTAAGTGTCCAGTCAAAACAGGGCAGAAGCAAAGGTGTTAGCTCCTTCTGAAAGGCCTTGTACCATTCCAAAGGGTACCCATCACTACCTGGTGATTTACTAGTCTTTAACCTACTAATTGCAGCTTCCAGCTCCATAACTGTGAATTGTGACGTAATAGTGTCATTCTGTGTCTCACCAACAGATGGCAGGTCCAGTTTGTCAAGAAAACTTCTTATTGTTTCTTCATTAGCTGATAGTGGATTAGAATAGAGTTTCTTGTTGTATTCTTTAAATATTCTTTCAATTTTATCTGGTTCATGTGATAGTTAGTTGGTCTGAGGGTTCCTTATTTTATGAATTGTGTTGATGGTCTGCTGTTTCTGCAGCTGTCTAGCTAAGAGCCTTTTGGGCTTTTTCGCTTTTGGGCCTGATTCATAGTATGTCTGCTTTACAAATCTTGCCCTCTTTTCTATATTTGTCCTGAGTATCTCATTTAGCTCTTCCCTTACCTTTTTTATTTGTTGTAATACAGACTGATTTTCCGTGTTCTTATGTTTCTTTTCCAGTTCTTGCAGTTTTTCCACTTTGTTTGTATATAGCTAGCCAAGCCTTTTTTTTGTGATGCTGTCAAAGCGATTAATGAATGCCTTCATAGCGTCCCATAGAATCGCAGGGTTCAGTTCCCCGTTATCGTTCTCTTCTATATACCTTTTTATTTCTTCTTTTATCTGTTCCACATTTGCCCTATTGTTCAAGATGCCCACATTTAGCCTCCATTTATTTATTTTCCTATTATTTAGGTGTAACCTCTCTTCCTCAGCTCCTGAGCTGCGACTTGTGCACTCTTGTAAGTACGTGTTCCCGAGTTCCAGTGAATGCGCATCTTGTCCAGCAGAGTCTGGAAACAAATTCCCTTCTCTTTCAGGAGCCTCTTTAGCCCGTGTATGCCTTGCGCTTTTGAACAACCTCTGTAGCATAATCATGGTCAAACGACAGGCGTTGCCCTTCAATCATTATTTTCTTTTCCCAGGCTTTTTTCAGTATTGCTTCTTTGGTGTTAAACTCTAGGAAATTTACCACTATAGACCTGGGTGGCTGGTTCCGCTCTGGTTTAAGAGCTAAAGCTCTGTGTCCACGCTGAATCTGCAGGCTAATGTCTGCTGTCAGTGCAAGTTCACTCTTCAGGAGTTGCTGCACAAAGTCAGGCATGGAGTTTCCTTCTTTCCCTTCGAGTACGCCGTAAATGCGAATGTTATACCGCCTCGACCCTCCATATCAGTCAGCTTTTCCTGCATTATTTTCTGTCTTTCCATGAACTAAATGAGCACCTCCTTCATAGCCATGTTAGCTGACTTGGTCTCATTGATCCGTGTTTCTGCATCCTTCAGCCCGGTTTTGTTGGCCTGGATTCGAGCGGAGTTAGCAGAAAGTTTCTGGTACATTTCCTGTTTGAGATCTTTGAGTTCATTTTTCATGTCTTCCTTAAGTTCTTCTTTAAGAGTGTGTAGATCCACCTTATGCTCAGTCCTGAAGTCGTGTAATTCCTTTCTGATACTTTGAAGCACCAAGCACATGTTGTCCGCTGGGTGGTCGTTAGCACTCTGATCGTCATCCATCTTCTGTGTATTCTTCCCTTCTTGAATGTCACATTTCGTTTGACTTCTAGTTGTTACTCCCCTATTCATTCCAAAGTAAAATTACCATGAGTTGCCCGGCAATCGTGACTTTAGGGGGGCTAATTCTGACTTGCTATCGGGAGCTCAAGCTCATGCAGCCATCTTGTTGTCTTGCTTCCCCGGAAGTCTCCAGGAATTGCCTTTTAACAGGTCCAATCCCAGTGTTCATTGGTCGACCAATCAAGATATCACATGAACCCAAAAACAAAATAATTGGCCAGTTGATATGAATCATGTTTTATACCAAAACTCACCAACCTGCTGTAAAGCATTAATTAGAAATGCAGTGACACCATCTTATTTTGTTGTGGAAAAACTTCATTTTAGAGAACACATCAACACGGAGACACAACAAGACAAAACAGAACAAGTCTCACAAAAAATGTTTGGGAAAACTTGAGTAAACTTTAGTAAACCATGGTTAATAGTAGTATCATCCACCCCCCTGATGAGACTTAATTCTGCCAAACTCTTCCACTGCAGTTTCTCCTCCTATTTTGCTGTCTGCTGCAGGACAGAAATGTTTGTGGTTAGATTTTATTTTGGGAACAACACAGTATCAAGAAAGCAGCCGATTCTTCTCAATGAGGAACGGATTAACCTGTTTAGGATAAATATTGTCTGTCCTTTCTTAATTCAGCTCAGTGAGTTTAGACAAAACTTCAGCATAATCTGCTTAATTCTCACTTGTTACTTAATACTAAATTGTCTTTAAATCTTACCAGTGACTTTGTTTGGTGATACTGAGCCATCCACAGACAGTTCAGGATCAGCATTAAGTTTTTCTGCTCCAGTTGAATCAGAATCACTTCATGTGGTGCCAAAAGTGTGACATCAGAGCTGCTTCCAACATCATGTGATGTTTCAAGTTTCAACCATTGCTTTTTGTTTTATTTATTTGTCATTTATTTATATAAACTGATCATAATTGTTTTAGGCTAGCCTTTTGCTGCTACAGTGTCGGATCTGTGTTGTCTTGTTGTGCTCAAGAGGAAGAGCAGTCACCTACCAATCAGAAGGTTGGTAGTTCAACACTTGTCAAAGCATCCTTGGGCAAGACACTAAACCTCATGCCTACCAATGCATCCATCGATGTGTGAATGTAGCTGGAAGCATTGTGTAGCTGTGTAGACAAAGATGTGCTGTGTGAGTGAATGGGTGAATGTGGCATGTAGTGTTAAAAAGTGCTTTGAGTAGTCAGCTAGACTAGAAAAGCACTACACAAGTAAAGTCCAAAGCATGCATGCTTTGATCTAAAGGCCCAGATCAGCTTCACTATTTTTCTTCTCATCATTCTTTTTAATCATTTTCTTTGCTCTGAGCTGTTTTGGAATGTTAGCGAAATTGTTCGGGATCCTTTTTGTTTTTTCTTTGACATAAATTAGGCCTTTAATCGTGCAGTTCAAAGTGCTCTGCTTTACCTTACTTAGAGCAGCCCTGCCTTCAGTATCTCCTGTTTTACTTAAGTGCACCATATTAAACAATCTCTAGACTGTTATGTCAATGCTATTTTTATTTCTATTTTACTCATTAAGAAGCTTAGTTGCAGGTATTGAAGATAAACAAAGGCAGGAAAATTTAGGAGGGTCCAAGGTGAAGAGAGTGGCAATTCAGTTTGTTCAAGAAGGGGAGAAAGTTAATAAGATAGGAGGCAAGGCAGCTTAGAGGATGCTTGTGATTGGGAGATGCAGGCAGATTTAGGAGGAAAGCTTGTTGTTCCCCAGTCAATAGCCTCCACAAATCTAAGGCCTGACATAGTCTTGTGGTCTAGGAGTAGAAAGAGTGTCTGTTTCATAGAGCTGACTGTTCCTTGGGAGGACTTAGTCGTAGAAGCATATGAAAGGAAAAAGCTTAGGTATGTGGAGTTGGGGGCAGAAGCAGAGCAGCGAGGATGGAAAGTTAGGATCTGTCCAGTGGAAGTAGGTTGTGGAGAATTTGTTGCAAAGTCTGTTGTCTCATTGTTGAGGGAGTTGGGTGTAAGTGGACAGAGTTTGAGGAAAATAGTGAAGGAAGTGTAAGATCAGACAGTAAAGTCCAGTCAGTGGATTTGGATTTGAAGAAGCAATAGTAGCTGGGGGCCCAGCAGGGGGAGCAGTTAGGGTAAACAGACTCTTGAAAGAAGCAAGGAAGAAATCCAGGATGTATTTAAGTGGAGGGTGTGGCCCATGTGAGCCTTTTGAAACCAGGTTGGAATTTTAGGTAATTTAGCTGTATGGCCTTGTTTTTGCTGGCATTTTTAGTGATTGTAGGACTGTTTAGGTGAGTTTGTCTGCTGAATCTGCTAGTGTGTCTTGTCCTGCCTCCATCTCTGGCACCCTCTGTACTTTCATTACCCCCTACCCGAACCAGGGTTTGCATCCCATTCCTACTTATCTTTACCTCTTCTATTTCTACCCCCTACCTGAACCAAGGTTTGTATCCACCCCACCCCGCTATGACTGGTGTGCAGTTGGTGGGAGGCTGGTGTAGCTTGTGGTTATGGAAGAAAAGATGGTTGTTGTGGTGTGAGGAGCAGTGATGGCTCCTGGAGGTGTCGTGGGCCCAACTAGACGAAACACCGATAAAAGGAGGTTCCCACCTGATGACCCCAATGACATGTTGGTCAGCACTGCTCACTGGTCTATCTAGAGAATTATTCACTGGTCCATTTTTTCTTTTGCACAAGTTTCTTCTTTTTACCTTGAATTCTATTTAACAATTCTTAACGATTTCTGTTTAATTCAATAAAAATGCATCCTTTCGACTTAGAAGTCGCTAATTATATTCATATTTTGTTCAGCTCTCTGGTCCAGCATAGTTGTTTTAAATGCACCATGACAATAAACCTCGACTTGACTTATTATGAGTCAGACTGATTGCAGCTACCCATTTTCCTCTTTATGAAAGCCATTGGTAACATCTGGCTCCCATACCACACATTTTATTGCTACGTTTTTGTTAATATTCTAATAATCTAACTCACTTTAAACCTTTCTGTAAAGCACTCTGCCATTCTGTAAAGAGAACAGATAAATTGTTTAATAGTTCTGCTGCAGTTAAATAGTTAATTTTATTATAGTTAACTATTTATTAATAGGAACAGACAAGACATACATGTCACCTGGCATACATGTCACTTGGCAGCATACAAGGAATTCCCATAGACAGTAATCATCAGTAATCATAGACATTTTATAGATGTAAATATGCAGAGATTGTGTTGTATTGGTTATAGAAAAGTAGAAAATAAGATACCATATACAATATTGAAAGAATCTCCTTAGCAGCCAGTATATATATTTACAAATGGAATAAGTATGGATTGATATTTACAATGTATTTACAGTGTCCCAGTGATTGTACATGGAGATATGCACATGATAGGGATTTAATTGCACATTGTCCCATGTTTAACATGTAATTTTCACATGTAGCCTTTGGTCTACTGAGAACAGTGCTGGTTGTACAGTCTACAAGCTGCTTGTTTAATATAACCTGATGTAACCCGATTCATGTATACTTGAGGCACCGTACTGACAGGCAGCATGTTCACATGTTCACTGTTTGTTGTGTGTATAGTGTGATTGATTATGTGTATACAAGCGAGGAAATATATATTCACGGGAAGATCTCCTAGCGTTACAATGGTCCGGACATAGTGTTAAGCCGGCTGAACTGAAGAAGCCATTTAGCAGGTGCAGAGCTGGAGTCAAACTAAAGGCTAGTCTAAGAGCTGCCCATTGGTGAAAGGTGCTCATGGAAAATGAGCTGTGTAACAAGTGTGACGAGTTGGAGGCACTGGCGAAGAATCAGCGAGCGTATCATGAGTGTAGTTTCATGTGTTTCACGGAGATCTGGCTGGGCAATAACACCCCTGGCTCCTGTGTGGACTGACCTGGCTTCACAGCAGTACGAGCGGACAGAGACACGAAGGCAAGTGGGAAGAACAAAGGTGGGGTACTGACTTTATATATGAACAACAGACGGTGTCTCCCCGGACATATGTTGAACTTTTGGCAGTCGGGCTAAGACCGTATTATGTTCCGAGGGAGTTTTCCCACATCGTCGCCATCATTGTTTACAGTCCACCGTGGGCAGGGGCTGACATCATTCACAAAATGGTCGCAAGACTACAGACCCGGCACCCTGCTGTATTTATTCTTATATCAGGGGATTTTAATCATGTTACCCTCACCTCCCATTTGACTGGCTTTGTGCAGTATATGACAAACAACACCTCCTACTGCCTCTTCCCCCATTTGTCCTTCACAGGAAGTGGACACCAGAGGGCAGTGAGACTCTGAGGAACTGCTTTGATTGTACGGACTGGGATGTATACAAACCCACTACATACAAAAAGGAAGGCATACATTCATGACAACCAAAACTAAAGCAGCTGATAGTATAGATATTTGCACAAATGACATCTATGTGCATGTGTTGATTTAGTTATGCCATTGATATTGTTCGTGTGTATATTCAAGTCAATAGAAAAGTCATTGCTTTGCTTTATGAATTTACACATTTTTACTATTTTTACACATTCTCTATCACACACTTTCACACAATTATGGAGGCATTGGAGGCAGTGTAGGGTTCAGGGTCTTGCCCAAGGACACTTTGATATGTGGTCCAGGGAAGCCAGGAACTGAACCACCAATCGTCCGATTAGCAGATGACTGCTCTTCCTCCTGAGCTATCAGCCCCTGAAACTGGATGTGTGTTTCGATTATTTAGCGTATTCATGCAACAACAGATGCAAATTGTTGATCAAACAGAATGATTTGGAAATCAATATTTTGCCATTTTGGTGCACTATTTTCATATTTGTTCATTTCTTAATATTTGTCTGTTTTTTCACAAGCATATGTTGAAAAGACATTATGTCTGTTATTTTTTCCAGGTGTGCAGTGCAAAAGTAATTAACAATTCAATTATAATGGTTGGTAGGTCACTTGTGAACTTTACTCTAGCAGTGACTGACAAATACAAAGATGCAGTGTCCTGACGGCACTACCTTATATTGCAGCAGGACAGCTGCTATGTTATTTGAGGGTTTTGTAGTGATTCACATTGCTTGTACCATCATCAGTGAATGTTAAAATGATATCAGTTTTAAGGTGTGTCCATATAGAAAGATTATTTCTTATGTGGTCCTATAATGTGTTTCTCCCGATGGAGATCATTTTATTTTAAGATTGAGCTTTTAAAATGAAACTGCGTTAGTGTGGCTGTAGCTTTAATGGAT
Source organism: Leuresthes tenuis (assembly GCF_036924035.1). Lineage (NCBI taxonomy): Eukaryota > Metazoa > Chordata > Actinopteri > Atheriniformes > Atherinopsidae > Leuresthes > Leuresthes tenuis. The sequence continues at coordinate 36,878,219 of NW_027325358.1, read as the reverse complement.
GAGATTAAGACTGAGTTTTAAAATCAAGGTCAGATCCACTTATTCACATACACTTTGAAAAAATGTGTGAGAAAGCCTTGCTGGCTTCTCTTTTAACACAGCAGGAGAATTCAAAGTTCCACCTTCTGGCTGCCTTTGACTTTCTTTTACTATCATTCCCCATCACCACACACATTTACACATGCTTGTTTTTCTTGTCTTTTTGGTGATTCATCATTGCATTCGTTAGTCCCTTACTTTAACCATAACCACCACAGCGGAATGCCTAACACTAACACTAACAGGGGTAAGGGTAAGGGTTAGCTTACCCTAAACCCCAATTCTTACCCTAACCATAAAATCTGAGTTTGACGCTCAAACATGTCTTTAAATATATGGTATCATTACCTTTAAACACATTGGAACCCACAAGTATAGTGAGCTTCTCATCTTTGACCTTATGAATATAGAAAGGTAAGTACCCACAAACACATGCATATAGGCACATGTTTTATCTCCCACACTTCGCTGCACAGCATGTGTAGAACCCTGCTGGCTCAGCCTCTGTTGATCAATCAACAAATGCTAATGGGGAAGAGATGAAAAAGAGCAACTAGGAGAGTAGGATAGATTGAATGCAAAGAAAAGGAATGAGCGAATGGGAAGTGTACTGACTTGTATGGAATTTTATAAGCCAACAGTATTTTATCATGCTGGGTCTGAAAAACGAAGGTATTGACTACAGGCTCCTCTCAACGTGAAAAAGCAGCAGTTAAATTCTGAGCTCTATCCTAATGTCTGAGCTCCTTACCATGTGCTTGAGTATGAATCCACTATGGAGGGGACCCTATCTCAGTTGTTAAGTCTCTATACAGAAAAATTACCTTAGATGGGAGAAGTTTATTGTCGTGTCCTAACAGCGCTTAATATTTTCATGGCATTAAAGTAAGATTACTTTAGGAGCACATTATTATTATTATTATTATTATTATTATTATTATTAGTGTTTTTTTATCAATTATGTACATATAGTTTTAGAAAAATCTTTTTCTTCTGCCCAATAAGCAACAGCTCTTCTAATTCCAAATCGATTTTTTTTCTCTTCTATTCAGTTACTGCAATATAATTATTTGCTGTAAGCATTAAAACAGACAGTGTTCTTAATTAGATGTTGAAAACACGTAAAAGCCCATTCTTTTTATCATCTGGACTTTTCTTGATTAGGTATTTTTATACCATGTGGTGCATAATGAAGCCTATGCGCAAAGTCATCAACACAAGTTTTTGTAATTTTTTGGAATACCGAAAATTGGGTTTGGTTGAGATTTACTGACTGGCGATTATTGCTCTGAAAGTAGTCTAGTTTCCTGTACAATCATGTGAAGTGTAGAGCATGGCGTTAAAACAGTGATCAACCGAGTCAAATTAGTTACACAGACAAAAGAGATGGATGGATTTATGGACTGATTCATGGATAGATAGATGGAGAGGTAGATAGTTGGGCAGATACACATAAAGGAGCATTAGATGCGGGGCTTTATTTGCAAGATGACAGAGTTTTAATAATTCAGCTCACCACAGGAGGATCCTCTTTGATGTTTCACTTTAAAGAACAAGCTCATCTTTCTTTTTTTTCATACCTCCTTATATTGTCTCTTCTCTGTCATCTGCTCATATCTTTCAAATCTCTCTCTCTCTTCATGTCTCCCTCTTTCTCTCTCACACATGCAGATATCAACACACTGTACCAGTCGCAGTTACACAAGAGGATAATAATTATTATAATTATGCATTACTAATTAACTATTAAGTAATATATGCAGTGATGTTAATATTACTAGACAAATAGCTCACTGTCTGCTGTATTAATTCTATTCTATGCTCAAAGCCAAAGCAATGCACAAATGGATCAGCTACGATCAGTTTTATAGCCATTCATTTAGTTTAGTTAAATTTTACATAAATAGGCAGCAGGATGGTTCACATGATGTGAACAGCAATGGGCGCACTATTGAAATAACCACATGCATGCATAGCCAATTTAGTTTTTTCCTAATCTAGTGCTTAGACACTTGCCTAGAAGCTACTAGTACAAGACAGGTTACTTTTTAGCTTTCTGTTTTTGTCGCTTCAGTTGATTTATTTATTTTAAACTGACATTTTGAGCTAAGTGACCAATAGCTCTGGTGCATTTTAGCATAGTTTACTGGCTGCTTACTGATTATATACTGTGGACAAATCAAATTTCTTCAGTATTTATAGAGATCCCATTTTTTAAGTCTGATAGCAAGAAGATAATTGCCAGTTCTGTTTGTTTTCTAGCTTAGTGGCTTGCAGCACTAGCCTAAATTACATTCCATGGTAGCCTAGTGATTCACTAAACCTTTCAGTTTCAAACATCTGATTTTCATTTTCACCAAAATTCTCAATTTAGAAGAAGATTCAAGTGTGTGATTTTCACCTATGATCCTGTTTCAATCACTCAGTATTCTACCACTTAAGTTTGGAGGCATACAAAAACTGTGCTTACCTTAAAGAGGATATCAGTATTTCTTTATATTTTTGGTTAACTCAAAAGAAAGGATAAATGACACTCGGACGAGACTGCGTTCCACATTCAAATTAGCCTCACCAGCCACTGCACAGCTCTGTTGGATAAAACTATCAAATAAGTTGCCCTGATGCTTTGGATTTTTTCCTCATTGATAATAGATAGATAATTCTTCTCCAAAGTTTGATTGTGTGCCTTTGTAAAAATATATACCTACTGTGACATCTCGTCCTCAGCAATGGCATATATTCTTGTCCACTTCTCTGACAGCCACAATTATAACAGGTGACTCCATTGTTATGAACATCCATTTATTCTGTGACGGCCTCATGGCCCGACTTGATTTTTGATTGGTTGTCTGGGATCTCATCAGGAGAGATTGTCAACACCTGAATTGCTGTGAATGCTCATTTATAAGAAGAGTTCTCTCCTGTTTGAGTTGCTGGATTTGTTTGAGCTTTGGTTACTTATATTTAACATCTTAACAGAGTGGAGGCTCTATTCGACAGGCTGCTCTGGGCTCACCTGACTATCAATCTGGCCAAATGTGAATTTGCAAAGGCTACAGTAACCTATTTAGGTAAGATTGTGGGACAGGGAAAAGTTTGTCCCATTCATGCAAAAGTCTGGGCAATACAAGCATTTCCTGTTCCATCCACTAACCAAGAATTGTTGCGTTTCTTGGGGATGGCAGGTTATTATCGGGTTTTGTGCCAGTTTTGCCTCTGTTGTAGTTCCATTGGCTGAGTTTAAGTATGTTTGGTCTCCCCTTTGTCAGCAGGCATTCGACCAAGTGAAATGTCTGTTTTCATCTGCTCCTGTGCTCGCAGCTCCTCAGCTGGATCAGCCTTTCCAGTTGCAAGTAGATGCAAGAGATGTTGGATCTGGGACAGTTTGTTACAGAGAGATGAAAGTGGGGAGGAAAGGCCCATAAGTTACTTCTTGAAGAAGTTTAAAGTGTATCAGAAGCATTATTCTGTGATAGAAAAAGAGGCACTTGCTCTTATTTGGGCCCTTCAACACTTTAATGTTTATGTTGGGTCAGGTTCTTCTTTGGTGGTTTATACTGACCACAACCCATTAACTTTTTTGCATTCTCTCCAAAACCCAAATCAAAGACTGATGCAATGGGCTTTAATTTAGCAGTTTATCATTTGGACATGTCATATTAAAGGCAAAAAAAATGTGTTTGCAGATGCACTGTCATGTGCTTCTTTGATGTAAGATCTGCATTTAGAGAAAAACTGCCCTCTTGTCTTTTTGTATGTCTTCTGCCCTGATTTTTACGTACACTTAAAAGTGCCTCCTCCGAATCCAAGGTTGCTGGGTCATGAGAATTGGGGATGGGGGTGTATTGGGACGTGATGGGAAAATTTTCATTGATTGTTGGTAAATAACGGATTAGACAGGTGTTTGGTAAATGAAATATTTTTACTTGTATGTTTACTTGTATTGCTTGGTCGGAGGTGGGACATCACACTTGTGGAGGGGGATGTGACGGCCTCATGGCCTGACTTAATTTTTTATTGATTGTCAGGGATCTCATCAGGAGAGATGGTCAACACCTGAATTGGTGTGAATGCTCATTTATTTAGAAGAGCTCTGAGCAGTCTCTCTCTCCTGTTTGAGTTCCTGGTTTTGTTTGAGCTTTGGTTACTTATAGTTTGTTACATCTTACATTTTCCCATACATTACAAACATTACTGATGCACTGACATACACAGTTAACCTTATTGTGGTTTAATTAAATAAATTTATGTTTTATAGTTTAAAGTTATGTGTGGTCTCAATTTTTTGTCCTACCTCTGAGCCAGGTTATGACAATTCTTATTTAATGCCACCACCCACTGTTTCCGTGACGCTGCAGTTCTAGTTATTCTGAATAAGGTTTCAGTACATCTTAGTTCACTCCCGTTTTCCAACAGTTGGAGTTGTTTAAAAAGGAAGTCAATGACCTTTTTAACTTTCTGAGCACCTGTTGCAGGTCTGTTTTTAACTCATGTTTCAACACCTCATCAGAATCCCGAATCTCCAAACATGACACCAATCTACTTCACCAAGTCATCAGTTATGTAACTTTTTTTTTTTAAATAATTCCTCTGTCTTCAAGAATAATAGACTGTATCTAAACATGCTCGTTAGCAAAATGCTTGTGGTAAATGTGCAACATGCTGCACAACTTTCCTTGCTGCTTACATACCTCCCTTCCTCTGTAGAAGCTAAGGTAGCTCAAACCACTGCTCTTCTTGTTGTCTCCTGCTGGTCTATCATCAAGCCTCTCCACATCCAAACTAAGATCATCATGCTATGAGCCTCTCATCCTGACTGGGGAATGTAAACAATAATAGCTTTATTCCACAAAGACAAACTGAATAGACAACCATGCTCTCAATTTAGAATAACCAGTTAAGCTACCATGTATGTATTTGGACAGTGGAAGTACCCAGAGAGAACCCATGCCTGCATGGGCAGAACATGCACTCCACACAGAAAGGCCCCAGTCGGGATTCAAACTAGCAACCCTCTTGTTGTGCTAACCATCACACCACCGTGCAGCCGGCTTCCATTGTCCCTGTTTGCCTGTGTGTGTTAGCCTTTGTGTTGGCCCTGTGATGGACTGGCGACCCGTCCAGGGAATACCCCACCGATGGCAGCTGGGACAGGACCCTGAACTGGATTGAGCGAGCATAGAAAAGGATGGGTGTTATGAATTATGTTATGAATCAGTAAGGATCTTAGCCTTGCTGGAACAGGTTTGCTTTGTGTCCCCAGAGTTATAACTAAACATAGAAAACCTGCCTACGTTTTTCTTCACCGTACATGTGGAACAAACTCACAAAAAAGTGAAGATCTACAACCCTTTGCTTGTAAATCAAATAGTAAATGATAGATGGACTGCATTTTTATAGCACTTTTCTAGTGTTCTTGACCAGTCAAAGTGCTTCTATATTATAAGCCACATTTCACATAGTTGCTTGTGTAAGACTTCTTAATCTATGCAGTGTTACAGGCAACATCATGCCCTTTTTCCCTATCACTCACAAGCCGATGAATGCATCATAGGCAGCGTGGGGTTCAGTGTCTCGCCCAAGGAGACTTTGACATGTATACTGAGGAATAAAGGAATACAACCACCAATCCTTTCATTTACAAGACCTTCGTTCTTACCCCTGAGTCTTGCAGCCAGTCTTCAGTCTTATTAAGCTGTTGAAATCATGAGGCTTTCCTGCTTGCCTCTGCATTTGATTGATTGAATTAAATGAAAGAACATTCATTTTTTTCACAAAATTCTTTTTTCTTTTTTATATTGTCGATACATTTTGTTGTGATTAATTTTTCTGTTATCTTTAAAGTGCTTTTTGGTTGTATTGTGCTATATAAATAAACTTGCCTTGCATTGTTTAGGATGCACAGTCCTACAAGTAATTTGAGGCAGGAGAGGGCTTGTTGTGTTTTTTCTGAAAGGCCCATCATTTGACCTCTGTTTTCTCTCTGCTGTTCACTACACTCATTATCTTTCATCTTTATTGCTTATCTCTCCTAGGTATACTGCACAAAGGAAATGGGGAGAATATTTTTGTTTCCCTGCAACCTCCTGTCATCAGCAGCATCATGGGTAAATATAGGTTCAAATATTACTGGTTTGTCATGGCAGCATGGAAAGTTATTTTGTTAACTAGCTAAAACAAGATTAAAGACGAAAATGATGCATTCTCAGTATAGAGATATGATACATCCTTGTGGAAAAGAAATCATTAATCACACACATATATATATATATATAACATTTTTGGATCAAGTTCAGTTGTCGGTTTTAAAATATCTATATCGGAGTCATCGGAGTTGATAGAACCTAATTTTTGCCCTACATTGATAAAGAGCAGTAACTAAAAGCTATTATAAGCTTTACTTGTGTTCTTGTCTTCGAGATGATATTGAAAAATTGTCTTAAAACCTTTCCAGCTGAACATTAAACTGTAATACCAATGTCCATCTAGGCTGATGAACCACTAAATCATATAAAAATAATAGATGAAAAATTAAATGATTGATATTGATAGTGGGTTCTCTCTGGGCACTCCAGCTCCCTCCCATGTCCAAAAACTATAGGTTAACTGGTGATTCTAAATGAACCCTAGGAGTGAGTGTGAGCATGCATGGTTTGTCTCTGTGGACCTGCGATGGGCTGACAACCTGCCCAGAGTGTACCCCGCCTCTCACCCAGTGGCATCCAGGATAGACTCCAGCCCCCCTGTGACCCTGTATTGGATTAAGCATTTCTAGAAAATGGATGAATCGGCTGATTTCACTGTCATTAGCAAGGCTGCATTCCTGCCTTATTTACATGGGTTAAAAAAATCAAATAACGAAAAAAAAAACTTTAAACACCCTTTAAAAAATGTATAAAAGAACATAAAATACTCACCCTAAGAGTTTCATAACTAACACTTTCTCATGTTGTAAGTAATTTCTTTCATTAGTGGTGAGATAACCTTTTCGCCCAGTTACAGGTAGGATAGACTCAAACACTTTTGCAAACATTAGCAGGACAAAGCAAGTATAAAGAAATCATACAAGGATGTTTCTACAACTATAAATTCATATCTGAATTTTAAATGTTTCCACTTATTATTACCCATCCTTATCCGGTTGTTTAGCTACTATTTGTGATGCCCATTTGCTTTTCGTTGTCCCACTGATTTAACTAATCTGAACTTTAACAGAACAAAAATTAGCTAGTGTCTGACCCTGGAGCAATCACTGTCATCTCAAAAGACAATTAGGCAGACTTGAATTTATAAATATGTGTTACCTAAGTTTGCAGTTAGTCTTGTTTGTATGTTCCATAGCACATGTGAAATGTCTTCTGGAATAGTGAGTCAAAATGTCTACAGATAGATATAAAAATACAACCACATGCTATTTAATGGCAAAGACCAACAGTTTCAGTCAGATTAATTTTCTAATAAATCTGATTTTTGTACAGGAAATGGTCGTCGTCGCAGCATCTCCTGCCCTAGCTGTAATGGCCAGGCAGAGGGCAACAAGCTGCTGGCACCCCTGGCTCTTGCTTGTGGGGCAGATGGAAGCATTTATGTTGGAGACTTTAACTACATCAGGAGAATCTTCCCATCTGGGAATGTTACCAGTGTCATGGAGCTGAGGTAAAAGGGAAGGGAGGGAGGGTGAATGACTGCTACTGCTGATAATGCATCAATGTTTTGATCCTAATCTGGAGCAAAAATCATCGTCACAAAAAGGCTATTGCCCTATTTTATAGTAAAACATTGCCCAGATCACTTCATCCATATTCTATACTGTTAATTTTTGAATAATGAATTTGGGTATTGTTGATTTACTTTATCAGTATCAGAGGGTTAACTGTACAACTGACCGCTTGTAAAACACATTTAAACGGTGGTTGGAAATACAAAATTATTTTGGATAAATGCAATCCAATTTTCTACTGCCAATGTGAACATGGTAGTGTGTTCTAAAGAATGAAAAGAAATGTATCATAGAAAGTGTGGTGTTGTGGCGTGAACTAAGAGTCATATTTTTCAACAGTTATGAAATCTTTCTCTTAATTATTTCTGTGACGCATGACTCACTTCTAACATCTACTTGTTTCCTAGGCATTTTTTCCCTCTGTCGATTCTTATTGTAAAACCAATCAAGCAAGGTACTAATTCACATTTCTTCTGTGTTTTCTTGCCTCTTCTTGCATTATATTAAAGAAACAAAGATTTCAGGCATAGGTAAGGCTACTATTTTAACCTTTTTTATCACTCCACTGTCAACTCATGCTTTAATTTTTCACCTAAATGATAACATTTTACACATCAAGTAAGGAAACATGGAATTCGGCACAGTAAGAGTGCAATACACCTCTCATCAAGGCAAAAAGAAGCAAAAAGTTAGGAGAGAAGTATCACCTTTTTTTGTTATTATTAAAATCAAACCCGCTCATAACTGTTTTTGTCTCTCTAAGAGCGACTCACTTTCCCCTTTGTTTCTTAGCCAGTTTTCAAGATACAAGGTATCTGTCCCTTTTGTGTGTTGTCAGCTAAGCCGAGCAGCAAGTCATCACTTTAGAAGTAGGTCTTGGCAAGGATATCCGACAAGGGTAAAGTTTAGAGGAGAGGGTGAAGTTTAGAGGTGATGTTGAGCATACTCACTGGTCTCCTTTTTCTCATATTCGTCTTTATCCTTCCTTGTCTCTGTGTGCATTCTCACTGTCCTCTTTAAATTCATTCCAATGTGATTATAGTGGTGGAAGAGTGCAGCAACTATTAGTTCTTACAGTAATTTTTTTTTTATTTTAGATTATGCATCGTATAAACTAATAAAAATACAAACACAATTTCCAGAAAAGCAGGAGTATATTAGCATTTGTTGATTCATTTAACGTTCACTAGTGAAAAAGATTTTTATTGTCTTTACTGCCCAACTCTATTGTGTTTGGAAAATATAAACACAAAATAATTTGCGGAATCGTCTAACGTCACCTTTTCTTTCAATGACACGTTTTAATCATTTGGAAAAGAGGGATACTCATTTTTCTCAATATTTAAGCTGCTCAACATTCTGGCATTGTGTCTGATTCTTCTCTTCGTGATGGGCTATATTTTTAATAGTAAAATGTAGAATATAGACACACAGTCTGTGTGTATGAAGCCATGTTGCTGAAAGTTATATAGAATGAGGTCTTGCTTTGACCTGCTGAAATAGCAATTATGCCTCTGTGAAAATACATTGTATTGTTAGCATATCCATTAGGGGTGGGATGAGATCTCATGCCACGAGGTCTCGCGAGATTAAACTTGATATTTCTTGTTGCGTTAAAAATCTGTCTCGCGAGATATCCAAATTTCTATTTGTGACCTGTGGGGGCAGTAATGCACCTTTGCTACTAATAAAAGCTCATGCTTACATCATGCATGTAAAGAGTTATAATAAAACATTTAAAAATGCATGTGCAGCTCGGTTAAAGAAAAGTCTGTTGGTCCTGTCATATATTTTGTCATTGTAGTTTTCTTAAAATCTCGTCTCATCTCGTTCTCGTGAACCCAATATCATATCATCCATCCATTTTCTATACCCACTTAATCCAACTCAGTGTTGCAGGAGGGCTGGAGCCTATCCCACAATCATTGGGCGAGAGGCGGGGTACACCTTGGACAGGGTCACAAAAAAGGGGATCAGACTGATTGGATCAAAACATAGCAGGCAGGAAGACAATTGGACTAGAGTAGTGATGATAGAAAAGAGAATGAAACCTGACAGTGTGGAATGAACGTGAGAAAGTGTAGCAGGATGAAAAGCCCAGACACTAGAGAATGAGGGCACATGAGAGGGAACAGATCTTTTTTACTGAACTTGCACTAAGCTTAATTTAAAAAAATGAAAGATCAACAGAAAAATTTAACAAAATGTATTGATGTACAACAATTGAATTTGCAACTCTTAGCGAGTGTGTGGTCTACTGGGAGCACTGCTGGTTGTGGAGTCTGACAGCTGCAGGAAGGAAGGACCTGCTGTAGTGCTCCTTCACACACTTCAGGTGAAGCAGTTTGTCGCTGAAGAAGCTCTCCAGAGCTGTTACTGTCTCCTGCGTGGGGTGGGAGTCATTCTCCCTCATGGATGACAACTTAGCCATCATCCTCTTCTCTCCTACCACCTCCACTGAGTCGAGGGGGCATCCCAGGACAGAGCTGGCCTTCTTGATCAGTTCATCAAGTCTCTTCCTGTCAGCCGTCGAGATCCTGCTCCCCCAGTAGACCACTCCATAAAAGGTGGCTGATGCCAACACAGTGTCATAGAAGGTCTTCAGGAGTGCCCCCTGCACTCCAAAAGTCCGTTCCCTGGATGTTCACTGGTGTCAGGAGGGGGGGTGATCACCTGTGGAAATCCACCACCAGTTCTTTAGCTTTCCCCGTGTTGATCTGGTGGCGGTTCTGCTGGCACCAGTCCACAAAGTCCTGCGTGAGTTCCCTGTACTCCTTGTCGTCCTCATTAGTGATGAGGCTGATGATTGCAGAGTCATCGGAGAACTTCTGCAGGTGACAAGTGGTTGTGTTGTAGGAAAAGTCTACAGTATAAAGGGTGAAGAGGAACAGAGCCAGGACCATTCCCTGCAAGGCCCCTGTACTGCAGACAGCTGCATCGGACACACAGTCCCCTGTGGATGTTCAGTGAGGTAATCCAAGGTGTGGTGTTGAAAGCACTGGAGAAATCAAAGAACGTGTGTTACGGCCTCATAAAATTAAAATAATACATAGGCTCAATGAGACCATAACATATTAGGACGCCACACAATGTTTTCAAAAAGACCACTGAAAAGGAAAAGGGAAAAAAAGAGTTAATGGTTAACCCATAAAGTTATGAACCAAAAAGAGATGGAGACCCCGGCCAAAAGGAACAAAAGGGGAAACACAGGGCCAGCCACGCAGTGGGCCGTCGCACCCTGCGTTTTCCCCACTTACTGAAAAAAACAAAAACAAATATAACTTGAAACAAAAACGACAAAACAGGACTACCGGCAGTCTCCAACTCAAACTAACATAACAAACTAAAATAAGAAAAAACTCTGCCATCTAAGACAGATAAATAATAAGAAAAAAAACAAGGGTTAACTATTAAATCAAAAGAAAGCAAACCATCAATGTGGCTGCTGCCCCCAGAGTGAGAGACCGCGGCCTTCCTCCTCTCCCTCTTTATCCTCGACCTGATTACCAATTGCCTACTGGCCTGTGGAGGACAACAAAGAGGAAGGAGAGGGCGGGGAGACAGCAGCACACCAAAACACTCCAGGTGTGCCATTACCTGGCCACACATAACAACGTGATGCTTACAGTTTATGTTATGTTTATGCATTTAGCAGATGCTAAATGAAGATATAACAAGCTATATAAAAAGCTAACAATAAACTACGTAGAAGGAACCCCCTAGTCCGACTCTGTCAGAGGTGACAGAGTAGAGATATTTGATGCGGGCAGGTAAGGGCAGCCAGTGGAGTTCAATGAACAGAGGGGTGACGTGTGTTCTTTTAGGCTGATTGAAGACCAGACGCGCCGCCGCGTTCTGGACCATCTGCAGAGGTTTCACAGCACAGGCTGGGAGACCAGTTTGGAGAGCATTGCAGTAGTCAAGGCGGGAGATAACCATGGCCTGCACCAGGAGTTGGGGGGCATGTTGGGTTAGGTATGGTCTGATCTTTCTTATGTTTAGTAATGCAAAGCGGCATGAACGAGCAACCGAGGTAACGTGATCTTTGAAGGTTAGTTGGTCTTCAATCATGACACCCAAGTTTCTAGCTACCTTTGATGGAGCAAGCGATAGGGATTCAGTTTGGATGCAGATGCTGTGGTGTATGGTTGGTTTGGCTGGGAAGACAAGCAGTTCAGTTTTTGGGAGGTTAAGTTGGAGGTGATGGGCTTTCATCCATGTTGATATGTCAGAGAGACTGTCTGAGATTCGTGCTGAGACCGTGTGGTTGTCAGTTTGGTAATGACAGATAGAGCTGGGTATCATCAGCATAACATCGGTATAAGAATTTCCAATACTTCCAGGAGTCTCCAGGTGAGAGAGAGCTCGATGTTGGAGGAAGCTCACAGCACCATCCACTCCAGTGCCAGGCTGGTAGGCAAACTGCAGTGGATCCAACGATGGGCTCACCAGGGGATGGAGATGGACAAGGACCAGCCGCTCCAGGGTCTTCATCAGGTGGGATGTTAGTGCCATCGCTGCTGAAGTCCTTGGGGTGTGGGGTCTTGGGCACAGGTACCATGCAGGATGTTTTTCACAGCTGTGGCATCCTCCCGAGCTTCAAGCTCAGGTTGAACATGTGTTCATGTGAGCTGAGTGTTGTGGAGTGGAAGGAGGAGGTGACGAAGGAGCAGGGGTCGTGAGCTCTGGGTGCAGAAAAGGGGGGCTGCAACATGGAGGACTGGGCTGGGGGAGGGGCACATGGCTGATCAAATCTATTGAAGAACACGTTCAGGTCATTTGCCGAAGTCCTGTATTTTTTTTTTAGGTCAAACTCGTTTACAGTGAGTGTTGGACTCTGCCAGGGCTGCCTCTTTTCACCAGACCTGTTTGTGATTTTCATGGACAGGATCCCGAGGCGTAGTTGTGGAGAGGAGAGCATCTGGTTTGTGAACCTCAGGGTTGCATTTATGCTTTTTGTGGATGATGTGGTTCTGTTGGCTTCTTCAAGCCAAGACCTTCAGCTGCACTACAGCGTTCACAGCCGAGTGTGAAGCGGCTGGGATGAACATCAGCTCTTCCAAATCTGAGGCCATGGTTCTCATCTGGAAGGAATGCTCTCTCTGGGTTGGGGATGAGTCCTTGCCTTACGCGGAGGAGTTAAGGTATCTGCGCATTTTGTTCATGAGTGATGGCAGGTTGGAGTGAGAGAAGGACAGACGGACTGGGGCTTCATCAGCGGTAATGAGGGTACTGCTCTGGTCTGTCACGACAAAGAGGGAGCTGAGCCAGAAAACAATACTTTCAATTTACTGGTCCATCTTTGTTCCAAACCTCACCTAGGGTCACAAGATCTGTGTAGTGACCGAAAGAATGAGAATGCAGATATGGGCTGAAATGGGTTTGCTTTGGAGGGTGGCTGGGCTCAGCTTTAAAGCTAGGGTGCGGAGCTCGGCCATCGAAAGTAGTCAGGTGAGGTGGTTTCGTCATCTGGTTAGGATGCCTTCCCTTTGGAAGTTTTCTGGGCAGGTTCTACAGGGAGGAGGCCTGGGGCAGACCCAGGACTCACTGGAGGGATTATATGTCCCTTCTGGCCTGGGAACGCCTTGGGATCCCCCAAAAGGAGCTGGAGAGTGTCGCTTGGGAGAGGGTCTGGGTTTCTCTCCTGCATCTGTCGCCTCCGTGACCTGACCTCAGATAAGCGGACAAAAATGGATGTGTGACTTGCATCATCAAGAGTTTGTCATAGATAAGCGATGAGCCATCGAATCCATGTAGCTCTGACAAACTGACATACAAACGATTTTTGATCTTCCACAAAATAACACTCTATATATAGCTATATATCACAGCTAAAACAACTAAATTAAAATGACATGACATTCTAGAGCATATTTGAAAATAATCACAATAACACTGTTTGTCCCTTGTTCTTGTTCTCTTTCCCTTTGAATTAATCTTTTTATTTGAACACAAACACTTAAACTGAATTTGTATATATCTACATGTTTCTAATCAAATTTTTGAGCACATCATGACATTTTCACAAGAAGAATCGGAGGTAGCAAGTCACCAAGAACAAATCAATGATTTTTGTTCTGTGAATGTAAACACCGGGTGCATGTTTATTTATTGTTGATTTACTATACTATTTGTTAACCTTTTTTTTTTTTTTTCTTGTCTGTCACTTTCCTCAATAGTAACAACCCTGCTCACCGTTACTATTTAGCCACTGACCCAGTAACAGGGCAGCTGTATGTGTCAGACACAAATTCTCGGAGAATCTACCGGCCCAAGATGCTCAGTGGTGCCCGTGACCTCTCAAGTAAGAATGCCCCCCCCCCAAAAAAAACAGCAACCACCACCAAAAAACATTAGCAGAAAAATTCAATTTAAAGTCAATTTTTTTTATGGCAGTATTCTCATTAACACTTGTATCACAAATGCATTATCTCTGTGTGTGTGTGTGTGTGTGTGTGTGTGTGTGTGTGTGTGGGCGGGCACACGCTCAGGTAACGCAGAAGTAGTTGCTGGCACAGGTGAACAGTGTCCCCCATTTGATGAGGCAAGATGTGGTGATGGAAGAAAAGCTACAGAGGCACAGCTACTGGGACCAAAAGGTACATTCACAAAAGATATCGACACAAGGTTTGTTATTATATATTACAATTGTGCCACAAAGTCAACCAACCAGACAATTCGGGGGACGATAAATTGTGATTGGCTGCTTCAAGCTTCAGTTGGATTGCAGCATCCCAGAAGTATGACCAAATACAAAGAGAAAAGTTGCTGAAAAACACCTTTGGTATTTTGTTGTAAATATTATCATTTTCGACTGGTATTATAAGATACTTTAATCTAAAACAATTTAGAGTCTATGGAAAGACAGTGTGTAGCCTATTGTTAGGCAGGCTGTCGGACAAACTCAGTTCACTCCAGTTTGCATACCAAGCAAAACAAGAGAGTATGCAAGTTCCCTGCTTCTTGATGCTTTGTGGACTTCTTTTAAGCTTTTAACACTGTAAACACCAACACTGTTGCACCGCCTCTCGTTCACTCAGCTGATGATGAGATGCATCTGTAATTTGTGGTCGAGTCTGAGGCTGGTAACTGATTAACTTATCCTCTGCGGCAGAGGTAACTCTTGGTCATGCTTTCCTGGGGCGATCCTCAGGAGAGCAAGTCTCTGGATTGTTTGACACATAATTCCATTTGTTCCTTCATAGTTTGGATGTCCTCAGTATTGATCTACAATGTAGAGAAAACACAAAAATCATTGAATGAAAAAGTGTGTCCAAATGTTTGACTAGTACTGTATATTGTGATTTATATTGTACTTTTAATTTACTTCAAATTTGGTCCTTTTGTGTGTGTGGGTTGTTTTTTTTCCTCTCTTCCCATAGGGATTGCAGTTGACAAGAATGGGCTGATCTACTTTGTGGATGGAACAATGATCAGAAAAGTAGATCGTAATGGAATAATCTCCACAGTGCTGGGGAGCAATGACTTGACCTCTGCACGACCTTTGACCTGCGATACCAGCATGCACATAAGACAGGTAAAATGCAAAGACTAATTAACACTCCAAATCCGAGACTATGGTTCTCAGCCGGAAAAGGGTGGAATGCTCTCTCCGGGTCGGGAATGAGATCCTTCCCCAAGTGGAGGAGTTCAAGTATCTCGGGGTCTTGTTCACGAGTGAGGGACGAATGGAGCGGGAGATTGACGGGCGGATCGGTGCGGCGTCTGCAGTGTTGCGGGCTCTGCACCGACCCGTCGTTGTGAAGAGGGAGCTGAGCCAGAAGGCGAAGCTCTCTACTTACTGGTCAATCTACGTTCCCATCCTCACCTATGGTCACGAGTTGTGGGTAGTGACCGAAAGAACAAGATCGCGAATACAAGCGGCCGAAATGGGTTTCCTCCGCAGGGTGTCTGGGCTCTCCCTTAGAGATAGGGTGAGAAGCTCAGTCATCCGGGAGGGGCTCGGAGTAGAACCGCTGCTCCTCCGCATTGAGAGGAGTCAGATGAGGTGGCTCGGGCATCTGGTTAGGATGCCCCCTGGGCGCCTCCCTGGGGAGGTGTTCCGGGCACGTCCCACTGGGAGGAGACCCCGGGGAAGACCCAGGACACGCTGGAGAGACTATGTCTCTCGGCTGGCCTGGGAACGCCTCGGGGTCCCCCCGGAAGAGCTGGAAGAAGTGGCCGGGGACAGAGACGTCTGGGTTTCTCTGCTCAAGCTGCTGCCCCCGCGACCCGACCCCCGGATAAGCGGCAGATGATGGATGGATGGATGGATGGATAATTAACACTCACTATGGCATAAAAAGCAACACGCTCCTATTTAAAAAATTAATTTGCTGTAAATTTACTGTAATTTTTTATCTATTGGTGTCTGTGCTGTAAAGGTAACAAAACCAAGATAGATGTATGTCTGAAAGTTGATTTAGCAGGGATTTCTTAACTTTAGGTTCCTTGTCCCTGGTGAAGGTTCCTATGGTCCAGAGCTAGTTAGTTACTGCTCTTTCCCTACTTCATATTAAGAACTAAAACAAAGGCAGAAAGTAAGAAAGAGGCTGAAGCTTCCGATGCAGCGGTCCTGAGTTCAAGTCCCAGCTCAGGGCCCCTTACTGCATAGCCCCATTTCCTGTCAAGCAACCTTCCAATAAAGTCTGCACAACTCTCAAAATAAAGCCTAAAATTGAAAAAGAAATTAAATAAATATATAAAAAAAAGATTGGGAAAATTCTTTAAGTAAACTGAGAAGGGGAGAGAGCAATATGTAGGCATTCATGGAAATCCCCAAATTGTCACATACATTTATGAGCATGCAGGATAAGGTTTCTGTTAGAAAATCTTATTTAATATGTTCAATTTCTAGTGCATTGGTTTGAAGCAAAAGAGAACACATAAACCTCTTATGGAAAACAAGCACTTTCTAAAGTTCAAGGAATTTCATCCATGTAGACTGCTACAAGCCTACAACCTGAAACTTCAAAGCATTGCGAGATGCAAATCAATAACTTTAAACAAACAAAAGACAAAATTATGCTGAAAGGTCAAAAGAAAAGGAACATGAACAACATCACCACAAGGCTGCCTGCTGTTGGGGAGAAAGACAAATGTTCACGGTGCCCAGGTTATGAAGACTAACCACTCCCAGTAGAAAACTGCAATAAGAAAACATGTACCGTAAATTCCAGACTATAAACCGCTACTTTTTTCCCAGGCTTTGAGAACTGCGGCTTATAATACGGTGCGGCTAATATGTTTTTTTTCATGTCGCCAAAAAGATAAATAAAATTTTCCTCATAACATTAGACCAATAAAATTAAAGGATAGTTCACAGTGGTCCAATAAAACTGTACGATGACTCAAACACTTACACTACCAAGTTATTGTAAATTGGTCATTTGTACTCACCCTCAATATGGAAAACAAAAGAAATGCATATGATGCAGCTTTTAAATTAAAGGCGATCAACCGGAGATGAGATTGTGAGAGCGACAACGAAGAGAATGAAGTGAGTGACAAAGTTCTGAGGCTGTTCAATTCGGGCGCTGAAGAAGATTACTTTAATGGTTTTAGTGCACAGGAGGAAGATGAAGAAGGCGATCAATGACTTTTCCTGGTAGGCTACTTTGGTGGGGTGTTTTTTTTTTTGTTTTTGTTTTTTTAAAACCAGACGTGTTACAGGCACTGTTGGGGGCAAAAAAAGCATTTGCTTATGTTACCATAGGCATTTAATTAAAAGTTTAAAAATCCTCACGTGTAACATCTTTCTGTGTAAATATCTCATATTACAACGTGTACACCCGCAGTTTATAATCTGGTGCGGCCTATACAAGTACAAAATAGATTTTCTTTTTGGAATTACAGGGTGTGGCTTATATTCAGTTATAGTTTGGAATTTACGGTAATTGATGTGAAAACAAAGGCAGTATTTATCACATTACACTGAGTCAGCTGTAAAGGAGCTTGTTCAGGACAGACATAACACATGTGCAATGTATAACTTCAAGACTTAGTGGAGACACACAGTTGTCATGACAGTGATGAGTCTATGGAGGTAATAAGAAAATGATAATATTTTTATTGACTTTGCTGAACTGTTTTTGGAGAACACCTACACATAACTTTAGGAAAAGTCTATGTATGATATTATTTATTACTTTTTGTGCTCAAATTTAGAAGATAACTTTGTATTTGATAGGTTTCAAATTAGGGTTAGATAAATAATTCCACTATAAATAACAATAAATAAACATGCACCTGGTGTTTACATTCACAGAACAAAAATCATTGATTTGTAAGATTGCCCGCAGTCAGGAGGAGTTCCAAGCTTAAATGGGTTTGTTTGGCAAAATAAATGAATGATTTCTTCATTCAATTAGATAAGAAGAAAGAAACAAACACACGGGTATTCAAATCTGAAAGAAAGCAAAACTTAAACTCTAAGTTAAAACTTAGAATTATATTATAAATTAATTTAGGTTTAAATGTCCATAATAAAGAAATAAGATTCAACGTGAAATATGGACAAAACTAAGGAGTGAATTAACAAAAGCTCTTACCAGTACTGCCGCACCATGCAAAGGTGAGGAACAAAGGAGTGGGAGGGGAGTGCAGTCTTTAAATAAGGAGTGAACTGGTGAACTCAATCAGATAAAACCAGAGCCAATTGATGAGAAGGAGAAAAGGAAGTGATGTAAAGGAAATGATAGAGGCAATGACAGAAATGAAAAAATAAAGGGAAATAAGGATCTTTGCTACACTTTGTAAAAGTGGCTGAACAGTGTTGTGGTGGTTAGCATCATCACCTCACAGCAAGAGGTTTCCTGGTTTGAATTCCATTTCATTTTTTCATTTATGGTGCGTCCAATAGAACAAAATAAGCCAAAGTGAATCCACTGTATATTAGACATGTTTAGCAAAACATATTGTAGCTCAGTTAAGCTATACAAGTGGCAAGTGAAGTAATGAGTAATCTCTACATACAGGTCCGTTTAGAATGGCCCACAGATCTTGCCATCAATCCCATGGATAACTCAATCTTTGTCCTGGACAACAACGTGGTACTGCAGATAACTGAAAACAGACAGGTATTGTATTGACGCTTGTTAACATCACTGTATATCATTCATTCTTTTTTTTGGATGAACATGTATATTAGATCAAATAACTAAGCAGCTAGATTCTTCCTCATGTATGGTATGTATGATTTAAACAATTACATAAGTGTGTGTGTGTGTTCAGGTTCGTATTGTGGCAGGTCGTCCTATGCACTGCCAGGTGCCTGGTATAGAATACACCTTGGGTAAAAGAGCGGTGCAAACCATGCTTGAGGGAGCTACAGCTATTGCATTGTCCTACAGTGGTGTCCTCTACATCGCAGAAACAGATGAGAAGAAAATTCACCGTATCCGACAGGTGATCTGCTAGACATTTATAGTACATTCATTCCTACTAATTGACATATTATCAGATGGATTTCAAGCAACAACTGTGACCTAAAAACTGTGATTCTGGGGGTTCGAAGAAAAAACTTTACTTCCCCTCATTCACTCCCAAGATCTGTTTGACCTCGTGGGAAATGTCATTGGGGTTAAGGAAAGATGATAGGAGAAATTCTAAAGGATTCACAAAAAGACAACCACACTGGAATGAGAATCTGACCACACTTACACTAATCTGTGATGTGAGTCTGTAGCACTGAAACTGCACATGTTCAATACATATTCTTCAGAAAGTGCTCTACATACTTTATGTAATGCACTTTTATTACATCATTATACAAAGGTGATAATAAGATATAATATGAATTATTATTGAAATAAAGTAAACAGATTTCATTTGTAATTCATACCTTGATAATAAATCAAAGAAAGGAAAGGAAAAAAAGTACAAATGAAAGTTCAAGGTTGCTCATCCCCTTTAATTTAAATTTAACCCAAATTAAGACGAGGCATCTTGAAACCATTTGCATGACTTGCTTAGTACAGGACTTCTTTAACAAAAAGTGCTCAGTGGGAGTTTAGTATCAAGTTTAATCTCACACCCATAAGCAGGGATGTTAGTCAAAGGATTCAAGCAAGTGTTTTTAGTTGGCTGATTTTCTCCTTGTGAAATGACAAATTATTGTTCTATGTTTACTTGTCTTACACTGTATCTATCACCCTGCTAGGTGTCAACTGATGGAGAAATTACTCATTTAGCTGGAGCAGCATCTGACTGTGACTGCAAGGTACAACACTGCAGCCCCTTCTCATGGTGTTGCTTTTCAGTTCTCTTATTCTTGCAAATTCAAAATGAATGCATGACAGCCTAAAAACAATTAGATAGCATACCAACTGATTTTTTTTAACATTATTCTTTGCTTCTCACTTCTCTTTTCTTGCTGTTGCACACTGTCCTGCAGAATGATGCCAACTGTGACTGCTATCAAACAGGAGATGGCTATGCTAAAGATGCCCGGCTTAACTGTCCCTCTTCTTTGGTGGTGTCTCCAGAGGGGACACTTTATGTGGCTGATCTGGGAAATATCCGGATTCGAGCCATACGACGCAACCAACCACCCACTGGTTTGTATGATCACTATATACACAAACAGATGTTACTGGTTTCATATGAACAATGTTTAAAGCTGGATGTGTGCTACAGCAACAGTGAGACAAAATTGATTTAAACAGGAGAAGCTGCAGTGTGAACTAACACCCACCAGGTGGCACATGTGAGCCACTGATTTACAAGAGGACTCAAAACGTTTTTTTTCTTTTTGTTTTTCTTTTATTGCAGCATTAATATGCGTCTTTAATCTAACTATTGTTTATCTACAAAGGCCCCATTTTCTATTTTTCAGCATTGTGATGCAAGAGTGTTATATGCTTTTCTTAATGCTTCAGTTTATCAGATAAATTCACCAAATGTAAAGGGTAAAGTGCCAATAGAAGATTTTTAGACATTTTTATTTTGTTTCAGATTAAAAAATGCAATCCAGAACATTTTTATACTGAACCTAAAGACGAATGTTCCATAGAGACTAAACAAAAGCATTTTTAAAAATTGGCTGACCTGTGAGTGTAATGGGATAGCCTTTAGTCAACATCCATTCCCATGTCATATGAAGCAGTCAGTATTGATTGGAATACAACACACAAGTTCACATGCTAATTTCACTAACGGTGCTGCTATCAGGGCTTCAAGACTAGCTCATGTTTTGCTTTACGGAAACACATGACCACAACATCTCATCTGAAGGCTCCAAAACATTATAGCCCTCAGAGTACTGAGGACAATGATGCTAATAGGGTAAGGATGGTTAAGGATTTATTCACTGAGTGATTGTTTCAGCGGGTCCACCCACATTTATAAAATCAATTTATACATGCTACTTTTGACGCAAAAACTGCATTCTTGATCATGTGATAATTTACAAAGCTTTATGATATGGAAAAAAGGTACCTTGTAATAAAAACACAGCTTAGTTAGGAAAGTAAGATACCTGCAGATAGCCGCCTTCTTCACCAAACTGAATTCAAAGGTGATGCTGTAGCACTCTCAGGTCCTGACTCATCTCCTGCTACATGCGACAGAAGATAAGAAGATGTATATTCAGAGAAATTGTCATCCGGGAGTTTCAGGAAACAAAGTTTTACTATATGATATTACATACCAGAATTGTTTGTTTTCAGACTGAAAGGTTACATGTTACTCTCTCCCACATAGATAAGTTTCCCCACAGACATACAGTAGCTGTTTTGTCCATATCTCTTTATTTCAAAGTGGCTTTTACAAATGTTATTTAGCTTCACTCCTGAATTATCTTTTCGTTGTCCTATTCTTAATAGTTTGAAATCCATATTTTCATGAGGGAAAACACCTTATTTTACAGTTGGCCACTTAACCCGACCATGATAAATTTGCCATTAATCCCAATGACTGGAAAAAATTAGCAGTGAATACCAGGAATACCAGTGCATGGTTTGTTGTCATGATATTGTGATGATAGTAGATGAGTTTGATAAAGCAATAGAAATAAAAACAGAGATACTGAAATGAAGTAGATGTCATGTGAATAAAGTTTCTCTTGAGTCAGTCTCTTCATCTGTCCATCTTCAGGCTCTTTGGCTTCAGGTCCAAGCTCCTATGAAGTGGCTTCTCCAGTCTCTGAAGAGCTCTATGTGTTTGATGCAAATGGTACTCACCAGTTCACTATGTCTCTGGTTACTGGAGACTATAAGTATAACTTCAGCTACAGGTTGGTTTGTATGAGAGTTTACACTTTGGATTAGTTTTCTTCTTTTTTTTTTCTTGATCTTTACATTTAAAACAATCTTTCTGCTCACCTACTGTTTTCCCCTTTCTCTTAAAACTTAATCCAATTTTGACATTGTCATTTTCCTCACCCTCATTCCTTCACCCGCAGCAATGAGGAAGACGTTACTGCTGTGACAGATAGCAGCGGGAATACTCTTCGTATCCGTAGAGACACCAACAGGATGCCTGTACGTGTGGTCGCTCCTGACAATCAGGTGAGATCAGCAGGTGTTTTGCCACATTACAGAAGTTAAGTTGGACGCATGTACTTTAATATGCAGTCAGACTGTGCAGTAGTTTGTTTTTTAAGGCCAATTATGAGTCAGAACATTTCTAGTTCAAGTATTTTGCTTACCCCTTAGGTGCAATTAGTTTTACAGGCAGTAGTTAAAACATGAAAACAACACATATGACAGGATACATCATTAAAATCACATTAAGTAATTTAAGAGTGTAGTCACTGCAGAGACAAATGAGTCTCCCAGTCCATTTGTCCTGCATCCGGATAGAAGCAATCCGAACTCTCCATGCAGTGGGTGGTGTGGCTCTGCTAGGATTGGTCTGGCCTTTATCACTGACCTCACCTTGTCATCAGAATCTCTTTGTCAATTTTCAGCAGCAATAAGACAGAATAATAATAATAAAATAGAATGTGGATGGGTGGTTATTGCACAATATAAGACAACTGTTCACATTGTATGCAAAATGTAAACATTCTAACAATATTGTACACATTCTGTCTAAAAGTTTAAAAAGTGCAGGTAGTAAGGCAGTATACATTCTGACAGTCTGACCTGACATTCAGTGTAGGTGCCGTCTTGAATATAAGTGTCATGTCCTTTGCATTGTGACAGCTGGGCATAGAGTGGCTACTCTATCGTTTGTGTGTGACTGTGTGGGGTGGGCTGGTTTAAGGGAGGCAACAGCTCTGGGGAAATAAGCTGTTGAGTCTTTTCCCTGATGGGAGAGGGACAAACAGTGTTTTGGGTCTTTAATGATGTTTCTAGCCCTCTTTTGAAGTCGGCTAGAGTAAACAGAGTCCAGTTCTGGAAACTTGGTCCCCACAATCCTTTGTGCCGTCTTCACCATCCGGGCCAAGTCCCTGCGGTTCTCACGAATTCTGCTCTACAAATAAACTTGCCTTGACTTACACCAGTTGTTATTGATAAATACATATACACACTCCTCCGCCCCTTCTCTTACTGGAGTCTGCGGACCCGTCAGCTCGTAAACAGTGCGGCCTGCTAGCTCGACAACTGCGTTATCCAGCCAAGTCTCCGTAATTATCATCACACAGCTGTCCAAGAGCTCTGAAGTAATTCTCAATCATAGTTCATCTACCTTGTTGATGAGTGACCGTGAGTTGGTGAGAAGGAGGCTGGGCAGGGATGGTCGACATGGGTTAGGTTGTAGGCCTGCTTGTCTGCCCCACTTTTGCTTTCTGTCCTTACGCCATCTTCGGTGTCTCGTGGGCGGTGTGGTGGCTACTTCTGTACGGGCTGACCAGATGCTGGATCTCTGGTGGTATAGAGTGCGGGTTTCCAAAAGTGTAATCCTGGCAGTGATCAGCAATTTCAAGCAGTTCTGTCCATCCATAGTGGAATGAATGAGTAAACTGAATAGACCAGAAGTACAAAAATGCTGCTGTGAGCCTGGGAGCTCCGGGCCGCTGCGTCCATATGTGCCTCCATCTTGAGAAGATGGTTTCTGTGGTTCCCCTGGGCTATGCCTGCAATTTTGCTGCACATTTGGACAATTCCCGATAGCCTGTTACTGTTTTTACATGGTAAAAGGAAAAACCAGCAGATGAAGTTAGAAGTAAGCAGAGTACATTAAACAAGAGTGAAACATTCTCTAAGTAGAAGCTACATTAAAACTAAGCTTCCGATAAAAATGATATCTGCTGATGAGCTTTATTACAAAGTGAATCAACATGGGCTTCAATAGTCAGCTTGTCATCAATAACAGTTCCCAGTTATTTATACTGGTTTATAACCAAAGGTAAGATGACAGTACTGTTTTTAAAATCAATAACAATCTCCTTTGTCTTTGGAATATTTATCTTTTAAAAGTAGGACTTATGTCAGTCAGTGAAATCCCTGACCACTGGCTCATGATCAGGGCCATCGCCGCTCAGGAGAGACAGGATGGCAGAGTCATCAGCAAACTTTAAAATGTGATGGTGTGGATACTGGCTGCAACAATCGTTTGTTTATAAAATGAATAAAAGGGGTGAAAGAACACAGCACTGGGGAGACCCTGAAAGCAGAAGAGGAAATCAGAAAGGACCCTATTGACCAAAATATAGGGTTGAATACAGTTAAAAACAGAGGAGAAATATATTAAAAGTAATCTCACTAAAGGTTTTGCCCCCTCCGTATGTCTTAAAATCATATTTAAAAGAGTCTCCGTTGCATCCACTGCCCCTCTGCCTGATCTATAAGCAAACTGAAGTGGGTCCAGATGGTTTTTAACTCTGGATAAAAGGATATCCTCAACAATGTTTTTAAATTACTTAATTGCTAATGACATTAGGGCAACAAGCCTAAAGTCATTAAGGGACTGAACGGCTTTTTTTTGGAGACAGGAACAATGACCAAGTCTTTCCAAAGCCGAGGGATCCATCCATCCATCTATTTTTTGTCTACTTGTCCGAGGTCAAGTCACGGTGGCAAAAGGTCCAGGAGAGAAACCCAGACATCCCTCTCTCCAGCAACACTCTCCTGAAGGGATATATAATCCCTCCAGTGAGTCCTATTTCTGCCCCGGGGCCTCCTCCCAGTAGGACATGCCCATCTCCAAATGGAGGCGACCAGGAGACATCCTAACCAGATTCCCAAACCACCTCAGCTGACTCCTTTTGATGCAGAGCAGCAGTGGCTCTAGTCCGAGCTCCAGACTGAGCCCAGCTACCATCCGAAGGAAACCTATTTCAGCTGCTTGTATCCGCGATCTTGTTCTTTGTCAAATGTTAAAACAGTTAGAAAAAGCTTAAACTCATTAGACAATTCAAGATCAGACAATGAATTAAAAACTATTTTGGTTCTATTGATTTGCATCCCCATCGTGGACTTGACCCCCTCTCAAGCCAGCCCTAAGTTATTACCTGGACACGTTTCCCCCCCCTTATAACTCACTCTGGCTTTTCTCAGTTCTTTCCTCACTTGTTTCATAAGCGTGTGGTATTGAGCCATATCTCCGTTGTTAAAACTAATATTGCACAAGTTCATTGTATTTTTAACTGGTAATCCTCACAAAAGATGACGTATGCAGAAAAGGATGGTACTTGCTGAATGCACATTTCAGCTGCTCTCAGCAAGTGTGAGCATTATAAACATTTTGGTATGGTACGGTACCAGAGGAATGTGAACATCCAGCCCTGATTGCCTGCCAGTGGCTCTGTGTGTTTATGTTTATCTTTATGCATTTGGCAGATGCTTTTATCCAAAGTGACTTACAAATGAGGATATAACATTACAGCTAACATCAAAGCTAACAAAAAGCTACATAGAAGGAAAACCACCAGTCAGGCTCTGTAAGAGGTGACAGAGTAGAGATAGGGTGCAGGCATAGAGGGAAGTATAGAAAGATAAAGTGCGGAGATAAAGGGGGTAGGGGAGTATAGGGTAAGTGCTAGGATAGGAGATGCTCTCTGAAGAGATGGGTCTTCAAGAGTTTCTTGAAAATAGACAGGGATACCCCTGCCCTGTTCTTGTAGCGCTCCGTCCACCATCGTGGAACGACACATGAAAAGAGTCTGGATTGTCTTAAGCGTGGTGTAGGCACTACTAGACGACAATCCTGTGATGACCGGAGTGACCGAGTTAGCATAACTAACTAAGCTAGCAACCTTGACATAAGCCTTTGCGAGAGCATTACAGTAGATGAGAGCCATTCCATTTAGCACTTTGTAGGCTAACATCAGCAACTTCAATTTGATGCGGGGCGGCTAAGGGCAGCCAGTGGAGCTCAATGAACCGAGGGGTGACGTGTGTGCACTTGCATGTTTTTCTTTCTTTTAAAAAAAAATAATAAAAAACTGTTTTTTTGTGTGTGTGTGTGTAGGTAATCTGGTTGACCATTGGGACTAACGGAGGTCTGAAGACTCTCACAGCTCAAGGTCAGGAATTGGTCTTGTTTACATACCATGGCAACAGTGGTTTACTGGCTACAAAGAGCATCCAAATTGGCTGGACAACATTCTATGAGTGAGCAGCATTTTAATGTCCATATGTGAATGTATATATGTAACACGTATGACTTTGATGGATGGGAGGACATGTACTCATGTGTTCCAAATTGTTTTCCAAACTATCAAAATAATTTCAATTAATTTGATAATTAAATTAAAGTATTTGTAACTATTCTGGCAGAATATTATTGCATCACAATGATTTGATAACCTTTTCTTTAAATTTACACTGTTTAATTAAACTGATTCCATACTGAATTTCTTAACTGGACATTTGTGATGTGTGTGTTCATGTGTGTATGTACATTAATGCACATTCAAGTATTGTTCACTTGTACACATAAAAGGTATTAAATGAATGACAGCTCATGTACTATTGCTTAACTCTTCTGCATTCTTACTATCCTTGTAGCTATGACAGCGAGGGTCGTCTGACTAATGTGACCTTCCCCACTGGTGTGGTAACCAATCTCCATGGTGACATGTCATCAGGAGCTGTTGCAGTGGACATTGAGACATCAGGGAGGGATGAAGATGTTTCCATAACAACCAATTTGTCATCAATAGACTCCTTCTACACTCTGGTGCAAGGTAAAATAATTACACAAGTGTGTGTGTGTGTGTGTGCAGGTTTGCATGAGCGTGTGTGTTTATGTGCGTGTATGAGTGTGTGTTTGTGCTAGCATATGTGTCTCTGTGTGCGCGTCCATGCCAAAAGGTAACAAGTTTAACTGTTAAACAAAAGTTGAACAGTTAAACAAATGATGAAAAAGATCTAAAATCTGACATCAGTACAATGTCAACTGAAATGAATTCATTGCAAATGCATCCTGTTATTTTAGTGTATTAGGAAATTAGGCTGTAACTGATTATATATCAGAAATAATCTAAATGTGCAGTTGGTTAGACATCCTCTATCTATGTCCTGCATGCACACTCACACAGCTATCAATCCAAAGGGAGGTGAAGGAGACTCCATTTGAAATGGTTTGGAAATGCTGATACTGGCTCTATTCTCTATTAGCAGGTTAAAAGACTGCCCTCAAAAACTCATTGTACTGCTTCACGCCTTACATTATCCTGTCTCTTTTTCTATGCTTTACATTAAGTTCAATTCAGTGATATGGTTCATTCATTATATGTGTTTCTCTGCCCTCTGTCTATCTCAAATAGACCAGCTTCGTAACAGCTACCAAGTTGGTAATGACCACTCACTCAGGGTCATCTATGCCAATGGGATGGACACACACTACCAAACAGAGCCCCATATACTTGCAGGTATGTTTTGAGCAGATTTTCATGAAAGTAGTTTAATGTTAAAATGATCATATTGCGATTTAAATCAGTTTATCTGTAGTTTTACAGCATATTTATATGCAGTGGATGCACAAGGTTTTCTGAAAGTTTTTTTATTCAAGACGTTTTGTTTCATGTTTTTCCCTTTTTCTGACAAACCAGCTCAGCTTTCTGCTGTTAGATGTACAACCTCTGATAGGGCTATTTCAGAATAGGATCATAGTGGTGTGTCATTGTCATAATTATTCTTCATGAGTTGTTTTTGTGTTTTCAACAAGCAAATGAGTTTTAAATTCTGTGGTGTTTAATGCTAATCATTTTACCTTGAATGCTCTACTTCATTCTATCTTGTACATTATTATACATTTTATAGCCACTGATTTGCATTAATTTTTGTAAAGAAAATTATCATAATTAACTTTAATGTTTAAACTTAAAATATAATTGAATTGTTGTTTATACAGTGTCTCACAAAACACCTGCTTTTAGTAATTTTTATTGCATAATAATACCAAATTTGCAGTGGTCACTCTTCTACATTTGTTGCAACCAAACTCCAGTAGAAAAAAAACAATTTACAACAAAGAAAGCACAAGTCATGCTCATAACTCAAGTTAATTCAGTTTTGTTATGTATAGCACCAGTTCACAGCAAAAGTAATCTGAGGGCACTTTATTATAACACTTTATTATTCATTTCAAGTTAGATTAAACACAGTTTTGTTCACTTGTAATAGAATTAAAAACAATTAATTCCAACTCAAATCCACTTCCATTTCGTTCCAGTTCATTCCAATACAGTCCAATTCAGTATAACAGTATTTATTCATTTGACTAGCTATAGAAGCCAACAAATCACTTTCAATCTTCAATGCTTGAGTCATAGTGCTTGATGTAAGATATGAACTCTTAGCCAGTTAGCTATCTCAGAAGTGCTATATGAATACATGTGAGTGTGAAAGGGTCAATGCGACTTGCACGTTCAGATTCAGATTTAGATATGCTTTATTAATTTCAAAGGGGAAATTCTTTTGCCACAGTGCTCCATTGGAGATATAAGTAGTAATAGTATTTAGAATAGAAATACGCACATAAAAAACAATACAATTATACAACTATAAATCCATAATAAATAACTATAAAAAGAAAAATAGACAAACTGAATTGTGAAATAGTAGATTAGAAGTTATATGTACACTATGTCCAGTCAGTTCATTATAACTTATCAATGATCAATTATTGCTCAGTCAGTTAAAAGTAAGACTGTCAGAGGTTGGAGATATGTAGCTTGATTGCCAAAGGCAGTAATGAAAACGTTGGAAGCCTGAAGTAGTAAATATTGGGTTGAGGATAAATGTAACCTCTGTGTGTCTGTTGGCTTGTATAAATTGTCAGAACAGACACAGACATGTACACATACATTATCTTCATATTTGTATATTTTTAAAGGTAATATTTTCCAGTAATGTCATTTTTGAAATCTTCCATATTCTTGTTCAGATTTTTTCTGTTGGGTTTCGTGTCATTGTTTCATATCCATTTTTAGGTGCTGCTAACCCTACTGTTGCCCGGCGCAACATGACCTTGCCAGGAGAGAATGGTCAAAACTTGGTGGAATGGAGGTTCAGAAAGGAGCAGACACGAGGAAAGGTTACCGTGTTTGGGAGAAAGCTGAGGGTGAGTGCTCTGCAGCTGGAGCTTTCCAAACACAAAGCAGTTGAAAGAAAATGTAAAAAAGATTAGAATGACTTGCATGCATATAAAATAGAAATGAAATGAGTCCATGCCATAGTGTAATGTGCCGAGCAAAAATAGAAAAGACTTTTCCCGCCCTGGTCTCAATCTCATCCTCCTTCCTACTTCCTGCACATCTAATTTTGTAGTATTTTTGTGATATACACTGACAATAATGGCTTGTGTTCTATTCTGTTCTTTAGTTAATAACCACAGGGGTGGCTGTAGCTCAGGAGGAAGAGCAGTCACCCACCAATCGGTTTTCCTAACTTTAATGTGCATCGACAACCTTGTACAGAATCATTGCTTTTTTATTCACCATTAACCTAGAGCTGAGACAAAGCAGAGAGAAGCCCATCACATACACATATCATGCCATTAATGTAGGAATTCAAATTCCCTGAGCCTTGATCAGTCAAAATACTTTTTTAATAAATTTCCCTTTTTGAATGAATTGATCTTATAATTCGATAATTTTTTACTTACTGCTACATGAGAGTGTGCAGACTTCTCTGCTGATATAACCTGGGCTCCCAGGATATAGCAATCTTCTTTGTCCAGCTGGTGTCTCTATTTATATGATTTTGTATGTTGTACATCTGGGTTTATAGAGTGTTTCCCTAATTACCTCTACTTTCAGTCTTATAGGTGTAGATACAACAAAAACAATAGACAAAGGGCAGACCAGAAAGTACAAATCAGAAACATGCATCTGCAGAGCCAGAGATGCCTGAAGGAAGGTACTGTGAGAGAAAAAGCTCAAGTAATGGGAAAGAAAGACAAAAAGCTTATTACATGCATATATAGCATGCAAGTGCATGGGAAATCAGAGAGAAGAAAGCAGACTAGGTGCTCAGTGCTTCATGGTAAATACCTCAACATTCTGGGCTTATGGCAGCATAAGTGAGGAATGTTTGAGAATATCTCAAACAGTGTGTTTTATCAAATAGGAAAGTCTTAAGTCTAACCTTAAAAGTAG
The DNA here is from genome assembly GCF_036924035.1 of Leuresthes tenuis. NCBI lineage: Eukaryota > Metazoa > Chordata > Actinopteri > Atheriniformes > Atherinopsidae > Leuresthes > Leuresthes tenuis. The sequence goes on along the minus strand of NW_027325358.1, from coordinate 36,847,968 downwards.
AGTGAAATGAGTTGATCAGATCACATTTAGGCACTGTAGGAATTACAGGTGGGCCTGCTCTGTTACCATACATTGTGTATCGCACAATGAGACTCTCAAGGTACCTCGGAGCTTTGGTTATTAAGGGCTTTTTGTGATAGGGGAGGTTCACAATTCAGTTTTATTTATATAGCATCAAATCACAACAAAGTTAATCTCAAGGCACTTCAAGCATACAGTCCAATTCAAGCCAATTAGAATCCAGCTCATTGTAATCATAATCCAATCAAATCCAATTAATTCATGTAGAGCCAATCCAAAATTAATATCCTAGCTAAGGAAACCAACAGATTGCACCGAAACTTGTCTTCCAATCTCCCTTCCTGAGCCTGAGGGACTGTGGAAAGGAACGACTCCCTTTTAACAGGAAGAAACCTCTGGCAGAACCAGACTCAGGAAGGGTGGCCATCCGCCTCGACCAGCTGGAGTTTGAGAAGACAAAAAATAGGGGGGAAAAACACCATAGCACCATTCAAAGGATACCTGTTGGAACAGGGAAACACAAGTTAATAACCACAATAATGTCACATGTACATAAAATCATTTGAGACATTAAACTGGGAAAAAGAGAGCAAAGTGACATAAGAGGTCCCCCAGACGTCTAACCCTATAGCAGCTTAAATATGGGATGTTTCAGGGTCACCTAAGCCATCCCTAACTATAAGCTTTATCAAAAAGGAAAGGTTTAAGCCTAATTTTAAAGATAGAGAGGGTGTCTGCTTCCTGTAGCCAAACTGGCAGCTGGTTCCACAGAGAGGGGCCTGATAACTGAAGGCTCTGCCTCCCATTCTACTTTTAGAAACTCTGGGAACAACAAGTAAACCTGCAGTCTGAGAGCAAAGTGGTCTGTTGGGAAAATATCTTACAATGAGATCTTTAAGATATGATGGAGCTCGGTCATTAAGAGCTTTATATGTGAGGAGAAGAATCTTAAATTCTATTCTGAATTTAACAGGGAGCCAATGAAGAGAACTACATTATGAAAAGAAAAAGAAGAATTGATACTAAGAATTTAAAGGTTTAGCTGATCAGATATGAGTGTCTTTAGCTATTGCTTGTTTGTCTCCTCTCATTTTCAGGTAAATGGACGGAATTTACTATCTGTGGATTATGATCGTACAATGCGAACAGAGAAAATTTACGATGACCACAGGAAGTTCCTGCTAAAGATCATCTTTGACACCCAAGGCCATCCAACGCTCTGGGTTCCCAGCAGCAAGCTGCTATCTGTTAACTTGACATACTCCAGGTAGGTGTTACTGTAATGCATCCCTCTGAAATTCTAAAGAAAGTAATAAGACAATAAGACAATATGACTGTATGTGTTTATGATAGCACGGGGCAGGTGACAGGCCTTCAGAGGGGTCCAACCACAGACAGGTGGGAGTATGACAATCAAGGAAGAATAATTTCTCGAGTTTTTGCTGATGGGAAGATATGGAGCTACACTTACCTGGATAAGGTAGAGGCCTTTTTCAGACATGCACTGCTTTCTATTAATTTGATGGCAACTGAACATAATAGTAGCTTGGATAGGCTCCAGCCTACCCACAACCCTGAATTAGATTAAGCGAGTATAGAAAATGGATGGATGGATGAACATCAGTCTCATGTCTGAACCATGCTGTTTTTCCATTGCAAATTGTGACAGAAATCTTACTCAGATATAGGACCATTTCTTTGTTGTTTTCTTAAAAACAAGTCTCTATCACTATACATAATCACATAAATTGATTTGTTCTAGAGTTATTTGACATTTAGAGAAACTAGACAGTTTACAGCACTCAGTCAAGAACAGCACTGTCCAAACTTTTCTCCATGTTTTTTTTATATTCATAGTTGCTGTGCTATCCTGTTATGAGCCAAGGTTATGTACCACATGCATGCCATAGCTCTCTCTGAGACTATCATAGGTATGTTTCAATGAAGCCCAGAGGGACATTAAAAGTGTGACCAATGTGTATATATTTGTATGTATATTTTTTGTAACAGATTGATTAAGCCCTGAATGCTCAAATATTCAGTTTTTGAATATTGCATACATGCATACATAACAAAGTAAAGAATAAACAATGTATCGCTTCAGGTGGCCTTATCTCTAAGGCCTTGTTCACGCCACATGCCGACATGTTTCCTGGCTGATCAGATCACAAGTAGATGTGGCTAAATAATGGTGCAGCATTGAAAACAGGGCAGGCATGGCTCAGCTGGCAGAGTGGCTGTCTTTCAATCTGAAAGTCAGCACTTCCGTCCCCAGTGTATCCAGATGTCAAAGTGGCATTGGGCCAGACACTGAACCCCACACTGCCCCTGATGTTTGTCAGTGCGAGTGATTGTAGAGAAAAAGTGCTGCATATAATGTACACTGAACAAAAATATAAACGCAACACTTTTGTTTTTGCTCCCATTTTTCATAAACTGAACTCAAAGATCTAAAACATCTTCTACATACACAATAGACTCTCTCAAATAATGAGCTAATGGAGGGATTTCTACACAGGCACTCTACTGGGACCACTTCATCCACACGCCCCCCTGGAGCACAGTTTATTTACTCTGTGCTCTGTGACAGTCGGCTAACTTCACACAGAGTTTGCTGCTGATAGTTTTGTGAAACATGGCATGATATTTATCAAATTTTCACAACGTAAATGATGACTTTGAGTAAGATGGACGTTCTTACCGGAGTGAATGAGCTGTGCTGCAGCCATGCGTGTCGATGAAGTCGTCCCAGTAGAGCTGTGTGTAGCTCTCCTATAGCTGCAAGTAGCCACATAACAGTAGCTATGTGCTAACAAAGCAATAGTACGCGTTCTTTCATTCATTTGTCTTAAAGTAGAGGCTGCATCGTCTAAGCCCTGTTCACTCCGTTATATGGATATACACCGATCACTTCTAAATAGCTTCTGAAGGACGCCGACTTTCACCAAACTGTACTTGGTGAGTAGATAAACATATTTCATGCCAGAAATAAGGTCTAGGTTTAAAAACAAAGCGTGTGTGTTCCCCTTTAAGATATTTGCAATTGTGCTTGTAAGCCCTAACTACTTCAAGAATTGCAGGAATTTCAGCACAGTGTTAATAGTATATAAATATATATATGATAGTCAATAGTATATAACAGAGTATGACTTTATATATTTTGGGTAAAATCACTGCACAGAATTTGCAATTTCAAAAAATGCAAATGCACATTTGCACTAGGACACTGTAGTTAATGAGTCCCATCACCCGATTAATTGTGTTTATGAGTGGTTGGATATTACCAAGCATGTCTTAAATGGCAATCCTAAAATATAAATGAAAAATATGATTTCGGCTTTATATTAATACAGTGTTCTATTTCAGAATTCCCAAGACATCTTACAGAGAAAGATTAAATGCCCTCCAAAAAGAAATTAACAGTACAGTGAGAGTAATAAAAAGTTACATTTTTCGAATATTTGGCTGAGGGTCACAGCATAGGGCACGTGGAAAGCTCTTCATGTATTGAAATAAACATGAGAAGACCTGGCATGGTTCCTCAGTACTCTTTGCTCAAAGCAGTTGCAATGTTTTGTCTATTCACAAATGTTTACTACCCTGAAAGTGTTGAACTGTAATGTATTTCCATTGTCTTGATTAGTGTTGCTTTCGTCAACAGAAATTATGACTAAATATCATCGCCAACGAACCTTTATCACGTGAGGAAAACGAGATGAGACGCAACATAAATGTCGGTCATGTGACGATAACTATAATTAAATATATTATGCAATATTGTTGACGAATAAAACAAGACTAAATGTGGTTTACAAAATAAAAAATCTGCTAAAATGTCTCTTAATTTCCGTTGACTAAAACGAGACGAGACAAAATGTTATAACGTTATTTCATCTATACTACTAGGTAGTTATAATATACTGACTAGGTTAAATAGAGTTGCATTACTAAAAACAGACTAAAATACAATTTTCATTGACTAAAACTAGACTAAAATGTCATCAGTTTTCATCTACTAAAACTAGACGAAAATAGCCACGGATAGTTTTGACTAAAATAAGACTAAATAGCTCAGACTTTTAGTCGACTGAAACTTGACCAAACTAAAAAGAGTGTGAACGTGACTAAAACTAATAAAAACTAAAATGACAGCTTGAAACAAAGACACAACAGATGGCAGTAATCATCCACTCTCTCCACTGAGCTGGCAGGATATGGAAATGAAGTGCAAAATGTTTGATAAACAGGCTTGTATTTCTTATTTTCTTATTATTATAAGTTGGCATTCATGACTAATAAATAAATTAATAATCAACTTTTTTTCTGAAAATAATCTGTTTCCATGTTCAACTCAAATATAAATCTTTTTGTCATGTTTTGTTTATTTATCATGACAAAAAGGTCAGATTGTCTAGTAGTTTGAGATGACTGACACTTCACAGTACAAAGACAATGTATCCTGACAGAAGGAAAGGCCAGCTTGGTCTTCTGACACATCTGTAATGACGTAATGGCATCTTTCAGTCTCCTGCGGCTAAATACAGTTTTATAATTGGTAATAGTCATAGCTGTTTGCCCTTCAAACACATGATGTGAAATGCAAACAATATGCAGACTTTGGGCACGTTTTTAACTTCACCAAGCTGGAGCTCTAGGACGTGGGAGAATGCATAAGAAATGCCAGATTCATTTCTTTGTCCGCTATGCATAGTACCAAAACCCAGACTATGTTTACTAGCATGTAGACACATGCTCAGTTAGCTTGTTAAATGCCAAAGATTATTACAGGACTCTGAAAAGACTGAAAAAATAGTGCTGGGTTTATAGGATTTCCAAGAAAAGCCTCCTCTCTCTAAAAAGACTATGGCAGCATGAATCAGGTTTGCAAATTGCATCTGAACAATGTCCTATGAACAGACAAGACCAAAGTGGAGCTGTTTGGCAAAAATGTGCAGCGCCGTGGTTGGTGAAAACTCAACCCAGCACATCAGTGCAAATGTCTCATACCAGCTGTCGAACATAGCGATGAAGGTGTTATCACTTGGGCTTGTTTTGCAGCTACAGGACCATGGGACTTTGTAGTCATTGACTCAACCATAAACTCCTAGATTTATCAAAGTAATCTTGAGAAAAATGTGAGCTTAAGTTTGGCCACACCAGCAAATCTGCAACACAATGGCTAAAAAAATCAATGGTTGCAATGGTCCAATCAAAGTCCAGACCTGAACTTGACTGGCAGAACTCTAAGTGAGATGTGCTTAAATAAATGTCTCTGACCTCTGAGCAACAATATGAGAGGGCTGCCCTTTCTGAGCCTGGTTCCGCTGTGGGTCTCTTCCAGTCTCTTCTTTTTTATCCCACCACACCATACTTGCTCTGTACGGATAACTGGATTAAATTGAACATTTATGATTAATTTGTTTTCTTTTGTTAGACAACATATTATCAATTGGCAGGATGTTATTAAAATTGTAATGGATTATATCGAGTTGTGTTTTATTCTGATTAATTGGATTGACTTGCATTGTGACTGAATTACATTGTATTTGATAATAACTTAATTCAGTTGGGTTCTAATTAAATTCCATTAAGCTTGTCTATTTTTCATTAGATTTCCTTAAGATGACTTGTTGTGCATTGGTGCTACAGAAATAATCTGAATCAAATTTAACGTCACCTGTTTAGTAAAATTTTTCTAGATTTTCCCAATATGTAATCTATTAGAACTGAACCAGAGCGTACTTTTTTTTACCATGACTGCTGACTGTATATTCTTCCTTTCAGATAGACAAATTGTGTTGTGTTCTATCTCTGCTTTGTGCCTTTAGCTGCTCAGATGCTCTGTTATAAATTTAGCCGTCTTCTCTTTAACAGTCCATGGTGTTGCTGCTGCATAGCCAGCATCAGTACATCTTTGACTATGACTCGGGGAACCGTCTGTCAGCAGTTACCATGCCCAGCGTAGCTCGACACACCATGCAGACCATCCGATCCATAGGATACTATAGAAACATATACACTCCCCCAGAAAGCAATGCCTCCGTTACTGTGGACTACTCTGAGGATGGACAGGTGTGTAGCTTTATATAAGTTTGTACAATAACATTGGAACAGATGTTTTTTTTTTTATGAATTTAAACATGTTTGTCTTTTTTTATAAATAACTTATGACTTTCACACCACTGCTTGTTGTTTCATAACCTATCGTTAAGACATTATTTAGTGTTAGTTAATTCTGATCAGTAATCTGATGTAATTTTGATCATCATTCATGGCTTTCTCTGTCTCCAGCTCCTCAGAGTTTCCCATCTAGGCACTGGTCGCCGAATACTCTACAAATATCGCAGACAGGTATTTTGTGTTTTTTTTATGTGTATATCTACACTGCTCAAAAAATAAAAGGGAACACTAAAGTAACACTTCCGAGATGCCAATGAATAAAATATTCATTACATAGTGAAATGTGTTGGGAAAATAACAAAAATGATCAATGTAAATCAAAATTATTATCCCATGGAGGTCTGGATTTGGAATCATACTCAAAAGAAAATCACATTACAGGCTGATCCAACTTCAGTGGAAAGTCAAAATGAGGCTCAGTAGTGTGTGTGGCCTCCATGTGCCTGTATGACCTCCCTACAACACCTGGTATGCTCCTAATTAGGCGGCGGATGTTCTCTTGAGGGAACCCCTCCCAGACCTGGATTAAAGCGTCAGTCAACTCCTGGACAGTCTTTGGTGCAATGTAGCGTTGGTGGATGGAACGAGACATGATGTCCCAGATGTGCTCAATTGGATTCAGGTCTGGGGGACGAGCAGGCCAGTCCATAGCATCAATGCCTTCATCATGCAGGAATTGCTGACACACTTCCGCCACAGGAGGTCTAGGAACCGAATTAACCCAGGGCCCACTGCACCAGCATATGTTCTCACAATGGGTCTGAGGGTCTCATCCCGGTACCTAATAGCAGTCAGGGTACCTCTGGCTGTGCGGCCCTCCAAAGAAATGCCTCCCCACACCATTACTGACCCACTGCCAACCCGGTCATGTTGGAGGATGTTGCAGGCAGCAGAACGTTCTCCACGGCGTCTCCAGACTCTGTCACATGTGCTCAGTGTGAACCTGCTCTCCTCTGTGAAGAGCACAGAGCGCCAATGGCCAATCTGCCAATCTTGGTGTTCTCTGGCAAATGCCAATCGCCCTGCACGGTGTTGGGCTGTCAGCACAAGCCCCATTTGTGGATGTCGGGTCCTCATACCACCCTCATGGAGTTTGAGCAGAAACATGCAGATTAGTGGCCTGCTGGAGGTCATTTTGCAGGGCTCTGGCAGTCCTCCTCCTGTTTCTCCTTGCACAAAGGAGAAGGTAGCGGTTCTGCTGCTGGCTTGTCCTCCTACAGCCCCCTCCACGTCTCCTGGTATACTGGCTTGTCTCCTGGTATCTCCTCCATGCTCTGGACTCTGTGCTGGGACAAGTGACCGAAACATCAGCCAAAAAGGATGAGAACAGAGAAATGGTCTGTGGTCACCACCTGAAGAACCACTCCTTTATAGGGTTGTCTTGCTAATTGCCTCTAATTTCCACCTGTTGTCTGTTCCATTTGCACAACAGCAGGTGAAACTGATTCACAGTCAGTGCTGCTTCTGCGGCTATTTAACTGGACAGGTTGATTTCACAGAAGTGTGATTGACTTGGAGTTACATTGTGTTGTTTAGGTGTTCCCTTTATTTTTTTAACAGTGTATATAGATATGTATATGTATGTATAAGGAGAGAAGGAGCATGGATTAACTTGGATTACATATATCCTATATTTCACGCTGTGAATAATTGTAAATGCATGGCACTGTTGTATTTGTCTCATCAGAACAAGCTAGCAGAGATCCTTTATGATTCAACACGGGTCAGTTTCACATATGATGAGACCGCTGGTGTGCTTAAAACTGTCAACTTGCAAAGCGAAGGCTTCATCTGTTCCATCCGCTACCGCCAAATCGGCCCACTGGTTGATCGGCAAATATTCCGCTTTAGCGAAGATGGGATGGTGAATGCACGCTTTGACTATACCTACGACAACAGCTTCAGGGTCACCAGCATGCAGGCTGTAATCAATGAGACGCCACTACCAATTGATCTCTATCAGTTTGATGATATATCTGGGAAAGTGGAGCAGTTTGGGAAATTTGGAGTCATCTATTATGATATCAATCAGGTAAGTCAGGAGTGTTTAATGTTCATTCCCTTTTAATTGATGTATTAGTCAGAAAAAAACACCTCAGACAATTGTTCTTTGATATTAATTAGGAATACATGTTTATGTCTGACAACATACTCTACAAAAAATTCTGAGCACTCATAAATGCAGCTTGCATGCATTCTCTTTTCAAAGTGCAGCTGGCATGTAAACATATATGACGATTTCAAAACATAGCCAGCCTTTTCAGCTTTTTTTTTTACACCTCACTTTAGATTACAGAAGCTTCTTACATCCAGAGCCTGCAATGGCTAAAAAGTCTGCACTGTAAAAACAATCCTTGGTCCTCTTAAGTGTGTATATTCTGAGACAGCTGTAAATGATGTTGTTGAGGACATAGTGGAGACATACGGTCATTGTGGCAGTGACGTGTCTAGGAAGGAAACTTCAGACAAAGAAAGCAAAATTTCTGTTCACTGTGTTGAGCCAATTTTGGAGAGCACTGGTGTGCCACATATTCTTTTTTTTTCTTTCAATCGTCTCTTTTTTGATGATAAAGTATGTATAAGACAATCATTGCACAAAAATATTTTTTTTGTACTACATCCACTACATCCACACTTACTCAGCCTTTAACAAAACATTGTAAATAGACAGAATAAAAATTTTAAAATGGTTAACAACTTATGCTTAAAAAGAAAGGAGAAATGTACAACAGATTAATAAGAATTAATAACTGAAAAAAAGAAAAAAAGGAAAAAGAAAAGCCCAGACAACCCCAAAAAAGGGTGAAATACATGAAAGAGGCAAAAGCCAGAAAGTTGAGCATAGCTTTAGGTAAGTTCAACTCTGGAACGATGCCAAAAATATCAGTCAAGGGATTCGGCTCAATTCGATGATGAAGGATTCCTGATAACGCTTGGGACAGGGACATGTCCAATACATGTGGTAAAGCAAGGCAGGTGTGCCTTTACATTTATCACATGTAGGGTCGACATCAGGGTACATTCGCACTAATTTGGTTTTTGATATGTGGATTCGATGCACCACTTTAAATTGCATGTCAAGAACACATAGAAGAGGAGGGTATCCGATCAAGCACATAGTCCCATGTGTCCTCTGTAAAGGTATAATTCAGGTCTTGTTCCCAAGCAGTTCTTATGACAGCCATTGAAGGGCAGTGCAGTTTGGAAATAAGGTTATATAGATTAGACATGATACCTTTAGAAGTAGGGTTAACAGAAAGAAATATATCAACAGGGTTGACTGGGGGTTTATAAGGAAGTTAGGTCGTTAAGCGCTGTATAAGATTCCTAATTTATAAAAATCTAAAAAAGTGGGTTTTGGCAATGCCAAACATTTCTGTTAGTTGAGAAAAGCTTGCAAAACAATTATCAATTTATCGAGCTTCAAAGCATCTCAAACCTTTTCTGTGCCAAATCTTGAATGCGCCATCAGCCATTGAAGGAGCAAGTAGATGGTTAGCAGCAATTGGGCTTTTAAGTGAAAAAAGCTGTAGACCAAAACTTTTCCTAAATTGGCCCCAGATTAGCAAGGAATGTTTAACTACTGCTTTGCTCTTGGGAATATCCGAAGCAAGTGGAAGTGTGGCACCCACCTAAGAGGACATGTAAGGACACAGGGTTACTAGCACAGACCTCCATTGTCACCCAAACCGGGGAAGAGGGTTCAAAATGGAAATGTCTCCAAAATAACAAACACCTAATATTCACTGTCCAGTAGTATTACTGTATTCCCTTGTCTTTGGAGAAATGTTTTCTGCAGCCGAGGGTGTTTACCATGATACCCAATATAAGATATCATTAATTAGTCAAGGGTTCTAAAAAAATACTTGGGGATGAGATTGGGAAGAAATAAGTAGAGGAACTTTGGAAGCAATGTCATTTTCATTGAGTTTATTCTTCCAATAAGGGACAGAGACAAAGGAGTCCACTTTGATAAAATCTGTTTTGCCTGATCAAATAAAGTGAGAAAATTTGATTTAAATAAGTTTTTGAATTCTCTTGTGACACAAATTCCGAGGTAATTAAAGTGATCTTTCACCACCTTCAATGGGAGATCAGTATAGTTAAGTTTAGCTTATTTATTAATTGGGAATAGTTCACTTTCATTGAAGTTTAGTTTATATCCTGAAAATTGACTGAAATTATCTAAGGTAGTGAGGACTTCCGGTAGAGAAGTGGTTGGTTGTGAAACAAACAGAAGTAGGTCGTCTGCATACAACGACTTTATGTCCGACTCCTCCCCTCCATATTCCTTGTACTCGCCCATTGCTACGCAAGGCAATTGCAAGAGGGTCAATGGAAATTGCGAAAAGTGGGCAACCTTGCCGGGTCCCACAGTGTAAATCAAAGTATTACGAATAATGACTATTGGTCAGAACAGAGGCTGAAAGACAGGTGTGTGATATATTAATGTTTTGCATTATGTATTTCTCACTACACAGGGACAATGCCACTTAAAATGTCAAAATGTGCGCAGTGATATACCTATAGAATTCATGGTGTCTACATCAAAACAAAATAAACTGACTTAGATAAAGCAAAGACGAGACTTGAAGAGCTACAAAAAGTCTTAGGGTTCCTTGTATTGCATGAATAGTTCTAGTTAAAACAGTCCTGGTCATTCTCGACTTCTTTCAGCCAAATACAAATAATAAGTTTTTGTTTTTGTTCAAAAGTACGAACTGACAGTGTCTTCTTCTGGTATTTCAAATAAATTTGTACAAATGGAGAATTTCTTGAGTCAGATATTCTCTCCTGCAGGAGTTATTTGGCACTTGTACAGTGTAGCAACACAGCTATGTGAGGCGTAAAAGTTGGATATTCTTTTTTCTGTGGTAAATGATTGTGCAAACAGCAGTGAATTGTAAGGTATACAACATTTTGTAAACGAGTTTCAGTAATTCAATTAATTCTACCTCCCAACAAATGTTGTACTCTGGAGGGAAAGCTGTCATATGCAAGAGCACCAGGCACAGAGATTACTGTGTTCATTATTTTTAGACAACTACTACTTCTATTCATTGGCTTATACCAACTGTAATATTTTTTTATGCCAGAAACAACATTCTGTTTAAGGCTTATCATCACAGCTTTTTGTGACTGTAAGAAATTAATCATTAATATTCTGCATTTATCCCTACTTGTCTTAGATTATATCAACAGCAGTCATGACCTACACTAAACACTTTGACCAGCATGGCCGCATCAAGGAGATCCAATATGAGATTTTCAGGTCTCTGATGTACTGGATCACCATTCAATATGACAACATGGGCAGGGTCACGAAACGCGAGGTCAAGATTGGACCGTTTGCCAACACAACCAAATATGGTTATGAGTATGATGTTGATGGACAGTTACAAACAGTCTACCTCAATGAGAAGTTGATGTGGAGGTAGGATCATTTAATTAGAAGAAAAAATGTGCACTACCCTTAACTGATGTTAGATGTTCATAATATAAATGTTGACATTACAGATATAATTATGACTTGAATGGAAACCTGCACTTGCTGAACCCAGGGAACAGTGGACGGTTAACTCCGCTACGCTACGATCTAAGGGACAGAATCACTCGTTTGGGAGATGTTCAGTACAGGCTGGATGAAGATGGATTCTTGAGACAGAGAGGAGCTGAAATATTTGAATACAACTCTAAAGGTGAGTATTGGTGATGTGCTCCTATTTTTTTGTTGGTCCAGTATAACAATATGAAACCAAGTAACACCAAAATATAACACAGAAAAGTTCAACTTGGCATATGAAATTATTATATTCTATAGATCTAGCTTGTTACTGTTGCCTTCTCATTCTTTCTATCCTTTTTCCTACGATTTAAAAAATTTTTTCAGGTCTTTTGATTCGTGTCTATAGTAAAGCAGCCAGTTGGACCATCCAATACCGTTATGATGGCTTGGGTCGACGCGTGGCATCAAGAAACAGTCTGGGCCAACATCTGCAGTTCTTCTACTCTGACCTTAATTACCCCACAAGGATCACCCACGTCTATAACCACTCCAGCTCCGAGATCACATCTTTTTACTATGATCTGCAGGTATCTGCCTTGAAAAAGTCATTTGTAGCATGTTAGTACCATTGACGTAAACTTGGAACGTGGGTAAAATATAGTTATTTGTTTCTGTCCATCTGGTAGTTGAATCTAGAAACTCTTGAAATTCTAAATATAACCACAAACTCATGGGGGCTGCTGCTGGAAGCTATGACAACTTCAAGTGATGGCATTATAACTTGTCTTACAAGCCGTTTTAGGACATGATTTCTAATAAGCACAACTATCTGAGATAATTCAACTAATTTTTTATTACTGATTAGACTGCAGTAATAAGCCCCACACAATGGGACTGAAGTCATCTGCCAAGTGATATGCAGATCAGTAAAATATATCAGTTAAGTCTTTTGATCCCCAAGTTGCTCTCAGTTCTGTCAGTTTCAAAACCTCAATGTGAAATACTATAGTCAGTACAGTAAATTAGATTAAATCAAATGAAAAAATACTTTATTTATCCCAAAAATAAATTATATTGTTGCAGTATTTTTAAACTCATATGATAAGCTTTCATTACGAACAGTTATTTTTGCTGGCAGGAAGGACCTCCTGTATCTTTCTGTACAGCAGCATAGCTGAAGAAGCCTCAAACTGATCACACTTTGTTGTTTCAAACAGCTGTTCAACAGCTCGTGCAGCATTCTTCTTTTTTCAATCAGGTCCAGAGGCTCGAGAGAAGTTGCTGTCCTCAGATTGCCTTGGTTTGATACGAAAATGCCACGGTCAGGCGCTAGATGACTGCAACTAAAGTTGTGCAATCAGTTGTTGCCTCATCATTATGGCACTTTTATGGTGCGGTCCATGAGGGGGGGCTTCTGGCATGTTGTCTGCTTGGGCTGGTTCAGGTAGTGGGAGACCCTTGTTTATGGCAATAGTGTGCAAAACGCAACATGCCAGAATAAGCCTTCTCTGGGCTACAGAGCAGCCTTGTTTTAGTTTAGTCTCTTCAGCGGCCTCTTCACCTGACATGGAGGATTGAGGGGAGGCAGAGGAGGTCTCAGGCTGTCCTGATCTTGGGGAGATGTTGGTGAGGTTGTGTTAAGATCTATAACTGAGGTGGAGAGGAACATTATGGAGGTGTGACAGTGAGCATGTGGGTACATGTAGAGTGTAAGGTCTGCGTTGCTGGAGGCAGGGGAAGAGCAGAGCTGAACCTACTGAAATACATATTCAGCTCATTGGCTCTGTCCAGGCTACCATCAGGCTACCACCAGGAAATGAGCTCCAAGATGGTGGTGCGTGTCGACGCAGCAACGACCCACACTGTTTTGTTTATTTAATAAGTGTTTATAAGTTTTTCATGATGGAAAACTTTTGTCTCGTCTGTCTGCGTCGAATTATAAGTACAGTCAACCAGCTCTGCTCGACATCTCCAAGAGCAAGATTCTCAACGTGTTGGATACTACAACAGAGACAACCATCAATGAGCTAGGATTACTCCACCAGTCGGACTCGACTGCGACCACAGGCCCGGTAAAGAGACATCAGAGTGCATTGTGCGAGGAAGCAGAAGAGGGGCAAGCATGGAGGAATCCGAGTTAGGCTAGCGGCTAACCCAACTCACCCAGCCATACCATCCATCGTCGTAGCCAACTTACATTCCTTGGACAACAAAACTCACAACTACTGAGGTTTTCATGGAAACATGGCTTAATGACAACATCCCCGACTCCGCTGTACAACTTGAGCAGCTAACATGCTATGGAGCAGACAGAGCCCATGTTAACGGAGGTTAACAACGCGGCGGTGGGGTCTGTGTTTACATTTGTGACGCGTGGTGCCAGGACGCTGTGGTAGTATGTATACACTGTTCACCACTTGTGGAGTTTATGGTCATCAAGTGCCGTCCTTTCTATCTGCCGAGGGAATTTACTGCGGTTTTGCTTGTCGCAGTTTATATCCCTCCAACCTCCAACAGTGATAGGAATGTAGCACTTTGTGAATTGTATCAAGCCATCAGTGAACAACAGAAGGCACACCCAGATGGATTTACCATCATCGATGGAGATTTTAATCATGCTGATCTCAAAACAGTCCTACCAAAACATTATCAGCATGTCAATTTCCCAACAAGGGAGAAAAACACCTTCAACCCGATCTATACATCAAAGGAGCTTACAAGGCCTCCCCTCTCCCCCACATCGGACTTTCCGACCACATTACTGTTATGCTAATGCCAGCATATAGGCCCAGAGTGAAAGTGGAAAAAACAGTTTGAAAAGAGATTCTAGTGTGGCCGGAGTGATCAAGGTCTGCTCTTAAGGACTGTCTTGTGACAACAGACTGGGACATGTTCAAGCAAGCAGCTACACACAACAACCACACAGACAATGAGGAGCTTACAGACACTGTTTTCTCCTACATCCGCAAATTCACAGATGATGTAACCCACACAAAGACCATCATCACTCGAGCTAACAAGAAGCCATTGCTGGCAGGGGCTGTCCATCGACTGCTGAAGGCCATAAACAAAGCCTTCAAAGCCGGGGATAGAATTGGCCTGAGAACAGCGAGAGCCAGCCTGTCCCGTGGGATCAGAAAAGCAAAACAGGACTATTCAAAAAAGATCACCAGCCACTTCACAGACAGCAGGGATACGTGCAGCCTGTGGCAGAGCATACAGACCATCACGGACTACAAGCCCGCATCACAGACCTGCGACAACATGTCTCTGCTGAACAACCTCAACAGCTTATTTGCACGGTTTGAAGCAACCGTGCAAAGAACGCCTTCACCCCCCACCACGGCCAGGCTCTGTGCCTGTCTGCTGAAAGTGGGAAGATGGTACTCTCCACTATCAACCCCCGCAAAGCAACAAGCCCAGACAACATCCCAGGCTGTATACTGAGGGACTGCGCAGAGGAGCTTACAGATATCTTCACGGATGTCTTCAATACTTCTCTGAGTCAAGCTGCAGTTCCATCACATTTCAAGACTTCCATCATCATACCTGTACCAAAGAAACCAACTCCATCCTGCATCAATGACTATCGCCCTGTGGCACTGACCCCCATCATTATGAAGTGCTTTGAACGGCTAGTCATGTCTCACATCAAGTCCCTGGACCCCTTTCAGTTTGCATACAGAGCCAAACGTTCCACAGAGGACGCTATCTGCTCTGCTTTCCACCCAGCCCTCACCGACCTGGAAAAGGCAGCCTCACATGTGAGAATGCTTTTCATATACTTTAGTTCAGCTTTCAATACCATAATCCCACAACAAATTATCTGTAAACTGGACCAGCTGGGGCTTAACACTTCCTTTTGCAATTGGATACTGGACTTCGTCAGTTACAGACCACAAGCAGTAAGAGTCGACAACAACACATCAAGCAGCATCACGCTCAGCACAGGGGCCCCACAAGGCTGTGTGCTCAGTCCCTTGCTCTTCACCCTGCTGACTCATGACTCCACACCAACCTACAGCACCAATCACATGGTGAAGTTTGCGGACGATACCACTCTGGTAGGTCTCATCACCAAGAATGATGAGTCCCACGACAGGAAGGAGGTCAACCTTTTGACTACGTGGTGTAGAGACAACAATCTCCTGCTGAACGTCACCATCTGACCATCGATGGTGCAGCTGTGGAGCGAGTGAGCAGCACCAAATTCCTGGGGGAATGCTGCTAACCTAACTTATACATACCATAACTTGTACAATAATTTATGCTGCTACTTCTAGCAACACATAGTATATTCCTATATTTGCACATTTTTTATATTTTTTTTATTGACTTTTATTTTCTCTTTTTAGCTTTAGTATATGTCTTATCTGTTTACAAGTACTAGAAATGTCTTGTCTTATCTGTTGTACCTGTGCACTTTATGTTTTCACCGTGGGAGAGTGGGAAATGTCCTTTTGATTCCTTTGTATGTCTTCACATGTGAAGTATGACATTAAAGCTACTTTGACTTTTGACTTTGACTTTGATCAGTCTGATCCTCTTTCATCTTAAAGCTGTGATCTTTTTTATTCCTGACCATACATCTCACATGTTGTTTCGCTGGAGCCATGTTATTTAAAGAGAAACTAATCAGTGCCCAATAGCTTAACAAGTCAGCATAGGGCCACAGTGCTTGATTGCTAATGTGGGCCCTGTCTGTGCATTATGATATTTTAGGACAGATAAATGACAAGATGTAACAACATTTCATTTGTACAAAAGATTATTTTGAAACAATTTTGTTTGTTGATTAGACTGTGATGCATCATCTCCAAGGAACAGTAATGTGAGCAAAGGAAAGGGAACAGGATTGTAAAATGTGTTTACCAAGGCAGATAATGAAGACATATTATTGAGACAAATTATACATGAATAGGGTATAATTAGAAAAGGAACAAGATTGTAATTTGTTTGGGAGACACAAGAGCCTGTGTTAGGACTTGAAGTTATTGGCCAGTGGACATGAAAAGGAAGGCCAGAAGAAAGATTCTGAAATGGCACTGCCCTAGTGAGTCCAGCTTGCTGCAGCAGCTTTAAATATGTTGTATCTCTTTATGTATCCACTCAGGATTTTTTTAATTAACTTTTTCTGTGAAAACAAATATTTCTTTTCACAATTGTGGCACTTGTTTTTGTCTGTCATAAAGTTAAATAAATCATAGATAGCCATGCCTATGTGGAAGTTGTTGTGGGAACTGCTGACTTTAGCTTTTCAAAGTCCATGTAATTCCTGGAGTAAGACCCCAAATCCAGAGGAGTTCTACAGGATGCAGTGGGAACAAAACCGGGAGAAAGGAGGAGTCTGAATAATTACTTTCTTTTATCATCATGGGAAATCTGCCTTCGCAAGCAGATAAGTTGAACAAGCTTGGAAACCTGATGAGGATGCAACTTGAATATCAGGAAGGTGCTATTATTTGTTTCACAGAGATGCGGCTGAATACCACCCCTCTACCGAGCTTTCAGACTTACAGGCTGAGACTGCAGACAGAGTGGTTAGAGAAATAAAAGAGGGATTGCATATTGCAATATTTTTGGACAATGAGAAGCATACCAGATGTTGAACTGTTGGCTATGAGTTTCTGTCAATGTTGTCTGTGGTGAGTTCACCTGTGTTACCTGGCAGTGCATTGTGTGACATTAACTAAGTTGTTGCCAAGCAATAAAAACAACAACCCAAACAATTTATGGCAATTTCTAAAGATTGTATCCACTCTATGCTACACTCTTACATTCCACAGGTTTTTTTAACAATAATTTATACTGCAACTATATAATTTCCCCTTTCCGTAGTATTTAAGTATTATTGAAATTTACCTTAATTTAATTCAGAGGACCAGAGGAGATTGAGCCTGAAATGGAAATCTGGCACTGTAGAAAGCTAGAGGAGAGTGGGAGAAGCCTGTGGGAGACCAAAAGGGATTTTATAAGGAGACTGAAGACAAGGCAATTAAGCTTTGCCCATTGACATACACTGGCAGAGAGAATGATGTATAAGGTATAATAGGAATAAACATTGAGGAATAGGAGGACGAGGCTGGAGCTCATGTCTGTGGCGTGGAAATGAAAATATCTATGATGGGCGCATTACTGGTATTCTTCTGCACCTGAAGCCGGACATTAATGGAGTGGAGAGATTGCAATAGTCCAAAAGCTTTAAGGGAATGTACGGTGATCACTTGAAGAAGGAGAAAATCAGATCACTTCTCAATTTTTAATGATGTGGATTTTTCACCAAATGCATGCCTAACCCAACCTAAATCAAGTACTTTGAGAGAGGCAGGGATACCATGTTAGCTGAGACTGAATGCAATGCCTGTGGATGGAAAAACGACGAGGGTAAGGGTTGAGGCCCTAATAACCACTCCAAATGGATTCACCAGAATGAAGTCAGAAAGCAATACAGTATATGAGAAAAATACAAAAGACTCTAATGTGGTCTGCCCTCTTTTTGCCTCTTTTCATACTAGCCACTCATCATTGCACACACTGTTTATTAGCCAGAGGTGGGCCAGTACAATACAACTCATTCTCGCAATACAACACCAAGGTAACTCCATTGCTGATTGGATGGATGCACCTGGAACAACTTGTAAAATTCTCTGAAAATCAGATGCCCAAAAGAAACAGTAACAATAAGCAATAATTCATAATTCTGTTTTGCTGCAACAGCCCACCGCAAAAAAAGACTGTCATGATTCTTTAAAATCCTTGTACAATATTTGTAGAATTACAGAACAGTTTTGTGCAACAATGATCACCTTCATTGATAACCTTTTATCCATAATGAGTGCATTGTCATGTGTATCTTGCACAGGGCCATGTGTTTGCAATGGAAATCAGTAGTGGAGAAGAGTTTTATATTGCATGTGATAACACTGGAACTCCACTGGCTGTCTTTAGCAACAATGGACTACTGCTTAAACAGGTATGTGCATGTCTTATTGTAAGAAAAAAAATTATAAAGACTTCAGTATATAATCTGTTTTGAAATTAAATTGTTTATTTCCCTAAATCAGATCCTAAATCTAAATCTCTGCTCTTGTGTATGCAGGTTCAGTACACGGCATATGGCGAGGTTTACTTTGACTCCAACCCAGACTTTGTGCTGGTGATTGGTTTCCATGGAGGTCTTTATGATCCTCTGACAAGACTGCTGCATTTTGGAGACAGAGATTACGACATCCCTGCAGGAAGGTAGACAAACCATGGATAATTTGGTCATTTGCAATGTAAGCATGACATGCTGTTGCACACAAGCATTTGCTGTGTGCTTTGTCAGTGTCATGTCTGATCAGTGTTGTTGTTTTATCATCATCATTATATTTCAATCAAGATGGACCACTCCTGACATCGGCACATGGACACGTGTAGGTAAAGAACCTCGGCCCTTTAACTTGTTTATGTTCCGAGGCAACGACCCCATCAGCAAGATTCATCAGGTCAAAGACTATGTTACAGGTAACTATTCAATTTAACTAGGTTTAGTCTATTTATTCATATAGCACCCACTCACATGAAACGTCAAGGGTAGAAATGGATATAATAAGGATACTTCCAGCAGAACAGTACTCAGTGAGGGTGTTCATCTGTTTCAGCATATGAATTCACAGTATCAATCCAGTAAAATTCTGCTCAGTGTAGTTTTATATATATATAGCACCAATTCACAACCAAAGTAATTTCAAGGCACTTTAAAGAGTAAGTGAATAAGTTCAACTCAAGTCAGTGTAAATACTGTCCATATGAAAAAATTATATTCCAGTTCAATTCAAGTCTAATTCTAATTCTGATCAATACAGTCCAATTCAACATGATAGTATTTCTAAAATTCAAACTTCTATACATTTGACAAGTTATGGAAACTAGGGGGTTGTATCAAGTCTTTACTTTGATTCAGTCAACCCACCCTGATTATGCACATTATGATTGGTGGGCAACGGTCGAAAGGAAAAAATCATTTTTAACAGGAGGAGACCTCACAACTCCAACTGGTCACGAACAAACACAAAAACACCAGGCAAGGGATACCTGCAATGGTAGAGAAAAAAGAGACACAAAGTTGACTAGAGTTGCAAGCAGTTACAAGTAGGGTCCAGCTCAACCCCAAATTATCGAATTATTATGAATTTACATGGATTATATCAAAATACTTTTAAAAAATCATATTGAATATTCAGTTGGGTGAAGGTTTGCGACTTCTGACTCTTTCTGCTTCTGGGAACTCATGAAAAAAGTAAGTCTGCAGTCTGAAATACTCTGTTGGGAAAATGTGGAACAATGAGGTCTTTAAGATACAATGAAGTTTGGTCATTAAAAGCAAGGTGTGAAGAGGAGATTTAAAAATGTTATTCTGGATTTCTCAAACATAATAAAGAAAAAACAAAATAGAGGAAATGTGATCTCAGGACCTGCAGCATTTTGGATCTGGTGGAGGCTTTTCAGAAAGCTATTTAGAACATTTCCTAATTATAAGGAATTACAATAGTCCATCCTGGGACAGATAGAATGTGAGATATGATGTTGAATTCTTTATCCTGGTTAAAAACAAACTTGGAAAAATAATTTACATTATAAAAACACCAAGGAAGTAGATGAACCATCTTGAGTGCAGCTGATATTGGTCCTCTATCATGTGTGTTTAAAGTTTCAATAGATGTGTCCCACAACACTCTGTTACAAGTCTGTCTTTTCTGAAGAATAAAGGTATCTAATTCATGCTGCATAGGTTAGATAAATACTTTCCTAAAAATGATTTTAATGGAACAGATGGATTGAGAACAGTTGAGAACCATGCTTTGAAAATAATAAAATGCATCTTTATTTTTATAGTAATGAGCTGCAACAATGTGGGACCTTTAATGTTTACAAAGGGAATGTTCAATGGACTGTTGGTTTGTTTTTGTATTATATGATAGAATAAATTATAACTTATATACATGGCCAAAGTCTTTGTTACTGCACTATTCTCAGATGATATTTCTATGAAATGAAAATCAAAGCAACATGCTTTAACTCGCACTTAATCTTCTTTATCTGTCCACATCTCTATTCCACAATCACTGCCCACTTTCTCCATAGATGTCAACATATGGTTGGTCACATTTGGCTTTCATCTTCACAATGCAATCCCAGGGTTCCCCATTCCTAAGTTTGACCTGACACAACCATCACTGGAGATGCAAAAGAGCCAGCTATGGGATGACCTGCCTGTATGTATTCTAAGTTCTCTTTAATTGTACAGGTTTTGTGGATAAGAGATGATTTCTCTGTTACTGCACAGCTCAAACCTTCAAGAATTGTGTGGCTCTGGCATTATGACATCAGTGATGTCACAGTAGATACATTGCCTTTACCTGTTACAATGTCATCAATTATTTGAATCTACTCATTTGAATTTGTAACAATTTGAAACAAATTGATCCACAGCAATTTGCAGAACAGTATGAATTTGACAGCTGCATAAAGGCATATAAAGCCAATATATCTTAAATTTGGTTACCTAATGTTTCCAAAATACAACTAAATGAGTCATTGAATCCATCAGTAACATCTAAAGCTGACTTGTAGTCTTTGCTAGAAATGAACTTACAGTGGAACAAAGAAAAAAAGAAATCCAAGACATGCAGATATCAATTGGAATTACAAAGCAGAAAGTGATGTCATGAGAAGATGCAGCAAAAAACATTTAGAATAATTTGGGAAGCGAGAATGAATCCTATCATTTGCATCTGTCTTAGGTTAAAGCTCCAGTTCCTTCCTCTTTTCTACCACTCCATAGTGCAACTTTTTTTAAATATAGTATTTATAATTGTATGTTTGACAGGTTATCAAGAAATCGCACTTACACACAGTGAGCAAACTCAAATAAAAGAATTGTGTTTTTAAAAATATCATTAACTTAACACAGTCTATGTGCTAACATGAGAGAGGTGGATCAGTGCTACATCAGTGTGTGCACCAGCTGAGTGACAAGAGTTTTGTTCAAGCTTCAGATGGATTGGTGTGTTCCACCTTGCTGGTTTGAAGGTGCAGATGAAGAGAGGGGTGAGGTGATTTTAAAAAAACTTGAGGATGAAGCTGTCGTGGGACAACATTTTCTCTAAGTCACCTCTGCCAGTCTGGACCTAAGGAATCATCTCATTTCAAAAGTACTCAGAAAAATATGCTATTCAGTTGTATCCGTGGTAGGTGTAGAATCAGGAGACAAAGATGAGGCATAAATGATCTGGAGATAGCAATGTGCAAGCAGGGTGCATTTACCTAGCCGATACCAGAAAAATAGGCCAAACATGCTGCTGAGACTAGCTTAGTATCTCGGGACTCCTCTTTTTAAACCCCTTGGTTTGATCTCTTTGTTTGCTGGGGATGACCTCATACACCATTATAAATCAACCCTAGTATCGTTCCATCCAACTTGCATCTTTTTCCAAGGTATCAGTATGAGTGTCTGCCCCCTCACGATGGGCCTGCTATCTTCACTTGCATGATCATAACAGGTGTTTCAATATCTTATCCTCCAAGGTTATCCTTGAGAGCACACACTCAGCATTACCAAAAATACCTAAGAATGTCTATTTAAGGTTGAATAAGTGAGCATACATTAGCATGTATGATTACTTTGAACAAATGTCTAATGAAGGCTGCATACAGTATGCAGGCATGAACATGTATGATTATTTTGGATTCAGTGTTACACAGGATGCACATGAAGGAATACATGTCTCTAGGGTTTATTCTCAACAAAACATAAGAGATTTGGACCAATCTGAAACTATACAAGTATGGACTTGTATGCACAGTTTGGCTTTTTTCACCAGGAAATGTACTACTTACAGGTGTGCTGATCAGCTAAGTCCACAAATAGGCTCAAAATTCAGCTATCTAGTTCCAGGCCACCTTTAAGCCATAGGGAGTCTCCCTTCCTTCTTCTGAGGCGTGTTTACTTTGCACCGTTACGATACCCATTCATGCAATTTCTGGGTATCACCAATGGATGGTGCTGCCTAAACAAAAACGCATCCACATAAAGCACGACTTATCATTCGTATAATGTTTTGCTGGTATCACAGCCAGTATCATGTCTGCTGCCAAACGGATGCCATGTGCAAATCTCAATACCAATACAAACTGTACCTCATTGTATGATGTCTGCACAGAGAGGAGAGTCACAGGGATAATAAAAGATCATCAGAAGCACTGTGTTTTTCTTACAGTTTTTTTCAAGGGTTATTTAAAGATGTTCATTAAACAGATGTGAGATTAAACAGATGTAGATGCATTTGGAGAGGTCAAAGATGTAATTTTTTTTTAAATTGCTTTGGTACATTTATGTTTATATGTACAGTATTTAGAATTTCCACAAACAATATTTTTCTATTACTGCAAGGTATAAAACACAACAGACATTGCAAACATTGCTTACTGTTAATTATTGAAATATGAGAAAATACAAACAGGTTAGGATATTCTATGAATCAGTTTATCTGGTATTGCAGGTAGGGCTATTTACATGGCTGCAACTTTTAAATTCAATCTGGAAATATATTTTTTTCCATTTCGATTATTATAATAATTTTTTTGTCATCACAGTGCATTACAGTGGATATTGTAACACACATGTTAGAATGTCTTGAGCAGAAACAAACATCAATTCAAAGTCAAATATTACTTCTTCTTTCTCTCCACAGTCTATCTCAGGTGTCCAGCAGGAGGTGACTCGTCAGTCCGGGGCTTTCTTGTCTTTTGAGCGTATGCCAGAAATTCAGCTCAGCCGACGACATTCAGACCACAACAAGCCTTGGTTGTGGTTTGCGACTGTCAAGTCTCTGATTGGAAAGGGAGTGATGTTTGCTGTGATTCAAGGGCGTGTGGTGACCAATGCTTTAAATATTGCCAATGAAGACTGCATCAAAGTTGCTGGACTCCTAAATAATGCCTTCTACCTTGAGGATCTACATTTCACAGTAGAGGGACGAGACACACACTACTTCATCAAGACCAGCCTGCCGGAGAACGATCTCAGTGCACTGCGGCTAACATCAGGTAGAAAGTCACTGGAAAATGGCGTTAATGTCACAGTGTCTCAGTCTACAACTGTGATGAATGGGAGAACGCGCCGTTTTGCTGATGTTGAGCTGCAGTATGGTGCTCTGGCACTCCATGTACGTTATGGGACAACGCTGGATGAGGAGAAAGCACGAATCCTGGAACAAGCAAGGCAAAGGGCACTGACAAGCGCCTGGGCCCGTGAACAACAGCGGGTGAGAGATGGAGAGGAAGGAATACGGCTGTGGACTGAAGGAGAGAAAAGGCAGCTGCTGAGCAGTGGGAAGGTTCTGGGTTATGATGGCTACTACGTTTTGTCAATAGAGCAATACCCCGAACTAGCTGACAGCGCAAACAACATCCAGTTCCTACGCCAGAGCGAGATAGGGAGGAGGTAACACGGCATGAACAAATTCAACTGATTACACCCCCTGCTGTCAAAGAGTAACAAAAAGTTATGTCTTGACACAAAATGGATGTCATGGATTGAATTGTTTCAATACTAAAAACTTCCCCACTGGCTCCCCTCATTTGCAATTTTTGTTTGTGGTTGAGAATGTTAAAGGGTGTTAAAGATCTGTGGGCCAATTGATGATCACTTAAACTAAACTGACCTGAAATATGATTAAATTACAGTTGCGACTGTCTTTGTGAACCTGTAAAGGGTTTCTTTCAACCAATACCTGCCTTTCTTTCTTCCCTCTTTCCTTCCTCTCTCTAGACATGCCCTTACAATACACCACTCTTTGGTAAGCAGGGCTATGCTGACTGCCATGTGCTATTTGTCAAAGACGGTCATCGACATTAACTTAAATAGCCAAGTTGGAAATGTTTGCATGCATTTCAACAGCTGTAAACTGTGCAGTCAACGTAACAAATGACTTTGCATCTCTGACAGATGTTTCAGGTAACATGTCTCTGTGGATCCAGATGTGACATATTGCCCTAGGTTGTACACCTCTATCAGCCCTGTCTATAGGATTTATTATTCCATGGCTGATGCCATTTAATGGAACTGTTGTGGACTCTCTCAAAGAGAGACAGGCACAAAAAGGACAACAATTTACAAGTTTGCAATTTTGTTTTGTTTTTATATATAAACTTCCATTTGCTTCAGATAAAAATGGGACACAAAAACAAATGAAAAAAGTGTTTACATACTATTACCTACCAACATGTATGCCACTTACATGTATGCACACTATTAATATTTTAATGTACACTCCCACCACCAGAATGGGCCAGGATGTAAACTAAACAAAACCAAACTTTGCATTGTTTTTTTTTTTTTATTACAATGATCTGTTTGGTCGTTTCTAAAACCAATCCACTTCATCCCCTGTGCTATTACAAGGTCTATAAACTCATACAGACCAGTCTAACAGCGATGTGTATGGAGGCTAGATGACCCTAGTGCCACGGTTGCTTCTGACTCAATGGAGTCTTTGTACACCAAGTGGGCTCATCAGTCCTGAATAATACTGGTCCTCTGGCAGGACAAGAGTCCTTCACTTCTGCAAATTGTGACTCAGCTTCATAATGCATAGACCTTGTGCTTTCGTCTTTCAAAGGTAGTAGTATTGCTTGCAATAGAAACTTGTTGTCATGGCTTGGGGAGGGGGGGGGCAGGGTTGCTGTGAGTAGCAACTAACTTTTGCCTTACTCTTTGTTTTTCCTAATTTCTCCTTAAAAGGACAATGCATCACCACCAGTGACAGTAATGGATCAAAAATTGATGTGGATGTTTTTTCATTGATTGTGAGTCTCTGTGCTCTTTTAGAGGAGATTTCTGTGTGTATGTGTGTTAACAAACGTTGGAAAACAACTTTAGTCATTTTAAAGGAAGGTGCAAGAATTTTACTCATAGTTAACATCATATTCATTTTCAGACACTTAGGACAAGTTGAAAACGTTTTATTTGTTTACTTTGTTTTGAAGGTTGACAAATTCCATTTATCCTGACATCAATATTAGTCTCAGAGAAAGTAATTTATGTACAGTGTTTCTATTTCTACGATAAAGAATAAAAATCCTTGAAACTACTGTTTGTTTTTAATTGTGTAGTATGTCTATTAGTTCTTAACGGCAAACTGGACAAAAAAGGCTCCTGGCAGCAATGGACGTGGTGTCACAATTAACAATTTTGGATATTACCTCTTTCTGTATTTCAGTAGGTTTGTTTCAGATCAACATTCAGCTTCTCACCTGCTGCCAGCAACATTCAATCTTATTTATATAGCGCCAAATTACAACAATTGTCATCTCAAGGCACTTACATAATATAGTCCAATTCAAGACTATTGGAATTCAATTAATTGTAATCATAATCCACTTAATTCATCCATCCATTTTCTATACCGTCAATCCGTCAGTCGGATAGCGGGTGGGCTGGAGCCTATCCCAGCAGTCATTGGGCGAAAGGCGGGGTACACCCTGGACAGGTCGCCAGTCCATCACAGGGCCACATAGAGACAAACAACCATGCACGCTCACACTCACTCCTATGGACAATTTAGAGTCACTAATTAACCTGACATGCATGTTTTTGGACGGTGGGAGGAAGCCCACTTAATTCATATAGTGCCAATTCAAAAAAATAATATCCTAGCTAAGGAAACCAACAGATTGCACCGAAACTTGTCTTCAGTCCAATCTCCCGTCCTGAGCCTGAGGCGACTGTGGAAAGGAACGACTCCCTTTTAACAGGAAGAAACCTCTGGCAGAACCAGACTCAGGAAGGGTGGCCATCCGCCTCGACCAGCTGGGGTTAGACCACACACCCTACCTGTATCCACAGCTTCCCTGTCACACCTCTGTAATGTCACCGTGCACCTCAGTCATGGATCTTAACACAGCCTCACCAACACCATCACATCACATCACCACATGAGGACACACTGAGATCCCTCTGCATCCCAAACAGACTACAGTTAGACTGAATGGTTTTTAGTCTAAGAGGGTGGCCAGCAGTACAGGAACACCACAGGGGATTGTACTTTCACCATTTCTTTTCACTCTGTACACCCCAGACTTCCCAGTACAACTCAGAGTACTGTTACCTTCAGAAATACTAAGATGTATGCAGTGGTTGGGTGTATCAGGGATAGCCAAGATGCTGGGTACAAGGAATTGGTCAATCCCTTTTTGGCATGGCGTGGGAACAATCACCTCATCTGAAAAAACAAAAAAAATTAGATGAATGTGGATTTTGAAGGACCTGGAATAAGACAAACACCATCTGGAAGAAGAGGTAGAGGTGGCTGAGGACTACAGTTTACCTGGACAACAGACTGTTTGGAAATTCAATGCTGAGGCCGTACACAAGAGGGGTGGAGCAGTATATACTGACTCAAAGAAGCTAAACAAACTGATAAAGAAGGCTGGCTTTGTGCTGGGGACTGTAGCTGACCTGATTATGCAAAGAAGAATGCTGCACGTGTTTATAATACAAATGCTCTACATAATATAGTGTTGGGTTAGTTTTCATCTTATCAATGGAATGTTTTCAGCTCTCTGATTGGTAGGCCTCTGCTGAAATTATCTTACGAGTGATCTATTTGAAATGACAATTAAATTGACAAGTCATATCTTTTTCATAAAAGCAGGGGCTGTGTAATCACAAAACATGAGTTATTAAAAGTTCAGGGTGCTGTGGGACTGCAAAATTACAGGCTGCTTCAGGGTTTCTCAGTAAGTTTTAAAGTCTCTCCTGCAATGCTGAATCCTCTAACAACTTATTTTTTCTGAAATCGGTATAATTAAAATTTTTTACCATGGAATAAAAATAAAAATCTCTCATGGTGATAGCTTGGTCAGTTTGTGTACCCCCCTGAGTCATTCTCAGAGTTGGTAAAGGTAGTCCAAACCAGGTTCACTGCCCCACCTCTGGCTCGGGAGGAGGTTCAAACACCTGCTCCACAGCCAAATTGTAATCTCCACATTGGTTGCTGGCCTGCCTCCAGCCACTTCTTGACACAGGAGAGGACAGGATCCTTGCTATGGTCGTGTTGAAGTTGTTCTGAGCCTATGCTCTCAAAGCTGTGGACTGCCGATGATGCCGGGGGGCTCCCCTGCGCTGTCTGGGGAGCTGTCATCATTGTCGGCTGTGCTGTCATACCACCACTGGAGTCACCGCGTCCTGTTCCTCCATGCACTTGCAATGCCGACACTCCTCCTCACAGAGCCATCAGGACAGTGCATCTGTGTAGGTGTCCTTGCGACCAGCCTGGTGGTGGATTTTGAAGTTGTAGCCCTGTAGTGTCTCCAGACACCAAGCCAGCTGCCTTTCAGTTTCTTTGAAGTTGAGTAGCCAGATGAGAGCCACCTGATTAGAAGCAAGAGGAACCTCTGAAACAAATAAACAATCTTAACCATGAAATGACTCCTTTTAGCTTAACATCACTGCATACATATGCTCTAAAGTTATCATGAACAGCAACATAAATATTACCATGGAGAATAAACACTCTCACATTAAGTCTGCTAAACACACATAATGTCACGAACTGGTGGAGAGGTAGGACCCAGATGCAGCTCTTTTCCAAAATCAATTTATTTACAAAACAGGGAGCATGAACAAAAGGCGCGGCAGAGCCGGGTCAAAAATACTTAACTATGAAACAAAAATCAAGACTATGAAATACAAAAGACTATGGTAACAAAACTATGAATAATACTATGACTAAGACAAAACAAGACTATGAGGCAGGTAACCAAACTTAACTCTCTGTGGCAAGGCATGAAGGGTTGGTGAGGATTGACTGCAGTGACTGAAAGGCAACCAGGAAGCTAAATACTGGGGAGGGAGTGATCAGTGAATGAGGTGCAGCTGTGAACAATGAGACAGGTGACGTGAGTGAACTGAACGTGACAGGGGAAAAACATGACTAGAACATAACATGATTAAACAAACTGTGACATGAAATAAACTGTGACAGAGCAGACTGTGACACATAACTCCACATAAAAACATATTTTTACAACATACCTTGTTCCCAATTCTAGCCAGGTGCTAAACACACATACCGGAAAAACCTTGAGGAGCTATGTTGATCTCTGACCGTCACTTGTTATCGTCTGCTCCGTGCAAAGTTCATTTCTTTGTCCGCTGGCAGATGCACAACCTATACTTCTGGCCTGGGAGTACCAAAATAAAAGCATGTAATAGTAAAAGCGGAAATGACAAATAAAAGCATACAGCCAGCAATAATCTGTTATTAAAACCCCTTTTAAGAGTTATTTACACTCCCACCAATCATGAGTGAATAATGAAACAGTATACAATTTACATTAATCAGGAATAATTTTATCTGAACACTACCCTTCTTATGTAAGAATAAGCATAGAGTAGCTTAGAACACAGGTAGAACCTCCTTTTAAACTGCATTAAGATTATAAGGTATGTGGAGGAGATTTTAGATTTTAAAGGGGGAACCTGGTTTTAGTCAGCCTCTAGCAACAAAACTAGTTTCTGGACTGGGCGCTCTACTTCAGACATCTTGTTGAGATGCTCCCCCCTTGTGTCACTGAAGCAGATCTTAACCCACCTTATGAGTCCATCGTTGCCAATTGTGGTTTCTGTGACTCTTCCAAATCTCCACTCATTCCTGTTAACGTCCTCTCCTTTTATCATCACAATGTCTCCAACTTGCAGATTCCTTCTGGGGGTGTGTCATCTCTGTATAAAAGCGATATTGGCAAGATACTCCTTACACCATAGACTCCAAAACTGTTCTGCAAAGTATTGAATGTGCCGCCATCTTTTCTTCCCATACATGTCTCCCCTGACGAATTCTCCTGGGGGAGGTAAGGCCTTGGCAGATTTCATAGTTAGGAGATGGTTTGGGGTGAGTGGCTCATGGCTGTGGTCATCGTTGAGGTTATTAACGGTCAGTGGGTGACTATTCACAACTGCCATAGCTTGATAGAAAAAAGCCCAGAGAGAAGCATCGTTTAGCCTACCAGAGGAGAGGGCAAGCGTAATCCTGAGGACGTTTCTCACGGTCCTGATTTGTCTCCACACGTTCAGGGGGAAGATCGGCCATCCTTTGCTCTTCAGTCGGTTTCCGTTCCGTCTACAGGTGACACATTGATGAATGTAAGACACCCTAAGTTCATTCGTATAGCATAGGGTTCTTCATTTCACCCTACAATGACTTGCTTTTGAGCCATGGCCCTGGAGCAGTTGTAGCCGATGAGAAGCCCAGCTTCACAGTCCTTCAGTGGTTGGATTTCATCAACTATTTCTGCAAGGTGACTCAATTGTTTGGCTGTCTCAGAAGTAGGAATGTGAGCGTGATTTATTGGTATTGTAGTGGCACAGGTAGCGTGGTGTTATTAGATATAAGGATTTATCCAACAGTTCTCACTATCTGAATAAGCCTTATTTAACCTTGTTTTGGGAAATGAATCTACAATTCTGATATGTTAAATTAATAATTAATTCATAATTCATAAATTCCAGTCTCATATAGTCGCTACTCATGAATTCTTGTTTGGTTGGACTCACAAATACGTGAGGAAAACATACAACACAACCGGTTAATTATCGATACATATATATGAATCATATATTAAAATGATATGACCAAAAACCTGAACCTTAAGACAACAAGAGAAATGCTTTGACTATGGATGATTATTTAAGAAACACTTAGTGAATTGAAAAGGGAAAACTAAAGGGAGGGAATGGATGGATACTGGAATTATTCAAATAGTTGGGTTTGTTGCTATTTGAATTTAAAGGCTAACAGCTTGGATTAATTTATCATTTTAACAGTGAATTATCTCAACACCCACCGCATACCGTCTGAAATGTAAGAACAGGGCAGATCTTACTGTTAAGTCAGCTCCGAACCACAGGCGGGTCCAACTGGGTCTCTCTCGGTTCCGCATCTCGCGGCCTTCGTTGTGGGTGACTTTCGGGGACTTTAATTAAAGTGGCCTGGACTGGTCACTCTCCTGCGCCGGAGAGGGCCTTCTGGTGGCTCAGAAGCCGAATGGGGTGGTGTGTATGAATTCATTGCAAATAATGACAAAATTGTCCAAGTGTCAGGTTGGTTTTGGTTGCTGACCAACTCTGATGAGGTGAACCTAGATTCACAAAAGATTGACAAAAAGGTTGAAGCTTAACACTGGCTCTCTTGGTGAGCAAAACTAGGTGTGTGCAGCAGCAGAGTTTAAAAACGTGCAACGTAAGCAGGAGACAGGATGATGACGGACGAACAAAAACACAAAGCGTATCTTTCTTCTACATTCTTCTCTTTCTGTCTTTGTTCGGACCTTTTTCTTCCACCTCATCTTCCTCTCCTGCCATCTTTCTGGTTACTTCATTTCTTAACTCTCCCAAAAACTCTTTCTCCTCTCTTCCATTTTCAAAGACTCTCCGCAAGACTCTCATTCAATTATTTCAACACTGTCTGTTCTCTTTTCTTCTTTTTCTGTTCTGCTTGAGTCAATCTCGATTCAATCTTACTTTTCATCACAGGTTCCGTATGTTGACTAGTGGAGGCGGGGCATGACGTAGGCTTACGCTACCTTTTCAGCCAACGGTATGTCTGAACCTGTTGTGACGTCTGCCTGGGCATGTTTTGTAATACTCATTCTAGCCGTAAGAGATTTTGGATTAAACAAAGGAACCTGGTTTCTTCATTCCGTCGTTTCATGAACATTCGTTCAAAGGATTCTGAAAACACCATAACTTATTTGCGATAAGATATAAAGGTTAAAGATATAGCATAAACTTAGGATATAAGGACATCAAAAACAATGTAACATGATGATTATGAGTCTCAACATTCAGATGGATATATGTAAAGTTATGATATATGAATAACGAATCTTCCTGTGTTAAACATAGAAAACAAAAAGAAACAGCAGGAAAACATTGGTTGCATTACTTCATATAAATGTCAAATGTCATATAAATGTTGTTGACATAGTTTTGGGTTTAACTATTCAGTACTACGGACCACTAGGTGGCAATGTGGCTCCATAAGCTGATTAGTCATTTTCCAAAAATAATAACTTCTTCAGTATTCTTCCACGTACGGTTGTGAAAACAGGTATTAAAATGCAGCTTGTGATTTCACCTGCACAAAGATATAAAGCACATTTAATACAGTTTCAAGATTCGGCTGAAAGTGAATCTGGGTAAGATCCTTTTGAGAGATCCATGCAGCGACTGTCTCTGGCTTGAATCAGAGTCAGGGCAAACTGTCACCATTGTTTACTTTGACCCAGATAAGGTCGGAAGTGTCCTTCTCTGGTCTCCAATATTCTCCTAAAGAGGGTTGTTTGTTGGTTTGGCTTAGTTAGTATTAAGCCATTAATGCATCTAAGTTTATGGCACAGGTCTGTGGAAAGAGGGGCCGAGAAACTCCCCCAAAATGCTTTCAAGGGCCAAAGGTCGATGTAAATTTGTCTTCCTTGATGTAGAAACACCCCATCTGGTATTTGCACACTGACTGTCCCCACAAAAGAATGTTGGAGTCATTTAAAGTCTTAAATTTGTATTAAATTCCACACTTGAGTTCGCTACAGGCTACAGTCCTTTGTGTAGACTACTGGAAGATTGACTTGAATAGCAAAACTGTATCCCCTTACAAGAAGGCCAGAAACACTCTCACTTCCGATTATTGTGTCCTTTTCACTCATGCTGGTCCACTTTAACTTCACAGGACACTTGTCAGCATCAAGACCGTCACTCACTTCTTGGTTGTTGAATGTAGTGTCACAAGTTTCTCAACCGTAGTGTTATTTTTGGATGAAACCCACACTGGTATTACCATTTATGTGTTGAATGAGCCTTCTGATGCTGCACTGAGTGACGTTGCAGCAGGACTTTGACTTGTCCTTGCCTCGGATGAAGACCTTTCCTTCACATAGTTGTTGTTGTGAAGGGCTGTTGGATGTTTTCCCTTGTAGGTCTCACAAAAGTGACGATGGCGACAGTCTTTCGCACTGTGGTCTGTTTTCAGGCATTCGTAGCAGAGTTTCTTCTCCTTTACGTAGTTTCAACTAATGACCTCTCTGCAGACTTGGAGCATGCATGAAGTTTGTGTTTAGCATCTTGACAAAGAATACACAGCGTCTCAGCCTTTCTTGACCTTTGGTTCTCATTATCTGACCTTTGATTTTAATTATCAGCAACTGTTTGAATGGTAAGAACGCTGGCCCTATTTTTCTTCATGTCTCGGGAATCTCTCTTTTCGTCTGATGAACAAAGAGCATGAAGAGATGTAATGGGATTGCACGCAATCTCAGCTTCAGTTGACAAGAAGCTAGCAAAGTCCTTGAAAGTGGGGAATTCTTGCTTTTCGTTCATGCATTGTGTGACTTGACGGTTCCAGTGTGAAGCCATCCAATCTGGGAGTTTATGAACGAGTTTCTGGTTCTCCTCGCAGTCATTTAATATGTCAAGGCCCTTGACATGAGGAATGGCATCTTGACAGGCGTTCAGAAAGTCTGAAAATTTTCTTGGTCGCTCAGCATCTTTAGGTTGAATCCTTGGCCATTTGGAGAGTCTTTCTCTGAATGCTCTCTGAAAGGCGAATGGCTGGCCATAGCGATGATTCAACTTGTTTCAGGCATCTTGGTAGGCTTCATTGTCATTTCGGTAGAAAGTGCCATCGAGGGCCTGTCGTGCTGGGCTGCCAACATATTTCTTGAGATAATAGAGTTTTTCAGCTGGATGGATTGCCCTTTGATCGACAAGTGAGGTAAACGCTGCTTTCCATTCAAAGAATCATATGGGATCACCACTGAAGACAATTGGTTAGGGAACGGGAAGCCTGTTTAAGGCTATGCTCTCTTGAAGAACCTAAGTGAGTGAGGAAGTGTGAGAAGGTGCTGTTGCATGAGGTGAAGGAACTGCAGTTATAGGCACGTTATTTGCTTTCTTGTCCTGTTGTTGTTCCTCTAACTCTTGTATAGATTCTCTGTTTTTCTTCCTCTAACAGCATCTCGTAATTTGCTTTCTTCACTGCTAGTTCAGCTGCTGCATCAGCACGCTTGGCTGCTAGTGATGATGTCATGGAGCAGTGATCAGACTTGAACAGCAACATAAATATTAGCATGGAGAATAAACACTCTCTCACATTAAGTCTGCTAAACACACATAACTCCATATAAAAACTTATTTTTACAACATACCTTGTTCCCAATTCTAGCCAGGTGCTTAACACACATACAGGAAAAACCTTAAAATTGCAGAGCTATGTTGATCACTGACTGTCACTTTTTATCATCTGCTCCGTTCCAGAAACAACTTCTTCCTGAATAAACTCTATTGCATTGAATTTTTGACTGAAAAGTGTCATTTTTTGTGACTTCAACAAATACTTTAAAGGACCTCTGTTTTTGCTACCAGTACTGCTGTAATAAGGCATTTTCTATAAATGTTTGTGTAGAAGTCCAGTGTAAACTGGCCCTGACCTGGATATTTTTTATGCACTAGAGGTCAAGGTCAATTTTATTCATAAAGCACATTTCAAATAAAAATGTTGACCAAAGCGCTGTACATTTGGATAAAGTAAATAACCAAGAACAACCATATTATGGTCCACCCCGATGATGCAGTGCAGGGTCTTGTATGTTGGCAAACCAAAACTGTGATCAGCAACAGCCACTCCCCCAGTATTTTGATGTGTTAACTGGTGATGGTAGTGATGCTGAGTATGATGTGTCTCCAACCGGGTGGTCTTGGGCCAGTGGTGCCAGGCAAGGTGCCAGGGCAGATCAGGGAGATGGTGGACACTGCATCGAGTGCCATTGATGTTGCAGTTCATGTACAGTGCAGATATCATAGAGAGGGAGATGGACGTGGTCACAGATAACAGTTCTTGTGGGAGAACAAAGCCTGGACAAAAACCTGTACCTTGACTCTCGATCCACATATTGCACGAGTAACATGTTGTTGAGGTCAGAATGAGCCTTGTCTAGATAATGACAAAGACGCAGTAGCGTCCTCAGACAGAAGGCGCCAAATAGAGATTGGGTTTGGGCCACGTACACACTGAATGTTATAGGTATAAAGGTATTGAGGGTTGTCCGAAAACTGAGGTCATTGGGAATTTCCGTGTACGCTGAAATGTACATGTCTCTGTGACGGTCTGTTCAATAAATTCCCCATAAGAGGCTGACACGACGAGCCCAACTACTCTTTCTCCACAACATAATGGTGACCCCGACTTTGTGAATTTGGTGTCTGGAGCCCCGCTGAGTGAATCCTCTGTGCCCTGGCAGCCGAGATCAGTCCTCAAAGCCTGCAGGTAGGATATCTTTGTCCTAACCATTTAAAGCGGCAGATGTGTTTGGTTGGCGTACACAGGAGAGAGTGAAGGGCACGTTCTGTGAGTCTCTTATTTTTCCTCTGCACAGGGGGGCTGCTGAAATTGTTTAAAGAAAAGTGTAAGCATAGAAGTGCTGACTGTTTTGAATTGGGATAATAATTGGGTGAACAGCAGCTTGTGAGATGTATTGGGAGAGCACTGTAATTGTGAAGGACTCAGCCCCGGCTGGGAATAAGTCAATGAGCTTAAACTGGAATTGTGGATACACTTTTAGAGCGGGCAAGGTGTAGTCTGTGACGTAAAGCATCCGCTTATGGTGATGTCTTGGTGCCAAGGGTGCATAGAAGGGTGATAACCAGTGGATCAAGGCACACATTAGTTATTAATTATATGTAGAAATTATTTTCACCAGTCAAGGTGCAGACGGGTACTGATGATTGATTGACTCGAGAACAGAAAAAGTTTGAAGGTGGAATCAACAAGTATCACAAGAAAACTCTGAAAAATTAATTCCAGTTCTATAGGGGCACGTTTTAATATATGTGTTTATATGATTTTATATATCTTTAAAACTCTTTGGAGTTATCTTTGACCTCATTATAGAAAACATTTGAGAAGAATTGGCCACAGGAGATGTTATAAGAGGTCACAAATAAGGCTGATAAAGTGCACGTCAGCTTTTTCAGATTCCATGAATAAACCACAAGGCTTATAAAAAGAAATATTTTAAATCTCATACATCGTCTATGTCGATATCTCCTGAAAATAAAAGTCTAAATAAAAGAAACTAAACAATTTAAAATTGTGAAGGATTGACTGGGGATGGACAAACTGACTGACTTGGTGTGTTAACATACAACTATACATATATAGTCTTGTATTGAATGGAAGAGAAGTGAATGTTGAGAGAGTAAAGCTTTTGTAACTGAATAAAGGTCAGAGTGAGAGGTTGTTTAGGCTACGTGTGTTTGGGGATTGTGTGCGAGAGGAGAGAAAAAGAGTTTGCAGAGTCAGAGCAGAAGTGAAAAATAGTTTGTGTAAGTAAAATAAAGGTAAGCATAAGTTCTTTCCCTCATTCTGATGAGTGGGTTTGAGATTTGTGAGAGAGCTTAAAGATATTGTTGGAAAAGGGTGTGGCTACAATAATGATCTGTGAGTTTTAAATGCTCCATACTTGCCTTTGAACATCTGTTAAGTTCTATTGAGTATGTTCTATTATAATTGTATCTTTGCAGGACTGCTGTGATTTGAATTGTGTATCTAAATTGAGTTTTTAACAGTTTAGTTAGACATGTTTCTGGTTCAGGTTGCTGGTTTGAGTTGCATTGCATGGATGTCCTTGAATACTTTGACAGTTTTATTCTGTGAACAATACAGCTGTATTTTCTAGGGTTGTCAAATTATCACGTTAATGGAGATTAATTAATTACAGGGATTTTTGGTGCGTTATATTTTTTAATCGCGTTAATCTAATTTTTAATCTCTAACTTTGCTGTTTCTGAATGCCAGTTGCCTTTTTTTAAAATCCCTTTTTATACGTTGGGCTTCTTGTACTTGGGTTGGAAAACAATGGTCTGTCACACCCTGAAGTGGACATTGATTGGCTGTCATTGTGTTTGGGATGGTTTGGGATAAGCTGATAGGCTCCCACTGTAGTTGGGCAAGGTGAGGAGACTTGAAAATGGAGGAGCATGTAAGAGTTGTCGGTCCAATGAATGGAAAATTTACATTTCACAAACGCCTCGACGGCACCATTGATAAAGGTAGAGTGATCTGCATTCTTTGTAAGAAGGAGTTTGCTTACCACCGAAGTAGCTCAAGTTTAGCCTACCACATCAACGCAAAGCACCCAGTCGCGAGTGCAGCCACAGCTAACGTTAGCAATTTAGCGATCTATAGCAAAGCTCTTCGCCAAACTAAACTCGAGGAGAACATCCCGCGTATGAGCAAGTCTGCGACCGACAGGCTGACGAATGTTCTTGCCAAGTGGATAGCGATGAACTGCAGGCCGATAAACATAGTTGAAGACGAGGGGTTAACAGAGGTGTTGCAAACTGCGTCCAATGACCCATCATACAAGCCACCGTGCAGGACTACAGTGACGACCAAAATCAGCAAGATGTACGACGGCGAAAAGAAAAACAAACTTGAGATTTTGGTGGAGGATTCGCCCAACTTTGTTGCTATAACCGGAGATCACTGGACCTCAGCTGGCAACCACAGCTATTTGGGGGTGACCGGACACTTTATTGATGGTGAGTGGAACCTCAACTCGTTTGCGCTGACCGTCATGAAAACAGAAACCAGGCACTTTGCTGATAAATGCGCCGAACAGTTCCTCAATGTGGCAAATGACTGGGGAATTGAAAATAAGATATCCACCATCGGTACAGCAAAGTGCCGCAAGATTGTTGGCCATTTCAAACAAAGCCCTGCAAGTACCACAGAACTTAACCAGCAACAAGTTGCACTTGGAAAAAAAAGCGAGCAACTTATACAAGATGTACCAACCAGGTGGAATTCGACACTCGCAATGGTCTCACGCCTCCTACGCAACCGAGAGGCTGTCCAGGCTACGTTGGACCAACAGAACAACCACAGATTGGTCATGCTAACCGAAGCTGAGTGGGGGAAACTGCAGAGGCTGGAGGTCCTGCTTGAACCATGCAGGTAAGCCCAAATAAACACCTGTCAATTTTAATGAAATAAACTACACATGTGTCATCCAAAAATGAATGAACATTAGGTAGTACTTCTCGGGGCAATTAAATTGGAAATTTAAATGTCCAGCGATGTTTATTTCTCAAACTTATCCACCTCTACAGGTATGTGACTGAGGTGCTGGGTGGTGAGGCCTACGTCTCTTGCTCTGTAGTGCTGCCTGCTTTTCGCCATCTGGACCGTGTCATGGACATCACTGATGATGATCCAGCCTATGTGGTGAAGTTCAAGAATGCCTTCCAGAGGGACCTGGAAGCACGGCAAGCTGTAGTCAATGAGACGTGGTTCAAGGTGGCCACAGCACTGGATCCACGTTTCAAGGATTTGAAATGTCTTCCAAGAGAAAAGAGGGAACAAGTAAAGACTATAAGGATAAGCTGGACTATTGAGTCCAATTTTATCAAATCAAGCTTTATTTATATAGCACTTTTTACATATAGGAAATGCAACACAAAGTGCTGCACAAAATAAAATAAATCTACCTGTCCATCTATGTATTCATTCATTCATTCAGGTGTGGACCAGTCTGGAAAACATGCTCCAAGCAGCAGAGCCTAGAAGAGCAGCTACGCTCCAGCCCTCCACAGAGGATGATCAACCAGCTCAGAAGAAGAGGAGAAGCGCTCTTCTGCTGGGGTCCGACTCTGACTCAGAAGAAGATGGAATGGAGTCCGGAGAGCTGCAGCACCACAGAGCAGAGCCCAGCATCAGTATTGATGACTGTCCCCTGCAGTGGTGGTATGCCCACTCAGGAGCCTATGAAAAGCTGTCAGTCGTGGCACGCAAGTACCTGGCCTCCCCGGCAACCTCCGTACCTTGTGAGAGACTGTTTAGTCTCGCAGGCCACATAGTACAAAAGAAAAGGGCAGCCTTGCTCCCAGAAAATGTGACCAAGCTGGTCTGTCTCAGCGACTGGCTGAAGAAGAAGAAATAAGAAGCATGAGGTCAGCATAGCTGCCATGTCATCTGTACCCCAATTAGAAGTGATTGCTTGATGTTATTTCAGCACTTTATTTTGTGATGATGAACAATGTTATTTTTGATGTGCTAACAGCACTGTGATTGCTGGTTCTGTTTTATTTATTTTATATTATCTGAAGCAGAGGAAAAGCAACAAGTTCAGTGTCCAGTACTTCTATTGATCTGAAAAGTGTTGTTACTGTTTTTTTGATGTGTTAACTTACAGCACTTTATATGGATCTGATGTTTTATTTTATTTTTATTTTCTAATTATTTGGAGATTGAAAAAAGGTTGAAACTAAAGGTTGCAGGCAGTGCTTGGGACTAGTCTCAAATACAGTGGAATGTAAATGACTCGTACAGCATCTGTTCAAATCTGTTAAAAACAATAAATGACTTCATAAAGCTGCTTTTTTGTTATTTATCAATCTTTTGATTTGCTGCAATAATGTAATGATTTTAAATGGAAATACCTCAAGTTGAAGGCTTTTTTCAGCATTTCTATTAGGTGAGATTAAAATAGATTAATTAGATCAATTAAGTACAGATCATAATTAATTAATCTCAAATTTTTTTTAATCTCTTGACAGCACTAGTATTTTCTTGTTAAAAATCACACTTTCTTTTATCATATGGTCATAGTATTTCAGTTTCTAGAGTACAATAATTAAGCTGTGATTTAACTGCAACACCAAGATCAATCATCTCTCTGTTTCCAGTTTGTGAGTTGTATTTTGGGCCCTTTTCTTAATTTGTTACAAGAGTGTTACAAACGCCATTTTGAGTTGATGAATAGGGTGCGGTTCAATTGTTTTATTTTGATTATTAGATTAGAGAGTGGGGGAGTTACCAAAATCCTGGGAGGTAGGCTTAGAGGTGTGTTCATATTTCATTGGAATAGAATTTACAGAGCTGTGACATGCATTGTTGTCTCGTTTGGTTTGGTGAAAGGTCATTGTGTAGAGTTCTGATTGGAGGCATCTGGGTAGGGCAAAAGTTAGGACAACGCCCTTAGCTTGAGTCACATAAAAACAGGTTGAGCATTAACCTAGCTCTCGATTAGCAATTTATTAGCAATAGCAATAAAGCTAATATTATTCTAGTTCTAAATTAGAAGTGAAGTTAGCATTTATTAGCAATTCCAATAAAGCTAATATTAATCTAGTTCTAAAATAGCAGCGAAGTTAGCATTTATTAGTTAGCATTGCTATTAGCAATAGCAATGAAGCTAATATTAATCTAGTTCTAAATTAGCATTAAAGTTAGCATTCATTGGCAATAGCAATAAAGCTAATATTAATCTAGTTAAATTTCCAATAGGTTAGCATTTATTAGCATTAGCAACACAGGCAACATTAACCTAACTAGAAATCACAATAGCAACAAGATAAATTAGCTTAACATTAAATTAGCATTGGTTTTAACTCAACCTAGAGCATAAACCTTCTATAAGCCTTCAAGGCTAACATTAACATTAGCACCGACAGTAACCTAGCCTATCCATTAGCATAATTAGCAGCATCTAATTAAATTGAGCCTAGCATTAAACTAGCATTAGTTTGAGCTTTAGCTTAGGTTAGATTTAGACATCCAAGAGTTGTTTAGAAAAAAAAAGGGGGAAGGAATTAACCAGGTGAAATCATGGATGCAACACCAAGATCAATCATAAGTGTCAAGAATCAAGAACTTTTCAAAGATATTCAAAAAATATCTAAAAAATGGGAAAAACAAACAAAAAATCTGTCCTCACCTTGGCCAAGAGATGGCACTTTCAATATAGCTGCGTGTGAGAGAATGGGATTTAGGATCAGAGATCAGCAAAAAGAGACAACGAAAAAGAGTGCTTGAATTCAAAGTTTTAAGCTTGTTTGAAAATGAAGGTCTTCGCTACAGAAGGAATTTGAAGGAGGGTGTAGCAGCACTGAAGAGAGAACAGGTAGAAATGGAGAAGTCCAACCAACACTCCTTTATGAAGCAGCAATTTTCACAACAGGAAGATGTCAAAGCCAGTAAAGATAAAAGTT
The DNA here is from genome assembly GCF_036924035.1 of Leuresthes tenuis. Lineage (NCBI taxonomy): Eukaryota > Metazoa > Chordata > Actinopteri > Atheriniformes > Atherinopsidae > Leuresthes > Leuresthes tenuis. Next base: position 36,807,172 of record NW_027325358.1, on the reverse strand, counting down.
ATGATCTGAGATACAGAGCCAATATCAACCCACCAGATAGATATACTGATCTAGGCCAGTATCCAATTTTGATAAAAGGGACCCAGGGACATTATGTGCCATGGAAGACGCTTGACATTGCAGGGCTGGTTGCTAGATTGCCTGATATTCACAAGGGTGCAATTAAGTGAATAAGAGCTTTTGAAGAAGAAACTGTGGGCAAACTGTTAGCTGTGGGAAACATTAAAGCAGTATGGGCACTGTGTTTGGGAGCTTTTACGATGGAGGACATTTTGAGACACAGTAAGAATGATTGGCTGTTGAGTCACAGAGCAGATGGAACTTGTTTCTCCAGTTTTAGCTTCTCTTCATTGGCTCCCTGTTAAATTCAGAATAGAATTTAAGATTCTTCTCCTCACATATAAAGCTCTTAATGACCGAGCTCCATCATATCTTAAAGATCTCATTGTAAGATATTTTCCTAACAGAGCACTTCGCTCCCAAACTGCAGGTTTACTTGTTGTTCCCAGAGTTTCTAAAAGTAGAATGGGAGGCAGAGCCTTCAGTTATCAGGCCCCTCTCTTGTGGAATAAGCTGCCAGTAAATGTCCGGGAAGCAGACATCCTCTCTAGCTTAAGGACTAGCCTTAAGGCTTTTCTTTTTGATAAAGCTAACAATTCTACATTTTTTGTCATTTCTGTGAGAGTCTATAAGTCTGTGTACCTCGTCAGTTCGTTGGGGTGAGCCCTCTGTTGACAGAAAATTTCAATGAGACTACAAGGAATTTATAATGGTGGGATATTGTGTGACTTAAATATGTCAAGATATGCTTTTGGTTGATCAGAGAAAATACTGCTTATTATAAATTGTTGTATTTACTGAGATCAACTTTACTTTCTATGTGTGTGTGTGTGTGTGTGGGGGGGGGTATGTAGACAGATTGTACATCTGTCTGTCTGAGAGGCACAACAGTGTGATGTGTGATAATAAATTACTACAAACCAATGTACATTTCCTAGTTATTTTGACATTATAACAGGGCAAAAAGTATGTTATAGTACAGTTTGTACAGAGTAAATGTAGTGTTTTACTACCCACTTCTGCATGCCAGTATCCATGTGTGCAGCATCGAGTCATAGGCTTCTTGTAGTGAATTCAGGCAGTGCTGTGTTATTCCCAATTCCCCTCTGGGCCCCACTGATATATTGAGCCATTTCCTTACTCATCTTACCTCATCTTATGCCTGACAGGAGTTTCCATGTTGTACAGAGGCAGGTTATTGGCCAATAGTTGGTTGGAACTAACCCCTTCTGGGAATCTTTCATGATCAGGACTATCAGACCTTGAATTAACCAATCTGGGTGGGTCCAATCCATTTGTAGCTGGTTAATTTGTGCTGCTAGGCTTTCATGGAGTCCTGTTAGTATCTTTAGCCAGTATATGTGTATCATGTCAGGGCCTGGTGCAGTCCAGCTCTTCATACTTGAGAACCTTACTTGGATGTCTGCCATCATGATGGTCACTTGTTCTTGGAGATTGCTCTGGTCAGCTTTCAGATTTCAAGCCATGGAGCATTGATGTTATGCAATGCTTCTCTCCCTTATACTCCTACATTATTGTTCAATTTCAATGCTGGGTGGGTCAGTTCTCATCTTATTGAATGGTTCATTTGATAAAATCCTATTCTAATCCTGGCTTCAGCTTCTCTACCCAAACATGACTGTACAGATAAGAGCGAAGGACACAGCAGCGAGACAAACAACCCCCAGCCCTCCCCCTCACCAGACCCACCAGAAGTTATAATTTCAATAGGCTGATAATGCCCATCTCACCTCCAAATACCTGAGCATTCTCACCTCTACTTACATAATAGCTGATGAGCCTGCAGAAACTGAAATTTTAATAGGTGTGTTATCACCATTATAGTCTGATATAGTACTTAGAATATTGTTATAGAAGGACTTTTAAGTGTGTTGTGTTACCTTTTCTTTGTTATGAAATAGTGTCACTCTTGGGAATTATCGTTGTCTTTCAGAATGCATTAATAATAATGATAGATCGGTTTACCGTTTTACTTGCTTATGCTGTTTCAGTGCAGTGTCGTACAGGTGCCTGTACAGACGCACTTCCTCGCGGAGCCTGTTTTCGAATTGGTCCATCCGGTTTCTGTGCGTGCCAAGTTACAAATTTTGACTGGTGCCACGCCGCCTTTTCATGGCACGCGCCAGGTGGAAATATGTCATTTTGACGTCAAGCGCCGTGAGTGACGCGTCAAGGTCTCCAAAGGATGTCTCTATCCCAGCCAGGACTCCAGGGATCACCATCTACCAAGAAACCCAGGGCACCCCCTCCTCCTTCCCCTCCTCCTCCTCTTACATAATCTGTCCTGGCAGAGCAGGGCACAGGGGGATGTGTGGGATGTTCAAGGAGCAGCAGCAGAGTTCAAAACAAAGATAACATGCCATGATGCATTCAGGGTCCCTGCTATAGTAGTCTTACTACTGAACAAGCTGGGACCCAGTAGGATTCCTGTATTACTTAGTAAAAGTAGGAATCGAAAACAGTCAACTTGCTGGGTGAATCTATCTAATCTGTTAACGCAGTGTTTTTCAACCTTTTTAGAGCCAAGGTACATTTTTTTCATTGAAAAAATAACGAGGCACACCACCAACCAAAAATGTTAAACAAATGATACTCTGTAGCCGCCTATATTAACAATATAGTAATTCTTATCAAAGTGTCTTGAATAGGAATCAAATAAACACAAAAATGTTTTTTTGTCATCTTTTATATTTCTTCTTTCAAATAAAAAGTGCACTTAACTTTACAAACTCTAATTCTGTCCAAAAGCATTCTGTTAGCAGGAATACAGAAAATAATGCTTATAATAATATTTGGGAAAGATTTCACTGTTACAATATGAGGAGTTGCATGTACAAAATGTCAATCTCAGTATATTTTACTCACTTAGTGTGAAACCTGTGCATGTTTGGATGAACACAGAGCTGATATCCTGGCGGGAATTGAAGAAAGACACACATGAAGCCCTTCCTCAACAGCTCTCAGTCTCTCTCTGTTTTTAGTTTTTATAGCAGGCTTGAGAAGCTCACTTCACACAGATATGTTGTGGAAAATGGGAACAATGTCAAAATAGCTTTGCTTGCCAGAATGGGGAACTCCTTGGCAACAGTCAACCAAAAACTGTCCAAAGGTAGATCAGCAAAGCTCAGCTTTAAACCACGATTTTGTCTCAGTTCAGTTAGTTCTCCCTGCTCCTGTAAAGTCATGTGCTTTCCAACAACTGCTGAGCTGTATGGGTCCCTAACCCAGTCAAGGCATTCAGTGAAGGCTGAAGAGAAATAAAATGACATCTTCTCCTCGAGAGTTTTTAAATGTGTACCTATTATTTCACACAGTGCAGCAGTGTGAATATTTTGCCATTTCTTGGTGAGTGGGAACATTTCAAGGTTGCCACTTTCCACATGTTGTTGCCAGAGGTGCACCTTTGAGCGGAATCCATTTATTTTATCCATACTTGTGAGCAGGTTTTCATTTCGGCCTTGCATTCATGTATTCAGTTAATTCAGATGATGAAACATATCCACCAGGTATGCCAGCCTTGCACACCACTTATCACTTGCAAGCAGCTTTGCGTAATCGGACCCCTCATTTGTCAGATTCACTTTGAGTTCCTCCTGCAGCTCATACACACGGGCCAGCACCTTGCCGCGCGACAACCATCAGACCTCCGTATGAAACAGCAAGGTCTTATGCTCCGCTCCCATTTCCTCACACAAAGATGCAAACTTGCAGCTTTTCACAGGTCGTGTCTTCACAAAGTTTACCATGTGCGCAACATCATTCAACACAGTGGCTAGGTCTGCTGGTAAGAAGGGCCTCATGGTGTAAGAAACAGTGCGTAATAATCACATCTGTGCAGTTTTCCCATTTAAGTCCTCCTTGTTCAAGATATTCTGATGTGACCCGAAAAATTTCCTCTCCTGTTGTCCTTTCTGGCAATGCCTTGCAAAATAGTAAGTTTTCTCTGACTGCGTCTCCATCCACAAAACGCACATTGGCCAAGAGTTGAACATGTCCACTAATATCAGTACAGTCAAGCTGTAACGCAAATTTCTCACTTATACGGATCTTTTCCAAAACCACACTTTCGATGTCTGCAGACAAGTCATCAATATGTATGGAAATGAGAGAGGGACTTTGGGTATTTCTTTAACCGCTTCAGGTCCAAGCATCTAATTTATAATGTCTCGCCACAGTGTGGGACCTTTTTGATTTAACTACAAGTTAAACTACGTGCTAGCTGGCTTTAAGGGCTCTCTCTTTTACCTTTGTGGTTTTTCTCATAAAAGTTGCCTGTTTCTCCGTGTGTTTACGCAGGCGAACAAAATAGTCTGCATTCTTGTCTTGAAGCGAAGGATGTTTCGTTTGGAGATGGCATTTAAGCTTGCTTGGTACCATAGCACTGTTGGATAGCTTTTCACCACATACCAAGCACAACAGTCTGTGTCGTTGCATCCCCGGTAAAAGGAAATCCAAATTCAATTCAATTCAATTCAATTTCATTTATATAGCGCCAGATTACAACAATTGTCATCTCAAGGCACTTAAGTAATATAGTCCAATTCAAGCCAATTGGAATTCAATTCATTGTAATCATAATCCAATTAATTCATATAGAGCCAATTCAAAAATTAATATCCTAGCTAAGGAAACCAACAGATTGCACCGAAACTTGTCTTCAGTCCAATCTCCCGTCCTGAGCCTGAGGGACTGTGGAAAGGAACGACTCCCTTTAACAGGAAGAAACCTCTGGCAGAACCAGACTCCGGAAGAAACCTCTGGCAGAACCAGACTCAGGAAGGGTGGCCATCCACCTCGACCAGCTGGGGTTTGAGAAGACAGAAAAGAGGGAAAAGAGGGGGGAAAAACACCATAACGTCATTCAAATCTGTTGGATATCTGTTGGAACAGGGAAACATACGTTAATAACCACAATAATGTCACATGTACATAAAATCAATTGTGAAATTAAACAGGGGGAAAAAGAGAGCAAAGTGAGGAAAGGTGTGACAGATGAGGTCCCCCAGCAGTCTAAGCCTATAGCAGCTTAACTATGGGATGTTTCAGGATCACCTGAGCCATGCCTAACTATAAGCTTTATCAAAAAGGAAAGTTTTATGCCTAATCTTAAAAGTGGAAAGGGTGTCTGCTTCCTGGACATTTACTGGCAGCTTATTCCACAAGAGAGGGGCCTGATAACTGAAGGCTCTGCCTCCCATTCTACTTTTAGAAACTCTGGGAACAACAAGGAAACCTGCAGTTTGGGAGCAAAGTGCTCTGTTAAGAAAATATCTTACAATGAGATCTTTAAGATATGATGGAGCTCGGTCATTAAGAGCTTTATATGTGAGGAGAAGAATCTTAAATTCTATTCTGAATTTAACAGGGAGCCAATGAAGAGAAGCTAAAACTGGAGAAACATGATTTCTCCTGTTAGTTCTCATCAGAACTCTGGCTGCAGCATTTTGGATCAGCTGGAGGCTTTTCAGAGAATATGCGGGACAGCCCAATAATAAGGAATTACAGTAGTCCAATCTTGAAGTAACAAATGCATGAACTAGTTTCTCTGCATCACCCTGAGACAGGATGTTCCTGATTTTAACTATATTATGAAGGTGAAAGAAGGCAGTCCTAGAAACCTGTTTTATATGTGCGTCAAATGATAAATTCCAAATAAATATACATGTTTGGAAACCACCATTTCATAGAAAGGTTGTACACCAGGAAAAACTACAGTGCTTTCTCTTGTTACTGATGTGTTTGTTACAAATTGTAGCAAATAATCACACAAGCCTAAGTGAAAGAAATTTATATTCCACCTTGTAAGATGACAAAACCAAGCTCAGAGCAAATGGAAGAACAAGGAGGGAACAGCAAAAAGCTCAATACTAAAGGCCACAACGGAACACACACACTCCAATAAAAGACCTAATATCCCAAGAGATTCAACAGTATACAAGTTTATTTATCTGCCACATATCCAAAATGTTTATATACAGGAAGATCTAATCTGTAACACATCTGTAACAGATCCTAGTAAAGAGACAGTTTAATTATTTTAATAATTTATTTACTAAAACCACAAACAACATTCAACATTTTTTTATAAAATAAATATGATACGGATGGAGCTTTGGTGGTAATCAGAGTCTTGGATATGTCAAAGATTAGCAACAAATTTGATTTGATATCATTAGTATATTTTTAGGTACTATAAACTGAACAAGTTTTACTGCCCCTTTGAAAAACAAAGACCAGCAAACTAGTCACTCACCCTCCCCCAGCACAACAGGAGAAGGGCTCTTTGGAGCTGATCACCTCTGACGATCCCCCCACCCCACCACATTAACACATCTCTCTGTTCTGTCTCTTTTATTTTGTTTGCTCACCCCAAGACAAATTCCTTGTATGTGCAAACTTACTTGGCAATAAAGACTCTTTCTGATTCTGAAGTTGCATATTTGTCAGAGATGCTGAATAAAAATAAGAAAATAACTTGAAGTAGCCAGTCAGCTTCCAAGTCATAAGCTTTGAGATTTTTAAAAAAGTGGGAGAAAAGGGAAATTCAGTAATGTTTCATTAATCAATAATGTTTCAGTCTAAACATATCCTTGTCCCTAAATGCATCTCAGTGATGACACTGGAACAACAATGCTTACACTTCTCCCAAATTCTTGAAAACCTAACCTTAGTCTTGGTAGAGGCACAATGGCCAATTATTCTTTTTAGTGTATGCTTTTCAGTATGTTGCATAGGAAGATTATTCAAAACCTACTTCCAAAACAGAACATGAATCACTTTGACTGTAATAATATCTATCACCTTGTTTTTTTTTAACCATTTAACCTCAGCCACACTATGCTCAGCTTTAACTGTCTCACCGTCTTTTTTCAAAAATACTATGATATTAAACATTCTGGAAATCAACGCTGGTTGAGCTCCAGCTTTCAGATCAATAACAGGTTCTCCAGTTTTCTTGTCATTTCTAAACCACCTTTTTTCTAAACCTGGTCTATGCGCTAAGTCCTGCAAACTCTTTGTAACATTTCTGTATACTTAGAGTATAAATATGTTAACCCTTTTTTTCCAAAGACTTTTTTTTTTCAAAAGCAAAGTTCCACATTCCTTACAATGATGCTTTTGTGTATGTTTTGGACGAGTTTGTTATTTTCCAACATGACTACATCTTGTAGATTTTTTACTGATTTTTTACTTCCATCGTTTACAATTATTGTTGCCTCCTCAAGTGTATATACTTTGTTACAAACTGGGCATGCCACATACTGAATGGAGTATTTATTTGACCATATACATGGTTGAAGGAATTCTTTCAGCCAAATGTTTCAATATATCAAGTCTGAAGATAGGCGCATTCGGACAGAGAGTTCTAAGAACGCAGTTCTAAGAACTGTCCACCTCGAATTTAGTTATAAGAACTGCCCATCCCCAGGGGAACTGTTTAATTTTGCATTTGCATGTAAGTCGGGGACCTTGGTCAGGACTGATGTGATGCAACCGTCTGTGACAGTGACGTGTTACTGTAGCGCCACAGTAAGGAGAGAAGAAAAGAAGACCACCAAGTAGCTAACATGCAGAGCGAGGAGGCCACCACGTTTATGATCTGCATGACGACAGTATTAATCATGGATGATCACATCAGGCGTCTAAGATCGAGCACACAGCGAGAGTCAGGAGACAAAAAAATCGAGCAGCAGGCGATACTTCTTCGTTTCATGAACGAAAGGAGGGCAGAGCGCCGCTGACAAAGGAGACGACGTGTAAGTTTAATTTATTAAATTATTACGGTTGCGTCCGTGTCGTATGAGTAAACATTTCAGACAAGGGGCGTAGCTACCAACCACCAACCACCTACGTCATATGTGTTCCTATGGAACCCAGAAAAGACCCTGCCTCAGAGAAGGAGCTAAAATGGTTACAGGAACTGAGGGCCGTGGTCCCGAGTTCTTGTATGTGCGAATGCACGAAAAAACGGCCTAGTTCCTGAAAAGGTTATAGGAACTGCAAAAGGTTCCTACAGTGGGAATGCGCCTCATGCTACAAATGACAAAAAGAAATGACTTAACCAGATCTAACAGTGCTATATTTCTGTATACTGTATTGCAGTTAATTTGATTGGTTATTCAGTCCTCGCTCAGCAGGACTGTTTGAGGGGCTTGATTTCATTGACTGCTTCCGCTAGCCAGTATCGGAGCACTCTGGCCAGAATCTAATATACAGGTAGATACGCTAGCTACAATGTGGCCCTGAGTTGTGTGTTTTTCAGTAAAGTTCACATCGAGTAGCACATAAATGATGCTTGGGACAAGAAAATGATTCCTCACCATTTCTTATCTGAAAACAAAATTTGTCATGTGTGCGATGTGGATTTTCCCTTATATTGTTCGTATATGTGACGTATACGGGCATATCACATAGTACCGTACCATTATGCTTTTAGTGCCGTGGCAGACAACTGTTAGCATAAAGATCCATTCTATGACAACAACAACACCCTTATGACTTTTCACCATCTATAGAGATCCAGCACAACAATAGCAGTTTGCTATTACAATTAATTACAAATGTGGAGTACCCTTCTGTTTTAAATCTAAATCTAAATAGCGTTAGCTACCTTAAGTAGCTGCTCTGCGTGTCCAGAAGAGCAGAGAGAGGAGCGAGGAAAGGAGTAGTGAGAGAAGTGAAGAGAGGAGCAGAGAGAAGAGTGGAGCAGGGAGAGATGCAGAGAGGGAAGCAGGCAGAGGAGCGAGGAGAGCAGTACAGAGAGAAGGTAAAGATGCAAGGAAAGGAGCAGAGAGAGAGGTGAGAGGAGTGAAGACAGAACCAGAGAGAGGACCAGGGAGAGATGCAAGGAGAAAAGTGAAGAGAGGAGCAGAGAGAGCAAAGGAAGTAGCTGAGAGAGGAGCAAGGTAAGTAGCAGAGAGAGGTGTGAGGAAAGGAGCAGAGAGAGGAGCGAGGAAAGATGCAAGGAGACGTGCAAGGAGCAGGATCTAGAGACTTTTCAACAATGGTCTTTTTAATAAAATTAGTGAATTGATTTCTGGCTTCACCTTCATGATTTCCACATGTACTGTTTGTATTTGCTGTATTTCTATAAGACTGACCTGAGAACATACTACAGGGAGAGCATCAATGTCTGCCTCCAATACTATGCTCAGTTGATTTTCTACAGATAAATGTCAAAAGCTGTAAATTGAGAAATACAAACATGTATAATCCTGTCTTTATGCATTCCAATGTCATTTAATTGAAACTAGGCTGAAACTGGTAGCCTAGTGCATTCTATATGTTTTCAACATTAACATTTTGATGCAGTGACAATGTCTGTGGCCTATAAAAAGGGAACTGGCAGTGCAGGGGAGCAACAGGCCTGAGACTCAGGAAACGTTCCCTATCCCTTGGAATGACAATATCTCAAGTTTGCTTGCGACCTCTGAGCTGGCATTACAATATGTTAATCCCTGTGGGGTTCATAGAATGTGCTGGTTGAGTTTCAGGCTTCTAGCTCAAGGCATTCCTGAGTATTGACGCCTTGTGTCTTCCCAGACCCGGGTCCCTGCTTTAGGATATTTGAAAAAACGATGTTGGCCCAATTGTTCATATTTCGGCAACACTTTGGGGGTCTTAAACTCATGTGGCATATTCCTAAGGCCCCACAAGCTTGGGAGGGTTACTTTCAAAATATTTTCAGATACATTTACAGATTAACTGCAAAAAAATATTTTCAGATACGGTTACTATCTGTTAAAATTTTTCAGGTTCAGGTTTTAGTTTGTTTAATTTCATAATATTCATGAATATTTGCATTTCCTTATATGACAAAAACACACAATTAAATACTTCTTATCTTATAAACCTAATCAGTATGCTAATGAATAAAACTTGCAATATACATTTTTATATGTCGCCTGTCACTTTTAAAAAAAATAGAAAATAATCACCTACTTTTTACAGCATAAGTAAGGAAAAATAAATTGCACAAATAATATAATAAGTATGTCAAGGGACAGTCATGCTATACATTAAATATGTAACAACGTTATTTCTCTCCATTAGATTGAAATAAACATAATATCGTATCTTCCACTGGAGTTTCATTTTGAAATTGTGATTCAACCTGCGCTTGACGACTCACGCTCCGCGTACAACGGAGACAGGCGTGACGATTGTGTACGTAACCTGTAGACACCTGGCCTGAAGGTATAAAGTCATTTCGGTGTGGACAGCGACGTTTTCTGTAAGTATTAAACATTTTCTTGAAATATTGCGGATTAAATTTATTTATTTATTCAAGCTATCGTCTTTTTTGTTTGAAGACAAATAGCAAGTACTTAGCAAGTATCAGATAGCATTAATTAGCAACCGTGCCCAAAACAGTTAGCAGTTGTTAAAGTTTTCGGGTCCCAGGATGGATTTATGTAGTTAATATAAAAGTCAGTACACATTTAGAACGGTAGATGTATAATGTTCTTCAAGTTGAAGTGCACCTTGGCTGGTGAGTGCCAAGCGCGCATGGCAGCAGAGCCCAGGCATTAACTGCGGCCTGCATGAGTTCAGTAATCATGACACTGTGGCAGTAGTCTGTGATATTTATTAAATGATTAACTTTCATTGTGCATGCATTTTCATGTAAATCAACTTAATATAAAATAACTGCCGTTTTGTAATCAAAATAACCATTAAATTCAGACAACCAAGAATTTTTTTTTCCAATCTAGCCAAAAAAATTAAGTTTCCAAATAAAAATAATAATAATAAAGATAAAATATTCTCTTAATGACTAGTTCATTTGTCTGATTTTAGAGGTCTTCAGAACATGTGCTGTCCATAGCGGACCTATAAATAAAAAATGCCAGTAGAAATGAGATCAGAATGATTTTGTACAAGAATAGATCATAGAAGACAAGAAAAAGTAAGTTATATTTGTTTTTATGTATGTTTTTATGTATATGTGTTTTTCAATCCTGGTCCTCGGGGACCCCTGCCCTGCATGTTTTAAATCAGGGATGTCCAAAGTCTGTCCTTGAGGGCCGCTGTCCAGCATATTTTAGATGTTTCCCTGCTTCAACACACCTGATTCAGATCAATGCATCATTAGCAGATTTGTGTAGAACTTAATCTTTTGAAGAGATCCATTTTGTCTGAATCAGGTGTGTTGAAGCAGGGAAACATCTAAAATCTGCAGGACAGTGGCCTTCAAGGACTGACTTTAAGCATCCCTGTTTTAGATGTTTCCTGCTCCAACACACCTTATTCAAATGATTTCAGCTCGTCGTCAAGCTCTGCAGTGGCATGATAACGAGCCACTTGTTTGAATCAGGTGTGTTGGAGCAGGAAACATCTAAAATACACAGGGCTGGGGTCCCCGAGGACCAAGTTTGTAAAACACTATTAAGTGTACAGTTTATGTATTTTTACTATAACTGAAGCAATGGCTATGTTCTTTTTAATTAATTTATCTTCAGTTAGACATGCCACCCAGGCTCAGTCCTGTTAAAGATGCATGTCACCATGTTGGATTAAAGACTGACAAAACAATGAAACTGGAGGTGAAATTCATCAATGCAGTGAAAGGTAAGATGTCTTATGTCTAGATGATGATGATGATAATAATAACTTTAATTTATATAGCACCTTTCAAGAAACCGAAGGATACTTTACACTGTTTACATTATAAACAGACACCAAAGTCATTTTAGATGGGGGCATAATCTGCCTATCTGATCCCGATATCCTCTGAGATGGTTGGGAAGACAGCACAAGGAGTTATCCACATCAGTTATAGAGTGGTATAGAAACATACTGTGACAAAAGATTAGGAATATTATAATATATTCTCATTGATTGCATTGGGATCAGATAAGCAGAAATTAATTTGGACAGCCTCTGGTTCGCAATTTCTTTATATTCTACCAGTTTAGCCTTTGGTTGTAGATTCAACAAACATGCTGCAAGGCAACGGGCAACTAAATTTTTTTATAATGCATTTGACACTACAACATTGCGTTCTAATAAATAATGTTTGAATTGACTAACCGTCATATTACTAAAGTGATATTCTGTGTCCACTGCGGCCGTCTGTCAGAGGTATGGAGATGGTAGCTGTTCGCTTTCAATCCCAGAGTGCTTGGCTGCATATTCACAATGCATTGCGCGATGTTCAAGATGGCGGTATTTACAAAACGGGTTATAGTTTGGACATGCCGGTTTTAGATGATTCAAATAAGTGGCTCGTTATCAGGCTTCGTGAGAGGTTGATGACGAGCTGATCATTTCAATAATGTGTTATAGCGGGAAACATCAAAAATATGCAGGAAAGAAAACCCCCGAGGACCAGGGTTGGGAAATACTGCCTTAAGTTAGACTCTTCGGTCCTCAATTGAACCTGGAAGTGGTCCGAGCTCCGCCATCTTTCCAGCCATCCGATGTCTCTTATTTGTCCACAAGGAGGAACAAGGATTGTAGTATAAGATTTGCTTTCTTGATTTGATCAAAATTTCCTCTATTTTGTTTCTTGCAGGACGTGGTTTGTTTTCAGTAGGTTCCTTCTGTAAAGGAGACTTTGTGGTTGAATACAGGGGTGATTTGATAGATGATGCTGAAGTAGAGAGGAGGAGAAAAGTTTATCACCCGTCATGTGCTGCATTTTTCTTTCTCTTCAAGTGGAGAGGGAAAACATGGTGGTAAGATTTAAAATTGCACGTCATTTCTGGTATATTCCTTTATATACTTTGTATGAGTAGTCAAATTTGATATAAGTTTGCACAATCAATGTCTGCCATTTAATAATGTTACACTGCAAGGTAAAGGAAATACATTGGCAAAATGAAAGCATATTTTGCACAGGACCTGGGAAAGACAAAATTAACTAAAATTGTTTTTATTTTCCACTTTCTCATGTCCATTTTAAGCATTGACGCATCCAGAGAAGATGGTTCATTTGGCCGTCTTGTGAATGATGAACACAGACATCCAAATTGTCGTATGAAAAATATTGAGGTGGAGGGAGGCCCACACTTATGTCTTTTTGCTCTAAAAGACATAAAGGATGGTGAAGAAATGACGTATGACTATGGAGGCAATGACTGCCCACGGCGAATGGAAGTATGTATGATGACTGCAAAGTATTTAAATGTTCGGATTTTTAGAATGTTTAGAATTTTTAGAATAATATTATGTGTATGAAGGTGTCTATATTACTGTTTTCACATATTTTAGAAATTTTGGGAAGAATATTACTCATCCTGCAAAGAGCTCCCATCCTGCTGTTACAGTACAATTTACAGTACAAAAAAAATTATTTTCCTGACGTCAGTTATCAATGATCACTGTAATCTGGCACATTTACGATGTCCCCACAGTGCACTTTTTATGTTACTGTTAGTGTTAAGTTTGATCCAGAGATGCTTCGTCCCCATAAAGGATGAAAACATGGTGTGTAATAATGTCCCCATTAAGCTTGTATTGAAGATGGCTGACAGCAGTCTCATTAGTCTGAAATATTACAGTACAACTTGGAGTTTGGAGTGTTTTGGCATGTTTTTAAGTTTAGAGATGCTTAAGAACATGTATTTATCTACTTGAATGTTATGCATTGACCTAAATGTCTTCATATTTACATTGTTTCTTCCTTACTAATCGTTGCAGATGACATTGAGTGCCCTGGATACTGATCCTGCAAAGAGCTCCCATCCTGTTGTCATGCCTGAGAAACAGATGGAAGAAGCTTCATGTTCACAGGACACTCCTCTACAGGTACTTTCCCCTTTATCACTGGATGTTTAGTATTTCAGCCTCTTTAAGTTTGGTTTTAGCAACTAAATAAAGTGAATGAGCTCATTGTGAGGGTAATGTATTGTCAATCAGGTCTACTAACAGTTGAGTCTAATGCCTCAATGAGGCAAAAGATAGAGGGACTTTTAAGATGGTTGTGAACCTGTCTGAATATTTTCCCTTGGCCCAATTATCACTGTAATCTGGCACATTTACGATGTCCCCCAATGCACTTTTTATGTTACTGTTAGTGTTAAGTTTGATCCAGAGATGCTTCATCCCCATAAAGGATGAAAACATGGTGTGTAATAATGTCCCCATTAAGCTTGTATTGAAGATGGCTGACAGCAAACACAGGTTGACTCATTAGTCTGAAATATTACAGTACAACTTGGAGTTTGGAGTGTTTTGGCATGTTTTTAAGTTTAGAGATGCTTAAGAACATGTATTTATCTACTTGAATGTTATGCATTGACCTAAATGTCTTCATATTTACATTGTTTCTTCCTTACTAATCGTTGCAGATGACATTGAGTGCCCTGGATACTGATCCTGCAAAGAGCTCCCATCCTGTTGTCATGCCTGAGAAACAGATGGAAGAAGCTTCATGTTCACAGGACACTCCTCTACAGGTACTTTCCCCTTTATCACTGGATGTTTAGTATTTCAGCCTCTTTAAGTTTGGTTTTAGCAACTAAATAAAGTGAATGAGCTCATTGTGAGGGTAATGTATTGTCAATCAGGTCTACTAACAGTTGAGTCTAATGCCTCAATGAGGCAAAAGATAGAGGGACTTTTAAGATGGTTGTGAACCTGTCTGAATATTTTCCCTTGGCCCAATTATCACTGTAATCTGGCACATTTACGATGTCCCCCAATGCACTTTTTATGTTACTGTTAGTGTTAAGTTTGATCCAGAGATGCTTCGTCCCCATAAAGGATGAAAACATGGTGTGTAATAATGTCCCCATTAAGCTTGTATTGAAGATGGCTGACAGCAAACACAGGTTGACTCATTAGTCTGAAATATTACAGTACAACTTGGAGTTTGGAGTGTTTTGGCATGTTTTTAAGTTTAGAGATGCTTAAGAACATGTATTTATCTACTTGAATGTTATGCATTGACCTAAATGTCTTCATATTTACATTGTTTCTTCCTTACTAATCGTTGCAGATGACATTGAGTGCCCTGGATACTGATCCTGCAAAGAGCTCCCATCCTGTTGTCATGCCTGAGAAACAGATGAAGCTTCATGTTCACAGGACACTCCTCAACAGGTACTTTCACCTTTATCACTTGATGTGATGTGTGTGATGCCCCAGCTCCACAAAGGAGGACTCTCTTCAATTTAGTTTTGCGTTCTTAGGTCAGAGAAATTAATTGAAAGGACAAAAGGACAGAAGTTGGGGAAAAAAATAAAATTTCCCTTTAACAAGTGGCTAAAAAACTAGTGTCAATCAATATTCTTTGTAAAATAAAAATTGTCAGTCTTTCTCTAAAGAATGTTCAGGTCAAATTTTCATGGGAGTACTTAATGGGAGTACTACATAGCAGATTGATTGATGAGCAGGAAGTGCAGGCCAATTTAACAGCAGGGAAAAGTAGGTGATACAGGCAGCGGTTGGTGTTGAGGGATGGAGGTCTGTGGAAAACTCAGTTGAGAGACACCAAGTCCAAACTACTTGGTGCAACAGATAATGACAGTTCAAAATGTGCAAGAGGACAGGGCTCCATATAGCAGTCTAAGTCTATAGCAGCGTATTAAAATAATTGAGGCCTACCTGAACCAGCCCCAACTAAAATATATCTTGTAGTCTGGACTTAAATGTAGATAGTGTCTGCCTCTCTGACCCATGGAGAGAGCTGGTTCCAAAGTAAAGGAGTCCGGTAATTGAAGGCTCTACCTCCCAGTCTGTTTTTTTTAGAGATGCTGGGAGTCACTAACAGACCTGCATTCTGGGAGTGAAGTGCAGGACAATAGGGAATAATGAGGTCTTTCAGATAAGGTATCTCAGGATCTCAAAGTATCTCAAAAGTATCTAAAGTAAAGTATCTCAAAAACCAAAGCTGTTTTGAGAGTCTTCCCTCTGGCCTTGAGTGACATCTGATCAAAAGTGGTGGCTCGGACGTAGGTTTATGTCTGTAAACTGATGCACTGAGAGCTAAACACTGATCAAATCACTGTGGACAAATGCCTATATCAGCTCTGATCAGCCTCATAATTTCACTTGTACTATATTTACTGACGCAGGACTTGGAACTGTTGCTTCTCCTTTATACTGTTACTAAAACCTTTTTTGTCTCCTTACAGGTAGAGCTCCATAGAAAAGAACACCCTGGCAGGTAGCAGATGTTAGGGCAGTAGAAAGCCAAATGAATCAGTTCATCCGATCTTGTACTGTACCAATGAAGAGAGACTGTGAGATATGTGAGAAAGAGCTGAACCTGAAGCTCTTAGTAACAGAAAGTGGCAGAACTTGAAATTTTATGTCTAAAACAGAATTACAGCCTTAAAAAGGAAAATGCACCGTAAATAGTGTGGCAAATACAAAGAAACTGTTGAACTCAAGTTGTTTTTTTTACTTTGTTTTTTGAATAACATTCAGTCATTTACAGCCTCGTGGGAGCTTTCCTTTATGGAAATTTTATTTTTTATTTTATTATTTCTCTTCTGAGTTTCTGTATGTTTTTCTATGCATAATGTTACTGTCATTGCAGAATTTTAGTTTATGCAATGTGAACAATTTTTCTTTTGTTTCATTAAAAAATGTTCATGCAGGTCAAACCAATTTGATTTCTGGGTGGGTTTGTGTTACGTGTTGACTGAGCAGTAAGTCTATCAGGAATTCTGCATGATTCTAGGTGCTAGCAGATGTGAAACTTGACATTATGTGTTGTGGTTTAACTCCATCTTTGTAATAAGGTTTCATCTCATACCAAGTGCGATATGTTGGAGTATTTACTACATTATCTTCAATTTAAATATAAAATAGGTCCCCACTAGTAAAATATAAGTTTGTGTGAAGTATGCAAATTTATGCAAATGGTGTCCCCTGTAAACAGGTTAACTCATTTTTCCGGAAGTCCCCATAAAGCATGGGGTGAACCAGTGCATACTCTTTTCAAAGGTTTGAAGGTGTGTTTAGACTCACTAACCAATGGCTACTTTACTTAATTTTTTTTTACACTTGTAGAACTTCTAGAAAGGGTGGTCCCCACAAGTGATGATTAAAAATGTAGTCCCCATGAAAATCGCAAACCAGTATGTGTGTGTGTGTGTGTGTGTGTGTGTGCATCTATGTGCTATACGAGGACAATTGACCTGACATCTCACCTGGTCTCCGGGGACCTAAAGGTAAAATGAGGACTGTGCTAAAGTCCTCATGAACGAAAGAGTGTAACTGGATTCCTTAGTGTCTAAATAGCATATATATTCTCATTTTCTTTGATAGTCCTCATGTACCACTTGACCTGATTTTGAGTGTATCTCAGTGTACAGTGTATGTGAACAGCGGAGGTCCTGTACTGCAGTTTCATACACATTTCTGATAGTGAATTTGGCAGACTCCGTTCTGATTGGCTGGTTTAAACACATGGGCGGGGCTAACACGACATCGCCTCGAAGCTCCACCCATAAAATGCCCGGAAATATCTTCCATGTTAAATGTACCAGAGGACAAAAACAGCAGGATAATGGATTTACTGAAGGATTAAACATATGTAGGTAAGCATTTATATGTGTAAATATAACTGCTTTTTGCTTAAGCAAGTGTTCAATTTGTGCAACTCAGTAAGTTGTGCGTGTAAAATTAACACATGGTAATATTAGCTATCTACATTTCAGTGGCGAATGTCCTCGTTAAGGACATTAGCCACTGATATTACACAAGGCATGCCTTACCTTGAATTTTTCTATTAAAGCGGTGGATAAGAGGACAGAAGCAACTTTAGTTTACTGCTAAGGGTTGATAGTTTTTCCTGCCCTGTAAGTACTAGATTAATCAACTAATTTAACTCTATGTTGTCTTTTTCCACTGCTTTATTTTTTTTATGTCTGAACCTCGCAACTTTTATCAAAAACTTCTTTGATATTAAATTGTTTTTAAGTGACATCATTTTAAATTTTGGTGGCAATTTTCACAAGATCAAATCAATAACCAACCAGATTGATCAACTAGAGGAGAATCTGACTGCCTTTTCTCCCAAATTTTTTTTTAACTCTGTCTATCTGATGTCATAATACATAACTTGCATATGTAATTAAATAATTGGAATTGATAAAATATTAATGAGTTGTGTTCAGAAAAATATGAATGATACAGTCATAAGAATCCAGATGTTAAGCTGTCCAGATGTTGCTAAACACATCGCTGATTTTTAGACGTTTATTTTCTAATCATGCTTGTCCTGTTGAACATCATAATTCAGTCATCTTCATCATTTATTCAGGCTTGTGACAACTGCCAGTAAAAAAAAAGGAAAAGGCGAAGACGCATTAAACCAAAGAAAGATGCAAAATTGCATGTTAATACTGGAAGGGACAAAGTGCCTCCAAAATGTTCTGGGGCCACAAATTCCACACCTACGACTGAAGATATTGAAAAGGTAAATGTTCATAAGAGATATTTTAATTAATATCTTGTATTGATTGTTTTTATCTTATCTCTAAGTCTGTTTATAAACCTTAGGATGTTTTTTCTATTCAGACCCTAAATATCCTTTGTGGCAGTACAGTCCTGGTACTTCATATTTATTGTCTCCTTTCTCTGTTCTTTATCTGCTATAGATGACACCTGAGAGAAGCCAGGTTCAGATGGATCTGAGCAACCAAAGTCAGTCAACTCCAGTGCTTTATCTACTCATCAAAGTGAAATGGTAAATCCAGTTCAATATACTACTTAATGGTCTTACTGTTTTTGTGTGTGTGTAAGCAGTCACCTGAGTGTGATATGGTTTATATGGACAATGGTATAAAAGGACTTTCTCACAGAACACTTTTCTAAGCTTAAGTCAGTGTACAGAAAAGTCAGAGTGTATGTGTGTCAAACAGTGAGCTCCCAGATTATGTCTTAAGAGGTCCAAACGGTTTATGGGGTCCTGTCTCAATGTGCGGTTGATAGTGGCATTAATTTAGCTTTTTGAGATCGTTTGACCAGCTGTATTTGATCTCAATATTAGTTTAATGTGTAAGATAAGATAATAAGTTACATCTAATGGATGGGGACCCAGTTATAAGTAATAAATAGAAATCATAACAAGATGAGATTTAAAATGAATCCTGGTAAATCTAAAACTGTAAATGAATGGGGTCAATATACTGCTTGATGGTGTTAAAATCTTGGTGTGAAGAATAAAATCATGACCCCCCCCCCAGGTTAGGTGCTGAGCTTAATTTGCTGCATTTTGGACATCCATGTAAATTTTTTCTGTTTAAAATTTTATACTATTCATGATTCCGGCACTAGTACTATAGGTGTGCATGCTTAAGTACAGTATATTTTTATATTTACAGTATATATTTTACGTTATTAAACTATCTTTCCAGACTAATTGAGACTCTTCTAAATTAGAGGAACGCCACTGTCTCTCCAGCTTTCTTGCAGTCTGCTCTAAAGCACGCAGCTGTGAATTATACCAAGGAGCCAACCTCTTCTGACTGATTACCTTCCTTTTCAGAGGGGCAACATTGTCCAGTGTTGTACGCATTGAAGCTATAGTGCTGTCAACATGAGAATCAAGTTCTACTGGAGTAAAATTTAGGTAGCCGTCCTCTGTCATATCTGCATATGGCAGTGAAGGAAAGGATGACGAAATCAACTCTTTAAATCTGGTTACAGCATTCTCTGATAGACACTTTCTATATGTAAAATTATTCTCAGAAGCCATATAGTCAAGTAATGTAAACTCCAAAGTTATCAAAAAATGGTCAGATAAGACAGGATTTTGAGGGAACACTGTTAACTGTTCACTCTCAATCCCATAAGTCAGCACAAGGTCAAGGGTATGATTAAGGCAGTGAGTAGGTCTGTGAACACTTTGACAAAATCCAATAGAGTCTAATATAGAATTAAAGTTAATATTTAGGCTGTCATTTTCAACATCTATATGAATATTAAAGTCACCCACTACAATGACTTTATCTGTACTCAGCACTAACTGGGATAAAAACTCTGAGAATTCAGACAGAAACTCAGAATAAGGACCAGGTGGACGATACACAACAACAAACACAAGAGGCTTTTGTCATTTCCACTTTGGGTGGGAAAAACTGAGAATCAGAGATTCAAAAGAGCTAAAACTAATCTTGGGTCTAGGACTGATTAGTAACCCTGATCTGAAGATAGCTGCCACTCCTCCTCCTCTGCCTGTGGTTCGAGGAACATGAACATTTAAATAGTCAGAGGGAGTTGATTCATTAATGCTAACATGATCCTCCTGCTGCAGCCAGGTTTCTGTAAGACAAAATATATCAATATGATGATCACAAATCAAATCATTCACTAACAGAGACTTCGAAAGGAGAGATCTAGCATCAGATGGGAAGCCGCAGAGAAGTGTGTAAGACTACAACTCTGCATCCTGGTCTCAACCCTGGGATGTCATGTTTTTGGATGACTAATAAATTCGTCCATATTTCTAGAAATGAGAGCCGCTCCTTCCAAAGTGGGATGGATGCCGTCTCTCCTCATCAGACCAGGTTTTGTCCAGAAAGATTGCCAATTATCTATGTAGCCCACGTTGTTTGCTGGACACCATCTAGACAACCAGCGATTGAATGAGGACATGCGGCTAAACATGTCATCACTGGTCAGATTTGGCAGGGGTCCAGAGAAAACTACGGAGTCCGACATTGTTTTGGCAAAATTACACACCGATGCAACATTAATTTTAGTGACCTCCGATTGGCGTAACCGGGTGTCATTACCGCCGACGTGAATAACTATTTTACCGTATTTACGTTTATCCTTAGCCAGCAGTTTTAAATAGGATTCTATGTCGCCCGCTCTGGCCCCTGGAATGCATTTGACTATGGTCGCTGGTGTCGCTAATGCCACGTTTCTGACTATAGAGCTGCCAATTACCAGAGTTTTGTTCTCAGGAAGTCAGATGAATTCCAACACCCATCACAAGTGAGTATCCCCTAAATCAGGCATCACCAAATGCCGGACCTCGGACCAAGCGATGGTTCTGTCCGGACCACATGAGCCGTGACCAATCTCTGATAAATTCATGAGAATAGATTATTTTCATGGAGCATTTTTTCTGACGGCGGGCGCTGCTACTCCAGTTAATATGACAATAGTGTCACTCAGTTGAACCAATCAGATCTTTTGTTTACACTGTGCGGGCAGCGCGCCAGAGGAGAGACAAACAGACAGAAGAGAGACAGAGACAGATGGAAGAGACAAATCTTAGTAACTGGACCTCGGTGAATTTTAATTGAATACTCCTGCCCTAAATGTTTGTTGAATTTGAACGGTCTGTGAAGCATCCATCACCAAGTAATTTGCGTTCTCATTATTTCAGGAACAGTTTTCTGAATGTCCTGGGAATGAGCTTCTGTCAGATCAGAACAGCATTCCGAATTCAGAACCGCACCAAATTTCAGATGCTGATGAGAACATGTCTGACAAAGATTACATACCCAATTCAGAGTCAGAAGATGATGATTCGGATGCCAGCATAACCTTCATGCCAAGTCAGTCGTTTCAAGTCAAACCAGTAATACCTGATGTTGGAACATCTTATGGGTCAAACACAAGCATCCTAGCTGGGCCCAGCACGTTAAAAGAATTGCCACCTCTTGAAGATCACATTGTTCCTGATACTGCTGAAACATATACTTCACCAAATTCTTCAGTAAAAGACTCATCAAAGGACAAGCCAGAGGAGCAGGATTTAACAAATCTGACTATGTGTAAGAAAAAGACTGTTTTGTTTGTGGTAAGCCACAAAGCAAAATTTCCCGCCACTTGAAAACACACAAGACACATGCATTTTCCCTTTCTGAGAACTCAAAACAGCGCAAGATGTTACTAGAAAAAAGGGAAATTTCACACATAATACTTCAGTTTTACAGGGTGGATCCGGACCACTAAAAGTGAAGAGAAAAACAAAGGCTAAAGTACCATCAGGAAAGTTTATTCACTGTATGTACTGTCAAGGAATGTACATTCGTAAGGAGCTTTGAGACATGTGCGCAGATGCCCCTGTAAGCCAGAAAGCCAAGATTTGGATAAAGAACCTGGGAGAACCAAAGTAGTGGGCTTGGCTGTAGCTCAGGAGTCTGCAGTCTTTCAGCAGATCTCAAGTAGTGTGTGGAAGCTCATAAGTGTCATGAAACAAGATGAGGTTGCCTCAGCTGTACGAAATGACCTCTCCATTATTCAGTTTGCCCAGTCACTCTACAATAAACATGGACAAGACCCAACAAAATATGAATATGTGCGACAGAAGCTCCGGGAAGTAGGGCGTTTGTTAATATGCCTGCGCACAGACTTCTCAGTGCATAACCTAGAGGAGGCTGTCAAACCCGCTAACTTTCAGAGAGTTGTGCAAGCAGTAAAGAAAGTTTCAGGTTTTGATGAAGAAAAACACCAAGCCTCGCACTGAAACTGGGACATACACTACAGAAAATCGCTGACATCATTCATTGTAGGGCACTCATGACAGAAGATGAAGAACTGATCAAGTCCACTGACATGTTCAAAGAATTGTACACCTCCAAGTGGTGTGAGTTAGTGTCTCACAGTGCCCTGAATACATCGAGTGATGCAAAGTACAACAAACCATCAACATTGCCCTTCACTGAAAATGTTCAGATCCTTCATCTGTACCTTCAGAAATCCGCCCAAAGTGCTGTTTGTAGCTTGAAGGAGGAAGCCACCACTATGCTCAACTGGCAAAAGTTACCCTTGCACAAATCATCGTGTTCAATCAAAGACGTGCTGGGGTGATTTAAAAAATGCGCCTCAAAAGTTTCCATGAGAGAGACAACACAAAGCTCCACAAAGATGTTGCCATGGGTTTGTCAAAGACTGAACAGAGGCTCTGCAATTATTTCAGCCGAATTGAAATGGTGGGAAAAAGGGGCAGAAAGGTTGCAGTTCTGCTCACACCAAGTGTCTTTGATGCTCTGTCACTACTTGCGAGTAAAAGAACTGAATGTGGTGTTGATGCCACACATGTTTTCCTGTTTGCAAGACCTAAATCAATGAGCCACTACAGAGGACAGGATTGTTTGCGTGTTCATGCAAACCAGTGTGGAGCAAAGCATCCTGAGCACCTGAGGTCCACACAACTCAGGAAGCAAGTCGCCACACTCTCACAAGTCCTCAATCTAAAAAACAACGAACTTGATCAGGTGGCAGACTTCCTGGGTCATGATATCCGTGTTCACCGTGATTTCTACACATTACCAGTTCCCAGAACACAGCTGCCAAGATTTCCAAATAGCTTTTGTCAATGGAGAAAGGGCGTCTTTCCAGCATGCAGGGGAAATCGCTGGATGAGATTGAAATTGAATGTTTGTATAGAAGTTATCGCTTGTAGATATTTTTATTATATATATATATATTTTATAGATAATTTTTTTAATGAAAAACTATGCTATATACTGTATACTCCGTGTACAATTTGCTTAAATTTACAGAGTAAATGTAACTTACAAATGTAACCCACATCTGTATAAGCATTATTATAATATTGATCGATTGATTGAGCACGAGCACACAAATTATCAAATGCTGAATGTTTTTTCTATATATTGTTTACTACTGTACATCTCAACATGCTCAAACTAATCTTTTAGAAAAGTTTTTTGTTTGTTTTTGTACCAATATAAAGTTGTTTTTTTTATGTCCAGCTGCTCATGTGAGTTTTACTAATACCATTTCCCAGATGAAATTGCATGAAGTGAAGCTGAAGTCAGTGACAGTGAATCTGATGAAAGCAGCACAGAGGTCACAGCATCAAAATCTGGAACTGTGGAGCCCGTGGATGCTGTGGAGCCCGTGGATGCTGTTTAAAAAGAATACAATAGAGTAGAAGATAACATGAAGGTGCAACAAAACAAATAAATTACAGAATCTAAATTCAATTTAATAAAAGGCAGTGGCAAAGAGAAACTGTACCACATCTGTACATAAATATAAGTAGCATGTGGAAGTAATCATGGAGGCCACTGAAGTCAGCGTTTATGGTTTCATTCAGAAACTGATGTGCACTGAAAGACAGTGAATTAATTAGCAGATGATAACAAGGATGAAGCAAAAAAGAGCAGACACGTTAAGCTTTGCTTGCACAGAAGTGTCCGCAGCTGTGACTTCTGCCACTGCAGAATTGTGACAAATGTTGATTTTGGGTTATGTAAAGTCACATGAATTCTTTTGTAAAATGCCTAAGACACTGCGGAGTGTTATTTCTAATGTGGACCAGTCTTGTTGATGAAGTCACATCAAGTGAGCAAATAACTGTAAACCTAAAGTGAAATATCAAGTTTTTTTTTTTATCACAGTAAACATCAATATCTTTTCAACTGTGACATTAGTTGAACTCGACTTTTGATGGCTCAAATTGGCTTCTGTTTGTGCACTAATTTTATTCTCCTTCACATATTTTCCAGGGACAGATGCTGGTCAAGAACATGGTTCCAGAAGGGTGCCAGAGAGCGTGGTCCAAGGCTGAGATTGGTGCACTAATACAGCATTTCAAGGATCAAGTAAGCAAGGGAAAACTGGCCACAGTCACTGTAAGCTGGTAGAATGTCCTGTGTTGGCACAAAGAAATGTACAAAATATAAGGGACTTTGAAAGAAAAAGTATCTGCAAAGAGGCAGTCACAGAAGAAATCTGTAATCACAGAGTTGAGTTTATTTTTTCATGGTGTCTAGCTGTTACAGGCTGTGATCTGGCTGTTAGTCAGTGTCCTCACCTAACAGAATGGTGATGTTTCAGCCTTAAAAAGGTGAATTAATCATAATAAAATGATTGTTCCACTAATGCATGGTGCAGTCAGGCTTGTGCATTTATTTTAATGTGTGATTTAAAAGTGACATCATTACCCTTTAAAGTCCCAATAGTGTTTTTTTGGATCTCATAAACCACATATTTTATAAAAAAAAAAAAAAACACAGTAGCGTTCAGGGGCTGTGTTTCAAGTGTGTTTTTTAAATCTAAAGCGACCTAAATTGTTTTCAGATTTTTTTTTAGAGTGTTTCAACTTAACTCCCAGGGCTCTAGGACCTCAGAAAACAGTAGTCCACCTAAACCACCACCGGCCTTTTTTGGAAAAAAAGGCTGCTAAACCCTACAGACCCGTATGTGTGTGTGTGTGTGTGTGTGTGTGTGTGTGTGTGTGTGTGTGTGTGTGTGTGTGTGTGTGTGTGTGTGTGTGTGTGTGTGTGTGTGTGTGTGTGTGTGTGTGTGTGTGTGTGTGCAGGGAGGAGAAGAGGTAAAGGTGAGCTGGCTGCCTTGTTCCTCATGGTAAGAGCTCGGAACTTTATTCCACATTTGCTGATTTTAAAGCTGTTAGCCTTTTTACAGTACGCTTGATAAATATATGGACTTAGTTCCACACGAGTTCAGTACCAGAATTCTGAAAAAAGTCATTTGTTTTATGATATCTCAACGATATAAAATTAAATTGTGGTACATACAGTGATCTTACACCTGTTTGTGTTTGTGGTCTTTTTTTCAGTGGCAAAACTTGGGAAGAAACCTGGGAGCCTGTCGACAACTTCTAGTTTAATTCCACTATCTGTACTTTATCCACAAAGATTTTCTGACATAAAAAAGGCATTACAATCTGCACCAAGTGAATGAAACGTTAGACCAGGGGTCTCAAACTCACTTTACCCGGGGGCCGCTGGAGGTAGAGTCTGGATCAGGTTTTTCACAAGAAAAGCTCTTACAAAAACATTCCAGTGCTATCAAATGTCTTTATTTTTATTTTTAACACAAAATAAGATAAATAAATAAATAATAATAATAATAATAAATAATAATAGTGGATAATAATAAATTAATTAATTCATAAGAAAAAAATCAATCAGTAGTAAATAAATAAAATGATAACAATTAAAATAATAATACAGCAGATATAGAAGACTGAAGAAATCACATATAGTTGCCGACTAGAGAAATGTAAATATTATTATTATACAGATTCAAATGTCTGTAATTAAAGTTGTTTAACCTTCAACTTTCTGAACATGAATGGAACATTGAACATAAACTGTTATGACCATGGCTTCTTCTGCCTACTTCTTACTGCGTGAGATCTGGCAGCGCTTCCTCTCGCATAGCTGAGCCACATTTGGCTTCAGGGAGGAGGCAGTTGAGACCCTCAGTAGGACTTGAAGATGCTCATCAGTAAGTCTGGACCTGTACTTGGACTTATTGAAGTTCAAGGTAGAGAAGAGCTTTTCACACAAGTATGTGCTCCCAAAAAGACACATGGTCCGCTTGAACATTCGGGAAAGCTCAGGGAAGCTGGGGGGCAATTCTCTCAAAAATTGCCCGAGCTTGTCTGCTTTTCCACTCACCTCCCTGAACTTGGCTTTGAGTTCAGAGTTGCACTGCAGGTCAACGAGCTCCATTTGAAGCACAGGAGGGGCAACGAGAAGGGGTCAGCAAAAATTTTAAATGAAGCTCTGTGCGTCTTGAAATCTGCAAATCTGTGATCAAATTCCTCCTGTAGCTTCAAAATGACATCCACATACTTCTCACCACTGAATGGTGGGCCTACATCCGTGAGTGCATTGCATGCTGGGAAATGGCAAAGGTTTGTCTGAGAAAGCTGGGCAGTTTTGCAGAGAATGCTCTCACGTTGTCATAGGCAGCACTGACAAGTTGCCCCTGGCCTTCTTGTTCAGTACATTAAGCTCATGTGTAATATCAACTAAAAAAAGCTAAGTCCATGAGCCATTTGGGATCACTTAGCATGGGAATAGCAACCCCATCTTTCTCCATGAAGGCTTTCACTTCAGCTCTCAACTCAAAAAATCTCTTCAACATGTTTCCCTGCTGAGCCAACATACCTCGGTGAAGTAGAGCACATCCCCATATTCTGACTCTATTTCCTCTAAAAAGGCACGGAACCTTCTGTGCTTTCAGTCACTGGATCTGATTTGGTTGATGCATTTCAAAACGACAGAAATGCCACAAAGGGCCTGCTGATGGATAATGCAGTGCAGAGCAATGGCCTCCTCCACACTCTCGTCTTCCAGTTTTTTTTTTTTTTAACGAGTGCCACCAATCCATTTTTCCTCCCCATCATTGATGGCGCTCCATCGGTTGTTATTCCAACAAACCTCTTCCATGGCAAACCGGCATTCTCAATGGCATCACACAGCTGGTGAAATCTCTCCTGAGCAGTGGTCTGGCCATGCATTGGAATTGCTGTGAGCAACTCCTCTAGGACTTCAAAATTGTCATCACCACCACGGACATAGATTGCGAGCTGGGCAGTGTCGGTGGTGTCTGTGGTCTCATCAAGAGCGACAGAGTATGCACTGAAACATTTTGCTTTCTCACACAGTTGATCACTTGACAGGTCAGAAATACGCTCTGCCACGGTGTTGGCAGAAAGGCTGATGTTGCTAAACCGACCTTTCTTTTCTGGACAGACAATACTTGCAGCCTGTAATATGCACTTTTGGACAAAATCACCTTCTGTGAATGGCTTTCCTGCTTTAACAATCATCTCACTAACCACATAGCTAGCTTCGACTGCTGCATCATTCTCTTTGGTTGCTTTCTTAAAGAAATCTTGTTGCCTTAGTAGACATGTTCTAAGATTAGCAACGCGGTTGGCTCTCTCATCTCCCTGGTATTTTGCATACTCCTCAGCATGTCTAGTTGTATAATGACGTTTCAAATTGTATTCTTTGTGAACTGCAACTTTCTCTGTGCAAATAAGACACGTTGAGATGCCCCTGTCTTCAACAAAGAAATATTACACTTCCCACTTTTCCTGAAATTGTCTGTGCTCATCACCAACCTTTCTCTTCACTGCAGGTTTTGAAAAATACATGTTTGGGGCTGTGTAATATAAATAATTCCACTTGGTGTCACGGTCGCATTGAAGTTTCAGTGTCTAGCCGATGCGTCTTTACCGCTTCTTTTTCTGCCTCGCTGAGCAGTAACTTCCGGGTTCAGACTGGAAGCCGAAGCGCGTCATAGATGCCGCATTCTGGCTAGTCAGGCATGTCAACACGGGCGCCATCTTGGAACGGGGTTTCTGACAGCAGTCAGGCTGTCAGAACGGGTCTGACAGCTGTGCTTCTGGCAAAATGCCAGACTTTTGTGCTGCTTACGAATGTTCCCGTGAAAGAAACTTATAAAATGATAAAATTTTGCTCAGTAGGCCATGTTATTCCTAAATGATCAATTAAATCAGTTTCATAGCACTAACATGAACGTTAACTGCTAACGTAAGTTATGTACCTGAATTTTTGCTCCATAAACACGGAGAACGGAGCGTTGTTCAGATGGAGCGGTTTTGTGTGTAAGCTTCCAAAAGAAAAATGGAAGAGGCAGGCATGGGCAGCAGCACTCAGGAGGAGAGGTTTTATCCAAAAGGACCGGTCAGTGAAAATCGGCTGAAAACTCAGTGAGTTGTGGTGACTTTAATCGTTGATAGACCTCTGGCTCTGTTGACTAATGCAGTAAGTAGACACGGCTTCCCCCGTCCCAAGATGGAACGTATGGTTCCAGTGGACAGCAGCATCAGAGGCGGCATCTACGTGTATCTATGGGAGCGCGTGAAGTGGGAGCGGCCACGCAAAAAATAGAACAGACGCCGAAACTGTCGCAGCGCATTACGGCGCGTCACAGCTGGTCTGGTCAAACTCGCGGGCTGCACTAACATTAAACTTTCATATTAAGGCGGGGGCCACAAACTATCGTCCCGAGGGCCGCAGTTGGCCCGCGAGCTTGAGACCTTTGCGTTAGACACTTCCTGTTTCCCAAATGGAAAATCTCCTTAAAAAAAACGTAATCTCCTCGCTCCCGACCTCCAAACCTCATTCAAGTGCGGTGAACGTCATGGAGATGAATGAAATCAGTGTGTTGTACCAGAGACGAGTTCAAAAAGTGGTTTTAGTTTAGTTCTTAGTGATTATATTTGGTGAAACAGACCAAATCAAATCTTGCAACAGTGTTTTTGCTCTCTGCTTGATTCTGTGCAGAGCCCGAATGTCTGGTGAAAAGTGAGTCCAATATTTATTTCTGTGACTGAGCTCACGTTCACTTTTCCAATAGAGTTGACACAATCAGGAGCTGCTACAGGTCTCCTAAAGGGGAGTGAGTGCCAGTGAGGTTAAATTTCAATCTTCATATTTAATTATATTGTTGAACGGCACTTGCAGTGGCTAAACCAACGTCTCACAGATACAGGAAATTACTCCAATGAGTCTCGTTCAATCTGAATGTTTAAAAAAAAAAAAAAAAAAGAAACATTTTTAAGAATAATTCTACAGCACAGGCAGAGGAATAAAAATTAAATACCTTTGTTTAACCACGATTATGCTCGTAAAATCACATGATATGATGAATAAAATATGCATAGAATATCATTTATAATACGTTCATAAGCGGCCTACTTAATAGGTTTCTCTTCTGGCTTTTATTTTGAAAGAGTAACCGGACGTTACTTATTGTTGTTGCTAACTTGCCAGCGACGGCATCATATCAATGAAACATCCTTGCGTGTGAAAAAGTGACGCTAGAAGGGTGCCCACAGCGTCACTTTTTGAGGAGTAGGGCCACAGACCAAGCTGCAGTTTTTCACGTATTGGGAATGAGAACATGTTGTATGATGAGACCTTCGCTTCTTTTTGAGTGTTCAAAATAAACCGGAATACTATGCTCTTAACACAACATTTAGTCAACATCATTGCTATGGGTAGAATTTGGATGGTATAGTATCATGAGCCATGATTTAAGTATTATGACCCCCGCACCAGGCGTTATTGAGCTTCTGCACACCGGTTGTTGTGGGCCGGGCCAAGTCAAAGTCCAGGGCTGTTTTTTAGTCCCAGTCCGTCCCTGGTCCTGAAAATATCAGGATTTAAAAACAGCAAGGTCAGACAGTCAAATGTCAAACAGTTTCTTATCCACTTAAAGGACTAAAGGTTAGCCTTTACGGTTTTAGGGGTTGTTATAATGAGACTTTCAAAACTCAGCTCAGGATTCTATCTAATATTTCTCCTCTGCTTCTTGCTCAATGAGATCACTTATTCTAACGTTCAGGTGCAGATGGTTTTTAAGCCAAGCTGATAGTTTTATCAGAAACATAGGCAGAAAATGTAGAATTTCATTACATCTGATTGATTAACTTCCCCAATCTTAAATCATTTACATATTCATCAGAATTAAATCAGCTACAGCATAAGGAAATTTCATTGTCAGATCTTTAACAGCTTAAATAAACAAGTAATTAAATCTGTTGTCAACCTGTAAAGGGACAGAGATGATGTTTTCACCAATTCTGAGTTACTATTTATCATCAGTATTTATATTTGATCTTATTAAACCATTTAACTATCACACTGCAGCAGATCTATGAAACGATTGATCTGTTCTCTTAACAGAGCAGCAAAGTGCTTTACAGAAAGTGAGTTAGATTATTAGGATATTAACAAACAGCAATAAAATGTGCTATGGGAGTCCGATATCACCGATGGCTTTCTGAAAGAGGAAAACTCAGAAAGTTAAAGGCAGCTGCAGTGAGTCTGAGTCATAACAAGTCAAGGTTTGTTTTTGTGGTGCATTTAAAAACTGCCACAGTGACCAGAGAGTTGTACACGGTGAACAAAATATGAATATTATTAGCAACTTCTACACCTGCAGATCAATAAACATGAAATAAAATGAGTGAACTAGAAATAAAAACAGTCTTTATATGATAAAAGTTCAGAGATGTAACTCAACCAGATTCACAGACTGAGAAAAGTGGGTTGGGTTTTAGATCATTTTAAAGAATCGGAGGTCTGAGCTGCTCTGACTGGAAAAGCTAGATTAATCCATCTGTAACAGGTTGAACATTTAACTTAAAGTGGTAAATCAAATTTTACGAGTTTACTTCAACTACAGCAACAAGAAGTAAAGTACAATACTGAGAAATATACACTCTTTGCCAGATATAACATCTCAGGCCTACATTTTGCTTTCAGCCCAGGACTTTATGTGCCGAGGCAGACGCTCGACCTTACAGAGCTGCTCAGTATGGATGAGGGCACAACAAGCTTCTTCTGAAGGTCAAACTGTTGATTCTGACTGACACTGAAGCAGTGTGAGCAGTTTTAGGGACTCACACCACAAAGGACATTTTGAACACTGATCCAGCAGTGATTGGATGTTGAACCACAGAACATTTGGAAGTGAATTTAATGCTTTTTGAGCTGCAGTCTGGGATCATTGCAAGCAGAACAAGGGCCTCAGAGGGAGAGCCAGAGACTGTGAATCTGACCATAAACATCACGCAAAGAATGAAAGAAGTGAAAACAAGAACATCTATATCAGCCTTGAGGGGCCTAAGAGAGCCACAACAGGTGTGCAAAGACCCACAGGAGCATGATGGACCTGTGATGAGCTTGGACATGATACAAAGAACTGCCAAAGACCACGAGGAAACTCTGATCCTCAGCATGAGCTGAGCCTCTGCAGGGTGGAGCGAGAGACCCGGTGGATCTGGCACAGATTTTAGAAAGGAAATTAAAATACAAATACTGATATCCAATTCAACCCCTCACAGTCTATCGGTGAGAGCTTTTTTTGAGAGATTTTTTAAAATGAAGGTTCTGGTGCTCTCCTAGGGTGTATATTGTGATAAAATTATTCAAACGGAGCTTCCCATGTTAGAGCAAAAATAACCAAAAGTTTCCTTTTGAAAGACATCTGTAACACCCACCTCATAGTACCTGGTTTTACTATCATTCAGTCTTTTATAGTCAAAACATCAAATAAAATTAAGCAAAACATTAAATACCAGCTATGATGGACCACACGCACTCACAGACACGCACACGGTCCACAACAGTCTCACAAGTGTCACCGTCCAGCCCTGCCCCTTTAAGACGGTGTCTGTGACGTACGTGTGCAGGGAGAGGGTCGATAAAAAAAAGATTGATGGAAGAAAACGAATAAAACCTGCGTTCCGCACAAAAAGGCTTGACTCCGTTCTCATTTCGCCCCACACTTTGGCCCGGACCCTACGATTGCCAGTTACCGGTAACGAGCCAGAAAATAAAGACCAGCTCCTTACTACGGTTCGGAGGCAGGGGGTTAAGAAGGTAACACAAGTCATCTATAACCCCTGTTGCAGGCCTGTGTCGTAGCTTGGGTGCGTTGGGGCTTAAAACAAACTGGCCACTTCACTTTTAACAAGCAGAAGGGAAATTAAAGGCACGTGCAAATCATGTACTCACAGCTCCAGACAGTCAGTGTGGTAAAGGGTACTGAACAGTAGCAGCACACAGTCCAAGCGGGCCGACACATCCACTCCTCACACACACAGCGGGAAGGACGCAGATCCTATGAAGTTCACGAGTTTCGCTTCCCTCTTTAATGCCGTCAAAACGTCCATCTCCTTCTCCTAAATTAAATGCACAAGGTAAATTCCAAGTCCACTTGCTGCTTCAGGCCGATTTAGCCTTAACTCAAACTAACCAAACACGTTTATACAGAGCAGACAGCAAGCTAATCACAGACACCGCTAGCTAAAGCTAACGGCTAATCACGTTTAGCATTAACAGTTCGTTTTATACTGTACAGCTTAGTCACAGTTTTCAAAAACACATATGCTCACAATTACCTCTCGGTTGATGACACATTTCTTCACATCAGGTAAACTAGCCGTTTCCCATAAAAATTAGAATTCTGGTCCACCCAATCACTCGTCTCCCTCCTCTCCTCTCTCAGCACACCTCAATCTCGATATCCCGCTATGTCCCACCCCCTCACCTACAGACTGCCCTGCGATTGGCCAGAGTTACCTGAGCTATACACATGCCAATACTATCAAACAAATTAATGATTGACAACTCATAAAACAAGTAATAATACAGCGAGCCGAAATAACACAATGCAGATGGAGGGGAGTAACACCAGGGCGCTGTGGCAGGGACTACGCACCATCACGGATTATGAAGCAACGCACCCACGCACGATGAAAGCCGACGCTTCGCTGGCTGATGACCTAAACAACTTCTTCGCACGCTTCGAGTCGGACAGCAAGCAAGAAGCTGCGCTTCCAGCCCTCTTACAACATGGTTCATATCAGCGGGCCAGTTCTTTTGTTTTTGGGTTCATGTGATATCTTGATTGGTCGACAAATGAACACTGGGATTGAACCTGTTAAAAGGCAATTCCTGAATGTAGAACATTGTGCATTGTTGTGCTGCTCGGTTCTTTTTCCTGCTCACACTCATCCACTTGTTAGATTAACTGCATCAGCAGCAGAACCACAGCAGGACTCACAGTCAGGTGACAGACCAGGTGCCCATCAGGCCAAGATGATGGTGCAACAATCACACAATCTTTATCTACATTTGCACATAGATGGGCCAAAAGGGTCACTGGTGAAGCTGAGCATTCGATCCTGACTGAGTGAAAAGCAGATTTGAAGAATTCATTCCATCAAGTGGCCGCCAAACCACTTGACCCAAAACTAGTGTTAGCTCTTTTGTATCTCTGATTCTCAGTTTTTCCCAAAGTGGAAATCACAAAAAAAAAAAAAAAAGTGTTGTGTATTGTCCACCTGGCCCTTTTTCTGAGTTTCTGTCTCAGAGTTTGTTATAATTGGCTTTATTCTTAGATATTCTGTATTTCACTAAATAACCTATGTTCCTATTTTGTACTTTTCCACTCTGCTCGTACTACGCAATAGATGACCTTGAGTGGTCCAAGACTTTAACATAGCATAACGAGACTAAATAACACTGACAGATGAAGCTTCTCTATCTTGTCAGGTCTGGCACATTAGATACACACCTAAAACAACACTAACACGTTGTTTATCACATCCAAAGAACTGTTCAAGGAGGTTTTCTCCTTAATCAATACTTCCAATTAGATTTGACAGGATATGTACCTCTTTAAAGGTTGCTGTAATTAAACCTTTGCTTAAAAAAAAAAAAAACCTCTATATGCAGAAGTTTTGGCCAATCTCCCGTTCTTGTTAAAATAGTTGCAGTTCAACTTTGTAATCATTTACATAGAAATAATCTGTTTGAAGCGTTTCAGTCAGGATCCAGAGTGCATCATAGCACAGAAACAGCACTGGTGAAAGTTACCAATGATCTCCTGTTAGCTTCTGATAGTGGACTTGTTTCTGTGCTTGTCCTGTTGGATCTCAGTGCTGCATTTGATACGATCGATCACAGCATTCTGTTACAGAGACTTGAACATGTTATTGGGATTAAAGGAACTGCATTAGGCTGGTTTAAGTCATATTTATCTGATAGATTCCAGTTTGTTCTTGTAAATGAGGAATCTTCCTCACACGTTGGAGTAAGTCATGGAGTTCCTCAGGGTTCTGTGCTTGGACCGATTCTTTTTACATGCTTCCATTAGACCGCATGGCATACATTTCCATTGCTATGCTGATGATACTCAGCTGTACTTATCTATGAAACCAGATGAAACCAATAGGTTGGTCAGACTACAAGCCTGTCTTAAAGACATAAAGACCTGGATGACTCAGAACTTTCTGCTTCTAAATTCAGACAAAACTGAAGTTGTTCTCTTTGGCCCCGAGCGCTTCAGGGAGAAATTGTCCAGTTATATAGTTACTCTAGATGGTATTTCCTTGGCTTCTAGTTCTACAGTGAGGAACCTTGGAGTTATTTTTGACCAGAATTTATCATTTGACGCACATATGTTACATCCCCCAAGGGGGTGTAACATACCAACAACCAAGGAATGAAGACATCAGGATATAAAATTGAAATAGGTTTATTTGCTTGAACTGGAAAAAGGATATCAGCTGCTTTTACCTGTGGGGGAGGAAGGGACAGATGGCTGGGCTAAACAAATGAAATAAACATAACAAAACCAAGCCCAACTGTCTACTAAATCTAAAAGTAGAAATCAAACAACCAAAACCTAAATTACTTATCCAAAAAGAGTTTATCAAAATAAATACAGAGGGTGGCACCAACCACTACAACTAATGATTTAGACATAAGGAAACCTGTGGGCAAGAACGTATTGGGTACCCCAGCTTACCTAGTCCACATTCCTCCCACCACATACCTGACATAGCAGCATCCAGTTTCACAGCTATAAGGCAGCGCAGGGCAGAGAGATGTGTGAGTGAGGAGGGCAGCCCCTAAATGATCTCTGCGAGCTTCTTTTAAAGGAGGGCTCCAAGGTGCAAGTCATCCAGGCAATCAGAGCAATCAAGAGCTGAGCCTCTCCTGAATCAGCTCTCAGACCAGTGACACCTGAGGAGAAGTGCTTGCACGTAACAACATATAAAACAGATTTCTAGGACTGCCTTCTTTCACCTTCGTAATATTGTTAAAATCAGGAACATCCTGTCTCAGGGTGATGCAGAGAAACTAGTTCATGCATTTGTTACTTCAAGATTGGACTACTGTAATTCCTTATTATTGGGCTGTCCCACATATTCTCTGAAAAGCCTCCAGCTGATCCAAAATGCTGCAGCCAGAGTTCTGATGAGAACTAACAGGAGAGATCATGTTTCTCCAGTTTTAGCTTCTCTTCATTGGCTCCCTGTTAGATTCAGAATAGAATTTAAGATTCTTCTCCTCACATATAAAGCTCTTAATGACCGAGCTCCATCATATCTTAAAGATCTCATTGTAAGATATTTTCCTAACAGAGCACTTCACTCCCAAACTGCAGGTTTACTTGTTGTTCCCAGAGTTTCTAAAAGTAGAATGGGAGGCAGAGCCTTCAGTTATCAGGCCCCTCTCTGTGGAACCAGCTGCCAGTTTGGCTTCAGGAAGCCGACACCCTCTCTAGCTTTAGGACTAGCCTTAAGGCTTTTCTTTTTGATAAAGCTTATAGTTAGGGATGCTTTGCTTTGATTTTCTATTTCCTCATATGATTTTATGTACATGTGACATTATTGTGGTTATTAACTTGTGTTTCCCTGTCTCAACGGGTATTCTTTGAATGGTGTTTTTCCCCCCTCTTTTCTATCTTCTCAAACCCGAGCTGGTCAAGGCAGAAGGCCACCCCTCCTGGTTCTGGTTCTGCCAGAGGTTTCTTCCTGTTAAAAGGGAGTCATTTCTCTCCAGTCTCCTCAGGCATGCTCAGGACGGGGGACGGGACCAAGAAGTTTCAGTATAATCTGTTGGTTTCCTTGGGTAGGAAATTGTTTTTGAATTGGCTTTGTATGTATGAATTTGACTAATTTTGAATTCAATT
Source organism: Leuresthes tenuis (assembly GCF_036924035.1). Taxonomy (NCBI): domain Eukaryota; kingdom Metazoa; phylum Chordata; class Actinopteri; order Atheriniformes; family Atherinopsidae; genus Leuresthes; species Leuresthes tenuis. The sequence goes on along the minus strand of NW_027325358.1, from coordinate 36,770,920 downwards.
AATTGGATTTGATTGTAATTTATGACTACAGTAAATTGGACTCTAATTGGCTTGAACTGGACTGTATAATTGAGATGACATTTGTTGTGATGTGGCGCTATATAAGTGAACTGTATTAAATTGAACTAACTTATAGCCATCAAACACTGTCAAGAAAATATGCCTGAATTCTCTGCTTTATTATCCAAGGTTACTTAGGGAAAAGGGGTGGTAAAAACCCCTTCATGGAAGTGAAGTGCTTGTAACCTCTCCTTTATTAGTTAGCTCTGGCTCAGACTGCTGAACTGATGTTCAGCCAGAAGAAGACGAGTTCAGCCAGCAGTAACAGGACTGGACCGGAAGACACTGAGCTGCACTACACTACTGCACATTTATCATTCCCTTTCAGTGAATCATTACTCATCATATTGGAACAAGATCACATGTTCACATTTGCATGCACGTCATAATGTGACATGGGGGTAAGGTTAAATGTTCGTATGTATCGAGTAACATTTTGTTGATCAGTTTGGTTGTTTATTGTTATTGTTTACTGTTTGTTTTTATTTTCCAAAATGCTTTTTGTTTAATTATTTGGTTCATTCTTCTTTCTTTTTATGTTTTTTATTTGTGTTTGTATTATTTGTAGTTCAGCTAAGCTGTCCTTTGCCATTGGCAAAAGTCAACAGTACATAGCAGGACCTTTTGGAGTTCAAAGAAACCACAATTTTTGGGAAGTTCAGAGGTCGGTCGCTACTTGGGGTATCGGGCCACAGGAGAATTTTCTCGTTAATAAAGTTGTGAGTTACAAACAGAAGCTTGGTTTGAGCAGTTTTATTTTTGTTTATTTATCTTAAGTTGTTAGTTGTGTCTTACTTTATTTTTTTTAGCAAGCTTTAACTTTTTTAGTTTATGAAACAATGAAACAACACCCCCCCCCCTTTTTTTTAGGAAACTTATTGTCTTTGTACTTTGAACTGAAGTTACCCTATGATCAGATTTCAAAACTTTTCAAGAATAATGAAAACAGTTAACATTATTATCATGTGATCCTGGTTTTATTGAACTAAAAGGCACAGGCAGCTGAAGGAATGCAGGGATTAAGAGAAATTACATGAATTCCCTCAGTGGCATGAAAGCAAAGATCTAGATATAGTTAAAGAGAAATATCAGCCAATAATTTGCTTCCATAAACCTGTTGGAACAGCAAGCCATACAGCGGAGCAGCAAAAAAAGTTTCATCTCAATGAGAAGTAGTATGACCATGTTTTTAAAAGCCTCATGACAAATCTAAAATGAAAACAATGAACCCATCAACCGGTTTACATGACACAAGGGAAAAAAAAGAGAATTATTCTTTTATGATGTTGAAAAAGCCCATTTAGACAATATGTCTATTTGCTGTTGTTATAAGGTATCTTTCCATTGAATTAGTCCATACTTACATGTATAATGATCTGCCACAGAAAAAGTTATGCCTTGAATGTTTTCCCGTACAGTCAGGTGCCTTCACATTGGTCTTGAAACTTATAAAACAGGGAAACGATTGCCACTTTGTAGACAGCGAGAATCACATTCACAACACAAAAGATTTTAATATTATCAAATTTACAGTTTGTAGAAAGTCCCCCCCCGACACAGACAGTAACAAAAGATGGAGAAGTTAAATTAAATCATTTAAAAATTTCCAGCTGATCAAAATATCAAGACACCAATGTCAAGGTCTGGCTGAGTTTTCTTTTGAACAAAACACAGGACAAAAAGAACTAAATAAAAAGAGGCATCTCAGTCCCTTTCGTTCTTCTCATTCCTCCTCTAGCTCCTCATTTAGTGGCCCTCCAAGATGCAGTTTTACTTGGTTGCATGGTTCAGCATTCCAGCGTGGTTAATAGAATTAAAATCAATGACAATCTCAGTCTTCTTGGGCTTGAAGTGCCTAGCAAAACATTGAGGGAAAAAATAAACATCAGGAACACACACAACAGGCAGTGATGCCCAATGCAGTCCTGTTCTTTTTTTAAAGACAAAAAGTTTTTAAGCATGCCTCGGCCAAACAGAGTCTACTTAAGCGTTTTCATGCATAGTGACTTGATCCCTAACTGCATTATGTTGGTGTGTTAACCCCCTTTTGAGAAGCTCAACTTTGTATGATTTCAGTTGGATCTTTCTGTTTGACCTTTGAAAGATCAACATGCGATATATCCAATTCCAATACAACTTTATTTAAAAAGCACTTTAAAACAACATGTGTTTGTTTGCTACACTTCACTCACAACAGGTTTATGGACCAGGATTGCCTAAAAACCCATAGATACAGGATCAGTGACTGCAGATACAAGCTCTAATTTGTAGCCGTTACAACACTAAAGGGCATGAGTTTGAACATCAAGCAGTGACTGAGAACTGTTACAAATGTCTGCGATGTGTTGACTTTAGATGAATGAATGCATTTTAACAAACAGGCGCACGAGGTGACAAGCCAGCAACGGGGACTAACTGTTGTTAGTTTTAATACGTTTGTACAAAAAACAACCAGAAGTATCCATTTTTTGCTTCTACGTCTGCTCATAAACATGGACTTACTCACACAAGAAACCATAGTGTGCGTTTACCACTCCATTTGCACTTCATGTATCATCAACAAAAGAAGGGCATCGAGCTACTGATCCTCGGGTAACAGTGGGAGAGGATGTGAGCGTCCTTACCTTATCTAAGTCTTACTGCAGAGGTTTTCTGTCTCAGTTGGCATTTTATCAACTTCTCCACCAATTAACACTGAAGTATAATATTAATAGAGTTTACTGATCATCCAACTTCACAAATAGAAGTTAATGGCCATCTGATTAGACCATCAATGAATCTGATCAGAAGGCACAATCCCCATGGAGATTTGCTGATGGCTGATCTTTAGCCAACAATAAAGCCTCTGGAATTACTTGAATCACTCAACCTCCACTCACTATACATTTAAAGCAAGAAAGGAACACTTTCTTTGTTGTGTACCTGTACTGTATTCCTGCCATGCCGAGCAGCCTTCTGGAAGCAGTCATCTCAGGTGTATCATGGTACTTGTCAGAAAGATAAACCACTTCTTTAAGACCTAGACAAAGTGAGTTAGGGACACAGAAGGGAACAGAGCAACAGAAAGATTGTGAGTCTACTTTGTACAGATGCACTTCATGCCCAGATTAAATGTAAGGCTGTTAAATGCTGAAAAGGATAAGACATAATCCCACTGGACACGCCTTTTCTTCACGCTAAGCACATGCTTCCCATTCATTTATTTATTTTCCAAACACACTAACCTATTTAGGGTCAAAGGTTATTTATCTAATATGACATACTGAACAGAAGCAGTTCATTACAAATCACAACAGCAGTAGAGCCCGCGAGGGAAGGAAGAAGAATAACAGCTTTTGTAGAGTTGAAACATCACATGACTTTCTGACATCACCCACTTAAAGTGGATCCCAAAGAAAACCCCTATAAAATCTGGAAGGAGCAAAAATGTCCACGTTATTTTAAATTGTGATATTTAAAAAAAATAGAAATTAAAAGCTGAATCATACTGGAACTGCTCAATGCTATTAAATTGGTGTGTCACAACACCAGCATTTAAAATGCATTTTAATGCCATCATCACCCAAGTATGATGAGTGAATCAAGGATTTGAGGATCCAGAAGGTAAATCTGTATGCGCTGTCAACACTCACCGGCCTGGATAATTAGCTTGGCACACTCATTGCATGGAAACAAAGCCACATACATGGTGCATCCTTTCACATCCGCACTGTTCTTGTTCATAATGGCGTTCAGTTCTGCATGGCACACTGTGGGACAGAGCATTGAGACAAAAATCTTTCAACACAAAGCGCTGACTCCGAGCTTATCAGGTGACAAGGCTTCAGCCTGTTTACATTTGCTATATTCAAGATTTTAAGAAGAATATGGAAAATTGGTGGATTAATAATCTGCTTAGTTCTTTTTAAGAGCTGTTTAAAAAAAAAAGAAATCTCGAGATGCCATCTTTGCTGCTCCGCTCAAATGAAAATGTCATTCACTCTGACAGACGTGTGCATGTGCGTTTGTGCACGCAAGCAGGAGTTCATGTGGAAATCATCGACTTTATAAACAATAAGATAAAAAGGCGCTTGATGTGAGGTGTTGGCGGTGATAAGCTCTTTGGTTTTGTGGTGCCCTGCATTATGGCCAAACCTCTCCACTTTGGCATTATCTGTCAAAAACACATCGCTTCAAAAGTTTGTTCAAACTTTTTAGAGAAAAGAAGCGTTCTCCTGGCGATCCTTCCAAACAGGCCACAACTGATCGGTCTTTTTGTCCACTTGAACTGGCAAGGGTGGCACATATCTTGACTAAACAAAGAAAATCATCTTTTTGTGCCAACAGTCGAGCTGTTGTTCACCGATCACTGTGTTCTCTTGGCCAGCAACCGTGCAGCTGCAGCTCTTTGTCTCTCACTCTGCAGACTGCCATGTTTCTGTATGACTGACACACCTTCCTCGTCAGAAACAAATGCATTTAAGGCAACTTAATATTACTTATTATTCTATTCTTTTCTTACTGAGATTCACTTAAGAAAATTCTCACAACAAAATGGTGTCAGAGGTGGGATTCCATGAGAGATTGGTCAGAACGAGTTCAGACAATAAACTTGCTATAGGTTTAAAAGATGGGACGGTGGAGGAAGAACCTACAAAGGTTTTGTGCCTACTGACTCCAAACACAACCCACTTGTTGACATTTTATCTATTGGTGAGCCTAACAAACATAGAAAATGAATAATAACTAATAGATAATGAATATTATCTAATTATTAATTCATTTATTTTCCTCATTAGTAGTCAGAAATTGCCCCTGTCCCAACTTCTTTTCCATACCAAACTATCATTTCCTCATTTGGGATTGTATGCTCACTTTAACAGGTTCCTGAAAGCATATAATTCAAAGAAATGTCCGTACAGAAAAAGGCTGCTAATGCACACGTGCTCCTACCATAGGGGTACTTAGTGTCAAGCTGGTCATCAGCAGTCCGCGACCACGGTAAAAGGTCATCATCACAGCCATTGGGCATACCGTTGTAACCGATGCCAACTATCTTATTCTCCTGATTGACAATGCAAGCGCCCACCTGCAGAGAGAGGTTGCACACATTTTAATTAGTACATTTGCTTAAAATGACATATGTAGTGTATATATTCATGTAGACAGCCTAAATATTAACTTTAATTCTATATTAGACTCTATTGGATTTTCTCAAAGTGTTCACAGACCTACTCACTGCCTTAATCATACCCTTGACCTTGTGCTGACTTATGGCATTGAGAGTGAACAGTTAACAGTGTTCCCTCATAACCCTGTCTTGTCTGACCATTTTTTAATAACTTTTGAATTTACATTACTTGACTACACAGTTTCTGAGAAGAATTCTACATATAGAAGGTGTCTATCAGAGAATGCTGTAACCAGATTTAAAGAGTTGATTTCATCATCCTTTTCTTCACTGCCATGTGCAGATATGACAGAGGACGGCTACCTAAATTTTACTCCAGTAGAACTTGACTCTCTTGTTGACAGCACTATAGCTTCAATGCGTACAACACTGGACAATGTTGCCCCTCTGAAAAGGAAGGTAATCAGTCAGAAGAGGTTGGCTCCTTGGTATAATTCACAGCTGCGTGCTTTAAAGCAGACTGCAAGAAAGCTGGCGAGACAGTGGTGTTCCTCTAATTTAGAAGAGTCTCAATTAGTCTGGAAAGATAGTTTAATAACGTATAAGAAAGCACTTCGTAAAGCTAGAACTGCTTATTATTCATCATTGATAGAAGAGAATAAGAATAATCCCAGGTTTCTTTTCAGCACTGTTGCCAGGCTGACAAAGAGTCCGAGCTCTGTTGAGCCATGTATTCCTTTAACTCTCAGCAGTGATGATTTCATGAGATTCTTCATCAATAAAATTGTTTCTATCAGAGAGAAGATTAATGGAATCCTTCCCATTATCATCACTGATGTATCATCAAGTAGAGCAGCTTTAGAAGTATCTTTAGAACCTGAATTGTATTTAGACAGCTTCTGCCCAGTTGATCTTTCTGAGCTAACAACAGCAATAGTCTCTTCTAAACCATCAACTTCTATTTTAGACCCAATCCCAACCAGACTGTTCAAGGAGGTTTTCCCCTTAATTGACACTTCCATATTGGATTTGATCAATCTGTCTTTGTTGACAGGATATGTACCTCAGACTTTTAAGGTTGCTGTAATTAAACCTTTACTTTAAAAACCTACTCTTGATTCAGAAGTGTTGGATAATTATCGACCTATATCCAATCTCCCCTTCTTGTTTAAAATTCTTATTAAAATAGTTGCAGCTCAACTTTGTGATCATTTACATATAAATAATCTGTTTGAAGAGTTTCAGTCAGGATTCAGAGTGAACTGGTTAGTTACACACGTATAACAATCAGTGAAATGCAACTCTGTCTCTCAGACTGCGCAAAGATGTGTTTTAACAATAAAACAAGAGAAAATAAAAAGCTAAAATACATCAAATAAAAGACAAAGACCTGGATGACTCAGAACTGTCTGCTTTTAAATTCAGACAAAACTGAAGTTGTTCTCTTTGGACCTGAGCGCTTCAGGGAGAAATTGTCTAGTTATATAGTTACTCTAGATGGTATTTCCTTGGCTTCTACTTCTACAGTGAGGAACCTTGGAGTTATTTTTGACCAGAATTTATCATTTGACGCACATATAAAACTGGTTTCTAGGACTGCCTTCTTGCACCTTCGTAATATTGCTAAAATCAGGAACATCCTGTCTCAGGGTGATGCAGAGAAACTAGTCCATGCATTTGTTACTTCAAGATTGGACTACCGTAATTCCTTATTATTGGGCTGTCCCACATATTCTCTGAAAAGCCTCCAGCTGATCCAAAATGCTGCAGCCAGAGTTCTGATGAGAACTAACAGGATAAATCACATTTCTCCAGTTTCTCTTCATTGGCTAAGATATTTCCTCAACAGAGCACTTTGCTCTCAGGCTACAGGTTTCCTTGTGGTTCCCAGAGTTTCTAAAAGCAGAATGGGAGGCAGAGCCTTCAGTTATCAGGCCCCTAAAAGCAGAATGGGAGGCAGAGCCTTCAGTTATCAGGCCCCTAAAAGCAGAATGGGAGGCAGAGCCTTCAGTTATCAGGCCCCTAAAAGCAGAATGGGAGGCAGAGCCTTCAGTTATCAGGCCCCTAAAAGCAGAATGGGAGGCAGAGCCTTCAGTTATCAGGCCCCTAAAAGCAGAATGGGAGGCAGAGCCTTCAGTTATCAGGCCCCTCTCTGTGGAACCAGCTGCCAGTTTGGCTTCAGGAAGCAGACACCCTCTCTACCTTTAAGATCAGGCTGAAACTTTCCTTTCTGATAAAGCTTATAGTTAGGGATGGCTCAGATATAGGCCGAGACTGCTGGGGACCTCCCATGATGCACCTCTCCTCCGTCTGCTCTGTTTACTCTCCATGTACATATGACATTATAGATGTCATTAACTTGTGTTTCTCTTTCCCAGCAGGTATCCCTGATCTGATGCTTGATTCCTGACCTTTCAACCCCCAGCCGATGGCGGCCCTGTTTGGTTTCCAGTTTTTTCTTGTTAAAAGGGAGTTTTTTCTTTCCACAGTCATATTCTGCAAACTCAGGGTGGGGGATTGGATCAATGTGAAGTTTCTATGCAATCTGCTGGTTTCCTTTGCGAGGCAACTTTTCTTTGTTGGCTCTGTAAGTATTGAACTAATTTGGAATTTAGTGAATTGGATTTGATTAGATTCTGATTGTATTACAATAAACTGGGCTCTTATTGGCTTGAATCTTTGAAGTGCCCTGAGATGACATTTGTTGTGATTTGGCACTACATAAATATACTGAATAGAATTGACCCCCAATGTCTCATTTCCAACTTTGACAACATCAGATTCATGTTCATCAGAAGCTTACACCAGCTCAAACCTCACGCATCACTTGTCTTTTCGGAATCTGTTTTTAGGATGCCGTCGGCAATGAAACCACATCTAATATGCCTTGAATGGCTTCTTAAATCAACACTAGCTTTGAGTATGAAAATGCATTATTATCTAAAAGGTAATAATTCCTCTTTCTTGTACTCTTAGATTGCCATAGTACATGTTGCAATGCATTATGAACAGTGGTGACTGCCACGGTGTTTTCTTAACCCAAGCGCAGTACAAGTGATGAATTCAATAAGAAAATACCTGAAGGTGAAGAGGATGGAAGAGGTGGTAAGGTGAGAATCGAACTAAATCTTTAATGTCTGTGCCACATCTTCCTAATGCTCGCTAAGAAGCTCCACAAGCCAAAACCCACGTTTTTTTCCTTCAACGCTTGCTGAGAAGGTATTGAATGCACCAGCCACTGATCTTTTAGGCAGCTGTCTTTGCTCCTTCTGTTATGTAAGAAGGCTGTGAGGACTTGCTTTATTTCTCCTGTTGCCTTTTAACTGGAAAATTCATCCAAAAGCAACACCACGTGGCACTGAAATGAATAAGTTTATTGTTGGCTGATAAATGCTCTAATAATAGTGAAATCTGGACATTTGACATCATCGAGCCAGGCTGTATTGTGCACTTAAAGTGAGATGGACACTGCAGCTCAAAATGTCGAATACATTTTTTAAGAATTTTTAAATAATTCAAATATTGAGGGTGTTCTGAGGAGAGGGCAATTAAGACATTTATGTCTATAATTATTATAAGTTGGGGTTTCTTCTAACAAAAAAATTGACATCCTTTCCGAGTATCTAACTGTTTTAGTGCGTACAAATGCACGTGCAGACCCCCCCACACACAAACACACTCACCTGTGAGCTTGGGTCTTTACTCCTTTGGGCTGAAAGGAAGGCTACAGCCATGAAGTATTCTGGCCACTCCAGGTATTCTTCTCTTTTCCGAGTTGTGCCACTAAAGACAAACAGGGACAGACTGTAAAAATTTGAAATTTTTTACACAGCTTTGACAACTGCAATTGTGCAGGTTTTGACCAATTAGCAGCTGAAATCACTGGTCGAAGTTGCCTGACTTTTGACGGGACAGCATGAAATGGCAGAGGTGTGCAACATCTTCATGAACTATTTTCAGAGTGAGACAGGGAGGCTGATCCATCAGGACGCTGTCCTCCGGCGAACACATGTTGTGATGCACATATGCACTGTCCTTTTTGTTCACTGTTAATACCACTGTACATGTAATCCTGACTCATTTGAACAGTCAAAATGGATGGTAAAACATGGTGTTACAGTTAATTGAATTACTACCTTAAAACTGGTCAACTGAGAACAAAACAGTGCTTAATTTCATATGAACCACCAGTAAAGAACAGCGTTTTCCTTGCTAAAAAAACACAAAGGGCTCCATTGATTCACCCGAGTGAACAACAACAAAGATTATCTTAACATGAACTAAATTAGGATAGAAAAAAACCGCTAAAGATGAATGTTATCAGGGTAAATGAATTGTTTCGTATAAAGCCATTACAGTTTAGTTATGTTCTGGCTGGTTGGGGTGTAAACTGTAATGAAGCGGCGCAGAAATGATGCCTTTACTGTGCAAACTCTAAGACAGCACACTGGACTTTAATGCTTACCCGTGTCAAATCATTTCAAGTGAATCACGTTTAAAATCCTCACCTACTGAACTTCAACAGGCAAGTTCAAGTAAACCGAGGAGGAAGTGAATTAAATCAAACCCTACTGGTGACGGTCATTGTGTAATGCAGTCGTATGGAAGATGTTTGGGTGAAATTCTGAGAAAATTCATCAGAAAATGTAACAAGCTTTTTTTAAACATGTTTGGTTAAAACTATGAAGCGTTGGAGGTTGAGAATCTGCCCTCAGAGAGTCGCAGGTCTGTCGGACAGAAATGAGGGTGACGGCAGGAGGACACAGATTCTCATTTGTTGCCCCGCAGCTGTGCAAGCGGTCAGCTTCAGCACTAAAGCAATAAAGGTAAACTGAAGATAAATTGTGCCAATGGCTTCCTGGATCTATCTGAAAGCTACATGAATCATGCAACTTATGTGAGGTTCTCTGGGGTCAACGAGGGAGCAGGTGTATGCGGGGGGGCAGCTGGCGTGGTCTGACGCTGGAAACAGGAGTGTGCTTTTTGGACTACAGATGAACTCTACCAGGTGTGGATTCGGTACTTTGATGGGCTTGAGACAGAGACAGAGATTTCACAAATGTTGAACCCACTGATTTTTTTTGCCCATCTTCCAAACTGATGATTTCTAGACTCTGAGAACAAATTAGACAAACAGATATGAACCGCAGCTCTTCCCCCAGAATCAGGATCTGCTTCAAAAGCCAGTATTCCTAGAAGTTGTGTAATGTCACCAGTGATGTCATCACATGCAAATTAGGTCATTACATTTAGTACCTTCACTTTCACAAGCTTTGGTGACTCAATTTAATTAACAGTAACCCTTCATCTTGAACCATTTGTAAGCTTTTGAAATCGTGTCAAAATGTAAGGTTTTCTTTAAACAAAACAAAAACAGCACTTAAGCACGTAACCTAAGGGTTACATAGTTTGCCTTTTTTAAGTCAGCATATTGCCAATTAGGCAGTATATGCTAAGCACATCAATGAGCCCGTCCCATTGGTTTTTCACTAAATGAGAACACTGTCAACACGAGTGAGTCCCAGCTCTGAGTTCAAGTTCTACTAAGCAGAAAAAGATCTTTCTTAAATGGTCGACATCCTCCTTCGTAAGCTTAACAACACAACAGTCTCTTGTCAAATCAATTCTAGACAAAGATGCATAAAACCATCAGGCGTTCTCATTTTGAAAATCATGTGCTGTTACTTTGATTCGTTAGGCCTGAGCCTCCCAGCTACAGTCGGACGAGAGGCTCATTAAAACAACGTTAGTCAAATCTGACCCCGCTATTCCAACCCAACACTTGAGTCTGTTAACCTACACGGTGAGCCTCTGTCACTGATACACTGCAAGGAGCCGTCACATTAATCCAGGCTTCTATATTAAGTTGTGACTGTCACCTGAGCATGCTGCTGGAACCAATGAGAGCAGTCTCACAGCAGACAGTGATCATGATTCAGTTAGGCATGTAAAACTCAAACCAATCTTACAAGCTGGGCAGCTTGAAGGATAAAACAACCAATAACAAGCTGTGTCACGGTGTTGAAAGACACCGGTTTGAATCCCACATGGGCACCTGGCTCTTAGAACATACATAAACAACGTGGAGCAGATGTTTAGTGCCTTTGTCTCTTGACAAGATAAACGTGGATGTTTCCATGTTTTTCTTTTCAGAGAAAACATTAATATCCCATCACAATTTCAGTCAGGTGAGACAACTGTGTGTAATAAGATTTGTAGGAGTGGAATTGTAAATGAACCCCACTGTTTGACTGTGGATATCATCACGTTTTTAAACTTGTCGAAATGCTGCATCTTTCTGATAAGAAACACCACATTTTCTAGGTACAGATGCAAGATTTCAGGTGACTGTAAAAACGTTATACTGTTTGATGAACATATCAATTCCCTGGAGGTGAAATTAGAATTCCACACACTGAAATGTGTCTTTTGGACTTTTTATGCCAACAGTTGCAAGGTAAACTAAATACAATTCCCAACGCACATCTTGACAATGCTGTTTGGGCTGTTTCTGTTCGTTTCTGTTCGAATAAGACTGTACTCAGCCGTGGCTCAGAACCGTTGTAGGTACAAGATCGGCTCGGCTTCCAGATCGGCTCGGGGTCCTTCGTCTGCTGAAAACGTCACACAATACGCTATCTACAGTAACGCCACTCGGACAAACTATATTGCGTTCAACTTTCACGATAGATAGATTGATAGACAGACGCCATTTCTTTAAGATAATTTTCAGTTGTCTTATTTATTTAGACAATTATATATTTATATATGTATACACATATACTTTTAAACTATATTACACTTATCTGTGTGTCTATTTGTGTGTATAAACACACACATATCCAACAGAAAAATGAAATAAATTTTTATGTAAATTTTTTGCCTAAAATAAATAGGAGTTCACACACAGGTATAGTCAAAATAACAAGCAATTTATTGCTGCTTAGCACACAAACAATACACAAAACTGAAAATGAAGCTTCTCTTTGGAGTGAACCAAGGCAAAAATAATTTAAAAAACAAACTAGATTTTAAGGGGAAGCTACCTAAACCCTATGTCAAAGAAATACTTAATTTCTTCGAAAAACCTCTCCATAGCTACTGTCGATCACCAAAACACCGCGAAAAAAACTCCCACTTACAGCGTCTAGGTACATGTTATTAGCTGTTATGTTGCTATGGCTACAGCCAATCAATGTACTCCCATTCAAGCGTACAGCCAATCATATTGTGTGACGTAATCAGCAGACGAAGGACCCCGAGCCGATCTGGTACCTACACCGTCTTCTTTTCAGGACCATTTTAGTGACTTTTAGACTGGTCCGAACAATTCTGTAACCCATCCCACATAGGATTAATGACTATATTTGTGACGTATTTTAATAGCTACAAAAGAAACATTTTTTCACTGTTCGTCTACTTTCGCGATTTTTCTAAACATCTAAGCGGTCACCTTCACGCTTGAAACTGCAGTCTCGCGCATAGGAATCCCGCAGGTTTATCGAACACCAGTAGATCATTGCCGCTTTTGGGACTTTTCCACTTTTTTCCCCCACTCACCCGCGGATATTACGTTTCCGTGTGGAAAATAGTTCTGCCACACTATCGACAAACTAAGGGTTATAGCTTGTGAGGAGTTTAACAGATCCTTTATGTAGTAACTTGTTAAATGGGTGGCTTAATGGCACACGGAATGCGACATTACAGAGATAGTCAAGCTGCTCCCCTCAGACTTGAAACGTAACGGGTCGTATATTGTAGGTGAAGTATCTTCAAAACTTTGTCGCAGCACAATTAGTGAGGTGGATACAGACAGGACTAGTGAAGGGTATCTCTTTTAATTATAGAGCGATTCCAAGTCCCACAGGGGATACTTTCTTTTTCCATTTTTTTTTTGTTCCGGTAAGTCTAACAAATGTTCACTTAAGCAAAACTTCATTTACGACGCAGATGAGTTTGGATAGTAAATTAAAGTAGGTAAAATAGGTGATGGTGTTGAGAGCTTTTTCCTCTCATCCTGTTGATCTACCACATATTACAATCAAATCCGCAAACGTTGAGATTTAGATATGACACACACAATTCGGCATTAACCAGGACAGCTAAGCGTCCTCTTCCAAACAGCTTCCGTAGCTACCAGCAACCATAGACGCTTTTAGCTGAAGGTAGCCAGCTAACTTGGTCGCAGGTTAAACCGTAACAACGGCCCAACAAGTCGAGAAGAGACATGGAAAAGTCCACTAAGTGGTACAGTTTTACTCAAGTTACCAAAACAGAAGAAAAAAATCACCCGGGCAAGCTCCAACCTCTGCACACATACAAGCGTATTTTCCCTGTGTCTAAGAGTACATGATAACAGTAAAAGATCGATTAATTGTGCACAGTCTACAGGCTTGTGTTTCAAATTGAGAAAACTAAAATATTCACCGGAACCATTGCTGATTGCCCTAATGGAGCTGTCGTGTACAATGTAGGCGATAGTTACCTGTTTACAAATCCAGGCTGCTGGTTGCCTTCCATTGTACACCAAATATGGAGCTTTTGCTATCAGAAGTGTAGGGTCAATTGTTTACAACAGATGAGCAATAGAAATGCGCTGAAATCTACACCTCAAGTATAACTGCGACAGAGTATCATAAATAAAAAAAACTCCCGCGCTACCTAGTTACCGAAGGAACTCCGCCCTCGTTGAAACCTCGCAGGATAAACTGAAACTTTCTCCTCAACACTAGTCTGAGTGGAAGTGTGAAATCACAGGCGCTATTCATAGAGATTTGACAAAGATCACGATAGCCACCGTGTTGCCGCTTCGGCTTCACGTCTGTCACAAAAGGACATCTATTTTTTGGATATAGGCCAGTCTATTGTAGAAAGCAGACTACCTGCTAGACCTGCAATGGGGAAAAGTATCCCTTTTACTCTTCCGCGTGCCCTCCCTTTGTTAAAAATAAAATGTTTAAAACGTACACACCCTGAAATGAACTTCCAAATCAAATCAAATTTTATTTATATGGCACCTTTCAAACTTTAATAGCAACACAAAGTGCCTCACATAGGCTAAAAACACAAATGATACAACATACCAATCCTCGTAAATACCCAGAGACACGGAGACAAACAGACGCACGCACGCACACACACAGGCTCAGACCCACTGCACCTATCGGTACTAACTCCTGACGGGCTGCGGAGGTGAAACGTTGCATGATGGGATATCTTGCTCCGATTTTGACCATCGGATGCTCACTACATTTCGCGGTGAATTGTGGGATACATGCAGTGAACATTGACTAAACATTCGGACACCACTACAAAATGGCGTGGTCACTATATAGTGGTCAGGGAGTGATTTCGGACACAGCACAAGACTATGAAGCTGGTGGCTTGAAAGCTATTGATTTTGAGAGTTTAAATGTTGTACTAAAATGAAGGTGGTTAACATATTTCCTGTATTTGGTACCGTGTCCCCAGAGGTATTTTTAAAAAAAAGGGTGTATTGAATTTGTCTTTTTTTATTTCAAGAATTTTAGAAATAAAAGGAATGTTGAACAAAGGTATGTAATTGCATTAAACACCAGTGACTGGATTACAACTAGGTAACACACACAGTTTTTTAATCTACAGTTGTTAAAGTTTTAAAGGCTTCCCTTTCTTCTTATTGTACATCTTTTTAATATAAATCAAAGCAATTTCAACTTTTGCGTGACACCATAACACAGGGCAAAAGATGACGAAAGCATTCACACAATCATGCACAGTTTTGAAAACAAGTCAGTCATGGATTACCAACAGTGATAATCTCATTTTACAGTGACAGTAGCTCCACAACATGTAGGCTGCTTCTTACACAGTTATGAAGTTACAAAGCAAGTAATATTATTTATATATATATATATAAATAAATGTAATATTATTGGCTATGTAGAGCACTTTGTGTTGCAATTTATTTTGTATGAAAAGTGCTTTAGAAATGAAGACTGATGGATCAAGAGTTCCTAATACAACCATTTTAAGTAACCAAATCAGTAAAGTGGCAGTATCTGCCATTTGAAGAAGTGGAATGAGAGAATGTAAAATGGAAACGTTTGCTGAAAAAATGTCTCAGTATCATCTACATCTACTATGAGAATTTCATCTATAGTCCTAATTTCAAAAAAGTTGCAGCACTGTGTAAAAAATAATGCAGTGATTTGCAAATCTCATAAACCAATATTTTATTCACAATAGAACACAGAAAACATGTCAAATGTTGATAGTGAGTCATTTTAGCATTTCATTAAAAAAGAAAAGCTTATCTTGAATTAATTGCAGCAAGCCATCTGAAAAAGGTTGTGACAGAAACAATACAAAGCTAGAAAAGTAAGTGGTTAGAAAAAGAAACATCTGGAGTCACATGTTGAAACTAAGGATAATTGGCAAAAAGAGCAACCTGGAGAGGCAGATGGGTAAAGGTTCAACAATCTGAATTAAAAAAAAAATAAAAATTGTGATTTTAATCAACTACAGTACTTAATATCATCAAAAGATTCCAAGAATTGGGAGACCTCTTGATGAGCAAGGGACAGTCAAAAATCAGTGTTGGGCATGGACTGAGGAACCCTTAAAGGCATCGTTGTGAACACAGTTTGCTGTGCTGTGGACAAATGCAGGTTAAAGGCACCATCAACGCTGAAAGGTATAACAGGTTTTAGAGCATTATATATGCTCCCATCCAGATGACATCTTTTTCAGGGACGGCCTTGCATATACTGCAGCCATTACAAACAGGACGGCCTCTCAGCAGAAGACAGGCGATGGACTGGCCTGCTTGCAGTCCTTCTACCCTGTAGAAAACATTTGGCGTATCATGAAACACAAATTAGGACAAAGACCCACGACTGTTCAGCAGACAATGCTATACGTATCAGACAAGAATAGGACAACATTCCTCTCCCAACTGCTGTTATAAGAGGGGGAGATTCTACGCGGCTACAAATGGACTGTATTTATAATGCGCTTTTCTAGTTTAGCTGACCACTCAAAGCACTTTTACACTCCAAGCTCCATTCACCCCACATACATTGTGGTAATATGTGGCATTTTATTATGGTACTTTGACGTACCACTTCCAGAGTGTTGCAGGCTGCACAGTGCTTTTTTCCCCAAGGAAAGTGTCTTCCCCAAGGAAACTTCGACATGAAGCAAAGAATTGAACTGCTGATCTTCGAATGAGCAGATGCCAGCTCTTCCTCCTGAGCTACAGCTGTCCAGTCATAGCCGCATCTCAACCTTTATGAGATACTTTGCTGCCATCAAATTCAAGATGGGCTAATATTTTTTTGTAAAACAACTATCGTTTTCTATGTTCTTCTGTGGATAAAACTGTGCATATTGTTTTATGTCATACTGTCCATTCTGTTTTTATTTATGTTACACAATCTTTTTGGAATTTTGGTTGTCCTTTACTGTACTGTCAATCGACAAAATGAGTCACTACGGTTACAAAGAGGTGGGAGAATTGTTCTGTTTTACCTTTGAGGCATTGGAGTTAGAGCTGGAGGAGTCAGAGGAGGTAGATGACTGGTGATGTGAAACACCAATCTACAAAAAGATTAAAAAAATAGAAATAGAAAGGCTCACTTTATGTGAAAACATGCTGCTAGTATTACCCAAAGCTACTTTGGTCCGGTAACACAGTTTAAATTGAAAATTTCAGAGTTACTGCCCGCTGAGAGACCTGCTTGTTGCCAGTCAAACATTAGATGCTTCAAATCCAGACAGTATCAGAACAAAAAAAAAAAAAACATTGAGATAAACCTGTCAAATCTTTTATTTTGAAAGTGAGACGTGTAACATAGCTGTGACAACTCCTGGTTTGGTCAGCTGGGATCTTTGTTTTAAAATGAGAGTGAATAAGCCTTCCTGTAACAGGTAACAGAGGGTTTTACTGTGAAAATCTGTCTAAAGTCGTCTTCCTGTTGGTATGTTACAGCAGGTAAGAGAGGGTTTTACTGTGAAAATATGTCTAAAGTGGTCTTCCTGTTGGAATGTTACAGCAGGTAATGGAGGGTTTTACTGTGAAAGTCTATCTAAAGTGGTCTTCCTGTTGGTATGTTACAGCAGGAAACAGAGGGTTTTACTGTGAAAATCTGTCTAAAGTCGTCTTCCTGTTGGTATGTTACAGCAGGTAACAGAGGGTTTTACTGTGAAAGTCTATCTAAAGTGGTCTTCCTGTTGGTATGTTACAGCAGGTAACAGAGGGTTTTACTGTGAAAGTCTATCTAAAGTGGTCTTCCTGTTGGTACGTTCCTTTTAGTAATGTAGGCTTTTACTTTCAAAGTCAGACCGATGACGTGCTCACAATGTTTGTCTTGTTGATACGTGTTTGCTTCATTAAATGCATGTATTTCTATGTGTATCCTTCATGTGTCTGTCTGATGTTTGTGTGTGTCTCATTATTACACAGAACAGCCATCTGAAAAATTGTTGAACCGTGAGCGCCAGAAGGGACGGCTGAAGACACTGATTATTATGCTGCTCCTAAGTACGGTACAGTTTTTATGGCAGTTTAAAAATAGTCCTCACTTTGATTTTTGAAGGAGACCTGGTTTATAATGACGGTCAATGGGAGCCTGAATGGTCGCTCTCTGCGCTCAGAGGCAATTTGAGAGAAAACCGTGAGGCCCAGCACAATGACAGTCACACAAAAATACCTACGTTTTCAAGCATAATTTGTCTAGGTGCAGCAGATATTGTGGACATGAGAAGTTTGTTTGAGTTTCTTTCAGATTAATCTGGAGGCTGTGAAAACAGAGTGGGAGACCTCAGGACAGCAGAGTGAGAGGAGTCCTGTCAGAGCATAAATTTTCATAAAACTAAAACTGCCATTGTGTGAAAACTATAGAAGATATCAGCAAACCCTTTAATTCAGTAAAAGTTTCATCTTTCCTGACGCATTTATACTTTGAATGATATCTCTATGACAGTCACAGCTGATGCATTTCCTCTCGGAGCCAATTCCCAGTTTTTTCCTATTTTCTGGAAAACCGTTCGAGTAATGAGAAAGAAAAAAACAAGCACACATAGCATTTGGTCTTTGTCGGACCAACCGTGCGGGACAAGTTATGTGATTAATTGACAGATTAGTATGTAAATAGTAATCTGTCTGCATTGGCACCCACAACTAAAATAGATTTTTTTTCAACAAGTTCAACAGTAACACTTATACAGCATCTCTGCAGCTGTTTTGCACAGCTGTTGCATAGGTGTGTTGGTGCAGGCTGTGGTGGACTAGCTTAGAGATCGCACTATAGGGCTGTGAGTTTAATAGCCTTACATCTTGCCTTCATTTTGACATATCAAGCTTGCTCTAGTCTATACTTTCTAAAACAGTTAAAACATTTAAGCTGTGCAGACTTCCTTCTCCAAACACCACAATGGCCAGTAGAAACAGTATGGAAACAAAAATATTAATTCATTCCATTTCTCCATAAAACATCCAAAACATAGATTTTCATACTTTTTCGTACCACATGGGGAACCTAACATGTTAGCTGGCCTGGCGTTCATTAACAGTTTGTGCGCATATGAGCTCCCTGTAAATCTATTATACAGATGATAATGTGGGTTACATTCTTTGGAAAGAGGACTGCATGAGTAATTAACAGCTTGTGGAAAAAATGGAAATCAACCATCGATCATAAATACCGTAACAGCGATTGAAATGTCAAGACATTTTAATTTCTTGTCCTACCTGTGAATTGCTCAGTTCAAGTTTAGTTTCCAGTAATAGGACTCTGCTCGTCAGGTTTTCCCAACTCTCTCTTGATATGGTGACAACTTGTCCATCATTCTGTGATAGAATATGATAAATGCAAAATGACCAATTTAGGTGGTTTTTTTCAGATTTTCTCTGGAACCTAGCCAGTAAAGATAAAACTGCAATAAAATATTAAAGAAAAAATAGGGAACATTTTATTAACCTTATCTGTGTTTCTACACTTCTCAAGTTCCTCCATACGTTTTTCCAGAATAATCAGCCTGTTGAGCCCAGACAGAAGTGTCTCCAATTGAGCCTCCAACGCTGAAAGTCTTCCATCTACCTCTGATGACTGAAAGACCGAAAAGATGGATTATATACTGGCATGTGTTCAACCTGCACAGAAAAGAGCAGGATAGACCCAATGGATCCCCAGAACTGCTGATCATAGTACTGGTACTACTTTGTCATTATCATTGTTATTGTCCACCATATGCAATGTGAAACAAGAGGGCAAACTGGTCTAAATAGTCCCTACTATTCATTTCTAAACTATTAAAGATGTCAAACTCAGACTCAATCTGTATACTGACTGGTAAATGCTAAAAAACACAAAAAACCTTGTGTTCTTCTCCTTCTGGCAACTTTGCAATCAGATTTCCAGGAGAGGTGTAGGGGCATGTTTTAATATGAGGGGTGCAGGTTACATTATATGACGTAAATTCTTCTGCATGGGATGAATCTGCAGTAAGAGTAGAATGATTCTTCTCCTTGGATACCTGAAATACATAAAAGCTTAATTGTATTAAGCTAAAAATAAGTAATATGAATTCACATTTCTATTAATACACTGAACTCCCCACACACTTCTGCCAGTTTAATGCATGAAAAGAAAGAGTAAGGTCACATTTTTTCATATCTATTGAAGGCTACAAAATCGTTTTGCCATACCGAGTGAATCCTGTATTTTCTGAAACAATGACTCTATATGCGACATGAAGCCCTCTGCGTATTTACTATTGTAATCGCACTTTATTCATTTATTTGTTAGACTTACAATAGTGGCATCAGTCTGGATTGGATGAGGATTCCCTCTGACATCACTGTGTGAAGCAGGCCATCTGCCACTGGGCTAAAAAACACAAATGTCCATACACTTACACATTCTTATGCTACTAGCACATTGTATTAAGTTCCATTCATTGGCGAGCCTAATACTAACCTTAACCTCTATCTTTACCGGTTTATGTCTTACACGTAACCATAATCTAATCTTAATTCATACCTTAGCCAGAATGCCAGAAATAACATTTTGCTGCACTAGAACTGGGGTTAAGTCCCTACAAGGACTACTGGTCCCATCAAGGGTTGCCAGGATGACTTTTCTCTGTGCATAGACCAGGGCTGCACAGCTTAGGTTTGCAGAGTTGCATCTCAACAGACAACAAGACAAAAGTGGAGATGTCTGACCATAATGCACAGTGCCCCGTTTGAAACATATTTCATACAGTTTCTATTTATCATGCACTTATATGTAACCTTGGAATTGAGATAAAGTGTACTTTTCTTTTTTAAACATCTACTCTCTATCATTGGTCTCAACTAAATGGCGGTTTTACTTTAAGGGTCCTCATACAGACCAAGCTGGCATGTTTGGAGCTTTGCTGAACATCTGCCTCTCTTGAAACTCATTCCCATTGTTTCACTCCACAGCTGATTGCGGGCAGCTGTAGCTCAGGAGGAAGGTCGGAAGGTCGGTGGTTCGACTCTGGCTTCCCCAGAATACATGTCGAAGCGTCCTTGGGCAAGACACTGAACCCCACGTTGCCCCCCCAGTATCATTGGGGGTATGAATGATTAGAAAAGCACGTAGTTAAGTATCTTAAGACGTGCTGTATGAGTGTGTGTGAGTGGGGTGAATGCGGCATGTAGTGAAGCGCTTTGAGTGGTCAGTTAGACTAGAAAAGCGCTATACAAGTACGAGTCCATTTACCATTTGTAGAGCATGCATCACAGCTTTATGGGAGAAAGCTCACTTCGATTGGCTGCTTAGCATGTCAAATAAGTGCATAAAAAGGAGGCATCAGAATGACACAAAGCAAAAAATGTTTAAGTCAAACAATCTCTACTCATTTGTCATCTCCATTTCTTTAAAACAAGCCAAAACTATACAAAATTGTAACTATCTGGAGTGAAGCAACTGAAGACCAACTGATAATTATAATACAAGAGACGGGCTGTGGGGCTGCATGATAGTGTAGTGGTTAGCACCGTCGCCTCACTGCAAGAGGGTTCGGGGTTCGATTTCTGTGTGGAGTTTGTATGTTCTCTCCGTGTATGCGGGAATTGTCCCTAGGTGAGCGTGGATGGTTGTGTGTCTCGCTTGTGTCTCAGAGTCCTGTGATGGACTGGTGACCAGGGTGTACCCTGCCTCTCACCCAATAATAGCTGGGATAGGCTCAGGCGACCCCGCAATAGAAAATGGATGGATGGTCTTTTTGAACAAGCGCAGATTGTACATCTTGGTCAGCAGTTGGAAGTCATATTTTCTACATGTTCAAATTACACTGGCAAAGCAAGGAGACACAGCTGGAGGCCTCTTGTCAGGGCAGCATCCTCACACTGGTTTGGCGTCTTAGAAACCCCAAGAGTTATGTTAATTACTTTAACATTAGACGGCTTATACTAATACTAGTGGCATAAAAATAAAATAAGAGACAATTAAATTGTTGATTGCAATTATTCAAATGATTAACTCAAAAATTGTGTTGCTAATTATGTTGTACTAATTATCACACTTTGTATACAGCTTGAGACCAAGGCCCTTCCAGAACAGTTACACCCCTGTATTCTGTAAATGACTCATACACATCTTACTTTAAAACGAGTTACATAGAAAGCCCCAACAGTACTGTGTAAACACTGTACTCTCTGGGGCAAAAAACTCAAGTCATGACTTCAGTTTCTAGGCCCGCAACACCCCAGTCACTTGATGATGAAAATCACATCCATAGCTGTACAGTTGCAGAGCTGACACAGATTTGTTTTTCTGACAGTGATGTTTCATCCCACAACTGTAGCAAGAGCCAAGAGTTTTAGAGCATTCAGATCAGAGAGGATGTTTAGTTTTCCACTTTCCTATATCTGAATATTGGTAATGAGCCTCTCTGGTATGCTTTCATTCTTTTACATTCTTCTTTAAGTCATACCACAGATGACTGTCAGGGCTTTTACTAGAAAAGGCCAATGCTGAAAGATCAAACTATGTTCCTGTTTCAATTATCTGAAAAAAAAGAAGAAGAAAAAAAAAAGGTTTCCTTCGCACCAGTACTTCAATTCTGATAATTGTAATTATGAGAATATTATTGGCATTTACAGATCTTGATCAATGCCATTCTGGCCAATAGGATGAATACATGATCAGAAACAGTTTTTCAGCTCTTACCTTTCAGAAATTTTAATTCAGCATTATTTTTCTAATTTCTTTTTTTTTTTTTAAACAGCATTTTCTCTTTCAATTTCAAGTCGGATCATTTTTAAGTAAAATAACTGGTACAACAATTTTGTTGTTTTAAGAACTTATAAGTTTGTAAAATTGCTGCAGTGATCAACTAGCTAAAGAATTGATTAAGAATGGGCTACAATTCCAAGTCCAATGGAATGAATCATAGATAAAACGCAATTATACGATTGTGGAGGTAGAAGCAAGTGAAGCTGCATGACCCTGTAGGAATTTACAATATGGCCAGATTTTGTGTGAACACGGCCAAGGCATATGTTCCTCCTGTACACTGTTGTCTTGGCCAGCCTGTTGCACATTCACATACTTGCAATTCTGGTGCAGAGTGCAGAAGAAACAGGAGTGACCATTTAAGACATCAGAGAAATAAAGCTGCATTTCCACATCAGGAAACATTTCCAATAACCTGGGTCTTTCGGGGGAACCATCAACAGAATTAAAGGTTTTCTCTCCTAAAAAGACCAGGAGAAACTCATCCATGCATTCATCTCCAGTAGACTCCATTACTCTAATGGTCTTTTAACTGGACTTCCCAAAAAGAGCAATAAACATCTGCAGCTCATCCAGAACGCTGCTGCTGGAGTTTTAACCAGGACTAAGAGATCTGAACACGTCACACCAGTTTTAAAATCTTTACACGGGCTTCCAGTCAGTCACAGAATAGGTTTTAAAAGCCTACTGATGGTTTACAAATCCCAGAATCTGTGATATGTTCAGAGAATATAAACCCAACAGAGCTCTTAGATCCAAAGACTCAGGTCAGCTGGTCCAGTCCAGAGTCCAGACTAAACCTGGAGAAGCAGAATTTAGCTGTTATGCTGCAAACAAGTGGAACAAACTGCCAGAGGAGATTAAACTGTCACCAAATGTAGACATTTTTAAATCCAGGTTAAAAACATTTCTTTTCTCATGTGTCTATGCATGAAATCTGCACGGTATCTTTTAACCTATCTCAACTGTTGCTTGTTTTTAATGATTTTATTTCTTTCTCTTTATATTCTTTTACATATCTCAATGCTTCTTCCGCTCCCCGCTGTAATACTTTTATTTTATTGCTATTTTTTTATTGTTTTGTACATGAAATGTGCTATACAAATACATTTGACTTGACTTTGTAAGCTAATAAAATAATTAATCGTGTAAAATGGAGCAGTAGGTCTACAACAAATTGAAATGTAATGAAATGGGTAAAAAAAAAAAGTATTCATCCCGAAGGGAAATTATAATGTTGCTGTGTCCATGGGATTAGTGTTTCGGTCGGGGCAGATGGCCACACTTCCTGAGTCTGGCTGTGGCAGAGGTTTCTTCCCGTTCAAAGGGAGTTTTCTCTTTCCAGTCACCTTGTGCATGCAGGACTGGATCAGCTAGGCTTTTAATTGGTTTTATGTGAATTCAATTCAATTCAATTCAATTTTATTTATATAGCGCCAGATTACAACAATTGTCATCTCAAGGCACTTAAGTAATATAGTCCAATTCAAGCCAATTGGAATTCAATTCATTGTAATCATAATCCAATTAATTCTTATAGAGCTAATTCAAAAAATTTATATCCTAACTAAGGAAACCAACAGATTGCACCGAAACGTGTCTTCAGTCCAATCTCCCGTCCTGAGCGTGCCTGTGGCGACTGTGGAAAGGAACGACTCCCTTTTAACAGGAAGAAACCTCTGGCAGAACCAGAACCAGGAAGGGTGGCCATCCGCCTCCACCAGCTGGGGTTTGAGAAGACAGAAAAGAGGGAAAAGAGGGGGGAAAAACACCATAACACCATTCAAAGGATACCTGTTGGAACAGGGAAACACAAGTTAATAACCACAATAATGTCACATGTACATAAAATCAATTGTGAAATTAAACAGGGGGAAAAAGAGAGCAAGGTGAGGAAAGGTGTGACAGATGAGGTCCCCCAGCAGTCTAAACCTATAGCAGCTTAACTATGGGATGTTTCAGGATTACCTGAGCCATCCCTAACTATAAGCTTTATCAAAAAGGAAAGTTTTAAGCCTGATCTTAAAAGTGGAAAGGGTGTCTGCTTCCCAGACATTTACTGGCAGCTTATTCCACAAGAGAGGGGCCTGATGACTGAAGGCTCTACCTCCCATTATACTTTTAGAAACTCTGGGAACAACAAGTAAACCTGCAGTTTGGGAGCGAAGTGCTCTGTTAGGAAAATATCTTACAATGAGATCTTTAAGATATGATGGAGCTCGGTCATTAAGAGCTTTATATGTGAGGAGAAGAATCTTAAATTCTATTCTGAATTTAACAGGGAGCCAATGAAGAGAAGCTAAAACTGGAGAAACATGATCTCTCCTGTTAGTTCTCATCAGAACTCTGGCTGCAGCATTTTGGATCAGCTGGAGGCTTTTCAGAGAATATGTGGGACAGCCCAATAATAAGGAATTACAGTAGTCCAATCTTGAAGTAACAAATGCATGAACTAGTTTCTCTGCATCACCTTGAGACAGGATGTTCCTGATTTTAGCAATATTACAAAGGTGAAAGAAGGCAGTCCTAGAAACCAGTTTTATATGTGCGTCAAATGATAAATTCTGGTCAAAAATAACTCCAAGGTTCCTCACTGTAGAACTAGAAGCCAAGGAAATACCATCTAGAGTAACTATATAACTAGACAATTTCTCCCTGAAGCGCTCAGGTCCAAAGAGAACAACTTCAGTTTTGTCTGAATTTAAAAGCAGACAGTTCTGAGTCATCCAGGTCTTTATGTCTTTAAGACAGGCTTGTAGTCTGACCAATCTATTGGGTTCATCTGGTTTCATAGATAAGTACAGCTGAGTATCATCAGCATAACAATGGAAATTTATGCCATGCTGTCTAATAATGTTACCTAATGGAAGCATGTATAAAGTAAAAAGAATCGGTCCAAGCACAGAACCCTGAGGAACTCCATGACTTACTCTGGTGTGTGAGGAAGATTCTTCATTTACAAGAACAAACTGGAATCTATCAGATAAATATGACTTAAACCAGCCTAATGCAGTTCCTTTAATCCCAATAACATGTTCAAGTCTCTGTAACAGAATGCTGTGATCGATCGTATCAAATGCAGCACTGAGATCCAACAGGACAAGCACAGAAACAAGTCCGCTATCAGAAGCTAACAGGAGATCATTGGTAACTTTCACCAGTGCTGTTTCTGTGCTATGATGCACTCTGAATCCTGACTGAAACTCTTCAAACAGATTATTTCTATGTAAATGATCACAAAGTTGAACTGCAACTATTTTTTCAAGAACTTTGGACAAAAAAGGGAGATTGGATATAGGTCGATAATTAGCCAACACTTCTGAATCAAGAGTAGGTTTTTTAAGTAAAGGTTTAATTACAGCAACCTTAAAAGTCTGAGGTACATATCCTATCAACAAAGACCGATTGATCAAATCCAAAATGGAAGTGTCAATTAAGGGGAAAACTTCCTTGAACAGTCTGGTTGGGATTGGGTCTAAAATACAAGTTGATGGTTTAGAAGAGACTATTGCTGTTGTTAGCTCAGAAAGACCAACAGGACAGAAGCTGTCTAAATACAAATCAGGTTCGAAAGATACTTCTAAAGCTGCTCCACTTGATGATACATCAGTGATAATAATGGGAAGGATTCCATTAATCTTCTCTCTGATAGAAACAATTTTATTGATGAAGAATCTCATGAAATCATCACTGCTGAGAGTTAAAGGAATACATGGCTCAACAGAGCTCGGACTCTCTGTCAGCCTGGCAACAGTGCTGAAAAGAAACCTGGGATTATTCTTATTCTCTTCTATCAATAATGAATAATAAGCAGTTCTAGCTTTACGAAGTGCTTTCCAGACTAATTGAGACTCTTCTAAATTAGAGGAACGCCACTGTCTCTCCAGCTTTCTTGCAGTCTGCTTTAAAGCACGCAGCTGTGAATTATACCAAGGAGCCAACCTCTTCTGACTGATTACCTTCCTTTTCAGATGGGCAACATTGTCCAGTGTTGTACGCATTGAAGCTATAGTGCTGTCAACAAGAGAGTCAAGTTCTACTGGAGTAAAATTTAGGTAGCCGTCCTCTGTCATATCTGCACATGGCAGTGAAGAAAAGGATGATGAAATCAACTCTTTAAATCTGGTTACAGCATTCTCTGACAGACACCTTCTATATGTAGAATTCTTCTCAGAAACTGTGTAGTCAAGTAATGTAAATTCAAAAGTTATTAAAAAATGGTCAGACAAGACAGGGTTATGAGGGAACACTGTTAACTGTTCACTCTCAATGCCATAAGTCAGCACAAGGTCAAGGGTATGATTAAGGCAGTGAGTAGGTCTGTGAAAATCCAATAGTCTAATATAGAATTAAAGTTAATGTTTAGGCTGTCATTTTCAACATCTACATGAATATTAAAGTCACCCACTACAATGACTTTATCTGTACTCAGCACTAACTGGGATAAAAACTCTGAGAATTCAGACAGAAACTCAGAATAAGGGCCAGGTGGACGATACACAACAACAAACACAAGAGGTTTTTGTCATATCCACTTTGGGTGGGAAAAACTGAGAATCAGAGATTCAAAAGAGCTAAAACTAATCTTGGGTCTAGGACTGATTAGTAACCCTGATCTGAAGATAGCTGCCACTCCTCCTCCTCTACCTGTGGTTGGAGGAACGTGAACATTTAAATAGTCAGAGGGAGTTGATTCATTAATGCTAACATGATACTCCTGCTGCAGCCAGGTTTCTGTAAAACAAAATATATCAATATGATGATCACAAATCAAATCATTCACTAACAGAGACTTCAAAGGGAGAGATCTAATATTCAGCAAACCACATTTAATAGTTTGATGTTTTTGTTCAGTTAAAGTTTTTGTTTTAAATTTTTTTTGCACAAGAGGATTTGCTCCTTTTGTGTTTTTTGATTGAGGGGGGGGCAGCATCAGGTGGGAAGCCGCAGAGAAGTGTGTAAGACTACAACTCTGCATCCTGGTCTCAACCCTGGGATGTCATGTTTTTGGATGACTAATAAATTCGTCCATATTTCTAGAAATTAGAAGAGCTCCTTCCAAAGTGGGATGGATGCCGTCTCTCCTCATCAGACCAGGTTTTCTCCAGAAAGATTGCCAATTATCTATGTAGCCCACGTTGTTTGCTGGACACCATCTAGACAACCAGCGATTGAATGAGGACATGCGGCTAAACATGTGATCACTGGTCAGATTTGGCAGGGGTCCAGAGAAAACTACGGAGTCCGACATTGTTTTGGCAAAATTACACACCGATGCAACTATAATTTTAGTGACCTCCGATTGGCGTAACCGGGTGTCATTACCGCCGACGTGAATAACTATTTTACCGTATTTACGCTTATCCTTAGCCAGCAGTTTTAAATAGGATTCTATGTTGCCCGCTCTGGCCCCTGGAATACATTTGACTATGGTCGCTGGTGTTTCTAATGCCACGTTTCTGACTATAGAGCTGCCAATTACCAGGGTTTTCCTCAGCGGGTGTGTCGCTGAGTGGGGAAAATCTATTAGAAACGTGGACAGGTTGATGGTGAACCACGGGCTTGACTTTAGGACTGTGACTCCTCTTCCTGACAGTCACCCAGCCACTCTTAAGTCCCGGCTGCTCGGGATTTGCTCGGGGACGACTAACAGAGCTAGCTACGCTAGGTGGCTCCGCATTGACTAAAGGGGCCTGGCTCGCTATCGGGTGGTTTTCAACAGTGCAGAGCCGAGCTTCCAATTCAGATAACCTTGCCTCCAAAACTACAAAAAGACTACATTTGTTACATGTACCATTACCACTAAAGGAGGCAGAGGAGTAACTAAACATCTGACACACGGAGCAGGTGAAAGCAGGAGATAGAGGAAGAGAACTGGTAGCCATGCTAAGCTAGAGAACCAGACACACCGCTAAAAAGTGAAAAATAAAAACTAAAGATCTGTAAGAGTGAGCGTTAGAATATAACAAGTATGGGATAGAGTTAACTATGCAAGATGTGTAAATTATAGGGAGAAATAAGGTGATTATTAGTAGTTCAAGAAGAGCGAGAACTGTCACAGTGCACACACACAAAGCAACAGGAAGTGATGCAATACGTCTTACCGCAAAGCAAAGCCGTCCATTGAACTAATTTGGAGTTTAATGAATTGAACTTGATTGTATTACAATGAATTGGCTTGAATCTTTGAAATGCCTTGAGATGACATTTGCGGTAATTTGGCGTTATGAAAATATAATGAAATTGAACAAAATTGAACTGAATTAATAATAACAAAAGTACCATGCTTAAACGTGTTTTTTAAATAAAGACACACTCTCTAATCTAGAGACCATAAATAGGCTGATTAAAGCTCTTCTCATAGCATGTAGTGGTGACTTTATGATATAGACTGTAAAAAACATGGATGATTCGGCTCTACTTCCTACCACTGTGGAATTTTACGACAAATCATTGACCTCATGAGCACCACAATGATGCAAATTTGGAGTCAGAGTCTGTGCAGTATGGATTGGGGCTGGCCCCACAGAGTCAAGGTCCCACCCACACTCATGGGCACAGCATCTAAATTACAGTGACATGTTAACAACCAGTAAATAGAACAAGTAATTCTACGAAAACAGCCTAATATTTGAAAATGCTGCATTGCTATACATGCAAGTAATGCTGCTTTCTGTCACGATTTATGCTTTGATTCATGTTTTGTCTCGTCATTTCCTGTTTTATTTTTAAATATCAACTTCCCTCTTGTTTCAGGTAACTTGCCCTTCCTCCTGTGTAAAGCGTCTGATTGTCTTCCCTGATTCACAAAGTGTTTCCACCTGTTCCCCTTGGCTCCTCTTGTGCTCAAATAGTCTGCATCTCCCTTGTCTTTTGCCAGTGTGTTGTTTCTGCCATGAGCCTCACCCTCGCATCTTTGTTCCACAGTGTCCTCAGTCATAGCTTCCTCGAGCCTGCAGTCGAGCGATTCGCCTAATTTATTCATTATCCATAGCTTTAGTTTTATCATGGTAAGTTTCGTAGCTTTGTTTGGTTTCGTAGCCAGGTTTTGTTCCTCCGTTTTTTTGGAGTGATCTTTGTTGTAATCTTTTATAGCCATCTCCGTTAGCGGAGCTTTTGCATTCGTTTAATGTTAAAGTTTTATAGTTCCTCCTCTAGTGGAGCGATTTTGTGTTTTGATCGTAAAGATTTTTGTGCCGCCGTTATAGGTATGCTTATAGATAATTGTTAAGGTTTCATAGTGTCTCGGTTTTTGTTTAAGTCTTCCTCAGTTGGAGAGTGTGAGTTTATTTTGTTACCTTTAATAGCCTTTTGTTTTCCTCCCAGAGTGGAGAGGTATTGTTTGTTAGTTTTCATAGCTGCACTCTCTTCATCCATAGCTATTGAGGAGAGTGCTCAGGAATTTCACAGCCCCTTTGCTTTGCTCTGTGTGGAGATCCTCAACCTACTGTTTGTTGAAAATAAACTTCTTGATTTTGAACTCGACCCTGCATCTGTGTCCTGAGGCCTTGACAGTACACACTGGCCAGTAAGGACGCAGCACTTTTCACTCATTGAAGGATCTTGCTAACATGGACCCAGCAGCATTTGACGCTCTCCAGAGCCGACTCATGGCCCTATACAAATGCTTCGCCAAGGGGGGTGACATGTTTGACCGGTGGTGGGCGTCTGGTGAAGTCCTGGAAGTGTTCCGGTGGGGACGTGTTTCAGGGACACCCGGAAGCCAATAAGTCTGGGAGTGTGTGAAACAAGTCCACTACAAGGCTCTGGACGTATTCGGCGTGGACTCGGCCGAAGTGTCGAGAGCACTCTGAGAGACTCTTACATCTCATTTTGCCTCCCCAGTTTCTCCTCCTGCGTTGCCGTCCCCACAGCACGCCATTGCCGCCGAACTCCGCTGACGAGGTCCTGCGCCAGCACTCCGCTGAAGCCGCCACAACCCCGACTGTTACTACCAAGACCAAGAATGTTTTGACAAAGCCTGTGACAACCAAGACCAAGAATGTTTTGACCACGACCAAGCCTGTTGCCAAGACTAAGCCTGTTACAACCAAGACCAAGCCTGGCCCACCAATGATCCAGCCTGTTCCGGCGGTCAAAGTCCCTCCCTCCCACCCCGATTTGGAAACGTCTGGGAGCCGTTCCTTGAGAGGGGGGGCTGTGGGCGTCGTTAGGGGTGGGCCGAGTGGGCGCATCTTCGTCCTCGCCTTCGCCTATGGAAGCACAGGTGGGCGCATCTCCACCACTGCCTCCGCCAGTGGGAGCCCAGGCGGGCCCACATCTACCTTCACCAGTGGGAGCCCAGGCTGGCTCACGTCAGCCCTCGCTGCCCTGAAGGGGCGACCGGGTCACCGGAGATCTGGCCACTCGCCAGATGGCCCCTGGCCCCAGGGACCACCCGCTCAGGAGTTTCACAGCCCCTTTGCTTTGCTCTGTGTAGAGATCCTCAACCTACTGTTTGTTAAAAATAAACCTCTTGATTTTTGAACTCGACCCTGCATCTGTGTCCGGAGGCCCTGACACTTTCATGGTTACTGTAATTAAACACAACTATCACAATATGGTTTTGTTACGTCTGAGAGTCCAAAGGGTGGCAAGCATGGGTTCAAAGATGCTTTGGAATGTTTTTCTTGAGTAACCAGGTGACAACAACACTAATGACTGGGCCAGAGCACTTGGATAGTTGAGTCACACACCTAATATACGTTCTATATGTCAATGTGTGTTTAATATATCCAACAAGTGTAAATAAACAGAAGCCATGGAGAAAATCAACGAGATGGTAATTATATTAGAGGCTCAAATAAATGCTTTTGCTGTGGATGATTACCTATCAAGGACCAGATGGAGTAGGTGGTCATAAAAGAGTCCTAGATGACTTTGACACCCTTAGAAATCAACTTGTTCACATGATTAGAATTTACATTATACTATTGTGTAAAAAGCTGCAGAAAATACAGGCAAATGCTTCCACAACTGCCTGGATTATTCATCTCCACATAAATAGACTAAAATTTGGAAGACTGAAAGGTTGTGTGTCTGATATGGTCTTCAGCAGCAAGCTCGTTGTGTGGATCTTACACTGGTGGGTCTCCCTGAGACGAAAGGTGACATCAGTGCTTTTCTGGAAAAAATACATTCTTGAAGTGCTAGTGACAGTTTCCCTAGGCCCATATCGATTGAGAGGGCACATGGGATACACGTGCGTGAGCTGAAGCTGAGATGCAAAGGCGACGACTACATCAAACAGTGATAAAGTGACACTTTATTGGGTTGTTTGACTGCAAACAATTAAACAGTTCTTTACTGATACTCTGGGTTAGGGCTCTATGCTGATTGATAGGCATGCTGTTTCTCACTGTGTTGTAGACATGTGTGGACCAGCCAAGCTCCACAGCTCAGCCCCCTTCAGGGACCATTAGGAAGTATAGACTGTGGGAGGGGTGTTTGTACTTCAGTTGGGCAAGCACACTCGGTTTTGTTCTTCACGTTCACCAGCACATATTTTTTCATTTTCCTTATTACATTTTAGTTCTGTTAAGCAGTCAACCCAACTATACTATTTTTAACATCACAACATGCTTTCTGGTCTTCAGTTTACGTCCTGGAATATAAGGAGCCACACGACCAAGTCTAAAGGCTAAAAAAGTATTTCAACATTAGATCTAAATGACCTGTGAAAATGCACTTAAAGTTAGGAGGAGATGGTCAAGCCATCTGTTTGTAGCTTCATTTAGTTCACACTGACGTGGGGTGATCACTAATTCATAATTCTGTGCCTTTTCATTTAATCGGTGTCAATAAAGATCTGATTTGACAGATCTCTTATCATTCAACGTGAAATCCTCTCAGTTAAACTGACTCATGTTAATCTCTATAGACCCAATTTGGTTTTATCTCTGGCTGACTTGCATTGTTAAACTTTGAGTCCTATAATTTGAAATTGCCTGTACGATAGTATCATAATCTCAGAACATGCCTCAGTTTAATTTCTTTTGAACTTGCCGAAATCTTTTAAATACGTTCCTCGATGGCACCTCAAGTTATTTTGGCACAGGAACCTGGAATTTATGCAGTTTATTGGGCACAAATTGCTTACTACTTTGAAAATAATAGTGATCAGAGATTGTTTGGTATACGGTGGGAAGTAAGGGTGCAACGATTCATCGACATTGTCGACCAAAATCGATAACATAATTAGTCGCCGACGTATTTAATTGTCGGTTACCTCGTCACACGTCTTTTTCACGCTGTCAAGCTGAACATTATTTTACGTACGGAGTGAGTCATCCCACTTCCTACATATCTCTGCTTAGAGATGCTTGCGCATTACGGTAAATAATAGCGGTAGATGACCTGTATAAACATAGTGAAATGGCTACGGATGAATAATCATCCTCTCGTCCAAAAGTGTCTAGGGTCTGGGAGCATGTCACCCTCAACACCCAGAAAAAATAGATTTCCTACAAAGCTGACCTCACGTATCACGGGAGCACGTCTGTCATGCATGAACTTTTGAAGAGGAAGCAGGTTGGAGCTCTGGGAGACAGGTCTCACCATGGTATTTAGATATTTAGCTTGTTAGCGTAGCCTGCTTGCTATAAATAAGCGGAGTTGTCTTGGATTTTAACATTAAAGTCCAACATTAAAATTGTATTATTCAACTTCAGTCCAAAGTTACAACCAGGCTGTATTCTTTTTCACTTGTTCACTTTTTGATATTGATTTGACTGTTGGTGCATTACTGTTAGAACTCTTCTTATCATTTTCACTTAATGTTAAAAGACCAGATGAAATATGGCTTGAATGTATCCTTTTTCAGTTTTGGATTGTTTTAATTAGTAATTAACGATTAGTCAATTAATCGTTTCAATAATCTGACTAGACGACTATCAAAATAGTCGTAAAGTGTGAAGCATTTAAAGCTGAGGGGTCAGATGATAAGCTTTACAAGCTTTGTGCAGAAATCCTTGAGAAAGGAGATGGAACATCGAGAGGAAAAGATAAAGAAAATTTAAACATTTTATTTTGAAAACCCCTCCCAGGACTTATTCAATGAAATTAACGAGCTATGGGCTAAATACATCTACAAACAAGGCAACTAAAAGCTTGTTTAAACTGAAACAATCTCAGTGTGAGCAAGGTGAACAGGCTGGTAAGCGTTTCGCCTGGCGTATTAAACAGTCGCAAACTTGCTATGACAATCTGCAAAAACACCAACTTAGAAGGCAAAAAGATATTGAACACCGAATAGCTCTGTATGCCAATTATGTCATTCAGTTTCGTTCCAATTTGAAACAAACTTTACCCACTTTACTTTCTTTTTAAGATCTTTTGGACTCTTTGCCGGTTACAAAATAAATTATGCTATATCTGTAATACTGTTTATGAACAAAAATGAGAGACTAAACCCTCCTATTCGCATTTCTTTAATGATCTCACTAAAAGGTTTCACTTATCTAGGTGTGGAGATTTCACCTAATAATGTTCCAAATAACTACAATCCCCTCATGGACACTCTTCAGCTTGTGAACAGATGGACAAAAATACCCATTGGACAGATAAATATTCTGAAAACGTAAATTCTACTAAATGTTTGTATCGCTTTCAATCTGTTCCACGCGCTCCCCCACCGTCACTTTTTCGTTCACTTAAAAGGCTCTTTTCAAACTTCATATTGAACAACAAGCAGTCAAGGCTTAGGCTATCACTGTTTATTTACCACATGACAGAAGCTACCAAATCCTGAGTGGTATTACTGTGTATGCCCAAATTAGAACAGGAATGTTATATTTTGACAAGGATTATATTCCGTGTTGGGATTCAATAGAAGCATGACTAATTAATATTCCTGTAGATTTATATATGGACTCTGAAGACAAGCACGCGCACCCTTTGTTCATATTACTCTCCTGATATAGCTCAATGCCATCTGGGAGAGTCTACCAAACAACCCCAGTTTTCACCCATTTTTGGTAATGATGATTTCCAACTTGGGAGAGCAGACCCAGGATTTAAAAGTTGGGCATTTCTAGGTATAGCTAAGATGTCAGACCTCTATAATGATAATTCTACTCTCATGACATTTGAAGAACTTAAGTCTTAGTCGTAGATATGGGATTCCCTCAAAACATTTCTTTAAATATCTGGAACTGAGAAGCATTATCTTGGCCAAACATGGTAGTAACTCGAATCTTCCTCCTCTTTCCACTAGGGAAAACCTTACACTGAACCTTCTGTACTCCAGGGGACAGGTTTCTTTACCATATCATTTGTCTGTAAGTTAGTCAACAGAATCATAAAACAACATCTTACAAGCATGGAGGACATACTTCCTGTGACAGGAATACTGGTCAGAAACAAGCATCTTGGTTCATATCCAAACCATCAACAGAAATTCTAAATTATTATAATACACAAGGCTGAGTAGACTGTAAATTACTCCAGCTGAGTTACACCATTTTTAACTCGAACATTCCTCTCTCTTGTTTCAAATGTAAGCAACAAATTGCATGAGGGAATATCCACAGATACCGTCATTTTGGAAGAAAGTGGTGAATACGAGTCAAATCATTGGTAAAGAGTTGTTCCTTAAGCCAAAAGTATGTTTATTGAATATCTACCCGGAAATCTTTGCTTAGAAGTGAAACTATGTATATATAGCATGTGCATGGAAAACGGAAGCAACTTGTGTCACAGCGCAATGGTTGAGAGAAATTACTTTTTATTTTGCTTTAGAAAACATAAGCCACATAAGCAAGAAAAATGGACAAGTTTTGGAACATCCGGAGGATTTTTCTGTGAATTTTTGGAAATGAATAATATTGTAGTTGATGGTTGGAATGACCATACGTTTTTTTTTGTTGTTTTCTTTCTATGAAGCTGTAGCACACTGATAGCTATAACACAATCATGCAGGGATGAATGTCTGATGCGTGCTGTAAATGGGATAATTTGTCCATCTGGGCTTTATGGCCATAGTTTAAACTGTAGATGGTTAACACTACAGACACCAATGTGTTGTTTTTTTACCTAAGACTTTTTTTTTGTAGGTGCTGTGAAGATGTGGTGCTCTGTGTTTGGTAAATTAAACTAAAATTAAAAAGAATTACATTTCTTATTTGCAAATGTTTGATCAATGTTCTTTATACTAACTCAATTACATATAAGCTTGAAATAACTAATATCAATGCAATCAGTTCTGTATTGCTTTATCATTAGAATATGTCCCAACTCAATAATCAATCAAATAATCAATCAAAAGACTCTGTACCTTGATCAGCTGTTTGTGTTTTTGCAGGACCAAGGTAATGACATCACAAATGAAAGAAATTTTCCTTTGAGAGAAACCCAACAGGAGGAACTGCTGTTTGGTCAGTATGGGCTTATAGTGGAAGACATCTCTTAGCACCTGGGGGGGAAAAAACATGCACACTTAGTTGAATGGACTATGAACGATAGTAAACTTTCACTATGTAGTTATGACTGCAAACTCCATAATCTTTGGGACAAAGTCACATTTTTCTTTGACTTTAATTTAAAGTAATGTTCATACATTTATGTTCCACCATGTAAAAATGACACTTCCTATACATAGTCATTTAAATCAAAGTCTGGAATGTGCACTTTGGACCACTTTGTCCCATTATAGAGGGCATCTTAAGGCCAATATCTCCCCTGGCACTTTTCCATTAAATGGTCCAGAATGGTTCAACACACAGTTTTTGTTTGTTTTCCATTGTAGGTTTTACCTCTGATAGCAACAGCGTTTTGGTACTACCTCCGCTGAAGCTCGAAGCTAGCCAAGCCAACAGTACACATGGAAACACTAAAGTGCACTGATTTGTCAGAGAATTATCATGTGGGTGTAAACAATTCTTCACAGCAGCACACATCACACTGCTTCCTTGTTCTACGAAGTTGCTTGAAAGTCATACAATTTACAACATAAATTAGGGATATGTCATTTGTTCGCACAGATCATCTGTTGTGTGCATAACTACTGATAACATAAGCTTGTTTTTTAGCCATAAGTAAGGATTTACAGATTGAGCTTTTTTTCCCCGCTGAGCGGAGATGAGCTCTGCAACATGAAGTCATTATGATCAATCTCAAAAGATATTTGTGGAGGGGGCGTGGTGCATCAGCTGCAGGAGAGAGCTGTGGGGAGCAGGACTAGGTGAGTGATTAGTACACCGGCAGTCACTTGTCTAATCACTCTCCTCTTTTAAAAACTCAGTAGCGTGCTGGAGCTAAAAGGGAGGATTGAAGTGGAGTCGGCAGCACGAACCGGGAGGGAATGCC
Organism: Leuresthes tenuis; assembly: GCF_036924035.1. Taxonomy (NCBI): domain Eukaryota; kingdom Metazoa; phylum Chordata; class Actinopteri; order Atheriniformes; family Atherinopsidae; genus Leuresthes; species Leuresthes tenuis. Next base: position 36,734,197 of record NW_027325358.1, on the reverse strand, counting down.
TGCAAACGACTCCACATTCGTGAAAAAGAGTTAAATAAACTATACGTTGAACTGTCCGCTGTCTCCGAGTCTCTCTGAGAGAACCCGCAGTGGCAACAGGCCGCCACATTGGCATTGGGATTCAGCAGAGGAGACATAACGGAACCGCAACAGCCCATAACAGCTCTGGCCCAAATGCTGGCGGAGGTCGCGGCGATGAATCGGGACCAGGTGGCTCTCGGCAGGCAGCAGCTGGCCACACTGCAGGGCAAGGCGGAACGGCAGACGGAGCTGCTGGAAGCACTGGTGGCTCGAGCCGGGACAGCGGCACCGGCCCCCTCGCTCGCTGGGGTCGGCCTGTATAAGATGACGCCTGAAGAAAACCCTCAGTCATTTCTGGGGATGTTCGAGGCAACGGTGGCGGCGTGCAGATGGCCGGAGGCAGAGTGGGCCGTGCGGTTGCTTCCCCTCCTGTCTGGGGACGCCCAAACGGCGGCGCTGACCCTTCATGCTCGCTCTTGAAGCCAGTATGCGGACGTCAAGAGGGCAGTCCTGGACCACCTGGGGTACTCGGCGGAGGACCATCGCCGCCGGTTCAGAAGGACCCAACTGGGCCCCACGGACCGTCCGTTCACCTATGCGCAGCGGTTGACCGACGCAGCGACACGGTGGCTGCTACCAGGGGACTCGAATGGAGAGCGGAGGATGCTGGGACAAATCGTCCTGGAACAGTTCGTGGAGGGGCTGCCGAGTGGTACGGCGGAGTGGGTACGCTGCCACCGACCCACTGACCCGGAGGCCGCGATCACCCTCGCGGAGGACCATCTGGCCGTTTTTTTCCAGGGCCGGACACCGGAGGCTCGGCCAGGGCTGGGCCGGCCAACACCAGCGCCCCGGAGGAGGCTGTCAACATCTGGCTCTCAGCTGGCAACCGCACGACCGTCTCCTCTCCCCCGCACTAACCTTACCTGCCCTCTCTTTCCACCCCAGGTTCCAGCCGCTACAAGTCCTGCTCCCGTACCACAGAGGGTCCCTCAGGTGGCGGGGCAGGAGTGTTGGAGATGCGGGCAGCCCGGTCATTTTCGCCGCGAGTGCCCGCTCATGGAGGTCGGACAGGTGATTCGGGTTGTTGGCCCTCCAGCGCCCTCCCCCGGTCCAGGAGGGACGTACAGCGTTCCGGTAAGGAGGGGGGTACACATCAGGCAATGGTGGACTCGGGCTGCACACAGTCTATAGTTCACCAGAATCTGATTTGGCCTGGGGCTTTCATAGAGGCAGAATGGGTGGATATTAGGTGTGTGCATAGTGATATTCACAGATACCGGTTAACCAACCGGCCGTCCCGAAAGCGCCTTTGCGCCCATTGCCGCTGATTGAGGTCCCATTTGAGCGTATTGGGATGGACCTCATCGGGCCCTTTCATCGGAGCGCGCGTGGATATCGCTTTGTGTTAGTTCTGGTGGATTATGCAACACGATATCCAGAAGCAGTGCCGCTGCGCACCATCTCTGCAAAGAGTGTAGCGCAGGCACTGTTTCAAGTTATCTCCCGAGTCGGGATCCCGAAAGAGATCCTGACTGATCAAGGCACCCAATTTATGTCAAGAACACAGAGAACTGTACGGATTATTGGGCATCAAGTCGATTAGAACCTGTGTTTACCACCCTCAAACTGACGGCCTGGTGGAGCGCCTGAATAAGACGTTGAAGTCCATGATCCGTAAGTTTGTGCACGAGGATTGTAGTAGGTGGGATAGGTGGGTTGATCCTCTGCTGTTTGCAGTGCGCGAGGTACATGACATATGCATCTGCAACCACTAACAACCTTCCCTGAGTTTGTTTCAGCAAAAAACACAATTTCAACAGCCTCAACAGACTTCATGGCCAAAGAGGACCTGCAGTGTACCTCCCATCTGTCACCAGAATCTGACGAATCGTACGAGGAAAGCTGGTTAAGGGAGAGGTTTGACAAACTAACACTGACACACATTTTTCGGACAGAACATAAATATGCTGTGTCAGTCTCTCTCACACCAGCTCAACGTAACATGTACACCATGGACTACTCAGTCCCACACATCCCACTAGCAAGACACACATCGGATAGCTGGGAAGATTATGAAATTGTGTAAGCCTACAGCCGAAAGGCAAACATCTGATAGATCTATTATTTTTTCACCTTCACTGACATCTTTTGTGCACACAGAAAGAACAGTCAACAGAAAGTATGATGTTAACCTTGTCAAAGATTGTGAAAATGTTGTCATCATTCCAAAATCAGACTTTAAACCTTGCAAGGCTCAATACTCACTTAAACAAAAAGCCATTGATAATATACCACCATTCTTTGAGTCTCTTAAGGCAGCAGGAGTAATTGTTCCACGTAACGATTCTCCAATACGCACGCCTTTGTTTCCTGTCATAAAATCAGAGGCAAAGATCAACCAACAGACTGGCGCTATATTCAGGATCTGCAAGCAGGTGATGCAACCAACTAATGCAAAATTCTTTTCAGTGGTCAACCTTTCAGACACCTCCAGTGTTCCAGGTCACCCAGGAAGCTAATTCTGGTTTGCTTTCAAATTCAATAGGAGGGACTACACATTCACACGTCTGTGCCAAGGATACTGTGAAAGTCCCACCATTTTCATTAAAGCTCTCAGACAGTCTTGAACCCTTTGTTCTCTCCCCAGACACTGCTTTGTTACAGTATGTGGATGACCTCATGATCTGCAGTCCGACTAAAGAGCAGTGTGAAGCCAACACAGTCACACTCTTGAAACATCTGGCTAAAACTGGTCACAAAGCCAGCTTGACAAAACTCCAATTTGTCCAGGAAAGGGTTGTCTTCTTAGGTCATGTCATCACTTCTGAAGGTAAAACTCTTTCACCAAAAAGAGTGGATGCAATTCAGAACCTTCCAAAACCCATCACAAAGAAGCAGATGATGTAATTTCTTGCTATGTGCTCTTACTGTCGACAATTCATTTCCAACTATGCCATTCTTGAAGCTCCACTCGCCTCCCTCATTCATGGCAAAGGCCTGCAAGCAAAACATGAGATCAAATGGACTCCTGAAGCAGAACAATCTTTCACAGAACTAAAACTTGCTTTACAAAGCACTCCAACTTTGGGCCTGCCTGACCCTACCAGACCGTTCATTCAAACAGTAGATGAAAAAGATGGATGTATGACTTCTGTTTTGTTGCAGGATCATGGAAATAAGCTGCGGCCTGTAGCTTATTTTTCTTCAAAACTGGACCCCGTGGCTGCAGGTCTCCCAAGATGTATCAGATCTGTGGCGGCAGCTGAAAAGACAGTTATGGCCTCCAGAGACATTGTGGGCTATTCTGATGTAGCTCTCCTGGTCCCACATGATGTGTCCATGATTTTACTTGAACAAAAGACTTCTTACCTCTCCACAGCACGATGGCTACGATACAACAAAACACTTTTAGAAATGTCTAACATCACTGTCAAACACCCTGTGTTAAAACCTGCCACCCTCCTCCCCTCACCAGATGACAGAACACAACATAACTGTGTTGCTGTCCCCCAACCGGTTTGCTTGCCAAGGCCTGATCTACAAGAAACACCATTAACAAATCCTGATTTGGTTCTCTTTGCAGATGGATCAGCTTCACGTGACCCACAAACGGGTCACAACAGAGTTGGTTTTACTGTTGTCACTAATCATGAAACTCTTCTCCCCAGCTCACTCCCTCCTCACCATTCTGCACAGGTGGCAGAACTGATAGCAATGGCAGAGGCATGCAGACTAGCTAACAACAAAGCAGTAACCATCTAATCTGATTCCAGACACATGTTAGTGTTGTCCAGGATTTTGACACTCTGTGGAAACACAGACAATTCCTAAAATCTAACGGCAAACCCATTCTCCATCATGACAAAGTCACAGCTCTTCTTGATGCCATTTCACTCCAAAAAGTCAATCTCTGTTTGTAAATGCTTTGCTCACACTAACAACACAGGTCCTGTCTCTCAAGGAAATGCAAGAGCGGATGCTGCTGAAAAAGAAGCTACACTCCTACCCACTATAATTTATCCCTGTCACTATTTCCACCTCTCTCACAACGGTGCAATCTTTTGCCACACCACAGGAAGATGAGTGGCGAGGAACCGATAATAAGCCTTGTCTACCTAAACATTTTTTCCCTCATTTCGCGAAATTGACACATAGATTGGACCACGTGTCAAAAGGGGGGATGATGGATGCCATAACCCAGCACTGATTCACCAAAGAATTTTCAGTTCATACAGCAGAAGATCAGTCAACCACGTATGGTTTGTGCAACGCATAACAGGTGAAACCAAAGCAGTCACACACATCGCTCACCCATCACCAGACAGACCATTCGAACACTTAAGGATGGATTTCATAGAACTGTCACCAGCAGAAGGAAAGAAACGCTGCTTAGTAATAGTTGATGTGGTCAAAATAGATTGAAGTATTTCCAGCAAAACACCAGAGTAGCCAAGTGGTAGCAAAGGCTCTGCTAACAGAGATTACTCCCCATCTGGGAACTACAGCTACACCAAAACTGAGCAGCGATAATGGCTTTCACTTTGTCAATTCTGCAATAACCCAAATTAGTGAATTTCTTACCATTAATCTCAGACAACATTGTGTATAACACCCTGCCAGTAGAGACGTTGTCAAACAAGAAAATGGCACTCTGAAATCAAAATTTCAATTTTGGCAGACCTCCATCTCTGGGAGTAAAACCTGTAACCAGGCCACTCCCCTCCACTGGCCTATGTGAGGATATATGCTACAATATTGCAAAAACTTATTCTCTCTCTCTTTCTCTGCAGATTTCCAACCTGGGTGGTGAGAAACGACTTCAGAAAGGAGCACTGGAATTCCAAACGGTGACCAGATCCATTCTGACAACGCATACCATTGCGAAGATAGCCGAGAGGGCAAAGGTGGGTTCACGCCAGCCACTGCAGGAAGATCCCCGAGCAAACGGAGGAGCCCAGAGGACGCGAGGACGGACGGACGACACGAGGACGCACAGAGGACGGACGGTGACGGACGACACGAGGACGAGCAGGGGCCAAAGACGACGGACGGTGCAAGGACGCACAGACGCCAAAGAGGACGACCCGTGGAATTGGCCCTGTGGATTCAACAAACAACAACCAGACGTGTTCCACCATGCATCACCTGATTCTGATGCTGTCATGTTTGGCACAGCTGATGGAGGCTTACACCTACAAACCTGCCAGGACTGTCACTTTGACAGAAGGTCAAAGTGCAACATTCACCTGCCTCTTTTACCCTGAAATTTGGCGATCAGGACGGGTTCAGGCATATTATGCCAAGTATGACAAATACCTATGCAGAGACCCCTGCGGCCCACACGATTGGCACTTGATCGTTGCCACCACTGACAAAACCATTGCTCCAAACAGAAATCCCCGCTTCACAATAACAAAACTTCCAAATTCCAACGGAGCCCAGATCACCATCTCTGATGTCAAACCCACTGATGCAGGCACGTATTGGTGTGGAATTGAATATCCAAGCTCGGATATGTACAGACAACTCACAGTCATAGTCAATGGGCCACCAGACCCACATGACGCCCTACTTAACATGCTGTCAGATGTTAACACGGTCATGTTGACCTCTGGAATTGAAGACAACCACTCCGACGATTATGAGAACATTACCAACATTATCAAACACATGAAAGATGCCATTCAACTCCCTCCTGTAATAAATGACTCATGGTTCCCTTGGCTGAAATCTTTGGGCCAAAGATGGCCAGCATGGTTTTTAACAATAATCCCATATGTAATGATTTTCCTTTTGCTCTGCACCTTAATTTCATGTGTATTGAAATGCCTGTCTAACGTGCTCATGAAAAAGATGACTCATTCCTCCACATATGTTCAGGTGAACGCCAATAATGCTGATCAAAATTCAACCTCTCCTCATATTCCTGACCCCGATATTTTACACCCCAGCTAAGACTCTAACTTTGATAACAGTTTGTAAAATTTTATTTCATTTTGTTTTTTTGGGTTGTTTTTTGTTTGATTTGTTTTGTTAGTCTTTACTCTGCTCTAATCAACTACCACAATGATACATTTTCAAATAGCGTACCGGATACTTAAGTATTCTCTTGCATTTAGTTTTCATCCATTTTATTTTTCTTAAGTTTGTTTTTTGTTAGTGATTAATTAATAATCAAAAGGGAGAATTGTGATGGTAAATTTTATGTCTCAGGACTGACAGACTCTCCAATCCACATTAACCATTTGTATCACCCAGACACGCTAATTGTTTTAAACTATTTAGCTCTTAATTAACACTCAGACAAGATAATCGTTTTAACCTCCTGTTTCTTAATTATCATCAAGACTGCATCCTGCCCCCCTCTGGAGATGTTGTTACACATCTAAAGGTATAAATGCTCTGGATTCCTTTTGTCTGTATCTTTTCATACCATTGCTGCTGAATGGTGTGGACTGATCTTTTTCCTTGCAACGAAGAATAAAAACTTAGCCGGCCGGCCGGCCGGCAGAAAAAGTAAGTTTCTCTATTTCATTGCTCATCAGAGGTATTAGGAAGGAAGCGATTGAAAACTTCCATAACAACGGCAATTGCGGAGAGGGATGAGTTAGGGCCTGAGGTCCCAAAATCGACCAATCCCTCCTCGCTCCTTTGTGAAAACCACCTCTCACCGTCCCAGAGAGCAGACATATCCCAGTTGCAGCAGCATTACGCTGATGTGTTTTCCCCCCTGCCAGGACGAACAAGCCTTATTCAACACCATGTTGAGACACACCCGGGCGTGACAGTGCGTTCACGTCCCTATCGGTTACCTGAGCACAAGAGAAAAGTGGTTCAGGCAGAATTGGAAGCTATGCTGGAGATGGGTGTAATTGAGGAGTCTAACAGCGCCTGGGGTAGTCCCATCGTTCTTGTAGTCAAGAAGGATGGGTCTATCCGGTTCTGTGTGGACTATCGCAAGGTGAATGATGTGTCACGATTTGATGCCTATCCTATGCCCCGGGTCGACGAGCTCCTGGATCGCCTGGGCACTGCTCGTTTTTTTACGACACTGTATTTGACCAAGGGCTACTGGCAGATTCCCTTGTCTCCAGAGTCTAAGGAAAAAACGGCCTTCTCCACTCAGTACGGGTTGTACCAATTTGTCACACTTCTGTTCGGGTTGTTCGGGGCCCCAGCCACATTTCAACGCCTTATGGATCGGGTCCTGCGGCCGCATGCTGCTGCTTACCTGGATGACGTCATCATCCATAGCAACAGCTGGGTGGAGCATGTGCAGCAGGTGGCGGCAGTGCTGGAGTCACTGAGGCGGGCGGGGCTCACGGCCAATCCAAAGAAGTGTGCAGTTGGACGGAGGGAGGTACGGTATCTGGGGTACCACTTGGGCGGCGGGCAGGTGCGTCCACAGGTAGACAAGACAACAGCGATTGAAGCCTGCCCAAAACCTAAGACCAAGAAAGAGGTGAGGCGGTTTTTGGGGCTGGCCGGATATTACCGGCGATTTATTCCCAACTTCGCGGAGCTGACCAGCCCCTTGACCGACCTTACCCGAAAAGGGGCCTCTGATCCGGTCTGGTGGACGGAGCAGTGCCAGGCGTCACTTGAGAGGGTAAAGCAGACCCTCTGTGGGGAGCCTCTTCTCCACACACCTAACTTCTCTCTCCCATTTGTCCTGCAAACTGATGCATCGGGAAGGGGGTTGGGGGCTGTTCTGTCCCAGCAGGTGCGGGGCGTTGACCGCCCAGTGCTTTACATCAGCCGGAAACTATCCGAGAGGGAGACCAGATACAGCACGGTGGAGAGGGAGTGCCTGGCCATCCGGTGGGCGGTCGGCGCTCTGCGGTATTACTTGCTGGGGCGCCCATTCACCCTCTGCTCGGACCATGCTCCCCTCCAGTGGCTCCACCGAATGAAAGATATCAATGCACGGATCACCTGCTGGTATCTGGCACTACAGCCTTTTAAATTCAAAGTGGTCCATAGGCTGGGGGCACAGATGGCGGTGGCCGACTTCCTTTCCCACTCGCATGGCGAGGTGGGGGTGGGGGGGAGTAGGTTAGGCCGGACGGCTCCCCGGCCAAAGTCAGGCGGTGGAGGTATGTGGAGGGGGCGTGGTGCATCAGCTGCAGGAGAGAGCTGTGGAGAGAGCTCTGGGGAGCAGGACTAGGTGAGTGATTAGTACACCGGCAGTCACTTGTCTAATCACTCTCCTCTTTTAAAAACTCAGTAGCGTGCTTGAGCTAAAAGGGAGGATTGAAGGGGAGTCGGCAGCACGAACCGGGAGGGAAGGCCTGCGAACGACTCCACATTCGTGAAAAAGAGTTAAATAAACTATACGTTGAACCGTCCGCTGTCTCTGAGTCTCTCTGAGAGAACCCTCAGTGGCAACAGGCCACAATATTCAAACCCTTTTAAATTAAAAGCCTGTGGAAAATTGCTTGCCTTGGGTAAAAGCATCTGCTAAATAAAAGTCATGTGGCAAACAAACACAGAAAAGTTGTATGCTCCAACTGAGTCGTCACAGCTTCAAACATGATGCAACTGTCCATGCTGCCCACACAGAGTGGATAGTCTCTGCTGTGTAAAACGAAACCTGGACAAGTTGTATCGAGTACTTACTTGGATTTAAAAGTGCAGTGACGTATCTTAGCTCCAAAGTGTGCAACATAGCGCAAAAGTCCTGATTCTAAGATTAAACGTGGAAGCTAATTTCTTGGAAATAAAAGTTGCAATAGTGTTTGCAATTTGCTTTGCCCTTTCTGAATTGGGATGAAGCTTTGACAACGCTTGCCTGATGGTCCTTTGGTTGGCAGCAACTACGACTAGGTGTTTTTTTTTTTCATCCTTCCCCATCTGGAAATGTGTAGTGTTCTTTCTCATGTTTGTTGTGTTCCCCGAATATTTTAAGTTTAGCACCATATAAGCCAAACTGCTTCCATTTGGTAGCGCTTAATGCATAGGGTGCCAGTCAGATTTCTCGCTCAGCCACCTTGTGCATGCTGTAGACCAGGGCTATTCAACTTCAATAGCAAGTGGGCCGGATATGAACATCACTGGGGGTTCGTGGGTTGCACAGAATATTTGTCAACTAATGGATAAAAAAATAACTCTTGATAATAGAGAAGGAATGACACATATCCATTTTTTCCACTTTAATACTTCCACATAAGGAGCATTTAGAACCAAGGTCAACATACTACATTCAAGATGAACAAAACAAAGCCATCAGACCATAAATAGGACTGTTCACAACATAACATGAGATAAACAGTTCCAAAAATAGCAGATCCATACCCACAGTCAAAATAATCAACACAAAACCTAACTGTTTGTCACAGAGACTGATATTGGTTAACATGTCATGGTTAGACCAAAAGTTCTCCCTCAGGCTTCACCTAATTCTTCTTTTTAACGCAAAGGAGAATTGCACATGAATCATTTAAATCTGAGAGATGCTGTCATCAATAGAAGACATTACCATTAGCATACATCACACTGCTGTCATTTTGAGCCTGTTCAGGTTAGTGGGAAAAATGACACTGCCTTGACTTTGCTATTTCAACACAGTTTGGCTCATATGTAGTCAGAGCAATCATGGAGCAATGTGCCCTTGTTTTTATGGCATTCATATGAGAAAAGCTAGACTCATGTAGAATTGGACCCAAACATTGTCAGTATTAGCAAGGCCACTTTCCTCACTGTGGGGTACTGGTATTGGTTAACATGGTTAGACCAAAAGCTCTCTGCACCCTCAGACTGCAAGTGCTGTTCTGAAGCAAAGGATGATTGCACATCAACCATTTCCAACTGAACGATGCTGTCATCAATAGAAGACATTCCCCCTTTACTTTTGCCTCAGGTTTGATAGAAAAGGGGTTACGAGCAAAGTGCAATACCTCAATGTTGAATGTTGAACCCTAGAATCTCTCAGTAAAGTTCTCAGTCAGTTTCATCATGAAATCTGTCACGATGGCCGTTATCTGTGCCTCAGGTGCCGTGTTCATGAATCCACGCAGTCGTGGAAAGTGCAGCAATCTGTTGCTGTTAGGTCTGCTGTGAAAATGGTTAGCTTTGAAAGCACAAAGCTTCTCCACCAAATCAGCAATAGAATTTTCTCATCCCTGCAGTCCAAGATTCAGGGTGTTCAAGTGTTTTAAAAGTCACACAGAAGGTGCACTTCTGCCATGAACTGTTCATCCAGCATGCGCTCCAGGAGGTTTGTTGCCCTTACACATGTGAAGAAAAGACACAATCTCCTGGTGGAGCTCACAGAAACGGTCCAAAACATTTCCCCTGCTAAGCCATCTGACATCGTTATGAACAAGCAAGTCCGTGTGTTCCGCAAACATGCCGGCAAGCATCACACGGAAAAGGCGGTGTTGCAGGCTGGAGGTTGAGCGGGTCAAATCCACAATGTTCATGACAGTGTCCATGGTGTTTTTCAGATGTCCGCTCAACTTTGCACACAGACTGATGAATGATGGAGTGCAAAAAAGGCCCCAAACGTTCTTCTCTAAAGCGCACTCCGTTGTGAAATCTGACATAAATGCACAGCTGAGCCATGTCAGTACAGCCGGTAGATTCATCCACAGCGATTCTCATGACATCAAACCTTTTTTTAGGTTATCCAAAAGCTTCCTTGACACATCCTTTGCGAGTAATTCCATTCTGCGAGGAGTTGATGAATTGAGAGAGGCACTTCTGTAATGGATGAGGTGACGCTTTCCTTTACTTTTTCATCAACGACAGCGAGCGTACAATCTTTAACGGTCTCCGCCTCGGTAAAAGGCCTCTTCTTTCTCGTTCGAGTCCAGGCTACACGGAGAGATGCTATGATAGCCCTCTCTTGTTCCGTGCAAAAGGGCGGCAAAAGGGCGGCCTGACCCTGTTGAAATGATGCTAGCAGACTGTACTTTGCGTCGCCGTTCATCCGAGCCCTCTGGAAAACGGGCCGTGGTTTGACTTGTAGTGCCGCTTCAGGTTGCATTCTTTCATCACAGATAAGCATTTGTTGCATAGTAAACAGCCCAGTTTAGTATTGGTCACGGCAGGCAATAAAAATAAATATTTGTCCGCCCATTTGCTCTGGAACTGGCGGTTTTCCAAGTCAATTTTCCGTTTCTTCGGTTTTGAGAGCGCCATGCTGATGCTGATCTCTCTCACCCACGAGCCCAGGCAACTGTAGAGCAGCGCTGTGATTGGTGCGATTGGCTGCGTGATTGGCTACGCACCACGCGTCTATGTCACGCGAGCGACATAGATATTTACGAGTGAGATCCAGATCAAAACCGTTGTTGATTTAATCATTTTTCTACATCAGACACTGTTATTTACTGGCTACAAAAAATTACAAGCGGGCTGTATCCGGCCCGCGAGCCGCTAGTCAAATAGCCCTGGTTTAGACTGTCCTGGTGCTTTACTTCCACTTTTTCAAGCTCCTTTTGTGTTCTGTCAACACGAGCTAATCAATTAACATATAGAGAAGCTGATTTTTGACATTTGTGAAGTGATTCTGAATCTTGAAATAGAGATTTAAATTATTTCCCCTACTCCTTCCTGTCACCACTTTAAAACACGTGGCTCATCATTAAACACAGAATATGATGAAGACAACCCAGGACAGCTGGGCAGTTAGAATCCTATGCCAGTCAACAATGGGACAACATTCCTGTCCCAAAGCTATCCCAAAAAATAGTGTTTGAACAGAACTGTTCAAAGTAAAAGAGTAGAGCTACAGACTTGTGAATGTGGCTCTGTCAAACCTTTTTTATACTTGTTAATGCCATAAAATTCAAGATAAGCTAATATTTTTCATTCATTCTTTCGTTCTTCTATTTTCCATACTTTGGACAGACGCAGTGTACATCCTGCACAGGATGCCAGTCCATCTCAGTGCCAACACAGAGACAAATGAAGCAAACAACTATGCATGCTCGCTCGCTCACTCACTCACTACTCGGGTCAGTTTAGAATCTCGAATTAACCCAACATACACTATTTTGTACTGTGGAAGAAAGCCTGATTACATAGAAAGGCCCAGATTCAAACCAGGAACCTTCTCGCTATGAGGCAACAGCAGTAACCACCATACTACCATGCAGCCTAATGTCTTTCATGAAACAGGAAAATGAGTCCCTTTCAATCTTTACTGTTTTTTTAGATTCTAGTGTGAATAAAATTTTGGTTTGTGAGATTTGCAAATCATTGCATTCTGTTTTTATTTCAATTTTACCTCACGTACAAATATTTTTTAAATCAGGATGTGTGTTCCTCTATTAGTAATTAATAATATGCGGTCCAATCATTTTCTAAATATGCAATAAAAATCTAAATTTAAAGGAAGCATTTCTGAAATTTGAGGGAAGGCCATTCCTCTCGATAGAACTGGTGGAACTGCAGCAGCTGTTACCTTATACAGAGTGTCAGTGAAGCGGAGGTCAGTTTTGCCAGTCACTTCCAGTCCATCTCCAATAAGCTGCGCAGCAAAAGGTGGAGAGAAGGAGGTGAGAGTGAAACTCACTATTGGCAGAAAAGCTGAAGGATCTCCCTTGGAAAGCCTGGTGGAGGGTTGACAATAAAATATGATCAGTCAGACAAAACCCTGATTTTCATTCAAATATGAAGCTGACAAACATAAAGGTCTTATTTTTTTTTAAGTATTGGAGAATAGTTTGTTGTGGTTTCAAACTTTTTAGGCACTTAAAAAATAGCAGATGACTGCACGGAGCATCAGTCTATCATCATCTATTACAATTAAACTTTATTATACTTTCATCATCGTAAAACCTGCATGTGGCTACCACAATAAGATGGGATTCTCTCATGATTGTGATCTTGCTAATCTCACAAGGATCCAGCTGCTTTGCAAAGTGCTAAACAACAAACTGAAATGTCATCGTGATTTCTGAAATGTTGTGAGCCCAGTTGAACACCTGATTCAAATGATCAGCTCGTCATCAGGCTCTGCAGTGGCCTGATGATTTGAATCAGGTGTGGTGGAGGAGGGAAACATCGACAACATGCAGGGAGGTGGGATGTTATACATGTCACACTGTCAAAAAAAATATTTAACAGGTTTATCTCAAGGGGGAATGTTTGTTCTGATTCTGTCTGACTGCATCACCATAGCAGCCTGTCATTCAACTGGACCTCATCTTTTCCCTATGAAGCCACCTCACACACACTCTCTTTCTCCCATTGTCTACCTGAGAGGTACCTTGCCCACCCATAGCATCAACTCTCTCTTATCTAAGGCTTTCAGAAAGACCTTTTTGCTGTTCAAAGGTTTAAAAAAAATGTTTCAATGTAACTTTTACTGAAACAGCTGTTTGTTCTTAGAGGCACAACCTGTTGTCCTCTGTCTCTGGCTTTCACAGTGCATTCCCTCCCTCACGCTGCCTAAAGGAGGCAGGTTCTACCATAACAAGCCAGGATCCCATATATCAAACTATCTTTTAGCTTATCTCTGCACCTTAGCTGTTTCATCTTGGATTTCATGTGTGAAATGTTGGACTGACAACCAGCAGGTCTCTCGGTGGGCAGTAGCTCCATTGGAACCCATCAAAATTTCTTCAGAAATGTTCTAGTTTATTTTATACCAGATCATTTTCCAAATTCTTTCAAAACTTTAATTACCTAAGGTTCTGTTGCAAGAAGATTTGTAGTATATAACAGCAAATCATTTGCATAAAGCAGGGATGTGAAACTCCAGTCCTCGAGGGCCGCTGTCCTGCAGGTTTTAGATGTTTCCCTGCTCCAACACACCTGATTCAGATTGATGCCTCATTAGCTGGTTTGTGCAGAATGTAACAATCTTTTGAAAAGATCAATTTAATCTGAATCAGGTGCGTTGAAGCGGGGAAACATCTAAAACCCACAGGACAGCGGCCCTCGAGGACTGGAGTTTCACATCCCTGGCATAAAAGGTGACTGTATGTGTCTTGCCACCACATGTAATACCTTTGACATTGAAGTTGTTTCTTAGAACTATGGTGAGTAGCTCTATAGTGAGAACAAAAAGTATGAAGAGGAAAACAGTCAGAAGATATATTATTGGTGTGTACTGAGGTAACTGGACTTGAGTAGATAATTGAATAAAATTAGAATCAAAATTGGAACCAAACCTAACCTGAAGAATCGATAGTCGCACTCAACCCTATCAAATGCCTATTCGTCAGTGTTATTACTGCTTCTGGGGACTGGGTATCAGATTAGTTATAGATTATATTAAAAAGTCTGTGCAGATTTGAATATGAATGTTCCCCCTGAACAAACCCAGTGTGATCATCTGAAACTACACAAGGAAGAACCTTTCCACTTGGTTTGGGGATAGTGCAACGATGGGCTCTGTCCACATTTAGCGTAAGATTAAAGGTTTCTTCTCCAAATACCCTTAGAAGGAGATTGACAATAAATGCGGTTGGCTGCGGCCCCTCTGTGTTTTCTCTTATCCCCAGGATTCAAATGTTTCTGCCGTCTGGTGTCGTTCTCCAGATACGCAACATTATCCTTCAGCATGGCGTTCTCTTTGGCCAGTGATGCTCTACGGTATCTAGTCGTCTATCAAACACGTTCAATACTTCTTTCACGTCTGTGATTCTTTGGCCATATGTACTTAAAGTCAATCAAGGCTTGTATAGTACCGACGGCTTAAGCTAGCACTTTCAAGGTATTAGCATTGGACTCTGCTTTGGAGTTATCCACAGACTTTGAGTCAACAGTCCTCGAGGATCTACTCTCTTTAGGCTCTTTTGGTGGCTTGTTTGACATCTTCGAGATGGTCACCAATCTATAAGCAAACTTTATGTAAGATTTGAAGTTGCTGCGAGGTGGACGCCTCATCGGTAAGCAAGTGATTTTGGCTAATCAGCTGAATGTCAAGAGCTATTATACTAAATTAACTTATAATGATGACAACTGTAGTTTAAAATTAACTCAAAATAGCAGCCATAAATAACCTTAATTCACTCTGTAACAACAAGAACAATACTTGGGTTTAATGAGGTTTTTCATCCTTGTGTCATATGACAATGTTATGATTGGAGCACTTGAATGGCTTACCCACTGTAGTCGACATATCCTGGATACTTGATCACGCGCAGAAGAGTTTCTAGTTTACGAAGACAACTCTGGACGTCTCCAGTAGAAAACATTTTACCTATCAAGAAAAGGGAAAGCTTTGGTTCAGTTCAAGTTAGGTTTTAAAACCATTGTTAAAACCACATCTGAGGTGTATACTTCGAAGCAGATTCAAAGCAAAGCTTACACACATAGACTTCCTGTGTGTTCATACTTGCACATTGTTTTCTATGAGTCAAATGAGATGTTATCCATTCAATTACATTAGACCAAAAGATGTCTTGTTTGACTGTTCATGTTCAACATCTGTTCAATGATCCACTTTTTGTCACAAGGTTTGGTGTGGAGGTGAAGAGAGAGAACCCAAATGCAGATTAGAAATGTAAAACTGGATTTATTCCAAAAAAACCTGTAACACAAAACACAGCTGAGCAGGAATACCAAAAAACCTAAACTGACGAAACAAAACCCTAGGACCAAACGAAAACCTGACTGACATGAATAACTACTTTACTTAAACATGAACAAGGACTGACAAGGAAAACCATGGATTGCTATGACGAAAACCTGAAAAAAACTGACTTGAAACAACATAAGTGAAAGTGAGGATCTGACAATGAGCATGAACAAACCGGGGGACCAAATACAGAGAAGGGTGATTAGTGAGTGAGTGGAGCTGATGAGAATGAAGGGAGTGGAGCTGATGACCAGACCAGAGGGAACTGAGGAAAAAGGTGAACACATGGCAAAACTAAAGACTAGACAGAGACATAAAACATGACAAAAAAATGCAAAACACGACACTTTTCTAAAAATATCAAATGTCTAATATCTAAAGATAACAAATAATGAGCAAAAATTCAAAGATTTAGCAGCTTTCTTATTTTTAGTCAGATATACTTTGGATGTGCTTTTCAGTTTCCTTTTCAAAGGCTACAAATAAAGGTTATGAGTGACTACATTTGGTTTTATGAATATCTTCGATCTGTTTGGTCATAATTTCAGACATCAGCAGAGATTAACTGTTCTGCATGACGACGTTTAAATCTTATTTCGGTCTGATTTTGCTGTCTGGGATTGTGAAAAAAGTAGAAAAAAAAATCAGCCAAAGTAACGAAACGAAACTCAGTAAACCAACAATGCAGTAGTACACTTTTCTAACTTCAGAGTTCAGGGCGAAACGAACGCTATCTAAAATTCTTCGGAACGCGGTTAACACTCCGATATCATGACTCCGTGGTAACAAAAGGGCACTTACCCTTGAAAATAATTCCAATAAAACTTTATAAAACACTATAAAAGTCACCAAAGCTTGATTTTTTTTTTCTCTTGATTTGAGCAACTCTTGTTTTTACCGGGAAGTCAACAGCACGCCGCACGATTGGCTGGTCAACCGGTACAGCGTTCTGCGTAATGACGTAATATCTTTGTCATTTTCTTCTTCTTCTTCATTGAATTTTTATTGTGGTTGGCAACTAGTGCATTACCGCCACCCTTTGCTCTGGAGTGCAAAATACATTTGTATAGTCTAATAATCCAGATTGTCTGGTGAATTCAAAGGGAAAAAATAATACTAGGTCCGCTGGCCAAATTCTACTAGGTATTTAATATTGATATTCTGATCTTCCTTAGTTTTTCTATAAAACATTCTCTGTGTGTGTTATAGTTGACAATGTCAGAAAAATCATGAAGTTATACTATGAGAAAAGCTGCAAGAATACAGGTTTATGTGATGGGGGAGGCTTCCTCCTATCTTCTGGTTCTCATAACATTGTATAGCTAGTGAGACTGTTTTTGACTGTCTGAACTCAATGTCTTATAACATGACTATCTGAACTCATTTTCCCATAACATTGAATGGCTAGTATGTTTATGCATTTAGCAGACGCTTTTATCCAAAGCGACTTACAGATAGGGTAAGGGGGTCTTGCCTATCCTGCAGGGATTTGAACCCAGATCTCCCACATGAAAGGTGGCAATCATACCACTATACTATCCAGTCCAGTAATGTTAGTTTTCCATAACATTGTGTGACCAGTAAACATAAATCATATAAATAGCAATAGTATAATTTTGTGAAGACGGACAACTCTGAGCCAGCTTCCTGATAGGTTGTGAGGACTTGTCTCCTTCTTGCAAGAAATAAATGCAATAAATAAATGCACAGTGTCCCTTCTCGCAGCGCTACTGAAATACATCTTCTGAGAGCAGGCTGTTTGGAGGGGTGAAGACCATTATGCAACCTGCCAACCCCCAGGTGGTGTAAGCACCACTCTCTTAAAGGAAGGCAACCCTTCCCCTCACCATGACAACAAAGGTTTAGCCAGCTGCAGGGGAGGCTGAAAGTGATTGTCCCTGATAGAACCAAGCAACTGAACCAGATGATCCTGAATGAGTGGGAGCTCCCAAAGTGGTTCAACCATCATGGCTTCAACTGGACGTCAGTGAAAGGTTAGTTTATGTTTGTACGTTGGCTTATTGCACACTGTCATGTTGAGTTGCATTTGCTTGGCTCAGTCCATAGATTTGCCAATGTGTGGGTTAATAATCATGAAAAAAAGAAACATGAACATTTCTTCTTCTGCTCTGTGCCGGATGTGAATCAGAGGAGATTAAAGCTGTGGTTGATTCCTGTAATAAAACTAATTAAACATATTTATATAGGTCCAGTCAGGTTACTTTATTTATACAAGTAGGTGCATTTGTTTTACAGTGAGAGATGACATTCATTCATACATACAAACTCTAAAACAAATGCAATATGGAATAACACAATGAACCCAAAAGAAAATATAGCTGCAAGCAGCGATGGCGGGGTCTAGCAGAATAGCAGGTAAGCCTGCGGCTGCTCAGGAAGGCATCATGAGTCCATAGACCAAGTTTGGTGTTTGAAATGAACTCGTCTTCATCCAGGGATTCCAACGGTACCTCATTTGTCCAATTTGAACAGACGGCTCCAAAGCTATGAGCAAAATGCAGTTTGTCTACTTATAGCGCCTCCACTGGGTGGAAGTGCAACAGACTTCTTGGGCCTCTTAAAGACTTGGTCATGAGTCTGTGTTAGAAGTTTGATGTCAAAAAATTAAATGGTTGCTGAGATATGGCCTCACGTCCTGTTTGGCGCGTCATTGCTGAATTTGATTAGCTGCTACGGGCAAATGGAAGTGAATATAAAAATTTCACATGATAGCTCTTGTGGGGCATGGTCTGAAGATTCTATGTGTCAAGTCCCGTGGAAATCAGACAATCTGGGTGACCTGTAATGCGTTTTGGAGGTTTTTGACATAATTCAAAATGGCGGACAATCCGAGATGGCGCGAATGACGTCATAGGATTCGTTGACCTCGGCTATATCCACGGATTACAACGGTACCTAATTTCTGAAATTTGGACAAACGGGTCAAAAGTTATGAGCAAAAATGCATTTTTTCTAGATATAGCGCCACCTATAGGTCAAAGTTCTCCAAAATTCTTGGGCCTCTTCAAGATCAAGTTATGAATATGTGTTATGAGTTTGATGTCAAAAGATTAACCGGTTGCTGAGATATGGTCTCACGTGCTTTTTGGCGTAGTCGCCGTCAACTTTGATTGGATGTACTGGGTGAACAAAGTCGAATTTGAAGTAAAAAACGAGCAACTTTTGTGCGGATTGGTCCAAAGATAATCTGTGCCAATTTTCATGAGAATTGGTCAAAATTTGTGACCTGTGAAAATTTTTTAAGGTTTTCAACAAAATCCAAGATGGCGGAAAATCTAGTTAGACGGAAAATGACGTCATAGGGTGCGTTGGAATCGTCATGATCCAAGGATTCCAAAGATGCCTTGTTTTTGAAATTTGGATCAACGAGTCAAAAGTCATTTAGCTGAATGTAGTTCAAACTTTGACGTGTTGGTGGCGCTAGAGAGTTTTGAATTTGGGCACGAAATTTGTTGAATTTGCTAATGGGAATGTGCTAAATAGATGTGCCAAATTTCACAACTTTTTACCATTGCGTTAATGGGGCTGCCATAGACTTCAATTGCAGCGGAAAGTAGAAGAATAATAATAAATATAGCTGCAAGCAGCGATACGGGGTCTAGCAGAATAGCGGGCAAGTCTGCGGCTGCTCAGGAAGGCATCATGAGTCCATAGACCACGTTTGGTGTTTGAAATGAACTCGTCTTCATCCAGGGATTCCAACGGTACCTCATTTGTCCAATTTGAACAGACGGCTCCAAAGCTATGAGCAAAATGCAGTTTGTCTACTTATAGCGCCCCCTCTGGGTGGAAGTGCAACAGACTTCTTGGGCCTCTCAAAGACTTGGTCATGAGTCTGTGTTAGAAGTTTGATGTCAAAAGATTAAATGGTTGCTGAGATATGGCCTCACGTCCTGTTTGGCGCGTCATTGCTGAGTTCGATTGGCTGCTACGGGCAAACGGAAGCGAATTTAAATATTTCACATAATAGCTTTTGTGAGGCTTGGTCTGAAGATTTTATGTGTCAAGTCCCGTGGAAATCAGACAATCTGGGTGACCTGTAATGTGTTTTGGAGGTTTTTGACATAATTCAAAATGGCGGACAATCCAAGATGGCGCGAATGACGTCATAGGATTGGTTGACCTCGGCTATATCCACGGATTACAACGGTACCTCATTTGTGAAATTTGAACAAACGGGTCCAAAGATATGAGCAAAAATGCATTTTTGCTAAATATAGCGCCACCTATAGGTCAAAGTTCTCCAAAATTCTTGGGCCTCTTCAAGATTGAGTTATAAATATGTGTTATGAGTTTGATGTCAAAAGATTAACCGGTTGCTGAGATATGGTCTCACGTGCTTTTTTGCGTAGTCGCCGTCAACTTTGATTGGATGTACTGGGTGAACGAAGTCGAATTTGAAGTAAAAAACGAGCAACTTTTTTGCGGATTGGTCCAAAGATAATCTGTGCCAATTTTCATGAGAATTGGTCAAAATTTGTGACCTGTGAAAATTTTTTAAGGTTTTCAACAAAATCCAAGATGGCGGAAAATCTAGTCAGACGGAAAATGACGTCATAGGGTGCGTTGGAATCGTCATGATCCAAGGATTCCAACGATACCTTGTTTTTTAAATTTGGATCAACGAGTCAAAAGTTATTTAGCTGAATGGGCTTCAAACTTTGACATGTTGGTGGCGCTAGAGAGTTTTGAATTTGGGCACGAAATTTGTTGAATTTGCTAATGGGAATGTGCTAAATAGATGTGCCAAATTTCACAACTTTTTACCATTGCGTTAATGGGGCTGCCATAGACTTCAATTGCAGCGGAAAGTAGAAGAATAATAATAATAAGAAAAACTACTAAAACAATAGGGTTCTGCAGCTTCGCTGCTAGACCCCTAAATATAGCTGCAAGCAGCGATGGCGGGGTCTAGCAGAATAGCAGGTAAGCCTGCGGCTGCTCAGGAGGGGCATCATGTGTCCACAGACCAAGTTTAGTGTTTGAGATGAACTCGTCTTCATCCAGGGATTCCAACGGTACCTCATTTGTCCAATTTGAACCAACGGCTCAAAAGCTATGAGCAAAATGCAGTTTTGCTACTTATAGCGCCCCCTGTGGGTGGAAGTTCCCCAGACTTCTTGGGCCTCTTACAGACTTGGTCATGAGTCTGGGTTATAAGTTTGATGTCAAAAGATTAAATCGTTGCTGAGATATGGCCTCACGTCCTATTTGGCGTGTCAGCGCTGAGTTTGATTGGCTGCTACGGGCAAAGGGAAACGAAATAAAAAATTCCAGGTGATAGCTGTTGTGAGGCTTGGTCTGAAGATTCTATATGTCAAGTCCCGTGGAGATCAGACAATCTGGGTGACCTGTAATGCGTTTTGAAGGTTTTTAACATAATTCAAAATGGCGGACAATCCAAGATGGCGCGAATGACGTCATAGGATTCGTTGACCTCGGCTATATCCAGGAATTCCAGCTGTACGTCATTTGTGAAATTTGGACCAAGGGGTCGAAAGTTTTGAGCAAAAATGCATTTTTGCTAAATATAGCGCCACCTATAGGTCAAAGGTCTCCAAAATTCTTGGGCCTCTTCAAAATCGAGTTATGAATATGTGTTATGAGTTTGATGTCAAAAGATTAAACTGTTGCTGAGATATGGCCTCACGTCCTTTTTGGCGTAGTCGCCATCAATTTTGATTGGAGATACTGGTTGAACAAAGTCAAATTTGAAGTAAAAAACGAGCAACTTTTGTGCGGATTGGTCTAAAGATACTCTGTGCCAATTTTCATGAGAATTGGTCAAAATTTGTGACCTGTGAAAATTTTTTAAGGTTTTCAACAAAATCAAAGATGGCGGAAAATCTAGTCAGACGGAAAATGACGTCATAGGGTGCGTTGGAATCGTCATGATCCAAGGATTCCAACGATGCCTTGTTTTTGAAATTTGGATTAACGATTCAAAAGTTATTTAGCTGAATGGGCTTCAAACTTTGACATGTTGGTGGCGCTAGAGAGTTTTGAATTTGGGCACGAAATTTGTTGAATTTGCTAATGGGACTGTCCTAATTAGATATGCCAAATTTCACAACTTTTTACCATTGCGTTAATGGGGCTGCCATAGACTTCAATTGCAGCGGAAAGTAGATCAATAATAAATATAGCTGCAAGCAGCGATACGGGGTCTAGCAGAACAGCAGGCAAGCCTGCGGCTGCTCAGGAGGGCATCATGAGTCCATAGACCAAGTTTGGTGTTTGAAATTAACTCGTCTTCATCCAGGGATTCCAACGGTACCTCATTTGTCCAATTTGAACCAACGGCTCCAAAGCTATGAGCAAAATGCAGTTTTTCTACTTATAGCGCCCCCACTGGGTGGACGTTCACCAGACTTCTTGGGCCTCTTAAAGACTTGGTCATGAGTCTGTGTTATAAGTTTGATGTCAAAAGATTAAATGGTTGCTGAGATATGGCCTCACGTCCTGTTTGGCGCGTCATTGCTGAGTTTGATTGGCTGCTACGGGCAAACGGAAGCGAATTTAAAAATTTCACATAATAGTTCTTGTGAGGCTTGGTCTGAAGATTCTATGTGTCAAGTCCCGTGGATATCAGACAATCTGGGTGACCTGTAATGCGTTTTGGAGGTTTTTGACATAATTCAAAATGGCGGACAATCCGAGATGGCGCGAATGACGTCATAGGATTCGTTGATCTCGGCTATATCCACGGATTACAACGGTACCTCATTTGTGAAATTTGGACAAACGGGTCAAAAGTTATGAGGAAAAATGCATTTTTGCTAAATATAGCGCCACCTATAGGTCAAAGTTCTCCAAAATACATGGGCCTCTTCAAGATTGAGTTATGAATATGTGTTATGAGTTTGATGTCAAAAGATTAACCGGTTGTTGAGATATGGTCTCACGTGCTTTTTGGCGTAGTCGCCGTCAACTTTGATTGGATGTACTGGGTGAACAAAGTTGAATTTGAAGTAAAGAACGAGCAACTTTTGTGCGGATTGGTCCAAAGATAATCTGTGCCAATTTTCATGAGAATTGGTCAAAATTTGTGACCTGTGAAACTTTTTGAAGGTTTTCAACAAAATCCAAGATGGCGGAAAATCTAGTTAGACGGAAAATGACGTCATAGGGTGCGTTGGAATCGTCATGATCCAAGGATTCCAACGATACCTTGTTTTTTAAATTTGGATCAACGAGTCAAAAGTTATTTAGCTGAATGGGCTTCAAACTTTGACCCGTTGGTGGCGCTAGAGAGTTTTGAATTTGGGCACGAAATTTGTTGAATTTGCTAATGGGACTGTCCTAATTAGATGTGCCAAATTTCACAACTTTTTACCATTGCGTTAATGGGGCTGCCATAGACTTCAATTGCAGCGGAAAGTAGAAGAATAATAATAATAATAAGAAAAGCTAGTAAAACAATAGGGTTCTGCAGCTTCGCTGCTAGACCCCTAATAATAGGAAAAACTACTAAAACAATAGGGTTCTGCAGCTTCGCTGCTAGACCCCTAAATATAGCTGCGAGCAGCGATGGCGGGGTCTAGCAGAACAGCAGGTAAGCCTGCGGCTGCTCAGGAAGGCATCATGAGTCCATAGACCAAGTTTTGTGTTTGAGATGAACTAGTCTTCATCCAGGGATTCCAACGGTACCTCATTTGTCCAATTTGAACCAACGGCTCCAAAGCTATGAGCAAAATGCAGTTTTTCTACTTATAGCGCCCCCTCTGGGTGGAAGTTCCCCAGACTTCTTGGGCCTCTTACAGACTTGGTCATGAGTCTGTGTTAGAAGTTTGATGTCAAAAGATCAAATGGTTGCTGAGATATGGCCTCACGTCCTGTTTGGCGCGTCATTGCTGAATTTGATTAGCTGCTACGGGCAAATGGAAGTGAATATAAAAATTTCACATGATAGCTCTTGTGGGGCATGGTCTGAAGATTCTATATGTCAAGTCCCGTGGAGATCAGACAATCTGGGTGACCTGTAATGCGTTTTGGAGGTTTTTGACATAATTCAAAATGGCGGACAATCCAAGATGGCGCGAATGACGTCATAGGATTCGTTTACCTCGGCTATATCCACGGATTACAACAGTACCTCATTTGTGAAATTTGGACAAACGGGTCAAAAGTTATGAGGAAAAATGCATATTTGCTAAATATAGCGCCACCTATAGGTCAAAGTTCTCCAAAATTCTTGGGCCTCTTCAAGATCGAGTTATGAATATGTGTTATGAGTTTGATGTCAAAAGATTAACCGGTTACTGAGATATGGTCTCACGTGCTTTTTGGCGTAGTCGCCGTCAAATTTGATTGGATGTACTGGGTGAACAAAGTCGAATTTGAAGTAAAAAACGAGCAACTTTTGTGCGGATTGGTCCAAAGATAATCTGTGCCAATTTTCATGAGAATTGGTCAAAATTTGTGACCTGTGAAAATTTTTTAAGGTTTTCAACAAAATCCAAGATGGCGGAAAATCTAGTTAGACGGAAAATGACGTCATAGGGTGCGTTGGAATCGCCATGATCCAAGGATTCCAACGATACCTTGTTTTTGAAATTTGGATCAACGAGTCAAAAGTTATTTAGCTGAATGGGCTTCAAACTTTGACATGTTGGTGGCGCTAGAGAGTTTTGAATTTGGGCACGAAATTTGTTGAATTTGCTAATGGGACTGTCCTAATTAGATGTGCCAAATTTCAAAACTTTTTACCATTGCGTTAATGGGGCTGCCATAGACTTCAATTGCAGCGGAAAGTAGAAGAATAATAATAAATATAGCTGCAAGCAGCGATACGGGGTCTAGCAGAATAGCAGGTAAGCATACGGCTGCTCAGGAAGGCATCATGAGTCCATAGACCAAGTTTGGTGTTTGAAATGAACTCGTCTTCATCCAGGGATTCCAACGGTACCTCATTTGTCCAATTTGAACCAACGGCTCCAAAGCTATGAGCAAAATGCAGTTTTTCTACTTATAGCGCCCCCTCTGGGTGGACGTTCACAAGACTTCTTGGGCTTCTTACAGACTTGATTATGAGTCTGTGTTAGAAGTTTGATGTCAAAAGATTAATTGGTTGCTGAGATATGGCCTCACGTCCTGTTTGGCGCGTCATCACTTAGTTTGATTGGCTGTTATGGGCAAAGGGAAACGAAATAAAAAATTCCACATGATAACTCTTGTGAGGCTTGGTCTGAAGATTCTATGTCTCAAGTCCCGTGGAAATCAGACAATCTGGGTGACCTGTAATGCGTTTTGAAGGTTTTTGACATAATTCAAAATGGCGGACAATCCAAGATGGCGCGAATGACGTCATGAGGTTGGTTGACCTCGGCTATATCCAGGGACTCCAGCTGTACCTCATTTGTGAAATTTGGACAAACGGGTCCAAAGATATGACCAAAAATGCATTTTTGTTAAATATAGCGCCACCTATAGGTCAAAGGTCTCCAAAATTCTTGGGCCTCTTTAAGATTGAGTTATGAATATGTGTTATGAGTTTGATGTCAAAAGATTAAACTATTGCTGAGATATGGCCTCACGTCCTTTTTGGCGTAGTCGCCATCAACTTTGATTGGATGTACTGGTTGAACAAAGTCGAATTTGAAGTAAAAAACGAGCAACTTTTGTGCGGATTGGTCCAAAGATACTCTGTGCCAATTTTCATGAGAAATGGTCAAAATTTGTGACCTGTGAAAATTTTTTAAGGTTTTCAACAAAATCCAAGATGGCGGAAAATCTAGTCAGACGGAAAATGACGTCATAGGGTGCGTTGGACTCGTCATGATCCAAGGATTCCAACGATGCCTTGTTTTTTAAATTCGGATCAACGAGTCAAAAGTTATTTAGCTGAATGGGCTTCAAACTTTGACCCGTTGGTGGCGCTAGAGAGTTTTGAATTTGGGCACGAAATTTGTTGAATTTGCTAATGGGAATGTGCTAAATAGATGTGCCAAATTTCACAACTTTTTACCATTGCGTTAATGGGGCTGCCATAGACTTCAATTGCAGCGGAAAGTAGATCAATAATAATAATAATAATAGGAAAAACTACTAAAACAATAGGGTTCTGCAGCTTCGCTGCTAGACCCCTAATAATAAATATAGCTGCAAGCAGCGATACGGGGTCTAGCAGAACAGCAGGTAAGCCTGCGGCTGCTCAGGAGGACATCATGAGTCCATAGACCAAGTTTGGTGTTTGAGATGAACTCGTCTTCATCCAGGGATTCCAACGGTATCTCATTTGTCCAATTTGAACCAACGGCTCCAAAGCTATGAGCAAAATGCAGTTTTGCTATTTATAACGCCCCCTGTTGGTGGAAGTTCCCCAGACTTCTTGGGCCTCTTACAGACTTGGTCATGAGTTTGGGTTATAAGTTTGATGTCAAAAGATTAAATCGTTGCTGAGATATGGCCTCACGTCCTATTTGGCGTGTAAGCGCTGAGTTTGATTGGCTGCTACGGGCAAAGGGAAACGAAATAAAAAATTCCAGGTGATAGCTCTTGTGAGGCTCGGTCTGAAGATTCTATGTGTCAAGTCCCGTGGAAATCAGACAATCTGGGTGACCTGTAATGCGTTTGGGAGGTTTTTGACATAATTCAAAATGGCGGACAATCCAAGATGGCGCGAATGACGTCATACGGTATGTTGACCTCGGCTATATCCAGGGATTACAACAGTACCTCATTTGTGAAATTTGGACCAAGGGGTCGAAAGATATGACCAAAAATGCATTTTTGCTAAATATAGCGCCACCTATAGGTCAAAGGTCTCCAAAATTCTTGGGCCTCTTCAAGATCGAGTTATAAATATGTGTTATGAGTTTGATGTCAAAAGAATAAACTGTTGCTGAGATATGGCCTCACGTCCTTTTTGGCGTAGTCGCCGTCAACTTTGATTGGATGTACTGGGTGAACAAAGTCGAATTTGAAGTAAAAAACGAGCAACTTTTGTGCGGATTGGTCTAAAGATACTCTGTGCCAATTTTCATGAGAATTGGTCAAAATTTGTGACCTGTGAAAATTTTTTAAGGTTTTCAACAAAATCAAAGATGGCGGAAAATCTAGTCAGACGGAAAATGACGTCATAGGGTGCGTTGGAATCGTCATGATCCAAGGATTCCAACGATGCCTTGTTTTTGAAATTTGGATTAACGATTCAAAAGTTATTTAGCTGAATGGGCTTCAAACTTTGACATGTTGGTGGCGCTAGAGAGTTTTGAATTTGGGCACGAAATTTGTTGAATTTGCTAATGGGACTGTCCTAATTAGATATGCCAAATTTCACAACTTTTTACCATTGCGTTAATGGGGCTGCCATAGACTTCAATTGCAGCGGAAAGTAGATCAATAATAAATATAGCTGCAAGCAGCGATGGCGGGGTCTAGCAGAACAGCATGTAAGCCTGCGGCTGCTCAGGAAGGCATCATGAGTCCATAGACCAAGTTTTGTGTTTGAGATGAACTCGTCTTCATCCAGGGATTCCAACGGTACCTCATTTGTCCAATTTGAAACAACGGCTCCAAAGCTATGAGCAAAATGCAATTTTGCCACTTATAGCGCCCCCTCTGGGTGGAAGTTCACCAGACTTCTTGGGCCTCTTACAGACTTGGTCATGAGTCTGGGTTATAAGTTTGATGTCAAAAGATTAAATGGTTGCTGAGATATGGCCTCAAGTCCTATTTGGCGTGTCAGCGCTGAGTTTGATTGACTGCTACGGGTAAACGGAATCGAATTAAAAAATTCCAGGTGATAGCTCTTGTGAGGCTTAGTCTGAAGATTCTATGTGTCAAGTCCCATGGAAATCAGACAATCTGGGTGACCTGTAATGCGTTTTGAAGGTTTTTGACATAATTCAAAATGGCGGACAATCCAAGATGGCGCAAATGACGTCATAGGATTCGTTGACCTCGGCTATATCCACGGATTACAACGGTACCTCATTTGTGAAATTTGGACAAACGGGTCCAAAGATATGAGCAAAAATGCATTTTTTCTAGATATAGCGCCACCTATAGGTCAAAGGTCTCCAAAATTCTTGGGCCTCTTCAAAATCGAGTTATGAATATGTGTTATGAGTTTGATGTCAAAAGATTAAACTGTTGCTGAGATATGTCCTCACGTCCTTTTTGGCGTAGTCGCCATCAACTTTGATTGGATGTACTGGTTGAACAAAGTCAAATTTGAAGTAAAAAACGAGCAACTTTTGTGCGGATTGGTCTAAAGATACTCTGTGCCAATTTTCATGAGAATTGGTCAAAATTTGTGACCTGTGAAAATTTTTTAAGGTTTTCAACAAAATCCAAGATGGCGGAAAATCTAGTTAGACGGAAAATGACGTCATAGGGTGCGTTGGACTCGTCATGATCCAAGGATTCCAACGATGCCTTGTTTTTTAAATTTGGATCAACGAGTCAAAAGTTATTTAGCTGAATGGGCTTCAAACTTTGACCCATTGGTGGCGCTAGAGAGTTTTGAATTTGGGCACGAAATTTGTTGAATTTGCTAATGGGAATGTGCTAAATAGATGTGCCAAATTTCACAACTTTTTACCATTGCGTTAATGGGGCTGCCATAGACTTCAATTGCAGCGGAAAGTAGAAGAATAATAATAAGAAAAACTACTAAAACAATAGGGTTCTGCAGCTTCGCTGCTAGACCCCTAATAATAGGAAAAACTACTAAAACAATAGGGTTCTGCAGCTTCGCTGCTAGACCCCTAATAAGAAAAGCTACTAAAACAATAGGGTTCTGCAGCTTCGCTGCTAGACCCCTAATAATAATAATAAGAAAAACTACTAAAACAATAGGGTTCTGCAGCTTCGCTGCTAGACCCCTAAAAAATGCAAAAAGTGCTCAAAGCTCCACCAATAAAAGACAAAGAAAACAACCTCTTTGTCACGATCACTACCTGCATTTTCTCTTCTATTTTGAAATCCCGGATATTTCTGGTTTGTAACAACCCTTACCTTGTCCCGCTTCACCTGCAATCTATTCGATTTCACTTGTGCTTCCCCTTCTAAAAGCGGGTCATCTAACATTCACCCCTTGCCAGACTGTCTGCTCTGCTTCCATAGCTACTCACCAGCCCTGCTCTTCTCATGGTTTTGCTGATATATGCCTGTTTTTTTTGTTCTACTTCTGCCAACTCCCAGTCAATTGTATGTAAGTGCAATATTTTCTTTTTTTTAATTCTCTGGCTCTAGGCCCGTTTTGATTTCCTGACCCTGATTTTCCACATTCTGCTGTCAGCTACTGAGTTTTATTAAACATCTGAAAACTTACTTAGTTGTGTCGAACTAATTCTTTGGGTCCAGAACATTATTACTCTCTCACACCTTTGTATAAAACAAGATAAAAACCTAAATAATGCTTGTGTAAAGTCTACAAATACATGTGCAAACTAATGCTGCTGCTTGTTGTGTTCAATAATGGCAGTGGAAACAAACCTTTTCTGTCATGTTTAGTTTTATATTTGGGGACCAAGAACCTCTGTCCAGAGGGAAACAACTAGACTTCGCTGTGTAAGGGATGGAAGTCATCATTCAGAAAAGAAAAAGCTATCCACTGAAACTGTCTGCTATACAGGGATGCTGGTGGAAGCGGGGACTCACCAATCAGTCGAATACCATATAGAAATAGAATAGAATACTTTATTCATTCCCCATGGGGGAAATTCAAATAGTCAATTAAAATATTTACAACGATTGTATATTAGAACAAAAATCATGAATAAATAAATAAATAAATGTGAGAAGAACATGTCAGCAGTCACTATTAAAAAACCTTATGGCTGTGGGAACAAAGGACCTCCTGAACCTCTCAGTCCTGCAACGCAGTGAGATGAGCCTCTCACTGCAGCTGCTTCTCTGACCTGCCAGGATGCTGTGGAGAGGATGGTTATTGTTCTCCAAAACAGAATATAATTTCCTCTTCATTCGTTGCTCCACCACAGCACTGAGAGGGTCTAGCCTTTTTCATCAGTTTGTCCAGGCGCCTACAGTTTGTCTGTAGTACAACTCCCCCAGTAGTCAACAGCATAGAACAGTGCACTCTCAGTGATAGTGTGATAAAACATGCATATAATGTCACTGCAGACACTGAACCACCTGAGCCGTCTCTTTGTAGTGTTCAGGAGCAGACGGTTCTTTTTGGTCCAGCCATTGAAGGATTCCACAAGGTCCCTGTACTCCTTCTCCTGTCCACCGTGCACACATGCCACGACAGCCGTATCTTCAGAATACTTCTCTATGTGGCAGGACTCCAAGCTGTATCTAAAGTCCGATGTGTACAGGGTGAAAAGAAAAGGAGCTAAAACAGTACCCTGCGGAGTCCCAGTACAGCATTCCAGTGTTCCAGAAACACATCTCCCCATCCTGACATACTGGGGGGACGTATGGTGTTGAAGGCACTGGAGAAGTTAAAAAACATGACTCTCACATGTGAACCAGGCACATCTAAAGAAGCATATGCCCGGTTCAGCATACAGAATTGCGTCTTGCACTCTTATGAGTTTCTGGTAGGCAAACTGGAGGGGGTTAAGATCCTCAGCAACCTATAATCTCATATTATGGACAAGGAGCCGCTCCAAGGTCTTCATGATATGAGATATCAAAGCCACCGGTCACCCTAATTTAGGCATCAGTATGAGACAGGAAGTCTTCCACAGCACCAGGACTTTTTCCATCTGAAGGCTCATATTGAGGAACCTCTGAAGAGGGAATGCTAGTTGTCCTGCACAGTCCTTCAAAAGCCTTGGACACATTCAATCTAGGCCTGCAGCGTTCCTCTAATTTAAGGATGTGTGACTAAACCATGACACCAAAGTAAAAGACAACTGATTCAATAAAAGGTAAATATGAAAGTGTGAGAGTTTTCCTTAAACAAAACAGTCGATTTTGACCATTTTTACACACAGTTTCAGTTACCTTCAAAATTGGTGTTTTTTTTTTTAAATCAATGATAGTCCCCAGGCTTTAAGATTGCACAACCTCAATGGTCTGACTGTTGATTAAAGCAACTTTGTCCGTGTGAGTTTTCCTTCTAAAATATATTTTGTTTTTAAAATGTTGAGTTGGAAGTAAGACTCCTCACACCATTGTACAAAATCATCATTTACTGGACCGTGGCTGGATTAATTTTCTTTAATAAACTGTCAATAACTGAGTCATCTGCGTATTTAATAATGAATCTATTTCTACGTCTACTACAGCACATGTTGGTATAGAGAAAAAATAGTACTGGTGAGAGCACACATCCTTGAGGTAAACCAGATGTGCACTTTCGGTCAGAGAGGCCATTGTTTACTTTGACTCTTTGTGACCTGTTGATAAAAAAGTCTAAAAGCCAACCAATCAGATTGTTCCTGAAATCAAAGTGTTATTGGGGCCTTCTGGTTAAAATATGTGACTGAATTGTGTCAAAAGCAGAGGAAATGTCCACAGATAAAAGTTGAGCATGTGTTCCATTAAAATCCAAGTGTTTTAAAAGAGTGAGTGTTGCATCCTTCACTCCTCTGTGAGACCAGTATGCAAATTGCATAGGATCCAAAGTATGTTCAGTCTGCCTTAAAATCTCAGACCTGACCAGTTTTTCAAAGATTTCCATCAGAACCGAGGTCAGAGCTACTGGACTGAAATATCCAACAGTTTTGTCAAAGTTAGGGACTACTACAGCATCTTTCCAGAGAGTAGGTACATGCTGTGTCTGCAGTGAGTTACTGTATATGTAATGGAAGACAGGGCTCAACTCATTGGGACATGATTTCACTCCATGACCACAGATACTGTCAAGACCATTACTTTTGTTTACTTTTATCGTGCAAAAAAGCTCTTTTGACATTCTCAAGGTCGATGTTAAATTGCTGATTGTCCTTAAGCTCATAACTCTGTTTCTGAACTTCTTTGCTAAAATCAAAGGAATCAAAAAACAATAAAAACAATTCAAAGCATTTGCAAGATCAAAATTTGAATTAAAACTTTCTAAAGAGACACGAGGATGGCTCTCTGGGGTCTGGAGGTCTGTAATGATTTTCATACTTGCCCAAACTGAACCAAGTTTACTTTCAGACAGTTTCTCTTCAGTTAGAATTTGTAGTTTTGTTTTGCTTTCAGGATTTTTCAGGTCTTTTGTGGCTGAATGCAGATCAGATGGTGTTCCCACTTTAAAAGAGGAGAGAGACTTTCTTTGTAAGCATGACTGAACTGATTAAGTAACTCCTGGTTTGTTATTGGGATTTATTTAAACATGCTTACATGGGATGGCTTGGCATGTAACATCCACCAATAAGTCCCAGTATGTGCAGTTGTAGCATTCCTGCAGGGAGAGAACTGAGAGCCCAGACGGGGTGTGGATGAGATTTATATGCATCCTTCAGTGATTCATAACAAAAATCTAATGTCTTATCCTGTCTGGTAAGACAGGGGACATACTGATAGAAAGTTTTGAGTGTCTTTTTAAGTGAAATCTGATTGACGTCACACAAAATTAAGTTTGGTCCATCAGGAGAGATCAACTGAAGTTTCTGCACAACATCAAAGACAGTACTGGAGGCAGAGGTGGGGTCCGCTTTCAGATGAATGTACACAATAGCCTGGCTTACTTTCAACATTTACTTTACTTTCACACGGGAATCAGAATTCAATGGGAAATTCCAATTATCCTTGGAAAATTTATGGAAAGAATTTTGTTGGAATTCATAATTCCAATGAGCTCCAGGAATATATGATAATTAACACCAGTACCAGGAGATGGAGGCTGGATTCTGTGATGTTAGTAGAAATTAGGCGTCAACAACATGGCTGTTTGCTGAAAGTACTTTGATGCCTTGTAAGACAGCAATTATTTAAGATTACGGGCAGCAGTGGATACATTTATACTGAGAAAAGGTGTGCAACTTTGCTGTCTGGTGATTGGCCAGCTTTTCCATGGCTTTAAAGTAGCTA
This sequence comes from Leuresthes tenuis, assembly GCF_036924035.1. Classification (NCBI taxonomy): domain Eukaryota; kingdom Metazoa; phylum Chordata; class Actinopteri; order Atheriniformes; family Atherinopsidae; genus Leuresthes; species Leuresthes tenuis. Next base: position 36,701,679 of record NW_027325358.1, on the reverse strand, counting down.
TTAAGGATCTATAAGGGTAGAAAAAGACAATATGCATTTAAGTTTTCAATTAAATAATGAATTATATTACATCTCTGCACATTTCCATAGTTACCATTCCTCATCATCCTCTTGCTGTCCCAAAGTACAAAAGTCAGCATGTGTAAGGATCTGGTTATTTACATAGACAATGGGTTCATTTGGGTGACCATTGCTGTCCAGTACCTGTGAGAGCTAAAACGATAGACAGGTTCAGAATAGTTTAGTTTTCTGTATGTCAGTCAATTCATTGTCTTTTCTTGTTTTTCATTCAGCTCCTGTCCCCAACAAGAGTGGTGGTCCTTCATAATCTGAATCATAGTCAGGTCTTTAAGAAGGCTGAGGAAGACCTATTCATTTGAATCAGGTGTGCTGGAGCAGGGAAACATGGAAAACATGCAGGGCAGGGTGCCTTGAGGACCAGGATTGAGAAACACTGATCTAGACAACCAGTGGTTGAAGGAGGACATGCAGCTAAACATGTCATCACTGGTCAGATTTGTCCAGAGAAAACTGCGGAGTCCGACATTGTTTTGGCAAAATTACATATGATGCAACATTAATTTTAGTGAGATTAATTTTAGTGGTTTTCAACAGTGCAGAGCCGAGCTTCCAATTCAGATAACCTTGCCTCCAAAACTACAAAAAGACTACATTTGTTACATGTACCATTACTACTAAAGGAGGCAGAGGAGTAACTAAACATCTGACACACGGAGCAGGTGAAAGCAGGAGATAGAGGAAGAGAACTGGTAGCCATGCTAAGCTAGAGAACCAGACACACCGCTAAAAAGTGAAAATAAACAACAAAGATCTGTAGGAGTGAGTGTTAGAATAGAACAAGTACACGATAGAGTAACTATGCAAAAATGTGTAACTTATAAGAAGAAATTGAGGGTTTAATAGTCCAAGTGGAGCAAGAAATTCCTCAGAACACAATCAAGGTAATAATAAATAATAAAAAATAAAAAAAACTTTAATTTATATAGCACCTTTCAAAAGACCCAAGGTCGCTTTGCAAAAACATTTTAAAAAAAAACTTTGTCACAGACCAACAAACAAGCAGGACACAAGACACACAGACAGGGTGAAGGGGATTACCGGTTGAAAGTGTAATGGAAAATTAATTCTTATATGATTGTATTGTATTGAGCGTTATTGTGTATAACCTGCAAATGACCGAGCTGCAAGGTACCACCCTATCCTGTTTTCTAAAATTCCTCTTTTTAATGGTGGGCTTGTTATAATGCAATAGCTGCACTTTAAGGGGGACAGAGTTAGGCTGGTATTTATGACTGTGTCTGGGTAACTTCAACTGTGGTTTGGGGAGGAAAGGTAGAAAGATAGAAGAACAACAATACTCAAAGAGAGATGATGTGATAAGTGGGCAATATAACTGTCTTTGCCTCAGTGGTCAAAGCAACTCTGTATTTTGTACTGTGTTGTTCTCTCTTGCAGGATATTATTATAAAAGCCTCTTATCTCCTCAGAAGAAAAGAACTGACTCTGTGCATTACTAAAATTTCCTACACAAAAGCCACGTTGAACAGATGAGTTTTGAGGGTGGTTTTGTAAGTGTCCAGAAACGGGGTATTGCGTATATCAGGGGGGAGAAAGTTCCAGAGGGTGGGTGTGGCAAAACTGAAGTCCCGATCCCCAAAAGTGCAGAGTCAGGAGTGAGGAATGGAGAGCAGGCTAGAGTCCGGGATGTGGTTTGGAGATGGAGGTCAGACAGGTACTGGGGGCCTTGTAAGTGAGGAGTACGATTTTGTATTTTATGTGTAACAGGAAGTGATACAAAGCGTCTTATCACAAAGCTTCAGCCAAAATGAAGACTGGATCAGGACTCTGATACCTCAACAGTTACCCTTTGAATGGTCTTTGTTGTCCCCTCTTTTCTGTCTTCTCAAACCCCAGCTGGTCGAGGCAGATGGCTGCCCTTCTTGAGTCTGGTTCTGCCAGAGGTTTCCTCCAGTTAAAAGGGAGTCGTTTCTCTCCAAAGCCACCTCGTGCTTGCTCAGGATGGGGGATTGGAACAAAGAGAAGTTTTGATTCAATCTGTTGGTTTCCTTAGCTAGGAATTTTTTATTTTATTTTATTTTATTTTTTTTAAATTGGCTTTGTACGTATGAATTGGGCTAATTTTGAATTTAATCAATTTGATTGTGATTACAATGAATTGAACTAATTGGCTTGAATTGTACTGTACTTTTGAAGTGCCTTGAGATGACATTTGTTGTGATGTGGCGCTGTATAAATCAACTGAATTGATTTTAAATGACAGAAACCTCACTAGCTTGCATTTCTTCAATTATTTGCTATTCCACTGCATGTAGTAGTCTCCAAGTTCCTGCAATTGTTGCTTCTCACATTTTAAGGGTTTCAGATGTTTGAGTTGACTTTCTGATCTTGAACAGTCGTAGCATGCGGCAGGTCTTGACAGACAGTTCTAGTTACAGCATTGTCCAGAGTGTTGTGACTGGAAAGGTGCTTGATGATTTGGTCTTGTCTAATCAGTGTAGCAGGACAATAGCATCAGTGTGTTTTAGCAACACTTCAGGCCACATCTTACAGTGGTGAAATCTGCAAGAAAAAAAAGTAGACTTACATTCCAAAATAGTAAGATAAACACATACCTGTGATGAACGTTGCAACATATAATACCCAACTGTTGAAAGATAAATTAATAAATGTACAGATTATGGAAATAATTATTTGACCAACTGCTGAATTCCTAATTCTGAATATTTACAAAATTAGCAGTCTACAATTTCAATAGCAAGTGTAATTCAATAATGAAAGAAATGATCAACAGAACAATCAAGTCATGCTGACTGACTGTAAAACTTCACTAAAGAACAAGCACAAAACCACACATTCCCTCAGTGGAATGCAGCCATTATCAACACACCTTTACTTTTCCTATGGTTAAGATACAATTTCACAAAACCTTTGCTGGGTAATTGTCAGGTAGGTTGTGGTGGCGTGGTGATGAAGGACCCGGATGCAGATATCTAAAATAAAACTTGATTTATTTCAAAGAAACAACAAAATACAAAAACCTGACTATGACTGTGAAAAACAAAAGGACTGGCATGGCATGGCTGTGACTTGAGTGATGGTGAGGATCTGGCAATGTGCATGAAAAAAATAAAAACTGGAAACTAAATACTGAGGAGGGTGATTGGTGATGGAGTGCAGCTGAGGGGAAAAGCGCAGGTGATGTGAGTGAAACTGATGACCAGGGCAAGAGTGACTAAGGAAAACATGGCAAAAACTAAAGACTAACCAGGAACTTAACATAACAAAACTAATAGGCCAGTTGTTTCCAGAATGTTTTATAAAACTTGGCTGGAATGCCATCTGGACCTGGACTTTTACCACTTTGTGATTATTTAACTGCCGCCTCAAGTTCAATTGCTGTGATAGGACGTCCCAGTTCAAAGAAGGAGATCACACCCACAGAGGTGTTACGACAATCAGATGAATATAGTAATTTATAGAATTCCATAAAAGTTTGATCAATTTCCAAAGGATCAGATGTTACACCCGTCTTAATTTGAGTAATTAACGGACATGCAGATATTTGATGTAGCTGATGGGCCAGACTTTTACTAGTCTTATCTCCCTGTTCATAAAATGTAGATCGTGAATGTAGTAAAAGTTCAGTAGTGCACTGTGACATGATACGATCATATTCAGCTTGTAAAGTAATTCGCTCCTTATAAGTGTCTGGCAGTTTTGAGACTGTATATAAAAAATGTAATAGTGCAATGTGTTGTGATAGCTTGGCTAGCTTCTCTCTTATAGATCTCTTCTGATGAGCTTTATAAGAAATAATCTCCCCCTGATAAAAGCTTTCATTGTTTCCCACAAACCAGAGGCGGTTATTTCTGGAGTTTTGTTAACCTGAAAAAAGAATTCTAATTGCTCAGAATAAAAAAACGAGGAATGTTATATTTTCCCGACCCAGCTCTTCTTCAGTCTAACATTATCTATCTCTTTTAAATGGGTTTCCTGCAATTATATTATATGAACATCGAGGTGGCGTGAGTAATGCAACACTTTACTGCGCTTAATTGGATTATCTTGGCCCATACAGTTTAAACTCACAAATCTAATATCCCCACCCACACTGGATAGTGTTCTATTAACCTGGGTCATTGAAGGACAAAGAATTCAGTATGTAACAAACAAAAACAGCGAAAAGAGAAAAAATAGACGATAGACATCCTCTCCATACATCTGGAAAATTAGCATAGGTGCCAACCCATTAACCAGAACAACTACACAAACTAACAACCCTCCCACATTCGAACATAACACCCCACCTTCCTCTTCACCTAGCAGAAGCATTCAGACAATGATGTGTGCTACCTCACCCCACGTTGAAATAAAACCTGTCGTTACCAGCAGTTTCACCGCACTGCTAAACGACCTCAGGTAGTGTGAATATGGGCGGTCCCAAATAAAGATAAATAGATAAAGTAATAAACGGAAAAAGGTGCCATGGATTAAAAAAAAAAAAAACCACTTCAAAAGCACTACGATCTCCAGAGTCAAAAACAACCTCATCAGTAGCACTGACTGAAAGAAAAATGAAAATACAAATAGCACCAATATGCTCTGAGTAAAGCAATAAAACCTACAGTCAATACTGTATTTAGTCTATAGACAAGACAACAGCAGTGTAACATGGGTGTTACTTGCTAGATATGCAGCCTACTGCCGCAGAAATACAAACTGAACCAACAAGTGCATGTGGATTCCAAAGTTAGTCACTCTCCGGGGCCCGATTCTTCTTCAAGTCTCTTATTGACCAACTCCAGGGCCTGGTCCGGGTCTTCAAATCTGTAGGTCTGAGTAGAGTAGCCAGGTACTGGAGGCCAAATTTAACGTTGGAACAGGCATGGATCTCCCTCTTCAGCAGGACGAAAGCCGCCCTCTGCTTGGCCACAGACGGTGTAAAGTCCGGGTAAATGTGCACCCTCTTCCCGGGAGGGGAGCTCTGTCCAGCGTGGCGGAGAATAGCATTCCTCTCCTGAAATTGTGTCACCCTGTCACTTGGGCGTGGTGGTTCTCCCTTCTTTGGTTTAACCCCTAACCCCATTAAAAGTTTGGTAATAAATTCTTTAGGTTGGGGACCCTCGGATCCCTTTGGCAGACCCACGAGTCGAATATTATGCCATCTAGAGCGTGCCTCCAATTCTTCACGTTTTTTGCCCAGAGACTCCACCATAGCAGATAGCTTAGCCATGTTCACCTGCATACTAGTGATCTGATCCGAGTGCTCATTAGCGGAGCGCTCCAGGTCACTAATAGTTCCACTTTGCAGGGAGACTTTTTCTCCTTCTTAACCAGCTCCGATATGATTGACTCGAATTTTGCCACAATTTCAGTTTGTTGGTTGTCGATCATTACCTTAATGCTACGTAGCATCTCGTCATTAGCAGCTGGCCTCTCAGGTGACCCGGCTGACTACAGCTCGACATTAATGCAGTTCCCACTCTCAAGATGCAGGTCTCTTAAAAAAACGTTCAATCACCTTGAAGTTGCAGACAGTCGACAAACTTAGAATGACATTAAAACTATATCATAATCACTTTCCTGAGGAGCGACTGAAAAACACATCCTACATCGTTCACGTCACCACAGTGCCCCCCTGATGATGATGATTTCTGGTGTGAATTGGTGCTCAGTTCACATGCATTTGTGGCTTTCACCTTCATGTTTCACAGTGGCGTGATTTTTTACATGGTTATTCACAGAATGCCTTTCTGTTGTCTCGTATGTTTGAGGGAGAAAGGTGCCACAATCAAATAAATTAATACAACATTAAACTCTCATAAATGGAGGTGGAGCGGGAGGTTGAGGACTCAGAATATAAATATAGAAATACCAGGAAGTAAGTAAAGAACTGACAATGTAATGAACGAACGGTTTATTGAAATAACTCAACTAAATAGCAACCAGAGCAAGAACTAAAAAACTGCAAAAAAAGAAGCTAAAAACAGAAACAGACTAAAAACAAGAAAAACACATGGGAGAACATGGATGACTTGAGCTACCAACAAACATACATACATGCAATGCTCTGGCAAGGAAGAACATAAACCCACAAGAATATACATAATGAGGGATTATTAACAAATGGAAGACAGCTAAGATAATAAGCAAAAAAAAACAAAAACAGGTGTGACACAAGAAGCAGACAAACTAACAGAAATGGACCATGACAGACCATGATTACCAATATAAAACAGAAAGCAAGAAGACAGAAAATCAATTACCAGAATAAAACAAAGGTACAAAACATCGCATGAAAATGAAAACCAAGAAATACAAAAGAAATGGAGCATAACTTCAATGATTAATTCAACGTGTCATTAATTCATTAAAATTGGAAATAAATACATTATATGAATACATATATTTACCAATAACCATTTAAATGTATCATTGGAAATGAATAGATTAAATATAGAATAAATTACTTATATATGTGTAAATATTGATGAAGCTAGGAAATAAATGAATGAATAATCTAATAATTTTAAAATTGAAACTTTGAAAATTGAAACTTGTTTTTAAGTAATCTAAATCAATTAATGTGATGAAAAAGCAGGTTGTCCTGCTCCAGTCACTACAAATCATGTCACATGGCGGTCTCACACACTATCATCATCACATTTACGTCAAGAACACGGAGACATCTTACATGGAAACACGCCAAGTAAAGTGTCTGTAAAATCAAGGCAAAGAGGATAGGCAAAAGGCAAGAAAAGAAGGCAAGACGGCTCTCTTCAGCATTCATAGATGGTAAAGTAATACGTCCCGCTGAGTTGGAAAATGAGAATTGGCACGAGAATAATGTTTGTATGTTGTTTTATTATGTTGTTCGAGTTTCTATTTTCCCCATGAATAAGGGTGCTTGGGTGCTTTACATAAGATAAAAGCATTGCAGCGGGGAGCGGAAGAAACTATGTAAAAATATGTAAAAGAATATAAATAGAAAGAAACAAAATGAATTAAAATGAATAAAAAGTCAGTCTAGATACGTTAAAAGATACCGTGCAGATTTCATGCATAGACACATGAGAAAAGAAATGTTTTTAACCTGCATTTAAAAATGTCTACATTTGGTGACAGTTTAATCTCCTCTGGCAGTTTGTTCCACTTGTTTGCAGCATAACAGCTAAATGCTGCTTCTCCATGTTTAGTCTGGACTCTGGACTGGACCAGCTGACCTGAGTCCTTGGATCTAAGAGCTCTGCTGGGTTTATATTCTCTGAACATATCACAGATTCTGGGATTTATAAACCATCAGCAGGCCTTTAAAATATGTTCTGTGACTGACTGGTAGCCCGTGTAAAGATTTTAAAACTGGTGTGATGTGTTCAGATCTCTTAGTCCTGGTTAAAACTCCAGCAGCAGCGTTCTGGATGAGCTGCAGATGTTTAAAGCTCTTTTTGGGAAGTCCAGTTAAAAGATGATTACAGTAATCAAGTCTACTGGAGATGAATGCATGGATGAGTTTCTCTTGGTCTTTTTGGGAGAGAAAACCTTTAATTCTGTTGATGTTTCTGAGTTGGTAAAGAGCTGCCTTGGTGACAGCTTTGATGTGGCTGAAAGTCAGATCTGAGTCTATCAACACTCCAAGGTTACGAACTTGGTCAGTGATTGTAAGGGCCCGAGTCTTAAGATATTTACCAATGCTGACCCTCTTCTCTTTGCTACCAAACAGAATGATCTCAGTTTTGTCTTTATTTAATTGTAGAAAATTCTCTCTCATCCAGCTATTTAATATCTAATTTCCTCCAGATACTGACACAGTACGTCTGCTGGGCTGCAGTTGTCAGGTGACAGAGATACATAAAGTTGTGTATCGTCTGCATGACTGTGATAATTGATATTAAAGTTCTGCAATATCTGACCCAAAGGGAGCATATACAAGTTAAACAGAAGAGGTCCAAGAACTGATCCCTGGGGGATTCCACTCGCTCAGATTCATAGCTGCCAATTGTAACAAAATGATCTACAGTATCAAATGCAGTGCTGAGATCCAACAGAACCAGGACTGAAACATAACCAGAATCAGTATTCAACCTAATGTCATTTAACACTTTGACCAGAGCTGTTTCAGTGCTGTGATGACGTCAGAAGCCTGATTGAAAGTTACAGAGACTTCCACTTTCTTCAGAAAGTCATTGAGTTGGTTAAATACAACTTTCTAAATCTGAATACAGTTTATGCCAAACACATTTGCTTTGCCAAGGGAAGCTTTATGAATGTAAAGCTCCCCTTAATGCCCATGTTTTATTTGTCAGGATGACATTCCCGGACTCTACAACAAAAGAGGATCTCCTCACTCTTTTGCACTTAAAGGAGAGAACAAGCGGTTAGGATATTTATAACGCATTTAAAAAATTGACTCGTGTGGACTGGTGTATTGCATTGTATTGTATTACATGTAACACAGCATAATAAAGAATTCATTGTTTTAAATGTGTACGCTCCCTTTGAATGTTGTCATAATGAAGAAGAATATCATAGTAAGCTTGCTTTTATCAGTTCCTTTATGCAAACCGAGAAATTGAATAGTGTCTTTGTAATGGGTGACATGAATGCAGACATCTCGGATAATAACATAATAATAAACACTTAATAATAAGTGTTTGGAAAACATCTGAATCATTTTTGCACAGATTCTAATTTAATATTATCAAGTAGAGAACTTTTGAAGCAACAAGTTACACTTATATAAGTTAAGCTTGGCATATTACGTCCTGGTTGGACCATTGTATTTCTACAGCAAATGCTCATGCTGCTTTGGTACACATTGATATCTTGTACAATGTGTCCATTGTTGATCACATTCCTTTTGTTGTGTTAATTAGATTTGATTATATACCTGCAACTGTAAATGTGACTAGTAACCAAAATCAGATACAAATAGACTTGTCTTCTCTCTCTGATGAAAAACTAGCCAGCTATTATGCCTACACTGATCAACTGTTATGTAACATTACACTACCAAAGGAGGCAGTTACATGCAGGGACTGCAACTGCTCAGATATTCAGCATGAAACTGACATATCCAGGTTATTTTCTGATATAATTAAAGCGCTGTTGGAGGCTAGCCTGCCTTGCAATGTACGTAATGCTATGATCAAAATTAGGCCCGGTTGGAACACATATGTGTCTCAATATCATGCTGAATCCCGCAAAGCTACTACTTCTTGGGCTCTCGCAGGTAAACCTAGACAGGGTCCTATATTTGAACAAAAAAGTTGACAAATGCAAAATATAAATATGCTAAACGATTCATTAGAAAGAACGAACAAACCACGAGGGCTGATTCATTGGCTAAAAAGCTGGTAGGTAAGGACACAACATTTTTTTGGAAAGAGGTAAAAACTATTAATAATAGTAAACCTTCTCTCCCTTGCACAGTAGATGGCATATCTGGGGCGAATCCGATTGTAGATCATTGGCAACAGCACTATAGCAAGCTATTTACCTGTGTTCAGAGTGAACCCTATCAGGTTCACAATGTTGAATTTGTAGAAACAATCAGAACACATGAGGTTTATCAAGTAATCAAAAGACTGTCTGCAAATAAATCTACAGGAATAGATCTTATTTCTACTGAACATCTCAAATTTGCAAGTTCGAGGTTAGTTCCTCTTCTTGCCTTGTGCTTCACTGGTTTTGTTGTGCATGGCTTTATTCCTGACTCCTTGATGATGGTGGTTCTATCTATTCAATTCAATTCAATTTTATTTATATAGCGCCAGATTACAACAATTGTCTGTTGTCTTTGTCTATCTCCTGTGATTATTGCCCTGGCAAGTACACTGTCTAAAATCTTTGAACTAATTCTCTTGCCTAGATTTGAAAAAGATAATCAATTATCTACAGATAATCAATTTGGGTTTAGATCTAAAGGAAGTATTGAGTCATTAAAATAGCAAGAACTGATTTTTCTGTGTTTCTTAGATGCCACAAAGGCCTTTGACCGGGTAAACCACAGAAATCCATCCATCCATCCATTTTCTATACCCGCTTAATCCGTCGGTCGGGCCGCGGGGGGGCTGGAGCCTTTCCCAGCAGTCATCGGGCAAGAGGCGGGGTACACCCTGGACAGGTCACCAGTCCATCACAGGGCCACAAAGAGACAAATGGGACAAACAACCACAGCTGGTGTGCCTAAATAGATAGTAAGATGTCATATTGGTATGCTAATCAAACCATGCAGGCTAAGAGGGACACCTGTGTGTCTGCACCCTTCCGGGTCAGTAATGGTGTCAGACAAGGAAGCATTTTATTCAATTCAATTCAATTCAATTTTATTTATATAGCGCCAGATTACAACAATTGTCATCTCAAGGCACTTAAGTAATATAGTCCAATTCAAGCCAATTGGAATTCAATTAATTGTAATCATAATCCAATTAATTCATATAGAGCTAATTAAAAAAATTAATATCCTAGCTAAGGAAACCAACAGATTGCACCGAAATGTGTCTTCAGTCCAATCTCCCGTCCTGAGCGTGCCTGTGGCAACTGTGGAAAGGAACGACTCCCTTTTAACAGGAAGAAACCTCTGGCAGAACCAGACTCAGGAAGGGTGGCCATCCGCCTCGACCAGCTGGGGTTTGAGAAGACAGAAAAGAGGGAAAAGAGGGGGGAAAAACACCATAACGCCATTCAAAGGATATCTGTTGGAACAGGGAAACATAGGTTAATAACCACAATAATGTCACATGTACATAAAATCAATTTTGAAATTAAACAGGGGGAAAAAGAGAGCAAAGTGAGGAAAGGTGTGACAGATGAGGTCCCCCAGCAGTCTAAGCCTATAGCAGCTTAACTATGGGATGTTTCAGGATTACCTGAGCCATCCCTAACTATAAGCTTTATCGAAAAGAAAAGTTTTAAGCCTAATCTTAAAAGTGGAAAGGGTGTCTGCTTCCCGGACATTTACTGGCAGCTTATTCCACAAGAGAGGGGCCTGATAACTGAAGGCTCTACCTCCCATTCTACTTTTAGAAACTCTGGGAACAACAAGTAAACCTGCAGTTTGGGAGCGAAGTGCTCTGTTAGGAAAATATTGTACAATGAGATCTTTAAGATATGATGGAGTTCGGTCAGTAAGAGCTTTATATGTGAGGAGAAGAATCTTAAATTCTATTCTGAATTTAACAGGGAGCCAATGAAGAGAAGCTAAAACTGGAGAAACATGATCTCTCCTGTTAGTTCTCATCAGAACTCTGGCTGCAGCATTTTGGATCAGCTGGAGGCTTTTCAGAGAATATGTGGGACAGCCCAATAATAAGGAATTACAGTAGTCCAATCTTGAAGTAACAAATGCATGAACTAGTTTCTCTGCATCACCTTGAGACAGGATGTTCCTGATTTTACCAATATTACGAAGGTGAAAGAAGGCAGTCCTAGAAACCAGTTTTATATGTGCGTCAAATGATAAATTCTGGTCAAAAATAACTCCAAGGTTCCTCACTGTAGAACTAGAAGCCAAGGAAATACCATCTAGAGTAACTATATAACTAGACAATTTCTCCCTGAAGCGCTCAGGTCCAAAGAGAACAACTTCAGTTTTGTCTGAATTTAAAAGCAGACAGTTCTGAGTCATCCAGGTCTTTATGTCTTTAAGACAGGCTTGTAGCCTGACCAACCTGTAGGTTTCATCTGGTTTCATAGATAAGTACAGCTGAGTATCATCAGCATAACAATGGAAATTTATGCCATGCTGTCTGATAATGTTACCTAATGGAAGCATGTATAAAGTAAAAAGAATCGGTCCAAGCACAGAACCCTGAGGAACTCCATGACTTACTCCAACGTGTGAGGAAGATTCCTCATTTACAAGAACAAACTGGAATCTATCAGATAAATATGACTTAAACCAGCCTAATGCAGTTCCTTTAATCCCAATAACATGTTCAAGTCTCTGTAACAGAATGCTGTGATCGATCGTATCAAATGCAGCACTGAGATCCAACAGGACAAGCACAGAAACAAGTCCGCTATCAGAAGCTAACAGGAGATCATTGGTAACTTTCACCAGTGCCGTTTCTGTGCTATGATGCACTCTGAATCCTGACTGAAACTCTTCAAACAGATTATTTCTATGTAAATGATCACAAAGTTGAACTGCAACTATTTTTTCAAGAACTTTGGACAAAAAAGGGAGATTGGATATAGGTCGATAATTAGCCAACACTTCTGAATCAAGAGTAGGTTTTTTAAGTAAAGGTTTAATTACAGCAACCTTAAAAGTCTGAGGTACATATCCTATCAACAAAGACCGATTGATCAAATCCAATATGGAAGTGTCAATTAAGGGGAAAACCTCCTTGAACAGTCCCCTGCATTGTTCAATTTTTATATGAACTTTCTAAGCAGTTAAATCTGTGTCGAACTGGCTGTATGGTTGGAGAGACAGTTGTAAGCCACTTGATGTATGCTGACGACTTAGTGGTTTTTAGTCCAAGTTCAGCTGGTCTTCAGAAGCTGCTTTATGTGTGCTCGGTATACGGTGAACTACATGACTTTAAATTCAATCCATCAAAAAGTGTAATTCTGATATGTCGCACTAACAAAGACATATATAGGGCTTTCCCCAATTCTAAACTGAACATGAAGTAAAATATCTGTCATGTGCTGACAGACCGTCTATCAGATAATGAGGATATTTAACGTCAGGTTCGAATGTTATATGCTCAAGCTAATATCCTAGCTTGGAAATTTGGATATTGTTCAGATCAAGTTAAACTGAACTTGTTCAGATCATATTGTGCTTCCCTGTATATGGCACACTTATGGTGCAATTATAGAAAAGCCAGCCTCCAGACATCGAAGGTGGCTTATAATGATGCATTAATATTTTTGTTAAAGAAGCCCAGATGGAGCAGTGCCAGTTAACTGTTTGTGTCTGTTAATGTAAGCTCTTTGATGGCTGTTTTAAGGAATCTTATGTGTGACCAGGGCAGCTGTACGCCCCTGACAATGCGACAACGCCACTCTGGGACTTTCACCCAGATAATACCACACCGAATACAGTTTCTTATATTTTAAGAAAAAAGGGAGCAGAGAATTTCTAGTTTTAAACAATATTTAGTTTTTATTTACAGGCAAGTTTCACGTTGATTAAATAACAGGAGGTCTCAGCTCAAAAATAAGACTTTTTGTTTAAAAAAAAAAAAAAAAAAAAAAAAAGGGTCACGACACGACTACAGCAGTGGGGGAGTGAAGGGGAAAGGGGCCACCACCAGGTACCAGAAAGGAGGGGAGAAACTTTTTTTTTTTAAAAATTTTTTTTTAAATTACACACTGCAAAATAGAAAAATAGATAAATTAGAACACAACAAATATTAAGCATGCAAAATAAACTAAAAATGAGGAAGCCCTCCTCCTAGTGAGCCAACACCTATAAACCTATGACCAGCCCACCTGTACTGGCATTGAGAGGACACCAAAATAGGATTAACACAAGTTGGTTTAAAAAAGAAAACGAAGCAACACTAACTTGACTTTGAAGAAAACAAATTAAATAACAATTCATAATCAAAATAGTAAATAAAACAAGGTAACCATAAGTACACAAATTTGCAAAGGGGCAAAAACAAAAGCGGCTAAAGCTCAGCTACAGAACCAGAAGCCGACATCACTTCCCCGTCCCTGTTATGAGAGGCACGTCATACACAATATGTAAAATAACTCCACTTAGCACCGCTAAGTTACAGTGCTCCTAAACAATGGAAAACCACTCAACCCCAAAACCAAGCATACATGGGAGTTGCACATTACACACGTGGACAAAATTGTTGGTACCCCTCAGTTAAAGAAGGAAAAACCCACAATTCTCACTGAAAGCACTTGAAACCTACAAAAGTAACAATAAATAAAAATTCATTGAAAATTAAATAATCAAAATCAGCCATTAATTTTGAAATGTTGATTAACAATTATTTTAAAAAAACAAACTAATGAAATAGGGCTGGACAAAAATGATGGTACCCATAACTTAATATTTTGTTGCACAACCTTTTGAGGCAATCACTGCAATTAAACGATTTCTGTATTTGTCAATGAGCGTTCTGCAGCTGTCAACAGGTATTTTGGCCCACTCCTCATGAGCAAACTGCTCCAGTTGTCTCAGGTTTGATGGGTGTCTTCTCCAAATGGCATGTTTCAGCTCCTTCCACAGATGTTCAATGGGATTCAGATCTGGGCTCATGGAAGGCCACTTTAGAATAGTCCAACGCTTTTCTCTCAGCCATTCTTGGGTGTTTTTGGCTGTGTGTTTTGGATCGTTGTCCTGTTGGAAGACCCATGACCTGCGACTGAGACCAAGCTTTCTGACACTAGGCAGCACATTTCTCTCCAGAATGCCTTGACAGTCGTCAGATTTCATTTTACCTTGCACACATTCAAGACGCCCTGTGTCAGATGCAGCAAAGCAGCCCCAAAACATTGCTGAGCCTCCTCCATGTTTCACTGTAGGGACAGTGTTCTTTCCTTCGTATGCTTGGTTTTTCAGTCTATGAACATAGAGTTGATGTGCCTTACCAAAAAGCTCCAGTTTGGTCTCATCTGTCCAAAGGACATTCTCCCAGAAGCTTTGTGGCTTGTCAATATGCATTTTTGCAAATTCCAGTCTCACTTTTTTATGATTTTTTTTCAGCAGTGGTGTCCTCCTTGGTCGTCTCCCATGAAGTCCACTTTGGCTCAAACAACGACGAATGGTGCGATCTGACACTGATGTACCTTGGCCTTGGAGTTCACCTTTAATTTCTTTGGAGGTTGTCCTGGGCTCTTTGGATACAATTCGAACGATCTGTCTCTAAAATCTGTCATCAATTTTCCTCTTGCGGCCACGTCCAGGGAGGTTGGCTACTGTCCCGTGGGTCTTGAACTTCTGAATAATATGAGCCACTGTTGTCACAGGAACTTCAAGCTGTTTAGAGATGGTCTTATAGCCTGCACCTTTAAGATGTTTGTCTATCATTTTTTTTCGGATGTCCTGGGACAATTCTCTCCTCCGCTTTCTGTTGTCCATGTTCAGTGTGGTACACACCTTTTCACCAAACAGCAGAGTGACTACTTGTCTCCCTTTAAATAGGCAGACTGACTGATTATGAGTTTGGAAACACCTGTGATGTCAATTAAAGGACACACCTGAGTTAATCATGTCACTCTGGTCAAATAGTTTTCAATCTTTTATAGAGGTACCATCATTTTTGTCCAGCCCTATTTCATTAGTTTTTAAAAAAAAAATAATTATGTTAATCAACATTTCAAAAGTAATGGCTGATTTTGATTATTTAATTTTCAATGAATTTTTATTTATTGTTACTTTTGTAGGTTTCAAGTGCTTTCAGTGAGAATTGTGGGTTTTTCCTTCTTTAACTGAGGGGTACCAACAATTTTGTCCACGTGTGTATACACATCCACACATGGTGAGCGCTATGCCGTAATGACCATGATTTTCCTGACTTCGTCAATCACCACTGTGTCATTCACCAGCAGACCTTGACGGGGAAGGTCGTGAACTTTTCTCAAGTTATGACTCTGGGGGTCAAACTGATCAACTCTATTAGAGCAAGGCGTTATTGGATGAGCTCGATGCCGCGTACGGAGACCTGCTCCTCCACGCCGATGTCCGGTGGTTGAGTCGCGGCAAAGTGCTGCAGCGATTTGTTGATTTGCTGCCTGAGATAAAGACTTTTCTGGAGACAAGGAAGGAGGAGCATGAGGACCTGTCAGATCAGTGGCTGTTGGACGTGGGGTTTCTGACAGACCTGACACCAAAACTGAGCGCGCTGAACAACGAGCT
The DNA here is from genome assembly GCF_036924035.1 of Leuresthes tenuis. Lineage (NCBI taxonomy): Eukaryota > Metazoa > Chordata > Actinopteri > Atheriniformes > Atherinopsidae > Leuresthes > Leuresthes tenuis. Next base: position 36,685,802 of record NW_027325358.1, on the reverse strand, counting down.
CCAGGGAAAAGACCGACACCTGCCCCACACGATAAGCGCTGTGAATGAGCTCAAGGCCAAGCTCGGTGTTTGGAACACGCAGCTGAAAAACAGGAGGCTGACACACTTTCCCACAGACTGTCTCAGACGAGCTGTCAGCAGCTATGAGCCAAACTACAAAGCACTCTGACAGTATTCACTCAGACCCATCTCTCTAACCTGGGGGAGTAACATGCCAGCTTTGACATCTGATGGCAATGTGAAAAGTGATGATGCATAAGATGGTACATAATTGCACTGAGCTTATTTACACTGACTGAGAATTTTGATAAAACACAATTATAATTCTGTTTCAATAATAGTAATACATTTTATTTGTATACATTTTCTAAAATGCTGACGTTGTGTTACGTGCATGAAGCTGAGTGGATAAGCATAACACTGCATGTGATCTGCTCACTGCTCGTGTGTTTTGTGTGTGTGTGTGCCTTCTATGAACAAAATAATTACCTGTACAAAAGGAAATAGGCCACACCTTTATTTTTTTGTGTTGGACATAGAGCTGTACTTGGCCGAATTGCATTGAGAAATTTGTTGGCATTACAGTTCTATTTTCTAAAATGCTGATATTAATGTGACTTGAGTTACGCTTCAGTGGATAAGCATAACACTTGATATGATCTCCTTGTTTACCATAAACAAAATACTGTCCTCATATAAGTGGAAAATTCCACAAATTCCACATTCCTTTTCTTTTTGTGTTGAAATGAAACTGAAGAACTTGTGGTTGATGTGAAGCTATGGTCAGTTTGATATGCTAGTTACAGTCAGTACAGTTACATGCATGCCATCGGATCGGATTAATGGCTAAATTACACGTCACCCCTCTGTTCATTGAACTCCACTGGCTACCCTTAGCCGCCCGCATCAAATTCAAGTCACTGATGTTAGCTACAAAGTGCTTAATGGAACGGCTCCCATCTACTTGAATGCTCTTGCAAAGGCTTATGTCCCAACTGGGTCCCTCCGTTGGTCCCAGGATTGTCGTCTAGCAGCTCCTACACCACGCCTAAGACAATCCAAACTCTGTTCATGTGTCGTCCCACGATGGTGGAATGACCTACCGAGCGCTACCAGAACAAGGGCGTCCCTGTCTATCTTCAAGAAGCTCCTGAAAACCCAGCTCTTCAGAGAGCATCTCCTATCCCAGCACTTACCTTGTACTTCCCTACCCCCTCTATCTCTGCACTTTATCTTTCTGCACTTCTTTCTATGCCTGCACCCTATCTCTACTCTGTCACCTCTGACAGAGTCGGACTCCTGGGTTCCTTCTATGTAGCTTATTGTTAGCTTTTTATAAAGCTGTTATATCTTCATGTGTAAGTCGCTTTGGATAAAAGCATCTGCTAAATACACAAACATAAACATAAACATAAACTACAATAAGACTGAGTTATTCAGTTCATGTGGATACCTTAATATAACAAGAAATCGGATCGGGTTACTTGCGATCAAATTAAGACCCCGGGATAGCTCGATCCAAACGTGCACTGAACGTGCACGTAGACGACAGAGGATCGGATCGAGCGTTCTGCGCATGCTCGAGATTTTTTCCCGCGATCGTCACCCGGATGTCGAAGGAGACGATATTACTGTTGTTGTCGCTGCCGTCAGAAAGAAACAAACAACGCGATGGAGAATGCGCCGTCGTGCATTTGTGCCATAACCAGCTCATCACAGATGTAGAGGGACGCAGCTTCATCTCGCTCTGCGTTCGCCATCTTTCTGAATGCCTGAGTTTGTTGTTGTTGGTGGTGAAGATGTCAACAGGAAGTGGCTCTATTAGCGATAGCTGAAATGGGGACAGCGCCACCTGTCGTACCGGGGTATGACATGCTTTGTGCCAGTGATTTGATTAATTCTCCGGATAATTACCCTCCTATAAGGAGCATAACCCAACTATAGCTATAATCCAGTTAATCTCATCATGTAGACCCACTGAGTGATTTCTTTGTTGCATTAATTTGAACGTTGGACCACAGCATTTCACGGAATTCAAATACAATTAGCCTGAATAAAAGGCGTCAAGTTGGAAGTACAATCTGGGCTGTCTTTTTCTTTCAATGCTTCAATAGTTACATCTTGCCTTACACCAAGGTGGTCAGATCAGGGATCTTGGGCTTAAAAAGGTTGGAGACCACTGGTCTAAGGTGTAATTAAAACAGGGATGGGGGGCTGCAGAGTGCAGCAAAGGGGACTTACTACATGGTCCCATCCACTACACCCCACAGAACACACACGCCCCCAAAACCCTACGTGTGAGTGTGTGCTGTGTACAGGAGCCAGAAGGGAGAGGGTAAAGCAAACAAGCATAAATTACAGATTGAAAATTAGAGGTCTATTAGTCTACTTAACGATAACACGTTACAAATTATTTGCTTAAATTTTTGCAAGGACACTAAAATTTGGCCTAAATCAAATAATAGATGAAGAACAATCTGGTTTTGAGGTACATTAGCAGTTAGTTTAACATGTGATATGGTAGATTATAATTATCCTCTACCAAATAATAGCTTTAGCCTGGGTATTAATTTTTATAATGCCTTTGACACTACTGAACATTAATTCATCTTTCTTGGTTATTGTCAATATGAATTATTATTAACAATTAATGCAATCCAGACTTTATATAATGGTTGTTCTAGCGCCATTAAACTGAGATCTGGCACAGCATTTTTTATTTCATGTGATACTAGACAGGGCTGCCTTGTCCCTTCTTTTTTTGTTGTTAGTTGTACAAATAATGGCCACTCATATCAAAATGTCACCTTTTTTGGGAAATAAAGCTGTAGGGAAGGAGTTTAAAATCTGTCAGTGGGCTGGTGATACTGCAGTCTTTTTAAGCAATCTACCTGTAAAAGCAGTGAATTGTGTAAATGCATTTAGTGGTGTATCAGGCTTGAAAATGAATGTTAATAAATCTGTATAATTTCCACTGAAAAACTGTAATTTACCAGTTAAAGAAAAAATAACATATCTTGGAATTGTAATTTGTAAAGATAAACAGGAACATCCCATTTTCTATACTGACAGTCCGTTAATCGGGTAGCGGGTGGGCTGGAGCCTATCCCAGCAGTCATCGGGCGAAAGGCGGGGTACACCCTGGACAGGTCGCCTGTCCATCACAGGGCCACATAGAGACAAACGAGACAAACAACCATGCACGCTCACACTCACTCCTACGGACAATTTGGAGTCACCAATTAACCTGACATGCATGTTTTTGGATGGTGGGAGGAAGCCAGAGTACCTGGAGAGAACCCACGCATACACGGGGAGAACATGCAGACTCCACACAGAAAGGCCCCAGGCAGGGCTCAAACCTGGAACCCTCTTGCTGTGAGGTGACGGTGCTAACCACCACACCACCGTGCAGCCCACTTCACCGTGCAGCCCAAACAGGAACATTGTTAGTCAAATTTGAATCTGATTACTGAAAAAACACGATCAAAGTTGAATTCTTGGTTAATGAGAGATACCTCTCTATTTGGCAATCTTGATATCTAAAGAAGAGGGTATATCTAGGTTAGTATATGTTTCATTATCACTTGATATCCCCAAACATCTCATTAAAGAATTGGATAAAAATATGATTATATTTGAAGGAAAAAAACATTACCTTAGGAAAGAAATCATCAGAGGTTATAAGGAACAGGGTGGGGTCGATTGGATAATCTCAGTGGCATAAATTTTCTGTTGAAATGTAATTTTTTGATTGGTAAAATTCCTTCAAATTTAGTCAACAAGCAAGCTCTTTTGTCTTGGTTGTTAATTTCTAAGCATAATGTTATTCAAAGTTAATGTTAAAGTTATTCATAAATACTGTAATAATAACAAAGTGAAAGAAGTTTCTTCTAAGATTTTGCTTCAGATTTATCTTGTTTAGGTAATTCTGAAAAGATCGATATTGGCTATGCTTGTGTTTTTCTCCATTTGTTTTTTCGTTGTGTTTTCAAAATTCTGGCCAGAGAGAGAAAGATTTATTTGTGCTAAATTAGATGTCAATGTCCATGTTAATGTATTTGATGTTATGTTATATTTTGCATTCATTGGTATATCAAAGAGCATATAATACGTGATCCAACTGTTGATAATCCTTTTTAAATTCCATATTCACTAATCTAAATGGTCTGGTTTTAAACCATCTTTTAATCTTTTTGTAGTGGAATTCAGATCTTATAGCACCTCAGTTGAAAATGCAACAAGAACTCTTAATGTTTTAAAATAACTAATTTATAATAATTTCTAAAAGGAAAAAACAACAACTATTTTGATGTTTTCTGGCTTGTTCAGTACAAAGCTGTTATAAATTCTATATTTAGGTGATATATATTTTTCTGTCCCTATTGTCTTGTTGTTGGTTGTTAATAAAGTTTTTTTTAATATAAAAAAAATTCAGTCAAAGGTATCAGTTATCAGAGCCTTTTTGCATAGCTTTAGGTGATTGAGTTATTGTGCTTTATGTGACTTGGCAGTGACTCGGGTCCCATGGTTGTAACTGATAATCTGATGGAAGTATTTTTAAAACTGCAAAGGGGGAGGCTTTGAGCATCTGAACATTTCAGGATCTACTTGCAGTCGAAATCTTGTATTGCTTCAATGTCCCCGATACACCCTTGCCTATCGGAAAGATCCAGCTACGATTGGACAAGCTACAATCTACATTAGTTGACTGCAACAAGACCTGCCCTTTGATTCTGTACATACGTATACATACTTATTTAATATGAGACATAGTTAGACAAAAGTACACAGATGACTTTCAGTCTATAATGAAAAACATTTGGTGTTTTTAGGAAAGCTCAGGTTGCACCCCTTATCCAGTCACCTCCAGCATTCCTTAAAAAAGTTTCTCTTCTCTGCAATGAAAGTGCACAGAGATAACTGTGATGGATAAGTAGTTGCTAATGGTGCTTAATGATAGATAAGTTACATACTATATTTTCTATGGGAAAACTGCTTTTCTTTTAGTCTGCTGTACAAACAAAGAATATGACCATCATGTTAGTTTTGTGAGTTTTAAGGACACCCATGCAGGAATCAGAGAAAAAGAGGGCCAGGGTGAAGAAAATTATAGATCCAGCCACAATTAGTGACCGTGTTCCAGCGAGGCCTGAAACATCGGAAACATATGTTGAAAGTGCAGTAATGCCAGTGGTGGCTGACAGTGAGAAGTTTGATCACAAAGAACCTGACAATGGTTTGTGTCCCCACCATCGGGCTTGCCATAAGATTGTGCGTCTTCTAATTTATGTGAACTCAGCTCTGTGCTTATTTTGGACGCTTCAGCCTGTATGCTGTGTTAATAGCAAGTATTTACAATAACATGTTCCAAAAATGTTGGAACTATTACTTGTCAATAACATGCACAGAACTTTAGAATACAGTTTTTCAGTACAGTTCAGCAAACATCTTGACAAAATAAGGCCTTTAAGTGAAGTGGAAATCAAATTTGAGTATTTTGAAGAGAAATTATTTTTTTTTGACAGTGCTAGTATTCAGTTCAAGACTCTTCATCACATTTTATTACATTTTTCAGGTGCTCATCTTTTCCTGTTCACTGAGAATTTATCTGCATATAACATGCTAACTTTGTGTGCATCACTCTGGAATAGTTCACGTTGCTGTTGGAAGCGTATTAAAGAACCATCTCAAGCTGCCAAAACTTTTAAAGAGAATATACTGAAGAACTGTGTATCTGGGAAATTGACTGAAGATGGATGTTTGGGATTCTTAGGAGGATGGGGAATGGGCACTTCTTTCATTCTATAAACAGGAACAGAAATGAGGAACAGGAATGTGGATGCCCACTTCATTGTACACTGGTTGGTAATATAAAATTAGTTATATAATAATATCCTGTAAAGTTAGTGTCACTTAAATGTATTAGGGAATTGTTTTAGTGGTATACTGATCCCATCAGATATTTTGATTGGGTCTGACCACCTTTAGCTTTGATTACAGCACACATTCGCCATGTCATCATTTTGATTAACTTCAACAGTACAACAATTTTTTAATTTCCATCCAGTTGCATTCACCTTTCACCAAAATCTTGAATGTTAAATCTTCTCCAGCAGATCGCAAAGATTCTCAGTAAGATTAAGGTTTGGACAATAATGACTCTATTTCACAGTTTGAGCTTTATTAGTCCTAGCCTTGTCCTCTTTGAATACGGTTGAGTTATCAGAAAATGATAAAAAAAAAAAGAGAGAAAAACCTACTTACTCAGTAAATTCAAGTAGTCGGCTGACTTCATTTTATAGAAACATACTAAAACAACCCCAGATCGCGCGTTTTACCAAACGTGATTATGATTGTCATCTCCAATCAGCTAAGATTTTTCTCCAACCCACTTCTGACTGGACAGCGATTGTTCACCATTGTTAATGTGTTGGATAGTTCTTAACCTATTTTCAGCTTTCCAGTAATCTCCTTATTTTGTTTGCTTGTTTGCAGACCAATAGTTTTACTTTCTGAAACAGAGGAATATCTTCTCCATGACCAAATGTGTGTTTCTACATGGAATAAGATTCTCTTCTTATTGAATCTGAAACATATTGATCACTGCAGTACTTTTGCAGCATATTTGCTTCTTCTGGGCTCAGTTTGCTAGTCTATGAAAATCTGCTTTGGCCAGTTACACTACCTATAAGACAATAGAAGTATTTCCACTTTCTTCTTTGACCATCTCCAATACTGAAACTTAATTGATTTATCAGATTAACACAGTAAAGGGATCCTAGACCAAAAAAGACCAAATTTGACAATTACCCAAGAAAAATATGAAGTGTAAAATTTTCTTCCATAATTTGTTGACTGTTCTGAAATAACACCTAGTAGAAAATTGTCTATTCTCTCCCTCAGCATTTTAAAAGTGCGCACTGGGTTCAGCCACCACTCTTTTCCTTGTGTTATTATCAGTATTTACTTTCAGATGATACCACTGTTGGATAGGGAGTGATGTGACTATTTGGATTGAGATGAAATAATTTGGAAGGTTAATATCTAGTCATTTTAAAATGTATTTAAGAGTTTAACTGTATGACTTTAATCCCTGTTCTTTTGACACTTATCGTGGGAACAGGCCAAATGCAGCTATTTTAGGATGAGTCTGACCACCTCATTCTAACAGCATCAGATGTTCTCATTTAGAGCAACCTCTTCCAGGTTCAATTCAATTTTATTTATATCAGACAAAATTACAACAGCTGCCATCTCAAGGTACATCTCGAGATACAATCCAATTTAAGCCAATTAGAATCCAATTAATTGTGATACAATCATAATCCAATCATATCCAATTAATTGAATTTCAAATTAGTCCAATTCATACATACAAATCCAAATAAAAAGTAGCCTTGATACGAAACTTCTCTTCAATCCAATCTCCCAAAAAATATTTCAGAAAAAACTCCCTTTTAACAGGAAGAAACCTGCATCAGAACCAGATTCAGGCTGGCCATCCGCCTCGGCCAGCTGGGCTTTCAGAGCAAAGTGCTGCGTTTGTAAAATATTGCACTACAAGATCTTTAAGGTATGATAGAGCACGGTCATTAAGAGCTTGATGTGTAAGAAGAATACTTTTAAATTCTAATCTGAATTTAACAGGGAGCCAATGAATGTCAGGGTCTGTGTCTTTGTGTTACTGTTTTATTTTTGTCTTTAGTCTTGTCTCTGTGTTCACTCCCTGTTCCCCGTGTGATTACCTGCCCCCGCCCTTATGTGTTTCACCTGTGTCTCGTTATCCCTTCCCTCCTATGTGTACATAACCAGTGCTCCCCTGTGTGTCAGTGCCAGATTGCCTTGTCTCATAGAGCAGCTTTCCAGCATTTTATTCAAGAGTATTTCCCTGTGTCTGACCGTTTTGTTCCCAGTTTCTGAGTCTAGTCTCCTGATTTTGTACCTCTACCTTTCTGATTACCTTCCTGGAATTTGACCCTTGGCCTGATTAAAGACCCTGAGAATGGATTACCGTCTGTCTGCCTGCATTTGTGTCTGCGAGTTTCTTAATAATGAAGAGAAGCTAAAACTGGAGAAACATGATCTCTCCTGATATATCTCATCAGATCGCTGGCTGCAGCATTTTGGATCAGCTGGAGGCTTTTCAGAGAATATGTGGGACAGCCCAATAATAAAGAATTACAGTAGTGCAATCTTGAAGTAACAAATCCATGGAGCAGTTTTACTGCATCACTCTGAGACAGGATGTTCCTGATTTTAGCAATATTACAAGGTGAAAGAAGGCAGTCCTAGAAACCAGTTTTATATGTGTGTCAAATGATAAATTCTGGTCAAAAATAACTCCAAGGTTCCTCACTGTAGTATTATGTTTATGTTTATGTATTTAGCAGACGCTTTTATCCAAAGCGACTTACAAATCAAGATATAACAGCTATATAAAAAGCTAACAATAAACTACATAGAAGGAACGCAATAGTCCGACTCTGTCAGAGGTGACAGAGTAGAGATAGAGTGCAGGCATAGAAGGAAGTGCAGAAAGATAAAGTGCAAAGATAGAGGGGGTAGGGAAGTACAAGGTAAGGTATTAGAAGCCAAGGATCTGCCATCTACATCAACTATATAACTAGACAATTTCTCCCTGAAGCGCTCAGGTCCAAAGATAATGACTTCAGTTTGTCTGAATTTAGAAGCTCTTAAAGACAATGGGGTACTACATAGGACTACAGGTCTCTATGTCTTTAAGACATAGAGACCTGTAGTCTGACCAGCCTATTGGGTTCATCTGGTTTCATAGATAAGTACAGCTGAGTATCATCAGCATAGCAATGGAAATTTATGCCATGCTGTCTAATAATGTTACCTAATGGAAGCATGGAAGCATTTCTAAAGTGAAAAGAATCGGTGCAAGCACAGAACCCTGAGGAACTCCATGACTTACTCTGGTGTGTGAGGAAGCTTCTTCATTTACAAGAACAAACTGGAATCTATCAGATAAATATGACTTAAACCAGCCTAATGCAGTTCCTTTAATGCCAATAACATGTTCAAGTCTCTGTAACAGAATGCTGTGATCGATCGTATCAAATGCAGCACTAAGATCCAACAGGACAAGCACAGAAACAAGTCCGCTATCAGAGGCTAAGAGGAGATCATTGGTAAGTTGAACTGCAACTATTTTAACTAGAAGAACATAAAAGAGTGACTGGATATAGGTTGATAAATAGTTAAATCTGTATAATGTATGTATATATTAATGTTTTAATTCTTTAGCTTAATCAGATACACTACCCATGCTGCTGAGGTTCTGAGTTGGCTGGGAGATGCTTCCTCCTGAACTCAAAGGTCCTGGTGAATTAACAACAACAAAAAAAACCTAAACAAACAAACCAAAACAACAAAAAACTGTTTATCAGATCAAAGTGAGAATACAGCCATGTGTTAATAGCTGATGGGTCCAATCAATATCTTTATAATTTTCAAGAAAAAAATAAACGGTAATATAGTTGTTATGCAAATTAAGATATTTTATTTTCTAGTTCCATCCACTAAGACTTCAGCATATGGTTTTCAGCTTTTTCAGCATCTTCAGTTGCACTCATTCATCTTATCAGCATTCTCACTGTTGTTTTGCAGGAACAGCTTTTTCTAGTTTATTTTACTTACATGGAATTATTAACCAGTTAATACAGTTGGCATTTTGTATTAAACTTCCCCAACACAACAGGAAAAATACTTTACTGTGAACATTAATATAAAACTTTTCTAATTAACGGCAGTTGACTGACATGCTGTCTCCTGTACCAACTGAAGGGTGGGTGCAGCTGGCTACTGCCAGTGTTTTACTTATCTAACACTGCCCCATTGTGGTGAATGTCCTTCTACTTTAACTATCGGAATAGGTCTTTCCTTTGATGCCTTCCTATACCTCTCCTCACTGAATTGCCTAATCCGTTTTATTTTTATTCTTTGCTTTGTCACATGTTACAAAAGCAATACAAAACAGTTTGCAGTTTGATAAGGCAGAAAAAATAAACACCTTTTACAGAGATTTTTTTCAATTTGATTTTGCACAAATAACATTCACATGAAAAGTTAGAACTTTATCATAGAAAGACACAATAGGTTGCGACATCTCTTACCATCAACTTGAAAATCATCCTGTGTGTTTGCTTATTTCCCAAAAAGTGGTGGGAATTTATTTGGAATTGTGTGTTTACATGTATTTTAATTATTTTTACTTCACTCTTAATCTGCTGCATGCAGAACTTTTGCAGAAATTGCTAAGAATAGCTAAATGTAGCATCAGAATGATTTGTGGCCATCACATTAACGCTAAATACATCTTAAACATGTAGTTGATGGCGTTGTACTTTTCCACAAATTATGTTAGACGGATTCTGAATGGTAACAACATCTGTGAGATTATAAAATATAGGCGCATCACAATGAATTAGAATATCATCAAAAAGCTCATTTATTTCAGTAATACTATTATAAAGGTGATACTCATATATTATATAGATTCACATATAGTGACATATTTCTTTAAATTTAGCTGATTATGGTTTACAGATAATGAAAACCCAAAATTCAGTATCTCAAGAAATTAGAATTTTACATAAGACCAATAAAAAAAGGATTTTTAATAAAGAAATGTTGGCCTACTGAAAAGTATGTCCATGTACTGTATTGTATATGCACTCAATACCTGGTCAGGGTTCCTTTTGCATGAATTACTGCATCAATGCGGTGTGGCATGGAGACAGTCAGCCTGTGACACTGCACAGGTCTAATGGAAACAGGTTGCTTTAATAGCAGCCTTCAGCTCATCTGCATTGTTGGGTCTGGTGCCTCTCATTTTCGTCTTAACAATACCCCACAGATTCTCTATGGGGTTTAGGTCAGGTATTATTATTATTATAAACCAGGTACTGGTACTTTTGGAAGAGTGGACAGGTACCAAGTCCTGCTGGAAAAATGAAATCAGTATCTTCATAAAGCTTGTCAGCAGAGGGAATCGCTCTAAAATTTCCTGGAAGATGGCTGCGCTGACTTTGGACTTGATAAACCAACACGAGCAGATGATGTGGCTCCCCAGATCATTCCTGACTGAAAACGTCACACTGGCCCTTAAGCAGCTTGGATTCTGTGCCTCTCCACTCCAGACTTTGATTTCCAAATGAAATTTACTTCATCTGAAAAGAGGACTTTGGACCACTAAGCAACAGTGCAGTCCTTTTCCTCCTCAGCCTAGGAAAGACGCCTCTGATGTCGTCTCTGGCTTGAAACAAAGAATGTGACAGTTGTAGCCCATGTCCTGGATATGTATGTATGTGGTGGCTCTTGAAACACCAGCTGCTGTCCACTCCTTGTGAATATCCCCCGAGTTCTGGAATAGGCATTGCTTCACAATCTTCAAAAAGCTGCGGTTAGCCCTGTTGCTTGTGCACCTTTTTCTACCACACTTTTTCCTTACACTCAACTTTCCATTAATATGTTTGGATATGGCACTGTGTGAACAGCCAGCTTCTTTAGCAGTGACCTTTTATTGCTTACCCTCCTTGTGGAGGATGACAGCCCAATAACGTGTAGCCTCCCGACCCAGACTGAGAAACCATTCAAAGGCTCAGGAAACCCCAGCAGGTGTTTTCAGTTAATTAGCTGATTAAAGTGTGGCACCATGAGTCGACAATATTGAATTTTTTCCACAATATTCAAATATTCTGAAATACAGAATTTTGGAAATAAACGCTTGACATATGTCACTCTGTGTGTAATGAATCTATATAATACATAAGACGCACATTTCGAATTGCATTACTGGAATAGATTAACTTTTGGATGATTTCTTTTACATGCACCTGTATTAAATCCGTCTGTGGCGACCATACTTCTGTGCGATATTAGACTCACGCGGCTGCCCGAAACTACTCTTAATTACACGACAGTCTCCATTTGTGTATTCTTCTCCATGGTAGTTTTAATACCCTATTGTTATTGAAACGATCGTTCTCTTCGTTTAAGCGACAAACTCCTTCGTTGCCGCGTGTCATCACTTTTTAGCGCTGGCGAAGAGAAAAAGAGTGTACCCTGTGTGTTCCAGAGACCTCATGTTCCTGTTTAGTTTACCAGTTTGTATCACATGTATACCTTTTGTTTTAATGTAGCTAAAGAATAAATAATAAGATAAATAAACAGTGACAAACTGATTAATACGAGCAACACAAGACTCCAAATTTTCTCTCAATACCATGGTGATGACAACAAGTAAAAAGGGAGGGGCAATGTTGACAGAAGGAAGAGGTTGAAAACAGATGACAATTGTGTTTGTGTGGACTACAGTACAGTAGGCTTCTGAACCAAAGCCACTCATAATTCTATAAAAAGTGTTAGTCGGGAAATGAAAACGGGATACTTCTGAATGCTGGGAACCCGCATCTCCTGCCGCGCAGGTCAGGTTAACACACGGAATCCCTAAATTCAGGTGGGTAGCCTGAGTAATAGGTGATGTGTCACAATCATTACTCACTTTTGCAATATTCAAGTAAAATAAACTAAGAACGCCTCATTTATAGCTATCACATCAAAGTCGAACAAATTAGCTCTCTCTTGTCAACTTAAACAAGCTTGGTATGCCAACTGTGGGATTCGCTGCAGGAACGACTGAAAGCTACCTCAACCAATCACCTTCCGTTCTGATGTCTCATGTGGTATGTATAGCCAATTGTATTAAAGTGAAGGCGAGGGCACGGTTCAACGTACCTTGCTTGTCCTAACTTCCATCGATCCTGTTTACAAGATTGCAATGGATTTGTTTCTGCAACGCAGTAAACGTTGGGCAGTTCAAGAGTGAAAGAGCGACTGGGCACCGCACTAAAGGAGTATTACTGTTATGTCTTCTGGTACGCTGTGTTAGGACGACTTACCTACGAACTAACTAATTCATTTAGTATGTGAATACGAGAAAGGGGACATGTAATTGGATGTCTGCTGCAGGTCAGTCATTTACTAGATGAACTTAGGCTAGCACGAACGACTTATTAATCGCCACCCAGGGCTTTCATTTGCTAAGCAAAAACTTTTAAATACACTTAAATGCAAGAAATTGACAGCTTTCAATGAAACACATACACACACACCGCGTTTACCAGCTTCACTCATATTTTTAGTCTACATTTTCTCCACCACGACGTACTTTACCGAAATAAAATGAAACATTAAGCATCAGTGAAAGGTAGCTGTGTTTGACGCACAAAGACACAATTATCTCAAGTATCCAATGTCATTGTCCAGTTCCATGTCTTGCAGATGTATGCCGATTATCAGGTTATTAATAAGGCTTGATCAGGTGAAGCTTAGTCAAGTATTTTCAACATGTTAGCTGTTTCTAACTAATTCACTGACAAGTTTACAGGGAAACGCACTGCTGCCCCAAGCAGCTGCTAGATAGTTTTGATGGTAACAACTGATTCTGAGTCGTGTTTCTGTTTCTGTTGTGAGGAATACACATGGACAGAGAGATAGGGCTATAGTTAGCCCTTATTACCATATATGTGGGTCAATGGAAATGCAGCATTGTGTGTTATAGCATAATCTACTGACTTGCTTGTTGTGTAATGTGTGACTGTCCTGCACATAGATGGGTCAAGCACTCTGGAGGCTGCCTCCCAGACAACAGCAGCAGCTGCAGGAAGAGCTCGCTGACCGGCTGTCTGACCGAGGAGGAGGAGGAGAAAAACAAGAGCAAGGTAATTCTGTCATTTTCACATTAGTTTTACTTTGTCTGTATATTTTTCAGTTTAATGTTGGGGGTGATTGCCTTTTGTTTCAGGGAAGATATGAGGTTAGTCACAGTACAGTACAGTGCTAAAAACTGGCCCATTCGATAGAAATGTTTCCATTTATCAGAAGCTTGGCTGTCAGTACAATATCTTAATGTTCTATCAAAACTATATTTAATGTGATGAGTAGGGGAGGCACAACAGCTTCTCACTCTGTTATGATCGCTTTCTGTAGGACTTTTGCATTACACGGCATGATTGAGTTATTGGATAATTGCATGAATAATATGCACCTGTTCCAGATAAAGGGTTTGGGGAGGGGAACATGTTGTAAGTCTACGTTAGTTTACCAAACAAGCTACAAATGAATAATGGTCATGGAAGATGAGAATCAAACTATGGTGTGTGAAAATAATGAGCCATATAGTAAGAACAAATGAGAACAAAGATTGTGAACAAACTAATTAGAAGAAATAAAGTTTTCTGTAAATAATGACAGTAATAGTCCCCTTGTCAGATGGCAGGATTGTTTTCAACTTGCCAACCTTATGAAATACGTGTAAGCTCCATCTCTCCCCTCCTATCCCCCAGGGAAAGATGGAAGTGCTCAGAGAAGAGCTCCACAGCACTGCTACGGCCCCGACATTTATCATCTGCTGAAAACACGCCGAGGAGGTACGAACACACGAGCATGTTAAAAGCACAGCTATTCTTTGTATTGGTACTTCATATGTATACCACTTTCTTATTATTCAGTTCAGCTCAGTAATACTTCATTAATAAATAGTTTTTAGAAAGTACTGTTGTTGTATTAAGTGTTATTTGAAGATGTTCTTGGTTGTTTATTAAATTTTTTGTGATGGTGTGCATGTTGGTCCAAATATTTCTAACCGATGGGCATTGGTTTAATTCTGTCAGAAAACGCTTTTTCTACCAGCTAATGCGTGCACATCAGGATAAACTTCAATCATTACTGTAATCCATGTTGATTTTTAACTTAATTGTTAAAATTGTATTGCTCTCATACCACTTAGTACCTTTAAATTGGGCTCAAAAAGCTTTCAAAGGGTTGTCCTCACAAAGACTGAGCTTAATTCAACTGATGTTTGAAGTTTTGTTCTGGAGATTGAATTTAAACCAGAGAATTTGGACTTTTCTTCTGATAAAATAATAATAATGAATAATAATAACACATTTTATTTGTAGTGCCCTTTACATCATTCTCTGCGATGAATGATGCAACACAAAATTGCATGATTGAATTAACTTTGAACTTTTCTTTGTTTGCTTTCATAGATTTTAAATTGTTTCTAATTTTTAGAAACAATTTCAGTCCAAAGGCTCAACAATGGCTGAAGACAAGAGAGATGAAACAAATGAACCAGCAAGCATTTGCAGCACGAATGCTGTGTTTGGTCATTTCTAGACACGTTATGCAATACTGTTATTGAAGTACAGACTAAAATGTCTGATAAACTCCTTGATTACATATAAAGACTAACTTGAGGTAGAAAGCACAAGTCAGGAATAAAATAATTCAAATTTGTCTTTTTTCTCTTCTTCTTTTGCAAGCAAAACCCAGTAGGCTGATTTTTACACTGGGTAAAGCTATAGAATGCTAATTATATGTTTTCAATCAGACAAATCGATGTTATTTAGCGAACAGCACACAAGCACAACATTTGAACCACCTGCCGGCTCATCAGTACAGAGTTGCACATTGATATCAGCATCTAGTACACTGTTAGCTATGCTCTGGGGAGTGTGTATAGCATTTATCATGTGTTTTTTATTTGAATTCAGTTCAAGGACATCTGCTTTGGAAACATATGGACAGTCTGATTGCTATCCACCCTCTTTGGGGTTCGAGATTCTTTTTTCATCTGCTTCTAACTTGAAATTTTTAGGAGCACAAGCATTAAATTCAGGGTCGCTACTTTAATAGCAATCAAAATTTATGCCATTCATGCATTTATAATTCTTTAAAATCTGAACTACTTTACTGGGAAATCCCTTTGTAATAAACACATAAATGAAATAAAAAATATCAAACTACTGATATAATTACCTGAAAATGTCACAAAGTTAACTGTTGTTCTGAAGAAAGACTCTGAGAAATGGAGTCTGAGAGTGGCTCATGTGTTACAGTGCTTGTCCAGCAATTATAACATCTGTGGTTGAATCATTAGCCCCGCTATGTATCCACGTGTTGCATGGCCCTCTAAAGTGCTCCATGGTGCACGATATGTGCGGTAGAGAAAAGGCACTGCATGTATTGCATAAGAAGTAGCGCTGTATACGCGTGTGTGTTGAATAAGAACCGCATTGCAAAGGGCGTTGTCAATCTTAGCGAAAGTTATAAGGTACTGAAAGATAATTTGCCATTCAAGTACCAGTGCATTTGAAAAAGAGTTTCACATGGAGTTTCCAACAGCCTCTAGTTTTAATTTGACTAATAGAACTAACTAAGTGTAAAGATTTGTTTCTTATTTTTGTCTTCCGGTTTGTAGGTAAAGAGCAGCATGGCTTCATAGATTTGGAGAAACTGCCGCCTGAATTGGGTATCACCATACTGTCATATCTGAATGCTACTGATCTGTGCCTGGCTGGCTGTGTATGGCAGGACCTGGGAAATGATGAATATCTGTGGCAGGGGTATGGAAGCTCACCCGCTTTTTTTCAGCTATAAATTTGTGGTGATAAAGTCATTTTATTTTCGCCTTCTGTATACAATGAAGGTCTGTTGTGGTCTTACTTTTTTAGTTTGCTACTTTTTTAAGCCAATGTGTTGATCCAACAGGCTGTGCAAGTCCACATGGGGTCATTGCTCCATCTACAACAAAAGACTATCTGCTGGTTTCTCATATCGAAAACTGTACCTACAACTAGATGAAGGCAGCTTGACATTCAATGCCAACCCACAAGAGGTAAATTGTACACAAACATCGCAGTTCTGTAGTCTTTTAGGTGCAAACTCATTCAGAACATCCACCGTGTACGTGTTGAGTTTGTGTACATATTGGCTGGTAGTGTCATGTTCCACTAGTCTATCACCTCAGCATCAACGTGGGATTGATATGTATAGTTTTTTTTTTTTTAAGGAAGTACACGTAATATGTTAAGTTGGGCTGATATGGTGGTCAGCACTTTTGCCTCACAGCAAGAATGTGCCCAGTTCAAATCCTGGTTTGGGTTTTTGTTTGTGGAGCTCCCATGTTCCCTCCATACCAGCATGGGTTTTCTTCATGGGTCAAGTCCAGCATGTTAGGTTGACTGGTCTCTTATTTTACTGAAGGAGTGAGCGGGATTATTACAATGATTATTTGTCTTGCGTAGATCTCTGGGAGATCCGTTAACATGTTGGATTTATTGACTCGCAGACCTGAACAGAAGTTTACACAGATCCCCAGAGGCTTCACTAGCCAAGAAACAGCCACTTTCTTAAAATTGGCCATTTGCAGTTGAGATGACTTTGGAACTCCTACTGTACTCCTTAAACTCCACAAATCTACAACAAGACCAACAGTCTTCAATGATGTCTTATCAGATATTACAAAGGACACTGAAATGTAGAGGACTGACCAGATCCTCTCTTCCATCTAAAAAACTTGCAAATCACCTATCCTATGTCAAGACCTCTGCCTCCTGATACTATCCAGACTCTCTTTGCCACATGCCAAGGGAATTCCAAAATGATTTTATGATGTGTACCATTTTCATATGCATTACTTAAACTAGGTTAACTGAATAAAATGTCATTGTACATTAAAGATGTAACAAGGAAAGAATTATTCAGTAAAACAAGGGTCATTTTTCCATGGAGCCACATTGCCTGATAGTGGTCATGATCACAGAATATTTGAACATAAAAGGATTAAAAAAGTTAATGAGACATCTGAATCGTAACTTAAGCTAATTTATTAATCCATTTTCATGTTATTATGCGTGTTTCTTTGTGTTAGTTTTTTATTCATATGTATAAACTTACAGGCCCTCACCTGGATTGAAAAGGTTTCTTAATATTTTCACCATTAAGAAATCAGCAATCGATACTGTTGTTTTCACTTTCTAAGGCTGATAATACAGTTGCTGTTTCACCTCACGTTCACTTTAGCAACCATCTCTGTTCTCAGCATAACTGCTCACATACTTGCCTGTATAGTTGGCATGTTAATGAGGATTCCACAAGGGGGACAGCTGATCACTCCGACTGGAAGCTGCTGTCAGATTTATAGGATGTAGCAGAAGTACTCTGATCAATGGTAAATATGGGGGGAATAGGAGAGGTTAGCATTTTGTTGACCTTAAGATCATAACAGAAAAAGCGACAGCTGCAGTATCATAGATGGTACACAAGGCCCCTAAATCCAGCACAGCAGGAGAAATTGATGATGCAAAACAAAGCAACACTAAACGTAAGCTTACACACTCCCAACCGGTAACCAATATAGTGCAGCGTGCGTACGCGTAACGTTAATTTCTGAGGATGCGCACAACCGCCGCACCGAACGAAGACAGGTTACCCCAGGCATCCATGATGAGCATGCATACGTGTAGTTAACATCAACTGTATTTGAAGCTTAACACTGGATAGCTAACATAACTGACCATATAGTTTAATTTAGTCTCTATCTCTTTTGCACATGTATTCATACTTTTGATAAATGTTGTTAACCTTGTTCTAAATATTACTAATGTATTTTTCAGACCCCTTTGAACAACATGTGTTTTTAATCTCAAATTTTAATACTGAAGTTAGACCCCGATATTTTGCACCTCCCAGACAAAGACAATCAAGTCCTCAGTCATCCCTATTGGCTGAAATCGGATCCTAACGCCACATAACGCCCAAGAATTAAAAACAGATTTTGAAGGAGAAGAATTGGAGATGAAATCAAAAGAAAGATATTTTCTCCTCCCGTTAGTTTTTTTACTTTGTTCCATGTTTGTTTCGCACGTTTGAATTTTGCTGCTGTATCTTATGGTGTATAGTAAAAAAAATGATTTGGAGTTCCACTGCTTTTTTTTTCTTATTTGGATTACCAATTCTTGTACATTGAATTGAATTTTGTCTTACAAGGGTTGGTTTATTTTACCGACCAAACCAACTGCGCCTATGTATAATTTTTTATTGAAGCGACGTCTTGCAACATCAGCCTGAAGCTTCGTCTCTGATGGGATCTTTTTCCATGGTTTTTCCCTTTTGAATCCCAATGATTTATATCCACGTGGTTAAAATATTGTAACTTACCTCACTACACATTACGTTTGTACACATGACAGTTATTTTCCTACCTCAGAATATCTAATTTATGTGCAATTTAGTTATCACAACACATGCACTGAAATGGGTTTTCTCCTCAGGGTGTCTGGGCCTCCCTTAGAGATAGGGTGAGAAGCTCAGTCATCCGGGAGGGGCTCGGAGTTGAACCGCTGCTCCTCCGCATCGAGAGGAGTCAGATGAGGTGGCATCTGGTTAGGATGCCCCCTGGACGCCTCCCTGGGGAGGTGTTCCAGGCCCGTCCCACTGGGAGGAGACCCCGGGGAAGACCCAGGACACGCTGGAGAGACTATGTCTCTCGGCTGGCCTGGGAACGCCTCGGGGTCCCCCCGGAAGAGCTGGAGGAAGTGGTGGAGGACAGGGAGGTCTGGGTTTCTCTGCTCAAGCTGCTGCCCCCGCGACCCGACCCCCGGAGAAGCGGCAGATGATGGATGGATGGAACACATACACGTTTCCTGCATGAAATTCACGGTTCATGTTTTGGTTAGTCCTTCAATAGATATTTAGCATCTACTTTAATGGATCGTTGTCAGACGTTTCCTTTTGTAAAACTGAGAACCGAGAAGCACTGAGTGACACGTCAGATTAATTTTAATTTTATTCTCTCTTTGAAGGTGGTTCCCTTTTTATCAAGGTTTTCTTTTGTTCTTCCTTAATATAGTAGTGAGTACGCTCCACTTGTTTGTCTGTGTGTTAACATTTGAAGGACTGGCCCCCTGTTCACGATGTGCCCCGCCTTTTGCCCATTGGCAGCTGGGATCGATTCCAGCTTCCCTACGACCGTGAGTCAGATTAAGTGGATATAGAAAATGGATTCATACTCGCTTAATCCAGTTCAGGGTTGCTGGGTGCTGAAGACAAACACCTGTGCTTGACTCACTCCTAGGGTCAATTTTAGAAACACCAATAAACATAATATGCTCGTTTTTGGATGGTGGGAGGCAGCCGGAGTATCTGAAAAAAACCCACACATGCATGGGGAGAACATGCAAACGCCACACAGAAAGGCTCCAACTGGGATTCAAACCAGGAACTCTCTTACTGCGAGGCAACAGTGCTCATCACCACACCACGTACAGCACGTAGATGTATTCCATTTCCATTATTTCTCGTTATCTCATTATCATTGTGTATCTCTGTTTGTATTTGCATGCAGGGTATCATTTATTTCAGGTCTAAAGGCATACTAGTGGATCATCCAACAGAGCTGGCTAAGTTCATTTTCTACACCAGACGGCTCAACTGGAAGATGCTGAGGATTTACCTTGATGAGAGGTGAACACGGAAACACCAATATACCCCCCCCCCCCCCCCCACACACACACAGAAAACCCACAAGTCCTCTTTAGTTATGATAAAATATTTAAATTTTTTCATAAGAAGTTTTAAATTGATCTATTGACTGATATGTAATACAAAATTCATGACTATGTTTTTCGTGTGTGCAAAATCAAATTTAGGCTTCACAGTCCTATTTCTCCATAACATGTCTCAGGGCGACCTATTATGTAGTTGAAGTTTAAGTTTTGTTACTTTGCTTCGCTAGCGTTGCTTGGCAGGATAAAGTTAAGACATGTTCAACATTTCCAACAGCAGTGTAACATTCTGTTCATCAAGTTGCATTTCTGATCGCATGTCTTACGTCATGACAGTTTGTCACTTCAATTCTGAAAGTTAAGCACAGCCTGCCTGTGAATCATATCTTTGTTACCGTAGAGGGAGCTGTATACTGACAGAACACACAACATACACCCTCTGTTAATTCTGAGCTTTTTCATATCAGGTCATTGTTAAAATATCATGTGGTCTTTGCCAGGTCTTAAAATAAAGTAATAAAGTCACAAGTTTCTATTCCAAAGATTAAACTAGAACTAAGTGCATGTGTACACCTCATGATTCAGCAGCAGGACCTTAAAGTAATCATGTTATTTATCATTTTACATCTCTGTGGATGCACAACAGCCTCACAACAACAATTCCAACATGTCAGTGACAAGAGATCAGCATCTGACACCCACAAGTGGCCTCAGATGGCTGATCCCATCACGCGATAACAGCCTCGTAAATAAAAACAGAAAACTAAAGAAAAAAAATTGATTGTTGGTATTTAGCAACCTAACAGCAGATGGAACGAAAGAATCAGAATAATGCTTTCTTTTCCTTCGGGGTGCATAATTGCCCCACCCTGAGGGCATCAGAGCAAATTCACTGGAGTGAACATGGCCAAATGACTAATAATTCCTCTTGCTTTTTGGACCACTTGTATCTTCCAAAGTGAACACACATCTTTTAACTAGACTCCAATAATCGTGGAGCACACATTGACAAGGCTGTTTCAACTATTTTTGTCTTCCATCCCATTAAACCAGCATATTAATGAAAATTGGACGCGACTTTCAATGAAAACTACAATAAACATTTCTAGAAACACCAAAAGAGTTCATCTTCCGCATCAACACTGTTCCCATGTACATATTATGTACTTACAATTTGGGCTTCCTCATCATGTACAATGCAGAGTTTTGATTCAGTATTTATATATTTATCTTATTTGCAGTGTTTATGAAATTAAATTAAACAAATGCTTTATTTATCCCAAAGGTAAATTATATTGTTGCAGTATATCAGTGTGTAATAATCCTTATAAGCTTTCATTATGTATTGGTAGGGGTGTGACGATACACTCAGCTCACAAGACAAGACGGGACACGATATTGGGTTCACGAGTACGAGACGAGACGAGATTTTAAGAAAACTACAATGACAAAATATATGACAGGACCAACAGATTATTTAACCCAGTTGCACATGCATTTTGAAATGTTTTATTATAACTCTTTACATGCATGATGTAAGCATGAGCTTTTTATTAACTTCTTCTTCCACAAATTGAAACTAAAACTAAAATTTATAAAAGTTAAAATAGATAGAATAAAATATTTCTTTCTTTTTTCAAGTGCAAACTATATTATGTGCAAAACCAAATCAAAGTTCTACTCTGTCAATACAGAGTGCAAACAGAGCCTGACCAAGTATGTCACTGACAACTTATCAGTCACTCTACTGTCATTTATCATTTCCGCCAGGTACCCAAAATGCTGCCAAAAAAACGATTTGAAAGTGGCGGGGTTATCTTCAACTGGCTGCTTGCCCTCCTTCTCGTCCTCTTCTTCTTTTCCTTCTCCTTCTTTATGTTATGGCAGGCTAGACGTAGCAAAGGCGCATTAGTGCCCCCACAGGTCACAAATAGATGTTTGGCTAGCTCACAAACCTCGCGAGACAGATGTTTAACACAAGGAGAAATATCGTCGAGTTTAATCTCGCGAGATCTCGTCACACCCCTATGTATTGGTATTGCTGGAATAAGGCTGGAGTGGCAGAACTGACCTCCTGTGTTACAGCACAGCTGAAGAAGCCTCATATTGATCCCACTCCATAGCTTCAACAATGTATTGTACAGAGAGTGGGGAGTGTTTTTCTTTATGTTTATTAACCTGTGAAGCATTTTTCTTCATTTCAGCTTCAGGGACTCCAGAGCAGTCCCCAGCAAAGAGCCAGCCTTCTGTATCAATTTATCAATTTTTTTTGAGTCAATGGCTCTGATGCTGCCAACAGATGGCTGCAAAGCTCGATTGCACTCACTACCACAGACTTGTAGAAGATATGCAACATCTCGGTGCGAACATAGCTTCCATAAGAAGTACAGACTGTTGTGTCTCTTTCTATAGACATTGGTGTTGCATTTCCAGTCTACTCTGCTATCTGGTTAAACTCCCAGGCAACTGTATTCCTCAACCACTGACATCTCGTCTCCTAGGGTGGAGACAGTGTCTGGCTTATTTGTGGTTTTCATAAAATCATTCCTTTTGTGTTGTGCTGTTCAGAATTGTTCCAGGTGTCTTGTGGTTTGTTCAGATCAGACAATATAGAACTAAGCCTTCTTGTCTTTTTAGAGATAATAGTTTTTCTTGCAGAATACACAAACAAGCCATACTTGTCCAATCCTTCGTAACTGCATTGTCATTAACAGCCTTTAATATACTGACTGATGCTTGTAGATTGGAGATGTAACTCTTTTTTTGCAATTTCAAAGGTCAGCCTTGACCTTGAGGTGAAATTGCTGGTATTGTCCAGTCCTTGGAAGATTGGCAACTCTCATAATGTTTTCCACTTGGTTTTCTTCTTGTAGAATGATAGACTACAAATTGTTTAGAAATGCCTTTGGAACTCTTCCCATATTGATAGACAGCAACAATTGCTTCTCTCTGATCATTGCTGAGTGCTGATGGTTTTCCTCTTTGGCATTGTTTTGCTTCAGACCACCAAACTACCAACAATTCTGTTTACAGGTGGTTTTACAGCTTGCTGATGATCAGTTAATCAAGTGCATTTGATTAGAAGCACCTAGCTCCTTATTACTATCTTAACTCTTATGAAAGGTGTAAAGTGTACATACTGCTTCTGCATTTTGGCTTAGTTATTGTTAAATGTATGTCATGTGTAATCCATTGTCAGACTAACAAGAGACACAGGGAAAATGTACTCATCTCTACTGCAAAGGAGGCTAGGAGAGAGGAGGAGACACACCATGAGCTGAGCATACAGTTTATTACTTTAAAACTGTTTTAAATGGTTTAAAGCTACTGTAACACCTAAGCCTATATATATACATGTATATACACACATACTCACACAAAGTTAGGGATATTTGGCTTTCAGGTGAAATTTCAGGGTGAACCTAAAATGCATTTGAACCTTTACAAGTGAACTTAAAGAGGAACTCCGGTATTTTTAAAGCTAGACCTTATTTCTGGCATGAAATACGATCATCTACTCACCCAGAACAGTTTGGTGAAAGTCGGCGTCCTTCGGAAGATATTTAGATTCCTCGAGATCCATATAACGGAGTGAACGGGACTTAGAGGATGCAGCCTCTAAATAAGGCATTATCTGTCTTTATTTCACCAATACTTTAAGAAGAAGAATGAATGAATGAACGCATACTGTTGCACTGTTATTTCATAGCTGCAATGTTATTGGCGGCTATCGGGGGGCTTATAGAGGGCTTTCTACACTCTCGTCTACTGGGATGACGTCATCGACGCCTGCCGCTGCAGCACAGCTCATTCACTCCGGTAAGGACGTCCATCGTACTCAAAGTTATCGTCCATGTCGTCAAAATCTGATAAATATCCTGCCATGTTGCACAAAACTATCAGTAGAAAACTACGTGTGAAGTTAACCGACTGTCACAGAGCATGGAGTGAATAAGCTGTGCTACAGCAGTCTAAATCATCAGGTTTTACCCATTCAAAATTGGGAAGATAATTTTTAACATAATTTCTGATCTGCAGGTATCTAAATAAATAATTTTTAGGCAATTTGTATTTTTTTTATGTACTTTCAGTGTATAGCTCAGCAATGTTACAAATACCTATTTGTTTAAAAATGTTAAAGGACCTGTCCAGAGAAGAGGGAGCAAAGATGTGGTTTGCTGCTATGGGTG
Source organism: Leuresthes tenuis (assembly GCF_036924035.1). NCBI lineage: Eukaryota > Metazoa > Chordata > Actinopteri > Atheriniformes > Atherinopsidae > Leuresthes > Leuresthes tenuis. Next base: position 36,661,231 of record NW_027325358.1, on the reverse strand, counting down.
ATAGGAACGACAGAGCCCTGAGCTTGAAGTGTTTCCTCTGTTGTTTCCAGGTTCTTATCATATCATATGTAATCAAACTGTGTTTAAAGCATGTGTTGCTTGCTGTCACAGGTGATGAAGGGATTTACTCGACCCAGCAGAGAAACTGGGAGTGCCTTCCAAAATTGGATATTGTGTTCTAGTTTCTTTAACATTGCAGGCAAATTAGCTTGATATTAAATTAAATTAAATTAAATTGTCAAATGTTGCAAGAAAGGGAAGCTATTTGAGTCAATCCTAATCCTTGAGTCTTACTTGTAGTAACTTGCTTTTATTGGGATTAATCTTGTATCCAGAGAAAGTACAAAATACCTCCAATACGGTTGGAATAGATATCTGGCATTCCAAAACATACAGCAAATTGTCATCTGGATAAAGAGAGATCTTATTCTCAGTATACTCTGTATTGTAACTGTTGATTTCAGGATGTGAACGAATGGTTTCTGTAAGCGGTTCTATGAATAGAGCAAACACAAGTGGGCTGAGAGGGTATACCTGCCTCGTGCCTCTACTGAGCTGGAATGGCGTGGAAAGATTTCAGTTAGTAAGTATCTTAGCACATGGTCTACTGTATAATAACCCCATCCAAGATACAAATGTATCACCACAATTGAATTTCTGCAAGACTGCAAATAAATAAAGCCATTCAGCCGAGATCAAATACCTTTTTTGGCATCCGAACTAAGAATGATGAGGTCCTTTTTGGGAAGTCTGAGAGAATGTATAACATTAAAGAGGCGCGTAAAGTTATGGAAGAAATTTCTCTTTGGTATAAATCCAGTTTGGTCTGGATATACCAGCTTATTCATGAAAGTACCTAGACTTTGGGCTAATATTTTAGCTAAATTGTTTTGATCCAAGGTTGGCCTATATAAGCTCACTTCCTTCAAGTCTTTGCCCTTTTTTTGGGGAAAAGGGTGATGATGGCCTCGGTCAGTGTCTGAGGTAGCCATCATGGTATGACTGAGAGTAAAGTTCACATAGATGGGGGGCGAGCAGCTCTTTAAACTTCTTGTAGATTTCTTTAATGAGCCCGTCTGAGCTACACTTAGAGTCTCACGCTCTGCTTGATTTAGTGAGGGGAGTTTACGCAGTTCTCCAGATAATAATTTCTGTAATTTATCACCAAACTCAAAATGTTTCTGTTTAGCAATGGTGAAAGCTCTGCAATCTTTGTCTGACAGTGTTTTGTTGAGTTTTTATTTAAGCACAGACATTTTTTATTGCATTTCTAGCGAGGGTGGATCTGATGGATCTGTTCTTCTAGTTCTAGCTGCTTTTCCCTGTCACACATCTTGAGGAAAGAGATTATGCAACATCTCAAATACACCTTGAAAGTTTCCCATAATAGTGTCTTTCATTGGTTTAAAGAAATTACTTTATGTGTGACTCTAAGTAATTGCAAAATTTGTATCTGTCATGAGTTTAAGATTGAATCTTCAGCTCGATTTGCAGTTTCACAGGGCTTAAGTGTGAATGACACTGGGCAATGATCAGAAATAATAATCACTTTGAAGGCTTGTGTTGACATGGCATGTCCCACTAACAGATTGAAGAAGTGGCTGAAATCAACTAGAAAAAACTGGTCTGAAAGATAGCACATAGGCAGTAATAGTGGCAGCTCAATAGAATAGAATAGAAAAATACTTTATTCATCCCCCGTGGGGGAAATTCAAATTGTTATGTAGCTCAATTAAAATATTTACAATGATTGTATATTAGAACAAAAATCATAAATAAATGAATAAATAAATAAATGTGAGAAGAACACGTTAGCAGTCACTGTTAAAAAGCCTTATGGCTGTGGGGACAAAGGACCTCCTGAACCTCTCAGTCCTGCAGCCTCTCACTGCAGCTGCTCCTCTGTCCTGCCAGGATGCTGTGGAGAGGTTGTTTATTATTCTCCAAAACAGAATACAGTTTCCTCCTCATCCGCTGCTCCACCACAGTTCTGAGAGAGAACTGGCCTTTTTCACCAGTTTGTCCAGGCGCTTACAGTTTTTGTCTGTAGTGGAACTCCCCCAGCAGTCAACAGCATAGAACAGTGCACTCTCAATGATAGTGTGATATAATATGCATATCATGTCACTGCAGACATTGAAGGACCTGAGCCATCTCAGGAAGAACAGACGGCTTTGTCCCCTCCTGTACACTGCTTCTATGTTGGCAGACCACTCCAGTTTATTGTCCAGAACAACCCCCAGGTATTTGTGAGACCACACAGTCGCTATCTCCCCTCCATCAATGCAGACTGAGTTTTAGACCTCCTGAAGTCCACCACCAGCTGGTCTTGGTAGTGTTCAGGAGCAAACAGTTCTTTTTGGTCCAGTCAGTAAAGGCCTCCACAAGGTTCCTGTACTCCCCCTCCTGTCAACTGCGCACACATGCCACAACAGCCGTATTATCAGAATACTTCTGTATGTGGCAGGACTCTTGAGTTGTACCAAAAGTCAGATTGTGTAGAGCAGTACTGCCCAACCAGTCGATCATGGTCTGATCCAAAGTCGACCACGAGGGATGTAGGAAAAAATATAAAAAAATAATTCTCACGCTGAAAAGAAATTCTAATATGAATTTATCTGGCGTGCCGCTATCGCTATGGAAACGGCAGGAAACAAGCACGTCTCCTATGAATCTGATCAGAGCAGTTAATAAAAGCAACAACACTAATAATAATATTATCAATGAAAGATCCCCATTCCTGCAACCCGTCTAACCTGCCCGCCCAACTGGGTGGGGGTGATGTGTCACTCTTACCTGCTTTTAAAACTTGAGCCCGGAGCTCGCAGCTAGGATCAGAGCGGTTACCACTCCTAAACGTAAACATGGCTGAGGGGAAACGAGCCAAGACCTACCATTTTCCCTCCGAATGGGAACAAGATTATTTATTTTTACTCTCATTCAAAGCCTGTTTGTTTGATTTGCAATGCAATGATGGCGTTAGAAAAGAAAGGGAATCTGGGGCGGCATTTTAAAACGGTACACGGGAGCTACGAGCTACGGATTTCCCAGTAAAAATGCCTTTACGCTCCACAAAAGTGCGGGATTTGAAAGCACAGCTTGCAACACGGCAGTCAATCTTCACCAAACCGAAGACTCAGGGTAAGGCCGCAACTATTGTTTCCTATCGTGTCGCTCACTCCCAACACAAGAAGCCATTCACCGACGGCGAAATTGTGAAGGAAGCCTTTCTCGAGGCAAGGGATAGTCTTTTTGAGGACTTTAAAAATAAAACAGAGATGGTGAAGGCCATTAAAGAAGTGCAACTCTCCTGCAATACTATTACAAGGGGATGAGAGGGAATGGCTGTGGATGTGGCGGAGCAACTGAGGAAGGAAATTGACGCGTGGGAATGCTTTTAGCTCCAATTTGACGAGTCAACTGATATGGTGGATGTGGCACAATTGTGTGTTTTCATCAGGATGGTTTTTGAAGACATGAGCGCCAAGGAAGAGCCACTCACCATTTTGCCATTAAAAGGACACACCAGAGGTGAGGATATTTTCAATGCTTTCATGGGATTTGTTAGCGAGATAAAACTTCCTCTCTCCATCAGCTTGAAGCTGATCTCCATCACAACTGATGTGGCGTCTGCTATGTTGGGACCCAGTGGGTTCATTGCACTGCGCAAAGAAAGTGAATCTTTCCCGGATTTCCTGAATTACCATTGTATAATTCACCAGCAAGCATGTGGAAAGATTTTAAATAGGAATTACGTGATGGATATTGTGATGAAGATTGTGATGAAGATTGTGTGATCAGTTTGGGTTAGGAGTCTGCTGATTTTCCCTGCTCACTTGGAGGAGAATGATGCTGAGCACACAAACCTACTGCTTCACACAGATGTTAGGTGAGGTAAATTTTTGGCCAGATTTACAGAGCTGTTGCCTGACATCAAGGACTTCCTGAAGCTTTCTAAACATGTGGATTACCATACAAAGCTAGAGGACCACCAGTGGCTTTAAATTTATCTTTCCTTGCTGATCTCACTGGCGAGCGCAATGAATTGAATTCAGAGCTGCAGGGTAAAGATGCAGGCAACATGATGAGTTCAGTGAACAAGTTTAAAAGCCAGCTACAGCTGATGTCAAGCAGACCGCAGCGTGGTGACCTGCGCTACTTCCCTCACATGCCAGCAGAACTACAACATCGAGGTAAAGGTGTGACACAGCTTGATAGTGCGCATTATGAAGAGCATGTTCAGAGCATCTCATCAGAGTTTGAGAGGCTTTTTACTGACTTTGCATCCATCGAGCCTGTAGCCAGCTATATGTGTTATCCATTTAGTGTAAGAATTGATGTTGATGACATTGCTGCCAAAGTCCAATCACTTTTTGACCTGGAAAGCTCTGCTCTTGGTGATGAGATTCTGACATTGCAAAATGACATTGAGATCAAAGCCAACATCCACTCAACCTGGAGAGCATCTTGTGTTCTGGAAACTACTGGTGGAGGAGAAGTATCCCGATCTCAGAAGATGTGCCTTGAACCAGCTTTTTTTGGATCAACTTATCTGTGCGAGTCTACTTTCTCGCACATGAGAATTATCAAGTACAAGTCTAGATCAACAATGACTGATGACCACCTTGCAGCCTACCTAAGCCTTGCAACCAGGTCCTACACCCCTGACTATGAGAAGGTAGCCTCCTTCTCCCAGTGCTAGGTCGCCCACTAGGGTAGGAAGTGATTTCCTGCTGCTCTATGTGCCTTAAATTGCCCCTCTGGGACAAATGTTTTTTTTAATTAAATTGAATTGAATTTTTTTTAACTCAGAGATCTACCTGTTCTATATCCGGTTTATTTTTCTGTTTGGTTCATATTAAGGTCAGTTATGGCTATTGCTCATCAGGCAGATTTGTGTGTGTGTGTGTGTGTGTGTGTGTGTGTGTGTGTGTGTGCATCCATGGGTGAGGAGCAGAGAGCGCGGATGTGTGTATGTGTTTGAGAGAGGGAGGGTGTGTGATGTGATGTCTTGTGGTTGAGTGACAACAAGGAAAAACTGTTGTGAGGTTACTTACTGGAGGCTGGAAATGATGTGTGTGGGTTTGCGATGTTGACACTGGACTGGTAAATCTCGGGAGGTTGACTACTTGGTCAAAAAAGGTTGGGCACCCCTGGTGTAGCGGGTGAAAAGAAGAGGAGCTAAAACAATACCCTGTGGAGCCCCAGTACTGCATTCCAGTGTTCCAAAAACACATCTCCCCATCCTGACATACTGTTGTCTGGCAGTCAAATAGTCCGTAATTCGTATGGTGTTGAAAGCACTGGAGTAGTCAAATAACATGACTCTCACATATGAACCAGGCACATCTAAAGAAGCATATGCCCAATGCAGCATGTACAGAATTGCGTCTTCCACTCCTCTGGGTTTCTGGTAGGCAAACTGGAGGGGGTCAAAATCCTCAGCAACCTGCAATCTCATGCGATGAACAAGGAGCAGCTCCAAGGTATTTATTATGTGAGATTTCAAAGCCACTGGAACGGTTGCCCTAATTTGGGCACCAGTATGAGACAGGAAGTCTTACACAGCACCAGGACTTTTTCCATCTTAAGGCTCATATTGAAGAGCCTATGAAGAAGGACTGTTAGCTGTCCTGCACAGTACTTCAGAAGCCTTGAACACACTCCATCTGGGTCTGCAGCCTTCCCTGACCAAACATTGTAGCGGGGTGTAATACGCAGCCTCTTGTACGACATACATGCATGCCGTACCAAGTGGCAAGACTAAGTGGCAGGAATAGTGTACAGGAACATCTGTGCCAAGTATGGATTGGAAGCCCCCTGATCAAAATGGGAGATCCCTCCAAAGGTGGTGGAGAAAGAAAGAACTAAGATCCTGTGGGACTTCCAGATCCAGACTGATAAGCAGGTGATGGCTAATCAACCGGACATGTGTAACAAACTACAGAAGAAAGTAGTAGTGATAGATGTAGCAGCTCCAAACTGGCTCCAGCAGATCCTGGGAACAACATCAGATATCTCTGTCCAGAAGAGCACAGTTCTAAGATACTGCGTAGAACCCTTAAGCTCCCAGGCCTCTAGTAAAGGACCCAGAGCTTGGAGGAAGGGTACTGCCCACAAGAAGGGCGAGTGTGGAGATTTACATATATATATATATATGTGTGTGTGTGTGTGTATACATGACCAGTCAAATACATAGGTTATTTACATAGTTTTTTTTCTGACTATGAAATACCACATGGAATCATGTGATAAACAAAGTTGTGTTTAAAAAGCGAAGTTGAGTTTTAGATTCTGTGAAGTAAACACATGTTGCTTTGATGACAGCTGTGCACAGTCTTGGTGATCTCCCAACATTTTCTTGAGGTAATCACCTGGAATTGTTTTTCAATTAACAAGCCTTCTAAGAAGTTAGTTTATTGAACTTCTTGCCTTCCTCATATGTTTAAGACCAGAAGTTATAAATTTGAGATTATGGTTCTTGTCATGATGGGGTTGTGAGATGCAGGAAAGGGCAAAGTATGTATTGTATTGCATGTATTGTAATCTAGTTGAAAAATCGCAGGAAAGGTGTAATGATGTAGGGATGCTTTGCTGGTGACACTATTGGCAATTTATTCAAAACTGATTAATCAACATCACAACCACAGCATTATGCCAAAATATGCCATCCCGTGTGGTTTCTCTCATTAATAGTACAATAACACATGGGTACACATTAAATAATTTAATTAATTTGTCACAACATTTTGTCAATATATGTCTTTGTTTATGCAGGAGGGATGTCTTGGACGAATTGGTGACACTTCACAACTTCAGTAACCAGTTCCTTCCCAATGCTCTGCGGGATTTTTTCAGACACATCCATGCACCTGAGGAGCGAGGAGAGTATCTGGAAACCCTAATTACGAAGTTCAGCCACAGGTTTTGTGCCTGTAACCCTGGTCTTGTTCGTGACCTTGGCCTTAGTCCTGGTACGTATTTGCATACATTTTTATTGAACTTATCCTGTATACTGATTTGGTTGTTGTGGACCTAACTTAATAGTTAGCTGAAAGATGCAATCTGCGGTAAAACATTTTTTATGATCAGTCCCGATGGGTAGAATATACATATTTTCTGAACATATCTTTTTTGCAGTCTCACATGAATCCTACTTCATGAAAAATAATCCGACTTAAAGCCTGTCAACAACATGGTAGAAAACCTTTAAGAGTTAAAAATGAAGACATTTAAAAGTATGCAGCATTAAATTGTATGAGATAATTGTATTAGATAATAGAGATGGCGGCAAGTGAGTAGGTTGGGTTTGGCATGGGCTCCTGTTCAGATTTATTAATTTCATCTAAAGTCAACTAAATTTCACAGAAAATTGTAAAAGCAGAGTCTAAAAAAACAAAATCGACAATACCTCTCCAGAAGGTGTAGATTGCGGCAAATCTGCAGAAATTTAAATACACAGGTAGTGCTAATTCTAGCAAGCCTGTCCCCCCGGCATGCCAGAGCTCATCTAAAGGCCAAGGTGAGCCACTTCTGGCATCACCACAACGTAACGACATGGATGCTCTAAAGGCTGAAATCCTCCAAGCCCTGAAAGCGGATATTTCAGCTTTCACTAAAAATGCATGTGTAAATTATTAATCATGATTGATTTTAAAAAAGTTTTTGTGTATGGTTATTGCTATGGCCAGAAATGACCTGTACTATTCTTTGTTATAGCGGAGCTAAAGAAACCATGCACTGATCATACTTGTGAATATGACAAGAAATAGTAATAATAATAATTTCCAGTAATTACATTCTTAATCTTGGGTACCTTTAGATAAGTGTTGCACGCTTCATACCGTAGCTTCAAAAAGTTTGTAATTAATTTAGAACAAGGGAGAGCTTTCTCTTGGGTGACACATAATACTGAATGAAACAATCTGGCTGAAGTTGCTTCTGATCGTTTGAATTTTGGAGTTTTACCAGGATACTATTTGATAAAATTAATTCCTTCTGCATATAAATGCTAAAACATGTGTGCAGTAACTTTTTAGCTTTGGGTGACACATAAGGTGACAATGCATTGTTATAACCATGCAGATACATCAGAAAACAATGGAAGGGATGCCATGAGACCTCTGTGTAGTATTCATCATGTTGAGCAGCTTTTGCAACATTCGTCTTTGTAAAATGAGTCCCTGCGCTCCAGAGCCGTTACCAGCACAAAGCCAGGTTTATGACAAAACTGTTGAGTTATATCAGTTTGAACCACAGTGAAGAAACTACCACAGAGGTTCAACTAACAAGGCTGCAACAGGACATCGGTGAGAAGTTAGTTTATGTATGTTTGTATGTATGTTGGCTAACAAGACACTGTCATGCTAACTGTGGCGAGTTATGGTGTGTTTATGTACGTTAACTGTCATTGAAACCTCAGCATCCAGTGTGTAATTTAATGCAGTAAATGCAACAAATTAAAGCTCCAGTTATATAAAAAAAAAACTCGCTATATAGGTATATATAAGTACTCTATTAATCTGAGATGTATATTATTGAAAACACACCTTATCCACGCAGCTGCAGGTTTTCTGAATTACAGAATGTAACCGTTCAACAAGAAAGCTTCAGTTAACAAAGTAATAACAGTAATATTAATCTTTCAAAAAGTAGCAGCAAGAACTCTAGAAAAGGTGGTGTATGCCATCTTCATTAACTAAGCTGTTAGCGTTAGCTCCTACTAAAAGAAAAATCGATAGACCATGATATATTCTTTCTCAGATACTTACATTTCCTCGACTAAAAAACTTATGAAAACCAGAATTGTTTAATGAGGAACTTTAGAGCAAAGATACCAGGGTTATGTTTTTTGGGAGTCATTAACTTGCTGATGACTTCAGACACCAAAATATATTCTCTTAACAACAGAAAAAATTTCTTTATTTCCATAATTTGTCATCTTGAACTTTTGTGTGGAGAGTATTATTCCCATATGAACAGTGAGTTGCTTCCAGAATAAAATGCCATGTACTACCATGATAAAGCTGCTGAACATAAAGAGGAAAGCATTCAGGGAAAGTGTTCAAAAACAACTGAAAAAGTAGAAAAAAGAGAGAAAGGCGAAAACGCAAGTTTCAGCAGAACTGCTTGAGGGATGTGTGTTCGGGCATGAAGAAAATCACAGGCTTTAACGTGAAGGGGGATCAAACTTATGGTAGTATGGACATATATTTCAATAGGTTCAGTTCAAAACAACACTCATCTGTGTCCAGCAGCACGGACCACACCCCTTCCTGAACCTGTCACACCTCTATAATGTCAACCAGCACCTCAGTCATGGATCTTAATGCAGCATCACCAACATATCAACTTCTGACATAAGGATATTCTAAGACCTCCTCTGCCTCCCCCTCCAGCCTGTTTGTCTCCGGCAGTGAGGTGAAGAAAGAGCTGGAGAAACTGAATTGAAAAAAGGCTGCAGGTCCGGATAGCATCAGCCACAGGATCCCAAAGCCTATGAGTTATAGCTATCTGGGATTCTACAGCATGTCTTCAGCCATAGCCTAAATCAGAAGAAATTTGCAGTGCAAGACATCCTGCCTTGTTCTAGTACCTAAAACAAATCTCATCCTTCATTTCTCAGTGACTACAGACCAGTTGCTCTGACATCGCACATCATAAAGGTCCTGTAGAGACTGTTATTGGTTCAACTCAGTAGGCAAGCAAAGACATTTTATGAACCACTACAGTTTGCTTATTGTCAGGGTTGGGGTTAAAGATCCATCATCTGCCTCAGCTAGCCCACAATCATCTGAGTAAAGCAGGCAGCACAGAATGGATCATGTGTTTCTCCGATGTTTTTAATACAATTCAGCTTCTGCTATTATTTGAAGAAAATGGAGATGGATGCCTCCACAACCACCTGGATCATTGACAACTTCACAAAAATACCACATTATTTAAGAATGAGAGGTTGTGTGTATGAGATGGAAGCACCACTTAAGGCTGAATATAGGAAACTGGTCTTTATGGCATGGTGTGGGAACAACCACTTCATCTTGAACAAGAAAAAAATCAAATAAATTCATTAGGAAGACCATGTAACCCACCCCCCTTACAAATCCTGCAAAAAACAACAAAATAACATTATATAAACATATAATCACATCTTATGCAACACAGTGGCCTGAATATGAGACCCCCATATCCCTGAAGGCCCACCCAAGAAGCTCCCAACAGGGGGAGAGCAGCCACACCCCAATTGATGTTTTGAGGAGGCAGACATTGGGCCTCATGCAAAAATATTTTGGTGTTCTTATTCTAATTTTCTCACTTCTTTCGTACAAAGGTCTCGTACGAACACGCCACGTCAGATTCAACAACCGCTCTTAACTTTGGAAAAGTGTGTAAACGACCTGCGGAAATGATGAATGCCACCCGTGCGTATTTAGGTGCACATGGATAGTAAATGTGCATACTCCACACCCTAAATAATACCATATAAGACTACACTTCCTCTCTCCTGTGCCAGGAAGAATTGAGTCATGAGAATGGCATCAAGACGCAAAAAGAACAACTTTACAGGCTCTGAGATTGAAATTCTGCTTTCAGAGATCCAAAAAGGAAAATCTGTTATTTGCTGCTGAAGCGAAGAAATGGGAGGAAATTATTAATGCTGTTAATTCCGTGTCACCTGTAGTTCATATTGTAACAGAAATAAAGAAGAAATAGTTTAATATGAAAATGCCATGGCCAGGCGCTCGATGACTGCAAATAAAGTCGTGCAATCAGTTGTTGCCTCATCATGATGGCACTTTGATGGGGCGGTCCATGAGGGGGGTCTTCTGGCGTGTTGTCTGCCTGGGCTGGTTCAGGTAGTGGGAGACCCTCGTTCATGGCAATATTGTGCAAAACGCAGCCCTTCTCTGGGCTATAGAGTAGTTTGCCCCCCACTGTATCCAGACACATCCACCTGACCTTCAGCACACCAGAACAGCACGGGTGCGCATATGACGCTCGTTGTACAAGCGTTCCCGTCTCGTTACAGGGCTGACTAAGGGTGCCAATAGCCAACTGGAGAAAATAGTGAATTTTCGGTAAATAATCTGATGAAGTTTGCCTGGTGAATATTCACAATCAGAGAAGTCACTTACCAGCAAGACAGCCATCACCATGTCCATGGACGTGTGATGGAATTAGGTTTGATCGGCGTGTTTCTCTCTGAAGTTGTGGCTTTCGCAAACTGCATATTTGCAGCAGCACAGTCCTTGGCAATCAAAACGCAAGGATATCTACCCAGTCTCACAACACACGCTCTCTTCCAAGAGCCTGACGTGCTAAGGCATCCAAAAGTAGCAAGTCAGCCGCTGGTTACACTTCCTATTGACCTTGTTAGATACACAGTCATATTAACCTTCAATTAGTGCATAATTTAAGTCCAGCAGAATAATGTCAGCATAATTATGGGGTATAATATATAGATTTATTTATGATATCTTCAAAGTAATTAAATATTCAATCCATTTGTCAAGCAAACTTGATTCAAATAACAGCAGACTATTTTACATGACTCCTATGACAGGTCTGGATCACGCGTAAATTCTGTTCGTACCTGAAAAAAACTCAAAATCTGAAAAAATTTGTGAATGCGGCTAGATAGTTTTCTTTGCGATACATACATACATACTGTGAGAACCATGTTGCTGAGTTAATTTACATGTTGATGTCACCTAAGTCACCTAGTATGCACAGTGTGGGGCATGCAGGAATGACACACTTGAGCCATGTCGATAGGTCCTCACAAACCTCAAGCCAGAACTTCTGGACAGGCGCACAGAACCACAAAGCGTGTGCATAATCATCAGGTGTGTTATCTGTGCAATGTGTGCAGATATTTGAGTGTGTAAGATCCATCCTGAACATCCTTTGTCCTGTATAATTTGTTAGGTGAAGAATTTTGTATTGTATGAGCTGCAAGTTAGGATTTCCAGTCATTCTGAAGGTGTTCAAACATATTTGTGACCAGAAGTTTTGATTAGAAGTGATGGATAGGTCTGCCTCCCATTTTGAGGATGGTAGAGAAATTGAGTCATCTATCTTGGACATTAATCTACAAATATTTGACAGCAATTATGGGGTGCAAATTCTGCTACCCAAATAGGGAGTTGTAGCTCTAGTTGGTTGTGGATGTCTTTCTAACTCATCACTTGAGTTGTTGTAAAACTGATCTGCTTTCATCAGTGTGTTAAAATGACCAAATAAAATAGGCTACGTTGTCTGTATGTTTTATTTATTTATTTTTTATGATGATAGTTTTTATGATGATAGATGTGAAAAATGCAGATGAGGTCAAAAAATGTGAAATGAACACGTGAATGATGAACATTAACTTATTAATAGGTAATCTATGTGACTTGAACTTTGAAGTAGTTCTTATGAAGTATGAACTTACACAATTCTGATTGTAATAGATGCAGTAAGGGTTTTTGTATTGTCTTGCTGAAAATATGCAAGGCCTTCCCTGAAGAAGCTGTCATCTGGATGGGTGCATATGTTGCTCTTATACCTGTATATTGATGGTGCCCCTTCAGATGTGCAATTTGCCAGTTCCACAAGCAACAATGCACATGGATACCATTGTAGATGCAGGCTTTTAAACTTGGCGCTGATAACAATCCAGATGGTCTTTCTCCTCTTTAGTTCAGAAGAAGCTGTGTCTAGTATTACTAAAAAGGCCTTTTATTTAGATTTTATTTTGTTTCAGTTTTTCTTAAAGGTCCCAGAGAAGACAGCTCTGTTTCTGGATCGTGTTTGCATATGGCATCTTCTTTGCATGATACAGCTTTAACCTGCTTTTTCAGATCGCACAGCAAACTGTGTTCACAGACAGTGATTTTTGGTAGTGTTGCTGAGCCTATGATTTCCATGACAGAATCATGCCTGTTCTTAACGCACTCTGTCTGGCATTCAGTATTGATTTTCATCCGTTTCCCTTGCACACAGAGATGTCTCAAGGTTCTTAGAATCTTTTGACATTATTTCTAATACAGTAGATGATGAAGTGTTCAAAGTCTTTCCACTATAATGTTGACCAGCCATTTTTGAGACAGGTTGCTACTATAAAATTCAAGATGAGTTGAGGTTTTTTAAATTGTAAAACGTCTCAGTCTCAACATTTGATATGTGTACTATGTCCTGTTGTGAACTGAATATTGGTTTATGAGATTTGCATATGATTGCATTTTGACTTCTTTACATTTTACAGTCTCCCCACTTTTTTGGTATTGGATTGTTATATTTTAATCTGGTAAATTCAAATTTGAGAATTTTGCTTTCATTTGTCATGTCTTTGTGAAATTCTGGATAGGCAAGGCATGATTTCTTAATGTGTGGGTCTCACTATGAAGGATGAAGTTGGAGGTGTGGGGATGCTTTGCTATTGACATTGTTGGCAATTTATAACACATGACCATTATCACAGTACAGTATTCTGCAGCAAAGGGGCATAGTGGTTTGGGTTTTGTGTTACCATAATTTTTGTGACAGGACAAAGACCCAAAACGGACTTCCAATATTTGTAATGGCTGTTTACCCAAGAAGAAGTGAAGGAGTGCTGAGTGAGATGACCTGGATAGTCACCCAATCTAAACCCAAATGAGATGGTTTTGGATTAGTTTAATCACAGTGACTAAAACAACTTCATCTGGGAACTCTTTCAAGATGGTTGGAAGACCATTCTTGTTGATTGTCTTATGAAGCTGGTTTGGAGAATGCCAAGAGTGTGCAAAGTTGTCATGAAAGCTAAAGGTAAACACTTTGAAGTATTAACATTATTAAAGGTTTTGTTTGTTTTGTTTACCACATGATTCCATGTGTTCTGACGGTTTAGTTGCCTTCAGTTCAGCCCACCAATCGGAAGGTCGGTGGTTCGACTCTGGCTTCCCTGGGCTACACGTCGAAGTGTCCTTGGGCAAGACACTGAACCCCACGTTGCCCCCCCAGTGTATCATTGGGGGTATGAATGTGTGTATGTATGATTAGAAAAGCACGTAGTTAAGTATCTTAAGACGTGCTGTATGAGTGTGTGTGAGTGGGGTGAATGCGGCATGTAGTGAAGCGCTTTGAGTGGTCAGTTAGACCAGAAAAGCGCTGTACAAGTACAAGTCCATTTATCATTTACCATTCAGTTGGATACAACTATGGAGACAGTTAGTGTTAATTTGTCCTAAAGGTGATGCTTCAGGAAAGCTCATGGATTGTCTCAAACAAAGGAAAGGTGCTTCATCCGGTGGAGAACACTAAAACATTTACACTGTTAAATTCTGCAGTAGATCAAAAACCGAAAACTGATGCAACTGACTTAGAAGCTGCATTGTGGTCGAATTACCCAGCAACAAAATGGGGGTGAACAAAGTTTTTTTTTTTTTTTTACTTTTCAAAGTAATCCTTGACTTCTTTTTCACGAAAATGTCCCACTTGAAGGTTTATTGATGACATCGGGCCATAAGAAAGAACAATCTCTCACTTGGTTACTATTTTAGATGGACTTGTTTGACAAGTCATATAATTAGCATGATTAGTGCTTGGGAGACAGAGGAAGGACTGGCTGCCTCACTGAAGCATTTTCATTTCACTGCTATTCCATCCATTCCCTGTGAGAGGTTGTGCAGTACACTTTTATATCATCATTTATCATACTGAACGAAAAACGAGTCTACACTGTATCATGTTTCTTTTACTTTCTTTAATTCAGGTATGCTTTTATCTCTCCGCAGATGCTGTATACGTCTTGTGCTACAGTCTGATCCTGTTGTCCATCGACCTCACCAGCCCACATGTCAAAAACAAAATGTCAAAGAGGGAGTTTATCAGGAACACTCGCCGAGCAGCACATAATGTTTCAGATGACTTCGTAGGCCATCTCTATGATAATATATACCTTATTGGCCATGTGGCTGCTTAGCTTTTCTTTGTGAAAGGGCTTCTATAAATGTATGAAAAGTATTGAATATATTTATATTCTAGAAGGAATATTCCAAGTAACAACACAATATTTTGCCGCTCCACTCTAAGAAATTTCAGTAATGTCAGTACCTTTTAATTAAAGGTGAAGGTGAAATATCTGGAATCTTTTTAAAGAAAACCTGCAAAATAACTGCAAAGAAGGAGATTTTAGAGAAGATGAGTTGTGATACTGCACTGATGTATAGAATTGGTGGTGGAAGACACTAAACAAGGAGGAACACTGGTGTCAGTCTGCTACAAAGTAGATACATTGATTTCCTATTGACTATGAGCTGAGTCTAGCTCATCAGGTGGGCAAAGCTTTCATGTTGGTGTTGTCACGTTAGACATTGAAACAATATTAGCTCAAGATCACACAAATATTACTTAGATGATAACAATGTAACATTGGAGCAAATTAGCTGATCTTTACAGATTGGCCAGTTGTAAATTAAATAGTTTGTGTGGTCCAGAGTAAGATAAGTGGTTTTCTTTAGATGGAACATCAACACAACTCATTGGGCCTCATGCAAGAATATCATCATGTTATCCTAAGTCTTGTCTCTTTAAGGTTTACCATTTAGGTTTGTTTTTTCCCGGTGGATGTTCAAAGGGCAGAGGGATTTTGCTGTGGTGTATGGGGTGAAGAGTTCTGTCAGGTATGGGAGGGGCAATACCATTGATGCATTGGAAGGTGAGGAGAGAGACCTTGTACTCAATCCGAGCTGAGATGGGGAGCCAGAGTAGTGAGTGGAGAATGGGGGTGATGTGCTTATATGTCTGCACTCTCATCAGGATCCTAGCAGCACTGTTTTGAATGTACTGCAGCTTTTGGATGCTTTTTCTGGCGATTCTATTGAGAAATGTATTGCAGTAGTCCAGTCTAGAGGAGATAAATGCATGGATGAGTTTCTCTGTGTTGGGGAGGGCAAGAGTGGGACAGAGATTGGAAATGTTTCTTAGGTGGTTAAAGGCAGTCTTGCAGAGGTTTTGGATGTGAGCCACGAAGGGTAGATGAGGGTCAGATCTAATACAGAGGTTGGTGACCGCTAATGAGAGGGAAATGCCGGCTGGAGAAAGCAATGCTGGTTATGGCAGATGTTCAGGTTTGGTGAGGGATGTCGACTAGAACTGCTTCAGTTTTGGAACTGTTGAGCTGTAGGAAGTTGTACTTCATCCACACCTTTATCTCCTCAAGATACGCAGTTAGTATGGAGAGTGATGATGATGATGTTGATGGTGATGACAATGACAACAAAAGGTGTGTCTGTTTACATGTAAAGTTGTGTGTCATCAGCATAGCAGTGGAATGAGATTCCAAAGCGGCTGATGACTTGGCCAAGGGGGAGGAGGTACAGTGTAAACAAAATGGACCTGAGCACCGCTGCCTGAGGAACCCCACAGGTGACGGTGTGAGTCCTGGACCATGAGCCACCCATGGAGACATATTCAGTTCCACCAGTGAGGTAGGTTTAAATCAGGTTACGACAGTATTACTGAGTCCAGTGGTGTATTTTTTGCCTGTTGAGAAGAATGTGGTGGTCATTGGTGTTGAATGCTGCAGGCTGGTCAAGGAGGACGAGGAGGGCAGGTGAACCAGAATCAGCTGCCATTAGCAGGTTATTGGCGACTCTGATCAGGGCTGTTTCTATGGCAGAACGGAAACCAGACGGAAATTTATCAATTGTGTTTGAGGTGGTCCTGAAGGTAGGCAGGAGCTACCTTTTCAAGTACCTTGGAGAGTAATGGCAGGTTTTGATATGGGTCTGAAGTTTGCAGGGACTTCAGGGTTAAGGGAGAGTTTTTTGAGAAGTGGTCAGTATGATCAAGTAGTCTGATCATAGCAATTTTTAAAGCAGGTGGAATGTAAATCTATGTACTGACTTTGTCACATCACCAACAAATGTGTCGTTCACCAACTAGCTAAATATTACGGATTTAACAGTCATTAGGAAAAAAAATGGGTTTCAAAATCATGGGAAAACGAGCAGTGTTCCCTGCTCTGAGATGCTAGGAGCATGAGTGACGAAGACCCCATTTTAATAGCTCTCAAATCGGCGCAAATGAATTGCACTACAGGGTAAACAATGGGCTTCCTTTTAACCGGAGTAAACCATTTAGATGTGAAATTACAAATGCACACTTAGGTTTGTGAATTTTCACCTTCTAGTTGTGGACTAAGTAAACAGCATTGTTAAATTGTATAACTTATTTGCATTCATATCCCAGGTATTTCCTAGCAGACATACATTGACACTTGAGAATGGGGAGAGATTCAGCACAGCACTCACTGGAAAGTATCAAAATTGATCCATGTGATACAGCTCTGTTACATGCACATATAATCCATAAAGAAATGCAGTTCTAAATGGTTAACTTGACATTTCACTCCACTGAGCATAATTCAATATTCAGATATTCAATTGTCATTTCACAATAAAAGTCATCTCAAGGCATCATAATTCCATTAAATCAAATTCCTTAGAATGCAAATTAGATTAAATCTTCTGTTGAAACCAATCATCTGTCCTCAGGCTACACTAGGTAACCATGGAGACAAAAACTCCCTTTCAGCAGGAAGAAACCTCCAGCAGAAACAGATTTAGGGAGGGCCGCCATCTGCCTCGACCAGTTAGAGTTGAGAGGACAGGAGAAACGGATCTGAAAGCTCCATAACAACAAGCCAAAGATACCTACTAAAAAAGAAATGTCATTTACATATGTGGGGGCTCAATGCATTGTGAGAGGTTCCTCAGCAATCTATAGCAGCATAGTTAAGGAGGGGTTCAGGGTTATCTAATCCATCACTAACTATAAGCTTTATCAAAAAGCAAATTCTTAAGTAGAGAGGATGTCTACCTCTGGAACCCATACTGGCAGTTGGTACCACAGGAGAGGCACCTGAGAATTGAAGGCTGCGCCTCTTAATGTCATTTTAGAACTCTAGAAACCACATCTAAGCCTGCAATCATAAAGTGCTATAAACATTAAGATCTTTAAGATTCATTGGAGCTTGGCCATTAAAAGCTTTATATCTGAGGTGAAGAATTTAAATTGAATTCTGGATCAACAAGGAGACAGTGAAAAAGCTAAGGCCTGAGAAATATGATTAATTTTCTAACAGATTTTGACAAGAGAAATGTAATTTTCATGTGATGGTATTATTTAATAAATTAATTTTTTGTTCTGTTACAGTTTTAGTCTTAATTTTCATTAGGTTTTCATTACTTGCTGCTCTTGCAGTTTTTGATTCCTTAAATTGGGTGTTTAGGCAGCCGACACTGTCACAAACCAGTTCACAAGGGAACATATGAAGAATGTTTAAGGTAATGTTAACTGAAGGTCAAGATGGAAAGTTTTCTTAACTATTGTTAAGCATTCACTTTTGAAAAAGAAAAAACACACTTTTGGGGAATCCTCCCCGTTGTCCTTCTATCCCTGTCTTGTCCCATTGTTGGGAAAGACATGCTGCTCCCAGAAATTGCTTAATTCTTTCATGATACAAGTTTTCCTCACTTGTACTGACAAACATACAAGACAATGCATGCCTCTGTCTACTTGACAATTGTTTTTGGCAACTAACTAATTTATTTTTCATTGTCATTTACCAGCAGTAGCAACAGGGCCAACCAAGCAAATTCAGCGTTCCTTTCCAAGGCAGCTATTTCCTGCTCTCCACTGGTAATTTCCCCTAGCCAGTTTGGAGAATCATCTCCTCAGTGTATCCCTATTCAGCAGTAACTATATATTGTAGAGATATCACAGAAATTGCATTTTTTTTATAAGCAAGCTCAGTATGGGAAATAACTGTCAATGGATTAAATGCAAATTTTAACAGCAAAACCTTACATTGAATTTAAAACAATTCTGGAATAAAATACATAAAAAATAAAATTCTAAATTAACAAAAGAATAATATCCAATACTGTAATTAACTATGTGATTAAGGATTCCTTATTTGGTAAAAAAAAAAAAAATTATGATATAAACACAGCGCCAGTGTGGGATGAACTGTCAGACTCAAAGTGAACCAAAGTCCAAATAATTAAATTAACATTGTTCAGAGGCTGCATGACAAAATTAAAGACGTTACTGAAATTATTACCAAAATTATCACTCATTATGAAAGCTCAATGAATAACATATGAATGTCCACATAATGTAAGTTTATTTAGATTTGAAATAGTTTTTTATAGAAAACTGTCAAGTTTTAGATATAACAATCAAATAAACATTTTCTTCCACAGTTGAGTCCTTGTAATGTTCCATGTCAGAAAAATACACATGAAACAAACAAAAAAATACACCTGAGCATTCATTACATTTTCATTATAATTGTTTACAGTCTCATTCTGTTCTTAATAAGAGCCAAGCTGGACCCAAATGAAGGCATTGGCATCAAATAGTGACATTTTACTATGGCGGCTGTAGCTCAGGAGGAACAGCAGTCGCCCACCAATCGGAAGGTATGGTTCGACTCTGGCTTCCCCGGGATACATGTCGAAGCGTCCTTGGGCAAGACACTGAACCCCACATTGCCTCCCAGTGTATCACTGGGGTATGAATGATTAGAAAAAGCACATAGTTAAGTATCTTAAGACGTGCTGTATGAGTGCGTGTGAGTGGGGTGAATGCGGCATGTAGTGAAGCGCTTTGAGTGGTCAGTTAGACTAGAAAAGCGCTATACAAGTACAAGTCCATTTACCATTTTAGTGACCTTGTGGTGAATAAACCATCAACTTGCAGATGTTTTCAACAAATGATACATTTTCAAATTAAATTTCCTGACCCATCAGCACCATTTGTAACAAAAGACAGAAAAATAAAGTATGTTTGAATATGTGAAGGTTATTTATCTAATATCAACAAACATTGGTTAAGGTTAACTCCTAGAAAAATGATTTAATCTGCTTTTCCTTTTTGTCCCTTTTCAAAAGCTAAAGTCAACTGTTGCTGTCTTTGAGTTTACCTACAGCTGACCCACAAGCTTTATTTGAATATACAGCAATGCCATCCTGACATAGTTTAGTTGTCTTCAGTTGGACAGAACCTTGTAAACAGTAAGTGTTAATCTGACCTGAAGGTGGCACTTCAGGAAAACCCATGGATTGTCTCCAACAAAAGAACAGAGTTTCATCCAGCGGAGACCACAAATGCATTCGGTAAATTTGAGGGCAGTATAATTAAATTTACTTTTATATGATGTATGATTCCTTAAATTAAAAAGTTGGTAAAGAGTCTGAATGGGCACATTGTTCATGCACCTCTGAGTCAGCAGTGCAGGTGGACATTATCAATGCAATATGTTTGTCAATGAGTGTATCAGCATGTTGGAAGACACCACTTTAACCAGAAAGTCACTAGACTATCTCAGTTATGTCAATAAGAACAACTAAAGTGAAACATCAGCAGTTAAACGAGGATGTCTTTGATAGATTACAGTGTTTGGGGGGTCTACCTCTAATGAATGCGTTATTTCCCTTTCCACTAATAGTTTTCAGCTCCATCTCATGTGTCCTGGCAGCCATGGCTATTTGAAACTACTATAAACAGTGATGCATAGTTTTTTTCACCAGCAGGCACTAGCCCGTTGCACACAGCCTTTTCAAAACGGTTCTGTTTTGCTTTCATTGTGCTTCACTGTTTTGTTTGTAGGGTGCATAAACTGAAAATCATTAAATATATCTCTGAATTAGCAGCAAGAGTAATAACAGCTGAGTTGCTGCTAATGTTCCCAACATGGTCGTTAATGGTTACAGGTGTTGTAACCTTTGGGGAAGGTTGCTGTTTACTGGGTATGGGGTTTAGGAAGGTAGCAGCTAGGGTTGTAGTGCTATTTCTTAAAGTGACAAAACGCACACGCACATGTGTACATGTGTGAGCCACTTGTGTACACTTGCATGCACATGCACTTAACATACTGCTTTATTATGTTATGTGTGCATCTGTGGTGGCAAGTTTACATATATATATTACATATATATATATATATGGTTAAAGTGGCTACATTTGACACTGTCAACCACAGTATCCTTTTGTCCATGCTCTCAAGCATGGGCATCACAGGGAGAGCACACTCCTGGTTTGAATCGTACCTCACTGGTCGGTCCTTCAAAGTATCCTGGCTTGGTCACACTTCTGCAGCGCACCACCTTGCCACAGGGGTCCCCCAAGGCTCAGTACTGGGACCTCTTCTCTTTGCCATATACACCAACTCACTGGGACAGATCATCCGATCACATGGCTTCTCATACCAATGTTATGCTGATGATACCCAGCTCTATCTGTCATTCCCACCTCAGCACGAATCTCAGACTGTCTCTCTGACATATCAGCATGGATGAAAGCCCATCACCTCCAACTTAACCTTCCAAAAACTGAACTGCTTGTCTTTCCAGCCAAACCAATCATACAACACAGCATCTGCATCCAAACCGAATCCCTATCTCATGCTCCTTCAAAGGTTGCTAGAAACTTGGGTGTCATGATTGATTCAATTCAATTTATTTATATAGCGCCAGATTACAACAATTGTCATCTCAAGGCACTTAAGTAATATAGTCCAATTCAAGCCAATTGGAATTCAATTCATTGTAATCATAATCCAATTAATTCATATAGAGCCAATTCATAAATTAATATCCTAGCTAAGGAAACCAACAGATTGCACCGAAACTTGTCTTCAGTCCAATCTCCCGTCCTGAGCCTGAGGGATTGTGGAAAGGAACGACTCCCTTTTAACAGGAAGAAACCACTGGCAGAACCAGACTCAGGAAGGGTGGCCATCCACCTCGACCAGCTGGGGTTTGAGAAGACAGAAAAGAGGGGGGAAAAAACACCATAACGCCATTCAAAGGATATCTGTTGGAACAGGGAAACACAAGTTAATAACCACAATAATGTCACATGTACATAAAATCAATTGTGAAATTAAACAGGGGGAAAAAGAGAGCAAGGTGAGGAAAGGTGTGACAGATGAGGTCCCCCAGCAGTCTAAGCCTATAGCAGCTTAACTACGGGATGTTTCAGGATTACCTGAGCCATCCCTAACTATAAGCTTTATCAAAAAGGAAAGTTTTAAGCCTAATCTTAAAAGTGGAAAGGGTGTCTGCTTCCCGGACATTTACTGGCAGCTTATTCCACAAGAGAGGGGCCTGATAACTGAAGGCTCTGCCTCCCATTCTACTTTTAGGAACTCTGGGAACAACAAGTAAACCTGCAGTTTGGGAGCGAAGTGCTCTGTTAAGAAAATATCTTACAATGAGATCTTTAAGATATGATGGAGCTCGGTCATTAAGAGCTTTATATGTGAGGAGAAGAATCTTAAATTCTATTCTGAATTTAACAGGGAGCCAATGAAGAGAAGCTAAAACTGGAGAAACATGATCTCTCCTGTTAGTTCTCATCAGAACTCTGGCTGCAGCATTTTGGATCAGCTGGAGGCTTTTCAGAGAATATGTGGGACAGCCCAGCAATAAGGAATTACAGTAGACCAATCTTGAAGTAACAAATGCATGAACTAGTTTCTCTGCATCATCCTGAGACAGGATGTTCCTGATTTTAGCAATATTACGAAGGTGAAAGAAGGCAGTCCTAGAAACCAGTTTTATATGTGCGTCAAATGATAAATTCTGGTCAAAAATAACTCCAAGGTTCCTCACTGTAGAACTAGAAGCCAAGGAAATACCATCCAGAGTAACTATATAACTAGACAATTTCTCCCTGAAGCGCTCAGGTCCAAAGAGAACAACTTCAGTTTTGTCTGAATTTAAAAGCAGACAGTTCTGAGTCATCCAGGTCTTTATGTCTTTAAGACAGGCTTGTAGTCTGACCAACCTATTGGTTTCATCTGGTTTCATAGATAAGTACAGCTGAGTATCATCAGCATAACAATGGAAATTTATGCCATGCTGTCTAATAATGTTACCTAATGGAAGCATGTATAAAGTAAAAAGAATCGGTCCAAGCACAGAACCCTGAGGAACTCCATGACTTACTCCAACGTGTGAGGAAGATTCTTCATTTACAAGAACAAACTGGAATCTATCAGATAAATATGACTTAAACCAGCCTAATGCAGTTCCTTTAATCCCAATAACATGTTCAAGTCTCTGTAACAGAATGCTGTGATCGATCATATCAAATGCAGCACTGAGATCCAACAGGACAAGCACAGAAACAAGTCCGCTATCAGAGGCTAAGAGGAGATCATCGGTAACTTTCACCAATGCTGTTTCTGTGCTATGATGCACTCTGAATCCTGACTGAAACTCTTCAAACAGATTATTTCTATGTAAATGATCCCAAAGTTGAACTGCAACTATTTTTTCAAGAACTTTAGACAAAAAAGGGAGATTGGATATCGGTCGATAATTAGCCAACACTTCTGAATCAAGAGTAGGTTTTTTAATTAAAGGTTTAATTACAGCAACGTTAAAAGTCTGAGGTACATATCCTGTCAACAAAGACAGATTGATCAAATCCAATATGGAAGTGTCTATTAAGGGGAAAACCTCCTTGAACAGTCTGGTTGGGATTGGGTCTAACATACAAGTTGATGGTTTAGAAGAGACTATTGCTGTTGTTAGCTCAGAAAGATCAACTGGGCAGAAGCCGTCTAAATACAATTCAGGTTCGAAAGATACTTCTAAAGCTGCTGCACTTGATGATACATCAGTGATAATAGTGGGAAGGATTCCATTAATCTTCTCTCTGATAGAAACAATTTTATTGATGAAGAATCTCATGAAATCATCACTGCTGAGAGTTAAAGGAATACATGGCTCAACAGAGCTCGGACTCTTTGTCAGCCTGGCTACAGTACTGAAAAGAAACCTGGGATTGTTCTTATTATCTTCAATCAATGATGAAGAATAAGCAGTTCTAGCTTTATGAAGGGCTTTCTTATATGTTATTAAACTTTCCAGACTAATTGAGACTCTTCTGAATTAGAGGAACGCCACTGTCTCTCCAGCTTTCTTGCAGTCTGCTTTAAAGCACGCAGCTGTGAATTATACCAAGGAGCCAACCTCTTCTGACTGATTACCTTCCTTTTCAGAGGGGCAACATTGTCCAGTGTTGTACGCATTGAAGCTATAGTGCTGTCAACAAGAGAGTCAAGTTCTACTGGAGTAAAATTTAGGTAGCCGTCCTCTGTCATATCAGCACATGGCAGTGAAGAAAAGGATGATGAAATCAACTCTTTAAATCTGGTTACAGCATTCTCCGACAGACACCTTCTATATGTAGAATTCTTCTCAGAAACTGTGTAGTCAAGTAATGTAAATTCAAAAGTTATTAAAAAATGGTCAGACAAGACAGGGTTATGAGGGAACACTGTTAACTGTTCACTCTCAATGCCATAAGTCAGCACAAGGTCAAGGGTATGATTAAGGCAGTGAGTAGGTCTGTGAACACTTTGAGAAAATCCAATAGAGTCTAATATAGAATTAAAGTTAATATTTAGGCTGTCATTTTCAACATCTACATGAATATTTAAGTCACCCACTACAATGACTTTATCTGTACTCAGCACTAACTGGGATAAAAACTCTGAGAATTCAGACAGAAACTCAGAATAAGGGCCAGGTGGACGATACACAACAACAAACACAAGAGGTTTTTGTCATTTCCACTTTGGGTGGGAAAAACTGAGAATCAGAGATTCAAAAGAGCTAAAACTAATCTTGGGTCTAGGACTGATTAGTAACCCTAATCTGAAGATAGCTGCCACTCCTCCTCCTCTACCTGTTGTTCGAGGAACGTGAATATTTAAATAGTCAGAGGGAGTTGATTCATTAATGCTAACACGTTCCTCCTGCTGCAGCCAGGTTTCTGTAAAACAAAATATATCAATATGATGATCACAGATCAAATCATTCACTAACAGAGACTTCGAAAGGAGAGATCTAATATTCAGCAAACCACATTTAATAGTTTGTTTTTGTTCAGTTAAAGTTTTTGAAGCCGCAGAGAAGTGTGTAAGACTACAACTCTGCATCCTGGTCTCAACCCTGGGTTGTCATGTTTTTGGATGACTAATAAATTCGTCCATATTTCTAGAAATGAGAAGAGCTCCTTCCAAAGTGATGTCGTCTCTCCTCATCAGACCAGGTTTTCTCCAGAAAGATTGCCAATTATCTATGTAGCCCACGTTGTTTGCTGGACACCATCTAGACAACCAGCGATTGAATGAGGACATGCGGCTAAACATGTCATCACTGGTCAGATTTGGCAGGGGTCCAGAGAAAACTACGGAGTCCGACATTGTTTTGGCAAAATTACACACCGATGCAACATTAATTTTAGTGACCTCCGATTGGCGTAACCGGGTGTCATTACCGCCGACGTGAATAACTATTTTACCGTATTTACGTTTATCCTTAGCCAGCAGTTTTAAATAGGATTCTATGTCGCCCGCTCTGGCCCCTGGAATGCATTTGACTATGGTCGCTGGTGTCGCTAATGCCACGTTTCTGACTATAGAGCTGCCAATTACCAGGGTTTTGTCCTCAGCGGGTGTGTCGCTGAGTGGGGAAAATCTATTTGAAACGTGGACAGGTTGATGGTGAACCACGGGCTTGACTTTAGGACTATGACTCCTCTTCCTGACAGTCACCCAGCCACTCTTAAGTCCCGGCTGCTCGGGATCTGCTCGGGGACAACTAACAGAGCTAGCTACGCTAGGTGGCTCCGCATTGACTAAAGGGGCCTGGCTCGCTATCGGGTGGTTTTCAACAGTGCAGAGCCTAGCTTCCAATTCAGATAACCTTGCCTCCAAAACTACAAAAAGACTACATTTGTTACATGTACCATTACCACTAAAGGAGGCAGAGGAGTAACTAAACATCTGACACACGGAGCAGGTGAAAGCAGGAGATAGAGGAAGGGAACTGGTAGCCATGCTAAGCTAGAGAACCAGACACACCGCTAAAAAGTAAAAAATAAAGACTAAAGATCTGTAAGAGTTAGAATAGAACAAGTATGGGATAGAGTTAACTATGCAAGATGTGTAAATTATAGGGAGAAATAAGGTGATTATTAGTAGTTCAAGAGGAGCGAGAACTGTCACAGTGCACACACAAAGCAACAGGAAGTGATGCAATACGTCTTACCGCAAAGCAAAGCCGTCAGCCAATGACCAATGAAAAGTTGATGACCAACTAACCTTCAAAGATCACGTTACCTCGGTTGCTCGTTCAAGCCGCTTTGCATTACTAAAAGATCAGACCATACCTGACCCAACATGCCACCCAACTCCTGGTGCAGGCCATGGTCATCTCCCGCCTTGACTACTGCAACGCTCTCCTAACTGGTCTCCCAGGCTGTGCTGTGAAACCTCTGCAGATGATCCAGAACGCGGCGTCGCGTCTGGTCTTCAATCAGCCTAAAAGATCACACGTCACCCCTCAGTTCATTGAACTCCACTGGCTACCCTTAGCCGCCCGCATCAAATTCAAGTCACTGATGTTAGCCTACAAAGTGTTTAATGGAACGGCTCCCATCTACTTGAATGCTCTTGCAAAGGCTTATGTCACAACTCGGTCCCTCCGTTCGTCCCAGGATTGTCGTCTAGCAGTGCCTACACCACGCCTAAGACAATCCAAACTCTTTTCATGTGTCGTCCCACGATGGTGGAATGACCTACCGAGCGCTACCAGAACAGGGGCGTCCCTGTCTATCTTCAAGAAGCTCCTGAAAACCCAGCTCTTCAGAGAGCATCTCCTATCCCAGCACTTATCTTGCACTTACCTACCCCCTCTATCTCTGCACTTTATCTTTCTGCACTTCTTTCTATCCCTACACCCTATCTCTACTCTGTCACCTCTGACATAGTCATACTAGTGGGTTCCTTCTATGTAGTTTATTGTTAGCTTTTATATAGCTTGTTATATCTTCATTTGTAAGTCGCTTTGGATAAAAGCATCTTCTAAATACAGAAACATAAACATATATCGTACACGTTTTATAGCCAAACACAATTCCATGATATACTATAAGATATCCCCTGCATGAAAGGTACTACCTCCAGTAGAGGTCCTTAGGCAAGACCCTATCTGCCTACCTGGAAGTCGCTTTAAATAAAAGCGTCTGCCAAATGCATACAAGTAACATAATATAAGCTGGTAGTTCCCAAACTTTTTTTTGGGACACATCCACTTTTAGCTACAGAAAAACTGCAACCCACCCTTGCTGCGGACACATGCACATCTGCTCATACGTTCACACGCACACTAAAGATTTATCCAAAACCTGATTGCCACCCCTTTTAAGAACTATAAGTTATTTTTTAAAATATTTTTACTTTAAAAAATATTAGTGGCCATCTTAAGCTTGAGTCTTCCTGCTTCACCAGAACATGTGTTGCTGTCTCCGGCACAACCTCACTTGGTCAGTTGCAGTTTCTTACATGTGTACAAAAAATAGGTGTTGTTCATTTTCTGTGACATGCAAATATAGCCAAAACACTGAGAAATATATTGTCAGTATGACAATCAACCTTCTTTGGACAAAAATTTGAGGACTGCTGTTTTTTTTTTTTGTGTGTGCAGATATGTTTATGAGTTTTAGCCCAATTAAAAAAAATCTGGAAAAAAAAAATGGCATAGTGGTACTCCAGTGTGCTCCTGCATCACTATGTTTATGTTGACAGCAGGTGGGAAACTGCAGAGAAGCGTGTAATACTGAAACCGGTCTCAACCTAGGTTGTGATGGTTTAGGATGAATAATGAATTTGGACATATTTCCGAATATATGAGGTTCACCATACAAAATGGGATGGACTGAGACGAAAATTTGGCCAATTGTTTATGTAGGCCACATTGCTGATTGGACACTACCAAGACAACCAATAGCCAAAGGATGACATGAAGCTAAACATATCATCACTGGATACATTTGGCTGTCAAGAGAAAACTACAGAGTCTGACAGTGTTTTGCCAAAGTTATACACAGATGCAGCAATGATTTAAGTAACCTATCATTGGCACAACTGGATGCCATTACTGGCTACGTAAATAACAATCTCACCATATCTACATTTATCCTTAGCTAGCATTTTCAAATACGATTCTACATTGGCCGCTGTGGCCCCTGGAATGCATTTGACGTTGGCTGCTTATGTCATTAATGCCATGCTTTTGACAAGGAGCTACCAATTATCAGAGGTTTTGTCAAAGCAGCTGTGTTGCTGAGTGTCTAAAATTGATTGGAAACTCAGACAAGTTGGTGGTGAACTATGGGCTTAAGTTTAAGACTAAAGGAGGAAGAGAAGCAGCTATACATCTGACACAAAAGTAGTGAAAGCAGGAGATAGAGGGACACCAAAATAATCCAGAAATACACACTAGAGTAGAACAAGAGTGTGTTTTAGAGTTTATAATGTGAGATATACCATTGTAAGATGGAATTTAATAATAATAATCTGAGCCAAGAGGAGCTAGCAATTCCACAGGCAGAGATGCAATAAATGAGATTTTCTGAGCTGGATGATGCTGAAGTTCACTTCCAAGCTGGTGAGTAGCCATCTGCATTGGTACATTTAATTTTCAGTATCAACAAAATTGAGTTTTTCTTGTCCTAATGAAACAGTCCAAGCCCTGCAAATTCTGGCATGAATCTGGCATTGGATCAACCAAGCTAGTTGCTAGTCTGAGGTTAGTGAATTATTGTATCACTGTAGACCTATTTAAAATTTTCCTGTAGTGAGGTGGGTGCCCTTTTACTTGCCATATATGCACAA
Organism: Leuresthes tenuis; assembly: GCF_036924035.1. NCBI lineage: Eukaryota > Metazoa > Chordata > Actinopteri > Atheriniformes > Atherinopsidae > Leuresthes > Leuresthes tenuis. Next base: position 36,632,505 of record NW_027325358.1, on the reverse strand, counting down.
TTCCTTTGCATGACAGAGATTTGATTTTTGTCCAGACCTAAAAAGCTTAAGTTGATACAGAATGTTCCATGCAAATGTTTGAATTTGCTTCTCTGACTTTAAACAGTTTTTTACATTTGGAAGGTCAGGTCATTTTCATAACCCCTAAACTGCCACTTTAAGGCTGTCGGTTTCAATCTGCCAGTATGGTTGACTAAGAAACAACTGCCGGTTTTTAAAGAATAAAGTGATACCACAAATTAAGTACTTAAAACAGATTTTTTTAAATAATTGAGGTTGTGTGTTTTACTTATAAGTTTTCAGTATTGTACCTGCGGTAGATAGGTCAAGCTTTCAATTTGGAGAATCCAACAGGAGTTATGAGAGCAGAGCCTAGCTAACAGCTACTCTGACACATTGGCAAAGAAGAGTGAACTTTCGTCAACTAAAACAACTCAAACCCCAAAAACTTAATGAGTAAAAGCTATCTGGATTTTTAGAGTGCATCACTTTTACATAAGACAGTTGTTTCTTTGTCCCTCTTTTCTTAACCAAAGAATGACAGCTGCTAAATATCATCACATGCACTTTGTGTATACTGCTGCTGATCAGTTGTGACTGACAATTTTGCTGGTCTTAATCAAGATATCAAGACGGTAAAAACTGGTGAAAATTCTGGAAAAGCGCAAGAGTGTAGTATCTTTCAAGCTACATTGTGTGGCTGTCATGCACCGATATGTAAGAACATGGATTCTTTTTAGGTGGAGAAAACAATTACAAAGTAGAATTGTGTCTGATGCAAAAGTGATGCAGTGTAGAAATCCACAATATAGAATTCACTTGAAGCACAATTACAATTTTGAGGCTTGAGTTGTTTTAGAATTGTTGTTTCAAAATTCACTCTTCTATGACCCCAATCTCAGTAGCTGTTAGCTTGGCACCTCCCTGAGAATTTCCTCCATATTCATTTAACAGAGATCCTGCTGACAGCTGCAGGTAGTCCACTTCAATAATACTTTGTTGATTACCAAAGGAACATTTTACTGTTGCCACATAAATTATTGTTATAGATAGATTACAAAATAAAATGAAAGTAAAATAAAGTCATTTGAAAAAAACATTTTTAAAGTCAAAGCAGAGGGGGATAGGTGTGGTTGAAATCTCTAGAGATTGCCATGAATCAGTTGGGTCGTTGCTTTTTTTTAGCTTTCCAATAACTTCACTTATGGTGGCATATACAGTGTCAGCTGGTGACACAATTTGGACAGAAACTCACAGACATCAATTCAACACTCATGGTGCAGAAACGATCCTTCTCACCTGTTGTTAACAAGTACAACAAGTACAATCAAGTATCCTTCTCCTCTACGGCTACCTCTTGTATGACCCTGACAGCTTATAAGTACTTCACACAACCCCACCCTTTAAGCTCAGCTATTAGAAATCAACAAACATAAATATAAATATATCTGTGTTAGCTCTAGAGATATTAACAATTGTTTGGTGCAACAGACATTGATAATGGACAGCAGCTTTCATAAAAGCTACAATATGAGGTACCTGTTGGAGAATTTTAATGGGTACCTAACTGTATAAGTTTCTAAAAAAACTTTTTTTCCCCTATGGAGAAAGTCTGGACTATTTGTACATTACAAGTAGACTATATTGCCAAAAGTATTCCCTCATCCAACCAAATAATTAAATTCAGGTGATCCAATCGCTTCCAGGCCATAGGTGTATAAATTCAAGCACCTAGGCGTGCAGACTGCTTCTACAAACATCTGTGAAAGAACGGGTCGCTCTCAGGAGCTCAGTGAATTCCAGCGTGGTACCATTATAGGATGCCACCTGTGCAACAAGTCCAGTCGTGAAATTTCCTCACTGCTAAATATTCCACAGTCGGCCGTCAGTGGTATTATAGCAAAGTGGAAGCGATTGGGAACGACAGCAGCTTAGCCATGAAGTGGTAGGCCATGTAAAATGACAGAGCGGGGTCAGCGGATGCTGAGGCCCATAGTGCACAGAGGTCGCCAACTTTCTGCAGAGTCAATCACTACAGACCTCCAAACTTCATGTGGCCTTCAGATTAGCTCAAGAACAGTGCGTAGAGAGCTTCATGGAATGGGTTTCCACGACCAAGCAGCTGCATCCAAGCCATACATCACCAAGTGCAATGCAAAGCGTCTGATGCAGTGGTGGAAAGCACGCCACCACTGGACTCTAGAGCAGTGGAGACACGTTCTCTGGAGTGACCAATTGCGCTTATCCATCTGGCAATCTGATGGAGGAGTCTGGGTTTGGCGGTTGCCAGGAGCTATACCAGAAAGTAGTCCAACCAATATATATAACACTTGTTCTCTCTACATCTCATTCATGGTTGCTGGACTGTCAAACTCACTGTCATTAATCCAGCCCACTAATTTTTGTTTCGCCTCCTATCTTGATCTAATTATTTTTATTCAGATGTTACACTTTCTAATCAATTGTGTGATTTTTGCCTTCTGCTATCTAGTGGTCATATTTCTGTTAAGTCCAAACATTTTGTGTTTGTAGTTGATATATAGCAGGCAGAGGGGATGGGTGCACAAAGCAAGGTCCACTTGTGGGCTGGTGGTGGGCCAGTGCAGTCAGAATTGTCCCGGTGGATTTTTGTGTTCCACTCCGCCCCAGGTGTCAAGTGTAAAGTTTGGTGGAGGGGGGATTATGGTGTGGGGTTGCTCTTCAGGAGCTGGGCTTGGCCCCTTAGTTCCAGTGAAAGGAACTCTGAATGCTTCAGCATACCAAGAGATTTTGGATAGTTTCATGCTCCCAACTCTGTGGAAACAGTTTGGGGATGGCCCCTTCCTGTTCCAACATGACTGCACACCAGTGCACAAAGCAAGACATGGATGGACCAGTTTGGTGTGGAAGAACTTGACTGGCCTGCACAGAGTCCTGAGCTCAACCCGATAGAACACCTTTGGGATGAATTAGAGCGGAGACTGCGAGCCAGGCCTTCTGTCCAACATCAGTGTCTGACCTTGCAAATGAGTTTCTGGAAGAATGGTTAAAAATTCCCATAAACACACTCCTAAACTTTGTGGAAAGCTTGTCCAGAAGAGTTGAAGCTGTTACAGCTGCAAAAGGTGGCCCGACGTCATATTAAACCCTATGGATTAAGAATGGGATGTTACTTAAGTTCATATGCGTGTAAAAGCAGATGAGTGAATACTTTTGGCAATATACTCTATGTCAGATCCAGACCATTCGTTAATTTCATGTGTCAATAACTAGTCAGTTACACAAATTCTCCTTCAACTTATGAATGTGATCTTAAAAATGATCTTTGAGTAACCAGTTCTTGCATGAGGTCCACTGTCTGCAGTATCACATTGTGAACCTGTTCAACATACGCGTAAATCCCAAAAACTGCACAAGTACAAGATGATCATTTCATTGTGTATTTCATGGTCTCACTGGCGAAGACCAAGTGAAACACAAATAGTAAATAGTATTTTCATCTCGCTGAAATGTTCTAATTGAGTGTTTGAACATTTTTCATGTTACACTGAGGTAATGTATTATCACACTGCTATGAAAGCATTATCCATCATTTTAAATTAGACATGCTTTTATAACTAGCACTACTACCAATTTAGCTAGGATTTTGTCAAAAGTAGTTTGTCTCCAGAAATTAATTTGAAAAAATTATATTAAAAAATAAAAATTATACCAACAAAAAAGTGATTTTAAAAAATCTGGAAATACTGATCATTTAAGACAATCAAAGGTGTGTATTCACATGCATTCGAACTGTGTGTCTGTATGTCATCATTTTTTTGTTGCTACATATTGCTCAGATGAACTGATAGCAGTGACCACAGTGGTGAAAGAAGTGTTCTGAAACTGCCAGAACACTACAAAACTTCCATCACATATTGACTTTCACTTGGGACTTTGACCTGTTGAATTTATATTTCTACAACATGTATATAATGATGTAAATGTGAAGAAAAAAATGAAGTGTTGTAATTGACAGAGGTGAAGCTCAACAGTGAGGCTGCAGCTTCTGATTATTGTCATTTATGTCATTCATTTATTTTATCACTTGGTAATAGACACAATAATCTCTGAGCTCAGAGACTCCATCATAAGGTTTGAGGTTCCTTAACAAAAGTGAGGAAGAAATGCAAATTCACACAGTCTTCCCCAAAACGTGCCCCTGCGTCGTCTCTTCATGCCGCCAGATGCATTGAAAATGATACGCTAAAAGAATGTATAATTTGAGTGCAACTGCATGTGATGGATAAAAATGTCTCCATTACAGTGTAATATAATAGGAGTACAGTCACGGTGTAAAAAGAAGGCCCAAACCATGCGTTTCTAACCGAACCCAAACACTTTTGATTTCAAATCATAGCAAAGGAATATTATTTTCTGAAGCCAACTGGGAAGTGACTAAGTTTCATCGTGACGTGTTGTTTACATGCAAGCAAAATGATGAAGGTCACGGTTGCATTGTTTTCTAACCGTGACCAAGTGATAGTTCCATGAGATGTGCATCCAGCTGCCTGCGTGTGACTTTAGGTCCAACAGGACCTACCGGCGGTCTAAACCTACAACAGCTGTAGTTAAAGGTGTGGTTCTGAGATCAGAACTCTGACCTTCATCAACATAAACAATCTGTTCATATTTTAAAACCTAAAGTAATTTCTCAGATTTGCACACCTGAAAATATGGCATCAAATACTTTACATGCACATTTATCTCATTTAAAAAAGCTTAGAATATCGTTCCGTTTCACATAAGATGTCATTGTTTTTTTCTGGGCTTCCGCCTGCACTGACCGGCGGGACGATTGGATGAGGAAACACGTTCATGTTGGAGAGCCTGAGAATGAGGTTTACACCAGACGCCCTCCACAATGGACACAGTCTGCAGACTGCCGCAGCTGCTCCACCAAGACCCTCCGCCCCTCCGCTGAACAAGGTCAGCCATCAGCACAGCCTCCGTGCTGAGACTGACCCAGATCCATCCGGACCGTCTCCCACTCAGAACTGAGCCAAAATGCCAGACGGTACTGCTCCCAAAAAATTGCCCATTACATGAGCAAATTATAACGTCAGCAGTGTTTCTTAATAAATCCGGGGCCCAGACACATTGGACGCTGACTTCAGTGTTCTTCATAAACAGCAGGTGTCACTACTGAGAACATGTTTGCCTTAAATAACTGGAATGGCTTTATGGATGAACTTCACACTGTCAACCATTTGAAGGCATTTCATGTGTTTCTGTAACCTTTACCATAGTTGTACCTATTCATACCTTTAGAGTGAGACCTCTTGCACACGCAGCCCAGTTTGCGCTAAGTCCCAAAATCTGTGCATGGCCAGCTGAAACTTCAGCAAGGAGCCCAGAGCACCAGGCAAATGGCTCATCAGCGGCTTGTGCTAATATAGCCTCTGTACCAAGAGCGCTTTCTTTTGACATGACATTTTTACCAGCAACAGCAGCCAAAACGGAGGCTGACTCTAAATCTCAGAAAGGCCTTGGCGGGTTCAGTACTATGCATTTGATTTCACTGCTTTCTCTAAACAAAATGGTTCAGAAAAATGAAAAAAACGTGAAAAACCACCTGTGATGTGCTTGGTAATAATGATTAAGCCGCTGTACATAGTATATTTAGCTTCCATCAATTTCTAAAGACGTCATTATTTTATACAGATGTATATTCCAAATATTTTTTTTAAAGTTACAACAAAGAAGAGTTATTTTACCTCTTACATAACTGTTTTTTCCAAGGTTAATATCACCAAGCATTTCAGCTCTACATATATATAAGATTCAATTTATAATGAAGCATTGCCCAATATTTAATGAGCTCCATACATTTGTATAGCAAACTCTAAAGCTGTCAAGCAGTCAAGTAGGTAAAGAGTACAATATTTTCCTCTGATTATTTTCCAGTGGATTAGAAGGAAGTATAGTAAAGAACCTCAGCTTTGTAGTTTATTGCTGATCATTGCAAACTGTCTTCTTCCCAAACTCACCACAAATCTGTATTTAATTATTTGTTTCAGAAAGTTTTAATCACGGGGAGCATGATCCTGGACGTCTGAGGGATTCCAACATCCGTTTCCTTTATTCAAATATTTATATTGTGTTTTACAAAGCCAGAATGTTCAGCTATGATATTTTGTATCATGCGCGTGTTTTTTAACAAAATAAAAAAAGCTGAATGAACATCTTCCAAGTGTGGTGATCAAAATCATACTGACGTTGTTGTAAGTCTTAGAAAAGCCTCTCCCGTTATCAGGGGTCGTCACAGCGAGTCGATCTCGCATCACTGACTTGGCACATATTTACACCCTTCCGGACGCAACCGCACCATTTATCCGGGCTTGGGATCTGGGACCGGCACCAGAGATACACTGGCTCGCACTGGGCGCACGCACACACTCACCAATCAACCTAACATGGATGTTTTTGGACGGTGGGAAGAAGCCGGTGTACCCGGAGGGAACCCACGCATACACGGAGAACATGTAAACACCACACAGAAAGAACCCAGCTGGGAATCGAACCTGCAGCCGCCTCTTGCTGTGAGGCAACGGTGTTAACCACTACAGAGAAGTCTTTAATCCTTATTTTTACTGTTTGGAGACTGCACAGAATATATTACTAATAAGACTTCTTTATTAAGGGATTACCATCACATGATCATTTCTAACAGATTAACTCTAAAATACATTTATAACAGAGCATTGATTGTGTTTTTCTGAAATAATTGTCAGATTCTATCAGTGCCACCAAAAGTTTTATTTCTCAGCTTCTGTAGATAAATAAAAAACATTTGAGGGGTCAAATGGATTTTTTTTTTGTAAAATTATTGGCCGTGTGCTTAAATTCATTAACTTAGATTAGTATTAGGAATTTTATTTTTATACTTTTTTCAAACTACAGAACACTTTTGTCCATGCAGAGAAGTGACTTCTTCCTATCTTTACTTCTTTTATGCCATTTATTCTAATGAGTTGTGAACGTTCTACTCGTAAATTCCTCGTATCAAATTCAAACTGGGCGTGTAGTTTCCAATTACATGAATAAAACAGTCTCAGTTTTTAAGATCTATTGTTTAGTTTTAATATTAATTTAAATGATAGATTTGAATATTTAAACAATATATTGTTTTTGAGTTCAACAAAATCAACAACATCCTAGCTCTTCTGAAAACTGTTGGCACTCAACTGTATGTAAATACCTAAATACATTGATTCTTCTTTTTTTTTCCTCAAATAAAGGCGCAAGACAAAAGGAAACAAAACATGACCATGTATGTTCCAAGCTAATAAACAGCAGGTGTGATATTAAGGTACGTTAATTTACTGTTGAAACTGACAAAATAACTGGACACGGTCATGGTAGGATTGTATGTTTAGGTTAGGGCAAGGTTGATTCATGTTTAAGGTTTTGGGATGTTCGGACACATTTAGTTTTGGTTTAAATTATCATTATAGTTTGATATTAGGACAAGTTTTAGTTCAGGGAAGGGTAAAATTGTGATAAGGACATGTGTGGATGAAGGTTAGGGTATGATTGTTACACAGTTTGAGGTTGAGGTGAGCGTTCATAAAGTCAGTGTAATACCCTTTAAAGTAATGAAAACATCAGTGTGTGTGTGTGCATTTCAGTTGGGTAAGCGTTATGCATGGTTAGAATTGTTACGTTTAGGGGGAAAGGTCCTTACAAAATAAAAGTGATGATAGTTGAAGATCAAACCAGCATGTGATCTTATGTGTGTGAATGATTTTTTTTGTTTTCTTTCTTTCATGTACCTCATTTGAAAGGGAAATTAGGGCAGGAATGAAAGAGAATGAAGGAATGGAATAGTGTCTTCAGCAGCAGCTTAAGTTTTTAATATTGGCTCAATTTACAGAGCTGTAAGTCATGTATAAGATCTAGATCAGAGTTTGTATAGAATACGGTAATTCCAAAAAATTTTATTCAAATAATCAAACCTCTATGGTAGGTGTTGTATTTTTCTTTCAGGACCATTTTCAAGGTGCTAATACAGTCAGTTCAGACAAAAGAGTTTGAATTATTGACCATGCTGAAACATCCGTTGAAGGTGTCAGTCCTACTTTAGTAGGCTGTAAATGCAGCACAAGCGAAGCAAATGTTGTGTCCAACAGGTTTGTATTAGGCATGTCATAGAAAAAGATTTTGTTAGAGATATAGTTTTCCTCTAGTGCATGTTTGCAATATATTAATTTATAACAACAATTAGAAAACATCAATTTACCAGTGGTTTCACCATGCACAATGACAACATGAGGTATGTTTGGGGCATTCAGAATGTAGAAATATGTGGTGCTGTGTTATTGAAAAAAGAATGTAGCCACAACATAACCTACTGCTACTGATGATGTTGACTCAAAATTAGTCTCTGGAGGAGGATACTGATGATGATAATGATGATGATGAAGGGGTTGATGTTTATTTTGTCCCATTCAGACTGGTGGGTCCAGGGTGTCGTAGTCTGGTGGCATTCCATTCCAGAGAGCCTCATTTAAGCCTGATGGAAATGATTGATGGCCCCTTGAGCCCCAGAACCTCTGCACTTCATCAGCAGGAGTAGTCTCTTTTTTTCTGACACTGCAACACACACACACACACATTCAAACCTACGGCACAGCTCTTCCGCTACCATACTTGGGTACTGATGCTATTTTCAATATAGTTACTATCAATACTCATCCATTTCCTACTACTACTTTTATTGTGATGTGGGTCGAAATGTCAGATAGAATAGATACACTGTTCTACCATTTTTCTATAATTGTAACTGTAAACACATCATATTCTCAGATAAAAAAAATCTTGTTTCTATGTAACCAAGCTCTCTTGTCAGCATTTTGTAATGTAAGTATTTGACTTGCAGAATGTATCCCTTATTCAAAAGATGTTTAGCAGTTGCCAGCCTAATTGATAAACTGTAAAACATACATAATTAAGAGGGCTGTGCAATTTGCAAATACATACTGTTACATATACATACAGCACTTAAATCAGAGTCATTAGTCACATAAAAGACCAATTATAATCTGCTTCCCTTAGTTAAGGAGACCCAAATGCATATGTGATCTACAATACACATAAAATCCTCACACATCAAAAGTCATCATGATGTTTAAGCATTATTCAACATGTTACTATGAAGAGTAAGAGAAGGAATGAAAAAGGTGCGGTTTTTCAGGAAAATGATTACAATGTTTTTTACATAGTATGGAATAACATGGGCTCATGTGATTATAATTGCAATTTAAAAGTGTAACAAGAACTTTTTAAACAACATGTACGTTGATTAAAAACTAATTTAAAAGATAATTTAAAGCAAAGAAGTGAAAATGAATCCCTAACCCAATAGAAAAAGAACAAAAACAAACATATGAGTAATAAAATATTGTGTAATGTTCTATATTCTTTCTGTATATAATGTTCTAAAGTTACAGAAATCTCTCGTGAGCAAATGCAATGTATGTATTTGAAGCCAACTTAAGACAGACTTAAATGCACTATAGTTACTAGCATTTACAAACCACATTTGTTACTGTTAATGGTGTCACTTTAAAATGGGCAGCATGAGGGTTGACTGAAAGCAATCTTATGTAAAGGGGAAAAAACAATACCTGTCAAATCATTAATGGCATCATCAGCGTGTCTAAATTTTAAATAATTTTCTATCTGACAGATTTTTATTACGTATAAAGACAAAGAGTTTAGAATGTTGAACCAAATATGTCACAGTGCTAAAACTGCAAATCAAAGTTATGATTAAATAATATCATGAATATAGTATAATATACCAGCATGGGGTATAAGGTATTTTCCACGTGCTTTAAAAACATCTTTGGCCTCTTATCTTCTATTTTCATCACTCCAGGCTTAATTAAAAGCTGAAGCCCTTGAAACAAAGCAGTTGAAATTATAGAAGCCATCCTTCATTGGTCACTAAGAAATCGGAATTGGGGTAGATAGATTCTTTAAGTCTCTTTAAAATCACTCCCTGTTTTCTAGACACATCAAAATCTAGAGATAGAATACTGCCTTGCCTGTGTGTAGTGACCTCAGGTTTTTCCAACACATAGCTCCACCAGTCAGAACAGTTCTCCAAGAGTGTTCAATTCATTTTATTTTTCATATAGCACCAAATCATAATCAGATGCTTTTATCCAAAGTGACTTACATGGGTAGGCAGTCAGGGTAAGGGGGTCTTGCCTGAGGGCCCCTACTGGATGTGTGAAATATATCTCCGGGTGTCTTAGCTAATGGTGACCAGCGAGTTCACTTTAAACTCCTAAGAGCCTGAGTAATTTACATCAGGGAGGGCTAATGGATTTTGAGATTCTGGCTACTGATGAAATACAGTAAACCACCATGAGGGACCCATTTTAAAGGGACTTTTGCTGATATATGAAACGTTGGAGTAAGAAAGGACAGCATATCTCCCCTTAAAATTAAACCTCACATCAAGCAGGTGCCCCATATAGAGAGGCTGATGGTCCTCATTGCACTCACCCTGGTGTTGAGTCCTGGCTTGAAGCCCTTTGCTGAGTGTCAGTAACTTTCCAGTAGAGGCCAGTATTACCAAAAACAAACAGACAAAAGACTATAGAAAGGGATGAGGAGGAGTTTTTCACAAAGGAGAGGTGTATGCAATAAAACCTTTAATTTGCATGATCGAGTTGAATACAATGCCAAGACTAACTACAGTCTCAAAAATACAATGAGTTGAATCACATCATAAACACAGTATCAGTATTTCACAGTAGTGAGCCGACTGTCAGAGGACACATAACTAAGCATGTGCTTTTCAATTCCTAACCTAGTAGTCTTGATGATAAAAGATAAGGTTTTTTAAAACATTAAACCAAATCAAGTCCTTTAAATGTGTAAGAAGTAGTAGGACAAGTTAAATAAATGGAGGAAGTTAAAAAAAACTGTTGGTCTTGAACATGAGTCCATTATTTTCAGTTCTTTCAACTATCCTTCTTCCCACCTCTAACCTCATTTGAGGGCCCAGATGCTTGTTGATAAATGAGCACTATTGAATAACACTTCATGCAGTTTCTTTTGGCAGTTTACAATTGATACACACTGTGCATGATGCAAACTGGCACAAAGACCAGTTCATGATTGGGAATGTGATTAAAAAAAATAAATTAAAAACCCCACATGTAACTCAACAAGGTTAAAACTTAACAACAAGACAGAAGTGGTCATTAGAAATATATTATTTCATACTGTTTAAATAGTTTGTTAAATGATCCACCACACACGACATATTTGGAAAGCTTGCATTACTGTTGTATTCAAGTTGAACCAAATTGCACTGCAACATATACACAAGAAGACTATATTGCTGCTAATACCAAAGTGCAAAAGACAAAAAAAGCAAAACCTCTCTTACTAGACTATCAGTTTTTAGTTTAAGTTTTGTACGTTACTCTGCTGAGTGGCTTTTGTCCAAGATTCCTGCTCCCAACCGAAGACTATGCTGTCTCTATTTCAGCTCTTGTCAGATATTGTACAACACTCAGCAGCAGCTGTCATGCAGCGCGAGTGGAAAGGCTTTAAAAGATGACAACATTATTTTAGAGGAAAAAGAATGACAAGATCAGTGTTTGATCACGTTTTCCATCTCTCCACGTGTCTACATGTTGGTAGATTTACCACTATAAGGACAACAAAGAGCAGTTAGGTTATATTTTCTTCACAGGCAGGAAGGAAGCAGGAAATTAAAAGGAGGGGAGTATTGCATTTTGTGAATAAAAAAATAAGAAGAAACCTGGGACAGTGAAATGCATTTCAAGAGGAAACAACAAGAGGCTGTTGGTGATTCTTTTCAAAAATTTATTTTTCTTTTTCCCTTTAAAGTTCCGAAGAAAGAAATATTCAAATATTCAAGAATAGACAAAAAAAGACACCACAGGATGTCAACATGATTGCTTTAACAGAAATATGCCACCAATTCAGAAATTATGCTCAGCTAAAATGATGCAAAAAACAAATCATTTGCAATCCATCCTCAGTCCTTGTGGTTCATCTTCTATCTATCATCCTTTACCTTTATGTACTAAGGTTCATGTTAAGTTTATAGTACAGTTATACATTTATTAAGTATATGCTTTTATCCAAGGCGACTGAGCCACATCTCCCCTAGACAATAGCATTCCTGGAGATGTGCCACTAGCATGGCAAGAAAATAGGGATACATTCATAAATGTCTTTATTTGACTGAGATGATAAAAACTGATGGGTCTTGGAGAACATTCAAACCTTACTGTGTATTTTTACTTGTTCATATTAACATGAACTTGCAAGCATTGTAAAATGTTTGTTGCCAATCAGAGCTAAACAGGTATTTTGTAAATGGTAATATTCTGTTGCTGATGATAAGGAATGGTCATGTCTGTATTTTTTGCTCCCAACATCTGTGAACCAGCTGTGGAATGATATTTTCACTATGTCTGTGTTGTTCTCTCACTCTCTCAGACCCCTCCCAGTGCTAGGTAGTGCGTAGATGCAATATGGGTACACTCACACAAGGGTTAGACTGAAAAGTGTTGCACAGTAGCCCTGTGTTTTTAGTAATATTGACTGCATAGCCTATCACTGCTCAGCATAATTATTGTGGTTACTGCCTATTAATACAAAAAATTATTTCAGAATATATACAGCTTTATATCCAGATGAAACCAATAGGTTGGTCAGACTACAAGCCTGTCTTAAAGACATAAAGACATGGATGACTCAGAACTGTCTGCTTTTAAATTCAGACAAAACTGAAGTTGTTCTCTTTGGACCTGAGCGCTTCAGGGAGAAATTGTCTAGTTATATAGTTACTCTAGATGGTATTTCCTTGGCTTCTAGTTCTACAGTGAGGAACCTTGGAGTTATTTTTGACCAGAATTTATCATTTGACTCTCATATAAAACTGGTTTCGAGGACTGCCTTCTTTCACCTTCGTAATATTGCTAAAATCAGGAACATCCTGTCTCAGGGTGATGCAGAGAAACTAGTCCATGCATTTGTTACTTCAAGATTGGACTACTGTAATTCTATATTATTGGGCTGTCCCACATATTCTCTGAAAAGCCTCCAGCTGATCCAAAATGCTGCAGCCAGAGTTCTGATGAGAACTAACAGCAGAGATCATGTTTCTCCAGTTTTAGCTTCTCTTCATTGGCTCCCTGTTAAATTCAGAATAGAATTTAAGATTCTTCTCCTCACATATAAAGCTCTTAATGACCGAGCTCCATCATATCTTAAAGATCTCATTGTAAGATATTTTCTTAACAGAGCACTTCGCTCCCAAACTGCAGGTTTCCTTGTTGTTCCCCGAGTTTCTAAAAGTAGAATGGGAGGCAGAGCCTTCAGTTATCAGGCCCCTCTCTGTGGAACCAGCTGCCAGTTTGGGTTCAGGAAGCAGACATCCTCTGTAGCTTTAAGATTAGGCTTAAAATTTTACTTTTTGATAAAGCTTATACTTAGGGATGGCTCAGGTGATCCTGAAGCATCCCATAGTTATGCTGCTATAAGCCTAGACAGCTGGGGGTCCTCTTATATCACACCTTTCCTCACTTTGATCTCTTTCTGATATTATGTACATTTGGCATTATTGTTATCATTAACTTGTGTCTCAACAGGTATAATTTGAATGGTGTTATGGTGTTTGTTGTCCCCTCTTTTCTGTCTTCTCAAACCCCAGCTGGTTGAGGTGGATGGCCACCCTTCCTGAGTCTGATTCTGCCAGAGGGTTCCTCTTGTTATAAGAGAGTCGCCTCATGCACTCTCAGGATGAGGGATTGGACCGAAAAGAAGTTTCTCCCCTCTTTGACTGGGAACAGGGGTGGTTGGTAGTCAAGATAGCACTCAAACTGTGCTAAACCAGTTGCAAATGAGGTAAGAGAGTTATGAGCATACGCCATTCTGTTTAAATGCCCATTCCAGGAAGAAAAGTTTGCTGCAATGATGCAGCATTGAGCTTCCTCCAGGTCTTGGTTTGCCCACTCTGACTGTCCACAGGTGGAAACCAGAGGTTACACTGAGTGTGCCTCTAGTACCTGAGGAGTGTATGGGAGTTTAGGTAGAGGCACAAAACACACAGCCATGTGAAAGCAGTAAAAAATTTGGAGAATTACTGCGTTTGCATGTTGGTAACACTGTGGTAAAATCCAGGGAAATGTTGGACAATGGTTTATTAGGGATGGAAAGCAGATGGAGGAGTCCCACTGCTTACTGATAGAAGGACTTTTATTTCTGTGCTGCTTCCTTTTATCATATAAAGGGAGTCTTATCCAAGGTATGGTGAAAGTAAACTGAAATCTTGAAAAGTAAAAAAGTTGCCTTCCCTTTTCCTGGGTTAGTCTTCATCTGCCTGCTCATGCAAATATCCCAGAAAAAAGACAGTCTGACTGGAACTTGGACTGTCATTTGTTGGTTTTCCAACAGTCTCTGCAAGACATGACGAACACGGCGAATGGGCTCCAATTATTTATTCTGGCCATTTTGCTTTTGTAGTCTTGTAACAAGGGTTGACCAAGCACTATTAGGGACTCCGGAGAGTTAATAACATGAAACTGTGAAATTTTCACTGTGATTACCAAACAGAACTAGTTTAACAGGAACCGTGAGGTAAGTAACCCAAGCTGTCCCTCCATGACTACCTTAAATAATTGAACCTAGGGCCATCATGTACAAACATGGCCACCACACCAGGGGCCTCCTGTATAAAGACTTGCGTGTATTTCCTACTGAAACATGGCATACGCTCAAAACCAAATGCCCTCCCACGCACAAAAATATCCGGATGTGTGAATCTGTGCATATGCATGAATCCAAGCACATTTCCTTTGTACATCCCAATCAACGTGGAATTGAGTGCACATGTCGGAGTAACCGACTCCTCCCTGTCCACGCCCCTACTTAAATATGGAAATCATATTTAAATGAGCCCTGCATCTGCACGATCAGAAAATAAAGAAAAAAGAATGAGCAAGACAGGAAAAAAAGAACTTCTTGGAAAGTGAGATGGAGGTGCTACTTTCTGAAGTGAAGGCCCGCAAAAATGTGCTCTTTGGCACACTGCCCCCCGGCATAAGCAGCAAACATAAGAGGAGTGGGTGGGAGATCGTGTGGGAGTATGTCAATGCTGTGGGGTCTGAGAAGGACACACAAGCAGAGGTGAAGAAGAAGTGGTCCAATATTAAGGTGGATGTGAAGCGGAGACTGGCTGCTCACCGCCGAAGTGTTCTCTGTTTGAACAGAGAGTCGGCACAACTATGGGTGACACTGCTCTCTCAGGGGTGGTGGGTGTGGGAGTGTGGGTGACTCTGATTAAAGGTAAATACCTATATTTGTGTAACTCACAACAAATGTGTTCATACAGTAACCAGAGCAGAAGTAGCCGGGGAAAAGGTGAGGCTGATTAAGAGATTTCACACTTTACGCACAGGGTTATTAACATTTGCACACAGAGATGATCAAGGGCTTGTTAGAAAGATCTTAAGCTGTAGTTTAACCAGCAAAAAACAGCAAGTTACTAACTTTAACCACCAACTATGATGCTGTGAAGACAGCATAGAAATTGGGGGCGCAATGCTCAATGCACGTCACGGGGAATAATATTAGGACAATTACACGAATAAAGTTACACACCAAGAAGCCACACATCGCACACAGAGCCAGCTTGTAGTCTGTTCCCAACAATGATGTTACTCAGAATGTATGAATCGTGCACTGAACCAGGCCACCACCATAAAGCATTTGCGCATCACATATAATCTGTGCATTGATCAAATGAAAATGTTTCCTGTGGACATATTCAAATTCATCATGTGATGGCGCTTTTATAGCACTGTGTGTGCAGTCGATAGCTCCGATTACATTAGGAAAACCGGCTCTCGCTTCAAATTACGCTTGAATTTTGCCCTGTTCAACTGCATTGTGGGTATTTGATATACCTGCTGAGATGCAGATAATTTTGTCCCACTCGGCTGGCATGGCTCGGCTCAGGGTCATCTGGCACAGTCCCAATTGGTTGGCCAGCTCCCTCTGGAATGCCCCGGTCGCTTGGAACCCCAGTGTGCACATCACCTGTGGCACAAGCAGCGCATGGCTCCACGTTGTGTTGCGCACCAGCGCCGGCCGCAGCTCTGCACACAGTTCCAGGAGGATTGCAGTCAAAACGGCAGATGAGCCAGTTGTCATCATGTGCCAGCAAATCCTCTCTGTCTCTTAACACACACTTTCTTCCAATTGCACCATTTGTAATGTCTGCCAAGACCACTAAAGCAGCCATTGTTTTTAATAGTATGCATTGCACCACTTTGCGCCTGCTTTTATATCCACTCGTGTAATTATAGACACATGGCAGTGTTAATTGTTCATGTGTCTCAAATGTGCACATCACTCAGTCTGAGGACAAATTGTGTTCACATTTATTTATTATAACAGTTTCTCAACATCACCGTGAGGCACCGCACATTTCCACGTTGATACATATGATCGTTGACGTGAAAAAGTGCGTACGCCACTTTTTTGGGCATACACACGTTTTATACATGTACAGGCCACATTTTATTATAGGTGGCTAGTCTGCTACCAAAGTATGAAAATCAATAGAATGATCGACCCCTCTAGCTGAGCCCCAATGGAGGTTTAAAAGCCGTTTCACTGCATCCCTGCCCCTGATTGGATGATCAAAGGCCTTCCTCATCATATCGAGTAATCATCATACCTCATCGAGTAATCCTGACAGGCTGGTAGGCAAGCAGGAGGGTGAACTGACATGTCAGTGACAGGGAGAGGCAGGCAATCCCACAGATGTATGCAACAATCTGGGAATGAGTGGGCAGCAGACTGGTAAGTACATACCTCCAGGTTAATGAGGAGATAAGCCATAGCTGCCCTGGAGAGCCTGCCTAGAATGCAAAGGTGCTAAACCCCACAACATAGAGGAGAGCCAGACCTAGAAACTGCTGGATCATGACATTATCATCCAAAACCTGACTGATCAATAATTTTTTTTAAATCAAATCAGGATAAATTGAAATTTTAATGTTTTTATTTGTACATGGTAAGACACTACGACCAGTAGAAAATATACTTATCGTATTTTCCGCACCATTAGGCGCACCTAAAAGCCTTAAATTTTCACAAAAAACAACCGTGCGCCATTTAATCCGGTGCGCCTTATGTGTACACCGGATTCCAAAATCTGTCACGGATACCGCCATTTTTAATTTACTGCGGGGAGCGCCGAGCATTCATCGGGGCATTAAACCCCTCCGCATTACTCACCACTCTCCCTTTGCCATGTTCACTTTGTACATTGGAAAAGAATGGCAAGTGGCCACTTCCGTCGCTCGCTTTGCGTTTGGTGTGAATCCAGGGTCTGGCGGATCCCAGCCATTCACTCTGAATGGGGCGAAGATTGTATGGAGCTCGTACTTAGCGATTGAATCGTGTCATCATTAATGCTACTGCCCATGTCCCAGTGAGTTCTTGTTCTTCAGTCTGAGATGGCTGATGCAGACCGATGTGCGGTTTAAGTGTAAAAACGACCGACAATGTTGTCCTTGACCGTCGGACCATTTCCCGCTGACACAGGGACGTAATACATACACTACGTGTGCTGGCAGCGATAAACCTATCAGAGAACATTAGGTAATACGTACGCCTTATAATCAGGTGCGCCTTATGTATGGGTTAAGTACAGACATGGACCCCATAATTGAGGGTGCACTTTATAATGAGGTGAGCCTTATAGTGCGCAAAATACGGTAATTTATGTCCAGACTTTTTTAAAGTCTAGTAGTATGTTTTGTTACACCAAAACCATGCTGTGCCTAAACATGTAATAGGTGCAATTGGCCAGCTTTCCAAAAACAAAATAGTGTCAAAGTAGAGGTCCAGAAAATGTGAGATGATACTATTTTTTACCGCCCTTTGTTTTGTATTAGGGAGGCATTCAAGCAACATAATGAAAACTTCTAAGCATATTTTGATATTAAGGCCTTACTATGTATTTTTTTAAATACATAATTTTTCATGTCAAACATAATTTTTGATAATATGTTGTACAGTTTTATCAAGTATTAGGACCCAACTTGGATCTCTTGTTAGATTTCTACTATCAAGCTCGTCCTGCTCTAGCATTGCAGTCTCGATAAGGCACATCCCAAAGTTTTGCTTAAAAACTTACAGTCATTTGTATGCATATGCTGACAGTAGTTCAACCCACCTTAATAAGAGCAAATTAGGTCATTAATCAGGTTTAACTGTTCTTCATCATGCACAACGTTTGTCCTCTTTGCACCCTACTTTCTGTAAAATTAGTGTTGAAATAAATTAATCTGAACTTTAATAGCCTAGCAGATAATGGCTTTGCCACTAGAGACCATAAATGCAATATGCATTTGGACGCTACTAACAGGGGAAGAAATTCTAAAGATGATATTTAAGCCTTGTTCACAGATCCAAGATCCTTGTCAAAGGTTCACTTAACAATGTCAGTTTTGGAAAACATTGCTTAGATTTTTTTATCAGTTATATTTGTGTGGTTTATTCCAGATTAAGATTTTATATGCAAAACAATATAAAAAACAATGTCACTGTGAAATATTAACAGACACCTTTATAACATGTTGATCTCTGTTACAAGCTACACTTAAAGAGTGTTTAAAAGTGAAGTTTTACTACTGTGTGCATCTTTTTATTTAGCAGTCCAATTCCTGCCCACTCTTGTACTGTATGTTAGATAAACAGCGGTTTTAGTTCAATGGGTTTGTGACCTACCTTTTGTTCTTTCCTGGGGTGTCAAAGTGGAGCCACGGCAGGACTACTAAGACAGACCTGTGCAGAGCCGCCTGCAACAAGAATTACAGAACACAGCTATACACTCAACATTTCCAGAATACAACACAGTCACCAAGGACACTTGTTTCAGCATATATAACTCAGAAGGAATATACATTATGCTCAAGACTCACACTTGTTCTAAACTTTGTAAACAGTGGAAACCTTGTAATTTCAGTTTTTATTTTATGATTAAATACTTGTTCATAAATAATTGTCTATTTCTGCATCCTTTGCACAATAACAAGACAAGACATGGATCGAGCAAAACAAGGCAAGTTTTCTATCTTATTCTAAATGGAAATAAAAGGGTGTGGGACTGATGACCTATCCAGCGTGTGCTCTGCCTCTCGCTTAAAGGCAGATGAGATAAACTCCAGAACCCTGAAATCCTGATTTGGATTAAGCAGGTATAGAAAATGGATGGATGGATGGCAACAAAAGGTTTATACTTGAAAACAGTTATAAGTGTATGACAGCATGTGTGTGGTAATTAAACAAAACCACATTTCCCCATGAATGAAATTGACCTACATGTACTTCAATCACTCAGATTTTCTGCTAATTATTTGGCTCTAGTTTCTTTATTTGTTTTAAATATATTTGAGAATATTTTCATAGACTGAAAATTTGTTGTATTGTTACAATAGTAAATCCACACAAATCCCAAGACTTTGAGAGTCAATTTTAAAAACCCAACCTATTACAGCTGCTTGAAATTTGCAAGTAGCCTATACATTTTTAGATAAAACAAGATACTGAATTCATATGACTATGTGCATTTTTGAAGTAGTAAATGTATATTTTAAAACAGAATTAGGCAATCATATATAACACTAAAGATAAAAAAAAAACTAGCATTCATTCAAATGTGGGATTAGGTGATTCTCTTTGATGGGATTCAATTTAGGTAACAGAACACAAGTTTTGTTTAGGCAGTTTAGAGGATTAAAATACTTAACAGCATAATAAACACAACATCTCATATCTCTTATAACACCACAACTAACTATAGCCCCAGTTAGAAACACACACACACAATTGTCAGTATAGCGTTACACAGAGCTGTTGTTGCATGACACTGTTTTAGTGCACCTAATTATCCTCTGATTTATTTGAAGCCAAATTCTATTCCTCTCCCATAACACTGACTGTGAATATTGTCTTTTCTGTCTGATTCATGTTACAACTAATTCAAAGCATGGATCTCTTGCATTTTGAATTTTTATTTAATTTACTTTTAAATGCCAGGAAATACAAAAAGCTTATGTGAATTCCTGTTATTTGTCTTCATTCTGTATGTATTGAATTTTTTGGTTACTTTATCCCTGTTGCCATGTGTGGCGATTTCAGTGTGTGTCTGTAAGGGATATCCTCTTGGCCTTGAAAACAAATTTAGTGTGAGACAGACTGACAGAAAACAGACTGTGCCATAGAGCTTCCTCTTGACTAATGAATTCCACACACATGCAGGCAAGTACACACCGTCGCCCGCACTCACACACACACGCCTTACAAGCAGGAAACTGAAAAGCCGTGGCCAAGAAAAGTTTCTTTATGGATTAGATACAAAAATGTTTATGGAAAGCTCTTTTTTTTGGTTACTATTAATATTAGAATGTTTTACTATGGGCTACAAACATGACAACACTCCCCAGCACTGTGTAATGTAATCTGTAATCTGATGATCATTGATGACAGTGTTTTTTTTCTATCAAAAATATTAATTTTAATTTTTTAAAAATTCCAAATCTTATTTGCTCATAAATGGCAGATATGATAAGTTAAGGTGATGATTACTGCTGATAAAATATTTAAAGGTATTTGAAGTTGGCTCAGGCAGAATTTAGGAGAGGATTTGGTGGGATGAAGTAAGATTAACCATGTCATGCTGATTACAAAAGAAGTCATTGGATACTTAGTTTAGAGTGCAATATCATTTTTGACCAGCAGGGGATAAACTCAAGATAAGAAAACTATTGATAATGTTTTCCCTTCTACAGCCATTTTTAGAGTTTTTACCATGGCAAATAGGAGCTACTGCTATCGTCACCCCATCATGATTTCCTTTATATCAAAATACACAAATTATACAATGTATTATTTATTTTGGCAATAAAAAATATGTTGCAAGATGAGTAAGATGTAGTATGAGCATAACATAGCATAACATTTATGGAGGAAATTTCCAGCAAATTTATGGATACAAAAAGGAAACTCAGAAATTTTGTATTTTATAAATTTTGTATGTACCTGTTTTGGTAAACAAGAGTATGCTTTTTTACACCAATTTAATAGAAAATTATGTCTATACAGGCAATGAAAAATAAATACAATGTTGTTTTTAATTTTGTAAACAAGAAAAAGTCACTGCTAAAATATTCAGTTATTTGTTACTTTAACTTACTTTTAAACATACTTTTTGTATACTGGTGCAGCTTCTTTGAACTGACTGAAAATGACCCCAGAATCAAAATGCTGCATTTTACATTATTATTGTTACAAAATACATTTTTGTTACTTCTTTAATATCATTTCTTTGACTGAAGTAGATTGCCAACCATGTGATTTCATATAAATGCATGCCAGTAGTGACTTTCTTTTAAAACTCAATAATTCTGACATGTCTAAAAGTCTGGAAATTTTGCTACACTAATTTATTCTCAGCAGGCAACCACCACAAGGCCGTGTTGCCTGCTGAGACTGGACCACCTTTTGTACAGATTGCTATCCCAGTCCCTCTGCCAATGACCATGCTAGTTTTTGTTTTGTTTAGCTAAAATAAAACCAAATCTAATGGCAAAAGGATGGAGGAGAAAAGACAGACAGAAAAGTGAGAAAGAAGAAGGACCTTATCATGGAATCAAGTGAATACAAAATCCAATCAATCAGCCAGCATTGTGCTGAAATCAAATCTATCGATTCTATTGAATACATTTTCTGCCATATAAATTAATTATAATATGTATAACTCCAAGATTTTAGTCAGTGTCTTACTTGCAGTGGACAGCTATCAGCACATGCTGATTTTCCTGCTGTTGATCTGCAATTCTGCTGGTCCCAAAATACCGACAACGACAAAGGAAAAATGAGTGGAAAATACATGCACCCTCTTTAGAATATTTGCTAAATTACTGTCCAGCAATAAACTGAAAATAAAAAATAAATAAAAAATCAGTTAAAGTTTGGTTTACAGGTAGTATGAACTGAGGAAGTAAAATGGTAAGTGACTTTTTTTTTTTTTCTTTTTTTACAGATGAACTCAGGTATTCAAAACCTGGTGGTGAAAACGAGAGCAGTAGCCTGATACTTCTCTGGGAGGGTGGCTTGAATGTCTGGGAGAGGAGATGCTGGTTAGTGAAAGATTCAGGGTTTCCAGTAAATGTTAATTCTATCATTTTGCATAGACAGGTAAGTTTTTGGATTGTTACTTTCCTGTGGTGAAACTGACTTGGTGTGGTGGCAATGGTGGTAGCGATAGCGGTGCAGAGTGATTTCCCATTCTAGTTCTTTCTTGGTGAAGCACTGGTGGACCCCGTAACAGGGAAGTGTTTGCCCATTAGTTTGAGGATGAAAATTAGAAGAAAGATTAACAGTAGTACCAAGAGCCTTACAAAAAGACTGCCAAATCTGACATGTGAATTAGGGTCCTCGATCACTGATTATGTTTACTCTGATTTTGTGAAACCTGAAAACATGATCAACTAAGTCAGCTGTTTCTATAGCAGTGGGCAACTTGGCGATTACTATGCAGTAGATAACCTTGGAGAAACAGTAAACAATAGTCAGGATTATATTGTTTTACTTTGGGAAGGTGGTAGACTAGTGACAAAGTCCAAGGCAATATGTCACCAGGGACAACTGAGGAGGGGGAGAGTTTGGAGAATGCCAGCAGGTGGTTGGTGGGTTGCCCATGGCATGGTGACAGTCTGTACAAGCCAGCACAAAGCCACAGGTCTCAGCTGCTGTGGTGGGCCACCAAAAGGACTTCTGTAAAAATAACTTAGTCCATTTAACACCAAGATGACAGGTAAGACAATAGAATGCCCACACTGTAATACTTGAGATCTCATAGAAGAAATTACGTACAACCGGTTAGATGGACCATTGCCAGGGTCATGCTCTTTCTGCTGTGCCTGTATGATTTTGCCTTTGATTTCCCACAGAGGCGAGAACACAGGAAGAAGGAAGAACTGTATTAGGTTTGGAGGATTCAGAGGAAGTGAATTGGCGAGACACGGCATCAGGCTTAATGTTTCGTGAGCTCGGGTGGTAAGAGATGATGAAATTAAATCTCCCAAAACACAGAACCAATCCTGCTTGGCGAGAATAAACTCTTCTGGCAGACTTCAGATGAATTCTTATGATCAGTCCAAACAATGAATGTGTGCTTAGCACCTTCCAACCAATGTTGCCATTCCTCTAGTGTCGTAGTTTTGTTCAGCAGCATTTAACTTTTAAGAGAAAAGGGCACAGGGATGAAGTTTTTGATCCAGATCAGAGCATTGGGAGAGACGGCTCCAACTCCCACATCAGAAGCAGCTATAAACTGTTTAGAGGGGTCAGCATGAGAAGATGGGTGTTGTGACAAACAAGACTTGAGTTTGTTAAACTCCATTTACCTTGACTAGTTGGGGCTTGAGAGAGAACAGGAAAGATGAGTCAATATGTGCCACAACAAATAGTCATGAATACCTATGGAAAAAAAGAAACAAGTTAATGACAACAATAATGTCATATGTACAAGGAGAGTATAAGAGAACAAATTGTGGAAAGGTTCCTAATGGGCCCCTCGGCAATCTAGACCAGCAACATAATTATGAGATGTGTCAGCGTCACCTGAGCCATCCCCAACTATAAACTATATTAGAAAAAAAGGTTTTAAGCCTAATCTTAAAGGTAGAGAGGATGTCTGCTTCCTGGACACATAGTGGGAGCTGATTCCACAAGAGATGGGCCTGATAACTGAAGGGTCTACCTCCAATTTTACTGTAAACATTTACACTTTAGTGTAAAAAGCGAAGTGCTCTTTTGAAAAAGTATCAAATGATGAGATATTAAATATACTACTGAGAGCTTTATAGGGGAGAGGAGGAATTTTAAATTGTATTTAGAATTTAACAGGGACACAATGAAGAGAAGCTTAAAGTGGAGAAATATGACCTTTCCTGCTAATTTTGATCAGAACTCTTGTTGCAACAAGTTGGATCAGCTGAGGGCTATTCTGAGAATTTCTGGGGCAACCCAATGATAAAGAATTACACTAGTCCAATCTTGAAGCAGAGACAGGATGTTCCTGATTTTGCTAATATTACAAAGGTGAAATAAAGCAGTCCTAGAAACCTGTTTTGTATGCCAGAGAAAGGACAGATCCTGGTCAAAAACAACTTCAAGGTTCCTCACTGTTGTAGTTGAAGCTAAGTTAATGCAATCTGGAGAAACTATTTATTTACTTGGAGTCATCCAAGTCTTTGTGTCTTGAAGACCTGCTTTTCGTCTAACCAGTTGTGATTCAATCTGGTTTCATAGATAAGTACAGCTGAGTATAATAAGCATAGGAATGGAAATCTATGCCATGCTGTCTAATAGTATTACCAAATGGAAGTATATAAAGTAAAACTCCATGACTCAATTGTGAGTGTGTAAGATTCTTCATTGCATGAACAAACTGGAATCTAATGAATAAGTATGACGTAAAACAGCCTTTTGCTGTTCCTTTAATCCCAATAATGTGTTCCAGCTGTGATAGAACGTTGTGATCTTTGAATATTTGAACATCCCTCAATAACTCTGTCTCCTTCCCTGAAGGCTTTCTTTTTTATTTGGGTTAGGGTTAGGGCTTTGTTCAGCAGCCCATTTGAGATCACTGGTAATCCATGGTTTGTTATTGAGGAGGCAGCTTACTGTCCTTGTGGACATAATACTCTCCACACAGACGTTGATGTAATTAGTCACACACTCATTCATGGCATTGATATCATATCAACGTGGCTCACCGAGCAGATTCCAGTCTGTGGATTCCCCACAGTTCATCTTCAGCCTCCAAAGAAGGTTTTTTCAGAATTCATACTGTAACAGGTTACCACTTAAAAATGGGTGTATGTTTGGAGGTGAGGAGAGCCAGATTAAGGTCAGATTTTCCCAGTGGAGGCAGAGTAGCTTTATGCATCTTTTATGTTTGTATAAAATAAATCTACATTTTTATTTTCTCTGGTGGAGCAGTTTACAAACTGTTGAAGTGTAGCTGAGAGGGAGACTCGGTTGAAATCTCCTGAAATCACCACGAATGCCATGGAATAGTATGTTTGTAGCCTGACAAAGACTGATGACGTCATAGACTCTATCGGCAGGTTATATATAAATCGCTACCAGAATAACACAAGTGAACTTTCAAATTACTGAAAACAGGAAAAACAGTATTCAATTCAATTCAGTTTTATTTATATAGCGCCAAATTACAACAATTGTCATCTCAAGGCACTTAAATAATATAGTCCAATTCAAGTCAATTGGAATTCAATTCATTGTAATCATAATCCAATTAATTCATATAGAGCCAATTCAAAAATAATATCCTAACTAAGAAACCAACAGATTGCACCGAAACTTGTCTTCAGTCCAATCTCCCGTCCTGAGCCTGAGGGACTGTGGAAAGGAACGACTCCCTTTAACAGGAAGAAACCTCTGGCAGAACCAGACTCAGGAAGAAACCTCTGGCAGAACCAGACTCAGGAAGAAACCTCTGGCAGAACCAGACTCAGTAATCAGAGTTAGAATTATTTAATACCCATCAGCCAAGAGAAACATGCGCAAAACATGGAAAGTAACCTGGAGCAAAAAATAAATAAATAAATAAAAAATTACAATTTAAAGCATTACATGTAAAAAACTATTTCTCATTCATATGACACTTTTAGTATAACAATAATATAGATAAATACCTTTTGTGGACCACTGCATTAACATTTGGGCAAATATCGGCTCTCCTGGTATTCATACTTCCCGTTTATACAGCAGGATTCGTCAGGATTTGTTTGACAAAGACCCCAATCAACATTCTGGCTGTATATGGACAGGTTAAAAACAACAACTTTTAATTCATTTAAGCTTTTCTATATAAAACAGTAAGCATGTATGAGATTACAGGGGTGGAATCAACTTGCTATATGTGAGTAAAGTCAAAGTTAAAATATTTCAAAGGCACACCTTTTACCCCCTCATTTGAGTATAAGAAATGGGAATAAAAAAGAGACCTGAAATAACTGTAGCATTAGAAAATAAGTCAAATCTGTAAATAAGATATTAGAAAAAAGGTACCACAAAAATTAATAAATGTGCCATTTGATGATAAAAATGCCATGAAATATATGTAAAATTCTTAATAATAAACAGTGGCTGAGGGCAGTTGTCAATCAGAGGTGCCAATCATAACATCCCAACCCTTTGAAGGGAGTGGAGCTGATGACCAGACCAGAGGGAACTGAGGAAAAAGGTGAAGACATGGCAAAAACTAAGACTAGACAGAAACATATAAAAGACATATTGGGTCAGGCACCCAGAGCTCTGGCCACTCAGCATGTTGTGTATTTTATAATAATCGCATTCTTAAAACGACAAAATAATGAAGCAGGCACGGCATGCTAGTAGTGGTCTGTCTGGGTTAGTGACATTGTATGGGGATGGGGTTTACAGGTGGGCCTTGGGTTCCACTGCATCCTTCTTTGTTTGTGGCATATTTGCTTTGGCTGCATGGCTAAAATAGGACCTGGGGGGATTTCAGAGCCAGAACGCCTCGGCAGCAAAATCAATGTTATTTGTTTCTACTTTGCTTATCTTACTTCTTTGAATTTTTCTGTTCTGTCTTTTGGTTTTATAGTTTTACTAATACTTATTAGATTGATATAAATATTACAGCTATTTTTATTAGTAGTACTTGTAGTACCATCAGCTTTATTATTACTTGTTGTTATTATTTCAGTTGGTATAGTGTGTCCATTCAACAGATAAATACCCACTTTCTCAATGTACCATATTAAAAGGAATATAATCACATCTTATTCACTCCTTTTTGTTTTGATGTTCTTTCCCTTTTTCTTTCTTACTTTTGGTCACTTTCACTATAACAGCACTATGAATATTATCTCTTTCAGCAACTAAAAAAGAAACAAAGAACATAAAAACCTGTTAATCATGACAGTCCGTTACCATGCATACTCTGTTTCATTTAGTCATTGTCTTAGTGTATCTGTTTCATATAGTTTTGCTTGACTTAATTTATCAGTTTAGTCTAAATGTAATTTTCATTTTGTGTGTGGAATGATCCAAATTCTTTTTTACAGTTCAAATTTATCAGTTGATATGTAACTGTCAAACAGTTGCCTATAAAGCAAATGCATTACACATTTTACAAGTATATTTATTAACCTTAAAAGAGGTCCCTGGAAAAAAACCTGCAGCTCCTGTTAATATCCACCTCTCAACGTAAAACAAAAAAAGAAAAGGTGAAACTGCAGTTTGGTATTGTACAATGCCTGCTGTGACTTTTTCTGTCGGTCTATGCAAACAAAAACACTCACTACAAAACTTAAGCTTGAATACATAAAAATAGAATCATAAAAAAAAAATAAATAAGAGGTTTTAAAATACCAGGACTGCATTCTTGTTTGAAGTGACCTCACACAGACTATACAAGTAAAAACACATGACTGAGGCCACCACAGTGAGGCCACCATAGTGGCTTTATTACATGGTTTATTACACATGGAAGTCCCCCCCCCCAGACACACTTATACACATATACACACACACACACACTTTGGAGAAAGGTTAGTAGCTAGCTTAATGGGCTATTTAGCTGACCCTGTCACACAATAAATCCAACAAAATGGATCCCATTTCAGGCTGAAAATGTTAAATCGAGCTTCACTTCAGGCATATATTAAGTAATCACAAGAAACATGTTCTACCTGCAGAAATATTTACAATCTGAAGTAATCAGAACACAGGAATACCAAAGATTTTCAGGAGAAAATGATGATAATTTGGTCTGCAGTTGATGATCACACAAACATCACAGCGGGAGGATTTCTGCTGGGGAAATGCAAGAGGATGGGTTCAGGTGGACAGCTGTCTAGTGTGCAGCTGACAGATATGCTGTGGAAATCTTTGCGCTTTCTTTTCAACATGTTTAAAATAGCAGATGATGCTCCTTACTGTGTTCACATGAGTATCATTTCCATATGTATCCACAACAGCAGGGAGCAAGTTGAAAGCAGCATATGTGTCAGTAGAAAGGACAAACTGACAAATACATATAACCTATGCACAATACTTTGGAGTATTTTCTGACATTGTCTCACCTTCTATTGGTCTCGAGATTTTACTATAAAAAGTATTTCTTTTTATAGGGTCAAACACCGTCACACTAAAAGATTTCCCCACCAGTCTGAACCCCGGCTCATCTGACTGATCTCTATCAAGCACTCCCATCTGTCTTACAGACATGTCTTATATCACTGATGTTACACTCAGGCCCGCATTAAAGCACCATGGGCTTTCTCAAGGCCCTCCACGCCACCGCCACCGGGAACACATACTTATAATACATCAAATAATGCTTGAAGAATCACTGCAGTATAACTTTGACAGTAACAAAACTGTGACATACTACTTAATGTCAAAGAAATTTACATAGCTCTACATATTTCTATACAGAAATTGAATTAATATACTCATATGACACTATGAGCGCTTTGTTAAGTTCTTTTAAAATACACAGTAGAGCCCTGCGCGGGACTGCTTTCTTCATCCCGCTCCTGCTGAATATCTGACCATTACGGCCGCACCCGCAATGTGTATGTCCACTCCCACCCGCACCCACAAAACTTTGCGAATTTCTTCTCCTGTCCCGCAGGAGAAAACGCGTAATTTTATAGGCTATTAATAAAGAGATTCATGGACAATTTAGAAACTTCTCCAAATGTCAGACTTTCCTTGCTTTGTCTTTGTGCCCACCAGCAGCCAAGTTAATATCGCCCGCTCCTGCGAGATTTGGGACCCAATCCCAATGCAGCCCTCTGATACACAGAGGGGCATCAAGGGGAGCTTTACATTTACAAAACTTCCCTTGGCAAAGCAAATCTGTTTGGCATCAAAGGTATTCAGACAACAATTCTGCTGCCATAATGCTGAACAGGACAAGGGGAAAAAAAAAAAAGAACCAATGGACTGGAATAAGTATGACTGGTACAAACATTGTTAAATAAACAAGATTTTATTAAAAAAAATTATTGAAACAAGAACAATATGTGTGTGTGTGTGTGTGTGTGTGTGTACAAGAAAAATAAAAAGAATAGGAATAATAAATAATGTACATTGTTTTTATTACTATCAATAATACATATTATATTAATGATAAATGATGATAATAATAAAAAGTAATCGTAACAGTAATAGCAGTAGCATCTTAGTATTAGCAGTAGTATTTTGGTAATGTTTTAAAACCTATCAATCAAAACAACTTTACATCATGTCACCTGACAACAAAAAGTTAACGGGACTTTAGTGAAATTGTCACATTAATATCACCTTAGCATGTGTTAACACCTTAGCTTCCGTTACCAAGCTTTTCAGTTAGGTTCCTAAATCAATTACATTTTTAACATTAACATCAACATTTCATACAAACCAAATGTAAAAATAACGATGTCTAACAGTGTACTTCTGATGTAAAAAAAATTGTCGTAACTCTGTATATACTCTATAGCTCTGACAGAACGGTCTGAATGGTCACACGGAAAAAAAAAAAAACATAGGCTATTACACACAGCCTGTATAATTTCTCTTTATGATTTTTTTCATTTTTGAGCTCCACTTTCTGGTTTCTTTCCCAACATTTTTCTTTTTCCTAAGCTCACAATTTCCACTTTGCAGAGTTTAAAGACCAAGACTCATCCACTGGACTGGCACATCACAAGTTGACAGCCATAATCATTAACCAATCACAGTGGCTGAAATTTATTCGATACATTAATCTTATCGCCCTCCCTCCCTTCCCCCTCTCTCGCTCACAACTGTACACAGACAGCAATCAGAGCAATGTGCACGATTTATTTATTTATTTTTTCCTATAGACTTGTGTTGGGCCCCCTACATCGTCAGGCCCCGGCAAGCCTGTGCATTAATACGGACTTGGTTACACTATCATGATAAAGTAGCTCCTGGCCATTAAATCTATTTTGTTCACCTGTTTGTTGAGGACAATTGCTAGTTTCTCTTCACTACCTCTTTCTCTTGAACCTGTCATGATATTCCAAGCTGGAAATGTCAGAAAGGCAGCAGTATTCTTGCCAATCTTTAACCAAATTCGCTTTCTTGAGGAGACTTTTCTGGGTTTTGCCTTCACCTGACCCCATCTCATGTGCTCTCAGTGGTTTTAGAGCCTCGCTGACAGACAATTCTTCCCCTGCAAATGCATTGAAAATATCAAACATGTTACATATTCAGGGAAAGATTCTCAAAACGAGTCTCAAAAATGACGTTTTTGTAGTGTTTACATTTAGCAATCTGGGCTTTGGTGTCTGTGACCTCCAACATGGTCTGCAACATGATAATGAGATTTAAAATCATATAGTGTGAAAGACACTTAAGAGGTTAACAATATCTTATTGATTAATTTATCAGAAGGACAGTGACCGAGTAATCGTTCACAGTATGAATCAAACAGTAAAATACATCCCCCTTGGCCAATACTTTGTGAACAGCCAACAGCCAATAGCATAAAAAAAATTCAGTGTGCTAAAAGGTCCTCAACAGTTTCTTGCACATTCCAAAGAACCCTTGCTACTCAGCAGAGAGACATGACTTTGGCCTTTCTTAAGTATGTGTTAGTGGACCAGTCCAATTTGTTATTATGGTGAACACCCAGCTATTTGTACTCCTCTTTGATTTCAATGTCCAAACCATTGATATTCACTGGTACAACTTGGGGTGGCCTTCCTGTGGAGCGCGATCACCATCAAATATTCTTTGATAGTCCATTCAATAAAACTTAACATCTGTTGAAGTAAAACTGCGATGAAGCATAACCTCTGTGGTGCTTCTTCAGCAGTGCCATGGAAAATGTAAATAGTTACCAATCTAATAAAAATTAAAAAATCTTTTAGTTTACAGCAGGTCTAGTTGTACATAGTACTGTGTCCAAGTAAGGGTTTGTTTTATTAGAGTTTTCTTTTTCCTTTCATATATAATCAGTAATTTTGCAGATCAATTTTAAAGTCCCACCACATCATGGCATCTCTCTCTGAATTACGCTTTAGCTTTAAGTTTTCAGAATTTTTCTGATTGTCAATATTAAATGGTTGGGCTTCAAGTAATCCTCTTGGAATATAGTTTAAATATCTTTCACAGTGCTAAACCACTGGAATATACAGTTGCAAAACCACTTGGCTTTTTTCTTATTTTTTCTTGCAAACTGTTATTAAAATATATATTTTTTTTAGATTTCACATAAAAGAAAAAGAAAGAAGAAAATTAAGAATAAATCTAAATAGCTAAATTTATTTATATAATATAATATAATATGAAGTAAAACTGAAAAACATTCTCCACAGTGCTGAGTGGATATGTACACATCCACTTTGCTATGCAGCCTTAAATAAGATCTGGTGCTACACATAAACTTCAGAAGTCACATAATTGGTAAATAAGGTCCTTGTGTATACAATGCAAATGTCATATGATCTCAGCATATATGCACCTGTTTTGAAAGGCCCCAGAGTCGGCAAAACCACTAATCAAGAGGTGCCAGCGAACAACACCTTGAAGACACTAGAACTCTCTATACAGCTGAGGGACAAAGTCAAGAAGAAAAATCCCAATTGGATTGTAAAACTTATTAGAAAATGTAATAATCCCTGGAGCACCATTAAATCCATCATCACAAAATTTAAAGAAAATAAAAAATTAAACAAATCTGCCAAGAGGGCTATCCACCAAAACAAAGAGACAAAATGTCATACTGAAGGAGCTGCAAAGCCCCTCAGAGAAGACTGGTGCATATGTCCATATGAGCACTTTGAGCAATACACTCCACAGTGCTGGGCTTTTTGGAAGAGTGGCCAGAAAAAAACTTACAGAGGAGTTCACCAAAAGGCATGTGGAAGGCTCACAAAACATATGAAAGAAAGGTTCTTTGGTCGGTCAGAATAAACTAAAATTCAGCATTTTAGCCAAGGAACATGTGATGAACACATCTCATCACCCCAAGAATGACCTAATCAAAGTCTTGATCTTAATACAATTAAGAATATGTGGCATGTCTTAAATATTGCTGTTCATCAGCGGAATCAATGTAACTTACAAGAACTGGAGCAATGATCAATCAGGCATGTAAGTTTCCATCATACTGCATGGAACATTCACCCCAATCCCACCTTAAGTAAAATTTTTTAGTACAAATTATTAGATCTTAAAGCTTCCTGGTCTTTGGAACGGGGACCACAAAGGAACTTTTCCACAGTACTGGAACTTGCTCTAGGCTGAGGTTCTAGTCAGGAAAAGAAAAGTTCAAAAACAAGTCCAAAGGTAATAATGAAGGAGCTGGAATGCTCCACAGAGGAGACCAGTGTATCTGTCTGCGGGACCACTATAAGATATACAGTTCACAGATTTGGGCTTTACAGAAGGGTGGCCAGAAAAAAAACATGGCTTCCAGAAAAGTTTGCCAAAAGGCATGTGAGAGACTCACTGTCACGATAATGCTTGGCTGTTGTTGTGTTTTGGTTTTTGAGTCTTTGGTGGGCTGAGCAAGTTATATGGGAGCCTTGGGCGGAGCCTGGATTGCTCCTGCCATCACACCTTTTCATCTGTCCACATCAAGACACCTTTATAGGAGCTGAAGGAGAACCAGATTGTCTCACATACTTTTGTGGTAATTTGGCAGACTCCAGTGTGTTCATTGCGAGTTACTTTACATATATTCCTTACGATTACCTTTCACCTCCAGTGCTTACCTCCCTCGTCCACTCTCTGTGTTGTCCTGGTTTCCTTGTGCTTGCTTCACCACCCATGTTGGAATTATTCTTCAGCCTGAGTCACATACCTGCCCGCTCGCCTCGCCGCCGACTCGGATCCAAAGCCAACACAGCCAGCGCCCTCCCCATTAAAAAAAAACAAGTATCCTTTGCCTGTAATAACCTCTGCTTTTGAACCCATTAAGGGCACAACAATATTTTCCAAGCTTGACCTCCGCAACGCTTATCACCTGGTTCGTATTCAGGAAGGTAACGAGTGGAAGACTGCCTTCAATGCTCCTCTTGGTCACTTCGAGTACCTTGTCATGCCCTTTGGCCTAATGCATCTGCAGCTTTTCATGCGCTAATCAATGACGTACTTAGAGATTACCTGAATCAATTTGTGTTTGTGTACCTTGACGATATTCTTATCTTCTCCAAATTCCCAGCTGAACACAAGATACATGTCCGTTGGGATCTTCAAAAGCTACTGGAGAACAGTCTGTTTGTTAAAACTGAGATATGTAAACATCAGTGTCCTTTCTCAGTTACATCTTCCAGGGTGGGCAGGTGAAGACAGATCCGGAGAAGATAAAGGCAGTGGGTGAGTGGCCCACTCCTACTAATCGTAAGCAACTACAAAGATTCCTGGGTTTTGCATTTTTCTATCGCCACTTTATCCACAACTACACTGTAAAAGAAATCTACGGTAAAATACTGGCAGCTATGGTTGCCAGAATTTTACCGTAAAAAATATGGTGACCATGTATAAGACATTACGGTATGGTTTTATAGAACTGTAAATTTCAAGGTTAGGTGTTATTTACAGTAAAATATTATTGGAAAAATTATCATAAATCATAAACCTATTCACGGTAATTTGCTGTAAAAATAACAGCTCAAATGTAAACTATTTCACAGTAAGCTACTATAATAAATATGGTGACCATATAAGATATTACGGTACACTTTTTTTAGATTTCATAGTTGAAAACTATTTTGTTTACTGTAAATTACTATGTAAAAAAAAAAACAGATCTATTGTAAACCTGTGTACAGTCCATCCATCCATTTTCTATACCCGCTTAATTGGTCGGGCTGGAACCTATCCTAGCAGTCATCGGGCAAAAGGCAGGGTATACCCTGGACAGGTCACCAGTCCATCACAGGGCCACACAGAGACAAACGAGACAAACAACCACACACGCTCACACTCACTCCTAAGGAGTGTCACCAATTAACCTAACATGCATGTTTTTGGACGGTGGGAGGAAGCCGGAGAACCCGGAGAGAACCCACGCATACACGGGGAGAACACACACTCTGCACAGAAAGGCCCCAGGTGGGGATTGAACATGGAACCCTCTACTGTGAGGCGAAGGTGCTAACCACCACACCACCATGCAGCCTGTGTACAGTAATTTTCTTTGAAAATAACAGGTATATTATAAACCTTTTTACGGTAAACAAAAAAAAAACTGTATTATTTACAGTAAAATACTGGCAGCAGTGGTTGCCAGAATTTCACCGTAAAAAATACAGTGATAAGATGCAAAACATTACGGTGTGCCAGTAAATTTCACAGTTAAATGTTTTTTATTTACATCATATGGTAAAACCTATGATATATTGCAAACCTAATATAATGTAAACCATCGTTGCAGTACTTTGCTAGTATCATAATTACATCAAATTACCAAGTATTCTGAAAAGTTGCTTCTGGGAACAAAAACCAAGTCAAGACTGGAATACACAACGCAAACTTTAATCAAGTTACTGATGTTCAGATACCACACCTCTTTTCATCGTCTTTCCTCAGTAATTTTTAATCAAAATAAACACTATTAAGCAAACTGCATGTAGTCAACGTTCCCTTTGACACAAAAGCATTTCTACTGTGACCTTTGTGCTGGACTTTTACTTCAAAATAACAAGTGACCAAATGCTCTGAAAAGTTGCGTCTAATAACAAAAAAAACAAAAGCCAAAACAAGAAAACTCCCTGCATTGAATGGAAATTTAGAATTGTGCAATTGAAGTCAGTATTACCCTGAAATTGTTTAAAGTAACTAAAAGAGCAGCTTCTAAAAAAAAAATGTCAAAAAATAAATAAATAAAAAATACATAAAAGTAGGCATTGATAATGCCACAGAAAATGCACAATGAGCCAGTTCACATAGATTTAATAAACTAAAAACTGTTTATCTTAACCCCTGAGTTGACCGAAAACAGAGAATACTGTTCAATACTGTTGATTAATCAAGATAATTATACACAGAATAATTGATTATGTAAATTAAGATTAGTTGCAGCCCTTGTGTACACCTTCATACTGGTTCATACAGCTGATGCTATGCAAGAGGTCAGACTTAACAGTTCAGTTGGATAGGTCCATCTTTAACAAAGGGTGCATACGCACAAAAAAAGTGGCGTACACACTATTTCACGTCAATGATCAGATGTATCAAGAGCAAAATGACCGTGCAAATGTGCGGTGCTTCATGCCAACTTCAGGACTGGCGTACGCACTTTTCTACAGCTGTTGATTCTTTGGCGACACTTTGAGGTGATGTTGGGAAACTGTTATAATAAATAAATGTCAGCACAATTTGTCCTCAGAATGAGTGATGTACACATCTGAGACACATGAACAATTAACACTGATTAACAGTTAACACACTCATGTGTCTGCAATTACACGAGTGGATATAAAAGCATGCACAAAGTGTTGCAGTGCATACCATTAAAAACAATGGCTGCTTTAGCGGTGTTGGAAGACATTGTAAATGGTGCAATTGGAAGAGAGCATGTGTTCAGAGACTGAGGGGATTTACTGGTACATGATGACAACTGGCTCATTAGCCGTTTCAAGGGCAATCCTCCTGGAACTGTGCAGAGAGCTGCGGCCGGCACTGGAGCGCAACACAGTGAGGAGCCATGCACTGCTTGTGCCACAGGTGATGTGCACACTGGGGTTCCAAGCGACCGAGGCATTCCAGAGGGAGCTGGCCAACCGATTGGGACTGTGCCAGTCGACCCTGAACTGAGGCATGGCAGCCGAGTGGGACGGAATTATCTGCATCTCAGCAGGTCTATCAAATTCCCACAATGCAGTTGAACAGGCCAACATTGAAGTACACTCATTGAAGTACAGTGTATCACTGGGGTATGAATGTGTGTATGAATGATTAGAAAAAAAAAAAAAAAGCACGTAGTTAAGAATCTTAAGACGTTCTGTATGAATGTGTGTGAGTGGGTGAATGCGGCATGTAGTGAAGCGCTTTGAGTGGTCAGTTAGACTAGAAAAGCGCTATACAAGTACAAGTCCATTTACCATTTACCATTTACAACGATGCACTGTGTCACAGGCAAGCTTTCCACTTGTACTTTTTTTGCCAGACATGTTTGTTCAACATAGTGGAAGATGTTCTCCTCTTTTTCATCAAAGTAGGGGAGAAGAAGGAGCACCATATCCTTGACATCTTCAGAGCAGCCCTCCAACTGTCCACTCAAAATTTCCAGCTTTGTGACAGCCTGGAGAACTCTTTTGCTCTTGTCTGCACAAATGGTTCTCATGAAGTCCAGAAGCCATTTCCCCTTTTTTTCTACATTGGTGAGAAAAGTCTCTTTCAGCGTATCCCAGTGAGCTCTTGGAAGTGGACTGTCATGCCAGTCTCCTGGAACAAAAAAAGGCCACTCCTCCACGAGGGATTGCAGATATGTTTCCTTGTTTATGTCTTTATGTTGGGAGTAGTAGTTACACGTCATAAGAGTGTCTACCTCGCCTGGGCTGAAGTTAGTCTGTTTACTGAGGGCTTTCATTTTGTCTTTCTTCTCCTGTTGGCTTTCTGGTGTCTCACTCACTGGCATATATTTCATTTCCCACTTTATGCAGCCATAGGTATCCTGTATAGATGCCCTTTGTTCAGCTGGGATTTCATCTGTGTCATACTCATTTGTCCCCTGTTTGCGCTTCTTTATCCTTGGTGCTGAAGACCTCTTCACATTTTCAATTTGGGTTTATAACTGCTTGACTAGTGAGTGATATCCTAGTCTAACCACATCACCTGCTATGACATCTTGCAGTGACTGTGGATACTTTGCAATAATTTTTTTGGCAACGTCAGCGGAGGCTTTTGTACTGGGAGAGGCACAGGCTTTCATCATTTCAGTAACAACAAACTCCATTTCTCTACGTAGCTGTAGGCTGTTTCCCCCTCTCTAAACACTGCATTAAGCCTTGAGGAAACTTTGTCCATGGGATCTGAAAGTCATCAACTCAGTCTGCAGCAGTATTTCAGTGGCTAGATGATGGGGAGACACTGACTGATGAGCATGTTGAGGAAGATGGAGACTGACTGACAACGCTGACTGGCTATGGCCTTCATTGGTTTGTGCTGTAAAAAATGGAATTAACAAAATTTATTTAAATTGTGTTTTATCCTTGGTTACAGACCTACTTCAAAAAAAGTCATCAAAATTACTTACTGGTTTGTTTACAGGCAGCTACCAATCTTCTTGCTTGACTTGGTCTCAGTGTTGAAATCAGATCAGCTTCCTGAATGAAGTGAAAATCCTCAGTGGTCTCTACCCCTAATGATTGGAGTGTCTCCACTAAAATATCTAAGATTGAGGCTGGGAGGTCTGGCATCACCTTTGTGATGGCACTGCCTATTTTGATTTGCTCTGCATCATCCATTTCTACGTATAAAAGTGAATAAAAGCACAATTAACCCCAGAATAACAGTCCAAGACAGTTAATAATGTAATAACACACTGTTTTTCAAAGGAACTATTTGGTGTCCATATTTCATGTAAGATGGCTAGAATAGATGGATAGAAATCAATCAAATCACTGATGTTCAGACACTGCATATTTTCATTGTCTTTCCTCACTGAGTAAAGGTGGTACTCAGAAAGGAATTCTGCTGTGTACACTGACATCAGAAAATGAACAGTGACATTTTTAATCAAAATGAGCACTAGTTCACCAAACTCCACGTGACACCAAATGTTCCCTGTGACAAGGAATTGCCCTTTTTTATATGAAGTTCCCTTATACAGAATTTCTACTGTGACCTTTGTGTTGGTCTCAGTGAAACCAAATTGTCTGACTGCATCTTGAATGGCTTTACTGTAAAGTCCTGAGTAAAATGGAGAACCATCTTTAACTTGGAAGACAGCCTTGCCCATTGATCCTGCTGAAAGATATGCCTGTAACAGCTGTCTTTCAGACAGAGTAAGGCAGAGATTTTTGAAAATTTTCAAATTCCTTGCACATCTCTTGAAATAACTGTGCTTACTTTCAAAGTGCATTGTCCATAGTCTGATCAGGGGCCCAAATTTCAGAATGATTTCTGGATAATGGTGCCACTTTCTGAGAATAGAGCTTTTTCTTGACTTATTCTTGAATAAGAACATCAAGGTATAAAACCTGAGGGACAGAGATTTTCTGAGCACATATCATGTCCACAATGTCTTTCAGCTGCAGAGTCAACTGCCACACATTATCTGCTGTATCTTTCACTCTATCACCAATTATAAGAGGCAACAGCCTTAGAAAATTCCAATTTTGTACAGCTTGACAGAGTTTAGCTCCAATGGGGCTGACCTCACATGGTTTTGTAGAAGCATCAGAAATGCAGAAATGTATTGTTCGACACAATGTGACAAGACATTTCAACTCAACTAACATTTAGCAAAATTGACACATTTTGTAAAGTTAAAGAAAACTAACAATCACATTTTAAGCGGAGCAACTCAAAACTGCAGAAAATACCGTGTTAAATTTAACCTGAGGCATATAGCAGATCTATGTAAACTTAATATAACATTATTACAATGCTTTGTTTGCCATCACACTGGAACAAATTATTTACATGCAGACATATCTTTAGTCATCTCCGAAGGGAAAAAAAAACTAATTGCATCGTCTTGCACAACTGCCGCGCAGTTTGAATTGCAGTTGAACTTTTTCTACCGTTACTTTACTGCGCGTCTCTTTCTCCTGTGTGCGTGTGTGCGCGTATCTGCTTCCGTCACTAGTTGGCGGGCCTCACAGGTTCAGCAGGTACTGCTCCCTCCTCCCTCTCCCCCCACCAGTCAACTGAGAGCAGAGTGCACACAATATTGTCCACAAACTCTGCAGTCACAGCAGGCCTGTTTTGAGGATTATAGAGCTGAATTAAAAAAATACTCGAAAGTACACATTTGCAAAATCTGACATTATGGTATTTCACATTATTACGGTACTATGTTTTCCACAGATTATGACAGCAAAAATTAAAGTTATGCATTGTTTCTTGACTTAGGGTTGGATACTATTTTTGGTTTCTGGTGTTTAACTGTCCATACTGACCATACATACATTTTTTCAAACATCTTTTACTATATTTTTAACATCTTATTTACATATAAATTAAGGTGTGTTTTTGCTGAATTGTAAACAATTTTATACCGTAAATTTTAAAGTACACATCAGAAAAATCTGTCATTTAAACAACATAATACTGTTAATTTTAGTGTGATTACATTTTTGTGACATTACAGTATTTCCCCGTTAATTTTACCAACGTTTTATATTTTCCACAGTGCAATTATGTGTTTTTTACATATTGTTACAGTAAAAATTAAAGTTAAGCACTTTTTGTTAATTTAGGGTAATTCCGTGTATCTTCTACACTGATAAACTGTTTTCAATTTTACAGTCTTTTACTGTTGGTATAAAACAGTTTTTTACTGTAAATTTTACGAACATTTCTTACAATGTATTTTGCTCTACCTTTAACAAGACCAGCCTCTGTTAAGATCCCTTCCTCTGGTCCTCTGAAGCAGCTCATGCCTTTAAACATTTCAAAGAAAAATTTGCCTCAGCACTCATCCTCTCTCAACTGAACTCTGCTCAACAATTTGCTCTGCTTCTGCAGTAGGAGGGGTGTTATCTCAAAGGTCTGATATCGAAGGCAAACTCCACCCATGCACTTTTTCTCCCAACGAATGTCTCCTGCTGAGCAAAATTGCGACGTTGGTAACAGAACTCCTAGCCATTTATTGTATGGACCGATCATAAAAACCTTTCTTATATTCAAAATGCTAAATTACTTAATTCCCGTCAGGCTCGGTGGTCACTGTTTTTCGGCCGATTTAACTTCTCCATTTCCTATTGTCCAGGTTCCCATAATGTCAAGCCTGATGCCTTGTCCAGACAGTTTGACCCTGATGATGAACTCATTGAGCCAGTTCAGATTCTTCCCTCAACCTGTCTGGTGGGAGCAAGCCCGTATTAATGCACAAGCTTGCTGGGGCTAAAGCCCCGGGGCCTGACGATGTAGGGGGCCCAACCCAAGGCTCGAGGAAAAAAAACAAAAAAAACAAAGTCGGAAAAAAATCTTGCACATTGCTCTGACTGCTGTCTGTGTACAGTTGTGAGCGAGAGAGGGGGAGGGGAGGCAGGGCGGTAAGATTAATGTATTGAATAAATTTAAGCCACTGTGATTGGTTAATGATTATGGCTGTCAACTTGTGGTGTGCCAGTCCAGTGGACTGGAACTCTGCGAAGTGGAAATTGTGAGCAAAGGAAAAAGAAAAATGTCGGGAAAGAAACCAGAAAGTGGAGCTCAAAAACGAAAAAAAAAATCATAAAGAGAAATTACACAGGCTGTGCGTAACAGCCTATGTTTTTTGGGTTTTTTTTACATTTATGCTCCCTGTGTGACCCTTCAGACCGTTCTGTGTATTAGAGGACTGCATTGGGATTGGGTCCCAAATCTCGCGGGAGCGGGCGATATTAACTTTGCTGCGGGCGGGAGCAGGCGGCTTTAAAAAAAAACACTGCGGGATTGGGATGTAGCCTAGGATGTCAATAAATGATGTGGAAAGGAAGCTCAAAGAAGGTCTTTACGGCACAAAGACAAAGCAAGGAAAGTCTGACATTTGGAGAAGTTTCTCAATTGTCCGTGAATCTCTTTATTAATAGCCTATAAAATGACGCGTTTTCTCCTGCGGGACGGGAGAAGACACAAAATCAATGTGGGTGTGGGCGGGAGTGGACATACACATTGCGGGAGCGGGTGGGAGTGTAACTCACATGTTGCGGGTGCGGCGGTAATGGTCAGATATTCAGCAGGAGCGGGATGAAGAAAGCAGTCCCGCACAGGGCTCTACTGTGTATTTTAAAAGAACTTAACAAAGCGCTCATAGTGTCATATGAGTATATTAATTCAATTTCTGTATAGAGATATGTAGAGCTATGTAAATTTCTTTAACATTAAGTAGTATGTCACAGTTTTGTTACTGTCAAAGTTATACTGCAGTGATTCTTGAAGCATTAATTTATGTATTATAAGTATGTGTTCCCAGTGGCGGTGGCGTGAAGGGCCTTGAGAAAGTGGTCAGCCCATGGTGCTGTAATGCCGGCCTGGGTGGGAGGGCTGTTTTAGCAAAACATTCCTCATGGATTAACTGTGGACCCTGACCCAGGCACTGGGCCTCCCTACTGCCGCTTTGTTCCCACTTCTGTTCGTTCTGCAGTTATTCACTGGGCCCACACTGGGAGATTTGTACGGCATCCCAGAATTCATTGCACTGCCACCCTCCTTCGATGTTACTTTTGGTGGCCCGCCCTTGAGATTGATATTAAGGAGTATGTTAATGCTTGCACCGTGTGTGCCAAAAGTAAAAGCATTGATTGTCCCCTGTCTGGCTTGTTGCAACCTCTGGAGGTCCTTGGTCGGCCCTGATCGCACATCTTTTTGGATTTTGTTACTGGACTACCCCCATCCAAAGATAAAACCACCATCCTTGATCGCTTTTCCAAGTCTTCCCATTTCATTCCCCTTTACAAACTCACTTCTTCTTCTGAAACCACACCATCTGTTAATAAATCATGTTTTTCGCCTCCATTTCATCCCAGCTGAAGTGGTTCCCGACCAGAGACCCCAGCTCATCACTCAGGTTTGTCAAACTTTCTGCACTGCTCTAGGTGCCAAGGTTTCTCTATTCTGGTTATCATCCCCAGTCTAATGGACAGACTGAACGGCTAAATCAGAAGCTTGAGGTCGTCCTCCTTGTATCTGCTAACAACCCCTCTTTCTGGAGTCGACAATTACCCTGGATTTAATATGCTCACAATTCTCTCACATCTTCTGCCACAGCATCATGGTGTGGGGATGTTTTTCATAAGCATTTACTGGAAAACTGGTCAGAATTAGGGGAATGATGGATGGTGCTAAATCCAGGGAAATTCTTGTGGGAATTCTTGTGGGAAACCTTTTATAATCCTGCAGAGTTGACTGTCCAGCAGGACAGTGGCCTTGGGCAAACAGTTAAAAAATGGTTTAAGTGGACATGTTTGAATGTGTTGGAATGGCCTGATCGAAGTCCAGACATAAGTCTAATTAAGAAGAAAGTTACATGACTTAAAGATT
Source organism: Leuresthes tenuis (assembly GCF_036924035.1). Classification (NCBI taxonomy): domain Eukaryota; kingdom Metazoa; phylum Chordata; class Actinopteri; order Atheriniformes; family Atherinopsidae; genus Leuresthes; species Leuresthes tenuis. The sequence continues at coordinate 36,590,190 of NW_027325358.1, read as the reverse complement.
GCTGAGAAATCCCAACAGCTACATGTGGCAAGATCATAGAATAATTGCTGTAAAACATAGCTTTATGAAGTACTGACTTTTGAGTCTTCTTTACCACATGTCTACAGCGACTAAAAGTTTAGACTACCAAATAAAACAAGAGGAAGTTTGCAGTCTGCAAAACTGCACTTTCTTGTATTTCTTAAGCAGAGAAAAAACAAACACACAAACAAACAAAAACAAGCACAAGAAGCGGCAATCGCATACAACACAGCTGTGGATAGATGACCTGAGACGACATGATAATACATCAACTGCTTAGCGAGCATGCTACTGGGCTAATAAATGTGTGTGTGTGTGTGTGTGTGTGAGAACATGCAACACCCATGGCACAGGATCTACATGGTAACCGTGGTTAGTTATGAGTGTATAAGTGTACAGGGCCACAATCCACAGCCCCCCCCAGCAATCAGAAGCAGGCAGAGAGGGCCACAAGACCCAGGCCACCAGCAGCCCCCACGGAGCACAGAACCCAGGAAGCCCACCGCAGGGACAACCACGCATCCACCCAGAAGACTGCAGAGGAAGCCCCCGGACAGAGCCCCCATAAGCATAGGGCAGAGGCCCTCAGAGAGCCCGGGGCAACAGCCCACCGACCCCGCCAGGTCCCAGCCACCCAGACATGGGCCGTGCACTGGACCCGGGCCCCGGGAGCCCGAGCGCCCCCAAACCCCCCGGCAGAGGCCCCACCCAATACCCAGGAGGGCCAAGTGCCCCAGACAGCCACGCAGTGGGTCAGCGCCTGCCCCAGCACCCCTGGCCAAGTGCCCTGGGAGTCAAGACGTGCCCACAGGTGGGTGAAGTCACGAGCAGCGGGTAGAGGCAACGCCGCCCCCCCATCGGGAGAAGCACAGGCAGGCCAGGCGACAGCAAGTCCCAGATCCAGGCCCAATCATTACCACACACACTTTCACGTCCCATACATCCACACATCCTCCCTCCCTCGACTCTGCTGGGGTGTAGTGCAGCGGGCACACCAGGGGGCCAGCAGCCCCCCAGCCACCACAGACCCCGAACCAGCAGAACAATTAATTAATCCTCTTGGCCCCTCCTGCCCCGAGCAGCAACCAGGAAGCAGGGGTGTGGGAAGAAGACCCCTCCCCTCACCCTTCTGGCTCTTCAATATTTTCTAATAGTGAGCGATTAAAATTGAGGGGCAGCCCAACTTGTAGGACTGGGAGAGCGGCCCTCTGGGCAGCCTACATACCCAAAGAGCCCCGCCCACCAGATGCCACTCAGTATAACCACCCCCCAAGACCTAATGTGTGTGTGTGAGTGTGTGTTTGATAAGTAGTAATGTCTAAGGTGTAATTAAAACAGGGGTGGGGAACTGCAGAGTGCAACCAAAGGGGACCACCTACGTGGCCCCATCCACTACACCCCACCGAACACACACGCCCCCAAAACCCTTCATGTGTGAGTGTGTGCTGTGTACAGGAGCCAGAAGGGAGAGGGGTATGGGGATATACACCGGGGCAGCTACTCTCCCCCGGAGAAGGCAGCCAGGGACTGGCTGCAATAGGCATCCCCGCTACCTGGGAGCCAACCCAGGGCAGGAGGGGCTGATGTCCACCAGGCTCGGGGCCTGCATATTGTGGGAGCTACTGTACCCCCAGAAGGTACCCATCCCGCCCCACCCACCCCGGAGGACCTCTACAAACAACAAACAAACAACAACAAAAAACAAACAAACAAACCTCCCGGTCACACCAGTCGCAGCATTCCGGGCCTGAGACCCACCATCACACAGGCCACCCCCCCCCATTTACATTTTACACAAATAGCTTTTGGTACATATCTTTATTGTATCTTTTCAACAAATAAATGGTAAATAGACTATATTTATATAGATATTAGAACTGCTTGCAAACAAAATGTAAGAGGTTGGAGCACTCAGGACACAAATAATATTGAGAATGCAGTATTATGTGATTATGAAACATGGCTGCAGGAGTATATTCTGGACTCAAATGCATCTCTCCCCAGTTTAAAACAATATGAACCGAAAGAGTAGGAGCAGCAGCAAAAGCAAAGGTGGAGGTATCACAGTGAACCACTTGGAGATGATATCAATGCAATGAATGAGTGTGTGATGATTACATGGACTTTTGTGTGGCGAGTTTTATTACCATAAGGACTGTGAGGTGCTTCCCCAGGGACAAATGCTGGATCACCAGTGACTGAACATAAAAAAGAGGGAGAGAGACAGGGAGCTCTTGCGTGCCTTTAAAAAAGAATTGAAGAAGAAAACAACAGAGTGCAAGGAGGTGTACAGAAAAAAAGAAGAAAGCGCCAACAAAAAATTGTGAGAGATGTGTGGTCAGGGATGAAAAAGATCATTGGCTTCAAAGTGGCTTTCAATAGGTTCAGCTCAGATCAATACTCAGCATGCTCCTCCCCTGCTTAAAGCAACCCAGAACTCACAGTAATGATAACAATAAGAACTCACCTCTAAAATGTCACTGTCCACGTCAGTCATGGATTTTAACATAGCTTCACCAACATCTCTCACCACATCAGGTCTTGCTGAAACTCCTCAGCCTCACCCTTCTGCCTCATTGTCTCCAGAAGTCAGGCAAAGAAGCAGCTGGAGAGACTGAATCGGAACAAGGCTGCTAGTCTGGATTTTGTCAGCCCCAGGGTCCTGAAGACCTGTGCAGAACAGCTATGTGTGATTCTACAGCACCTTTTTAACTTGAGCATTAGTAAGAAGAAAGTTCCAGTGCCATCCTGGCTTGTTCCAGTACCTAAACAAATCTTATGCATCTGCCCTCAGTAACAACAGAACAGTTGCCCTAACATCACGTCACGAAAGTCTTGAGACTGTTATTAGCGAAGTGAAAATCTTTCAGGACTCACTACAATTTGCTTATAGTCCTGGGGTCCTGCTTCAGCAAGCATACTCTATATCTGGACAAAGCAGGCAGTGAGGATAATCTTATTTAATTTATTCAGTGCTTTTAATACAATACAGCCTGCACTATTATGTACGAAGCTCCAGAAAATACAGACTGATGCATCCACAACCACCTAGATTATTGACTACTTGACAAACAGACCACAATTTGTGAGACTAAAGGGTTGTGTGTCTGAGAAGGTGGTCAGTAGTACAGAAGCACCACAGGGGACTGTACTCTCACTGTTTCTCTTCACTCTGCACACCTCAGACTTTAAGTACATCTTGGAGTACTGTTATCTACAGGAATATTCTGATCACTCAGCAGTTGTTGGGTGTATCAGTGACGAACAAGAGTTCAGGGAACTGGTCGACCACTTTGTGGCATGGTGAGGGAAGAATCATCTCATCTTTAATACAAATAACACAAAAGAGATGATTGTGAATTTTAGGAGGACCAGGAGTATGCAAAAAACTGTCTCCATTAAAGGTAAAGAGGTGGCGGTGGTTGAGGAATACAGATGCCTAAGGGTTTACCTGGACAACAGACTGGACTGTAAATGTAACATTGAGGCTGTCTACAAGAAGGGACATAACAGATTACTTCTTGAAAAAACTAAGGTCCTTCATTGTCTGCACCAAAACATTGCATATCTTCTACAAGTCTGTGGTGGAAAGTACAATATGCTTTGCAGCCATCTGTTGGGGCAGGAGTATTACAGTCAGAGGCTCAAAGGTTACATTTAGTGTTATGCAGATTTATATTTAAGCACCGATATTTGTGATTCCAAACATATAAAACATACAAAAGTATTGATAGGACCTGTGGTGACGGCTACTGGCCCTGTATCAATGTGCCCCTGCTTCAGATATACAGAATGCTAGCTAGTTTAATGGAATGAGAAGGGATGAGTGAAAGCATACTCATATGTGGAGCTATTTTACCAAAAAAAAAAAACACTACATGCGACATAGGGTTAGGATACATCATGAGTTGCTTCTTCTACAGCTCAGTTGCCATAATTTCAAATGAATATGCAACTTCTCAGCAGATCATTCTTTTTTTTAATTTTGTTTAATTTTAAAAAGTGTCTGTAATTAGTATCAACAAAAATCACCTTTAGTTTTACTTAGTATTGAATCATCGCACATCACTAGCTACGTTCACACAGCAGGCAAAAGTGACCCATATCTAATTTTCTTATGACAGTCTGAACATCACAAATCCAATTTTTCTTCAAAATCAGTGCCACTTTATCGAGTCCTAAATCAGATACATATCCGATGTTTTTCAAAGCACCCTCAGTAAATGGACTACACTATACTATGTATGTACTACAATGGCGCTTTTCTAGTCTTAGCTTACCATTTGAAGTGATTTCATACTACATGCCACATTCACCTATTCATTAACACACTGATACGGCACGGTCTTACCGGGGGCTCACACCAAAAGCGTCGTGAGCGGCTGTGGTCGCTCACAACACTCACAACCCGCCGCTTCTGCTTCTTCTGCTGCCGGAAGCGGCCAGAGAAGCCGGAAGCGGCCAAAGGGGCGGGGCTTATGTATAGCAAACAGCAGACATATCTAATAATCCATCCATACATCGGTTCCCTCTTTCACCATGGATCGTACTCTGGGCAGCCTTCTTTGTGTTGCATCTGCATATCTGCAATGGAAACACAGGTCACGTCGGTCCATTTGGGTCCACGATGTCCTGAGAAACAGGCCTCTCCACGGAGAATTTCACCAGCTGATTCAAGAGCTCCGCTTCGATGAGGTTTGGTTCCAGCGCTATTTTCGACTGGATAAAAGCCAGTTCGATGACCTCCTCACCAAGGTTGGTCCACGGATCAATAGGATGGACACCAACTTTCGCCAAGCTATTGGTCCCGCTGAACGCCTGGCTATCTGTCTACGGTGAGAATGAAACACACACACGCACACATAGGGTGGCCAGATGTCCCACTTTTATTTTATTCTATTTCCCTAAACTTGTCTGAACAATGATAGCATATAAATTATATTAGAAATAAAGCTACATTTTAGAAAAATAGTAGCTTATGTTCCTGTTTTTTTTTATTTTAATCAAAGTTTTATTTAAGTTTAACCTAAATGTCTTCACCTTGAATATGTTGTTTGTGTTTGTGTGCACAGTATATGATTATGTGAATGTGTGTGTTTTTAATATAGCCTAATCACTTGTCTTTAACATATAAATTTCTCATTTAACAGATACCTTGCAACTGGGGATTCTTTCCGCACTATAGCTATACAGCTATCGTGTGGGGCATTCCACAGTGTGCAGCATTGTGGCAGAAGTGGCCAGGGCAATATGGGATTGCCTGGTGGAGGAGTACATGCCTGTCCCAACAACAGAAGACTGGAGAACCATTTCTGCCATTTCCACCTTTTTAGCCTGGCTTTTGATTACTTTATTCATAGTTTTATTCTATTTTATCCTTTTAGTCATGTTTTAATTTTCTGTCTGATTGTGTATTTAGCGTATTTATTGTAGAATTTTAGCTGTTGTCTTTGTGATAGTGCAATTTTTTTTTAAATTCTGTTTTGAATTTATCTTTTTGTTTTATTAACATCTTTTAATTTTCATATTTGTTTATTTTTTAGTCTTCTATTTATTTGTGTTACTTATTTTTATCTCCATTCCTTTATCTGGTTTTACCCAGTCCCTGGTGTTTCCTCACTGCAACTCGCTGACAGTAAGATAGTGCTTCAGTTACCTTCATTCCAGTATGTGTTGCGTGTGTATATGTATATCTCTTTTTATGTGTGTGTGTGTGTGTGTATATATCTGTGTGTGTGTATATGTATACTTGTACATATATATATGTTGGTGGCCTTGGGCTTCATTGCTTTGTTTTATTTGCTTTTATCTTGTAAAGCACTTTGTGCTACATTTTCTTGTATGAAAAGTGCTATATAAATAAAGTAAAGCTCTCTTACGTAGAAAAAACAAAATAAATTGTTGTTGATTTCCAGAGAGAAGTAGCTAGCCATTCTACCCTGATCATCAATGACTGAGGCAGAGAGAGTGAGAAGCATTGATTTTCTTTCTCAGAGCATCAACACTATCCCCACTTTGAATAAGGCCCAGAAACCCCTTTACCTGTGGAGGTTTAGGAGATCCAGCCTTCCTCCACTCATCCTCATCCACTTCTATGGGGGAACCGTGGAGAATGTCCAAGTGTTCTAGTGGCATTACTATGTGGTTTGGAAACTGTACAACACTATAACACTTGAACCTTGCATACTAACCAATGCATAGTGAGGAGGTCTGAGAGGATCATAGCATTGCTAACAGGACATCTTCCATGCACGGTGTGTACACAGAGCCTTTGCCATAGCAAAGTACTCCACTCATAGGAATTTGACATCCAACCATTTGAGCACTGTCACCTTGCACAAGATTATGGGCATTCTGTACACAACAATTTCACTAACTGCATACTTACATCAATAGTTCTAGTTCTTTTTATTATTTTTTTTCTTTAGCTTTCAATGCAAATTGATATTCATTGTTGCACTGCCCAATCCTCACCATTTATCTGGGTTTAGGACCAGCAGTAGAAATACACTGGCTTGTGCTCCCCAGTGGCTATGCGCAGTTGAATTATCAATGTCTTCTTAAATAAAATGATTGAAACGTTTTATGGCTGCTATTTAACATAACTCTATACCAGAGACTTGACAGTACTGAACTTTTAACTTGTTTAACTTTGTAAACAAAAAATTATATTTAAAGAAACATTGTTTGTAGTCACTGTCCTACTACAAGAAACTAGAAGACAAAAAAGAGACAAGACAGTAAGACTTCTTTTGACATCTGTCAGAGTGCATCTATGATATAAAGGTTTGGTTTATTAGCCAGTGCTCATACACATGCAACACATACACAGGGAGGATACATCAATTACATACTAACTAGATTCAGTTAACCTTTTGTCTATTAAGCCAGGAACACAGCAGCATTGCCAGGGGCAAACAGTAATTCAACAAACATGAAAAAATGTACAAACACACACAAAAGCCTGTCCTACACAGTAAATGAATTAACAGTGGTGCAGAACCTAGTCTGGACATCGTCACAGAAGCATCTGGTAAGCACTGCTTCTCTCTGCTGATGCCTGTCTATGTCTCATCTTATTGGTCTATTGTTTACTCAGGGCTACATTCTCCAGATAAGAACTTTATGTAATGTTAATAAATGCTACATATTTTAAACAAGGAGAAATTTCAAGGAAAAGATGAGTGTAAAAAAATAAGAGTAGGTTTGTGAGGTACTTTTTTTTATTTTGAGATTATTTGTGTTATTTTCTGATTTGTATCAATGAAAAAAATGCACATGACTAAAATAATAACTGCACTGATTAATGTAGATACAGACAATTTAAAAGGTTTGTGCACACTCTTAATTTTGATGTTTCATATATCAGGGCATAAAATATAATAATAATATATCTGATTCTTATTAATTCCTTATATTAAGGATAGTTTATGTTTATATGAAATGTAATCATTTACAAATGACTGTTAAGGACATTTTCCATTCCTGTTATTGACCTGCAGAGTTTTAAAGATCATATAATATGGTATGAAACAACCAACAACCAACCAAGGCACACAAGAATTGCAAAGAGGCATGCATTTTTGGAAATGCAATAGTATTCTAGAGAATTGTCTTTCACAGAAAGTAATGTAGTAATGTAAATACTCACTTTTTCATCTCTGATCCTGGAATTTTATTATTTACATTTATAAGTGACATTACACAACACTGATTGGTTTACGAGTTTACTTGTGGTTCCCAGAGTTTCTAAAAGCAGAATGGGAGGCAGAGCCTTCAGTTATCAGGCCCCTCTCTGTGAAACCAGCTGCCAGTTTGACTTCAGGAAGCAGACACCCTCTCTATCCTTAAAACTTTCCTTTTTGATAAAGCTTATAGTTAGGGATGGCTCAGGTGATCCTGAAACATCCCATAGTTAAGCTGCTATAGGCCTAGACTGCTGGGGGACCTCCTATGACACACCTGAATTCACTTTGCTCTCTTTTTCCCCCTGTTTAATTTCTCAAGTGATATTATGTACATGTGACATTATTGTGGTTATTAACTTGTGTTTCCCTGTTCCAACAGGTATCCTTTGAATGGTGTTATGGTGTTTTCCCCCCTCTTTTCTGTCTTCTCAAACCCCAGCTGGTTGAGGCGGATGGCCACTGTAATGGCACTCCTTTATTTCTTCTTTTCTGTACCACTTCTCAAGTCAGTCAAAAAAAGAAACACTCTTTTTCCACGCGAGCGACGAGACATGACAACTTCCTTTGTCTTTTAAAATGTTTACTTAAAAACTACAAAGCAAATTACAAGATCTGACGCACGGTCAAAAGACTGTGTTGCTTCCACCATGTTCTGACTCAAAAAACTTAAGTACACACAGTCAATTAGCCTACCGTAGTTAACGTTATATAATGACGTCACATCATAGAAATTAGAGCATAGAAACATTTTTGAACCTTTTACACATTACTAATTGTGTATTTTAAACCAACATAGTCTAAACCTATAGAATTACAATGAAATTATCATCATTAATATTTAACTGTTTTTAACTTAAATTATTATTGCTTAACTGGCACTTACAGCCACCCTTCCTGAGTCTGGTTCTGCCAGAGGTTTCGTCCTGTTAGAAGGGAGTCGTTCCTTTCCACAGTCGCCTCAGGCTCAGGACGGGAGATTGGACCAAAGAGAAGTTTCGGTGAAATCAGTTGGTTTCCTTAGCTAGGAAATTGTTTTGAATTGGCTCTGTATGAATTAATTGGATTAATTTTAAATTAATTAATTGGATTTGACTATATTATCTAAGTACCTTGAGATGACATTTGTTGTTTTTGTATAACTTTATAACACGTCTTGTTGCATGCTGGGACGGAGGAGCCATCTTGGAAGGAATGCTACCCTTTTACCTCTGCCAACTGTTATTGTTGCCTGGTTAGTTCTTATTTTGTTTGGTTAAAATAGACACATTTAATGTAGAAGAAATAACTGAGAAACAAAAAAGTGAGAAGATCATGTACATACACTACATTGCCAGTATGTAAAGTATTTGCTCATATGAACTTAAGTGACATCCCATTCTTAAACCATACGATTTAATGGGACGTCGGCCCACCCTTTGCAGCTATAACAGCTTCAAATCTTCTGGGAAAGCTTTACACAATATTTAGGAGTGTGTTTGTGAGAATTTTTTTACCATTATTTCAGAAGCACATTTGTGAGGTCAGACACCGATATTGGACAGATGGCCTGGCTCACAGTCTCCGCTCTAATTCATACCAAAGGTATTCTATTGGGTTGAGGTCAGCACTCTATGCAGTCCAGTCAAGTTCTTCCACACCAAACTGGCTCATCCACATCTTTATGGACCTTGCTTTGTGCACTGGTGTGCAGTCATGTTGGAACAGGAAGGGGCCATCCTCAAACTGTTTCCACAGAGTTGGGAGCATGAATTTGTCCAAAATCTCTTGGTATGCTGATGCATTCAGAATTCCTTTCACTGGAACTAAGGGGCCAAGCCCAGCTCCTGAAAAACAGCCCTACACCATAATCCCCCCTCCACCCAAGGGCAGTTTTTGCTATGGGCGAAGTGGGCAATCGCCCAGGGCACAATCTCTGAAAGGGTGCACCGTGCACGAGAAGAAGAAAAAAAAAAGTATTCAGTTATTTTTATAGCTGAATATACGAATTCTACTGTTTGGGTTTTTCTAGTTCCAACAATATGTAGCTAGCTAAAACTGTACAGCGCATCATGTAGATGCAGCTAGAAGACAGACGCGGATTACGTCAGAGGCTTTTCCGCCACAGAGTTGACTCTCAAGTCAAGTGTGTGCTCAATGAAGGATGGAAAATAAAAGGTCAAAAAAGCTGTCAGGTGCCCAGTTCAGGAAAAGAAGGAAATAATAAGAAGAGAAAAGACAAAATATAAAGGTATGCACTATGCCATCATGTCAGTGTCTCTAAGTATTATGCATACAATGAAACAGATAGTAATAGCGTGAACCTCCACAGTCACACAGGCCTTTCCAGAAATGGCCCAGGAGTCTCAGGAAGAAGAGCCATCTGCCTCCTCAGCCAAAGGTGTCTCTGCTGTTGTCTGTTGATTGGATGAAGACTTACTTGGCTCTTCAGGTGTGTCTATGCACATTCACTTGTGTGTGTTTGTGCTATTTATGTTATTATTTATTACCATTATTATTAATATATTATTTATCACTTTTATTTATTTGAACAAAGAGGTAGTTTGTGCAGAATAATGTGTCTTGTCCTCTGTGTGCATGGTGGTGGGGTTGGCAATGGGTGAGGAATGGGTGTATTTGATGGGTGGGACAGGGGAGCGGAGGGGGGTGTTCGCCCAGGGCAAACAACAAGCCAGGACCGCCACTGCCTCCACCAAACTTTACACTTGGCACAATGGAGTCAGACAAGTACCGTTCTCTTGGCAACCGCCAAACACAGACTCGTCCATCAGATTGCCAGATGGAGAAGCGTGATTCGTCACTCCAGAAAATGCGTCTCCACTGCTCTAGAGTCCAGTGGTGGCGTGCTTTACACCACTGCATCCGACACTATGCATTGCACTTGGTGATGTATGGCTTGGATGCAGCTGCTTGGCCATGGAAACCCATTCCATAAAGCTCTCTACGCACTGTTCTTGAGCTAATCTGAAGGTCACATGAAGTTTGGAGGTCTGTAGCGACCTGTGTAGCATCTGTAGCATCCGCTGATGCTGACTTGCTGTCATTTTTAAACTCTTCCACTTTGTTATAATACAACTGGGACAGTTGACTGAGGAATATTTAGTAGCGAGGAAATTTCATGACTGGACTTGTTGCACAGGTGGCATCCTATCACAGTAACACGCTGGAATTCACTGAGCTCCTGAAAGCGACCCATTCTTTCACAGAGGTTTGTAGAAGCAGTCTGCATGCCTAAGTGCTTGCATTTATACACTTGTGGCCATGGAAGTGATTGGACCACCTGAATTTAATTATTTGGATGGGTGAGTGAATACGTTTGGCAATATAGTGTCGCTTGATCAAATTCGATATGGAAATTTATTAAGGAAAAACCTTATCTAACAGTATGATTGGGATAGCGTCTGAAATACACGTTGATGACTTAGACTAAGCTATGGTTGTTGTTAGTTTAGACAACTTGATGGGACAGAAATGGAAATCTTTTCCGCTTTTCAGTTCTTTGGTCTATCTTTATATTAATCGCAAGGTTAATATTCAAGCACTATGTCACTGGATGCTGGATCTCCTGTCCATAGGGCGTGTTATTCACAAGTCAAATGTTTTCCCAATGTTACAAATAGAGGGGATAATGTGAAGTAACAAAAAGCATCTCAAGAATTACCATTCTGCTGACAAACAACAGTAGCCACTGCACAATTAAATTTAAAAAATCTTTGTGAAAAATGTTTTTCTGGCAAAGTCCTCTCTAAAGTGTGACCAGACATAAAGACTTTTAGGCTTTGCTTGTTGTGTAAACTGGGTACAGAAAAATTCAGGAAATGTAACTTCTGACTAGATGTCCATAATTCACAGATTAATGGAACGGTTGCAGATCCCAGTTCAGATCAACGGCCTTAAAATTATATTAAGTGGTTGTGCACTTAATCCCCCGACTACTCAACGACTACATAGTTGAATGTAGAGGGCTGCATTGGGATTGGGTCCCACCGGGTCCCACAAGACCCAACTCAAATCTCGCCGTGGTATGAACTTTGCTGCGGACGGGAGCGGGCGGCTAAAAAAACAAAACAAAACCCTGCGGGATCGGGATGTATCCTAGAGACAGGATGTCAATAAATGATGAGGAAAGGAAGCTCAAAGAAGGCCTTTACAGCACAAAGACGAAGCAAGGCAAGTCTGACATTTGGAGAAGTTTCTCAATTGTCCATGAATCTCTTTATTTATAGCCTATAAAATGATGTGTTTTCTCCTGCGGCACGGGAGAACACACAAAATCAATGCATTTCTATTATTGTGCGGGCATAAATTCTCAAAGTGTCAGAATGTCTTCAACCTTTCCCCCCACAGCCCTTAGTGTCGCGTGTTGGACACAAATAACTAATAAGGTGACTCTTGAAAAGAGAATATATTTCATGACTGATTGAGATCAATTGAATATTTGGTGAAATCAAATTGAAGGAAATGAACAATAAAAGTCAAAGAACACAGATTTTCACATGCACAATGCAAGGGGAACACATGCATTTGTAACAAAAGAAATGTGCAGACTTTAACCACCAATAAGTAAGGCTGACCAAAAACTTAACCTTTAATCTGATTTCAGTGTCAAGATTTACCCTGCTCCTGAGTGATTGATGGAGTAAGGAGAACAGTGATGAAAAGCTGCACCCATCGTTAGAATTATTTGTAAAGAAGATTGTAAAGACAGATTTTATGGAGGCAGTTTAATAATACACACTGGATATTGTACTTATCATTATAATGCATATATGTTACTCATACTGCTATTATGCATTCATTTGCGACATTTTAGAAATTTTACTTTAAATTAATTCAAAACATTATTTTGTATATTTGTCTGCTTATGTGAATGTGCTGTAATAGTATGTGTTCACACAAAGGATAAAAGATTCTATCTCGACTAAATCTTTCCACTATGAGGTCATTGAAACACACAGGATCTGTATGTTTGTGCATGTCAGAGTAGACACACAGTAAGATCCATTGTCTGGTTCCCATGGTATTAGATGTGGCAGCACAGTGATATGAGTATGTGGGTGAATTGTTGTTTGTGTTTCCTTATCGAGACCTTCGGTATAATCACTAAACTTGCTGGGTCTAGCAATCCACACGAGGACCAAGACCTGGTCCTTATGAGGCAGAAAAATATTCTTAGGTCCTGGCTAGGGCTAGGACAGCATATACATTAAGGTTAGATTAAGGCTTGAGATAAGTATGAATTAATAATGGTTAAAGGTTAGGGTTTGAGAAAGATTTAGATTATACAAAATGAATTGAAGTCATGGCAGTGACCTAACAAGGACAGCTTGTGCAAGCTTGTGTGTGTGTGTTTTTGTTTGATAGAGGTGCAACTGTTATCATGACAGCTGTCAGAAGGTTATGCTACACTAACAGGAATGTCCCTCATCAGACTTGACAAAGTCCAGCTGCCTCTCCTTTGCCACTCTCTCATTCTCTCTCTTTCATTCACTCTTTCCCACACACAAATTTGTTTTTCCATATTTTTGAGGATTCACCAATGGAATAATGCATTCCCCAGCTCCTTACCTCAAATGCAAAGATTCTGATCAGTACCTGATCTCCTCTACACTTTTTTGTCATATGTGTTGACATTCTCTTTACATCCAGATAGCTATCAAAAAAACGTGAATATCTGTGTTTCATGTATTATTAAATGCCACATGGAAATGGTGGAAAACCGTACACATGGATAAATAAACTGTGCTCTCGCTTTTGGAAGTACTAGCTAATTTACTTTACTTTTTTTCACATTCCTCTTACTTCAGTATTGGGAGTGGTGGTGCTCTTAAGACAAACATTTGCTTGGATGCACTTCCAGCGGTCAGCATGAAGGAAACAGTGTACGATGGAGCAGACAACTAGGAATCCATCTACCACAGACATCTACCAAAATTCAGAGAAAGAACTTCAGTCCTTGTTGCACTGCCAAGGACCTAAACACTAAAGGCGCATTCGGACAGAGAGTTATAAGAACGCAGTTCGAAGAACTGATCACCTCGAATTTAGTTATAAGAACTGCCCATCCCCAGGGGAACTGTTTCATTTTGCATTCGCACATAAGTCGGGGACCTTGGTCGGGACTGATGTGACGCAACCGTCTGCAACAGTGACGTGTTACTGTAGCGCCACAATCAACAACAAAACCCGCGAAAAGTAACGAGAGAAGAAAATAAAACAACGCCACCAAGAAGCTAACATAGAGAGCAAGGAGGCCACCATGTTCATGGTCTGCATGACGGTGATATTAATCATGGACGATCACATCAGGCGTCTAAGATCGAGGCTGGAAGAGAGTCAGGAGACGAAGAATCGAGCAGCGGGCGATACTTCTTCGTTTCATGGAGGAAAGAAGGAGAGCAGAGTGCCACAGACAAAGGAGACGACGTCTAAGTTTAACTTAAACCCAGAAAAGACCCTGCCTCGGAGAAAGAGCTAAAATGGTTATAGGAACTGAGGGCCATGTATGTCTGAATGCGCGAAAAAACGGCCTAGCTCCTGAAAAGGTTGAACACTCTGCTCCAAGAGCTCCAAGTATCTGTGATTTGTGCAGATGCAATTTTTTTTTCATCCATGTCCAGGCAGTGTTAAGTGTGGGAGGTGGTGAGGAAGGAGCACCCAGGTGCAGACACAAACCTAGAGCCAGGAGACGAAATGAAAATAAACTATTAATTCTAATACAAAGGCAAAACGCAAAGCCAGAAATACATCAAACTAAAACATGGAAAACAAAAATCTAAACGATGAGAAAACTTGAATGGATTAGACCAGTGTTTCTCAATTCCGGTCCTCATGACCCACTGCCCTGCACGTTTTCGATGTTTCCCCCCTCCACCACACCTGATTCAAATGAATGGCTCCTTATCAGGCCACTGCAGAGCTTGATGATGAGCTGATCATGTTTTTTGCAATTACTTCTGGCATTGCAAGACTGCAGACTGTCATGCCAGGTCTATGTGTGTGTGTGTGTGTGTGTGTGTATTCTTTGTTCCTGCTTAATTTTGGTGGTCACTTCCTGTCACAGTCTTATTGTCATCATCCTAATTCTTGTCACCTGTGCATCATTGTCTTCCCCTCTTTTAGTGTATTTATACCCCAGCCTTTGTCTTGTTTGTTGCGTGTTCGTCTTGTCATTTTGTCATTCGTTCGAGCATTTATTTCAAGTCTAGCTCTGATGTTATTTGACCCCTTTGCATGTTTTTTGACAAAGGATTTTGTCAACCGATTTTGTACTTTTGCCTATCTACTCTTGCCTGCCCATGTACCAGACCTTGGAATTATTAAACCGACACGGATTTTGGAATACTGTCTGTCTGAGTCGTGCATTTGAGTCCACCAGTTCGGGGGTTGACGGTCGAACAATAGGGCCCCCCTCAGGTATAAATGCTCTGACATCCTTTTGTCTGCATCTTTCCATACCATAATCGCTGAATGGTGTGGACTGATCTTTTCCTTGCAACGAAAAATAAAACTTAACTGGCCGGCAGAAAAAGAAAAGTTCTCTATTTCATTTCTCATCGAGGTATGAGAAAGGAAGCGTGAAAACTTCCATAACAACGTGGTCGGCAGGACCCCATGAGCAGCCATTCAGGACGAAGCACAGAAAGTGACAGGCCATCCTGGAGAAAAATAGATAATTTCCAGCCTCTGAACCTCAATTAATTTGTGAGACAGGAGGGCTAACCGGAAAAACGTCCTGGATCGTTGCCACTGGGGTTTCACGAACATAGTTCAGCGAAATTCTTTGGGTGAGTGTTGAAATACTGACTTAATAAATTTGGGATTTAATTAGGCAGCATTTTAATTTTTTCATGGTCTCCACAGTTGGCCAGCTTTTTGCCACTTGTGGCTTTAAGACAAAGTGGCTAAGCTTTTAAATACTTGTAGTAATTAAAAACTATGTATTTTTTACGTTGCTTGGCTAAACAGGTAAAGGGGCTTCTTTTTTTCCTTTCTTTCTTTTCTTTCCCTTTTAAAATGAGCACGCAATTTCTTTTATTGCTTGTATCCTTTGAACAAAGGAAGAAAAAAAAGAAAAAGGAAGGGTTGTTTTTTTTTTTTTACTGCTTGTGGCCTAAAGATGAAGAAGTTAGCATTTGTGACTTTGCATTTGAAAAAAGCGCTCAGTAGCAGAGACATCTGGACTGGATTTGTCGTACGGCCTCCCCATTCAGCATGGGGAGTAGGTTTTCCGTTGAGCTGGTTGACCCTCCAGAGGGGCCCATTGTGGAAATCATGAAAAAGAAATTTGGGGATAAAAGTCTAAATTATTTAAATGTAGGGACAAATGAGCTCGGCTTCCCAATCCCTTAGTTTAAAGAATATAGAAAAGTTAGAAGAAAAATTGAAGCAAAAATAATGAAGAGAAGAAAAAAATAAATTTCTGTTAAGAAATTAGAAATTATGGAAGGTCAAAAAGAATGTTTAGAGATGTGGAAAGCAGAAGCAGAGACGCAAAGTAAGAGATCAATGCAGAAACAACTTCCCTTTGCATGCAAAAAAGTTGACTTGCTCTCTAAAATCTGTCCCTGTAACCTGACAAGCAGGAACTGGATGAGCAAATTAAGGCTTTGTTTAATCCCAACCCCAGAAAGTGCCACAGTTCTCAGACGACCTGACCTGGCACCAAACTCTTCAGTCCACACCTCGATGCATATGCATATCATGGCAATTGCAACCATTAACAACCTTTCCTGAGTTTGTTTCAGCGAAAGCAGCTACAACAGACTGCATGGCAACTGAGGACCTGCTATGTATCTCTCATGTGTCACAGGAAACTGGCAAATCACACGAGAGGGGTTAGTTAAGGGAGAGTGTCAGTCTCTCTCACACCAGCTAAATGGAACATGTACATCATGGACCATTCAGTCCCACACATCCCAATGTTTTCATCACTCCAAAATCAGACTTTAAACATTGCAAGGCTCAATATTCACTTAAACAAAAAGCCATCGATATTATACCACCATTCTTTGAGTCTCTTAAGGCAGCAGGAGTAATTGTTCCATGTAATGATTCGCCAATACACATACCTTTGTTTCCTGTCAAAAAATCATTCACATTCACACGTCTGTACCAAGGATACTGTGAAAGTACCACCATTTGCACTGAAGCTCTCAAACATTGAATCTTGAATCCTTTGTTCTCTCCCCAGGCACTGCTTTGTTAAAGTATGTTGATGACCTCATGATCTGCGGTCCGACAAATGAGCAGTGTGAAGCCAACAGAGTCAAACCCTTGAAACATCTGGCTAAAACTGGTCACAAAGCCAGCTTGTCTAAACTTCAATTTGTCCAGGGAAAAGTTGTCTTAGGTCATGTCATCACTTCTGAAAGAAAGACTCTTTCACCAAAAAAAGAGCTGTTGCAATTCAGAACCTTCCAAAACCCACCACGATTTTCTTGGTATGTGCTCTTACAGTAGACAGTTAATTTCTAACTATGCCATTCTTGAAGCTCCCCTCGCCTCCCTCATTCATGGTAAAGATCTACAAGCACTACATAAGATCACATGAACTCTTGAAGCGGAACAGTCTTTCACTGTACTAAAAACTTGCCTTACAAATCACTCCAACTTTGGGCCTGCCTGACCCTACCAGACCATTCACTCAAACAGTAGATGGAAAATATGCATATATGACTTCTGTTTTGTTGCAGGACCACGGAAATAAACTATGCCCTGTAGCTTATTTTTCTTCAAAACTGGATCCCATGGCTGCAGGTCTCCCAAGATATTCAGATCTGTGGCGACAGTTGAAAAGGCAGTTATGGCCTCCAGCTATATTGTGGCCTATTCTGATGTAACTCTCCTGGTCCCACATGTTGTGTCCATGATTTTACTTGAACAAAAGACTTCTCACCCCTCCACAGCACGATGGCTATGATAAAACAGAGTACTTGTTTAACCTAGTACTAGAAATGTTTAACCTTACTGTCAAACACTGTGTTAAACCTGCCACCCTCCTCCCCACACCAGATGACAGAACACAACCTAACTGTGTTGCTGTCCTCCAACAGGTTTGTTTGCCAAGAAACAACATTAACAAACCCTGATTTGGTTCTCTTTGCAGATGGATCAGCTTCACGTGACCCACAAACAGGTCACAACAGAGTTGGTTTTGCTGTTGTCACTAATCATGAAACTCTTCTCTCCAGTTCACTCCCCCCTCACTATTCGGCACAGGCGGCAGATCTGATAACTTTGACAGAGGCATGCAGACTAGCTAACAACAAAGCAGTAACCATCTACACTGATTTCAGATATGCTTTTGGTGTTGTGCATGATTTCGGTACTCTGTGGAAACGCAGACAATTCCTAAAATCTAACGGCAAACCCATTCTCCATCATGACAAAGTCGCAGCTCTTCTCAATGCCAATTTACTCCCAAAGTCAATTTCTGTTTGTAAATCCTTTGCTCACACTAACAACACTGATCCTGTCTCTCTAAGAAATGCAAGAGCGGATGCCGCTACACTCCAACCCGCTATAAGTGATCCTTTATTTGTATCAATTCCTGTCACTATTTCCACCTCTCTTACAGCAGTACAGTCTTTAGCCACACCACAGGAAAAGGCGTTGTGGAGACGCTGCAGTGCCACACAAAAGGAAGCAGTGTGGCAAGGACCCGATAATAAGCCTTGCCTGCCTAAACATTTTTTCCCTCATTTTGCAAAATCGACACATGGGTTGAACCAAAACACCAGAGTAGCCAAGTGGTAGCAAAGGCTCTGCTAACAGAGATTACGCCCCATCTGGGAACTTCAACTAAACTAAAACTGAGCAGTGGTAATGACTCTCACTTTTTGTCAATTCTGTGATAAACAAAATTAGTGAATTTCTTACCATTAACCTCAGACAACATTGTGTATAACACCACGCCAGTAGAGATGCTGTTGAACGAGAAAATGGCACTCTAAAATCAAAGTTAATTTTGGCAGACCTCAATCTCTGGGAGTAAAACCTGTAACCAGGCCACTCCCCTCCACTGGCCTATGTGAGCATAAAATGCTACAGTATTGCAAAAACCTATTCTCTCTCTCTCTCAGCAGACTTCCAACCTGGGTTGTGAGAAAAGACTTCATAAGGAAGCACTCGAATTCCAAACAGTGACGAGGTCCATTCTGACGACGCATACCATTGTGAAGATAGCCGAGAGGGCAACGTGGGCGAGACCGGAGAAGTTCTCCGGCGACTCTGGAGATTGTCGTTCATTTTTGACTCAATGTGAACTATATCACACCTCTCTGGCCGGGCTGAAGCTTGGGCTACGGCTGAGTGGGCACAACAAACCAGGGTTTGTAACTCTCTTGCTGAATTCTCGAGCTCACTCACTCGCATCTTCCAGCATAATGCACCAGGCCGAGAAGCATATCACGCTCTGGTCTCTACGCCAAGGGAAAAGACGAGTTTCTGACTTTGCTAATGAGTTCTGCATGCTGGCTGCTGATAGTGGATGGAATCAATCTGCTCTGATCTACGCATTTCTCCATGGTTTGGGTTCTTCCATGATGGATCATTTGGTATCCCTCGACATTCCCGATGACCTCAACTCCCTCATCTCTCTTGCCATTAAGATTGGCAAACTGTTAGTGGAGAGGAAGGAGGAGCGGAGCCATTCCACTTTTCCTACTCCAGGTTTATTCACAATCCGTTCAGAGTCGGATGACTTTTGTAGACCTTCGCCTTCTTTCTGTGCTCCATCACCATCTTCTGGTCCGAAGGAGCCGATGCAGCTGGGACGCACCAAGTTGCCTTCTAACGCTTATTTCATACTCCTCCATAATGTCGACGTGACGTCGTCATTGAGCATTGTTTTGAGTTGTGTGTTGAGCACTGTTGCCTTTCCAATGTGCTCTGCATCCCCGATGTTGTAAAGAAAAGTACCATTTGCAAAAAAACGTAGCGTGATGCATAAAATTTGCTCTGATGTAAGTGCACGTCCGGAATGTGTGAGGTTGGTGATATGTGGCCAGAGAATGTAATTGAGATAAATGATACCTTGTGATGAAAAGCGGTAGCGTTCTAACAGATATTCCTCTGGAAATAATAAAACGTCTAATCTAAGTCTGAAGACTCTCTCGCGACATAAGGCATTTCAAAACACTAAGGCTTCAATGTCAATCAGATTTGGTAGGAATGGGCAATCCATGTCTATCAGCTTTCTTCATGTGGGAGGAGACGGGTAGAAACTCTGGGTTTCTTATAGTAAACCTGCCCGTGAGCAGGTTATGTTCACAGAGTCTGTTACCATGGTGA
The DNA here is from genome assembly GCF_036924035.1 of Leuresthes tenuis. Taxonomy (NCBI): domain Eukaryota; kingdom Metazoa; phylum Chordata; class Actinopteri; order Atheriniformes; family Atherinopsidae; genus Leuresthes; species Leuresthes tenuis. Next base: position 36,570,190 of record NW_027325358.1, on the reverse strand, counting down.
TTGACTCAGAGTTTTAGTTACCTCTTTCTGGAACGGATAACTCCATTTCCCTTAGTTTTCACATAACCCGCTTTCTGGAATACCCCCCAGGTCTTAGAATTAAGTAAACACAGCCTCAGATGAAATACAACACAAGACATATTACACTGTGTCAAACAACTAAGTCAACAGCATACAACAGCATAGAACAGTGCACTCTCAATGACAGTGTGATAAAACATGCATATTATATCACTACAGACATTGAAGGACCTGAGCGGTTTCAGGAAGAAGAGACGGCTCTGGCCCCTCCTGTATACTGCTTCTATGTTGGCAGACCACTCCAGTTTATTGTCCAGCACCACCCCCAGGTATTTGCAGGTCTGAACAGTCTCTATCTCCCCTCCATCAATGCAGACTGTGTGGTTATGGAAGTAAATCTGTTTCATCAGATTTTGAAAGAAGAAAAAAAGAAAAAAAGTGATTGAATTTCTAGCACTGAATATTTATGAATTGAAATGATGTATCTGAATGTTTTTCAACGTTAAAATATCAACTGCAAATAATTCAAACGCAAATAATTCAATGTTAAAATATTCAACCGCAAAAAATTCAACCTCAACATCTGGGAACCCAAGGAAGAGCAATCGATTCTAGATTCAAGATAGGGAGCGTGTGTCAAGCAAAAGGAGCGAACACCAGTCACCCCAATACAACTTTGGCTTGTCATGGTGACCGGACTTCATCCATGTCCAATAATAATGGGGCTTCAGTAAGTGTTTTAACTCTTCTTTATGCCATCAGTGTGGTTTGTATCTGTAAGATTCAGTAATAGACAGCTGACATTTGTACATTAACAGACTCACTGGAAACCAGATATCTGTAGGAGTGAGTTTTAGAAGAGAACAAGTATGCAATAGAGTTAACTATACAAAAATGTGTCACTTATAAGAAGAAACTAAGTGTCTTTTAATAGACCAAGAGGAGCAAGAAATTCCTCAGAACACAATCAAGCTAAGAGGAAGTGATGCAATACGCAAAGCGTCTGCAGCAGAACACAACCCAGTTTCAAAAGAAAAAAAAAAAATGAACCCAACTCACTACTTGCACCTGAGCTCTACTCACATTCTCCCTGTTACACCTCCATTATATCACTCTTCACCTCAGTCATGGATCTTAACACAGCCTAAACAACATCCCCCCACATCAGGACCCAATAAGACCTCCTCTATCTCTCCCTCCAGCCTGTCTTGGCCCACCAGATTAAGCTTCAACAAGTAAAAAGAAAGTCCCAGTGCTGTGGAAGACATTCTACCTTGTTCCAGTAGCTAAAAAAAAACAACTCATGTGTCTGCCCTAACCTATAGCGTAACCACGCATTCTTTGGGGGGGGTCGTGTCCCCCCCAATATTGAGAAAATACCAACCTGTCCCCCTGTCACGGTGCGTGGTGCGAGAAGGGACCCAGATGCAGTTCTTTAACTTCCAAAACAAGGTTTATTCCAAAAAAAACAAGACAAGGCAAAAACATAAAGCGCGGCAGAGCCGGATCAAAAATACTTAACTATGAAACAAGACTATGACTGTGAAAAAACAAAGGAACAGGACTATGAAGCAAAACCAGACTTATCTTTCTGTGACTCGGCATGACGTGGAAGCATGAAGGGATAGTGAGGTAAGGATTCTGCAGTGACTGAAAGGAAACCAGAAGACTAAATACTGTGGAGGGAGTGATCAGTGAATGAGGTGCAGCTGTGAACAATAAACCAGGTGACTTGAGTGAACTGAGGTGGCAGGGGAAAAACAGGACTAGAACATAACTGAAACCATGATTAAACAAACTGTGACATAACATAAACTTCTATAGCCGACTGTGACACCCCGCCAATATACAGAAGAAAATATGTAAAATGCATGTTCTCCTTTTATGAACCCTGTTCAGTCTCTTATTATGTCTTATTTATTTTCAATTTATTTCCGTGTGTTACCGGGGACGTAACGGCTGCGCCGCGGTCGTCGTTGTTGATCGCCAACACTCTAGTCAATGAGAGTGACCCAACGGGCGCGCCGCCGTATCAGCAGCTCAACCGCGGCAAGCTCAACAGAGCAGATTGTACCAGAACAGGAAATCCAACACAGAATCAACAAAATAAACTTCCGCCCCCTTTCAAAATAAAAAAAACGTAAAACAAAAATAACATTAGACCAGTGTTTCTCAATTCCGGTCCTCATGACCCACTGCCCTGCACGTTTTCGATGTTTCCCTCCTTCACCACACCTGATTCAAATGATCAGCTCATCATCCAGCTCTGCAGTGGCCTGATAAGGAGCCATTCATTTGAATCAGGTGTGGTGGAGGAGGGAAACATCGAAAACGTGCAGGGCAGTGGGTCATGAGGACCGGAATTGAGAAACACTGCATTAGACTATTAGACTTTTCATTGTTAATGCACATTTTGAGACATTGACACAATAGAAATGAACCTGGACTTAAAAGTCCTCAGCAGATTTTTTGTTAAAGGAAAAGTCTGTAATTTGTTACATCATTAGTTGTCCTTATTAAAATATTTACATAAACATGCTTTGGGTATTTGGTCGTTTTCCATTGGAAGCTGTCCTATTTGCTACAGTACTACTGGAAGAGCATAATTGTAATTGGTAGGTGTGTTTAAGGTCAGTAAACAGTAAGCAACTAACCAAAACAAAGTGGGGGGGCAGTCACTGTCTCGGAGAAATTACACTATTCCTTTAGATGTGAATTTATATGGTCAATGTAGTCCTCTAAACTATGTTCTAAATGTCCAATTTTTCATTTATAAATAAAGAATTGCAGATAATGCATTCAACAATTTTGTTTTTCTTGGACCCCCCCAATGTCTAAACCATGGTTACGCCCCTGGCCCTAACTGATTAGAGCTAGACCAGTTGCCCTCCCATCCCACATCATGAAAGTATTGGAGAAACTGTTATTGGCTCACCTAAGTAAGCCAGTGAACAGCTTTCAGGGCACAGCTGCACAACTGTAATTTGCTTATTGTCCATTGCTTATTGGATTGGTGATATGTGGGCCCATGCAATTTGCTTACAGGGCCCACAGAGGCGTCGAAGATGCCACACTTACCCTGCTAAACCTTTTGTTTAAACACCTCGAGGGGAACAAAACCCACGTTAGATTGACTTTTAATCGGCTTTAATCGGCTCTATCCAACCTCACAGTTTAGCCATGAGGCTTGTTGAGTACTTCCAGATAAGCCATAATCTGATGGGTTAGATTTTAGATTTTAGATAGAACACAGAGTCAAAGTCAAAGTGAATGGCATTTTATCTGAGTCACTATGTTCCTCTACTGGCTCACCTCAGGGATGTGTTCTCTTTCCCTTACCTTTTATTCTATATACAGACATGTGCAAGAGTGTCTATGTAAACAGGCACATTTTAAAATTTGCAGACAATACCGTCATTGTAAGTTTGTTGCACAATAATGAATTCAGCCATGGTCCAGTCTTGGAGGATTTTATCAGTTGGTGTGATCTTTCTTTCTTGGTGCTTAACACAACCAAGGACATGATTATGAACTCATGAACATGAACTCAGGCTCCAAACCATGATCCCACAGTCATTAGGAGCCAATCTGTTGAATGTGTGGACAATAGTGTTGTTTTTGACGGCCTGTTTTAATTTTAGTCTTTGTGTCAAGCTGTCATTTTAGTTTTTATTAGTTTTAGTCACATTCACACTCTTTTTAGTCTAGTCAAGTTTCAGTCGACTAAAAGTCTGAGCATTTTAGTCTTATTTTAGTCAGAACTATCCGTGACTATTTTCGTCTAGTTTTAGTCGACGAAAATTGATAACATTTTAGTCTAGTTTTAGTCAATAAAAATTGTATTTTAGTCTTTTTTTAGTGATGCAATTCTATTTAACCCAGTCAATATAGTATAACTACCGAGTAGTATTATGAAACAAAAATTTTCTTTTAGTCAAACCCATTTCATAATTCAAACAAGGTTGTCTTATTATTATATTATTGTTACCTTATAGACTCAAGAATACATCCATTCCAGACACGGAAGGCGCTCTGAGTTGAATTTACAACACATTTATTTTACCAACCAAACTACGCAGTGAGACACAAGAAATACTTCAAAATAATAAAAACAATGCGACTAAACGAGACGAAATAACGTTATAACATTTCGTCTGGTTTTAGTCAACGAAAATGAAGAGACATTTTAGCAGATGTTTTATTTTGTAAACTACATTTAGTCTCGTTTTTATTCGTCAACAATATTGCATTATATATCTAATTATAGTTATCATCACATGACCAACATTTATGTTGTGTGTCGTTTTCGTCACGTGATAAAGGTTCTTTGACAATGATATTTAGTCATAATTTTCATTGACAAAAGCAACACCAGTGGACAGTTACAAGTATCTTGGGATTGTCATTGATAACAAACTGACTTTTAACAAAAACTGCAAAGCAGTATGCAAGAGGGAACATCAGTGGCTGTTTTATGTTAAGAAACTGTTCCGTTTTAACATTGACAAAACTATACTGACCCTATTTTATTGCGTATTTATTGAGTCACTGTTATCTTTTGCCTTGGTGTCTTGTTTTGGTAATCTGTCACTACAGGACAAAAATTCCCTGAACCAAATCATCAAATGGGCTGGGCGGCTAATTGGGAAGTCTCAACTAATGTCTTCTCTTTATGACACACAGTTACAACGTAAAGCTACCTGTATTCTCAAAGATGGCTCACACCCTTTGCATGGTGAGTTCCAGCTCCTTTGCTCTGGCCGTCATTTTGTGGTCCCTAAGGGAAGGACAAAATGGTACAGAAAGAGCTTTGTACCAACAGGAATTGTAATGCTGAACAGTAAGGCCCAGAGGTGAACAATCTTGTTCATACTGAACAATTGATGTTGAAGCACTTTTTAATTTCTGCACTTTTAATGATTGTATATGTTAGGATGTGTGTACTGTTGTTGTCTTGTCTGTCATAATGTATTTTATGTAGCTGTCATTTTGTGCTGGGATCGCTGAATTCTTCCCTGCACAACAAATTTACCAGTACTACGGTACGGTATGAATAAAGAAACCTTGACCTTGATAGATAGATGCCATCATCTATCTGCTTCAGTGAGCCCACTCTCATTTAGACAAAGCAATCAGCACAGTGAGGATCACATTCTTTGATTTCTCCAGTGTTTTTAATACAACTCTGCTTGTACTAGTATGTAAAAAGCTGCAGCTTATGTAGGTGGATGCCCCCACTACCACCTGGATTATTGACTACTTCACAAACAGACCACAGTTTGTGAGACTGAAGGGTTGTGTGTCTGAAAACTTTATCAGTAACACAGGAGCACTACAGGGGACTTTACTCTCGGTTTCTCTTCACTCTAGTACACCTCAGACTTCAAATACAACTCCTCTCATATCCAGAAATACTAAAATATCTGCAGTTGCAGGGTTTATCAGTGATGGACAAGAAGCTGTGTAGAGAAAACGGGTCTATCACTTTGTGGCATAGTGTGGAAACAAATACAGTACTCGTCAACACAAAATAAACAAAATGGATGATTGTGGATTTTAGGAGGACCAGAAGTAAGTCAAACCCTGTGTCTATCCTCTGTGAAGCGGTAGAAATGGTTAAGGAATACAGATACTTGGGAGTTTATCTGGACAGCAGACTGGACTGGCAATGCAACACCGATGCTGTCTTCAAGAAAGTACTTAAGAGTCTGTATTTCGTAAGGGAGCTAAGGTCCTTCAATGTCTGCACCAAGTTGTTGTACATCTTTTACAAGTCTGTGGTGAACAGTGCAATCTGCCTTGCATTTATCTGTAGGATCAGACCTAGTGACTCAAAGGAACTTACCAAACTAATAAAGGAGGTTGACTCTGTGTTGGGGACTGCTCTGGAGCCCCTGGATATGATTGTAAAGAAGAGTGCTGCTCAAGTTATTGAACATAAAGACCAACACTGACGAACCTCTACTTAATGTCATATTAAAACAATGGAGAGTGGACAGTACGTGGCTCCTTTAACTATGACGTAACACTGATAGATACAGGAAGTAATTCTTGCCAGCTGCAATAACAATACAAAATGAAAGCTTATATTGATTAAGAAAAAAATAAACAAAATTAACTGCAACGGTATAATTTCATAACTTAATCTCTTTTCATTTATTTTCATTGTGGATGAGGGTTACATGTCATTTAGACATGAAAACTTTGGAGTAACATTGATGGGTAGGATACTAGGCTCTACACTATACACTATAATTTCAGCTATGCTTACAATTTTCTTACAAAGTTTAAATAAGATAAAGACTGTTTGTGAAAAACATGTTAGTTTACAACCAGAATGTTGATTGAGGTCTTTTTTTTTACCTCAATTTTAATGACAAATCCTGCTGTGAAATACGACCAGGCATCCAGACTTTTAGTCATTCAGGCGTTGTACACAAGATGTTCCCTGGTGTACAAAAGTGAAATGTATAAATACAGGAAATGTAGTTTCTGCCCAGAGGTTGATGTCCTTTCTTTTGTAGGTTGCAAAGACTCGTTTCAAGACTGCTAGCCTTTAATTTAAGATGGTATTCACTTGCTGTACTCCAATTCTGACGATTGGCAGGTATATATGAATGTTTTTGCCACTACGTGGGAGGTACTTATGCTGTCTAGGTGCAGCAGTGACATGGGCGCATACCCTCTTTTGTTACTTTGACAGATTCACCTGAAATAGCCATCCTCAGAAGTTTGTCCTCAAGTTCTGCACAAGTCTGTTAATGACCCATTGATTTTTCTGTGTGACCTAATTTTTTGGTGTGTCGAAGCAGGGAAATATCTAAATTACAGAATGTAGGGCAGTGTTAGGGATCAAGCCGGAGCTGGATTAGTTTTTAGTAAATATTCATAAGGGTCCAAGGACAGTTATCTACCACTGGGCTCAAGTCAGAAGATAATAACTAAAACCCAGTATCGGGTTCCTGTTTATATGTATCAGATGTATGTATTAGATATGACACAGGGCAGATATGAAGGCTATGAATCCGAGGACTGACATTCGCCATCAGCAGTTCTCACGGTGAAACATATGCAAACAACTTCTTTTAAATAGTACAGTTGAAATTATTGATAATAAATCAATGGCACTTTCATTGATAAAAACTATCATCTATTAAGCTAATCATATGTATAAAATATATAATCAATGGGATAAATACCATTTGTGTGTGTACCTGTGTATTGGAGGAGAGGACAAAATGGCAGCCATGATCATGTGATGGTGAGGGCACAAGATGGCAGCTGTGATCATGTGCTCAGTAAGTTATGTGTTAGCCAGACAAATGACAACATTGGGTGTGAAACTAAAATGCTGTAGCTGTGAAGAGAACATAGTGTAGCATATTGGGCATGTGAGGCTATGAAGAGAGAGATAACAGTGCACAGATTAAAGTGAATGAGAAAATATTGTATGCTGAAGCTGCCAAGAGAGGGGGAAAGGAAAATGGCAGTGGTAAGCAACAGAATAGAGAGAAACAAGTGGAGACGGATATTGGGCAAGAAATTGAAAAGAAAATGGTGGGGGAAAAAAGAAAGATTGGTGACATTTGTAGCAGGGGTCATGAATGCGACTGCAGATGTTAAATCTCAAACAGAAAGAATACAGATCATAGTTGAAGAAGCAGTAAATCATCTGGGTATGAGAGGGATAAGATGGGAAGAAGTGAGAGATGAGTTGAGTGTTCAGGCCAGTCAAGAATCATCATGTATTGGATAGTGTTAATAATAATGATAATCCTTCAATGGAATGCAAGAAGCCTAATTGTTAATGGTCAGGAATTTAAACAATTCATCTATAGTCAGCAGGAAAAAAACACATACTGTGCATCCAGGAATCATGGTTAAAACCAAATTTAGAGTTTATTATCACAGGATACGTGGCAGACAGAAGGGACAGGGAAGAAGGGATAGGAGGTGGGTGTGTTACGTTTGTAAAAGAGGGCATTCCTTTCAGGATTATCGATATTGGAGTTGAGATGGAGAATATTATAATAGAAATATGGATAGGGAAGAGAAAGTTGGCAATAATAATTTTTTATAACCTCTTTTATATATATATATATATATATATATAAAAGATAGAAGTATTAGGAATGTTGAGGAAAATGGGTGGGGATAGGAAGGATTGGAATTATCCTGTCCTTAGTTCTGGAGATGAAGTGGCTATAACTAAAAAAAAAGAGGCAGAATTAATGGTCAAAACTTTTGTTGCGGTGCACAGTTCAAATAATTTAACTGAGGAGGGAAGAAATAGCAGGAAGAAAAATAGATATGAAAACAGGGAGGTGTTAAAAAAGGAAAGTAGAGAAAACTGATTAGATTAGTACCATTTATAATTAGAGAAATGAAAAGAGCAATGGAAAATACAAGAAGGAGTGTGCCAGGAAAAGATTGGATATGTTACACTATGACTAAACATTTAAGTGAGGGGGGATTAACAAAGATATTATCATTATTCAATAAAGTCTGGAAAGAGGGGAAAATACCACGAAGTTGGAAGGAGGCAATAATAGTACCAATTAGGAAACCGGGAAAAGATCATAGTAAAACAATAAATTACAGGCCCATAGCACTAACATCACATATAGGTAAGATAGTGGAAAGAATGATAAATGAAAGGCCGATGTATTATATAGAAAAAGGGGATTGGTGACTAGATACCAGAGTGGGTTTAGAAGAGGTCGGAGCTCTATGGATCCAGTAGTGTACCTTGAAGATGATATAAGAAAAGCTCAAGTAAATAAAGAAACTGTGGCAGCAGTGTTTTTTATGTTGAAAAGGCATATGACATGTTGTGGAGAGAGGGATTGCTAATTAAAATGCATCAAATGGGAATTGAGGGAAACGTGTTTAATTGGATTATGATTTTTTTTAAGTGAAAGAGTTATACAAGTTAAAATAGGGTCGGAAGTGTCAGAGAGCTATATGGTAGAGAATGGTACGCCGCAGGGGAGTGTGGTGTACCATTCTCAATGTTATTTACAATAATGATAAATGACATATTTGACAGTATACCAGCAGGAATGGGATGATCTTTTTTGCAGATGATGGGGCATTATGGAAGAGGGGAGGCAATATAGATCACATAGTTAAGAAGCTACAGGAAGGGATAGATCAAGTAGAGAAATGGGGAGAAGAGTGGGGTTTTACATTTTCAGTGGAGAAAAGTAAAGTAATGTTCTTCTCAAAAAAGAAAATTAGTGAAAATAAAAAGTTAAACTTGTATAGAAAGAACTTAGAGAGAGTAAGCAGCTTTAGATTTTTAGGAATGATTATGGACTCTAGATTAACATGGAGAGAACATGTGAAGGGAATAGTGGAGAAAAGTAAATGAGTATTTAATATTATGAGGTGTTTGGCTGGGTTAGAGTGGGGTGCTGATTTTACATTGTTAAAATATATATATATCACATTAATAAGTTCTAGAATAGATTGCAGCAGTGTGGGATATGGATTGGCAGCAAAATCAGTACTCTCGCAATTAGACATAATTCAAGCTAGAGCATTAAGAACTTGTATAGGAGCAATAAAAACAAGACCAATATGCTCCCTCCAGGTTGAAGCAGGAGAAATACCATTATGGCTCAGAAAAAAACAGCTAATAGCCAACTACTGGGTAGATTTAAAAGGACACAGTGACGAACATCCAGCAAAGAGAGTTCTGGAGATGTGCTGGGAAAAGGGGAAAGAGGAAAAAAATAGTTTTGGGTGGGTCAGTGAGGGTTTGGCAGAACAGCTAAAAATACAACATATGGAATTCAGCCCAACAGTTCTTTGTACAACAATACCAAAATGGATGTTACAAGAAACAAATGTAGACTTAAATATGTGGAACATCAAGGAAAGAAATAAAACAACAGATCTAGTGCAGGAATTTTTATAACTATGTGGAGAATATGGAGAAAAGTATATATATATATATATATATATATATATATATATACAGATGGGTCCAAAGAACAGGCAACAGGAGTAACAGCAGCAGCAATGGTGGTTCCCATTTATAATAGAACAATTTCAAGAAGAACATCAGATCATTTAAGTATATATGCAGTAGAATTATGTGCAATATTGTTAGCAATAGAATGGATGGATGAGCTGAGGGATAGGAGAATAGTTATATGTAGCGATTCATTTTAATTACTCTTAAGTATTAAAAACGGAACAGCAAAAACACATCAGGAAATTTTATATAAAATACAGTTAAAAATATCCAGGTTAACGCTACAGGGGAGGGAAATAGTGTTCACGTGGGTACCAGCTCATGTAGGAATAAATGGAAATGAAAAAGCAGACAAAGCTGCTAAGGATGCAGTAAAGAAAGACGTGGTGGTAATGAAAGTAAAATGATCAAAAACAGAAGGGAAAAGTTTAGTATGGAAAGAAATAAACAAACAGTGGAATCAATATTGGAATCAGGAAAAAGGAAGACATTTATATAAATTACAAAGTGTAGCAGGAGAGGCAGGGTGTTATGAACAGAACAGAACAGAACAAGTCATTATTAGCAGGATAAGAATAGGTCATTGTAAACTGAACAATACACTTAAGATAATGGGGAAACATCCAACTGGGCAGTGTAGCTGTGGGCAGAGGGAGACAGTGGAACATGTGACAGTAGCATGTCCCAGATATGGAAGGGAGAGGGAAAGAATGAAGATAGGGTTGCAGAAGGCAGGAATAAGAGAATATAATCTGGAAAATATAGTAGAATCTGGTAAATCTAAAGAAGGCAGGAAAATAATTATAGGATTCCTGGTGTCAACTGGAATAATTAAAAGAATAACTAGAAAGAAGTCCAGTCAGTAGATGGCGGCATATGCAACATCAAGGATGCCAGCTGCCATTAAAAATCAAAGAAGAAGAAGAAGGAAGAAGATTCATTGTCAGATCCTCATCGTCACACCTCATGTTTCCTAGGTCTTGTTTCATCATGTCTTGTTCAGATCTGTTTATTCATCGGGTTTTGTTTGATCAAGTTCTTGTTGTTGGTATTTCGGCTTAGGATGTTACAATTTTTTATGGAATAAATCCAGTTTTACTTTTCGTCTGCATTTTGTGTCCTCCTTCTTTGCCTCCACCTTCCATATCGTAACAGAAGGATCTGACCAAGACTGGACCCAGCAGACATTTTTGCCAACACATTCTTGGCTTCGGTCTGAAAAGAAGGGCATGATTTCCCTCGGGAGATTTCCCGGCCACCAGGAGATGGGTGCAGAGTGTGATCGGTCACATGAAGAGCTGTTCTTGTCCACTCCTCCGTGGCGTGTTGGCAGTGCCCCTCAGCCCTGGCCTGCTTTCCCGGTGTCCTGACTGTCTCCAGTGTCCAAGTCTCCGAACCCTGTCAGCAACTCTGAGGGGGAGGTTATTATGCTCTTCGAGTATTTTCGTCGGATGGCAGCTAGGTCAGAAAAAGACCAGTCACTGGATACGGACAATACAGGGAGACGTGTGGTAAGGAGAAGAGGCTCCAGGCAAGCCCTTCACACCTCTTCAGCACAGCTGCAGTCTCCAGTGCCTCAGCATCCAGCCCCTAAGTCTCCGATCCCCGTAAGTAACTCAGAGGGGGAAATAATAACAATTTTTAGGCGGATGGTCACTGGACAGGGACAATACAGGGAGACGTGTGGGAAGGAGAAGAGGCTCCAGGCAGGTTTCATGCACCTCCTTCGCACAGTCTCCAGTGCCAGCGCCACAGTCCCCGGCACCACAGCAGCCGGCCCCAGAGCCTCCAGCCGTTCCAGTCCCTGCTCCAGAGGTGGTTCCGCCGAGCTCGCCTCTTCCAGTCCATGCTCCAGAGGGGTCTCAGCTGAGCACACCTCTTGCAGTCCATGCTCCAGAGGGGTCCCAGCTAGTCTCGTCTTTTCCAGTCCCTGCTCCTGAGGAGGCCAGCTGAGCTTGCCTCTTCTAGTTCATGTTCCTGAGGTGGTCCAGTCGAGCTTGCTTATTTCAGTTCCTGTTCCTGAGATGGTCCAGCCGGGTTTGCCTCCTATTCACTGGGTGTCTGGCTGTCCGTCAGACCATCTCCGGCTCCAGCTTCCTCTTTGATGGGCGTCTGGCTGCCCGCTAGGCTGACCTACCGCCTGTCCACTAGAGTGGTACAAGTTATATATATATATATATATATATTTTTTTTTTCTTTTGAACTCTTAGAACTTAGCTGCGTTTGGTGTTACAGGGTTTTTTGTTTTTTTTTAGCATTTTTTAAAAATTGTCCATTTTTACTTTTAGTCTGGATTTTGTGTCCTCCTTCTGCGCTTCCACCTTCCATGTCGTTACAATGTTATGAGCATACTCATGCACTGACCCATGTTTGGTGGTTAGAAAGGTGTGAAGACAGTGCTACCCATGCGACTGTCAATTATAAGAATCACGAGTCCCGTTCTGACCACTACTCTTGTCAAGAAACTTTACTTTGAAATTTAAATTTTTCTATATACTTGCTGTTTCCTTGTGCTTTCGCTTGCGTTTTTGTCTGTTTTACCAATTACAAGATGGTCACTTCACTACTTGCTTCAGGTTCAAGTATTTAAAATAAAATGTTTAAGGTAAGTAAAACATCATGGCTTGCATTAAGACAGACAATTTAATGACATATTGCATCAAATAGCCTTTTCCTGAATTACTGGCAGCTGAGTCCTGCCCCCTCCTCTAAACACTCAAAATGTGAAGGTTTTTTGTTCATCAACACAAAGACAAATTTAGAATTTTTTATTTAATTTATTTTTTTACAATTTCACATTTTGCCATGAGACTGGGTTGGTTTCTACATATGTGCAGTGGTAGTGGTACATTTACCTGTTTTAGATCCTTGAAGATGACTGCATCCATCAAACAAAACACAGGAAACTTATTTGGCTTAACAGCGTAATCAGTGGCGCCAGACGTGGAGCCAAGGGCATGTCCCTGTGTGAGTGTTGGTGTGTGTATGTGTGTGTGTGTGTGTGTGTGTGTGTGTGTGCAAAACTTCCAATCTGCAAAACAAAATAAATGTGCAAATAGAGTGCAGAGTGCAAAATCTTACTTTCTTTTAAGTTTTTTTTCAATGAATGATTGACATTCACTATAACTTCTGAAACTACTTGTCTGGTGTTCTATTGATTAGAACAAATAAAGAAAAAGGAAAATAGTGAACAATGTTTTATATTCCACAAAAATTAACATTTTTCATTTTCACATTGTATCAATGAAAAAAGATCAATCATGACATATTAAACTTTTCACAATTCTGTATCAGATATTCTGCTACTTTCAGAACAGTTTTAAAGAGCCATGTTGGTAGCCAACTTAATTGGTCATGTGACCTGTTGTCCTGCATTATCTAATAATTGACTAGTTAACAGGCTTGTTTAGACTACAGAGACAGAAAGAGAGAGAAGATGTATGACTTGCTCCCTTTCTGTCCTAATGTGCGCCTTTAATAATTTGCTGTGGCTCCAGTCTGACACCTTTAAACGGTTGTCATCAAAAACCATATGTTGCAACGCAAGCGTGCATGAACGTGTTCATACACATACATACACACAAAACAATGTGTAGCAATTAGCCTCTCAAAAGTAATCTGTCTGCAGCTAAATCCTCTTCACAAGAAACAGCCAGGGACACAAGACAGTCAGGAATTGACAGTGTTTCTATAGTTTTCTTTCTCCAACAAAAACATAGGGTTGATTTACTAAAGTTTCCATTCTAATGTGAACATATTTACCTCATATTAAGTTTCTCCCTTGTAAGGGAATATCATTGTTCTTGTCTTTTACAAAATCTACTGGATGACAGTTCCATTAGCACATAAATACAGTTTCTAAAACAGAGAAATAAACATATTGTTGGAGGCTACATGTTGGTATGGTAGTGCACAATACAAAGGTTACTAGTTCAAATCTCAGCTTGCATGAAGTTTGCATCTTCTCCCTGTGCATACATTTATTTGTTTCAGGTGCTCTGGCTTCTTTCAACTCAGTTCAGTGTTATCCCATGCTAAATTACAACAAATGTCATCTTAAGGCACTTATATTTAAACAGATATTATGCAATTGAAGCTAATTATGCTCCAGTTAATTGTAATCCAATTATGATCCAATCAAATCAAATAAATTCTAATTAGTCTACTTCATACAATGCCATTTTTAAAAAAAAGCTACACAGCTAAGGAAACCAACAGATCACATAAGGACTTCTCTTTAATTCGGTTCTCTGACCTGACCACGCACAAGTTGTAAGTAGAGAGGATAACTCCCTTTTAACAAGGAGAAACATTTAGCAGAACCAGGCTCAGGATGGGCAGCCAATTGCCTACAGTGGTTGGGGGTTGGGAGGACAGGAAAGAGGGATCTTAAAGGTACAGAGGGCATTTTCGTCTCAAACCAGTACTGGCAGCTGGTTCAAAAAAAGAGGGACATGATAAGGGAGGGTTCTGCCTCCCATTCCACCATTAGAAACTTTATTATTCAAGTCAAGTCAAATTTATTTGTATGGCACATTTCATGTACAAAACAATTCAAAGTGATTTACATAAAATATAAGCATTGCAGCAGGGAGAGGAAGAAGCATTAAAATACATAAAAGAATATAAAAAGAAAGAAATAGAATAATTTAAATGAAATTAAAATTATCAAAAACATGCAACAGTTAAGAGAAAAGAAAACCCTAACCTGGATTTAAAAATGTCTACATTTGGTGACAGTTTAATCTCCTCTGGCAGTTTGTTCCACTTGTTTGCAGCATAACAGCTAAATGCTGCTTCTCCAGGTTTAGTCTGGACTCTGGACTGGACCAGCTGACCTGAGTCCTTGGATCTAAGAGCTCTGCTGGGTTTATATTCTCTGAACATATCACAGATTCTGGGATTTGTAAACCATCAGTATGCTTTTAAAACCTATTCTTTGACTGACTGGAAGCCCGTGTAAAGATTTTAAAACTGGTGTGATGTGTTCAGATCTCTTAGTCCTGGTTAAAACTCCAGCAGCAGCGTTCTGGATGAGCTGCAGATGTTTGATGCTCTTTTTGGGAAGTCCAGTTAAAAGACCATTACAGTAATCGAATCTACTGGAGATGAATGCATGGATGAGTTTCTCCTGGTCTTCTACAGTATAAAACGCACTGAGATTCAACAGAACCAGGACTGAAACATAACCAGAATCAGTATTCAACCTAATGTTGTTTAACACTTTGACCAGAGCTGTTTCAGTGCTATGATGGCGTCGGAAGCCTGATTGAAAGTTACAGAGACTTCCACTTTCATACAGAAAGTCGTTGAGCTGGTTAAATACAACTTTCTCAATAATCTTGGATATAAAAGAGAGGTTAGACACAGGTTTGTAGTTGTTCATCACAGAGGCGTCAAGAGTTCTCTTCTTTAGGAGTGGCTTAATGGCAGCTGTCTTTAGTGACTTGGGAAAATGCCTGATGCCAGTGAGCTGTAAACTATTTGTAGGAGATCACTTTCTACTGACGTAAAAACAGTTTTTAAAAAGTCAGATGGTATTATGTCCAGAGTGCAAGTTGTTGATTTCAGATGCCGAACTGTTTCTTCCAGGATTTTTAAAACAATAATATTAAATTGTGACATAATGTCAGAGTTAGTTCTAGGTTTTAGACACAGATTAGTTTTCTTGTTGGTCTATGTTTTGTCTAATTGTTTTGATTTTTTGGCTAGAAAAGTTGGCTAATTCGTTGCATTTCTCAGTGGAGAGGAGGTCTGGGTTTAACTGTTTAGGAGGATTTGTGAGTTTTTCAACCATTGCAAATAGAGTTCGAGAATTAATCAGTTCAGATAAATGCAGCTCTCTGGCCTTGCACAGCTCATTGTTATAACTATGCAGGCTTTGTTTGTACAGCTCATAGTGAATCTGAAGCTTTGTTTTCCTCCACTTACGTTCAGCTTGCCTGCATTCTCTTTTCAGGTTTTTAACCGCAAAAGAAGAAATAGCAACACCTTTAGAAATTACCAGGTCCAGGGTGGTCGGTGGCTTAGTGGGTTAAGCAGATGTCCCATATACAGAGGCTAGTCCTCGATCCAGTTGGCCCCTGTCCGAGTCCCAAACTGGACGGCAATTTGCTGCATGTTGTTCCCCTTCTTTCTCTGCCCTGTTTCCTGTCTCTCACCACTGCCCTATCAATAAAGGCATTGAAAAGCCCAAAAAAATACATAAAAAAAAAGGAAATTACCAGTTCCAGAGTGTGACATCGAAGGTGGGTCGGTTCTGTTACATGTTGCCACAAACCAAACATGTCCAGCATGGCATTACCATCCGTCATATTATCTATGTGAATGTTAAAATCCCCGGTCAAGATAAAATGGTTAAAATCACTCGAGATAACAGACAATAATTCAGAAAATTCATCAATAAAACTTGCACAGTTTGGAGATGTGTAAATGATTAAGAACAGAATTTTAGGAACACCCTTTAAAATAAAACTAAGACTTCAAAAGAAGTGAAATCACCAAATGAGATCTCTTTACACTGGAATGTATCTTTAATAAGGCAGCTTCTCTCACACCTTTCTTCCCATTTCGACATTTATCCATGAAACTAAAATTTGGGGGTGCTGTTTCATTAAGAACAGTAGCACTTGTGCTTTCTGTTAACCATGTTTCTGTCAGAAAAAGAAAATCTAAATTGTGTGAAATTGTTTGCCTCGCTGCTGCGTCCTTCACCCTTATCTGTTCAGTCATGTTTGGGTTTGCCGTCCCAACAGCATGACGTAAATGTGCACCAAGTAATCTGCATCCAGTTCGATTTGGATGCACACCATCAGGTCTGAAACGCTCCTTACAGTTCCAAAAGATATTGAAGTTATCAATGAAGTTAATTCCATGGGCGATGCATGCATTTGATAACCATGTGTTCAGGCCAAGAAGTCTGCGGAAAAGTTCAATTCCTTTACCCACAGTAGGAATAGAAAACTGCTGCAGAGGTGGATGTGCAGCTGGACTCAGGATGCCGGGTAGTGGAAGAGGCTGTAGAGGTGGAGGTGTAGCTTGACTCAGGAGACCTGGTGGTGGAAGCTGCTGAAGAGGTGGAGGTACAGCTGGGTAGAAGAAGCCTGTTGGTTAGAGCTGCTGCAGAGGTGGAGGTGCAGTCTGGCAGAGGAGGAGGCTTGGCGATGCAAATTGCCATTGAGGTGGAAGTACAGTTGGGTAGTGGAAGCAGTATAGAGGATCTATGGTTTATTATTAGGATAGCACCTTACAGTCCTCACTGGAATCACAGTGTCCCTACAGAAATGAATGTAGTCAGTGATGGTGCTGACCCTCCTGTCCATGTCAATGTCCATTTCTTCTTCCACCAGCAATACAGGCCAGTCTGTGACATCAGAGCAGTCTTTGTATACAAGGTCTGTATGTGGGTTACAGATCGACCATGCTGTGATCAGATCTACCCAGTGGTGGAAGAGACACTGCCCTTTAAGCCTCCTTCATATTAGCATATCCTCACCACTACTTATATTCTGTTTTGGAGAACAATAGACATCCTCTCCACAGCATCCTGGCAGGTCAGAGGAGCAGCTGCAGTGAGAGGCTGCAGGACTGAGAGGTTCAGGAGGTCCTTTGTCCCCACAGTCATACGGCTTTTTAATAGACTGCTGACATGTTCTTCTCAAATTTATTCATTTCGTCATTGATTATTATTATTGTTATTGCTATTATTATTGTTGTTGTTTTTATCTAGTATGCAATCATTGTAAATATTTATAATTTTTTGAGCTACTCAACAAATTTGAATTTCCCCCACTGGAGGATGAATAAAGTATTTTTCTGTTTTCTATTCTATTCTATTCTACTATGCCTACCTTGACATCATGGCACTGTGTTTACCTTGACATTGTGCCACTTACAGCATTTCACATTTCTGTGAATCTGACTCTTTTAGCTGTTATTTCATTTGAGTATAAATAACACGTATCATGACATTATGCATTTTTCATTTGCTATTTCATACTTACAAGACCTATTTAATCCCATAAAACTAAGAAAAGTGAATATGAAATGGGGCTGATCTGTGTGAAACTTAAGGTACCCTGTGTTTGCATTTGTCGTGTGTGTGTTTAGAGGGTTGCAGAGGTCATTAAAGGTCTTAGTGTTAAAGCAGGCAGACAGAGAGTTGGGGACCTTTGACCCTGGCTTGTGCCTTGGCCAAAAGTGTAGACCCTTCTTGTCTATCACACACGCACACACACACACACACACACACAGACACACACACACACACACACACAAACACTCACTTCCTGTCTTAATGATTATGTTCTGTGGTCTATTTCTAGTGTAAGATTTTGGTATAAACAAATTTGCCTTTCAAAGAAGCTTGTCACAATATGTTAACACTTTCCTGCACACAAAAAACAGCTAGCATGAAGAAAATGTATAGTTTGTACCTTTTCCTCAGTGTATTTCATCGTCATACATTACAACTTTGGTAGTTTTTTGTCATCGTCTTTCCAAAACAGAGGGCGAGACAACATATCACCATGGCAGACTCATTCGGTGTAGTGTGTTTTTGATTTTGTTGGTATGTGTTTGCTCTCTTCTATGAGTCCTTTTTAAGTTATTCATGACTCTCAAATAGGTCTTTATACTGTAGTTTCCTTGAATTTTAGTTTCATTTTTTGTACATGTGTAATATGCTGAGCTGTGGAGGGCTTTTGACCTACTGTTATTTTTGTTGCTTAATTTAGCTTTTGTGGGCATTCTTTCATGTGAGCTTGAATTTGGTCATTGCAACACCTTCACTTTCTTTCTCAGTTCTGTTATTGGGATTATTATCACATAGATGTGATCAAAAAGTTTTTGATGGTCAGACAGATGTTTTTATATTTGACTCTAGAAAACAATGCATTTTGCTACTTAGAGATTGATCTTTCTCTTGGCAACCCAAACAAGCCATACTTATTCATTCTTGATGAGCAGCAACATTTACTTCTCTAAGATCATTGCAGATGTCTTTTATCCTTGGCATTGTGTATGCATGCACGTTTATGCTCCAAACCAGCAAACTGCAAAAACTTCCGTTTTTATGGAGGTGGATACACTTGCAAGTTATTTGTTAATCAAATACATTTGATCAGCAGCACTTAGCTGCTACTTACCGTAACTATCTTAATTTCTATGGAAACAGTAAAGTTTACAAAAAAATGTTATACACTCCTTGTGCATTCTAGCTTGGTTGTAGTTCATTGTATGATGAAATGGTATATCGTGTTATTACCTGATGACCTTTTGCTTTTTTTTTGCTTTTGAAGGAAAAGAAGGATGCTAAATTTTACTACTGATGTTTACAATTATCAAGCATTACCTTAACTAGACAGTTTGTGAATGTTGAATTAGGAATGATATATTACAAATTATATATATGTATATATATATATATAATGAAGAAAGCTGGAGGAATAAGATGGGGTGAACAGTAAAAGAAAAGAGCTCATAAGCAGATAGGATGGTGCCTCTGTATAGTGACAGTTGACTCTGAGGTTACATCAAATGCAAATTGATGTAAAGAAGAAAAAAGAGCAGACAAGCAGACGGGAAGGTGCCGCTCTGTATTCTGACAGCTGTCTCTGAGATTATATCTATTTGGGCTTCATGAGTGCAGACATCACCTGCAGTGGCCTAAGGGGTATACACAATACATTCACTCAAAAACTCTGACACACTCACAGATGATTATCTCAAATAGCTTGTGGCTAAAGCATTTTTACTTGGCTGATTTATTTGTTTATGTCATTAATACATTTGAACAAAAAACAAGGGTTAAGCTTATGAATATAGATCATTATCTGTCTTGTATAAAGTACTCAATATTGTCATAAAACACAGACCTATTGCTTATCTGCTTTTACTGCTCACCTCATCTTCTCCTACCGTTTTTCTTTCTTTTTCCAAATCTAGTAAGTAGATTTTCACATAATTCTGTTGAAGGATTATGAGTACAATTTATGCCAGATTGACTAAACTGAGCAAATTAGTATGGTTACAAAAAGTATAGATGGGAGTGTCCAGCTTTGCAAGTGAATTTTCAAAATTAAAACATTTAACAAACATAGGTGCAACCTAAAAATTTTGAATTGTGTAGTTTTCTTTCATGTCTAAGACTGAGATACAGTAAATGAAAACAAATTCTAAAAAGCTGGGGGGTTTTAAGCACAGACCTAATGAAAATGCCAATAACATATAAACATATTACTGTAGAAATAAATAGAAAAATAAAAAAAAGTTCCATGATATGCTTTTCCATGCTTTCTGACTTATCTGCATTATTAAAATTATGTATTTTCACCTCAAACGTCACCCAAAGCTTGAAATAAAGGTATATGCATGTTTTAGTATTTTCTACAGAAAAATCTAATTTTATCCAGTGGTTTCAAACGCTCAATTGTGAGATTTTTTTTCTACACATTGCAATGAGCGAAAGGTAGGATGGGTAAAATTCTATTGAATGCGAGCCAATGGGAGCTAGAACATGCATGTTATCCACCACAAGCATTATAAAAGTGGAATTTATCATGCTACACGAAACAAATGATCTGCTAGTGCTTTTCAGAGCACCGTACTTTCTTTTACTTTTAAAGAACATATCTTTTTGGTTATGAGGGCAAGTTGACCCTTTTCAGCTTTCCCAAAGACTTGGCAATCTTGGATCTGTGGATGTGGTTTATTTTTACTAGCCCACAACACAGTCAGGGAAATTTTTGGCTTTGTTCGATTCACTTCACCGACAACAGTTTCATAGAAAAGACACAATACGCTTGCTTTACAAGGAGACTGAAGCTAAAAGTTGAGGCTACTCTATCAATAAAAGCACTAATTTGAAACACATGCGGTGAGTGAAACGGTTTCAAATGCCTGTGTTGTGTTGCTATTAGGTGTACGAACAGATTTTAGTGCAAACCTCATAGTTACACATAGTGAAATACAGCTAAGGGGTCTAATAGTACTTTGTGTTACTACATTTATACACAAAACAATTGATCATATCCATTACTTGATTTTACAATTCATGCTGGTACTGAGCATATTTGCCAAACAGATGTAATTCTCTAATCTTTGCTGGCTCACTTTGATGTTGTGATCAGATTCTGGCTTGAACAAGTTCAGCTCAGTGTTGACATCTGTTGTCATGCCTGAAAATGTAGCATATTTCTCAAGTCATTTTCTTGTTTATGTGTTATGGTAGCTTCTCAGCCAGCAACTTGTTCCTTCACGAGTCACCATCATCCCCTTCCCCTCCCCCTTTTATTTTCTCTCTTTTGCATTCCATCACATTAAAATCTTTGTTTTGGCCTCACTGATAAGTGGGCATCATTTTGCTCACAGTCAGAATATAGTGATTTCTCTTTTCATTGTGCATGTGTAAATGCTATTTTCTTTTATTCAGTTTCATCTAATGTTTAAGTTGGTAAATCCGATCACATTTCTACTTGAAGATGATGCTTCACTTCCAGGATACATTGAACAGTTTAATTTTTCTTAAGATGGTGCTACACCCATGGCAGCCTGTAACAGCAGTTCTGCAGATTCAACAGCTCTTTTCAATTTTTTCTTCCTTTTTCAGTTTTTACCAACTCTAAAGCACCTAAACATAAGTTGTTGGTACTGCTGAAGATATTTTCAAAGTACTTAGATTGAGTTTATGATGTACCTGTGACCCATAAGCAGACAGGGGACCCTTTGTTTACAGCAGGGAAAAGTTTTTGGCCCTCCGTAACATGGAGGTGTGGTTGGAGGGGCAACTCGATGCCCCCCCGTAAACTCAAGAGTAGGAAGTGGAGATAGTATACTGGAGAGACACTAAACAAGAGGAGATTTTATTGACCGACTAAGATGGTTGAGTTGGCAGTACTGACCCAGCACGATCAGGAATACCAACAGTGTAACATCCTATTGTTTAGAGAGACATGGCTGAATACGCGACACACAGATGTGGCTTTCTCGTTGGATGGATTTACGTTAATATGAACATATCGAACAAATAATAGCAGTAAGAGCAAAGGAGGGGGCGGACAGTGTTTGTTAACGATAGATGGTGTAACTCTGGACACAATCAAAGAGCAATGTTGCTGCAAGGACATTGAACTGTTGGCTGTTAGCATGAGGCCATACTACTGTATTTACCATGGTAGTTTTCACATGCTTTCGTTGTTAAGTTGTATATTCCACCCTCTGTGAGCATCGATGCGGTCTGTGACGTCATTGGTGTGGTCACAGCAGGATGCAGATGCAGAATCCCCAGGCCCGCTTACTCTGGGGACTTCAATCATGCCTCTCTGTTCATCACCTCACCCACATTCATCTAGTACATCACACGCAGCACCAGAAACAATAAAATCCAGGACCTGTTCTATGCAAACATCAAGGAAGCATGCCATTCATCACACAACTTGGTTCATCTCCTGCCTATAAACAAACTTGTCATCAGGCAAGGGGTTTGTACAATTGAGTCCTGTACAGTGAAGAAGTAAATTGAGGAGACCAAAGAGGCCATGAAAGACTGCTTCAACACAACTATGTGGGATGTATTCAGAGATTCTCATGGGGAGTATATAGACAGCTTCACAGACTGTATTACAGACTGTATAACTACATAAATCTCTGTGTGGTGAATGCTGTACCCACCAATGCTGTACCCACCATGTACATTCTTTCTCCAAAAATAAACCTGGATTTAATCTTGACATCTTAGTTACATGAAGAAATAAAATTTTGTTTTCTCTGTAGCAGTTCATTGATTCCATAAATGCAACACACTATAGCTTCTTTTAAACAAAGCATAAAGGTAAAAAAAACAATATATGGAGTGTTAACTTAATTTTTTATGTCAAAAGGGTTTTGTAGCTCCCGGTGTTTTCTTTTCTGTGGAAAACGGGTCCAAATGGCTCTTTGAGTGTTGTCATCCCCTGATCTGGATCAATGCAGGGTAAGACAAGGAGCTGGTTCCAGTCCTCCGCTCCACACCAATCACTAGCGAATATTCAGGGAAAGGATATTAAGATGGTGATAGTGACAGTACCTGGGTGTTCATCTGAACAAAAAACTGGACTAGACTTTAAACACTAAAGGTCAAAGCAGACTCTATCTACTCAGAATGTATTTTGGAGTGCTAGGGGCACTCATCAACCAATTTCTATCTTTTGATCTACTGGGAGAGCAGCAACACAGCAGTTGACAGGAAGAGGCTTGACAATGTGATCAGAAAGGCTGGCTTGGGATGCCATCTTGAATCTGTGAGGGTGGCAGGGGAGAGGAGGATGTTAGCAAAGCAGTTATCAATCATGGACACCAACTTCAACCCCCTCAAAAACACACTCACTGCACTGCAGAGCTCCTTTAGGGACAGGTTTCTCCACCCAAAGTTTGTGGTGGAGAGGTATTACTGGTCAATCCTTGCCGCAGCTGTAAGACTTTGCAATGAAAACTGCTCCCAGTGATGGGCTACATAAAACTGCAACATTTTCAATTCACGTGCACCTGGCTGATACTAGCATTTGTAAATGCACCACTGTTGCAGTCGAATCAAGGGTAATCAGGCCCCAACTTGTTTCTAGGTAGCATGTGTAGTCCACTGATCACCCATCTTGATCCACAGCCATTTTGACACATTCGCTGCAGCGTTGGTGATACTTTTGATGGCTCTCCAACAGTGCAGTCACCTAATTTCAAAGAATTTCAGAGCTTTGAATGAGAGACTGACCTGCAAACCCTTTTCACCTAACCTAAATAGAATCCATTGATCCTCCAACCCATACTTTTTCATTTAACTACCAGTCTCTCATACTTGATTTCTCTCAGCGTTTTGTGAATTCCAGCAAGCATTACTTTCCTTGTTGGTTCTGACATGAGAATCATATGCTGGTGTCTCCGACAGGCCCCAGATTAGCCAGGCTGGGGAGACCATTGTATACGAACTGAATTAACAACGTTATCCGGTGTAGTTCAGCCTTTCAAAGCTCTGACAATTACATCTTCCAGTAAACTGCCTGCTCCCATCGAACCCATGCCCCCCGTGTTGCTGCATCCCTGCAACCGTTGTGGCGTGGACTTTCTCCACTCCATCTCTGGAGGAGTACACCTCTGCTCAGACCTTTACGTGGGCCATCTGGCATCTTTCCCTCCCTTTAGCTGTGCTGTTATTTGGCTTTAGTTTCTGTTGGGTGCTTTAGTTTGCACCCAACAGTACACATTAGGTGCATTCACACTGTAGGAACCTTTTGCAGTTTCTATAACCTTTTCAGGAACTAGGGCGTTTTTTCGCGCATTCGGACATACAGGAACTCGGGACCATGGCCCTCAGTTCCTATAACCATTTTAGCTCCTTCTCCGAGGCAGGGTCTTTTCTGGGTTCCATAGGAACACATATGACATAGGTGTCTGGTGGTTGGAAGCTACTTCATTTCCGCTTTTTGTGGCCCCGCCATTTTTAAACCTACCGTTGCAGCTGTTGTACAACAATGGACAGAGCCACTGAAAAATGGAGCGACGAAGAGGTAAAAGCTCTTCTGGCCATCTACGCCTCAGTAGATATACAAAGAGGATTTGAAGGCCCGCAGCGAAATATTAAGATTTTCGCTACGATAAGTTCACAATTGGAGAAAGCGGGGATTTACCATACCGAGAAAGTGTCGCGAAAAAATGAAAAAAATTAAACAAGACTACAAAAAAAACTAAGGACCACAACAACCAGAGTGGGGCCAATCGAAAAACACCTTGGACCTCATTTTCGGTCAACGGCCTGCCTACTCAGGCAACGCTGCAACAAAGGACTCCTGTGCCGGGCTTTTAGAGGCAATCTTCTGCGAAGATATGGCACACTCAGAGGAGCTAGAAGGTTAGTAAATAAATAACTGTGCTGATCTACCTCCCCCGTTTTGCCATCTTTTTGTATATGAAATGGTTCTGATCCATGTTTATTTTATTGGACACAGAGACGAACAGCATCCTGGATGCTCCTGCTGCTACCAGCACCCCTATTCGCTATCGACCAGGTAAAGAAAACACTCCTAATGCATATAAAAAATGTTTTATGTCTACGGACCATGTATACTACTCATTTACTTGTACTTGTTTAACCTGCTATGACCTGGCATTTTTTGTTGTCTGCACCATCATACTAAATTGTGTATAACTGGAACCTGTTGCACACATTCACATGTAAAATGTTTTCACCCTTCAGCAACTACACCAGAGCCAGCATCAGCATCAACATCAACCACCATCAGCCAGCACCAGCCAGGTGCCAACACTCTCTGCCACCCTAGACCTGGTAAAGAAAACATCCAATAACATTTTATATGCATCTTGTTGAGTGTCCCAGTATTAGAATTCAAAGTATTGTATTACAATTGTGTGCTAAGTATCTGTCTCCACTCTCCCTGTTTTTTACAGGAAAGAGAAAAAGGGCTGACAGTCTACTGACAACCATGCAGGACATGCTTGTATCAGAAGCTGAACAGCAAAGATAAAGCGATGCATGCTTTGATAGCATGCTGCAGTTCTTTCAGGAAGAGGCAGACAGGGAGGCAGAAGAGCGCATGGCTCTACGGGCGGAGCTGGCAGAAGCCAGCCGACAGCAAAGAACCCTCACGGAGGGTCTCCTGAATGTAATGGACAGGATGGTGGCAAGGCTAGAAGCACCAAAATGATGTCAATATTCAATGTTATGTCTACATTAAGTACATTAAATAGATATTTTTGCACTTGTGTGTTTGCATTTTTTAAAAGTGTTTATTTAGAAAAATAAATGACCTTTTGAAGAGTCAGAAGTCTTCTGGGTTTTTGTTAACAATGGTGATGCCAGATGTTGTTTTGGCCACATCTAACTATGAAATAGTAGCTAATGAAATATTAAATCCATCTTTACTTGCTACATTTTAAGCCTTTCTTATCCTCAGGTGTGCATTACACTACAGTTTATCAACTTCCTTTTAAAATACACCACATCACAGGAAGATGTTCATCATGTTCACATCACGTGATGTTCAAATACTTGTGGCCACTTGTAAAAGTACACGCCTGTAAACATTTCACCACACCCCTTTCTACATTTTCCCCCCACAATTCTTATTTTGTATCATAATTTCTCTAAAACATAAGTCAGTCACAACTAATCCCTTCAGGACTAATTACTCTATAAACCTTGAAGCCTGCTACTGATAGATTTCATAATGCACACAAAGCTTAAAGACAGGTAATGGTATCTTCATTTTGCACATAGAAAATGCACTCTGAACAAAGTATCATAGTTTCTATGGAACATTTTCTCTTTAAATGTATATGTTCATGAATGTTCTGTCTGTCAAACTTCCAAAATAAGATGCTCATTATGAAAAGGTGTATTGTAATGAGCTGGAAGGCACGAGGTAACACATCAAGGCTGCACGCACTCCAACTCCTTCAGTATCTGCGGTGGTTGTACTGAAATATCTGGCTGTGGATAAGGGTTGTCTTCACTCCACTCCACTCTATACTCATGACTTTCACAGAGGTTGTGAAGCACACAGCATGTGAGCAACATGGACTTCACTCTCTCAAGGTTGCTTCATTGCGTTTTTGTAGGCATCGCCATCTTCCTTTTAGTCTTCCAAAAGCATTTTCAACCATAACCCTTGCATTGCTTGTTTTGAGGTTGAATGTCTCCTGTTGGTGTGTGAGGGCACCGTTGTCTGGAAAGGGCTTCATGAGCCAGCTTGTCAGCGAATGGACAGCGTCTCCGATGATGTAGTAGCCAACATCCCGTGCATCAATGCCCCTGTACTGCTGAGAAAATATCTTCCCTCTCTCTGCCAGTTCCCACAGTGCAGACAAATGTAAAACTCTGGCATCATGCAAGCTGCCAGGCTGCCCAGTGTACACATTCCAAAACAAACCTCAAAACAATAGAATACCATCCCTTCCAGTTGAAAAATTCTCTGTGGTACTCTAAGGGTGCTAAAATAGGAATGTGGGAGCCATGAACAGCCCCAACACACTGTGGCACCCCCCATCTCTGCTCAAAGTACTGTGACAGTTCTTTTAGTTTTTCTGCATTTGGCATCCTAATGACTTCAGGCAACACAGAGGAGCAGAGGAGCAGAACTCCTTTAAACAGTCACAGGCAGTAGAAATGCCAACTCCGAATAGGTGTACTATGCTCCTATACTCGGAGTTAGTGGCGAGTTTCCATATGGCAACAGCAACTCTCTTCTGAAGCTGTACAGCAAGACAATAAGTTGTGTCCATTCTCTCCAGCGCCAGCTTCAGTCGACGACAGACATACTGAAATGTGTCTCTTGACATACGGAAATTCGCTATCCACTGCTCATCGGTAAAACTGGGAACAACGTTTTCCACTAGTCATCAACTTTTTTTTTTGACTCCGGACCCAGACGGACGGTGAGGACTGTTGTGCAATGAGCGACAGCAACGTCTGAAATGCAAACAGAACACGAGTTAGTATAGGCCTACAATATCATTGTAATCTACTCAACGCAAATAGTAGACTAACGTCTGAAATGTTTACACGGATGCAACCGGCGCATGTTTAATAAGTTAAACTTACACGTCGTCTCCTTTGTCTGCAGCGCTCTGCTCTCCTTCTCTACTTCATGAAACAAAGAAGTATCACATGTTGCTCGATTCTTCGTCTGCTGACTCTCGCTGTGCGCTCTTCCAGCCTCGATCTTAGACACCTGATGTGATCGTCCATGATTAATACTGCCGTCATGCAGACCACGAACACGGTGGTCTCTTTGCTCTCCATGTTAGCTTCTGGGTTTTCTTCTCTCCTTACTTTTCACGGGTTTTGTTGTTGATTGTGGCGCTACAGTAACACGTCACTGTTGCGTCACATCAGTCCCGATCAAGGTACCCGGCTTATGTGCGAAGGCAAAATGAGACAGTTCCCCTGGGGAAGGGCAGTTCTTATAACTAAATTCGAGGTGGACAGTTCTTAGAACTGCATTCTTAGAACTCTCTGTCTGAATGCGCCTATTGTCGCATTCATGCCTCTGCCTGGTGAAGTACTTTGTGAGCTCTCCACTTCCTGTCTGTTTTTACCATGATGCCAGCTAAGGAGACTTTGCTGTCACTTGAGTCTATTTTAACATTTGCACAGAAAGTTAGTTATCTTCCTCTTCAGGCCTGCCACAGAGGTTGTTCGCATGTTATAGACCATTGATGGCTGGAGCAGTTGTAGCAGGATGCCATGTTGGTGTCCTTAGTCCTTGCATTTGCTTGGTAGCCCTAACTTATCTACCACTGTGACCCAGGTCTTCAACTCTCTGGCGGCAGAGTGGAGTGAAGCAGTGTTTTTCAAGGTGCAGTCAAAGGTCTTGCCCAAGCTCTTAATCGGTTTCTTATGAACAGATAGGATCTGTAAGCCTCCTATTTAGAAGCAGCTCCTGCCTGGTTTGAACTCAATATGGGCCCAGTTGATAAAACATGAGAATCCAACAGCAGCCTGGTGCCGATGTTGTGGAGACTCTTGTGGTGCACTCCACCTCCAATGCTTTTACAAGCATGTTCATACCCAGAAAAAAAGGATCAAAGAAACCATACAGCTTGTGATGCCATAGCTCCTTGAGCTTCTTTTGCCTTGTAGATCAGCAGGGTGTGCTCAATACACCCTGCATCTTTCAAACTCCTCCCTTCTGAACAGGGGTATTGATATATACTTTCCTTTGGGGGAAGCTGAAAAATATTTTTCCCTAGAAGCTAGGAGGTGCGATGATTGCATGTCAACCAACTCTTGAATGGAGAATGCATGTGTTTAGCGCTGTGTCAAGCGGCAACCTGCAACAGTTGGTCTCTTCCTTTCCTTTTTCTTATTTATCGTTTACTATTATCATTTTTTGTCCAGCAAGCGGCTGTATTAACCTTATGCTACTATGTTTGGGAATTTTCATTCATGTTCTTTGTCTGTCGGTCTCATTCTTTGGTCAATTTTTCCCGACTGCGTCCCCATCCGGGCTCAATACTGTGGCGGGGCTATTGTTTACACTTGGGATCAGCTGGTGTTGCTATGACCATCCTTGCTGATATGGAAGAGGCCTGAAATCCCCAGAGAGCTGAAGAGGAAGTACAGGGGATGTAAGGCTGGACAAAAACACAGAGAGAAGAAGCAGCGACATAAACATTATCTCCCTTCCTTCACCATGGGGAATGTAAGATCGCTAGCTAACAAGATGGACAAGACGACGGGCCTGTTGAGGACTCACTGGGTGTTTCACGAGAACAGCGTGATGTGTTTCACTGAACATGGCTCCACAAGAACATCCCGGACTCAAATGTAAGTATGGATGGCTTTCAGACTTTCAGACAGGAGTTGCAAGAGGAAAGGTGGGGGACTTGCTATTCTTATGAACAACAAGTGTTGTCATCCTGTACATGTTACTGTAAAGGAGCATGTGTGAGGGCCTGTAACCATATTATCTGCCACGTGAGTTCTCACATGTGATCATCCTGGTTGTTTACATTCATCTGTACGCTAACGCTGAGCTTGCGACTGACACCATCCACACCATCGTCGTGAGACTCCAGACACAGCACCCTGATGCATTAATCACGATGTCTGGGGACTTCAATCTTGTAAATCTGGCTGCAACACTGCCCACCTTCAAGCAGTTTGTGGACTGTCCCACTGCTGTATGCCATTGTTAAGGAGGCTTACAGCCCCAGTGCCCTTCTTCCACTTGGAAGATCAGACTTCTACCTCATCCACCTGCTGTATAAGCCTCTAATCCAGCGGCTTCCGGTGACCACTTGGACCATGAGGAGATGGTCACAGGAGACTGATGTGGCTTTGCAGGGCTGCTTCGAGCTAACAGACTGGGAGTTGCTCTGTGATTTGTATGGTAAGAACGAGCCAACAAACTGAATAGATTTTCAATAGATTTGATGAGAGGGCTCTGGACTACCCCTCCACCAACTCCTCCACAACCATCCACCTTCAAACCTCCCTGCTGTCAAGTCATTGCTTTCTGCTCCATTGATTTCTTTCAAGAGAGTGTTTTTGATTTTGTAAGTTTTATTGCCTAGATTTAGTTTAATTGTTTTCCTCCGTAAGGAGTGATTTTGGTTTTGATAATCTTTCAAAGGGCGTCCAGTTCTCTAGGAGTGTTTTCGTTTATGTGACCTTGCCTCCGTCGAAAGAGTCCTTACCTTTTTATTTTGAATAAAGTTAAGTCTTTTTGTTTTCCTCCTAGAGTGGAGTGATCTTGTGTTTATAATTTTTTATAGCCAGGTTTCTTCCTATTTATTTAGTGGAAGAAGTGTGTTCTAGATAAATTTGATATCTTGGAGAGTTCAGTCTTGTCAATAAAGACTACTAAACCTTGACAACCATGCAGTTGTGTCCTGTGTTCTGCCTGGTCGTGACAAGCAGGTGAGGAGGGAACTGTGCAGACTCCGCCCAGGAAAGGCAGTAGGTCCTGATGGTGTCAGCCCGAGGGTCCTCAAAAGCATATGTAGCCCAGCTGAGTGCAGTCCTGCAGCACATCTTCAACCTGAGCCTGAGTCTGGAGAGGTACCCTGTGCTGTGGAAGACATCCTGCCTGGTTGCAGTATCAAAGAAGGCACGTCCCAGCACCTCCAGTGACTACAGACCGGTGGCGCTGATGTCCCACCTGATGAAATCCCTGGAGAGGCTTGTCCTGTCACTTCTTCGGCCCAGGTCAGCTCATCACTGGATCCTCTTCAATTTGCCTACCAGCCGAGACTTGGAGTGGAGGACGCCATCATATTCCTGCTCCACCGTGCCTGTACCCACCTGGACAAACCGGGAAACACTGTGAGAATCATGTTTTTTTATTTCTCCAGTGCATTCAACACCATCCAGCCTGCCCTGTTGGGGAGTAAACTGATGGTCATGCAGGTGGGCCCTCCCTTGGTTTCCTGGATTACAGACTATCTGTCACAGTTTATGTTTTTCAGGTCACAGTTTATGTTTTAATAGTCTTGTTTTTAGTTTCTCATGTTTTCAGGTTATATTCTTGTCATGTTTCTCCCCTGTCACGTTAGGTTCACTCATGTCACCTGTTTCATTGTTCACAGCAGCACATCATTCACTAATCACTCCCTCCACAGCATTTAGTCTCCAGGTTTCCTTTCACTCATTGCAGAATCCTCACTTACCCTTAATACCACAGTTGTCTTGTTAAGTATGGTTTTCTGCCTCATTGTCTTGTTCATGTTATTTATTCATAGTCTTGTTTTTTCATAGTCTTGCTTTGTTTGTTCATAGTTAATTATCTTTGGTAATCCGGCTCAGCCGCGCTTTCTGTTTTTGCCTGTTTGGAATAAACCTTTTTTTGAAGTTAAAGAACTGCATCTGGGTCCTACCTCTCCATTGATCATGACAGAAGGATTCTGCCAGTATGGACACAGCAGTTCTGGAGGAGCTTCAGAGCCGACTCGCAGCTCTGCATAATTGCTTCGCAGAGGGTGGCGACATGTTTGACCGGTGGTGGCTGTCGGGTCAGGTCCTGGAGGTGTTCCGGTGGGGACTCGGTCTGGGGACACCCGCAATCCAGGCTGCCTGGGAGGGCGTGAGAGCCATCCACCACGAGGCACTCGTGGATGTGTTCGGCGCGGACTCGGCCGAAGTGTCGCATGCTCTCCGTGGGACTCTCATGTCTCCTTTTGCCTCCCCAGCTCCGACTCCCGTGTTGCTGCCTCCACAGCCCGTTGACTCCAACGCCACTATCCACTATCTGACGGGTCATCCATGGTATGTCAGACTGCAGGACTACTAGATTAGATTAGATTTCCTTTATTGTTCCGCAATGGGGAAATTCACACATTACAGCAGCAAACAGACAAAAAGAGGAAAGACAACAGAGACATAGCAGGTAATACCACAAGTATCAGCAGTTGTACATGGGCTCGTAAAGATAAAAATTGCACATCGTTATTATATTATTATTATATACAGTTGTGCGATATCTACTCAATTCAATTCAATTTTACTTATATAGCGCCAGATTATAACAATTGTCATTTCAAGGCACTTAAATGATATAGTCCAATTCAAGCCAATTGGAATTCCATTCATTATAATCATAATCCAATTAATTCATATAGAGCCAATTCAAAAATGAATATCCTAGCTAAGGAAACCAACAGATTGCACCGAAACTTGTCTTCAGTCCAATCTCCTGTCCTGAGCGTGCCTGTGGCGACTGTGGAAAGGAACGACTCCCTTTTAACAGGAAGAAACCTCTGGCAGAACCAGAACCAGGAAGGGTGGCCATCCGTCATGACCAGCTGGGGTTTGAGAAGACAGAAAAGAGGGGGGAAAAACACCATAACGCCATTCAAAGGATATCTGTTGGAACAGGGAAACACAAGTTAATAAGCACAATAATGTCACATGTACATAAAATCAATTGAGAAATTAAACAGGGGGAAAAAGAGAGCAAAGTGAGGAAAGGTATGACAGATGAGGTCCCCCAGCAGTCTAAGCCTACAGCAGTTTAACTATGGGATGTTTCAGGATTACCTGAGCCATCCCTAACTATACGCTTTATCAAAAAGGAAAGTTTTAAGCCTAATCTTAAAAGTGGAAAGGGTGTCTGCTTCCTGGACATTTACTGGCAGCTTATTCCACAAGAGAGGGGCCTGATAACTGAAGGCTCTACCTCCCATTCTACTTTTAGAAACTCTGAGAACAACAAGTAAACCTGCAGTTTGGGAGCAAAGTGCTCTGTTAGGAAAATATCTTACAATGAGATCTTTAAGATATGATGGAGCTCGGTCATTAAGAGCTTTATATGTGAGGAGAAGAATCTTAAATTCTATTCTGAATTTAACAGGGAGCCAATGAAGAGAAGCTAAAACTGGAGAAACATGATCTCTCCTGTTAGTTCTCATCAGAACTCTGGCTGCAGCATTTTGGATCAGCTGGAGGCTTTTCAGAGAATATGTGGGACAGCCCAATAATAAGGAATTACGGTAGTCCAATCTTGAAGTAACAAATGCATGAACTAGTTTCTCTGCATCACCCTGAGACAGGATGTTCCTGATTTTAGCAATATTACGAAGGTGAAAGAAGGCAGTCCTAGAAACCAGTTTTATATGTGCGTCAAATGATAAATTCTGATCAAAAATAACTCCAAGGTTCCTCACTGTAGAACTAGAAGCCAAGAAAATACCATCTAGAGAAACTATATAACTAGACAATTTCTCCCTGAAGCGCTCAGGTCCAAAGAGAACAACTTCAGTTTTGTCTGAATTTAAAAGCAGACAGTTCTGAGTCATCCAGGTCTTTATGTCTTTAAGACAGGCTTGTAGTCTGACCAACCTATTGGTTTCATCTGGTTTCATAGATAAGTACAGCTGAGTATCATCAGCATAACAATGGAAATTTATGCCATGCTGTGTGATAATGTTACCTAATGGAAGCATGTATAAAGTAAAAAGAATTGGTTCAAGCACAGAACCCTGAGGAACTCCATGACTTACTCCAATGTGTGAGGAAGATTCTTCATTTACAAGAACAAACTGGAATCTATCAGATAAATATGACTTAAACCAGCCTTTAATCCCAATAACATGTTCAAGTCTCTGTAACAGAATGCTGTGATCGATCGTATTAAATGCAGCACTGAGATCCAACAGGACAAGCACAGAAACAAGTCCGTTATCAGAGGCTAAGAGGAGATCATTGGTAACTTTCACGAGTGCTGTTTCTGTGCTATGATGCACTCTGAATCCTGACTGAAGCTCTTCAAACAGATTATTTCTATGTAAAAACAGATTATTTCTATGTAATGCAATGAATATCAGTGAGATTTAGCAGCGCTTTTTTTAAGAGTCACCTTTAGCTATTTGACAGCAGTACACAATAGATTTTAGAATAATTTTATTATCTATATAAAAGAAAATGGTACATTTTTTATGCATTTAAAAAGTAACAAGGGAAACTGTGTCTTAAACATAGACTGAAGTAGAGCCCTGCGAGGGACTGTTTTCTTCATCCCGCTCCCGCTGAATATCTGACCATTACCGCCCGCACCCGCAACGTGTGTGTTACACTCCAAGCTGCTCCCGCAAAACTTTGAGAATTTATTCCCATACAATAAGAGAAATGCATAAATTAATAAAGAGATTCATTGACAATTGAGAAACTTCTCCAAATGTCAGACTTTCCTTGCTTTGTCTTTGTGCTGTAAAGACCTTTGAGCTTCCTTTCCACATCATTTATTGATATCCTGTCGCTAGGCTACATCCCGATCCCACAGTGTTCTTTTTTTAAGCTGCCTGCTCCTGCCCGCAGCAAAGTTCATACCTCCCGCTCCCACGAGATTTGAGTTGGGTACCGTGGGATCCGGCGGGACCCAATCCCATTGCAGCCCTCTAGACTGATGGTTATTAGGAAGAATAGAAGGTCAGTTTCTAACTGACTACATATATAATCATAAATTTCAGTCACTGTCGTATTCATAAACTGAAGCACTCTCCAAGTTAATGTTCTTATATTACAACACTATGAAAATGGTGCGGTTCAGACCTTTCCATCTTTCTTTACTTTCAAGACTTAACCTTTGGGTCGAATTTTCAATTAATTACAATTTTCAATTAAATTCAATTCAGTTTATTTATATAGTGCCAAATCACAACAAATGCAATCTCAAGGCACTTCAATAATACAGTCCAATTCAAGCCAATTACAGTCCAATTCATTGCAATCATAATCCAGTCAAATCCAATTAATTAAATTAAAAACTAGTCCAATTCATTCACACAGAGCCAATTCAAAAACAATTTCCTAGCTAAGGAAACCAACAGATTATACCGAAATGTCTCTTCAGTCCAATCTCCCATCCTGAGCATGCATGAGACGATTGCCACACATTACAGCATTCTCTGATAGACACCTTCTATATGTAAAATTCTTCTCAGAAGCCGTATAATCAAGTAATGTAAATTCAAAAGTTATCAAAAATGGTCAGACAAGACAGGGTTTTGAGGGAACACTGTTAACTGTTCACTCTCAATGCCATAAGTCAGCACTAGGTCAACGGTATGATTAAGGCAGTGAGTAGGTCTGTGAACGCTGACAAAATCCAATAGAGTCTAATATAGAATTAAAGTTAATATTTAGGCTGTCATTTTCAACATCTACATGAATATTAAAGTCACCCACTACAATGACTTTATCTGTACTCAGCACTAACTGGGATAAAAACTCTGAGAATTCAGACAGAAACTCAGAAAAAGGGCCAGTTGGATGATACACTTTGGGTGGGAAAAACTGAGAATCAGAGATTCAAAAGAGCTAAAACTAATCTTGGGTCTAGGACTGATTAGATAGCTGCCACTCCTCCTCCTCTGCCTGTGGTTGGAGGAACGTGAACATTTAAATAGTCAGAG
The DNA here is from genome assembly GCF_036924035.1 of Leuresthes tenuis. Lineage (NCBI taxonomy): Eukaryota > Metazoa > Chordata > Actinopteri > Atheriniformes > Atherinopsidae > Leuresthes > Leuresthes tenuis. The sequence continues at coordinate 36,534,789 of NW_027325358.1, read as the reverse complement.
GGAGTTGATTCATTAATGCTAACATGATCCTCCTGCTGCAGCCAGGTTTCTGTAAAACAAAATATATCAATATGATGATCACAGATCAAATCATTCACTAACAGAGACTTCGAAAGGAGAGATCTAATATTCAGCAAACCACATTTAATATTTTGATGCTTTTGTTCAGTTAAAGTTTTTTATAGGTTTTCTGGATAAGAGAATACCATAATCTACTGTCTTTTGGAATTCCTTTTATGCTGCCATGTGACGTGTCTGTGATGTCCCTGTTAATAAATTCCCCAGGAGGCTGCTGGGATGAGTCTGACCACTTTGGTTTTTCTCCACAACACCAGCACTGAATTGGCTTATGAATTGGTTTGGGAACTGTTAGTCTTATTTTTGGAGACACAGTTTTAATTGGGAAGGCTTTCTGAGACAAGCTACATATTTGAAAGCTACATAAAGATACCTGAGATATTTTGAACTTATAATACATGATGAAAAGTTGCCCTTTATACTCGATTCGGTCTCCTCCCCAGTCTCCATCCCCCCTCCTTATTATCTGTTGACTGCCAGTGACCTCATATGCCATTATAAGTCAAACTTAAACTTTCTCCGCGTATCATTCCAACCAGCTTGCATTTTCGCCCCCTTATGATAGGTGTGGCCCACTGTCTTTGAAGCTCTTTATTTTTACCTCATGGTCATAGAGCCCACTATCTTCATAAGTCTTTATCTCACTTCATGGTCACCACCCGTGTCTTCATAGTCATAACCCGTGTTTCTACTGCTTATCCCCCTGAGGCCATCCTGAGAGTGCACACTCATCCTTAACACTGCACGAGGTTCATGTGATAACCTTTCCCAGAAATACCCAACAGATGTTTAATCAAGGCTGCATACCGAGTATACATGATCATGCATGATTAATCGGAACTCAAACCTGTGAAGGAGTACATGCATAAATAAATACATATGTCTCAAGGGTTCATTCTCAGTACAGCTACAGAGTTATAGTGCGACAAGTAACACCTCCAATGCAACCACCATCTGAGCTGAAGAAAGAGATACACAGAAATCAAGCCAGGGAAATCAGACCAATGGATAAGATCAAGGCTCTTAAATCAGATTTCACTGAACAAAGTACAGATAGTGTCTAAGTTTCTCCAGAAGACTGTGTTCTTCATGCTTAAAGTGAATGAAGGCATAAAGCAGTAAGAAGATGGACTTCAATGGCTTTTAAAGAAAGGCAAACCTGATCTCTCAGGAAACAATGTGCAATTTATAGTCTCCCTTCATTTGAGTGTTGGCTAAGAAGGAATGAGCAGTAGTATAAAGATTATGTCCATTTAATGAATGACAAAATTACCAGATATAGGTAATCAACCAGCATCCACATAATGTAGTCTACCATCCCCACAAACCTGGAAAAATTTGGTCTGTTTTTTTTTTTGTTTTGTTTTTTTTTGTTTTGTTTTTTCTTTTTTTTTACTGTTGAGCACACTTCCAAGAAACTTACAGTAACTATTCATGAGGCTTGAGCTGACCTTTGCTTATTTTCTGTCAGTGATGCCATCAAAAGAGCGCTTGAGACTGAAAAGTTGTAAGGGTGCTACTGGACTGACTAAAAGGTTATTCTTGGTTTAGCACAAGACGCAAACAATACCAATATATTATCTCAGAAAAAAAACATCTGAACCATAACTCAAGAATATTGAGAGCAGATCAACTGAGAGAATGTAAAGGACCTGACTTTAACTTGGAACAAATCTACCACAAGGTGAGGGGTTAGTGGGGCATCAACTGACCCTGAGCTTTGTAAAGCCCTTGCTCATGTACTCAAGACAAAGGAAGTGACATCAATGATGAGTCGCTTAACAAAGTTTCTGACTGGTCTAGAATGGTGAGAGTAAGGCTTAAGAGGTTTCTCAGAGGACTCAAGGGATCCAAACCAAGAACAAATTAGGCAACTATCCTTGAAGATAGAGGAGAAGCAAAAATATTTATCTTCAGAATAGTGCAAGAAACCATGATACCCAAAATATCAAACTTCAGAAATGAGGAACTCTTAGTAAGTGCAACAAGCTACAGCAGTTAAATGTTTTGTTGAATAAGAACAACATCCTCATGGTGGAAGGCTGGATCTCTAAATCATGATGTAAAACATCTGGCCATTCTTCCAAGGAAATTGCATGTATTATCCCTGCTCGTCAAACATCACCAGCCAACGTTTTTATGTGGGGTCCATGTGGGTATAAAGTGGGCTAAATAATGGGACCCATATGGGACTGTAAGTTCGCACCCATATGGGATTGTCCGCAGGTTCCATGTTGGCCCCAAGCCTATTGCCCATGTGGTTTTAAGGTAGGATTAAACTAGATATTAGGTGGGCCCCAGCTGGGTAAAATGGACAAGACCCATCTTGGTCCCAGCTTTAAGTCCTATGTGGGTCTTACATGGGGACAACATAGATAAAATATGGGTTGTAAGTGGGATTGTCCGTGGGTTCCATAATGGCCCCAAGCCTATTGCCATGTGGTTTTAAGGCAGGATTACACAAGGTGTTAAGTGGGCCCCAACTGGGGTTACTTTGTTTTTCAAATAATCTGGCTCCATAATAGTACTTCTAAGAGTAAATTTTTTAAGCTTGTAGTTTTAATTGTACATATTTGTTACACAAAGAAACCCACTTAGTTACTTTAAAAATCCTAATTGAGTACTGAGTACAGTAAACATCCAACCTAGAGCTGCAACAATTAATCAAATAAATTATTAATCAGCAATAATTTTGAGTCAGGCTCTAATTTAAAAAATGGCCACATTCTGTGATTTCAACTTTTTATTCATGAACAGGGCTCTCAAGTCTCATGATATGATCGTGATAATTCTCACCATTGCTTTCATTCAAAACTTGAGAGCCCTGTTCATGAATGTATTCTGGTTGATCCACCGCCAGCACTGCCTGGTCCACAGCCTCCATGAAGGGTTAATAAATGCTGCTGCACCCTCGCTTGAATTGCCATGGAAGTAATCCATTTCCCTAAAATACACAAGAGACCGTAGTGTTTCCCACATGTAGCAACATGTTAGCTTACCCAGCTACACAGGTAGCACTCACGTTACATATTACAGGTAATACCTGAACTAGCGTAATGGCAACACCTCTTACGATTAGCGTTATCTTCACACTAACTAAGCTAGCAATCTTTTTAAAGTCAGTTTACACTGTTCAGAATGATACAAACAGTACCACGGTGAGTTTAAACATTAGAAAACATTTCTGTAGCTCCAACTGGTTTAAGGAAAGTATCTCAATGAAAGGCATTTTCACACAACAAGCTACATCAACATGGCCAACGGGCATGCTGGGGATGGGAGATTGGACAAAAGAGAAGTTTCGGTGCAATCTGTTGGTTTCCTTAGCTAGGATATTGTTTTTGAATTGACTCTATATAAATTAATAAGATTATTTTGAAATAAATTAATTGGATTTCATTGGATTATGTTTACAATGAATTGAACTCCAATCCAATTAATTGGACTATATTATGTAAGTGTCTTGAGATGACATTTGTTGTAATTTGGCGCTATATAAATTAAACTGAATTGAATTGAAATTGAATCAAAAACTAATAAAGAGGCCTAGCCTCTTAGCATGTAGCAACAACGCTTACCGGAGTTTCTCTCAGAGGTCTCACACGGTGAAACGGCTCCTCTTATCCAACATAATACACAATACTCGTTAAAATGACAGTTAAACTCTCTGCTGCTGTCGGCGCTGCTCCGAAGAAATTCAAAATAAAAGCGCTCAGTGTGACCATTACTGGACGTGCCACACCAAAAGCGACCGAAGGGGTGGGTCTTTCAGACAACAGGCATATATAATAATCGATCTATACATCGGTTCCCGCTTTCACCGTGGATTGCACTCTGGGCAGCCTTCCTGTGTGAGTGCCCTGTTAAACTAATGTTTATGTCAACAACAACAGAATAATAATTCACAAAAAATTACAGGGGACTGATCTTTGATCTTCTGAAAGTATGTTTTTAAGAAACATAATTAAATTTAAAGCAAAAAACCTTGTGCACTGAAAAATAACTAATTTTTATTAAAAAATAGACTATTAATATTTTTTTATTCAATATATTTTGACTGAAGCAACATGAGTCACATATTGTTATCAGTTTCCACGTGCTGACTTTGCCCAATTAGGTCCAATGTGGGGCTCATGTTAGGTAACCCAGACAATTTGTCCAGTTCAAGCCCATGCCCACATGCAGCCCCTTTGTGACCCATATGGAGCCCACATGTTCATGTTGGCTGTACACCATCAAGAAAGAGGCATGTCCATGTGCAAATGATACTTGGGTCTTAGGATATGGACCTGTAGTTTCTCTCACACATGTATAAGTGTGAAGACTAGGAGATACAGAGGAGTACTACTCCGGTCTTGACTGTTTTGGCCCTGTCATTGCAAAGAAAGGAAGCAAGGAGCTAAGGCAGAGTGAACTGTTGTTTACTTGCTTATGCTCTGGAGCAGTACACTTAACACATGCAACTTAACAATGGACACCTTTATAAATGCGCTACAGACACTTTTTGCTATTCAGTGTGTCAACGGACATGTGCTCAAGGAGCAAACATCATGGGGGCAGAAAAACAGCTCTGACTTGCTTATGGGAATGGATCACAAACAGCAACATACAGTCAGGTATGAATCTGTTATAAATGACCACTTATCAAGCCATATGGGAGGCATTTGAGAGCGCCAAATTCAAACAATCAAAGGCATCCTGATCAGTCTGCCAGCAGGCTGGATAAATCATTTAGAACACTTCTATATGAAAAAATGTTCATAATCAACAGCTGGATACTAAATGTAAATACAATCTAAATACAATCCTACTGGTCCAGAGCCCCTCATTCATAATCACATACTAACCATGAAGTCATATACTAACCATGAAGTCATGATTGTTATACTACCTGCACCCAGACAGTTCTGCCAGAACGACCTGTATCTGCAGAAAAGCTGGAAAACAGTTTCTTGCCACTAAACACATTAACTGTTACACAATCATGTTACAACAAAATCCTTCATTTTAATTTAATGTGTGATTTTGGAGTGTTTATTATGTATAAATGGTTTATACATCCCCCTTCTACTCTTGCACCTATCAAGGACAACCAGTGGCTCCCTTCAAAACTTCCCTGTCGGTCACAACTACTAAGCCCAAATAATGAATTAATAAATATTCTGGACCTACTTCTGGATTATTTTTGGAATCTTTTTCTGAAAATAACATACATTTCTTCTCCAGTTACTCTCACTGCACTGTTTTCTAGAAATTGCTTTCACTCTGCTCAATTATGTTCCATCAATAAACATGGTACACTTTTAACAGCCTTCCTTGGCTCCTGCTTATCAGTCCACATTTCATTGCCATGACAATAGACAATAGTTTCAATTTTGATTATACTGATTTAATGAAGAAGAAAAATAAATAAATGTATTCTGCCATTATATTTTCGAGAACTGCTGTGGCTCAGGACACAGAGTAGTCATCCTTCAATCAGAAAGTTGTTTATTCTGGGGACTTCCGGTGAGACATACTGTGAAATGAGCTCCTGTCAGAAACCCCCTGTCTTTGACATATCCTATGTCTCAAGTGTAGTTTTGGCTTTCAGCGTGGTACATAAAGTTCTTCAGAACAATGCTGAAAAAAAATCTCTACACAAGGCAACAACTTGTCAGTAATAAGCTGTTTAGGTCTAGCTTGCAGCAAGACTGCTAATTAAACCAACAGTGGAGGCAGAGATACTCTGTAAGGATACTCTGCAACATCTTGTGAGAGAAATGCTAACTGAAGCTTTGAAGATAGATCTGTCTCTCCAAGACAACTTGAACATCCAAGCAACAAAGGTGGACATGCTTTCTACTAAAGTTGACAACCTCCAAGGGTCGGTCCACCAGGCTAAAAAAGATGCTAATAACTGCGTTGCTGAAATTAGTAGCCTGCATCTTAAAAACAATGCATGCAGACAACAGTACAGGTACAACACAACAGCGGAGCATCTTCAAAGGTGTCAGAGCCGATCTGCGTCAGATGGTACTCAACAGCTTCTTGATTTACCCGGCTACATTACGGGTTAGAGTTGAAGGTGACAGCAAATCATTTAACACGGTTGAGGAAGCTATTCGCTTTCTGTCAGATTATGTGCTGGATGATACAACAGCCACAAGAATGGGACTTAAAGCCGTTATTCCGACCTCCTACATGGAAGTCGGACCATAACCGAATAAGCTGGACTGGCTGTTACACACTACCTGCTGTGTTTGATGTTTCAGGTTCTGCCAAGATTAAGTTGCTCTCTGTAGACATCTGCTTCTTTTTCACTTGCTTTCTGGGATGATCTTTAGCTTTAGAAAGTAATTTGCAGAAACACAATTTCCCTTCTGTTTGAATACAACTTAGACCTGCATGATATGGTACTGGAAAGCCATTATACACTTGGCTCGGACTTTCTGTTTTTTATTGTAGAAAGGGGATCCAACACAAGTTCATTGCTAATACACTTCACCTCGTGAATGTAACGGATGCTAACTATAGAGGGAATTTTGGGACATTGTCCTACCAATGTACATCCGTACAATATCCTCATTGAGCCAATGGGAGATCAGGAAAATCCTAGTGTCTATGTGGTGAGAGCCCACCAATCTTGGAGAAATATCACTGTTCGGATCATCAAGTTTTGATCATTTCCAATCAATCCTTCGAGCCAAGCTACAAGAGGGACCACACACATCAGTAAGAAGCAAACTTGCTGAGGTGGTTGGACTCGGGAGTATGACAAAGAGTATCTACACCGATCATGTAGCACACCAGGTCGAGCTACACGGGAAAAAGGAGCAGGCTCTAAAACAACAAGATCAAGACACCAATAGGAAGCTCACTCAGATTCAACTGACTGATCACAAGAAGAAGGAGAAGACACAAGCCATTATCACATAGAGCCAGTCTATACCAGGACAATGGGATAAACCACAACCGCCGTCCGAGCAGAACAAACCACAACCGCAACTACCAGATAATTCAATTACCTTTTTGGCACCACCAGTCTTCCATAGAAAGAGGTTATGGAAACTGGAGAGGAGTAGGAAGATGAAATTTCAATCCAGGTTTTCACCAGCTTCCAGGACCCTGCCATAAGTTTGTACTCCTAATTCGTGACTGCACCAGGGCTTATGGAGAATTTTGTGGTCGAGGATCGCGAGGAGATTTCAGGGAGCAGACACAGCCACCAATAGCGTAAACCCTAATAGGGGCCCAGAACCTGGGTACCAAAGGAGCCCAGAGAACTCGAATAAGGGGTATCAGCTGGTAGTGTCAAGACCAGAACAAGATCCAACAATAATAGTAAAAGAAAACAGTCAACCATTAACAACGATGGTTGATAGTGGAGTCGCTTTTACATGTGTTCGGTCCGAAGACGCTATACACCTCCCCATGTCTGGCTAATTTGGGTTTGAGGGTGTGAAATAGCTGATTCCTTTCACAAAACCCATAGAGATTGGCTATGGAACTCAAAAGACAACATCCATACTGGTGTCAGAACATACTCCAATTGTTCTCTTGGGAAGAGATGCCTTATATAGACTAAACTGTACCATACGATGCACACCAGACAGCTGTCAGGTTGAAGAGCTCTATGGAAATAACCAACAACTATTAGTGACAACAGAAACGGAAGTGTCTTCTGTGGATCAGAGATCTGAGTCAAGACTTGGGAAAGGTTCATCACTGCAAACATGCCTGGGACAAGAATCCCTGAGTACATACCTCATTGTACGCTCAAATATTTCAAAACTGTGGCCCCATTGAACCCTGACGACTGGTTAAGTCACCAGCAACAAGTTCAGCTTAGCTCAAGCTGTATGATTTTGGAACCACAAGGGGCTGCAATGAAGACGGATCGAAGTAATTATCTTGACAAAGAACATGAAGTTGAACACAGGATTCCACATGTGACTAAGGATAACAGATGGTTACGAACAGAAACATGGGGGACATGTATGAATTGGAGAACGTCACCTTCTTGCCAATAAAAGAAAATGTAGCTATCTGGAGAAGTGAAGATCAACAGTTTCTGAAAATCATGATCTCATCTCAAGGTTTGGGAAAACCACAGACGGTATGGATAACACGAGTCCATCTGCAGTGTACAGTCAGGTTCAGATACTTTGAGACAAGAGATGCTACAACAAGTTCCAGAATTCTTGTGGTCACAACATAGCACAGACATCGGATTAGTAAAGTCAGCCCATCCAGTAAAAGTTGAACTCCGACCGGGAGCTAAACCTCCATGGAAGAACCAATATCCACTGAAGGAGGAAGCAGTTCGCGGAATTGCATCACAAATTGAAGGGCTACTGCGAGTAAAAATGGTGGCAATAACCCAAAATCCACAAAGCAACACACCTTTACTGCCAATAATGAAGTCATATAGTACTTACTGCATGGTACATGATCTGAGAGCAGTAAATTAAGTGGTGAACAATTTCCCAGCAGAAGTACCGGACCCCAATACCTTGTTGGCACAGATCCCTCTTTAAGCAACATATTTCAGTGTTGAACCTCTGTAGAGCTTTCTTTAGTGTTCCTCTTAGCATCGAATCACAGGGCTTGTTAAGGTTCACATATCAGGGACAGCTTTATCAATACCCAAGACTCCCTATGGGAATTAAACACAGTCCCCACATTTTTAATAAAGTCCTGAGAGATGATCTAGAGGACACAGATCAAATATTGAACAGTGTGGTTATTCAGTATGTGGACAAAATGATCATCTCCAGACAGGCAAAGTTTTCATGAACATTCAGTAAAGCTACTGCAGGTTTTGGCACAAAAGGTCACAAAGTTTCTCACAAGAAGCTACAATATGTTCAGGAGGAAGTGATCTATCTTGGACAATCTATAACCAAGGGATATCAGAGCATCTCAGACAGCCACTTGGAAGCTATTCAAAGATCACCAAAGCCTAGGACAGTCAGAGAAATTATAACGTTTCTTGGTGTTCTGGGCTATTCCTCTGCATAGTTTAAGAATTACGCCAAATTAACAGGGCCACTGAGAGCTATGACAAAGGAAACAGGGAATAATCAGCTTCATTACCAATTAACTTAGACGCAGGACGGCTATCTGGCTTTTGAGACACTGAAGCAGAAGTTACCGGAGGCACCAGCATTGGCATTACCTGATTACTCAAAGAACTTTGTGTTGTATGTGTTGACCTCAACAGGGAGTAGATTTGCATGCATGGTTCTTTGTCAGCCTACAGCCACAGGAACAAGTCCACAGCCCATTTCTTATTATGCCACTGCTTTTTCAGAAGTGGAGCTGGGGTTACCACTGTGCAACAGTGCCATGGTGGGTGTGTATCTGGTGTATGAAAAAGCAGCATTAGTCACCATACTAATAATAGAAATAACTTTTATTTGTATAGCACCTTTAAAAACTGAGTTTACAAAGTTCTTTGACAGACAAAAAAACAACAGAGGACCAAACAGGACCAATGAATAAATAAATCACATAAAAGCAAGTCTATAAAAATGGGTTTTAAGAAGTGATTTTAAAGATATTGGCATTCGCTATGAGCTTCTTAGCGAATCTGGGAAACGCGGCCATTACTGAATCTGCAAGCTTTATCTCCTTGGGCAAAGTCAAGGAGAAGGTGAAGGAGAAGGTACGATCACCTTTGGTTTTAAGCCTCGACCTTGGAACAGCCAGGAGCATGAAGATCTAAGGCCATGTACTGGCTTATAGGTGGTTAGTATGTCAGTTATGTAGCAAGGGGCCAGACCCAGTCAGGTTTTAAAGGTGATCAGTAAAATCTTATAATCAATTCTAAAACACACAGGGGGCTAGTGGAGTGGATTGGAGTGATGTGATGTCGTCTGTTAAAACCAGTGAGAAGCCTAGCTGCTGCATTCTGGACCAGTTGGAGATAGGAAAGTGATTTTTGGTTTATGCTAGGAGTGAATTACTGTAGTCAAGTCTTGAAAATATGAATGAGTGAATGACTGTCTCCAGGACGGAATTTGATAGCAGTGATTTAATTCTTAAAATGGTACGTAGATGGAGGAGACAGGATTGGACAATTTTATTGATGTGAGGTTGAGCTTAGATCCAAATCAAATATTACTCCGAGATTTATGGCATTGGACTTGACATTTGAGGTGAGGGGACCAAGGGCATTTTTGATAGGAATGATGGTATTGGATGGAGTAAACAGTACGACTTCTAATTAGGAGTTGTTAAGTTGGAGAAAGTTCTGGGCCATCCAGCAGTTAATGTTGTTGAGGCAGTCTGACACAGCAGCTCGGCTTCCTGGTTCATCTGGTCTCAGGGGCAGGTATCTGTGTCATCCGCATAACAATGGAAATATATGTTGTGGCGCTGAATAATCTGGCCAAGCAGGAGAATATAAATCGAAAATAAAATCAGACCTAAAACTGATCCTTGCAGTACACCACAGGCAATCTGGGTTTTAGAAGATGTGTAAATGCCTATGGTGACAAGATCCTACAGAAATTAGGAATCAAACAACGCCTTGGAGCTGTTTATCATCCACAGAGCCAAGGTATTTCTGAAAAAATGTTTTGAAAAAATGTGCTGAAAAACCGTCTAGTAAAAATCTGTCAACATACAGGACTGAACTGGGTGGCAGTGCTTCCACTTGCCCCGATGGCTTGCCGTTCAGGTGCACTTCGCGATTTGCAAATGACACCTCATGAGTTGGTGATGGGCAGACGGATGTCCACACCCTTTTTGTGAACAAATGGGAAGGGTCCAAGTTCATCTCTGTTGGAAAATTAAATTAAAGCATACGTTAAATATATGGTTACTTTACTGAGGAACATATCCACGTATGTCGTTGACAGGCAAAAACAGGACGAAGTACAGGAGAAGCTTGCGGCGCAAAAGAGAGACGCTTTTCAGCCAGGGGACACAGTGTTCGTGAAGGTGTTTAAGAGAAAGTGGTTTAACAAACCCCGGGAAGGACCATTTGAAGTTGTTCGCAGTCCAAGTTAAAGGATTGCCCACGTGGTACCACCTGTCACACTGTGTCAAGGCACCAACAGAAGAAGAAACTCCAATTCAAGGACAACAAGAAAAAGACTCCAGCGGATCAAGAGGGAGGAATGACAAACTAGAAACACAAGAGGATGCTTCATATCAAGATCCGGTAGAAGAGATTAATGATGCCCCAAACACTTATGATGTTGATGTACATGTTCCTGATGATGCTGGCAAGGACCCACCAGTCGATGAGCAGAGAAGAAGATTCTGTATCATCGATTTGCAACATGTGCTAGGAACAATGGTGACCTCCCCTCCGGAAGTCGATTAAAGAAAGACTCAAAAGAGAAACAATGACGCTTCGAGAAGGGCAACAGAGTCCGTTGCACCAAGGTCAGTCTGCAAAAAGACCAAGCCCAAGCGTTACGGGAAGTAGGGTATTTAAACCCAAAGAGGAGTGTACGTGGCTAATTGGTTTGCCATATGTTAATTTACTGGATCAATATGAGGAAACAACAGCACGTCTTGATCCAATGGAAGGGGTGGGCTGTTTATGTTCAAATGACACCCACAATACTGCAGGGATGTTTGTGAGAATATCAGATTATGACAACTATATGATGCAATTCAGTAGGTAAAGGTAAATAACAGGGTCGAGGAGCATTAAAACGTGATTTCCCATGACCCAGAAGGCCAGGAGGGTAGGACCTTGTTGGTAAAGAATCGACCCCTCCCTGCAAATGTGACCATTGGGACCTTAAAAGATACCTGGTGGGTGTGTGGTAATGAGGTATATATAAAGCTGCTGTATGAGGTTGTCACAATCCAACAAGGACAACAATCACAGGAGATCCAGCCCACCATTAGTTCTGCAAATAGGAGGAAGAGAGAACTGGCACATAACTTAGAGTCGTACCACTGGAAGATATCCCTGGCTGAGAAATTAGGGATTTCCGTGGTATAGTGTTACATTTCTGGCTGATCATATTGATAATGTCACTTATATGATGCACAGTTTTGTTAATGAGACTATAAGAGGGTTTGAGTTTTTATCTAATACTCAGAGAAGCCACCGTTTGACATTATTAAATCACGATATGGCATTGGATTACGTTTTGGCCAAACAAGGAGGCCTATTCGTGGCCCTAAACAGGAGACACTTGTTATACTTTGATCACGGATAACTCTGACAATATTACTAGTGTAATAGATGCATTAAAACTTATAAGAGATAATTTTGGCCCATTGGAGGCTTCAGGCTGGCCTGCCAATGTGTGGTTGCAAGAGAAATTGGGACCAATGGGGGCCTTGTTGGTTCAGATTCAGGGGGCACTCGTCCTGTCATTGTGCTTGATGTTTTGTTTCTGCACACTACTGCTGACCTTCGCTAAAGCCATGATATCAAGGTGGGTTGGAATGGTGATGCCTGAGAACCAAGCGCAAATGCCATTATTGATAAGGAGTATGAGGGATGAAGAAACAAAATATTTTCTTGCGAGCAGAGGGTGATATCATTGATATGTATCCACTTTGAATATATTGTTTCAGCTACATTCATGAGTGTGTGTTGGCTAAGGATTCCGTGTATAGGTTTGAAGTCAGCGGAGTGGACTGCCATTTTTGTTAACCAAGTTTTCTCCTGTTTATGCTACTTTAGGGAGGTAAGATGATTGTTTTCTTTTGGTTTGCATTCTTTTGGTCAGGAAAGTGGCCTATATACAAGATTATTTTGGCTGTGGTCCACTCTGAAGTTACAACAGCCAAATTGTAGTAAGACATTTTCTTATTTTAGCGTCAACCAGTTATTTTCAATTCATATCTGTTGTATGGCCGCCCAGTTGTAATGGAGAAAAGCTTTGTCTTATCCATGTTTTATGTAGGCTTCCTCAATGCAAAGCGTTACATTTCCATATATATTTTTATCCCTTATTTCTGTAAGTATTTAGTTTTGTTAACATTGATTTGGGTTACTTTAGTACATTTCCTGACTTCTTAATCCAATGTTTTGCTTAATGAACTACTATTGCAGGGGTGTTGCCGAACACTGAGGTGTCCCAACTCTGTACGGGAGTTTCAGCCAACATAAGAGGGAAATGACAAGTATGGAGTTGCTGTTAGCGGGACAGAACGGGTGGACATAGACAGATACACGTCACATACACACTGATGGAGAAATAAAAAGGGGCATTATTAAAACCAGCAGATACATGCAGTTATTTGGACTCTAGAAGAAGAGTTTGGACACATCGAATTACAACTACATAGTAAGGGGAGCTGTGAAGTTATAACATATTGTAACATAAGTTAATGTTCCTGCAAGATACTGGTTGGTGTTTTCTTTCTTCACAGGATGACATCTGGGAGACCTATTTATAGGGACCAACTGTCCAGGGACCCTCACACTCGGAATGGACTCAGAGACTCAAGCACGGACAATGAAAATTGACTTTGAGCCCCTGTACAGGACAATACAATAACTGAAAACTGATTTGGGATACCAAAGATGGAAACTCAGTTGCGTGGCTACTCCACTACAAAAGCATTGATATTTTTCTGTATTGCTATTTTTCTATAACCTTAGATTTTGCTTTTACTTAGTAACAATCTTAGATACTCTAATCTTTGGTGCTATAATCTTCGCCGTTGTTATGAACTAGTTTAATCTATTTATACACTGTAATGGAATGTAAACAGCTATGTTACCTGTAATCTTGGCGCTATAATGCTTTTGGTATATCTTACTCTGCAGTACAGTAGGGGCCACACTTTGTGGATATATTCGATAATAGGATGGAATTGGACTGAATTGGCCATAAAGGTTCTAAAATTAGATGGTAAGAGTAATTATTAATAATAAACAGGCATTTCTTGCTTAGATTGGCTCAAGAATTAAATTCCCTTAGGCCGTCCAATCTTTTTTCCGACCTTTTACGTGTCCTTTTTCATCGAATGGACGAAGGCTAACCTGCGGCTTCCCTACAGGGTGAGAGGGACATGGATGTTTAGCCATGTCAGGAGAGTGATGAGCTGAAGTCTAGGTAGTCCCGAAGGGGGTAAAAATGTAGTGTCTGATACTTAAGAGATATTCAAAAAGAGCATCAGGGACAGTGAGTGGTTCAAGTAAGAGATGCATATAGTAAAATATGGCCATTTGGAGGAAAACACATTCCTCAGTCAGGGCATCCAGGCAAGGTTCACTAGAGGTGTATAGATTACGTTCTGGCTATGTGTCTGGGGATGGGGACAAGCATAATCTTGAGGGTTACCAAATAGGGGGAAGTTTTATCCTACTTAAAAAGGAGTAGCACCCACAGGGATTCAGAAATTGCACAGACTTTTGGGCTTGGAAGATCTCTCCAAATTTTATGCATCATTCTGTAATTCTGAGACGGCCCTGGTTGGCAATAAATGTTTCTGTGTTCGACCAAGTCTTTGCCAGCAGAGTGCGTCCTTTACCATCTATACATCGGCTGTTTGAAGGCGACCATCCCCGTTAAACCACAACAGCCTAATGATACCAGCAGCAAGAGACTCACAAATGTGGAGCTCCATGGCTTTGAGCTTGGGACAGGACAAGTTGTCTGCTAGAAGGTAGGGGTGCTCCAGGTAATAGATCTATGGTACAGTCATAATGGTGGTGAGGAGGTAAAGACAAGGCCCTGTCTTTGCTAAGAACAGTGCCAAGGACATGGTACTCAGTGGGAAGCAAAGACAAGTCCACTGGGGGAAAAGGAGTACCTAATGGTGGTCAACTGGAGGACTGCAAGAGCCAATTTGAGGCTGTTAGAGAGGTAGAAGAGACTCCAAGTCTCAAGCTGGTGGTCAGACCAGAGGATGGAGGTCTGACCACCGGAGGTCCAGATTCAGGAGGTTTTATTCCGCTCCTGAATCAACTACTGCTAAAAGTTCTTTAGTGGTGTTACCAAGCTGGATGGTCACAGGTAGTGTTAAGCAAGTAGGATTATCATTCTTAGTACCGCCCACCAGTAATCCTGCCTCTACTGGTTGTCTCTGTCTTTTGGCCACACTGGACAGGCGGCAATAAAATGATTCTCAGAACTACAGTAGATGCACTCAATGGCCCTTAACCAGCACAGTCATTCCTCGCCTTACCCACCTGCATAGGTTTGGGGAATTCTCCTCTCTCCTCCGCTCAGCTAGCCGTGTGTCTATTCGGATTGCTAAGGTAATGAGATCCTCAAAAAACAATGGTTCCTCTTTGGAGGCTAACTGGTCTTTCATTTGAACGCATTAAACGCTGTTTCTGCGTTTAATGCGTTCAATTGTGAATTAAGGCACTGACTGACTTCCCGGTTTCAGATTTCAGTCTTCTGGCAGCATTCATTCGCAAAGTGGGTGATTAAAAGTTCTCCTAAAATTCTCCTGAAAGTGTCACGAACCGTGCAGTTAAAGGGAGGACCCAGATGCAGAACTTCAAACGTAAACTAGATTTATTTAACAAAACACAAGGCAAGAAAAAGCGCGGCTGGGCTGGATATCAAAAATCTAAAACTGTGGAAAAACAAGAAGACTGTAGCTATTGAATAAATAAACAAGACTAGACTATGACTTGGAAGCAAAACAGAGGCAATAACCTGACATGACAAACGTGACCGTGAACAATGGAATGTAAGGTGAGGTGAGGATTCTGCCTTGAACAGAGGGAAACCTGGAAACTAAATACTGTGGGTGGTTGGTGATGGAGTGCAGCTGTGACCAAAAACAGGTGACTTGAGTGAAACTAACGTGACAGGGGAACAAACATGACCAGAACCTAAAACCTGAAAACAAGACTAAACAAAACAGAACTCAAAACATGATGTGACAGAAAGGAAGTAAAAGGATAAGAGTCGATAGCATTTTAACAAAAAAAAAGACAAGCACCCAGTAGTGCTCTGTCTCTTAGTAACTCAATGATGTAGAAGAGTCAGTCCACTTTGTTGTTCAATATAGCCACAGTTTGTTCAGGTTTTGAATTGTTTACATAACTGCATGGCTACACAGCCAGGAGCAGGATTAAAAACATTCTTTTGTTTGATAAAAATAGGGCCCAACGGGATATATCAGGGTTATATTTTCTGAATGTTTTGTCATCACGACTGCACACACTGACACAGGAGAGGGAGGCATAGGAAAGGAGGGAAATCTAACATTTTGCTAATGAAACTTAATTGGAATTAATGAGACAGTAAAACATGGAAAGGTACTGTCTCACCTGAGGCAGATGCAGGCAGATGCGGTTTTCTTGCAGGAGACACATTTGAAGAATGATTCACATAATAAAATTAAAGCCAGATGGATAAAACAGGTATTTCACTCCTAAATTTCAGCAAAGGTGAGGGGAGTGGCTTATTAGCAAAAGTGTCCCTTTTTTCCACAACTCTATGGTAGCTGACAAGGAAGGGAGATATATCTTGGTTACAGGAGAGATACACTCCATTCCAAATATATTACTGAACATATATGGACCAAACTGGAATGATCAACAATTTTTTAGGAAGACTTTTAGCCTGATTCCAGATATTTCCAGTACAAACTTGATTACTGGTGGGGATTTCAATTTCGTCTTGGATACCTATTTGGATAGATCATCAAAGCAGAGGTTAGCTCAAGCCAATGCATCCGGCTTTCTGAAATCATTTATCAAGAATACAAATTTAGTGGATGTGTGGAGAATTTTTAATGCAACAGGTAGAGAATATTCATTTCACTCTCGGGTTCAGAATGTGTATTCCAGAATTGACTTATTTTTGCTAGACAGCTAACTTTTGTCTGAAGTTAATAATGTCAAATACCACAATATAAAAAAACTCGAGCCACTGTCCAGTTTCGGTCTCACTGAAGCTGCTTGAGGTGAAAAAGAATTTGAGATCCTGAAGGTTTGATCCCCAGCTGTTGACAAGAAAACAATTCTGTGATTACTTAGAGACTGAAATAAGTTTGTTCTTTGATACTAATATTAAAGATGACATTTCACCAGTTCCTTTATGGGAAACTATTCAAAGCATACATAAGAGGATGTATTATTTCGTATCAGTCTTCACAAAGGAAATGCAACAGTGAAAAGCAGGTAGACTTAGAGGAACAGATACGAAAATTAGATACAGACAATGCTGCTCAATCTTCTGCAGAGAAGCACAATAAAATATCAGTTCTCAAATACCAACTTAATACAATACTCTGATAGAATTTCTAAAGCCTTTGCATTCATTAAGCAGGCTTTTTTTAATTTTAGGATAAACCTCACAAATTAGTGGCAACAATACATGCAAACAAGGAGATTTATGTTATGACACAGATTACACTTCAAACAAAATATTACTGTATGCAGCTGGCATTTTGACTTTTATTACACAGCCACAAACTTCAATGCCTGTTTTATTGGAGACAATTGATCTTTTTAACTCATTTTCTGGATACAGAGTGAACTGGGGAAAAAGTGACCCTTTTAAACTGGCATGGGAAAATGTACATATCTGGGGTTAGAAATTACAAAAAAGTACCACAGTTTAGTTGAAGCTAACTTCATGGCAATATTGAATAGTTTTAAAAGTAAACTATAATTCTGGAAGAGTGTCCGAAAAATTCTCTCAGAATTAGGCTCAGAGTCGCTGGATATGAATAACACAAAACATTTATTTCTTGCAAGAAAGAGACAAGTCTGCACAACCTGTCAGGAAGCTGGCTCAGAGTCGTCTGACTCACAAAATGATACTATTGCTATTTATATTATCTATGTTTACTGGCCACACAATGTTATGGAAAAAATAACATTACTAGCCATTCAATGTTATGGGAAAACAAGTTCAGACAGTCGCAAGCAACAATTTTGCTTGCGACATAGTGTTATGAGAATGAAAAAATAGGAAGAAGCCTTCCCCCATCACAAAAACCTTTAATCTTGCAGCTTTTCTCATAGTATAACTTCATAACCCTCCCCATCTCCTTGATAGGAAGAGTAAACACAGTTAAAATGGTATGTTTACCTAAGTTGCTGTATCTCTTTCAGAACTTACCTATATTTCATAACAAAACCTACTTTAAAAGACTAGACACTATGATTCTTTCTTTTATTTGGAATTAGAAAACACATAGGATCAAAAAGGGACATTTGTGCAAGACGAAAAAGACGGTGGGCTGGTCCTCCCATATTTGATAAAGTATAATTGGGCAGCAAATATTCGTTACATCTTCTATTGGCTGGATGAGACAATTGTGCTTGCCAGCTGGCTAGACATGGAGCGAGAGGATTGTATTCCCTATTCAATTGGTGCTATTATAATGTCTCCAATCCACCTTAAAAAATCATTTTACAGCTATAACCCAGTCATCCACAGTACCATTCAGGTCTGGAGACAAATAACAAAACAGCTTAAACTTCAAAAACTATCATTTACACTACCAATATCGGCAAATTCATCAATCACCCCTTCTACTATTGATGGAAGTTTTGATAGATGGAAAAAAATTGGGATTGCAAAGTATAGGAGATCAATACATTAATAGGACCTTTTCATCATTTGAAATACTGCAGGAGAAGCATGGTCTGTCAAAA
The DNA here is from genome assembly GCF_036924035.1 of Leuresthes tenuis. Lineage (NCBI taxonomy): Eukaryota > Metazoa > Chordata > Actinopteri > Atheriniformes > Atherinopsidae > Leuresthes > Leuresthes tenuis. The sequence goes on along the minus strand of NW_027325358.1, from coordinate 36,516,170 downwards.
AGTGACTTCTTCAGATATCTTCAAATCAGACACTTTGTAATAACACATCTGGATCAGTTTGAAATTGCTACACCTGATGGACTAGACAAGTGTCTAAGAGACTGCAAAGTGGAAAGAAATGCAATCTCGTTTGTTTATGACTTATTGCAAGAGCAGGACCAAGTAAACATGTAAGGCATAAAGAAAAGCTGGGAAACAGAACTGGGTACCAGAATAGCAGAAGATATCTGGAAAGAAAGCCTGAAATATGTCCACATTTGCTCTCTGAATGCTATTTGATCCAATTTAAAACCCTGCATAGGTTACATTATTCAAGGGTTAAATTACATAAATTCTTTCCAGAAATATCACCCATCTGTGAAAAATGTAATCACACAGAGGCAAACTTAATTCACAGCTATGTGCTATGCCCCAAACTAGAAGATTTTTGGACAGAAATATTAATTTTTCTCAAAGGTTCTTAGGATTACAATATAACCAAATCCACTCTTGATTGTAGTGGAGCATCAGGGAATTTGTTTGGGGTTTGCAGAATACTCAGCACCGCCTTCTGCCTTACGGCCTACTGACTTACGGCCTTCTGCCTTACGGCTTCCTGCGTGGGGAAAAAACTCATCCTCTTACACTGGAAATCGAAAGAGACACCAACTTTTAAGGCCAGGGTAACGGCATTGACTGATACACTACATCTTGAAAGGATTCGGTATGCTCTGAACGATAAATTGGACGACTTCAACATGATCTGGAAACCAATAACCTAAAATATAGGACAGTGTATAGCACAACCCTGAGTAGCACTTGATGAGCAGGGTGGGATGGGATGGGAGGGAGTTTTTATTTTATTTCATTTTATTATTATTATTATCATTTAATTATTTGAAATTTTACTATTTTTAATTATTATTTATCTCCCCAGGTATAGTTTAATTATGTATTTTCAAATTTTGCATTTACATTACGTTTACATTATGTTTGTTTACAATGCAAAATGAGGCAATGTTTATGCCAAGAAAGACTGTAATGCTAATTTACTATTGCTTCACAATAAAAAATATTTGAAACAGAAGAAATTTGTAGGTCAGAGGTGGCTCCCTCCTCATGTGTTAATAGGAAAATCTATGTGCTGTTTTTTTTCACAAGATTGAAATATAGATATAGAATAAGATTGTCTCCCTTTGTTCAAAACCTTAATAAACATCTCATTGTTAAAAAAAAGAAAGAAAGAGTTGTTTATTCTATCCTCAACTTCCACAGCCTTTATTCTTGGGCAAGATAGAAAAGCCAACACTGGCCCTCCCAACGTTTTCCTTACTTAGTTACATTAGATAAATGACATTATTACAAGTTTTATAGAAGAATAAAAAGTTTATCCCGTTATCCTATTATACTTTAAGGGTTATTAAAGGTATGACCTTTTCTGTACCTTACAGGGAACTTTTCTGAAAACTTTACCTTGAAACCCTTATTTATCCGTGTGTGATTATTCCCTGTGTTATGTTGCTTTAAACCCAGGCTATTTCATGTAACAACCATAATTCAGGGCTACGAAATTATGTGGTGCCTTTTTCTATTTCATTTCATGATAATATCACATTGAACCAAACATCAGGATGTATAATGACCTGAAAACACTTCTTCTAGACCTGTTGCCTCCGCGACCTGACCATTGGATAAGCGGATGAAAATGGATGGATGGCAAACACTTCTAATTGTTCAGGGGTTTGAAAGTGATGAAGTTTTCTTATTTTTTACTTTAATGGTAATATTACATTGAACCAAACAAAGGTACAAAATAATTAACTTTAACATATTATACATTTGCTGAACTTTCCAAGTGCATTTAGTTAATCTTAAAAGTAATTTGAGTGAAAATTCCACCAGATAAATGGATAAAAATTAAGATAACTAAACGTGCCACAGCCTGGCAGTGTGTACAAAAAAAAGAACAAAACAAAAACATAATTGTTATTAGGATTGAGACACAAGAATAAAATAGGTACTTATATAATATACTTGCAAGTTTTCATAAGCCCTGGAAGTAAATCATAACACACATGCTTAATATCTAGTGATTACATATTCCATTACAAACTTTCCATTACAATGTATTTGTAGTTTTCCCATGAGAGTAAGAACCACATACTAGACACCAAGCTAAACTCAACTCATGATAAGGACATTAGTTGTTGCCGTAATTGAAGCAATGTAAAATGACAAACCCTTCACATGTCAAATCAAGTAAAGTCAAATTTATTTGTATAGCACATTTCATGTACAAAACAATTCAAAGTGCTTCACATAAAATAGAGGCACGTGTAAATAGTGCGGAAAAAATATCACTTATATATCATCATAATTTTTTATATATTTCAGAAAAACAACTTGAAACACTGATTTATTTATTTTGATGTGGATGCAATTGAATCAATTTGCAGATTTATATGTGGCTTTGCTGCATTTCCTGGTCTGCCTGACAGTAAGTGATGCTTGAGAGTGCTGTCTGAGAGTGGGCTCGTTGAAGCATGAAGAAAATTGGCACTTCACATCAACCCCTGGACGATAAACAAACTGTAGTGGGTCCACATTTACCTACTGAGTTCAGCCAATAATAGTCTAAATCATTTTTATAAAAAATATTTTAGGTAACAGAGTAAGACAGGATGTTTTCCACAGTACTGGAACTTTCTTCTGACTCAGGCTAAGGCTGAAGAGCTGCTGCAGAATCTCATATAGCTTTTTTGCACTGGGATATATAATGCAGGGAATGTGAATGATTTGTATGACAGAGCTGTTTTCTGAAAAATTACAAAGCTTTATATATTCATAAATTCTCAATAAAACTGGAGAAGTTTGTCGACACTGAAGTTGGTGGGAAAAGGCACATGCAAAAACCAGGTTGTATATATTTGAACCAGTCCCTAATTTACAGATGATGCAGTTGCAATGTAGTTGCTTTCAACGATACAGGAAGTGTGTGTCAGTAAAGGGAAACCACTAAGGTCAGGGTCTTCGAAAGGGACAAAAAATAAAGCCTGACAAGCCTGATAATAGCTTAAAGCTGTGCACTACCCCCCACCCCCTCTTACACACACACACCCTGCGCCTCCATTGCCCCACACCCCGACAAAGAGTGTTAGTAGGAGCTGTTTTATGACTACACTTGTACTGCCCCACATTTCTCAATGTGTCACACTGATTTTGCCTCTAATCCTGACTCAACAACAAATTATTTAATCTATCTATTCCGACAGATAAATAAATTACATTCATGTTAGAATGGGTTAAGTAGGGGCCATCTTTGTGGATGTGTAGCTTAATCAATTTGTGTTTTATTTAAACTCGTTAAATCTCTTTCATTGGACTCAGCTTAAACCGGCTTTTGTTTTGATTTCTGAAATTTTTTTAATCAAGATTTAGACATGTTTATGTTTTTATTTCTTCTTGCCATAAAGCGAACAGTGCTGATCCAGTTTCTTACATATTAAAATCATATGCATACTATATTGTCAAAAGTATTTTCTCATCTGCCTTCACACACATATGAACTTAAATGAAATACCAATCTTAATCCATAGGTTTAAATATGACATCGACCCACCCTTTGCAGCTATAACAGCTTCAACTCTTCTGGGCAAGCTTTCCACAAGGTTTAGGAGTGTCTTTATGGGAACTTTTGGCCATTATTCCAGAGGCGCATTTGTGAGGTCAGACACTGATGTTGGATGAGAAGGTCTGCCTCGCAGTCTCTGCTCTAATTCATCCCAAACGTGTTATATCGGGTTGAGGTCAGGACTCTGTGCAAGCCAGTCAAGTTCTTCCACACCAAACTCATCTATGTCTTTATTGACCTTGCTTTGTGCACTGGTGCGCAGTCATGTTGGAACAGGAAGGGGCCATCCCCAAACTGTTTCCACAAAGTTGGGAGCATGAAACTATCCAAAATCTCTTGGTATGCTGAAGCATTCAGAGTTCCTTTCACTGGAGCTAAGGGTCCAAGCCCAGCTCCTGATATCCCCTCACGCCACAATCCACCCCTCCACCAAACTTTACACTTGGCATAATGAAGTAAGACAAGTACTGTTCCCTTGGTAACCGCCAAACCCAGACTCGTCCATCAGATTGCCAGATGGAGAAATTTGATTTGTCACTCCAGAGAACGCGTCTCCACTGCTCTAGAGTCCAGTGGCGGCGTGCTTTACACCAATGCATCTGATGCTTTGCATTGCACTTGGTGATGTATTCAATTAAATTAAATTAAATTTTATTTATATAGCACCAAATCACAACAAATGTCTTCTCAAGGCACGTCATTAATACAGTCCAATTAAAGCCAATTAGAGTCCAATTCATTGTAATCATAATCCAATCAAATCCAAAATTAGTCCAATTCATACATACAGAGCCAATTAAAAAATAATTTTCTAGCTAAGGAAACCAACAGATTCCACCAAAATTTCTCTCCGGTCCAATCTCCTGTCCTGTGCATGCCTGATGCGACAATGACGCCCTTTTAACAGGTAGAAACCTCTGGAAGAACCAGACTCAGGAAGGGTGGCCATCCGCCTTGACCAGCTGGGGTTTGAAAGGACAGAAAAGAGGGGGCAACAAACACCATAACGCCATTCAAAGGATACCAGTTGAGACAGGGGAACACAAGTTAATGATAACGATAATGCCAAAAGTAGTCAAGATTCAAGAATTTTCAGAAGAAGATAAATTTTTTTTTCATATGCACAATCATACAGAGTACAATGTGCAGTGGATTTTTTCCTCGCCCTATTACCAACAAAATAAAAATTAAATATGAATAAGATAAGAGCCCAAGCACAATAATCAAACACAATAAAACATGCCTCTGTTTAAAGTGTCCAGTGTATATAAATATAAGGTATAAGGTGTCTAAAATGTACAATGTTAACAGCCAGAAGGTGAAAGTGACATAGTCCAGTTTACCGCACACTGTTGAGCAGAAGGATAGCCTGGGGTAAGAAGCTTTTCCTCATCCTCTCAGTGTTGGTTCTCAGGCTGCGGAACTGACAGCCTGAAGGCAGCAGAGTGAGAGTCCGGGGTGGTGGGGCTGCTTGATGATCTTCTCAGCTCTCGACCTGCATCATTTGATGTAAATGTCTTGCAGGTCGGGTAGGGCTGTTCTGACAGTCAGCTGAGCAGACTACCCTCCTAAGGGCCAAGAGGTCCTGTTTTTTGCAGCTGCCCATCCATGTGGTGATGCTCCCACTCAAGATGCTCTCAATGGTGCAAGTGTTCCTGAGCACCTTGAGGGGAAGCCTGAAGTCTCTGAGGCATCTAAGGTAGAACAGACGCTGCCTGGCCTTTTTAACAGTCTTGTACAGTGTACAGTGACCAGGACAGGTCCCGTGTGATGGTCACACCAAGGTATGTCAAACTGTCCATCCTCTCCACCTCAGACCTGCTAATTCAGAGTGGACGGATGTCACTCTGCTGCTTCTCTTGTAGTCCACAATCAGCTCCTTAGCTTTGCTGGTGTTCAGCGGGAGGTTATTCTCCCGGCACCAGCTCTCCAGCTGCATGCCCTCCTTCCTGTAGGCCTCCTCCCTGTTATGGGAGATTAACCCCACAATGTTGTCAGCAAACTTAATGATGCTATTGCTGTCAGATGTGGACACACAGTCAAGTGTGTATAGGAAGTACAGCAGAAGACTCAGCATGCAGTCTTGCTGGGATCCAATATTGAATGTAAAGGGGGATGAATTATGGGAACCCATGCGCACCACCTGTTGTCTGCTGGTTTGGAAGCTGTGGACCCACCTACACAGAGAGGAGTTCAGTCCAAGATTACACAGCTTAGTGACCACCCTGGAGGTTGTTGAATGCTGTGCTGTAGTCCACAAACAGCACTCTCAGATAGTTCCCCATCCTAGTGTCCATGTGGGAAAGTATCTTGTGCAGCAGGAAGGTTATGGCGTCGTCGGTAGATCTGTCTGGGTGGTATGCAAACTGAAGAGGGTCTAGGGTGGGGGGCAGAGAGGAGGTGATGAAATGTCTTGATCAGCTTCTCAAAACATTTCATCACCAGTCATTGGGGTTACTCGGCTTGGCTGTCTTTGGGACATGGACCACAACAGACTTCTTTACGGCTTTGCTTTGCGGACAGACACATTGCATCACTTCACCTTCTGTGTGTGTACTGTGACATTTCTTGCTCCTCTTGGACTACTAATAATCACCTTATTTCTCCCTATAATTTACACATTTTGCATAGTTAACTCTATTGCATACTTGTTATATTCTAAGACTCACTCTTACAGATCTTTATTCTTTATTTTTCCCTTTTTAGCATTGTGTCTGGTTCTCGAGCTTAGCATGGCTACCAGTTCTCTTCCTCCATCTCCTGCTTTCACCTGCTCCGTGTGTCAGATGTTTAGTTACTCCTCTGCCTCCTTTACATTTGTTACATGTACCATTACCACTAGTCTTTTTGTAGTTTTGGAGGCGAGGTTATCTGAATTGGAAGCTCGGCTCTGCACCGCTGAAAACTACTCGATAGCGAGCCAGGCCCCTTTAGCCAGTGTGGATCCACCTAGCCTCTCTAGCTCTATTAGTTGCCCCCTAGCAGAACCCGAGCAGCCGGGACCCCAGAATGGCTGGGTGACTGTCAGGAATATAAGTCAAAGTCCTAAAGTCAAGCCCGTGGTTCACCATCAAACTGTCCACGTTTCAAATAAATTTTGCCCACTCAGCGACACACTCGCTGAGAACAAAACCCTGGTAATTGGCAGCTCTATAGTCAGAAATGTGGCATTAGCGACACTAGCCACCATAGTCAAATGTATTCCAGGGGCCAGAGTGGGCGACATAGAATCCTATTTAAAACTGCTGACTAAGGATAAGCGTAAATACGGTAAAATAGTTATTCACGTCGGCGGTAATGACACCCGGTTACGCCAATCGGAGGTCACCAAAATTAATGTTGCATCGGTGTGTAATTTTGCCAAAAAAATGTCGGACACTGTAGTTTTCTCTGGACCCCTGCCAAATCTGACCAGTGATGACATGTTTAGTCGCATGTCCTCATTCAATCGCTGGTTGTCTAGATAGTTGGTTTCCAGCAAACAACGTGGGTTTAATAGATAATTGGCAATCTTTCTGGACAAAACCTGTTCAAATGAGGAGAGACAGCATCCATCCCACTTTGAAAGGAGCGGCTCGCATTTCTAGAAATATGGACGAATTTATTAGTCATCCAAAAACATGACAACCCAGGGTTGAGACCTGAATGCAGAGTTGTAGTCTTACACACTTCTCTGCGGCTTCCCATCTGATGCTACCACCCCAATCAATAAACACAAAAGGAGCAAATCCTCTTAAAAAAATCTTTAAAAAATTAAAAACAAAAACTTTAACTGAACAAAAACATCAAACTATTAAATGTGGTTTGCTGAATATTAGATATCTCCCTTCGAAGTCTCTGTTAGTGAGTGATTTGATTTGTGATCATCATATTGATATATTTTGTCTTACAGAAACCTGGCTGCAGCAGGAGGATCATGTTAGCATTAATGAATCAACTCCCTCTGACTATTTAAATGTTCACGTTCCTCGAACCACAGGCAGAGGAGGAGGAGTGGCAGTTATCTTCAGATCAGGGTTACTAATCAGTCCTCGACCCAAGATTAGTTTTCGCTCTTTTGCATCTCTGATTCTCAGTTTTTCCCAAAGTGGAAATCACAAAAACCTCTTGTGTTTGTTGTTGTGTATCGTCCACCTGGCACTTATTCTGAGTTTCTGTCTGAATTCTCAGAGTTTTTATCCCAGTTAGTGCTGAGTACAGATAAAGTCATTGTAGTGGGTGACTTTAATATTCATGTAGATGTTGAAAATGACAGCCTAAATATTAACTTTAATTCTATATGAGACTCTATTGGATTTTCTCAAAACTCCAATAGAGTCTAATATCACTGCCTTAATCATACCCTTGATCTTGTGCTGACTTATGGCATTGAGAGTGAACAGTTAACAGTGTTCCCTCAAAATCCTTACAAGCGCCAAACTTTTGAATTTACATTACTTGACTGTACGGCTTCTGAGAAGAATTCTACATATAGAAGGTGTCTATCAGAGAATGCTGTAACCAGTTTGAAAGAGTTCATTTCATCATCCTTTTCTTCACTGCCATATGCAAATATGACAGAGGACAGCTACGTAAATTTCACTCCAGCAATACTTGACTCTCTTGTTGACAGCACTATAGCTTCAATGCGTACAACACTGGACAATGTTGCCCCTCTGAAAAGGAAGGTAATCAGTCAGAAGAGGTTGGCTCCTTGGTATAATTCACAGCTGCGTGCTTTAAAGCAGACTGCAAGATAGCTGGAGAGACAGTGGCGTTCCTCCAATTCAGAAGAGTCTCAATTAGTCTGGAAAGTTTAATAACATATAAGAAAGCCCTTCGTAAAGCTAGAACTGCTTATTCTTCATCATTGATTGAAGATAATAAGAACAATCCCAGGTTTCTTTTCAGCACTGTCGACAGGCTGACAAAGAGTCCGAGCTCTGTTGAGCCATGTATTCCTTTAGCTCTCAGCAGTGATGATTTCATGAGATTATTGAGATCTTAATTGAGATATCAATAAAATTGTTTCTATCAGAGAGAAGAATCCTTCCCACTATCATCACTGATGTATCATGAAGTGCAGCAACTTTAGAAGTATCTTTAGAACCTGCTTTGTACTTAGACTTCTGTCCAGTTGAGCTCTCTGAGCTAACAACAGCAATAGTCTCTTCTAAACCATCAACTTGTATTTTAGACCCAATCCCAACCAGACTGTTCAAGGAGGTTTTCCTCTTAATTGACACTTCCATATTGGATTTGATCAATCTATCTTGATTGACAGGATATGTACCTCAGACTTTTAAGGTTGCTGTAATTAAACCTTTACTTAAAAAACCTGTCACGGCCCAGTTGAACATAGGACATAGATGCAGGGAATTTTGAGAACTAGGGTTTTATTATGACTAAACCACTGGAGATTCTCCCGAACAGAGCGAAATCAAGGGGCTGCAAAAATCCCGGAGCACTCTCCTCATGAACTATAGATGAGGAGGGTGAAGCTATGAAACGTACCAAAACAAAAGCTGGCTCCACTCCAGGAGGAAAACAGAAGGGGCTAAAACAGATTACAAATAAACGTTCACGCTCTCCTGATGAGGTGGACTAAAAGAAAGGGCGCTCTCCAGGTAATGGGGCAAAAATACTCGAGAACACAAATCGCTCCACAAAGGGAGGCGTAATAAAACTTAACAATTACTCTAAGCACTCCTTTAACGGAGGCGCAAAAAGAACTCTGAAAATCAAACACAAAATCACTCCACTGGTGGAGGAACTATGAAACTAAAACAACTACACGACGCTACGCTCCTCTAACCGAGGTTTCTATGAAAACAGTTACAAATCAAAATCACTCCAAAAAACGGAGGAACAAACCAGGCTATAGAAACTTACTCGAATTAACTAAGGCTATGAGAAAAGGTCACCAACAAAAGAATGTTCTGTCGGAGGATCTCTTTACCACACGCTCGTGGATTCAGGCTGGGAAATGCTGTGGTTCAAGACGCTACAGTGAGGAACGTGGCAAGTTATAACACACTGGCACCAGACAAGAAACATACTCTTGATTCAGAAGTGTTGGATAATTATCGACTTATATCCAATCTCCCTTTTTTGTCTAAAGTTCTTGAAAAAATAGTTGCAGTTCAACTTTGTGATCATTTACATAGAAATAATCTGTTTGAAGAGTTTCAGTCATTCAGAGTGCATCACAGCACAGAAACAGCACTGGTGAAAGTTATCAATGATCTCCTCTTAGCCTCTGATAGTGGACTTGTTTCTGTACTTGTCCTGTTGGATCTCAGTGCTGCATTTCATACGATCGATCACAGCATTCTGTTACAGAGACTTGAACATATTATGGGGATTAAAGGAACTGCATTAGGCTGGTTTAAGTCATATTTATCTGATAGATTCCAGTTTGTTCTTGTAAATGAAGAATCTTCCTCACACATTGGAGAAAGTCATGGAGTTCCTCAGGGTTCTGTGCTTGGACCGATTCTTTTTACTTTTTACTTGCTTCTATTAGGTAACATTATCGGACAACATGGCATAAATTTCCATTGTTATGCTGATGATACTCAGCTGTACTTATCTATGAAACCAGATGAAACCAATAGGTTGGTCAGACTACAAGCATGTCTTAAATACTGGATGACTCAGAACTGTCTGCTTCTAAATTCAGACAAAACTGAACTTCTCTTTTGGACCTGAACACTTCAGGGAGAAATTGTCTAGTTGTATAGTTACTCTGGATGGTGTTTCGTTGGCTTCTAGTTCTACAGTGAGGAACCTTGGAGTTATTTTTGACCAGAATTTATTACTTGACTCGCATATAAAACAGGTTTCTAGGACTGCCTTCTTGCACCTTCGTAATATTGCCAAAATCAGGAACATCCTGTCTCAGGGTGATGCAGAGAAACTAGTTCATGCATTTGTTACGTCAAGATTGGACGACTGTAATTCTTTATTATTGGACTGTCCCACATATTCTCTGAAAAGCCTCCAGCTGATCCAAAATGCTGCAGCCAGAGTTCTGATAAGATCTAACAGGAGAGATCATGTTTCTCCAGTTTTAGCTTCTCTTCATTGGCTCCCTGTTAAATTCAGAATAGAATTTAAGATTCTTCTCCTCACATATAAAGCTCTTAAAAACCGAGCTCCATCATATCTTAAAAATGTCATTGTAAGATATTTTCCTAACAGAGCGCTTCGCTCCCAAACTGCAGGTTTACTTGTTGTTCCCAGAGTTTCTAAAAGTAGAATGGGAGGCAGAGCCTTCAGTTATCAGGCCCCTCTCTTGTGGAATAAACTGCCAGTTTGGGTCTGGGAAGCAGACACCCTTTCCACTTTTAAGATTAGCCTTAAAACTTTCCTTTTTGATAAAGCTGATATTTAGTGATGGCTCAGGTGATTCTGAAACATCCCATAGTTATGCCGCAATAGGCTTAGACTGCTGGGGGGCCTCATCTGTCACACCTTTCCTCACTTTGCTCTCTTTTCCCCCTGTTTAATTTCTTAAAAGATATTATGTACATGTGACATTATTGTGGTTATTGATTTGTGTTTCCCTGTTCCAACAGATATACTTTGAATGGCGTTATGGTGTTTTCCCCCCTCTTTTCCCTCTTTTCTGTTCTCTCAAACTCCAGCTGGTCGAGGCGGATGGCCACCCTTCCTGAGTCTGGTTCTGGCAGAGGTTTCTTCCTGTTAAAAGGGAGTCGTTCCTTTCCACAGTCGCCACAGGCATGCTCAGGACAGGAGATTGGACTGTAGACAAGTTTTGATTAAATCTGCTGGTTTCCTTAGCTAGGACATTGTTTTTGAATTGGCTCAATTAGCTATTGGATTATTTTGAAATTAATTAATTGGATTTCATTGGAATATGATTACAAAGAATTGAATTCCAATTGGCTTGAATTGGACTGTTTATTTAAGTGCCTTGAGATGAAATTTGTTGTAATTTGGCGCTATATCAATAAAACTGAATTTAATTTAATTGAACTTCTTAAAGAGAGACTATTGCGGTTGTTAGCTCAGAGAGATCAACTGGATAGAAGCCCTCTAAATACAAAACAGGTTCTAAAGATACTTCTAAAGCTGCTATACTAATGTGTCATACATTAGTGATAATCCAAGATGGCACCTGTGGTGGCAAGCCGTCAGCCTTATGTCGCTCGTCTGTGTGGAATATTTTTTGCAGTTAACCTACTGTTATGTGTATTTTGCCAAGATGTCTCTGCCTTGATAACAGTCTCCCACCTGTGCTGTCTGAAGTCCCTGTGCACCTCTTGCATTTCCCCTGTGTTCTTCGTCGGAAAAGGCGCTTCAGAAAAAGTGGAAAACGAGGTGGTGTGATTGTGAAATTCAAGGCCTACCTGGCAGCTTCATTTGGAGAGTCTGATGCTCGTCTGATCCATGACAGATGCTATTTCCCTGCTGTAAAGCGCGCACTGCATGTGAGGGCCTGTTGGATCCATCCTATCCTCCCTGAGCCACTGACTACTCCGATTCCTGATGCCTCACAACCTGTGCCCGGTGAAGTTTCTTGCTACTCTCTTTAACCTGGCAGTGGAGGTTTCACGCCGATGCTATCAGCTCCGGGCCCGCAGAGGCGGCGTTATCCCTGAACTCCTTCGGCCTGTGAAACGCGCTGTGTCACTGGCTACTGAGTAGCTTGCACTTCGCATGACTTTACTAAATACCAGGTCACTGAACAAAACGTTTTTATTTAATTACTTTTTCACAATGGGATTTGGACTTTATGTTCCTGATAGAGACTTGGCTTCTGGATGGTGAGTTAACACCACTTTCTGAACTCCTTCCTCACAGCTTTCTATTCCTCCCCAGCAAGCCAAATGACGTCCAGTTAATGTTGAACTGATGTCATTCGGTGACATTCCAGACGACAACATTGCGCAAGACAACTTTGCGGATGACGCCATTTCCAGGACCTCCTCACCAAGACTTCCCCTCGATGGCCTTTTAATGACCCTGACCGACCACACACCGGTCAAATTTATGTTGTCGAGAGGATGTCCTGCTGACCACGTCCTGTAAATGACTTCCAAATGTGCCGCTATGCAGCTGTGATCTGGCCCATTTCTAAACATTAGGCGTATTCGGACAGAGAGTTCTAAGAACGCAGTTCTAAGAACTGTCCACCTCAAATTTAGTTATCAGAACTGTTTAATTTTGCATTCGCACATAAGTCGGGGACCTTGGTCGGGACTGATGTGACGCAACTGTCTGCGACAGTGACGTGTTACTGTAGCGCCACACTCAACAACAAAACCTGTGAAAAGTAACGAGAGAAGAAAATAAAACAACACCACCAAGAAGCTAACATGGAGAACAAGGAGGCCAGCATGTTTATGGTCTGCATGACGACAGCATTAATCATGGACGATCACATCAGGCTACTAAGATCGAGGCTGGAAGAGCAAACAGCAAGAGTCAGGAGACGAAGAATCGAGCAGCAGGCGATACTTCTTCGTTTCATTAAGGAAAGAAGGAGAGCAGAGCGTCGCAGACAAAGGAGAAGACGTGTAAGTTTAACTTATTAATCATGCGCCGGTTGTGTCGATGTCGTATGAGTAAATATTTCAGACAAGGGGTGTAACTACCAACCACCAAACACCTACGTCATATGTGTTCCTATGGAACCCAGAAAAGACCCTGCCCTACTGTTAAACCGTTAAACAACCTTGAACAACACAACACTGAAACAAATAAACAAAATTTTACAAATTCAATTAAAAATAATCACTGTGTAAAAATATGAAACTAAAAAAATATTTAAAAATCTTCACTCAAACATAAAACTTTATTTAACTTTCAGTGACAGTGTTATGGGGAGAGGAGAGGGTTCCATGACGCCATTTAAGGGGTATCAAAGGCCACTTCTTTTGCCAGGGTTATTTTGTTCTACCCCCCTCCACCAGACCTTCCTGGGGCATGTTCAGCTATAACAGCATTTATCCTGTTGTCATCGGCTAACTTGTCCCAGTGTTTGATGGCATCCGTAATACAAAATCAATAACACTGTCAGAGTTTGAAAACTTTCATTCTAGGGCAGTGAAAATATTAATAACAATATTGTAATTACCCAAGACAACAGCATATAGAGCCGTAGGCTTGAAGGCTATCTTAATCCCCATCCCCCTGTTCATGTCAGCCATCAGGCTGTTTGTGAACAAGAAATGAACAAGAAAGACAAACAATATCAAACTCAGAACAAGAGGCAATAACTAGGAAAATTATGCTGAGTTTTCACGTAACATTGTTTTTATTCAGTTTGCATAAAGAACATTGGAATTTCATGTATTGAAGAGAGAAGAAGACAGAGAAAGACAAAAGAAGCAATATAAAGACCAGATGAAAACAGCACTTAAGAAGTGCAACATCAAGCCCGCAGAACTGGTGAGCATGGCCGTCCACCGAAACATCTGATGGTAGCTGTGCCTCAATGGGACCCAAACACTTGAGGAAAGGACGGTTTGGATGCAGCAAAAAAGACAAAGACAACCCAACAGACTAGCTACTGCCAGCAATACCACCACCACATATACCTGTCCCACCTGCAACAGGACCTGTGGATCTAGAATGGGCTAAACAGCCACCAAAAACCTCACTGTTAAGACAGAAATGGACGTCATCATCAGCTTCATTGGACAACTACAAGCAAGTTTTTCAAATCGGGGGCACCAGGGGAGCATCAGTAAATTGTAGAAAAAAAAGAGTTAAAATTCTGAAATTAATAAATACTAAGAGAGTTAATTTTTTGGAATCAATTTATTATCCCATGTATGATATTTACATGTAAAATAGAATGGAAATACAAAATATATCAAAATTGAATTTACTCTGCCCATCCCCGATTGACTGCAAGTCAAAACACAATCAAATAAATTGTCAGTGTTGACCTGCACCATCTGCGTCTTCCAGGATATTAATTTTTACTGATAATATCAGTTATCTGTCTCCTTGATGACTAATTATTTTAACCTCCCAACACATTTAAGAAATTTTCCTTGCTGATATCTGATCATTTGTACATACTGATCCGAAACCTTGTGGATGCAGTCTGTCAGCGAGTGTTAGACCATTTCCAGTCACAGTTATAATTGTTGTCCATTGACCTACCTCTTTTTTGTCTTTTGTGATCCTGCAAGAAAAGAAAAAAAACAGATATCATTATTAACACTGATAAATAAATAGCATATTCAAACTCTTAGTGCAAGATCTCCACACTTGGTTTTAATACACAATTTAAATGACAAGGAAATAAATTATTTAATTTTTATTTAATTTGGATTTGATTAAAAATATATTGTAATTGATAATCTAATTATGAATTATGTTGCCCCCTTTTTTCTAATTTTTTTTAAACAAGATTAAGTCTGAATCATTGTAACATTAGTTTACATTCCTCCAATACTAATTTACATTACACCATTCTCATCATTATTATTTCATCCTGCTGTGTTTCGCTTCTTTTTGGTTGTGCACGTGGACGCTTCTGGGTGGAGAGCCGTGTTTACTCTCCACCCAATGACAGAGCTTAGGTGAAGCTTCATGCAGCAAAAGCGAAACTCACCAAGGGAGGGCTTCCCCATAGTCCTGCTAACTGTCTCAGATGCTAGCGAGTATTAGCAGCGGATGCTAGCTCGATGCTAACTTTCACTAGTATCTGCGCTAAAACTCTCTCTCGTTGACGAGATACTCTTCTTATTTCGGTTACCACTTTCGACAGTATTATTTTACTTCAGTCAAACTCCGAAATCATGAAAAGATTACTTACTTTACAGCTCTGCTGATTACTCGCGCTGAGTTGCTGGGTCCTGTTCAACGACGTGGAACATGCAGTGTGTTGGAGAATTGCATCACGTGCTGGGTCGTCGGTCAGCTCATGCCCACATTTTTACTTTTTTTTTCTTATTTTCACCAATCACCAAGAAGACTCGGTTGTGAGCTCTTTTTGTGTGATTTTTAATATGCACTCCCTGTACTTCACTGTTGTTTCACATTTAAATGATGTTGCCTGTATAATGTCATGTTTGTTTATTAGTGGTGTGACGAGATTGTGCCATGATATCTCGCGAGGTTAAACTCGATATTTCTCATCAAAATCTGTCTCACGAGATTTGTGAGCTATCCAAACTTCTATTTGTGACCTGTGGGGGCAGTAATGTGCTTTTGCTACATCTAGCCCGCCAGAACCTAAAGAAGGAGAAGGAAAAGAAGAAGAGGAGGACCAAGAAGGGAAGCAGCAAGCAGCCAGAATGAAAATACAGGTATTACCATTGATGATGCCCCCACCACTTTCAAATCGTTTGTTTGGCAGCATTTTGGGTACCCGGCGGAAATGATAAATGGCAGTAGAGTGATACGGACAATATGCGAGCATTGTATGAAAATAATGCTGTACACCACAGCTAATATAAAGAAATATTTTATTTTAACTTTTCTAAATTTTAATTTTAGTTTCAACTTGTGGAAGAAAATGTTTATTAGAAGCTCATGCTTACATCATGCACAGGGCCCTCAAGTCTCATGCAATGAGCGTGAGACACGCATTTCAACAAGCTCTCATGCTCACACGCCACACATGGTATTTCTCATGCTAAAAAACAAAAGATAGCGCTGCTATCGCTATGGAAACGACAGGAAACAAGCACGTCTCCCATGAGTCTGAGCAGAGCAACACTAATAACAATACTATTAATAATATAAGTAATGAAAGACCTGTCCAACCCCAAACCACTCCCACCCCCCCGTTGGGCGGGTCGCAGTAATGGCAGGGCGGGATTCTCACTCTTTCCTTCATTCAAAACTTCAGAGCCCTATTCATGCATGAAAAGACTTAAAAATGCATGTGCAGGTGGGTTAAAAAAAAGTCTGTTGATCCAGTCATATATTCTGTCATTGTAATTTTTTTAGGATTTCTCTTTTAACAACAATGGTTGATACCATTCATGCCAATAAAGCCAATTTGAATCAATCTCTATATAGATTTTAATTTTTTCTGATATATAACTTCTGTCTATTGTGTTTCTTTCTTATATATGGATGTAAATTGTATTATTTCTTCATTTTTCAACTTATTAAATAGTACGTAGTAGCTGTACACAATATGCTTCTGCTTCTCTATTATATATTAGTGTTTTTATACGTGTGTGTGTGTGTGTGCATATATTATATACTGTGTCTTTTGCAAAATAGCCTATGTATCATACATAACATATCACATACCAAAATATTCTATTACGGTTAAGCCTACCATTAAAATGTTTGATGATGTTTGCAGAAAAAAACCCCATGAAAATCAGTTTTGTATTCAGCGAGTTATGATTGATTATATGCACTGACACTTCATTGCGCCTGCCAGACAATTTACACTGAGGGGAGCAGGTGACCGGTCTAAGATGGCGGCCCCATGGCTCATCAGCGCCAATAGGCAGTAGCAGTCGATGCTGCGTCTATTCTTTATATGTCTATGGTTAGCCAAGCCCAGCCTTACCTTGAAGCAGACGTATGTATGCTTGTTTACCTTCAATAGTGTGGGGCCTTCCACACTGTTTGATCCATCGTAGGCACCGCTCCTGTTGTGTTTTCGGCTTTGGGAAGGGGAAGAACACGACTCCCCCAGCAAAACTATAGGGGTACCGTCCAATTTACATATCCCGTAGGCACATCAATCATCACCATTTTGCTTGTCTGAGGTCCGCAGTTTGACAGACCATGTTTACATAGTAACGGTTACTAGGATGTATGATTGGACAATGACCGTTTGGGGGCGAGGTTTTGCAAAAGGTCAATTGGTTGTGATAGGGTCATATTATGGGCCTGATTGGACTAGGTGTGATTTGACGTGATAACGACCCAATCAGGCTCTCTCGGACAGGTGCATCCGTGTTTGCTGGGTCAGCTCCCCTCGGAGCACTGGCAGAAGTGGCGGTCTGGCCTCTGTGTTCAAATACAGCTCTGTGCCGTCTTATTGTGAGAATGCTGGAAAGCATCTGTACATTTTTCGGCGCTTAACTACTTCTGCAATCTTTCACAGATTTCTACAATTGTGGTATCAACACATTCAGCTTGTTCAGGGGATGTGTGCTATGACTTTTGGTGTTTATAACTTTTACACTTTTTAAGCTATTCAACTTTGATTAAACTTTTTTTCCTCATTCAAATGAATGGAAAGTGCTTTCAACTCTTCAAAACCTTCCTCCTCTTTCCAACCTAACCATTTCTGCAGAATTTCGGCTAGAGACACCATTCAAACTTTATACGGGTCACAAGACATTCAGCTAGTACCAATTGCTGCAGCTTTTTCAAATATCGAGCCAATTTTGAAATATAACGGTTTCAAAAACATGAACAAATTAATTTTTTCTTCTCTTTTCAACCTAACTACTTCTGCATACTTACACGATTTCAACTATTTTGGTCTCAAAACGTTCAGCTCTTACAGGACATTACAGCTTTTACGTTTGGTGTTTCCAACTTTTATACTTTTTAAAATATTTAACATTTTATTCAAATTCTATTGAAATTTTCTGCATACTTTCACCGATTTCAACTATTTTGGTCTCAAAATGTTCAGCCCTTTCAGGAGATTCAAGCCTTCACTGTTGGTGCTTCTAACTTTTATACTTTTTAAAATATTTAACATTTTATTCAAAGTTAAACTCTTTCTACTCTTATCAACCTAACTACTGCTACATACTTTCAACTAGAGACACCATTCAAATTTTAAACAGCTCAGAAGACGTTTAGCTATTACCAAATGGGTCAGCTTTTTCACATATGAAGCCAATTTTCAAATATGACTATTTCAAAAACATGAAAAAAAATTCTCTGTTTTTTCGGCCCTTTTATCAAAACTTCTGTTTGTCCAATAGGTTTAAATAATTCCACCATTGCTATTTCGACTTCAAATTCCTTCAACCAAGACTTCAGCAACTGCTTTTTCAGCAATTGAAAGGTTTTCCACTTTTTTAGCATTGTCAGCTATCCCCGTTCAACTTCATCAGCATTCTCACTGCTGTTTCGCAGGAACAGCTTTTTCTAGTTTCATCCGCTGTTTCTAGTTTCATCACTCCAAAATTTAAAAAGAACTTCATCTGTGACTTTGCAGATTTTCTCTCAAGTGCCACTGTGAAATACGATCATTTTCTTATTTCTGGAGATTTCAATATCCATGTCTGCTGTGGATCAATACCAATGGTCACGGATTTCTTAAATATTTCAATCTTGTTCAATGTGTTAAAGATCCGACTCACAAGAAAGGGAACATTTTAGATTTGGTTTAATCATATGATTTATCTGTGCACGTTGATGGAATTTGTGAATCCGCATACATCTCTGACCATCTACCTGTGCTTTTTTACTGTTTCAATCCTTTGTTTTAGGGCAAAAATGTGTCCTCCTACACGCCATCTGCGCACAATTAACACTCAAACTGCATCACATGGCTTTCGGGAGAGCTTTTTTTTGTTCACTTTGTCATGGTCAAGAATAACAGATTTACCCATCCACAAAGTTCTTAATTCATGTTTGATATCTCTGGCTAAATAGACCATTACCCCTCAAGTATTTGTGAGAATGCTGATGAAGCATTCTTGATTTTTATAAATGAGAAGACAGCACACTAATCATTTTAACTTTTTCTGATATTCAAACAAATTCCTATAATATTTCATACTGTTTAACTCAAACAAACAAATTATACCTTAAAGTGTAGGAACACTTGTCCTCTTTCAGCTGATGTAGCTACTAAAGAGCTCACATTTACAGAATTTCAGCTATGAGCCTTGAAGCGAGAGAAACCTTTCAAATTCTCTCACTAACTCCAATGAAAATTTGGTCTGACACCAGAGACAGGTTCAACTGTGTTCAACTCGCTGTTGTTTAGATATTTTTCACTCCATTGAAATAAAAACTACATTGCCGTGTTCCTCCAAGCCTTCTGGTTTTTACGGTCTTCAAATTATTTTCCTCGCTCTTCCAGTTTTCTCACAGGAGGTCATAGTATCCAAAAAAGCCATTTCTGCAGGTTATACCGGGAGGGAGGTCATTAAGCCGCAGCCGTTTACAAACATTCCTATCACTCTTCCACTCCCTGCTGTATATTACACTGACGCCATTTCAACTATTACTCATTTGATTTTTGCTAAATTTTCACTAGATTCAGTTTTTTGGGCATGGTCAACTAATCCCATTCAGCTCATGAGCATCCTCACTGCTGTTTCACAGGAATAGCTTTTTTCTAGTTTGATTTGTTGTTTCAATGTAAATTAGAAATCAAACTGTTGAGCTTTGCAGCTTTTACTTGCGGTGAACTCGGAGAATAAGCCGACAGAGGCAAAGATATTATTTAGCTTCTTTTACTATATTTATTTGACACTAGCACACACTCATTTCTTGAGTCATGGAGGAATGAACTTGCAACTCACGGCATACAGAAGAAAAAAAAACTGTGTGTTACTTAAACAAAATGTGATGACACAGCATGAGCTTCTGGGCTTTACACTTAAGATCTCACTGCAGTGAAAACAAGATACTGCATTTACATAGACAGCAGTACAATAACATCACACATTAACACAGTCTTATGTCGTGTGTCTTATAACAACTGAGTACACTAAATAAAAGAACATTTCTTAACACAAACATCTGTAAATATTAAATTTGCACAACCTTCAAGCCCATATTGTGTCAAGAAAAGTAAATGTAATTTCTTAATATTACAGTATTATTTTTGTAAGAAAAATTTTAATTAGTAAGGACTAATAAAACATAGTCACTGATACCAGCTGTAGCCTACATGTCAAAACCACAGAAATTTTGAGAATTACAACTTGAGAGGCTCTGTTACCCTGTCACTCACAGCCTCCACCTCAATACTACTAGAAAGACAGAGTCCTTCATTTTAAAAATATCTTTTAAAAAAACCAAAACAGAAATACATAGCAAATATAAGCTAGCTGACATCAACATTTTTGAGATAAAGATTTAGAAATTGTAATGTCTCTGTTGCTTTAAGAGACCTGAATGTTAGAGATATGGGCTTGATTTTAGTAATCGGAATTCACACAGTTCCTTATACTGTCTGACTGCATGCTCTGACCATGCCGGGTGTCATAATGCCTCTACAAGGAACATCACAATCCTGCAGACATCTCTCTCGTGTCTTATGAGGAAGCACCTCTGGTCCAGATCAGTCAGTGGTAAAAATCCAGGCAGGGTTGCCACGGCTGAGGTGCCCTTGAGCACCCCATTCTCCCCAGGCGCTGTGATTGACTACCCACCGCTCCAGTGAATGACATCTGTCTCCATGAGTGTGTGACCACGTGCATGTGTGTTCAGCAGGTGCCAACCTGGATGGGTCAAATGTGGAGGAGTAATTTTGTGTTAACATCCGTGTGTACATGACAATAAAGTAATCTTGTTTTTTTTCAGCAATAGCAATAGAAATCATTTCAATGGTGCCCTTAAGCAAGGCAGCATACCCCCATGCTCCCTGTCTGTCACTTCACAGCAAAGGGGTACCTGGTTTGAATCCCAGCTGGGGTGTCAAACATATGTCACAGCAGTATTGGTAACAGTAGCACAAATGTTGGATCATAGAGCTGTAAACTATAGAGTTGTTTTTTGTTGCATTACTGACAATAGTGAGGGTTTAGGCTAAAAAAAGCCTACATTTATTCATAAACTCAACAACCAGTCCGTTCCTCAATCTTCAAAATTAAAAAAATTGAATTGACATACCAAAAGAGGTCTGTTAGGGCCACTACTTAAACACTGTAATTGTGATATAGCAATAGGCTCAACTTGCTGTTTTGAAATGTTTTAGTTAAGCTCAGCATAAAGCCTACAAACAGAATCAAAATATAGATTAATATACCAAAATCTGGAATGTTTTACAACACTGACCTTGTATATTTACAACTGTCTGCACATTGTTTGGCTGCTGTATTCCATACTCTCAAAAAAATTATTCATTGAATGAACTTGTGGTGGAAAAAATTATAATGATTATCCAAGCACTGTTAAGGTAGCACTCAGGCAGGTTTATTGAGTAGTTCTTGTACAAGAGAGAGCAAGACTTCAACACAGAGCAACTGCGTCAGAGTGTAGCTCTGACTTACAGTTTCAGTGCATGTCGTCTTATACTCAAACACAGGAGAAGGAAAAAATGTCTATGTATCAGACGATGCAAGCCAACTTCTTCTCATCCCTTGATGAGCTGGATGGCCTTGTAGAGTGTGCAAAACAGATGAACAATGAAAACAGAAATGTTTGATTGGAAACATCTTATGCCTGGGAAAGAGACCTAGTTTCACAAGAACAAAATAAATATATTACTAGAACATCTTGTGCATCTAGTGCCTTGGAAACAAGATCAAATCTCACAAGTGATTTAAACATGATGAGACACAAGCATAAGCCTAAATCAAATTTTCCATTACAAACTCAATTCAATTGAGGGCGGTTTTTCCATCCAATAAATATATGTAGGGTGAACTCAAACTATACACATTCATGCACTATAATGTAATTGAGTTACTCCAACAAATTTTTATTTATTTTCTTTAAATGGAAATAATCAAATATGATTAATGTAAATGATGTCTGTTAGTTCAACTCAAAATTATGTAATTCAATTGAGTTAAATGACTTACACTGCCTTATTAGAAGTGTTTTATGTTCAACCAACTCTGTCTAATTAAATTCTATGGAAGTCACTGAATCAAAAAAGAAACAATATTTGTGTGCCAACTCATATATTACTATACATATAAAACTAATAGTTCAAAATTTAAAAAAGAACAAAATAAATATAGGCACTTTTGTGCAATTAAAATATGTCAAATTAAATTGAAATGAGTATAAAACCCAGTCCTCACAATACATGAAAATGTACATCCTGACAGTTTAAACTTCAGTTTGTAATATATAAGCCATTTTTTACATTATAAAAGTGGGCTTAAAACTAAAACCAGTTTCACACTACAAGATTTTGAGCATAATTTTTGTGTCTACATAGGGCCAAGATCTGACAAAGAGAAAAGAAAAAAAAAGCGGTGGACAAAATTTACTGTCAAAAACTATATGAAAATGCTTCAAAGTTGTTTTGCGGGATACCAAGAGAACTCACAGCCAATGACCAAATTTTGGTTGATTTGGTAGGGAAGGAGTTGTTAAAATGAGTGTATAACAGAGCTGCCTTTAAGGAGTGTGATACTTGCAAAACAACATACACAACACAGACAAGATAAGAGAAAAAAATCCTGGACTCAGCAAACTGTTTCTAACATGGATTATACCAGACAAGAGCAGAAAAAAATGGCAGTTCTCATCAACAAATTGAGAAAAACAGGTCAGATTGACCCTGAGCAATTTGGATCACAATGGTTGATGACCAGAGACTTGCCAGCATGACAGCTGTGACTCCTTCATGAAGATCAGCCAACCAATCAAGTTGGGAGAAATATCTTGTTGTGTGTAACCTTTTGCTTCCAATCAGCCTTAAAGTTAGACCCCATTAGAACTATAAAAACTACAATTCACAAAACAAGGATGCTGTGTAGTGTGCACAATTTTAACAATCCAACAACACAAAAAACATCTTAGAACTGGAACTTAGTTTAAGTGGTCAATACATGTAGTGCAACATTTTATAATATGACTATATTTCTCAAGAAAGAATGCAATATTAAAAGCTTTAAGATGGTAGGTTGCCTTACAGGAGATTCTTATTACCTATAATTTCTTCCCAGCTTTACGTATCCAAAGTCAATTCCAAGGCACTCCAAATCCGAAAAGACAGTAAAAACCCAAACACTGACTCCTGTAAAAATTGAACAACAGTGAAGTTATAAACATTTGTGCCATACATACACATATTCGAGTGCTCTAGAGGCATTTTCCTTCAAAATAGGTCTTGCAACAATGTCGCAAGGAAATTATGACCATTACAATGAACAACTTATAAAGCAAATGCTAATTCCAACTAATTCAGATTGCCACGGGATGGTACTGAATTACAGAATAACAAGGAAACTCACAAGGAGACAGGGGCTCAGATGGACCATTAAAAAACTGCTTACAGAAATGTTTGGCATGGATGAGCTGAGCTTTTAAAGAGATAACAAATTGGAGATGGAAAAACAAAGTATCTCATAGAGTTGACACATTGCAATCAACAATCATAAACAAATCATTTAATGTCGACTCCAACGTGAAGAAAATGTTTGCAGTTTTTTTCTTATAGTGTTGCATCATATTTAGGTCCAGTACAGTCCTTGTATCACCAGGTAGCAGAGGCACTTCAGTTGGGAATGAAAACAGATATTAGGTACACAACAGAGGATGCCACACGTGAAATTGAATAATTTACTGACGGGACAACCCTTGTCCAAACCTACTGAATCCATTCTACTCTTCAAGTCAATTCATCCTGCACAACTTATTCAAGCCTTTTTAAACTGAAGAGGGAAGACATCTGTGAAGTCACTGTCTTCAAATAGTGAGATCACTCAGACAGTAAGTTTAAACTGGCAGAAAAACACAATTTACTTCAGAAAGGTCTTTGTGGGGAATTTGGGTGGGGGGCTAAGAGTGTTTTTCATTCCGTGTTCCTCCATTTCCTTGAGCACAAAGGTCTAAGCAAACAGCTAGATCATCAGCTGTTGTATTTTTACATTCAGCTTGTGTCAATCCAGGTTCATTATGATCTTCTGACAAAACTTAAAGGTGTACTTGAGGTCATCTGGAAAACTCAGATGAAGTGCATAAATCAATCCAAACAGCAAGATGAATGCCATGATGACACTACTGAGGTTGGTCAGGACTTTAACACCCTCAATAACAACGCCAACATCCTCTGGCTTCTGAATCCTGTCACTTCTGATCTGTGTAAATACCCATGACCGTGGCTGCAATGCTCCTCGAGATGTCATCCTCGGTGGTAGAGGTCTGCAAAACATCAAATAACTGTATTATAATACAAATGCTTCCACAGGCTCCATTTTTTTATTTTACTAATTTGTCTTTCCTAAAGTAAAAGTGACCACAACTTCTGTCCACCAAAACTTTGTCACTTAAAAGTGCATTAAAAGTGCCTCACATTAATGCAAGGATGATAGAGACATTTATCCAAGTGTGAGTATGGAGAAATTTTTTTGCGTTTAAATATGGCTGCTTCAAATGGAAACTACATAAAGTTCAGTGGATTAACACACTTTACAAAAAGGTTCTCTTCAGAAGGAGTTAACAGTATACTTAACAAGAGATATTTCTATGAAATAAAAATAAAAAATAATAATTTTAAATAGCATTTACACTATGCATTTATCATTTGTACTAACCAAATCATTGATTGCCTTGACATTCTTGATCCTTTTCCCCTTCAATCCTCCTTTGCTCATGAAAATCTGCATGAGCTTGTTTGAAAAGTGGTCCAGCTGAGACAAGAATTTCACTTGTAGTGGCTTGGTAGTGGTCTGCATGAACTCTGCATTCACCTGAAAATTAAATAAATAATAATAAATAGTTTGGTTACACTAAAGTAAGTCCTAGATGCAGTTCATATGACAAAAAATATATTTTTGTCTGACAACTGGTTTCTAATTTGTCGAGAATAAATTAGATAAAAAGCCACATTCAAGAGGTTTTTTTTATTATTTTAAGACTATTTTAGACAATAACATTCAGAACTGTTGCTATTAACACCACAAACAATACAGAAACATTAAGAATACTAAGAATGGTTAATTGATACATATACATTTACTTACTTAATTTTCTTGGAACAGGGCCTCTTCAATCATGAGCCTCTGCTCCACAATCTCATCTGTCGACGACCTCAGCCTTTCTTTTCTTTTTATGTTGGCTGCAGCAAAGGGAAAATCATTTGCCTTTTCATTTGTGCTTCAAAGAGTTCACACAGATTTCTGGATCTCCTAGTCATCCAAGTTTTGTCCAATAGTTTTGCATTTTGTACTTTAGAAAATTTCCATCCTGAAAATCCTGTCTTGGGTCCAAGCTGCCCCAAACAAGGATGGGTCCTTGTCAATGCCGCTGCCACCTCTTCACACTGATAATCTTTTGTGTATTTTGTAGGGATGCAACGATACCACATTTTTTTAAACCGAGTACAAGTATTTACCTTTTAGTACTTGCCGATACCGAATACCGATATGAGTACTAATCAAAGTCATTACAGTTCTTACAATTAAACACATTTTCTTTTCTTTAGGCATATTCAACCCAAATACAACTGCACTTTATGCATTTTAGACATTAACATTTTAACTTTAACACATTTTCTTTTAAACAGGCTCCACAAACCTTTCACTTAAATAAACATCTTAAATAAAATTAAAACAAATAATAACAAATAATAACAAACTATGACAAAGAAACACAAAATGTCATATGTAACTTCTGCCTGTGAGGACTGAGCCTATTTTGAGAAAGTGAGGGGTAGGTTTTTTTTTTAATGAAAAGCAGTTTTTCTGCATTATCAGCTGTTAGCCTATAAATACCAGAACGCTTTAGTTTTGTTACCATCATTTACTTCGAAATACCGCCATAGGGCTGACATAGCTCCGTCTTTTTCATGTGGCTTACATAAGCCACTCGAGGCATGTTCCCACCCCTCACTTGACTTAAACATGTTAGAGCAAACACATTGCAGTAAAATTAAGCTCCTGTCACACTGGTATCGGTTCTGTAGTATCGGAACACTTTAATGAATAGGACAGTTTTGACAGTTGAGTCTCTGGTGATGAGTGAGGGGTTGATGTGCATAGTGTATCATCAGTGCAGGATCAGGCTATTGAAGATCCCGGGCTCTGAGGTCCTGGTCAGCAGTAAACCTGGGAAGTACTGGTTGTGTCAACTGGGTACAAAGTGACGCACTGTTCTTCAGTGCCGAGTTAGGGATATGTATCACTTTAAGTGTGCTTTTGTCTTTAACCTCAGACACTGACGTTAAGTTCATAAATGCAGTATAAAGTCTGCATCCATGTACTTCAAGCAAAAGTCCTCTTTTAAATCAAAGAATGTCTTTGTGATGACTTCAAAAGTCGTAATCACTTTTGGATTAATCATTTTGTTTTAAAGTATTGTTTTTGTATAGCTTGTTCTCGTGATAAAGGTCTCAACATATTTAATGGGCAGAAAACCCCAAAGGGAGAACTTAATAAATAAAGTACTAAAGGATCTAAAATGTAACGGGGAACCAAAAAGATCAAAATATGAAGCTGCATCGGGTTGCACCTAGGTTGCCCTAAGGTCGGGTTGTTGCCGCCTCCCACTTTGGCAAGACATTCACAGATCCGTGAATGATAAGCATCCCTTCACTATAATGTATGCCATGCAAGACACTTGAGGACACAAGAGGAACCTCAGAAATATCTGGGTGTCTTTCCTTCAGAGCACACCAACAAGGACATCGACGGGTATGACGGAGACATTTGTAACTTCCAAAGATGACTTCTTT
This sequence comes from Leuresthes tenuis, assembly GCF_036924035.1. Lineage (NCBI taxonomy): Eukaryota > Metazoa > Chordata > Actinopteri > Atheriniformes > Atherinopsidae > Leuresthes > Leuresthes tenuis. The sequence continues at coordinate 36,489,072 of NW_027325358.1, read as the reverse complement.
TGATTGGAGGATTTTGTGTAGTAGGCATTCATGAACTGGTGTTTAATAGCTAGTGAACTAGGTATGTTTTTGAAGCAATTTATATGACGAGTAACTTGTTTGAAGAAACTATGTTTTGCCTCGAATCGTATTGTCCACAGTGCAATGAAAGGTCTAAAGCATTGAATCATATGTGGATAATGTTCTAAATAATTTTGGCAGGAGCTTGACAAGTGGAAAGATATCAACATAGAGCTGTGTGTGAGCATGGATCTTGGCCCCAAGATAAGCTATGGTTTCATCTGTGTGGACAGGGGCAACAACCAACTCAACTTTGTCTTTTACGTGTAGAATTACTTGCCGTGCTGGCTCATCCTGCAAAAGTGGTCCAATAATTAAAGGAAGCAATCTTAACAAGGCTGAATTTTCATGAGCATTCCATTGTTAGATTAATAAGTATGTGGTATGGTGTTAGGGCAATTTTGTTTTTGTCACCAAATTTATATGGAAATGCCACGATCAAAGTGTTAAGGGAGTCAGTGTAAAGTATTGTTTTTAAAGATCAATAAACAAATAGAGCATGCCAGATCAGTGGGAAGAATACCTTCAAAGATATCGTGAAGAACATCAGGGGGATAACCAGTGCATGTCACGTCTGTTTATTTTATAAGGTTAAGTTTCTGGTTATGTCATTAGTTTTTACATAGTTTCCTTATGTCACGTCTGTTAGTTTTGTTATGTGTTAAGTCATTAGTTTTGCCGTGTTTTTCCCTCAGTCACTCGTGGTCATCAGCTTCACTCACTTCACCTGTGCTTTCCCCCTCAGCTGCACTCCATCACTAACCACCTCCCTTCAGTATTTAGTTTCCATGTCCTCCCCTTGCACTTTGCCAGATCCTTACCGTTCTATGCCACAACGATTCACGGTCACTGAAGTCAGCTATTCATATCAGGTTTGGTCTATGTTTTGTTCCCATGTGTTTTTGTTTTGTCATAATCAAGTACTTTTTCTTAGTCAAAGTTACTCTTTTAGTCTACAGTGCAGACATGAAAATATGAGAGATGATCTGTTAAAACAAAGTTTTTCTTTTTTTTTTTTTTTACACCATAGCAAGGAGTTGCATTTTCCTGAGCACAACGGACATGAACTTCATGGGTCTCTCAAGTTCGAAGTTGGAAACTCTCTGACATTGCATCCTTACCCTGAAATTCTGATTTATCTCCTGTACAAATCCTACATATAAACCTACTAACAAAACTCTCAACAAATCCACCTTGCCCCTGAGATGCAAGATTGAGATGCCTTTTACAAATTCACCAAGCTGAGACACAAAAACACCGTTTCACTCTTCTAAAATACACAAGTCCTGCAGGAGAGGCTCCAAAACCTTCAAATAACCTAAAGACTTGGCGTCATCAGATTTTCACAGAACTCCTTGATACGATTGTTATTGCTGGTGGTAAATTGGGTAAAATCCCAATGGATACCGCACAGTTTGGGCTTCTTATAAGATGTCCCAAGTGGGTTACAAATCTCAAAATCATCAATAAAAAGATGAACTGCAATTCTTAAGCCTTCACTACAGAGAAAATGGGTTTTGCTTATAGTACTCGCTGTCTCTTATTGTTAGTACTCTTTGAGAGAAATCAGTTGCTGGTTTTGACCTCTGAAGAGTATCTTTCTGAGAAAGTAACTTTTTCAGAGATTGCAATGAAGTTATGTTCTGATATTTTCTATTCCTTGGAGCATCTAGTTTGTACTCCACTGACTCTACAACACCAAAATGAGAATGATAACACTGCATTCTTTTATATACAGTAGCTAAAGGGCCATCATTTGCTATTGCCAAGCAAAAAGATACGCAACTGAGGAACATACAACTGAGGAAACTGCATCAACTACAGACTTCAATTTGAAGCTTATTATTTTGAAATATTTCAGAAATTGTTTTCTGACAGGTAAAAATGCTGTGCTCAATAAATAATGAAGCTCTGAAAGAACTTCATAAATTACTGTCTTTGGGACATGAATAATATTTTCCAAATTCAAAAGCAGGCAAGCATTTTTTTTCTTCAAAATAATCTGAAACGAGTAATTCTACCGAATCATCATAATTTATTTCGTCATACACATAATCAGTGTCCTCAGAGGGAGACAGATAATCTCCAGAACTATCTGACTGACAATACCTGGCAACTAGTGCAGATTAATTTACGTCATTCAATGAGCATGTTTCCTGTTTTTGTGTGTATGAAATGTACTATACATGTTTGTTTTTAAATTTGCAATCTAGAAACACATTGGACAGTTTCGTGATGTCTGTTAATGTGTTGAAAAAACTCTTGCTCTGATATTAATTAACTGCATGAGCACACCCTTCCATCCATCCATTTTCTATACCCGCTTAATCCGTCGGTCTGACACGGGTCTGTATGAGCACACGTGACACTGAAATGTAATTAATTCAGTTGACTTCTGAGTTGTCTGTTCAGAATGATTTATGTAGGTGTGATTTAAGAGCTGTCTCCATAAAGTAAATGTACATGGGCAATCTATGTATGGAGACAAAAAGCAACAACGGCCCTTTATATGCCCATGAGCCTGTCTAAAATGTTTAAACAACAAATACCTGCTAGATAACTCCAAACTGCATCCGTTGTATGTCCGCATTCATCAACCTAAAAAGGGAAAATGCACACAATTATCACTGAAAGACAAATACTGATTAACAAGCACTAAGAGAAAACTTACTATTTACTTAGCAGGTTGCCACAGACAACTTGGTGACTTGGAAGTGGTAACAGGGATGATCACACTGCAAAACATGGATATAAATATATTAAATGTGCAATATACTTACCAGAATATTTGGTCATTCAGAAAATTAAATAAAATAGGTCAAAATTGCATATGAGGAAGTTTAAGATGATAACACATTAACTTTAGAATGGCTAGAAAAACATTCATATTGAATCTGAGAAATATATGATTGAGATTAAATTCAGAAAAATTATAAAATGTACGATGAATACTTGATAATCCATTACATACTTTAAATGACATGAAATTAGGATAGTTAATATTTAAGCATATGTTAAAACATCATGATCTAATGCAGGAAGGTAAAGCAAAATAAAATATATCAGTCTGTCCCAAAGCACTTACAAATGAAACTAATTCATTTTGAGTTAATGAATCTGAGGCTGTTTTCTATTAAATCATTTTACTTAACATCCATGAAATATAAATATAGTAATCTTGAACTGCTAAATTTTCGTAAAATGAATTAAATGTGTCACCTTTAAGAGGGGCTTGAATCATTTTTTGAGTGTAGGTGTACTGTCATATGACAACCGTGACAGGTAAAATGAGCTCTGCTCATGGGAACTTTGTTTATGGTACTTAGCATTCAGTGGCAGGTGTGGAGTCGGTTTAACAACCCTTGGGAAATGGGAAAGTAGCAGCTGAAAGAGTGAATTTTGTGCTCCTCCCAACTCATCATTTCTTGTCTCAGAGACTTCGCTGCACCATGACCATTTTCATAGAATCATCTTCACATAGAACTGCAGCCCTTTTTTTTTTTTTTGCACCCTGCAGGCCCTTAAAACTCCAGCAAAGCCCCAAAAAAAAGAGAAGAAAAAAAAAGAAAAAATGTCAGATATCCACTAACTACAAAAAGAAGTGGCAGGTTATTTTTTTATATGCCACGGTTTCAAGCTCTGCGTGTGGTTGTTTGAACCGTGCAAACCAACAGCTGATCTCTGTCCAGTAAACAGGAAGGTAACAAGTACTTTAGTGAAATTGAGAATGTTCTTGGAACCAAATGTGTTTGGTGTCTTTCTGAATAAAGAAAGATGTCAACTGTTCACTTAATGCTGGATGCAAAGGTTGTTTAATTGTTGTTTCAGGGCTTCCTTGCTCAGCTAGCCAAACCTTGATCAAAAAATGCAGATCATTGGCTACTTCAAGGCCTGTCACCGCTCCTGTTCTTGCCTTGGCTTTAGTGTCTGGCTCTGGATAGTGCTACAGTAGTGCATACAGAGGACAAACTTGCTGCTGATGAAGAAGCACCATTAGAGAACTTGACAGACTCAAGGATTTGGTTGGTGCCAAGTTATCACAGATACTCGACATGTCCAATACCATTCAGATTCCTTTTGTTGTTGATTAAAATAAGCAGAGACCCTGGATTCTCATTTACAGTGTGTGTCGGACTCCGTCAGGGCTGTCTCTTGTTAATGATCCTGTTTGGGATTTTCATGGTAAGGATCTTGAGATGTAATCGTGGAGAGGAGGGTTCTTGGTTTGGGAACCTCAGGGTCTCTGCTTTTGTTTATTTAATGGCTTTGTTAGCTCCTTCATGCCAAACCTTCAGTGCGCACTGGAGTGGTTTGCAGTTGAGTCTTAAAGGCCCGGGATAAAAGTCAGCTCTTTCAAATCGGAGACCATGGTTCTCAACCAGAAAAAGGTGGAATGCTCTCTCCGGGTCGGGGATAAGTCCTTGCCTTAGGCAGAGGAGTTTTAGTATCTTGGGATCTTGTTCATAAGTTTTCTTTGTAGTGTGGCTGTGCATAGCCTTAGAGATAGGGTGAAGAGCTCGGTCATCAGGTGACAGCTCAGACTAGAGTGGCTGTTACTCCACATCAGAAGGAGTCAGCTGAGCGACTCCCTTTGGAGGTTTTCTGGGCAAATACAACTGGGACAAGGCCCTGAGGCAGACCCAGAGCTCGCTGGAGGGAATATATATCCCTTCTGGCCTGGGAATACCTTGAGATTGCCCAAGAAGCACTGGATAGTGTTGCTGATGAGAGGGATGTCTGGATTTCTCTTTCTGTGTTAACTCTCTGTAGTCTATCCTGCATTCTGTGCTTGAAGCTTGTCCATGTTATTTGCTAGCTTTCTAACATTCCCTTCAGTATCCAGAAAAGCCCTGGGGCCTCATGTACAAAGGGTGCGTACGCACAAAAAGTGGCATACGCTCTTTTTCATGTCAATGATCAGATGTATCAAGAGTGAAATGGCAATAGGCGGTGCCTCACGCCAACTTCATAGTTGGCGTATGCACTTTTTTACAGCTGTTGATTCTTTGGTGACACTTCACACAGGTGATGTCGGGAGATTGTTATAATAAATAAACGTGAAAACAATTAGTCCTTAGACTGAGCGCTGTGCACATTTGAGACGGATGAACAATTTATACTGATAAAAAATTAACACATCCATGTGTCTGCAATTACATGAGTGGATATAAAAGCATTCGCAAAGTGGTGCAATACATACGATTAAAAACATGATGGATATTTTTTTCAACGAGGGCTGTTGGGTTTGAGTGTATCCAATATTTCAGTAGGAAATCCACGCAAGTCTTTGTACATGAGGCCCCAGGTCTGAAGTTCCTCCACTTGTTCTTCCATCTCGCTCCTGCCTGATAACCTTAAGCTAGTTCTAGGTTGCCATGTTTTTTCCATGTATTTTTTATATATATTCCTATGTATGTTACTATACTTACCATATCATTTTACCAAATAGTTTTGTTTTGTCATTTATGAATTTGTTTCTTCATACTTCTTTTGTTTTCAGGCTCCTTATTACCCTGTAAGTAATGCTCTGGTCTGTTATTACCATGATGCACCCATTATTTTACCATCATTATTATCTGGTTGATGATTTAGTAATTAAATGGTGTAACCTCCCTTTTAAGTGCCACTAAATGGAGAATTTAATTTTTAAACTCAGACTTGACTGTACCAGATTAGTTTAATTTCAAACTGTGCATTAATTATCAAATGATTGCTGGTATTTTTTCCTAGTCTGTGACACGTTTTACCCATTTTACAATAATAAATGTTACAATAATCTTTAATCGCACTAAGAGATTCAATTCAGTTTTATTCATACAGTGCCAAACGACAACAAATCTAAAGGCACTTCAGAGATACAGTCCAATTCAAGCCAATAGCGATCCAATTAATTGTAATACAGTCAGAACCAGACTCAGGAAGGGCGACCATCTGTTTCAACCAGCTAGGTTGAGAGGACAGGAAAGATAAGACAGAGGGCACACTCTGCTAGTGTTTGTGTTTACAAAAAACTGGCGAATTGATGAGACTGACGATTTGCAGTACGATGTATGGCATCACTTCCTTTTAGCCACATGTCACCCTTCAACTACTGGGTAGGTGGTGTCCAGCAACAACGTCTTTCTGGGGAAAGCCTGGTCTGATTAGGGGAGATGGCATCCATCCACTTTGGAAAGGGAAGCTCTCATTTCTAGAAATATATTTATTAGTCATATAAAAACATGACTACCCAGGGTTGAGACCAGAATGCAGAGTTGTAGACTTACACGTTTCTCTGCAGCTTCCCACCTGCTGCAATTCCCCTAAAACCCCATAAGGACTATGTCTGCTCCCAGACCACCCAAATTGAATATATCAATAAACGCAAGAAGAGCAAATCTAGAAAACCCCATAAAATGATTAAATATGGTTTTCTGACTATTAAATCTCTCCTTTCCAAGTCTCAGTTAGTGAATGACTTGACTAGGGATCATCATATTGATATACACTGCTCAAAAAAATAAAGGGAACACCTAAACAACACAATGTAACTCCAAGTCAGTCACACTTCTGTGAAATCAACCTGTCCAGTTTGGAAGCAACACTGATTATGAATCAATTTCACCTGCTGTTGTTCAAATGGCACAGACAACAGGTGGAAATTAGAGGCAATTAGCAAGACAACCCTATAAAGGAGTGGTTCTGCAGGTGGTGACCACAGACCATTTCTCTGATCTCAACCTTTCTGGCTGATGTGTTGGTCACTTTTGCATTTTGTCAGTGCTCTAACCCTCAACCCTAGAGGTAGCATGAGGCGGTGTCTACAACCCACAGAAGTTGCTCAGGTAGTGCAGCTCATCCAGGATGGCACATCAATGCGAGCTGTGGCAAGAAGGTTTGCTGTGTCTCTCAACACAATGTCCAGAGCATGGAGAAGACACCAGGAGACAATGAGGGGGCTGTAGGAGGGCATCAATCCAGCAGCAGGACTGCTACCTCTTCCCTTGTGCAAGGAGGAACAAAAGGAGCACTGTGAGAGCCCTGCAAAATTACCTCCAGCAGGCCACTAATATGCATGTTTCTGCTCAAACTGGCAGAAACAGACAGTAGGAGGGCCCGACGTCTACAAGTGGAGCTTATACTTACAGCCCAACACCGTGCAGGGCGACTGGCATTTGCCAGAGAACACCAAGATTGGAAGATTCACCAATGGCGCCCTGTGCTCTTCACGGATAAGAGCAGGTTCACACTGAGCATATGTGACAGACCTGGCAGAGTCTGGAGATGCAATGGAGAACATCCTGCTGCCTGAAACATCCTCCTGCATGAATGGTTTGGCGGTGGGTCAGTAATGGTGTGGGGAGGCATTTCTTTGGAGGGCCGCACAGCTGTCCATGTGCTAGCCAGAGGTACCCTGACTGCCATTAGGTTCGTTGGATGAGATCGTTGGACCCATTGTGAGACCATATGCTGGCGCAGTAGGCCCTGGGTTTCTTCTGATGCATGATGGTCGGTTGCTATGCGCCGGCCTTCTCCGCAGCAAGTCTGTAAGCTCTCCATTTTGTTTGTTGTTTATATAATTATATGTAATTTTTAGTTTTTATCTAAACTTTTAGTGATTTTTAGTGATCTGCTTTTTACTTACATTTCGTTTTATTATTTTTTATTTTTTTTGGACAATGTGCACTGCTACTAGTACTAGAGCAGTGTACACAAAAGAAGAACTGTTGGCACTGTCAAGGATTGGACGCAGAATTAAACATCCAATTCCGACCAAGCTAAAAAAGCTTTACTGTGGATGCAGAGCAAGAGCAAAACTAAAGGCAAAGAGTCCTGGCTGATCGACAACACATCTGACTCATATGTGGACATACCCGGCTTCACAGCTGTATGAGCAGATCGTGACCGGAATACAAGCGGAAAGGACGGGTTATTTTGTTGTTTTTTAATCAAAGATAGGTTAACCCCTGCAATGTGACCGTTAAGGAGAGGATACGTTGTCCAGACATTGAACTGCTGTCAGTTAGTTTCCGTGCATTCTATGTGCCCAGAGATATACATATACAGTCGTCATCGTTGTTTACATTCCATCGAGGGCAACACCGACAACAGCGTGTGACGTCATCCATGACGCCGTTGCTAGAATACAGACCCAGCATCCTGAGGCATTCATTGCAATCGCAGGGGATTTCAACCACGTCTCTTTATCCTCCTGCCTGATTGGCTTTTTACAGTATGTGGACTGTCCGACAGTGCAGAAAGAATCTGTTTTACGCAAATGTGAAGGAGGCTTACAGGGCAGTGTCTCTTCCACCACTGTATAGATCTGATCACAGCATGGTCTATCTACAACCCACATACAGACCTTGTATACAAAGACTTCCTGTTACTACCAGATCTTTCAGGAAGTGGTCACCAGAGGCGCATGATGCATTGAGAGACTGCTTTGATGTCACAGACTGCGCTGTACTGCTGGAGGAAGAAGAAATGGACATTGACATGGACAGGAGGGTCAGCACCATCCCTGACTATATTAACGTCTGTAGGGACACTGTGATTCCAGTGAGGACTGTAAGGTACTATCCTAATAATAAACCATGGTTCACCTGTGACAGCAAAGATCTCCTGAACCAGAAAAAGATGGCGTTCCAGAATGGGGATGGAGAAAGGCGGAGGAATGTACAACGGGAGCTTAAAAAGACACTAAGTCGCCATCCTGAGCTCGGCTGCACATCCACCTCTGCAGCAGTTTCTACCACCAGGCCTCCTGAACCCAGCTGCACATCCACCTCTGCGGCAGCTTCCAGCACTAGACCACCTGAGCCCAGCTGCACCTCCACATCTGTGGCAACTACCACATCCAGGCCTCCTGAGCCCAGCTGCACCTCCACATCTGTGGCTGCTCCCACTGCTTGGCCTCCTCAGTCCAGCTGCACCTTCCCCTCTGCAGCAACTCCCACCACTTAACCTCCTGTGTCCAGCTGCACCCCACCCCATCTCTAAAATTGATAGTAACATCAATCCTGTCGTCATCCCTCCACTACAACCTCTTTGTCTAACGATAGAGGAGGTTGGAGCTGAGCTCAGGAGACTTCAGTCAGGGAGGGCTGCAGGCCCAGATGGAATCTGTCTAAGGCTTCTGAGGGACTGTGCTGGTCAACTAGCAGTCCCACTTCATAGGCTCTTCAATATGAGCCTTCAGATGGAAAAAGTCCCGGTGCTGTGGAAAACTTCTCTTCGTCTCATACCGGTGCCCAAATTAGGGCAACCGGTGGAGCTGAATGACTACAGACCGGTGGCTTTGAGATCCCATATCATGAAGACCTTGGAGAGACTCCTTGTTCGTCGCATGAGATTGCAGGCTGCTGAGGATCTCGACCCCCTCCAGTTTGCCTACCAGAAACACAGAGGAGTGGAAGACGCAATTCTTCTCTTTTCACCCTGTACACATTAGACTTCAGGTACAACTCAGAGTCCTGCCACATACAGAAGTATTCTGATGATACGGCTGTTGTGGCATGTATGTGCGGTGGACAGGAGAAGGAGTACAGGAGTACTTGTGGAGTCCTTCAATGGCTGGACCAAAAATAACTTTTTGCTCCTGAACACTACCACAAACCAAAGAGCTGGTGGTGGACTTCAGGAGATCTAAAACTCCATACCAGTTAGTCTGGATTGATGGAGGAGAGATAGAGACTGTTCAGACCTGCAAATACCTAGGGGTGGTGCTGGATAAGAAACTGGAGTGGTCTGCCAACATAGAAGCAGTGTACAGGAGGGGCCAGAGCCGCCTCTTCTTCTTGAGACGGCTCAGGTCCTTCAATGTCTGTAGTGATATGTTATGCATGTTTATCACACTGTCATTGAGAGTGCACTGTTCTATGCCGTTGTCTGCTGGGAGTTGCACTTCAGACAAAAACTGTAAGCACCTGGACAAACTGGTAAAAAACGTTCTGTTCTGTTGTAGGTAGAAGACTAAACCCTCTCAGTGCTGTGGTGGAGCAACGAATGAGAAGGAAACTGTATTCTGTTTTGGAGAATAATTAACATCCTCTCCACATCATCCTGGCAGGTCAGAGGAGCAGCTGCAGCGAGAGGCTCATCTCACTGCGTTGCAGGACTGAGAGGTTCGGGAGGTCCTTTGTCCCCAGAGCCATAAGGCTTTTTAATTGTGACTGCTGACATGTTCTTCTCAAATTTATTTATTTCTTCATTGATTATTGTTGTTGTTGTCTAGTATGCAATCATTGTAAATAGTTATAATTTTTTGAGCTACTTGACTAATTTGAATTTCTCCCACTGGGGGGTGAATAAAGTATTATTCTATTCTATTCTATGAAAATGCCTGGCCTCATGTGGATGAAATGTTTCAGCAGTTCCTGCATGATGAAGGTATCGATGCTATGGACTGGCCTGCCCATTCCCCAGACCTGAATCCAATCAAGCACAACCACCTCCACATTGCACCAAATACTGTCCAGGAGTTGACTGATGCTTTAATCCAGGTCTGGGAGGAGATCCCTAAGGAGAACATCCGCCACCTCATCAGGAGCATACCAGGTGTTGTTGGGAGGTCATACAGGCACGTGGAGGCCACACACACTACTGAGCCTCATTTTGACTTGTCTTGAGGAATTTCCACTAAAGTTGGATCAGCCTGTAATGTGATTTTGAACTTTTATTTTGAGTATGATTCCAAATCCAGACCTCCATGAGATATTAATTTTGAATTACATTGGTCATGTTAGTTATTTTGTTCTCAACGCTTTCCACTATGTAATGAATAACTATTTTCAGCTGGAATATTTAATTCACTGAGATCTAGGAAGTGTTATTTTAGTGTTCCCTTTATTATTTTGAGCAGTGTATATTGTCTTACAGAAACCTGGCTGCAGCACGAGGATCACGTTAGCATTTATCAATCAACTCCCTCATGTTCACATTCCTCAAATCACAACAAGAGGAGTGGCAGCTATCTTCAAATCAAGGTTACTAATCAGTCCTAGACCCAAGACTAATTTTAGCTCTTTTGAATCTCTGATTCTCAGTTTTTGTCACCCAAAGTGGATATCACAAAAAATTCTTTAATTTGTTGTTGTGTATTGTCCACTTGGCCCCTTTTCTGAGTATCTGTCTGAATTCTCTGATTTTTATTTTTTTATCCTAGTTAGTGTTGAGTACAGATAAACTCATTGTAGTGAGCACCTGGCATGCTCACTACAAAGAGCACCTAAATGAATATTAAATTACTTTAATATTCATTTTGATGTTAAAAATGACAGCCTTAATATTTAACTTTAATTCTATATTACATTCAACTGGATTTACATTGACCAACTCACTGTCTTACCCTTGATCTTGATCCCACATAACCCTGTCTTTTCTGACCATATTTTGATAACGTTTAAGTTTACATTACTTGACTATACAGCTTCCGAAAATAATTTACATATAGAAGGTGCCTATCAGAGAATGCTGTAACCAGATTTAAAGAATTCATTCCTTCATCATTTTCTTCACTGCTATATGCAACTATTACAGAGGACAGCTACATAAATGTTACTCCAGCAAAACCTGACTCTCTTGTTGACAGCACTATAGCTTCAATAAGTACAACACTGGACAACCTTGCCCCTCTGAAAAGGAAGGTAATCAGTCAGAAGAGGTTGGCTCCTTGGTATAATTCACGGTTACATGCTGCCATTCTGACATCTCGCCATTCCGACATGGGTCTCCAATTGTCGGAATGACGACACTTATTTTTTTTATCAAACGTTCCGTCATTCTGACACTTTTTTCCTCCTATGGTTGGAATGGCGGTATGTTTTTTTTTTTTTTAACATACCGCCATTCCGACAGTTCCTTTTAATAGCCTATTTTTTACCCAAAACATTTTGCACGAATGATATGCCGGCGCAAATACGCCCTAAAGTTTGGCGCACAAACTCTGCACATACAGAGGCCACAGCCCCACAAACAAACTTTAATAATCTATTATCAAAATCCCCTGAAATTTCAAATATAAAAATACAGATATTAATGTAACTCTGGTGAGACTGAAACTGATTAAGCAGAAATACAGTGTCAGTGAGCTGTCACAGCAGCCAGCTGGAGCGGAGCTCTCCACAGAGCCCATGCGTCTTTTGCCCGCTGTCATCATATGCAAAAGTAATAATTGCAATTACAGATATCACGGCTATTGCACAGGAAACAGTTGCGAACACTCTGCCTTTCCTTGCCAATAGGAGAGGAGAGAAATGACAGCATAGAACGTATAAAACACAACAAAATGCTGTAAAAACGTTTATTCATGTTATTCACGTGATTTATGAATACTCGCTCCAATTTTGGGAAGCGCGGATGGGCTTTGCGCATTTGGCACAAACACACAGCCGTTGCGCAAGGCTTTATACAGCCTGTTGATATCTTAAGGACCTAACTGGTCACACCTGGGAGTAAATGTCATGTAGAGATTGTTTTTTCATGACATTACAGCTGAACATATAGCTTTCATCCACAAACCAACATGGGAGAGCCCGAAGACGCATGTGCTAGACGCACATAGGCATGCGTAAAACCAATTTTGACCATGTCATGCTGTTTATTTGCTTTCTTTTAGTTAACTTTCATTTCTTTTAGATTCTTGTACGTGTTATGGAGCCGTTTCGGTCCATGTTTGTAAGCCTTTTTTTCCTGGATTAAATTTTCGGAAGTTGAAACAAGTGGCATTGGAGTGTGTGATTAAAAACCACCGCGGTCTGCTTCTCCTCCTCCAGTTGCAGAGGCTTTGTGTTTTTAAGAACGCTTATCTGTAAACATGTGTTAAACATATAAATTGCATGAACAGAAAGAAGGGACTCACCTGTTTAGTAACGCACATTTCCTTATACGGAAAGCCTTGTCAGAATGGTGGGACGTTTGAATGTCGGAATAGCGGGATGTCGGAATGGTGGGATGTCGGAATAGCGGGATGTCGGAATGGCGGGATTTCGGAATGGGTGTTGCCACCCATAATGGACAGCTGCTTTAAAGCAGGCTGCAAGAAAGCTGGAGAGACAATGGCATTTCTCTAATTTAGAAGAGTCTCAATTAGTCTGGAAAGATACTTTTAAGAAAACCCTTTGTGCCCAGTTGATCTTTCTGAGCTAACAACAGCAATAGTCTCTTCTCAACCATCAACTTGTATTTTAGACCCAATCCCAACCAGACTGTTCAAGGAGGTTTTCCCCTTAATTGACACTTCCATATTGGATTTGATCAAGCTCTCTTTGTTGACAGGATATGTACCACAGAGTTTTAAGGTTGCTGTAATTAAACCTTTACTTAAAAAACCTACTCTTGATTCAGAAGTGTTGGCTAATTATAAACCTATATCCAATCTACCTTTTTTGTCTAAAGTTCTTGAAGAAATTGTTGCAGTTCAACTTTGTGATCATTTACACAGAAATAATCTGAAGAAATTTGGTCAGGATTCAGAGCATATCATAGCACATAAACAGCACTGGTGAAAGTTACCAATGATCTCCTCTTATCCTCTGATAGTGGACTTGGATCTCAGTGCTGTGTTTGATACAATTTACAGGGGTTAGGGTTTAAGTCATATTTATCTGATAGATTCCAGTATGTTCACGTAAATGAAGAATCTTCCTCAAACACCAGAGTAAGTCATGGAGTTCCACAGGCTTCTGTGCTTCGACCAATTCTTTTCACTCTGCATATGCTTCCATTAGGTAATCTTATTAGACAGCACAGCATAAATTTGCATTGCTATGCTGACGATACTCAGCTGTTTTTATCTATGAAACCAATACGTTGATCAGACTACAAGCATGTCTAAAAGACAAAGACTTGGATGACTCAGAACTTTCTGCTTCTAAATTCAGACAAAATGTAAGTTTTTGCCTTTGGACCGGAGCGCTTCAGCGAGAAATTGTCTAGCTATGTAGTTAATGTAGATGGCAGTGAGGAACCGTGGAGTTATTTTTGACCAGAATTTATCATTTGACACACATTAAAAAAAAAAAAGGTTTCTCGGACTGCCGTCTTTCATCTTTGTAATATTAAATTAGGAACATTCTATCTCAGAGAGATGCAGGAAATACTGCTCCATGCATTTGTTACTTCTAGATTAGATCCCCAGCTCAGAGCCAGCCTTCTTTATCGGTTTGTTCAGTCACTGGCTCTGATGGGGCTACCCTAACAGATGTCCTCAACCACCTCCAAGGATGGAGACAGTATTTGGCTTATTCCTGGTCCTCCTAAAATAATTTTTTATGTTTGTGGTCAAGTTGAGGTGACCATTTCCTCTATACTTAACCTCTAAACCCTGAGTCACCTGAGTATTTCCAGGAATGACAGGACTCTGAGTTGTGCTGGAATGATACCTCTGCCTTTCTGGTGCCGCTGCTACAGATGTCTCTGTTGGCCCGTATCATCTTGAACCTGGTATATTTTTGATTGTCAAGCATCTTTTTCAGAGATGTGTCTGCCTAAAACAGAGACCGTGTAGGGAAATTTTTATTACATCCCCTGGTGTCCATGACAAATGTTTTTAGTCACCGCAGGAAGGAGAGACGCTGTCTCGCTGACCTGATGATGATGTCAGTATGGCGTGTCCAGTTGAGATCCTTGCTTATGTTGATCCCCAGGACCCTGAAGCAGCTGACTCTCTCCATTGCTGTTCCCTCAATATGAATGGGACTGTGTAGTCCTCTCTGTAGCCTCCCAGTCCACGATCGCACTTTGGTCTTGCTGACGTTAAGCAGGAGGTTGTTGGCATTGTACCATGAGGTTAGTGCTTCAACCTTCTCTCTGTAGCCTGCCTCATCATTGTCAGTGATGCAGTAGATGATGGTGGTGTCATCAGCAAACTTGATGGTTGTGACGGAGTTTTGTGTTGAGGTACAGTCATAAGAGCACAGAGAGAAAAGGAAGGGGCTGAGGACACAGCCCTTGGAGGCCCCAGTGTTCAGAGTCTATGTGAAGGACGTGACATTGCACAGGCTGGATCCAGCTGCACAGTGATGGGTGACTGTGCAGGTCACTGAGCTTCATAATGTATGTAAGTGGTAGAATGCAGTTTAAGGCTGAAATAAAGTCCACAAACAGCATTTACACGTAACTGTTAAGCTGGTCCAGATGAGGGAGGGCAGTGTGTTCGAGTGGTTCAGCTTATTATCATATAAGTATATGAAGCTCAGAGTCTGTGTGTCTGAGGTGTCAGCCTGCAGTACGGGAACTATCATTGACCCCCTCCTCCTTACCCTGTGTACTGTAGTCTTTAGCTACAACACAGAGCGCTGCCATTTACAGAAGTTCTCTGATGACTCTACTATTGCTGGCCAGGTGTCTGAGATGAATGAGCAGGAATATAGAGGGGTCATCAGGGACTTTGTCAGCTTGTGTGAACAGAACCACTTTTACATCAACGGTGGCAAGACAAAGGAGCTGGTGATTGACTTCCGCAGCAAGACACCCAAAGTCATGTGCGTAAACATCCAGAGATGAGACATTGAAACTGTGGTGGACTACAAATACCTGGGTGTTCACCTCAATAATAAACTGGACTGGTCCACAAATACTGATGCATTCATAAGAGCTTGAATATGGGTAACTGGACTTCTTTTTAGATCTTGAAGATATTTCACCTCTCATCCAAAAGGCTTCTTCCTTTCCCAACTAGATGGTGGGGAGTATCAGCTCATAAGCAGAGAGGGTTGATACAGTCACATGTATTATTGGACCTCTTGACCAATGAGCATGCCGTTAGAGTAATTATCACCTCTGAATTGTCTACCTGCATGAAAGGACAAGTCTCGGTCACAGGATCCCATGTGGGAATGATTGTGAAACTGCCTGAGGAGGAGAGACAATGCTGTATTATAGGTGCTGGGAAGGTGATACCTTAGACCACCTCCTCTTTTCAAAGACTTTTTTCCTGTGTAACATAGATGGCTTCCTTGACTCCTCTCTCAATTCAACTGGAAGCCACTGAAATGTCATGTTTGGAGAAGATTGTTCTCTTTCTGTGATACTCCTGACACATATGGAATAACAGTATGTTTGTGTCTGTTCTTCTTAGGTTCTCTACCAGTGTGGTTTGGTCCATTTGTCTTTGCTGATGACAGCCAGTTTGTGTTTGAGTGGATGATGTAAGTCGAAAAGCCGGTACTGCTCTGTATACATACATTAGTGTTAAGACTTTTGTCCTCTTCAATATGCACGGCACAGTCCGGAAAGAGCAGCTTGTGGTCTTTTGCATCCTGTCCTCCAAGTTGATGTGCTCTGTGAAAGCCTCCACTTCTTGAGTTTTGAGCTTGACCCAGGTGTCGTCCACATATCTGAACGAGTGGCTTGGTGTTGTTCCTTTGTATGAGCTTGTATGAGCTTTGCTTTCCACTTCCTCCGTATATGGCTCCGTATATGGATTAGCCACAATGGGGAAATACTGGAGATCCCATGGCACAGCCGTGCTTCTGTCTGTAAAAACAGTGATTATTTTTTAAATGGGTATTGGAAAGGCAAAGATTCAACAGGTCACAGATCTGATCAGGAGTGAAGTTGGTTCTGCCGTTCAGTGAGTTATCTTGCAGCAGCCGTTTCCTGACAGTCTCCATTGCTGCTGAAATCAGTATGTAGATAAAAAGTGAGGTCACATCATAGGACACAATGGCAGAAAGGGACAGGAGGAAACTCAATAAGCCGATCAAGAGGGCCAGGTGTGTCCTGGACTGCCATTTGCACTCCATCCAGCAAGGGGTGAGGAGAGGATGTTATCTAAGCTAACATCCATCAGGAACAACACCTCCCACCCCCTGCATGCAACAGTACGAGCTCTGTGCTCTTGTTCAGCAACAGACTATTTATTCCCACAGTATAGGAAGGAATGCTATCGCAAGTAATTTTTACCAGCAGCTGTCAGACACCACTCATCATCACTGTTACTGACTACTTCACCTGCATCTTACCATGTTCATATATTGTATATACTATTTTACATCTTTTATGTAATTTTACATCTTGTACATACCTTCTTGCATTTTGTTTATTCATTTTTGTCTATATATTCGTTCATCACAGAGCTCTGCAACATGTAGTTTTCTCACTTGTGGGATAATAGGTTATTCTATTCTATGTTGAGTCAGATATGCACCTACTAATCACCAACTGTCAAGATAAAACTCTATTAGGCTACCTTATTCACCCTAATAAGGGATGGTGACAGTCCAGGATCACCATCCCAATGGGCAGGCCACAGAGACCGTGCTGAGAGAGAAAGCAAAAGCAAGGCTGCAGAGACAGCCTGCTAAACCACCACTCCCCAGTGCTTTCCTTACCAACGCCAGATCACTTGTCAACAAAATCGATGAAATAAGGCTAGAGGTTGCAACAAACAACATTGTTAGGAATAGTTGCATTCTGTTGATCACGGAAACCTGGCTTCATTTATTGATTCCGGCCTTGGCTATCCACCTAACGGGCTACACAACATAGCACCATAATAGGACCAGTGACTCTGGAAAGTGCACAGGAGGGGGGCTGTGTGTGTGTACGTAAATAACAGCTGGTGTACAAACACAACTACTGTTGACAGGCACTGCTGCCCGGACTTGGAGTATGTGACTGTTAAATGCAGACCCATATATCTTCCCAGAGAGTTTACTGTGGTCATTATTACCACTGTCAACATAGCACATACATAATGCTAACTCGGCCAGCAGACTTTTACATTGAGGCATTAGCACTCAGCTGACCAAACACCCTGATGCTGTACATATTGTGGCTGGAGACTTTAACCATGTGGACTTAAAATCTGTGCTCTCTAAATTCCACCAGAACATCAAGTGTGGTACCAGAGGAGCCAATACATTGGATAAAGTTAATACAAACATCAAGCAGAGCTACAGGGCCAAACCACTAACACATCTGGGTCAGTCTGACCACTTGTCATTGTCTTTAATCCCTGCATATACCCCTCTCAGGAAAACTGTCCTGATCACCACAAAAACAGTTAAAACTTAGCCTGATGGAGCTTCTGAGCAGCTGCAGGACTGCTTCATCACAACCAACTGGGAAATGTCTGAACACCCAGACTTGGAGGTGTTCAGTGACAGTGTACTATGTTACATCAAAAGCTGCATAGACATTGTCACAGTGGACAAAAACATCCAAGTCTACCCCAATTCAGGAGCCCTGGATGGCCAGGGAGGTCCAGAGGCCGATGAAGGATAGGAACCCTGCCCTCAGGTCCAGTGACAGGGCCCTCTACAGCAGATCCCGAGCCAACCTGAAGTGGGGCATTCGAGAGGCCAAATCGGAAAATAGGAGGAAGATCAAGGACCATCTGGACAGCAACAACAGCAGGCAGGTGTGGTTGGACATCCGGTACATCACAAACTACAGGACCAACTTCGGAGCTGTGGGAGGTGATGTATCACTGGTGGAGGAGCTGAATCACTTCTTTGCCAGGTTCAAGGTGGAAGGTTTACATTCACAACCCACCACCACCAACTCCATTTCCATGTTCATCTTTAGGGTAGAGGAGCATGAAGCTTCAACCATGTCCCAGGGGAGGTGGGGGAATAGGTCATGTTACATGCCTCCATTGTTGAGGCAGCTGACCGAAGCTGTGGCCATAAGGTGGTCAGGGCCTGTCATGGCGGCAACCCCCGAACCCGCTGGTGAACACCTATCGGGCCTTTTTAGCCAGTGGAACTCTGGAAGCAGCTGATGGAACGCAGCCTCAGCAGTTGCTGAGGCAAAAACTTTGTGGAGTTTGATGAGGCCATGGTGAACGACTTCCGAACGGCCTTGAAGAGATTGTGGTCCCCCATCCGGCGGCTCAGGGGGGAAGTGATGCACCGGCATCACCGTGTATGGTGGGGTATATGCCTCCTGGACGCCTCCCTAGTGAGGTGTTCCGGGTACATCCCACTGGGAGGAGACCCCGGGGAAGACCCAGGACATTTTGGAGAGACTATGTCTCCCGACTGGCCTGGTAATGCCTGAGTACGCCTCGGGGTCCCACCGGAAGAGCTGGAGGAAGTGGCCGTGGACAGGGACGTCTGGGTTTCTCTGCTAAGGCTGTGACCCAACCCCTGGAGAAGCAGCAGATGATGGATAGACACTGAAATGGCTTCAGTAATCAACAATAGAAAAATTTTGGGGAGTCTACGTAACAGTACAATGGTCAGAACTTAATATTACAAATCAAATATATTTAAAATCCTAATTTTATTATTATATTGATTTTTAGTTTAATTTTAATATGACCAATGACCACGCAATGCAGTACATTTTATGTACTATATTGAAACTTCTTAGCATCAAAACAGCTATATTCTTATTTTCATTAACTGACCAAAATGGGTTTTTAACAAAAGTTTCAATGGTATATTCTTTGATTTCGATTCAGTTCAATTCAGTTTTATTTATATAGCGCCAAATTACAACAATTGTCATCTCAAGATACTTAAATAATATAGTCCAATTCAAGCCAATTGGAATTCAATTCATTATAATCATAATCCAATGAAATCCAATTAATTAATTTCAAAATAATCCAATTCATTCATATAGAGCCAATTCAAAAAACAATATCCTAGCTACGAAAACCAACAGATTGCACCGAAACTTGTCTTCAGCCTCGACCAGCTGGGGTTTGAGAAGACAGAAAAGAGGGGAGAAAAAACACCATAACACCATTCAAAGAATACCTGTTGGAACAGGGAAACACAAGTTAATAACCACAATTCAATTCAATTCAATTCAATTTTATTTATATAGCGCCAGATTACAACAATTGTCATGTCAAGGCACTTAAGTAATATAGTCCAGATCAAGCCAATTGGAATTCAATTCATTGTAATCATAATTCAATTAATTCATATAGAGCCAATTCAGAAATTAATATCCTAGCTAAGGAAACCAACAGATTGCACCGAAACTTGTCTTCAGTCCAATCTCCCGTCCTGAGCGTGCCTGTGGCGACTGTGGAAAGGAACGACTCCCTTTTAACAGGAAGAAACCTCTGGCAGAACCAGACTCAGGAAGGGTGGCCATCCGCCTCAACCAGCTGGGGTTTTAGAAGACAGAAAAGAGGGAAAAGAGGGGGGGGGAACACCATAATGCCATTCAAAGGATATCTGTTGGAACAGGGAAACACAAGTTAATAACCACAATAATGTCACATGTACATAATATAATTGAGAAATTAAACAGGGGGAAAAAGAGAGCAAAGTGAGGAAAGGTGTGACAGATGAGGTCCCCCAGCAGCCTAAGCCTATAGCAGCTTAACTATGGGATGTTTTTAGGGTCACCTGAGCCATCCCAAAAAGGAAAGTTTTAAGCCTAATCTTAAAAGTGGAAAGGGTGTCTGCTTCCCGGACATTTACTGGCAGCTTATTCCACAAGAGAGGGGCCTGATTACTGAAGGCTCTGCCTCCCATTCTACTTTTAGAAACTCTGGGAACAACAATTAAACCTGCAGTTTGGGAGCGAAGTGCTCTGTTAGGAAAATACCTTACAATGAGATCTTTAAGATATGATGGAGCTCGGTCATTAAGAGCTTTATATGTGAGGAGAAGAATCTTAAATTCTATTCTGAATTTAACAGGGAGCCAATGAAGAGAAGCTAAAACTGGAGAAACATGATTTCTCGTGTTAGTTCTCATCAGAACTCTGGCTGCAGCATTTTGGATCAGCTGGAGGCTTTTCAGAGAATATGTGGGACAGCCCAATGATAAAAAATTACAGTTGTCCAGTCTTGAAGTAACAAATGCATGAATGCACTTTCACTGCAGATGTTATCTTACCATAGTATCATTCTATGATGCAGTCAATAGAACGTGTGTATTGAATTATGAAACAATTTCCTTCCAAATACAATCACAGCACTGTTTTATGTTTGTTCTGTGAACATTTCAAACCAGAACATTCAAGTTTTAAAAAGAACACTGACTATGTAGCAGCATATAACGTTATGAAAGTGCAAAAAGAAAAACTGTATGCTTTGAGTGTCAATAATGCAACAATCCTGCTGTGAGAACCAGAATTGGTAAGAAAAAGAAAACCTACAACTTTCTAAAATGTATCCTCTGTAGAATAATTTCAGTAAAACAAACAATGCTAGACATATCTAGTACAAAACAAATCTTGAAAAATAAGCAATTGTAACAATATTTGCTCCAACCAGTGTAATGTAATTGTGCAACAATCCAGTCATAGACAGGAAGCATTGTGCCATGAGCATAAATGTGCTTTACACTGCAAGGTCATTCTTCAGCTTTTGAGCCTTGGGAAAATTTTGCATTCCCTGCTGAATGAAGGTAAAAGTGTCTTTCAAGCACTTTGGGTACTGCAGGTTAAATGCGTAGGTAAAGCCAAACAAGAAGAACATTGTTTGAGGTAGGTTGGTGAGTGCATCCATTACAAGGCTGCCCCTCTATGATGATCCCCACTCTGGAGGTGTTTAGTTGTTGTTATGCTGGGCTTACAACTCCTCATAGGAGAGGATTCCCACTGGAATCTCCACTGAGTTTTCCTCATTAAGATTCTACATAGTGCAGTTAATATTATGATTTTTTTTTATCTATGATTTTACGTTAATTTAGGTAAAGTTGTGTGAACAAGCTTTTAGAGCCATTTTTGTATGTTCATGCATGGGTGTCTTTTGTGGTGTGGATCCCATGTTATGACAGCAGGTCGTAAATATAGGAAGGGTTCATTTCTCTTCAGGTGTGCTGCTGAACGGGGAGAAGCACACAGTTTTTTTACCGTTTTTTTTAGTGGCCTGATTTCAGCCTTTTTGTTTACTTTCAATACAAGTTATTATTGGGATAAGTGTATGTAGATCAACAAAGGCAGTATGATGTTTATTCAATGGAGCCGCCACAACCTATGCATCAACTGGCAGTTCCAGCTGCAGCCCCTGTTTTAGGCTTTTTGTTGTTGTAGAAATCCAGAAACTTTATTATGTTATGCTTATGTTTATGCATTTGGCAGACACTTTTATCCAAAGCGACTTACAAATGAGGGCTGCCCTGTCGCCTCACAGGGAGAGGGTTCCAGGTTCGATCCCCACCTGGTGCCTTTCTGTGTGGAGTTTGCATGTTCTCCCAGTGTATACGTGGGTTCTCTCTGGGTACTCCGGCTTCCTCCCACCGTCCAAAAACATGCATGTTAGGTTAACTGGTGACTCTAAAATTGTCCTTAGGAGTGAGTGTGAGCGTGTGTGTGGTTGTTTTTCTCGTTTGTCTCTGTGTGGCCCTGTGATGGACTGGCGACCTGTCCAGGGTGTACCTCGCCTCTCGCCCGATGACCGCTGGGACAGGCTCCAGCTGGATTTGGCTATATTTGGATATGTCTGTATTTTGTTTTTTTCCATATTCAAGTGTCATTTAGCATCCACAATATCAGAAACAAAACCAAAATATATATAGGCTAGTTGCAGCATAATCCTCGTTTCTCAAATAAAACATACATTTCCAAACTCTTCATTAAGAATAATCCTGAATTCAGCGGACCACTGCATTTATGCACCCTTATTCAGTCAATTAACTGAGCTAACATTTAGTTCACAACTACTGAAAATAAAACCATGAAATATAAAACATATAGGCCCTCACAGGTTCCCTTATTTAACCTCACTCGTAGTGCAAATAAAAAGAAACTAGCATTTTGCTCTTAAATGACTGTTGGTTCAAGATAAATGCCTGAGCTGAAGACTTGCCCGATTTAACAATTTTAACTGCTTACAATATAAACAAAATACATATTCCTCTCTGTAACCGTAACATTCAATTAATTTACACATGTAACACAATACTGTACTCAAAAGAATAGTTTTTAACCCAAAATGAAATGTGCTGGAGCCAGAACCCACGATAATGGTTTGGTCACACGCGGACATAAAAGTATACGGCGGCGCCATCTTGAATCACGCCGAGAACCGTCTGTCTTGCCACTTGTTCAGAGACCCTTAAAACATTTTCAGTACCCTGAAATTGGTCTAACATCCTATTTAAATGTATAACACACATGTAAGTATATCTATAAGTTGTAAAACACCACCAACCTGTAAAACAGGAGAAAGAATGAGACTTCGCTCAGTAGAATGAGGAAGTAAACAAAAGTCCGTTCACAAGGAGAGTCCGAGCGGAGAAGCAACTGGTCACCCTGCCTCCTACTGGTGACACGGAATAACTCTCTCTTTGCTCTTACAACAGGTAATAATGTTGACCATTGTGGCACATATTAACATATTTCTTTCATAGAAATAATATTTTCAAAATGAAAAAAAACAAAACTACATAAAATGTGACCGCACATTTCATGAGCGTCACACAGGCATAGAGGGAAGTACAGAAAAAAGTGCAGTAGGGGTTGTAGGAAGTGGCAAACTTTACAAACCTTTTGAATTTTTTTGCATAATTTGCAGTATAAAATGCAGTAATTAATTTCCTCTTGCTAACAGGGTTCAATTAAACTCAATTAAACATCTCCATAAATACTAATTATCATAACCCATCATACCAAATAAACAAAACATAGGAGATGGCAAAACTGATTCAAGCACTTCAATACACACATAAATATAGAACAAAAAGTATATCTTACATGAGTTTGTTTTCTATATTCCATAATACCACAAGGGAAATTGAGAGAATTATTTTTTGAAATATGCGTGAACTAACCACCAATATCATTACAAGCAAAAATAGAAATATCAACCCACCTTTATCTGTTGTAGCAGGTCAGCTAACTGCTTGCTTATCCGACCTCTCTTCCTCAAGAAGAGTTTCATCAACCTTAGACGCAAACCATCAAGAACACCAAAGAATTCACGATGAGAAAAGTATTCAGTTCCATTGCAGAGTTCGAGAAATTTGACAAACAGGGAATCTTAATTTGACAGGCTTCAGCTTGTGATTGATCCACATTTCTGGTGTGAAAGCGGGATAAATGGCTGTAGACTGCATGAAAGACTTGAATGTTCGCACATTCCTGATGCAAGCAAGGAAAGGGTTAAGTTCTTGCATAAGTCCCATGTTTTAGACTATAATGTTTAAAAATCTGTGCTTTCTTCTCATAGATAATGTGGCTCTAAAAGAAAGCAGCTGGGCAATAATGAGGCAAATGTTAAAAGTGGGCATTGACGTTTTCAAAACTACATTGACATAAATTGAATTTTACTTTGACTTTGACTTTTGCAAAATTGTAAATGGAGAACACACAAGTTAGAGAGGTACTCTAAAAACATAATGCTGCAATTGTCCAATGCTCATTTACCTAAGTCAACCTCAAATGTATGCATATTCAGCTATGCAGTTTTAAAACCAGGAAGGTTCCAGTAGTTTCTAATTAGTACAACTTGAATAGAGAAAACAACTCACCTCATTCAGGCAGAAAATGACTGCAGACAAATATGCTTTAAAAGGGCACAAACTTGTGAAAAACAGTAAACTGCATGCAGATGCAAATGTATTCAAAGGACCATGCAAAGTGCAAAGGCCTTAAATTGCTCTGTGAAAATAAGAAAATTGCACAATTTTCTCTGTATCTTATGGACAAGCCCTAGTTCTAAAATAGACTAAACTCTAGTTCGCCCAGACTATAGTTTTGAGCCAATCACAACAGAGCAGCAGCTATGCCTGATGTAAAACTTTATATTTTTAGTTTGTTAAAATTAGAAAAATGAGTACACCCAATTAATGTCTCATACACTCTTCATAGATCCATACTGTTTCAGTAATGCAACAAAACTTTTGAAAAAAAATTTTTTTTGAAGTGGTATTAACTGTTTGCATATAAAGAACCTCCAGGTTGCAGAAGGAGTCCCATGAGAACATCTGGTTCAGGGAGAAAACTGGATAATTTCAGGAAGAGTGGTTGGGTCTATTCCCCTCTATGACTCAACAGTAAATGCTCAATACACAGCAAAGGTCAGCAGATAGATAAATTATTTGTGGTATAATCGGCAGAGGTTTAAAGTGGCTGCCCTTAGCGATGTGAAAGAACAGCTCCATGCTACTTCAATAATGGCCCTACAAAACAGGTTTGTATTACAATGTTTAATGGCTAATAATCAACGAGTATGTGATCTAATGGGAGATGAATGTTGTTTTGTAATCCCCTAAATAAAGGCAAAGATGGAAATTCGACACAAATTAGTTTTACAGGGTTAATGGCATTGGGTAAGCCAGGGGTCAGTAACCTTAAACAATCAAAGAGCAATTTCTCTGGCTTTTCCCAGAGAAAAGGAAACACCGGGATCCACAAAACCCTTTTGACATCTAAAATGAAAATAGAACACTGCCTATATTGTTTTTTACCTTTACCTATGCATAAAAAAAACTAGTGTAATGCTACAGAGAAAACAAAATTTTATTTCTGCATGCAACAAAAATGTTTTGAACTCGACCTTTGAAGATGCTGGGTTGAAGGTTCCTTTCAAATAAAATACTCAATGTCTACTTGAGTCCTCCCCCTATTTAAGAAATTTAAAGCTGTGCATAAATGATCCACCTGCAGCAGAGGGATGAAAGAGCCACATGCGGCTCCAGAGCCATGGGTTGCCGACACCTGGGCTAAGCAGTTTGTCTTGGAGAAAAGTACTGCAAGTGATTGGAATGATAGTAGGATTTTTCTTACTGTTTCTGAGGGTGATTTGTTGTTATATTATTACAATGGTGTGACTTGTAATTTCAAACACTTTTGAAACAGTAACATGTAAATTCCTCCTCTGTGTATATAACACAGTGGAAGTAGCAACACAGGGCATATATGATGAAGAACAATGTACCCCTCCACCTGACTACTACAACATTAAGATGGATAATGACTCTAATGAAGAAATGCACATAAGATGGATAATGAGCCTGATGATGAAGTGCATTAGATCACCAGAATGGTAAATAAATAAATATATGTCCTATGTCAAGTGATACATTTGTGGCGTGTGGTGGGGTGTGGCGGCGTTTTTCTCCTGTTGGGGGTGGCTTGGATGGGCCTGAGTGAAGGTGGGTCTCAGGCCCGGGCTGCTGTGACTGTTGTGACTCCGTGTTTTTTGTTTGTTTTGCTTTTTTTCTTTTCTTTATTTGTTGGGGCCCTCTGGGGTGGGTGCCTTCTGGGTGCACAGTGGCTCCCTCAATACGGTTGCTGCAGGCCCCGGAACTTGCTCGTGGCTTCACCCACCTGTGGACATGTCCAGACTCCTGAGGCACTTGGCCAGGGGCACTGGGGAATGTGCTGGCCCACTGTGCTTGGCTGTCTGGGGCATCTGGCCCTCTTGGGTATTGGGCACAGCCTCTGCTGGGGGGATTTGGGGGCTGATGTTTGCGGGATTCAGCACACGGCCCATGTCTGGGTGGCGGTGGCCTGGCGGGATCAGTGGGCTTTTGCCCCTGGTTCCCGGGGGACCTCTGCCCTATGCTTGTGGGGGCTTCCTCTGCAGTCCTCTGGGTGGATGCGTAGTTGTCCCTGTGGTGGGATTCCCAAGTTCTGTGCTCCATATGGGCTATTGGTAGCCTGGGTCTTGGGGCTATCTCTGCCTACTTCTGATTGCTGGTGTGTACACTTATACACTCATAATTAAGCACGGATATCATGTGGGAAGTGTGTGACGTGTATCGCATGGTCATGCTGTGTTGCATGACCATACACTCACACATACATTAGCCCAGTAGCATGCTTGCTGCGCAGTTGATGGGTCCTGTGGTTTGAGGTCATCCGTATCCACAGTTGTGTTGTATTTGATTGCTCCTACTTGTGCCTTTTTTGTTTGTTTGTGTGTTTGGTTGTTGTTTCTCTGCTTGTCTGCTTACAAGTGCTCCTGGTGGTTGTAAGGCTGGATTCCCCACAAAGGTTGTGGATTGTCTTCGGTTTTGTTTTTACAGGTGTAGCAGCTGGTTGTCTGGTTTTTCATTGCTTTCTCTGATTGTTCCTTTCTATTTCTTTTATAGTATAGTCTGATTATGGCACAGTTTAAGGGCTAAAATTAAGACTATGTTCACCCAGCGGAGGCTACATACTTGTCGCAGGAGGCTATATCCATTCCAAAGCCAGCTACTGATCAATGATCAACCTATCCTTTGCATTCACTTCTGACACACCGATAACACTAATTAAGGCTTTAATTACATTTGCGATAAAATCACAATGTGAAAAAAATTTGATATTCTAATTGCACACTTTGTGATTTCAGTCGAGTGACTTTCAAAACGCAAAGGGCCAAAAAAAAAAGAAAAAAAAAAGAACTGACCAGACGAAGATAGCCTCGGGCACAACCATGACAGCAGCAGACACTAAAGCAGGGGTCGGGAACCTATTGCTCGCGAGCCAGGTGTGGCTCTTTTGATGATTGCATCTGGCTCGCAGATAAAACAAAATATTCTCACTTGTTTTAATCCATCCATCGATTTTTCACTGCTCATGTCCTGTTCAGGGCTGCAGGAACAATTGCCCATTATTTTAATTGGATGATACTGGACTACGTTGGCCGTTGCAGCGTAAAACAGGTAAACGCCCCCTTTTGAATCAGTCTGCTCGGTCATTAGCTCAAAGCAAACCCTTCGACGAAGAAGATGGCGAAAAGAAAAAAAGATGACGAGTATCGTACATTTCAGGCCGAATGGACTGAAGAATTCGCCTTTATGGAGAGAGCAAATTCTGCGGTGTGTCTAATTTGCAATGACAAAATTACATCGATGAAACGGTCGAATGTAAAGCGGCACTTCGACACGCGCCATGCTACCTTTGCATCAAAATATCCGGCAGGAGACAGCAGAAAGAAAGCGTGCCAAGAGCTACTGAGCTACTAACATATATTATATGGCTCTCATTGAAATAAATTTCCAAATTTTTTGCTTTCATGGCTCTCTTAGTCAAAAAGGTTCCCGACCCCTGCACTAAAGAAACTTTAGTGTCTAAGAGGAGTAGTACTTCAGTTGTGTGGAATTATTTTGGTTTTAAAAAAGAGGATGTTGCACAGCACCACGCATTGTGCAAAATATGTCTTGTTACTGTTGCTACTTTGCGAGGCAACACGACAAACTATTTAAAAAACACCAAAAAGCCTTATATGATAACTGCATGGCTCAAATGGTGACTAGCAGCGTATCACACCATCAACGCAGCACCCGACAGGGCTTATTAAGCAAAATTTTGTAAAGCGTGACTCCATAAGAAACTTTGTCAAAACAGCACGGAGAAATTACTTGAGCAATAATGGAGTTTTTGGCAAGGGGCATGAAGCCCATCACCATGGTGACCAAGCCTGGGTTCATAGCCTTAATTAATACACTGGATAAGCGATACAGCATGCCATCCCCAGACATATTTTAGCCAGGTTGCTATACCGGAGCTGTATTATAATTGCAAACAAAGAGTGACTGCAGAGCTGAAAACAGCTGAGTTTGTCTACTATAACAGAAAGATATATGTTTGTTGAAAAATACAAAAGACAAGGAACTTAAAAAATAGTCACTTATTAAATCGCAATATTTTATTAGATTGATTTTCCATATCGTTCAGCCCTAACCCTAATGTGTTCTTTCACTACATTTATGAACCTTCTCTGTGGTCTTTATCTCTTCCTCTAACAGAGCCATTTTTCAAATCCTTTGTTCAGTACTTTCTCCCTACATGTCCAAACAATCTTAGCATTGCCTTTCTGACTTTGTCTCTGAACCATTCAACCTGAGCTGTCCCTCTGATACACTAATATCTAATGATCTAATCATATCTAACCATCTAATCATATCTAACCATCTAATCATATCTAACCAACTTGAGGAGCAAATGCACTGAAAACATTCAACACCACACCTTCAATTCCCAACTTCACATCTTTTTGAACACTTTTCACATTTTCTTCCTTCAGAATTAAGCCCACATCATATTGATTCTCCTCTACGCATTGGTAGAAAAGTTTGAATCCTCCTCTGGTGCTCTTGGTCTTACTTCCCTTCCACCCAGTCACAGGGAGGCCACAAGCAACAAGGGTTTCAGTAGAAAATATGCTAAGGGAAATAACTACCCATAAAGAGTTTGTTGCACTGTTTAAAGCAGAGAGAGAAAGAGAGAGAAAAGAAGAAAAATTATGATTTAGAGCTGTGAATCTTCTGAAAGTAATAACTGCATTGAAAGTTTTTAAGGTTTGTATTTCGATTTGTGGGTTCCTCCTGGCTCAAACTACAAACCCTCTAATTGGTGGATGACCACTCTACTTTCTGAGAGACAGCTGCCATATAGTTGTGCTGTTTTTCCTAGTGTGGGCTCTGAGCAAATGCTATGTTCTTTATCTTTTTCTTCGTGTTATACTCTGACATTGACCTGCAATTTGCCTTGATTCAGATAGCTTCATGGTAGAAGACTCTAGGGACTAAACTGACCTGCCTGCTTTCCAGACCTCTCATCAATTCGAAACATTTGGCGCATCATGAAACACTAAATACAATAAAGACGATTAAGAACTCTTAAGCAGCTGGACCTCCCTATATAAAAAGAATGGGACAACAATTATTTTCTCAAAAAGCCAGCTACTGGTCTAATTTCACAGACATTTACAGACTTGTTAAAAAAAGGGGGGATATGCTACACAGCAGTAAATAAAACCCTGTCTCAGTTTTTTTAGATATGCTGCTGCAATCAAAATCAAGAGGAGTTATTATTTTTCATGAAAAAGTGAAATCAGTCTCAATTTCCTCATTTGATATTTTAAATTGTGATTAAGATATTGGTTCAAGAGATTTCCAAATTTTTGCTTTTGTTTATCTTTACATTTTTACACAACCTCAACTTTTCTGAAATTGGGGTTGTACATGTTGTTTGTTCTTGGTATTTGCTATCATTTATGAATTATCTTTTACTTTAAAGGTACATATACACACTTTTCATATGAAAACAGGGATGTGTTGAGTGTAAATGAAATAACAACTCACTTCCAACTAAGAAGCTAATCACTTGAATATCTTTATTCTTTAGTGGGTCTTTTAGAGCAGCTGGCTTTCTGATGTTTTACCAACCAATAAAACTGCTTTTCTCTCAACAAAATGTGCCTTTCACTTGATGTGTGAGTATAAATCACCACTTCTGTATCCAACGTTGTCAGACTCCCTTATGACAAAGACTTCCTGCTACTAAACCTACTGATTGACTCCCTGTCTGTCCACACACACATGTACCTTAATTCCTACTTAAACTCCCATATGGTCAGAGACATTTCAGACATTTCACTCCCTCACTACATACTCAATAAAGCATGTGACAATGCATGCACGTACACACAACCGCAAGTTGCATATGAGTAACTTATTTTCATATGAAAGAACATGAACACATACATACACATACTTCAACCCATAAAGAAACACACGTTTAGATGAAAGCGATTTAAAGTAGTGATTTCATCTCCATGCCTTTGTGGGAGGGAGGGAATTACAAAGCAGCTCAAACACACACACACACACACACACACACTCTCATGCTCTCACAGTGAGGTTGATGAGTTGTGTGGCAGATATATGGGCTGGAATGTGACCATAAAAAATAAAGCGGAATAACCCTGAGCTTTTCCATGAACAGAAACGAGCTTTGGGTTGGGAGTGGGAGGGTGGGGTAGGCTTAATGGGGTGAACAGAAATGGCTGGAGACGTGACATTGAGGAGCTGTTAGACTTGTTGGTGTATATCTGTTGAAACCAAATCATTCTTTGCAACCAAATTTCTGTGGAGACAATGGAGATTTGATGTTTTTTTTATTTATATTTTTCTTGTTGGAATATTTGTTATGAAATTCATATTGTTCACTACTTCAAAATATGAAGAAGCTGTCAAATAGACATTTTTGTTTTCACCTCCAGGGAGTTTTATCCTCACCTGCCGCTACCCCCCCAAAAAAACCATGACTGTGTCTGCTCTCAGACCACCCGCATTTAATAAATCAATAAACACAAGAGAATAAAAACAAATATAGAATGAAAAACTATGTGGGTATCACTTCCATCGAGTGCACCAGAAACATTTACAAAATTTCAAAATATTTCAGAACAATTCTTTTTGTCTGTCAAGTATGAGTGTATGAACATATGACATACACATACATATATCTGGAGTTATCCTCATTAAGGATAAACTGTTCCTTGATAAAACAGTAAAATACTGACTTTCAACATACAGCATAGTTAAAGTGCGTTAAAGTGTTTTGAAAAAACTAATCAAAAACAGTTTGCTATCCATCATGATGACCTTAGAAAAATGCAATTTTCCAAGACATGGCTAGTGCTATGAAAACAGTAATGCAAAGTGCCCAACTTTATCCATACAGTGCAAACGTGATATAGATGAACAAACGACAAGATCCAGACTGTAAATGGAACAATAACATTTTCAAAGCCATTTTCAAAATCGATGTTATGTTGAACAAACAAGTCCTCAAGGCCTGATTTATACACGGAGATCAATCCTCTGCCAAAAGGTCATTTTCAGGACTCAAAACTTTGGGCCTCAACTTCCCATCATCAAGACCTATCAATGCTTTTTTAATAAAGTCAAACATGTTGGCCAGGGCCTTTGGGTAACTCAAATGCAGGGCGTAAATCAGTCCAAATATTATGACAAATGCATTAGCCAGTATAGGAAGTTTATGTTACCCTCTTGCACAAATGCAATCTTCTCAGGTCAGAAGAACGTGGCAGCTGACACTGACTGAAAGGAGCTTAAATGGTTTGTCCTTGATATCTAGTTTATCAGACTCCCCCACTTAAAGAGAACACAAAACTGTTATATATTTTAAGACAATTCCTAATTCTTGAAGTTAGAAACTTACATAAAATTAGGTAATATTTCAATTAAGTCTATGCCTGTCTGTAAAAAAATATTTACTGGCGTCTATTCACTCCGGTTATTCTGAAAGTTTGTGATTTTATTTGTTGCAGACATAATATTGATTCTTCTCTAATACTAAAATAAAAGCTTAGATAATTACAGATCATTTTATCCAGATACTTAATTGAACATCTTCCAATAATGTAAACTAGAGGTGACATTTTGATCCATGTTATAATAGTAATGCGAAGCCAATCTCCCGTAGCGCCCTCCTTCTCCAACTATGTAGGAACACCTACAATGGCCATGAAAAATGCTTAAAAATCATTTCTAAAGCAGTAAAAAAAAAAAGTTAGATAATAGTTTAGATTGCTCTGTCACAGTGTCTTGTACCTAACTATATTTGACTGTACATCATCAAATTTCACTTCTTTGCAAAACAGAAGAAAATTCAAAAGTACTATAGACTACAAACTTCAAAACTAAACCTCTAAACTTCTAAGCTGTGCAGCTGCAACAGCATTTCTTCTTAATGCTTCCAATAATTATTTAACACAGCTCCATTTCTCCCCCCTACAGCTGAGCCAAAACCACACACACACACCCCACAGCTATATAGACCTATTAAACTTGACACATTTTGAGTGTGATTAGTGCTTGATTTCTGATCACCATCAAGTAAAAAACATTCTATCTAATGGATTATCAAATGTATATTGTATATTCAAAACCTGTTGAAAGAAAAAAAGTGAGCTCTGAATGGCAGGAGAGAAAGAGTTTGATGTATTCTCCAGTAGCAAGCTGTGATGACATAGCAGAATATACTTTTACAAATGTAACTTTTCTTACAAAAAAAAAATGTCCTAGACAAGAAAAATAACTGTATTAGGTATCAAATGACACTTTAAGCATGTTCAAACTAAATCTCTCAACAGATCATGTAACAGCTACCCCTGGCGCACAGCACAAAAAATTACAGTGTGAGCTAGAGTCCAGTTTGTGACCCATAACACCCAACTTTTTTCTTAAGTGCTGTCATGTTTCTACTTTAATCTCACTTGCGAGTAAGAGAAATGTGGATAAACATTTCTATTACATGTTTTCTGGTGAAACTGGGCTCCGTGTTCACTTATATTCCAAGTCTTTAAAAAGCTGGAGGCATCCTCATACAAATAGGCAGGAAGAGCATAGAGGACAGCAGCACATACTTGCTACACTACCTGTACTTGCTCCTGCGATGTGACAATATATTATTGTTTTACTGTGGATGCTAATCATCACATCCACAAATTTCACATCTTAATGGTAAAAAGTGAACCAGTGTACATCTCAAGAAACAACTGACCTGAAGGTTATAATGCGTACAACACTGGACAATGTTGCCCCTCTGAAAAGGAAGGTAATCAGTCAGAAGAGGTTGGCTCCTTGGTATAATTCACAGCTGCGTACGTTAAAGCAGACTGCAAGAAAGCTGGAGAGACAGTGGCGTTCCTCTAATTTAGAAGAGTCTCAATTAGTCTGGAAAGATAGTTTAATAATATATAAGAAAGCACTTCGTAAAGCTAGAACTGCTTATTATTCATTATTGATAGAAGAGAATAAGAATAATCCCAGGTTTCTTTTCAGCACTGTTGCCAGGCTGACAAAGAGTCCGAGCTCTGTTGATCATCAAGTAGAGCAGCTTTAGAAGTATCTTTAGAACCTGATTTGTATTTAGATGGCTTCTGCCTAGTTGATCTTTCTGAGCTAACAACAGCAATAGTCTCTTCTAAACCATCAACTTGTATGTTAGACCCAATCCCAACCAGACTGTTCAAGGAGGTTTTCCCTTAATTGAGACTTCCATATTGGATTTGATCAATCGGTCTTTGTTGACAGGATATGTACCTCAGACTTTTAAGTTTGCTGTAATTAAACCTTTACTTAAAAAACCTACTCTTGATTCAGAAGTGTTGGCTAATTATTGACCTACATCCATTCTACCTTTTTTGTCTAAAGTTCTTGAAAAAATAGTTGCAGTTCAACTTTGTGATCATTTACATAGAAATAATCTGTTTGAAGAGTTTCAGTCAGGATTCAGAGTGCATCATAGCACAGAAATAGCACTGGTGAAAGTTACCAATGATCTCCTCTTAGCCTCTGATAGCGGACTTGTTTCTGTGCTTGTCCTGTTGGATCTCAGTGCTGCATTTGATACGATCGATCACAGCATTCTGTTACAGAGACTTGAACATGTTATTGGGATTAAAGGAACTGCATTAGGCTGGTTTAAGTCATATTTATCTGATAGATTCCAGTTTGTTCTTGTAAATGAAGAATCTTCCTCACACGTTGGAGTAAGTCATGGAGTTCCTCAGGGTTCTGTGCTTGGACCGATTCTTTTTACTTTATACATGCTTCCATTAGGTAACATTATCAGACAGCATGGCATAAATTTCCATTGTTATGCTGATGAAACCAATAGGTTGGTCAGACTACAAGCATGACTTAAAGACATAAAGACCTGGATATTGTTGGAGTTGTTCTCTTTGGACCTGAGCGCTTCAGAGATAAATTGTCTAGTTATATAGTTACTCTAGATGGTATTTCCTTGGCTTCTAGTTCTACAGTGAGGAACAGTGAGTTATTTTTGACCAGAATTTATCTTTTGACGCACATCTAAAACTGGTTTCTAGGACTGCCTTCTTTCACCTTCGTAATATTGCTAAAATCAGGAACATCCTGTCTCAGGGTGATGCAGAGAAACTAGTTCATGCATTTGTTACTTCAAGACTGGACTACTGTAATTCCTTATTATTGGGCTGTCCCACATATTCTCTGAAAAGCCTCCAGCTGATCCAAAATGCTGCAGCCAGAGTTCTGATGAGAACTAACAGGAGAAATCATGTTTCTCCAGTGTTAGCTTCTCTTCATTGGCTCCCTGTTAAATTCAGAATAGAATTTAAGATTCTTCTCCTCACATATAAAGTTCTTAATGACCGCGCTCCATCATATCTTAAAGATTTAATTGTAAGATATTTTCCTAACAGAGCACTTCGCTCCCAAACTGCAGGTTTACTTGTTGTTCCCAGAGTTTCTAAAAGTAGAATGGGAGGTAGAGCCTTCAGTTATCAGGCCCCTCTCTTGTGGAATAAGCTGCCAGTAAATGTCCGGGAAGCAGACACCCTTTCCACTTTTAAGATTAGGCTTAAAACTTTTCTTTTCGATAAAGCTTATAGTTAGGGATGGCTCAGGTAATCCTGAAACATCCCATAGTTAAGCTGCTATAGGCTTAGACTGCTGGGGGACCTCATCTGTCACACCTTTCCTCACTTTGCTCTCTTTTTCCCCCTGTTTAATTTCAAAATTGATTTTATGTACATGTGACATTATTGTGATTATTAACCTATGTTTCCCTGTTCCAACAGATATCCTTTGAATGGCGTTATGGTGTTTTTCCCCCCTCTTTTCCCTCTTTTCTGTCTTCTCAAACCCCAGCTGGTCGAGGCGGATGGCCACCCTTCCTGAGTCTGGTTCTGCCAGAGGTTTCTTCCTGTTAAAAGGGAGTCGTTCCTTTCCACAGTCGCCACAGGCACGCTCAGGACGGGAGATTGGACTGAAGACACGCTTCGGTGCAATCTGTTGGTTTCCTTAGCTAGGATATTAATTTTTTGAATTGGCTCTATATGAATTAATTGGATTATGATTACAATGAATTGAATTCCAATTGGCTTGAATTGGACTATATTACTTAAGTGCCTTGAGATGACAATTGTTGTAATCTGGCGCTATATAAATAAAATTGAATTGAATTGAATTGAATAGTCAGTGAAGCACCTTTAAAACAGGAGTTATATGAGATTGTCTGTTTGACCATGTAAGAAATCGTGCAGCAGAGTTCTGGACTACCAGAAGAGTCCTTATTGAGACAAGTGAACAGAGCATTACAGTAGTCTAATCATGAAGAGACAAAACCATGAATTATCATCTTTTGCTCACTTGTTGACACCATTGATATGAGTTTTGAGATGTTCCTTAAATGAAAAAAATATCTTCTTATTAGTTGTTTTAGTGGGGCGGATTAGCTCAATATTTTAAACCAATCGTTCACTTTGGGATAAAAGCATGAAATTTGGTATATGTGTTGCCGATTATATTTCAAACAAATTTGGATATTGGGCCACCTTAAAAGCACCCAGTAATGTCTCTAAATTATATTTGTGGTGCTGAAAACATGAAACAGCAGCTGTAGAGTAGGCAAAGCATTCCACGCCAGTAACCACAAAATGGCCGCCACAGCCATCAGAAAAAAAAATTGCAATGGTCCAATATCAAGATTCACTAAACATGCATTCAGCAATGAGTGTACAAAATGTGATGCTTTTAATCACAAAATTAACGATTGTTCAGCTAATCCGCCCCACTATTTGGAGTTATATTCCAGGGGAAACTGTCATGGGGTGACGGCCAAAACAAGGTAGGACTCAATTGCAGGATTTAAATGGATAAAAAGACTTGACAAGCAGTACTGAATCTGTGGCCAGAAAGCTTGCCTCATCTTAACCTGGATGCCGGCCCTGGAACCTCTTTTTCTCATTTTTTTCCTACGATTACCTGGGGCCCGGGTTGTGAACAGTAACAAGTACCCAGGTAAGGAGGAAGAGCACACAAACGGTGGAGGAAAAGTTTGTTTGTAACTGTCCCAGTTATCAAAGAGGCGTTCCATAGACTTTTTTATATTGAACAAAGAGAATGGTTATAAATCAAAATAACAGAGACGCAACTGTTAAACGTTTGGGTTAATATGAAAATATATTGTAGTGTCTGGCAGGAAGTGTGGAAAAAATGACGAAGAGCTATTCTACAAACAGTCAATTTATCATAAGCACGATTGGTTATTGTCAGCCATAACCATGCCAAAAATAACAACATACTCAATGTTAACCTGCAATGCTAACTTTGTCTGGGATCCTGGCTCTTTTAGACCAGAATGACTCAGCAAGTGATTCTGCTACCATTGAAACATCC
The DNA here is from genome assembly GCF_036924035.1 of Leuresthes tenuis. Lineage (NCBI taxonomy): Eukaryota > Metazoa > Chordata > Actinopteri > Atheriniformes > Atherinopsidae > Leuresthes > Leuresthes tenuis. The sequence goes on along the minus strand of NW_027325358.1, from coordinate 36,452,203 downwards.
CAATCATTCCTTTGCTTTAAAGCTATGCATTTTAGAGTTTCCAGGATGTCATGCCTTTGTCCCTGATGATAACTTGAAAGCTTTTCCTGTTTTGTAATAAGCAGTCTTACCATCACCAAGTGTCAGTTCTATCCATTCAGGAAAAAGTGGGCGCTGGGAAAGTCATAGGCCATCTCTCAACTCTGCTTGGAGTCATGGCGTGGGGCAATATTATTGTCATCTGATGCTACTGAACCAGCATCACTCTCAGATTGTATAGCTTTTTTTTAAGTACCGCCTTCTGTGGCAGTTCCTCTATGTCTACAAGTGAACAAAGTTGCCCATCAAAGGCTGGGTCTTCATATGATAAGGTAAAGTCAAGCTTAAACTTCTTTTTGATAATTTCTTCTGGCTTATCCACAGATTCTGTAGAGGAGGATAAAGTCATCTTCCTCATAATGTCTGCAGCAGTTTGAACATGAAACAGGAAGTTTTGAGTTTCCTGATATAATGGAGAAAAGAAAAAAATGCAATGATGACTTTTGTTCCTTTTTGTGAATATCAATTATCACCACATTGTTCCAAGAGGCCTTACATCTCCAATTTTAAATGAATGTTAATCATCCAGGTTTTCAATCGAAATAAATATTTTCTGTGTTGAAAGCAGATGTCCATCAACAGTGTACGCTGTGAGGCTGATAGAAAATGTTTCATCCTTTATGCTAATTATAATAATTTCTACATCTGTGTAACTGCTTAAGTTGCAGCTATTGTACCTATGTATGAGAATAACGGCTGCACTCGGAGGTCGCCACTGTCTGCTGTCAGTGCTCTCAGAAGAGAATGTCCCACAGTCTTGGTGGTATCAGCACCACTGTCTCACTCCGTGAAGTGGATTTTTCACAGGCTCGGCATAATCAACACCACTGTCTGCCCCCAGACGGGCAGATGGGAATGTCTCATGACTCGTAAACAAAATGCAAGCCTCTGTCTGTTTACCCAATAAAAGCTTGTTTAAAATTTAGTATCTTGGAAACATTTGTATCACAGCCTCTGTATGTAGATGTTCCATTATTGCAACATGATTAAATGCTCTATGCTTTAGAATTTCAGGCAGTATTCCTGAGTATTCTTATTCATTTTCCTAACAGAGGAGTACTGTGTCACTTACTTGTGACAGATCACGCACAGAAAAGTTGTCTGATGATGTCAGCTCAAGTTATCTTGAATGATCACTTTACTTTACTAGTGGTTCCTGCAAAAAATGAAACAGTGGTTCGATCCTACTAAATTTTTGTAGCCCTCCTGCCTTGCTTGCAGAAACAAACATTGCATTTGAATGTTCTGTGCCATTTATGAAGACATTTGATGGGCTGTATATGTATTGGCTGGCTGTCTGTCTTGATAAAGTCTTTTGCCACTTGAGGCAGTGTTGCAACCTTTACAGAGGTGACACTTGAGGCTTGTGTGTGTGGTCTCTGCCATCATGTGCAGATGCCTGGTTCTTTAAGGACCATCAATATGGCCCTTTGTCAGAAAAATTAGGCTCAGAGTCACTGGAGACAATTAACACAAAACATTTATTCTTGCAAGAAGGAGACAAGTCCGCGCAACCTATCAGGAAGCTGGCCCAGAGTTGTCGGAGTTCAAAAAATAACACTATTACTATTTGCTAGTCATATATTGTTATGGGTAAATTAGTTCAGACAGTAATGCTTTGGGACATTGAGTTCAGTCAGTCAAAAACAGCCTCACTAGCTACACAACAACTAAAAGATAGGAGGAAGTCTCCCTCCATAATATAGCTTTTCTCATTGTATAACTTTGTGATTTTCATAACACCATGCCTATTCTCCTTCAGTAACTTTATTCCCTATCATAAATGGTAGCATCCTCAGCAAGGGGCCGTTTTCATGTCCATTCCCATCAACTCTTTTGGCTGCAAAATTCCTTGGGATTGGTTGTAGTTTATGAAGCCTGTCAGAGTGCTGGTATGGTAATGTACACATTTTTGTGAAATAATTTTATTCATGGTGAATCATTTCGCCATTGAAAAGGGCCAACTCAACAGGCACAATACCCTCAAACAGATCATGCAGTGTATCAGATGGGAAACCAGTAATGGGATGAAAATGTGTTTTGTTGAAGGCACAATCACCTGTAACTCTAACATAGGCCAGGTTCTCTCCTTGCATAGCATTTTGCACATGAAGATCATGGCAGACCTTTGTTCTCCCTCTGAATTCCCCTTCAGAAACGTCAGTAGTGTGTATCTGGTCAACAGTGCAGCAACAGAAACCTTCACATGTAATGTCCTCAGCAAGACCATGAGCAGCCAAAGTATCAGCTGCCACACACAACACATAACCCTGACACACTCACCAAGAGTTTCAAGGAAAATACCTACCTGCTCTAGAGTGTGCAAAGCTTTCAACAAAGGTGACAGAACATTGTAATAACCTCCTCAGTCAGACACTTTACATAGTAGAACATTCTTATGACAAGAAGGCTGGACCTATACTGCTTGGATTATTTTGGTAAGAAACCAGTACACTGATCTTTCTCGCTGTGCCCAAAAAAGTACTAACTCAGTGTCATCCATATACAAAATCAGTGAAAACACACTTTTCACAAATTTTTAAATATGTCACATCTTCATGAGACGTGTATATTCCAGGTGGTGACAGTTTGGCTTATTGAATTTTATCAAGATGTTAAAAAAATACATTGTCTGAATTATCTGTAGAATTGAAACATACTGCATTGTGCCAGCTGGAATCAATGGTATATTGCACTGGCATTGCAAGTGGGCAGTTGCTTCTTACAAAGATTTTTCCCTGTCTAGCAGTGGACAGCTCAGCATCCTTTGTAGTAGTGCTAAAAATACATACTCTTCATGATATAGCTTCTACTAGTTCTTTAAGCAGACCATCGCTGATAGACCGACCGTGCTCTCTTAGAACTCTGATGATTCAGTCTCTCACAAGAGGTCTTGAAAGTCAGTGGGTCTACATGATGAGATTAACTGGATTATAGCTATAGTTGGGTTATGCTCCTTATCTGAGCAAGGGTAATTATCCTTGGATATATGTCGGCGAATAAATTGAATCACTGTCACAAAGCATGTCATACCCCAGTACAATAGGTAGCGCTGTACCCATTTCAACTATCGCTAATAGAGCCACTTCCAGTTCACGTCTACGCCACCAACAACAGCAAAACAAAGGCATTCGAGAAAGATGGCGAACGAAGAGCAAGATGAAGTTACGTCCCTGTACATTTGTGATGAGCTGGTTATGGCACAAACGCAATGCACAACGGCACATTTTCCATCACGTTGTTTATTTCTTTCCAACGGTGGCGGTGACAACAACAGTAATATCGTCTCCTTCGACTTCCGGAAAAAATCTCCAGCATGTTCTCGATCTGATCCACTGTCATCTACATGCATGTTCACTGGGCATTTGGATCGAGTTGTCTCGGGGTCTTAATTCGATCGCAAGTAACCCGATCCGATTCGATTTCTTGTTAGATTAAGGTGTCTACATGAACTGAATAACTTAATCTTATTGTACTTTAATGATTAATCCGATCCGATGCAACGCATGTAACCGCACTGAGTGAGAATGTTTGCACCAAATTGTCAACCATAAACTCTATAGCCATCTCTGAAACATAAAGAACACTGTACATTTTTAAGAACAAAGAAGCCAAGTTATTTCTCATCTGAGCCCTAGTGTCATACCAAAGTCATCAGGATCACATTCAGGTCTATTTAGCTCAGGAGAACTATGAAATATTCAACTTGACTTCACTGGGGACCTGTCAGTTTCTGTAAAGATGATCTCACCTTTAAAAACCGAAATGTCACCGTCAGGATGATTTCTGCTTTTGTGAGTATTGAACAGAGGTACTGCGGTCTGAACACCAATGTACATGTCCTGGACCTGTTTTTTTCTGGAGCTGACCTAAAACATCAGCTAGCAGAAAAAAATATTTAGGTTTAGTTCAACTTTTTAGGTTACTGTACAAATTGATACAAATTATATTACGTAATTAATGTATAAAAATTATATTATATTGATACATTAATTAAGGTCTTACCACACCGTACAAAAATGCGGTGTGGTAAGACAGAAATTAAATGAATTAAAATTATATTCTAAGTGTCTCATTTTTTTCCTTCCAACAGAAGCAAACAGAGGTACTGCGGTGTGAATACCAATGTGCCAGTCCTGGACCTGTTTTTTTTCTGGAACTGGCCTAAAGTCAGTTTTTAGGCTATCTAGGACCAACATTACTATGTTGGTCCAAATGTTGCCCTGAAAAAAAAATGCATGGTTGGAGCCATGAGATGGAGGTCCTGGTCACCATTTACTGGCTTGCCTGTGGGGCATCCTACAGGGTAACTGCAGACATTTTTGCTATGGCAACTACCACTGTCTGCCGGATTGTCTACAATGTTGTGGAAGAAATGATGACCATCCTTCACAGAATGATTTATTTTCCAAAAGCAGAAGAGCTGGAGGAAGTAGGTGCGTTGATGCATGTCAAATCAGAACTGTTCCTCCTACAGAGCCACAAAAGAAAAGCTACATAAACAGAAAGCTTTTCCCCTCAATAATAATGCAGGGTGTGTGCTAAGGGAACCTTTCTTGATGTGTACATTGGCAGTCTGGGCTCAGTGAATAATGCTCTAGTCTTACGACGATCGCCCATGTACAAGAAGGCCCTTTATCCACCATCTGGGTTCTTTCTGCTGGGAGACGGTGGATACCCCTGCTTGCAGCATCCTGTCTGTGCCATCACCCCATACCGCCCCCAAAAAAAAATATCTTGCCAGCCGCCACTGCTGAGTATGTATGTGTTAAGTGAATTTTTAAAGCATTTACTGACTGAAATGTACAGACACAGACAACGTACAAGCATGGCAACAGACTAAATGATGAAACATTGCTATGATGTAAACGATACTGCCCAAGCACCTGTCTTTTTATAAAAGACAGCATCACATCCAACCCATTGAATCTTTGTTTTTACTATTATTGAACACTTGCTTCTTTTAACAATTTAGTATGTATACTAAATGTATCAAGTGTATGAATTAGTGAAGTTTTTTAACATCAACATACCACAGTGAAATCTGTGCAGATTAGCCAGCTGCTTCAGTTTCAGCCTGAAGAGAGAAATACTCAAATAGTTAAAATGTAGTGTTTAAAAAAAAAACATCCCTGGCCCATCTTTAACCCTTATATATAGTAGCTTATATATAGTTCTGATCCCATATACATGCACACATTAATTTCTACTGCTTGAGACACCAAAAATATTAGATTTTTTTATTTATCTATTTATGTACTGTACATCATGATATTTATGTTTAAAATTTATTCAAGTTGCAACTAAGACTTACTCTGTTAAACCTGCATGGTACAAAATATTAACACATGACTACCATTGATGCAATCTAACATTTACAGCTAAAACAGAACTAGTCTTACAAACAACCTTCTTCCTTTTTTATTACTGCCATCCAGTTCATGTCAAGTACTCCATGTGAGCCAAATGTACATGATGATCGAGTCACAGCGCATCTGTTACGGTTTCAGTAGGCAGATCAGATCCACATAGGAACAGAGGAAGACTGCGGAGTAAAGGTTTATTTACAAGGTAAATCAAGTTGCAGCTGGTGATACATGTGTGGGTCTGTGAATCTGGAGAGAATGGGTCTGAGTCTCTGTGAGGGAAAAGGCGAGTTAGACAAGCTTGAGTGGAGGAATGTGACTCCGATAGATCACAGTACTGACCAGTGGTTTAGGAGAGAACAGCATCAGCGCTTTACTGCGGAAATTCTGTAGAAGACTAGCATGGCAGTGGCATGTTTCAAACTTGTTTCACTTTGTTATTATGGGATATTGTGTGTAGAATTTTGAGGTAAAATGTTAATTTAATCTATTTGGGAATAAGGCTGTAAGATAGGATGTTTTGGAAAAAGCGGAGTGCTATGAATACTTTTCGGATGCATTGTACTTCCTGATAACACTTTGGTGTGTACGTGGCCATAACCCAATCTCTGTCCAGCACCACTCTGTCTGAGATTGCCACAACTACATCTTCTGTTATCACCTTGACAGAGTATATTCTGACCGTGTGAGCAGTAGCAAGGCCCTGCTCCCTCCCACATATCTCCCCTGAAATCACTTATCAGTTATTTAAAAAGCTAACAAAAAAGAAAATACTGAACTAGTAAAACACAACTAACAAATAAAAAAATAGATAAAAAGAAAACAAAAAACAAAACACTACTGAAATCTAAAATAAAATCTAAATAATCAATTAACTGTTACCGTCTTGTTTTCCACAGTTCGCTGTGTATAGGAGCAAAAATCCCATCTGGCTGCTTCTGTTTCTTTACTCACAACTTTATTGACATAAAAATTCTCCTCTGGCCCTATCCCTGAGGTGGTGACTGACCTCTGAATTTCCCCCAAAAAATGTGGAGTTTCTCTGAACTCTAAAAGGTCTCGCTGTGAACTGTTGACTTTTGCCAAAGGCAAAGAATAGCTTAGTTGAAAAACTACAAGTAGTACACTTCAAATAAAAAAAAAAACATCAAATGAAAGAAGTTTGAACCAAATAATGAAACAAAAAGCATTTTGGAAAGTAAAAAAAACAAATAATAGACAATAACAATAAATAACCAAACACTAATGCTAAACAATACACAACATTTAACCTTGGCATGTGCATGTCAGTATTGACATATTACCTCGTTGCAATATGATGATGAGTAGTGATACAATGAAAGTTAACATTTTTTTTAAAAAAAGGAAATGATAATCATATACAGAGTAGTGCAGTGCAGCTCAGCCTCTTCTGGACCAGTCCTGTCACCGGTGGCTGCACTCATCTTCTTCTGGCAGAAAATCATTTCAGCAGTCTGATACGGAGCTCGGAAGGAGAGATTTCGAGCATTTCACTTCCACGAAGGGGTCTTTACCACCCCCTCTTCCCTAACTAATCATATTTTGGACAATTAGGAAAGAATTCAGATATATTTTCTCGACAGTGGTTGAAAGAAGTTGAAAGTTTCGCAGCCACTTGGTGGAATGAATTCTTCACATTGGCTTTTCACTCAGTTGGGGAGGTGTGCTTCGCTGCTAGGGATGGGAATTGTTAAGAATTTAGCAATTCTGATTCCATTATCAATATCGCTTATCGATTCGGTTCCTTATCAGTTCTCTTATCGATCCTCATCCAGTTATATATAGTAAAAATGGCTTTAGTTGCAGTAATTAATTCATTACTTTCAAATATGCCACCAACATTCTATTTAGCCTATTTGTCATTTAACTTTTCCCTGCCTCAATGAAAGGGGTAGCCACAGGTATGCGGGAGCCTGCCTCTGGTCCTGCCTCACTCTTGCAGTCCTCGTCAACTAAATGTTAATATCAGATGGAAATTATTCATACAGTATGTTGCTAACATTATTACAATCAACAAGACCTGGAAGTATTATGTTACCCCCCAAATAATATCCAGTATTAATGAATATTATTATTCAATAATAAAATCATTATTAGTGTTGTTGTTATTAATAACTGCTCTGCTCAGACTCATGGGAGACATGCTTGATTTCTGCCATTTGCATAGCAGCGCGGCAGGGAAATTTATCATTTTTTTTCAGTGTGAGAAATACTGTGTGGTGGGAGTGCATAACAAAAGACTGAAAAGCGTGACTGTCACGCTCAATGCGTGAGAATTGAGAGCCCTGCGTTACCTGGTACTTTTTAAACAAAATACGCTGTGCCAGAAGCTTCCCCGCAAGAGTTGCCGCCATCACTTAGCAGCTTGTCAAAGACTTTACATTTGTGCAAAGTAATAGAAATAGAAAAATACTTTATTCATCCCCCAGTGGGGGAAATTCAAATTAGTTGAGTAGCTACAAAAATTCAATATGCAATATGGTGTGTGGTCAAATGTTTCAGCATGTCTCAGGTATTTCCCCCTTTGATGTGATCAAAGCTCTGCAAGTGTTGCAACTGGCCCTAGTATTGTCATTTTTGGGAAAACATAACCAAACATTGGAGTGCTTCTGCCTTGACGTCATGTTGGAAATATTCTGAGCCAAAATGTGAAGCGTGCACATGACGTCATTGCGCAAATGCGTCAGACGTTAGCAGAACTTATAAACGGGATCGTTAGGCAGGCGGAGAAGGGCCCCAGGTGGGGCTCGAACGTAGAAGCCTCTCGCTGTGAGGCGGCGGTGCTCACCACCACACTCAAGATTTCATATGAATCCAAAATCAAAACAACTGGCGAGTTGTTATGAACTATGTTTTAGGACAATACCAAAATACTCACCAATCTGCTGTAAAGCATTAATTAGAAATGAAGTAACACTCTTACACCAATCTTATTTTGCTGTGGAAAAAAATTAAAACCATTTAGAGAACATATCAATACAAATACAAAACACAAGATAAAAGAGGAAAAAATGCTTTCACATTGAATTTTTGGGAAACAGTTGAGAAGTTTTAGTAAACCATGGTTAATTGTTATTTATACAACAAGTAGTTCCGACCAAGCAATATGATTGGTCAAGAAGAAATTTAGTACTTGCTCAAATCAGCATGATAGCACCCCTGACTGATCACCTAAAATGTTACTCCGCTGAAATTCTGAGGCCACTGAACAATAACGTTAGCTCTGAGTTCACTCATCGGGGACTAGAAAATGCTTTCTGTTGCTAGGTTGTTCATAAGAGTCGGATTATTTGCTGCAGTGATAAACTGTGTTCCATTACACATCGGAGTCTACTGGCGTGACTGTGTCAGTTATTAGTCAGACCCCATGTGTTTCCACGGCAACGTAAACTTTAAAATTTGAGCACAAACTGTCAATCAACATGGATGTATTTTGATTATACATTTTATTTTTGTTGGCATTAGTTTTATAATCGCGGGTAATATTATCCACCCCCATAACGAGACTTGTCTGTATGTTAATTCTGCAGTTTCTCCTCCTGTGTTGCTCTTAGTATAACAGATTAATAAATCATTTCTCACAGAGCATTCCATTCATCCCATGCACATCCTCTAACATTCAGCACCTCCCACTCACTCTTCTTTCCATCAATAAAAATAAGTTTGGATGTATTAGTGTATTTAGTAGGTGTTGTTTCCGTGGGTGGGTTTGATCACTTATATGAAATCAAATGTTTTATCCTTTACATTCCTTCCCCCCTGGCACAGTGTGTATACATTGTGCACATCTGAAATAATCAGCAAACTCCAGAGTAGGGGTCCTTTTAAAGGATTTCCCTCAACTATGGTGCCAGCATGAGAATGCCAGCCTTAAAACTAAACAAAAACAACACCTGGCTCCAATCATAGATCATATCAACGTTGTTGGCTCTCCAGGTTGCATATCAGGGGCCTCATGTACAAAGGGTGCGTACGCACAAAAAAGTGGCGTACACTCTTTTTCACGTCAACGATCAGATGTATCAAGAGCGAAATGACGTGGAAATGTGCGGTGCCTTACACCAACTTCAGGGCTGGCATATGCACTTTTCTACAGCTGTTGATTCTTTGGCGACACTTAGAGGTGTCCCACTGTGGATCAGAAACACTGAGGAGTTTCTTTATGGTCTTTGGCAGTTGTTAGTATAATAAAATAGAAAAAAATAGAAAAATACTTTATTCATCCCCAAGTGGGGGAAATTCAAATTAGTCGAGTAGCTAAAAAAATTATAAATATTTACAATGATTTCATACTAAGCAACAATAATAATAACAATGACAATCATAATCTGTGACAAAATAAGTAAAATAAATTTGAGAAGAACATGTCAACAGTCACTATTAAAAAAGCCTTATGGCTGTGGGGACAAAGGACCTCCTGAACCTCTTAGTCCTGCAGCGCAGTGAGATGAGCCTCTCACTGCAGCTGCTCCTCTGACCTGCCAGGATGCTGTAGAGAGGATGTCTATTATTATCCAAAACAGAATATAATTTCCTCCTCATCCGTTGCTCCACAACAGTCTCTATCTCCCCTCCATCAATGCAGACTAACTGGTATGGAGTTTTAGATCTCCTGAAGTCCACTACCAGCTCTTTGGTTTTGATAGTGTTCAGGAGCAAATCAGCCACAACATGCCACAACAGCCATATCATCAGAATACTTCTGTATGTGGCAGGAGTGAGTTGTACCCTAAGTCTGATGTGTACAGGGTGAAAAGAAAAGGAGCCAAAACATTACCCTGCGGAGCCCCAGTACTGCATTCTAGTGTTCCAGAAACACATCTCCCCATCCTGACATACTGTGGTTTGGCAGTCAAATAGTCTATAATCCATGATGTCTGGGTGGGGGCCACACCCATACCTAGAAGCTTGGCTTTCAGTATGGGAGGCCGTATAGCGTTGAAGGCACTGGAGAAGTCAAAGAACATGATTCTCACAAATGAACCAGGCACATCCAGATAAGCATATGCCCGATGCAGCTTATGCAGAATCGCGTCTTCCACTCCTCTGTGTTTCTGGTAGACAAACTGGAGGGGGTCAAGATCCTCAGCAACCTGCAATCTCATGCGATGAACAAGGAGTCTCTCCAAGGTCTTCATGATATGAGATGTAAAAGCCACCGGTCTGTAGTCATTCAGCTCCACCGGTTGCCCTAATTTGGGCACCGGTATAAAACAAGAAGTTTTCCACAGCACCGGGACTTTTTCCATCTGAAGGCTCATATTGAAGAGCCTATGAAGTGGGACTGCTAGTTGACCAGCACAGTCTCTCAGAAGCCTTGGACACACTCCATCTGGGCCTGCAGCTGGAAACTGGAATCACAGTTTCCCTACAGAAGTTAATGTAGTCAGTGATGTTGCTGGCCCTCCTGTCCATGTCAATGTCTATTTCTTCTTCCTGCAACAGTACAGCCCAGTCTGTGACATCAAAGCAGTCTCTCAATGCATCACTCACCTCTGGTGACCACTTCCTGAAAGATCTGATAGTAACAGGAAGTCTTTGTACATAAGGTCTGTATGTGGGTTGTAGATAGACCATGCTGTGATCAGATCTACACAGTGGTGGATGAGACCCTGCCCTTTAAGCCTCCTTTACATTAGCATAAAACAGATCTAATGTCTTTTTTCCACGTGTTTGACAGTCCACATACTGTACAAAGCCAGTCAGGCAGGAGGATAGAGAGACATAGTTGAAATCCCCTGTGATTGCAATGAATGCCTCAGGAGCAACGGAATCATGGATTATGTCATTATGTTATTGTTGGTGCTGCCCTCGGTGGAATGTAAACAACAATGACGACTGTATATGGGAACTCTCTGGGTGCATAGAACGCACGGAAACCAACTGACAGCAGTTCAATGTCTTGACAACATATCCTCTCCTTAACGGTCACGTTGCGAGGGTTAACCCATGTCTGATTAAAAAAACAGGATAATATCCCCGCCTTTCCACTTACCGCTTGTACTCTGGTCACGATCTGCTCGTACGGCTGTGAAGCCCAGGTATGTCCACAAACGAGTCTGGTGTGTTGTTGTTCAGCCAGGACTCAGACAGACAGATCAAACTGCTCTCCTTATACAGCCGTTGGTTCCGAACAAGCGCCTCTAGCTCGTCACACTTGTTAGGTAGCGAGTTAGCGTTTCCCATAATCACGAGGGCAGAAAAGGCTTGTACCTCCACCTCCTGTTGTCCCTCTTTGCCTTTTGTTTTGTTTCAGCTCTGCATCCATGGTACAGCTTTTGGAGCGAATTGGATGTTTAATTCCAAGATGAAAACTAAAAATGACATATAATATGAATGACAAACAAAATTGAGAGCTACACAGACTTGCTACCAATAAGGCCAGCGCATAGTAACCGACAATGACCAAGCTCATCACAGGTCCAGCAATCTCCTGTGGATCTGTGCACACATGCGTCTGTAGCTCAGGAGGAAGAGCAGTCACCCACCAATCGGAAGGTCGGTGGTTCGACTCTGGCTTCCCCAGGATACATGTCGAAGCGTCCTTGGGCAAGACACTGAACCCCACGTTGCCCCCCCAGTGTATCATTGGGGGGGCATTGGGGGTATGAATGTGTGTGAATGATTAGAAAAAGCACGTAGTTATGTGCATCTTAAGACGTGCTGTATGAGTGTGTGTGAGTGGGGTGAATGCAGCATGTAGTGAAGCGCTTTGAGTGGTCAGTTAGACTAGAAAAGAGCTATACAAGTACAAGTCCATTTACCATTTACCATGCCCCTCTTAGGCCCCTCAAGGCCTAAATGGATGCCACCCCGAGTCACTTGTTTAATTTTTTTGTGGGATGTATATAACAGGATTCACAGTCTGTATCCCGAACAAAGTTCTTCTACTCTGGGACAAGTCCCACCATACCAACTCTCTGGTCAGCCACACGAGTTGTCACCTCTCACTCACGTCATCAGAGCAATGTCTCCTATGGACAAATAGTTTGGGCGTCTCCATGGCAACTCCTCTCCAAGGGCTGGATGGAAAACATGGAGTGGATTTCAGTCTGCTACGGCCATTGAAAAGATCTGTCCCTCCTCTCAGCAGCAAAATTGAGCTGTTTAATGCCCAATAAATCGCAAACAAATCCTGCCTCATTCATGACCACTTACTGGATAAACGTCTGGATTTTATGTGCATCACAGAGACCTGGCACGCGGCAGATACCTTTTCCTCCTTAAATGAGAGCTGTCCAAAAGGATATAGGTACCTCCAGAAAGCCCGCAGTATAGGTCGTGATGGCGGTCTGGCAGTCATCCATCGCTGCGATCTGCAGCTATCTTTGCAGCCATTACCCAAACTCTCTTCATTTGAATGTCTTGTATTCAAGTCTAAGCCCCCGTCTACCATGCAGTTACTCCTGATTGAAAACCAAACTCATCCTTCATCCCTGAGATGTCAAACCTCCTCGAAACTCTCTGCACATTATCTGCAGATGTTATCATACTAGGTGATATGAACATTCACGTTGACTCTATCTCCTGCCGTTTTGCCCCTGAATTTCTTCAATTACTGGTCTGTTTCAATTTCAAGCAACTTGTTGATGCCCCCACACACACCAGACGGCACACCTTGGACCTAGTAATCACAAACTCTGCCACTCTCAACAACCTGCAGGTTTATGACCTAGGTGTTTCTGACCACAATGTTGTTTCTGTGGAGTTGCTATCCTCACTCAATTCAATTCAATTCAATTCAATTTTATTCATATAGCGCCAGATTACAACAATTGTCATCTCAAGGAACTTAAATAATAATAATATAGTTCAATTCAAGCCAATTGGAATTCAATTCATTGTAATCATAATCCAATTCATTCATATAGAGCCAATTCAAAAAATAATATCCTAACTAAGGAAACCAACAGATTGCACCGAAACTTGTCTTCAGTCCAATCTCCCGTCCTAAGCATGCCTGAGGCGACTGTGGAAAGGAACGACTCCCTTTTAACAGGAAGGAACCTCTGGCAGAACCAGCCTCGACCAGCTGGGGTTTGAGAAGACAGAAAAGAGGGAACAGAGGGGGGGGAAACACCATAATGCCATTCAAAGGATATCTGTTGGAACAGGGAAACACAAGTTAATAACCACAATAATGTCAAATGTATATAAAATCATTTGAGAAATTAAACAGGGGGAAAAAGAGAGCAAAGTGAGGAAAGGTGTGAGAGATGAGGTCCCCCAGCAGTCTAAGCCTATAGCAGCTAAACTATGGGATGTTTCAGGATTACCTGAGCTATCCCTAACTATAAGCTTTATCAAAAAGGAAAGTTTTAAGCCTAAACTTAAAAGTGGAAAGGGTGTCTGCTTCCCGGACATTTACTGGCAGCTTATTCCACAAGAGAGGGGCTTGATAACTGAAGGCTCTGCCTCCCATTCTACTTTTAGAAACTCTGGGAACAACAAGTAAACTAGCAGTTTGGGAACGAAGTGCTCTGTTAGGAAAATATCTTACAATGAGATCTTTAAGATATGATGGAGCTCGGTCATTAAGAGCTTTATATGTTTGGAGAAGAATCTTAAATTCTATTTTGAATTTAACAGGGAGCTAATGAAGAGAAACATGATCTCACCTGTTAGTTCTCATCAGAACTCTGGCTCCAGCATCAGCTGGAGGCTTTTCAGAGACTATGTGGGACAGCCCAATAATAAGGAATTACAGTAGTCCAATCTTGAAGTAACAAATGCATGAACTAGTTTCTCTGCATCACCCTGAGACAGGATGTTCCTGATTTTAGCAATATTACGAAGGTGAAAGAAGGCAGTCCTAGAAACCAGTTTTATATGTGCGTCAAATGATAAATTCTGGTCAAAAATAACTCCAAGGTTCCGCACTGTAGAACTAGAAGCCAAGGAAATACCATCTAGAGTAACTATATAACTAGACAATTTCTCCTTGAAGCGCTCAGGTCCAAAGAGAACAACTTCAGTTTTGTCTGAATTTAAAAGCAGACAGTTCTGAGTCATCCAGGTCTTTATGTCTTTAAGACAGGCTTGTAGTCTGACCAACCTATTGGTTTAATCTGGTTTCATAAGTAGAGCTGAGTATCATCAGCATAACAATGGAAATTTATGCCATGCTGTCTAATAATGTTACCTAATGGAAGCATGTACAAAGTAAAAAGAATTGGTCCAAGCACATGTAACCTGGACGTGTGTCTTCTATCTCATAGAGATCTGTACTGACCCCAAAAATGTACCAAAAATCTTAGACTTACAACTTCCAGCTCAGATTCATCACAAGGTTACTCAGATTCACTTTCACCGATCTACTGGGTTTGGGAAGGAGATTGGCAGTAGCAGGCTCTGTAAGAATGAATGACCCCTCCAATCCATACAACACACAGGACCACAGATTTATGAAACAGAAATTTAGCTTTATATAAACATCTTGTTCAGTTTAGTAGGAATACCTTTAAAGTAAAATAGAGAATTCAAACATACCACAAACATAATTTAAACAACCAAAATGGATGTAAAACAAACAATGAAATATTTCAATACCCCAAAAAGAAATTAAGAAAAGGAAAAGAAATTGTGGTACCACTTCACTATTTACTGGTTGACAACCTTCAGTTCCTTATGACGTCAATTTTAGTCAGTTTATCTCGTGTATCTTGGGCCAAAGAACAAAAACAACCTGAGTCTCAGGTGGAGAAAAGTAGCAAAATAATTAAAAAGGTGGCTCTCAGGTGAACTTCCTTTTGTTTTTTGTTACTACCGCCCTCCTGGTACGGCAAACATCCACAACAGCAATGGCGTCCTGGACCACGATGGGGCAGTTCCTCAACTGGCACAGACAGAATTGTCCCTCAAAAAAAAAAAACAGTCTGCACACAAGTATGCAGAACCTTTAGACTTCCACACTTCTTCAATGTCTTTTTCTCTTATGTCCTTGTTTTAAAACAAATAAATAAAATAGCATTTTAACTAGTTAACCCATACATGAATTAAATAATTCCCCTTTTTCTTCACAGATGGAATGAAACAAGTAATGAATTGAATTATCATGTGCATATCTAGCTTTAAACATGAATTGTAAGCTTCAACATGAAAAATACACAGCATTTTGTAACACATACATTGAATGGCATTACTCTGAATCACTCGCAGTTACAGTTACAGTTACAGCAAAGCTACTGTATATGCACTGTGCAAAGCCACTTTGCCAGCCGAGGACTGAATTAGCAGGCCGGAAAGGAAGAAAAGTGCTAAACATTCATCACATCATCACAATACTCAATACAAACACGTCTCAAGCATCATTGAACAACATTCACCTACTATTCTGACTGGTTATTTATTTTCCAATGCATTGAACCGCAACTATAGTGCTAATTGAGCTAAACTAACTCACCAGAATAGTTCGAAAAGTTTGGAGGAAACACTCCGACAAAGGCTCTCTTACAGCCCACTCCTTCGAGGTAGGTACTGGGTTATGGTTCACCACTAACAGCAGCTCTTTCCAAATGCCTATGGAAACTTTTCCTCTTTCCTCTGCTAATTAGAAAGCAGCGTGCTTCACGGCAGCATGGAGTTTCTCCTGCCTTCCCCTTTTTCTCCCGGTCTTTCCTCTGTCCCACACCTTTGCTCTCAGGAGAGCTGCAGGCGATATGTTCAGGACAAGCCCGAAAATTAAATTATCAGACGATGCTACGATTTATTCAAGGAACCCGATATTTCTGAGTGCTATAAATATAATCAGGGTTACACACAGAACCCTGAGGAACTCAATGACTTACTCTGGTGTGTGAGGAAGATTATTCATTTACAAGAACAAACTGGAACCTATCAGATAAATATGACATAAACCAGCCTAATGCAGTTCCTTTAATCCCAATAACATGTTCAAGTCTCTGTAACAGAATGCTGTGATCGATCGTATCAAATGCAGCACTGAGATCCAACAGGACAAGCACAGAAACAAGTCCGCTATCAGAGGCTAAGAGGAGATCATTGGTAACTTTCACCAGTGCTGTTTCTGTGCTATGATGCACTCTGAATCCTGACTGAAACTCTTCAAACAGATTATTTCTATGTAAATGATCACAAAGTTGAACTGCAACTATTTTTTCAAGAACTTTAGACAAAAAAGGTAGAATGGATATAGGTCAATAATTAGCCAACACTTCTGAATCAAGAGTAGGTTTTTTAAGTAAAGGTTTAATTACAGCAACCTTAAAAGTCTGGGGTACATATCCTGTCAACAAAGACCGATTGATCAAATCCAATATGGAAGTCTCAATTAAGGGGAAAACCTCCTTGAACAGTCTGGTTGGGATTGGGTCTAAAATACAAGTTGATGGTTTAGAAGAGACTATTGCTGTTGTTAGCTCAGAAAGATCAACTGGGCAGAAGCCGTCTAAATACAATTCAGGTTCTAAAGATACTTCTAAAGCTCCTCTACTTGATGATACATCAGTGATAATAGTGGGAAGGATTCCATTAATCTTCTCTCTGATAGAAACAATTTTATTGATAAAGAATCTCATGAAATCATCACTGCTGAGAGTTAAAGGAATACATGGCTCAACAGAGCTCGGACTCTTTGTCAGCCTGGCAACAGTGCTGAAAAGAAACCTGGGATTATTCTTATTCTCTTCTATCAATGATGAATAATAAGCAGTTCTAGCTTTACAAAGTGCTTCCTTATACGTTATTGAACTATCTTTCCAGACTAATTGAGACTCTTCTAAATTAGAGGAACACCACTGTCTCTCCAGCTTTCTTGCAGTCTGCTTTAAAGCACGCAGCTGTGAATTATACCAAGGAGCCAACCTCTTCTGACTGATTACCTTCCTTTTCAGAGGGGCAACATTCTCCAGTGTTGTACGCATTGAAACTATAGTGCTGTCAACAAGAGAGTTCTACTGGAGTAAAATTTAGGTAGCTGCCCTCTGTCATATCTACACATGGTAGTGAAGAAAAGGATGATGAAATCAACTCTATGTGTAAAATTCTTCTCAGAAGCCATATAGTCAAGTAATGTAAATTCAAAAGTTATCAAAAAATGGTCAGACAAGACAGGGTTATGAGGGAACACTGTTAACTGTTCACTCTCAATGCCATAAGTCAGCACAAGGTCAAAGGTATAATTAAGGCAGTGAGTAGGTCTGTGAACACGTTGAGAAAATCCAATAGTCTAATATAGAATTAAATTTAATATTTAGGCTGTCATTTTCATCTACATGAATATTAAAGTCACCCACTACAATGACTTTATCTGTACTCAGCACTAACTGTGATAAAAACTCTGAGAATTCAGACAGAAACTCAGTATAAGGGCCAGGTGGACGATACACAACAACAAACAAGAGGTTTTTGTGATTTCCACTTTGGGTGGGAAAAACTGAGAATCAGAGATTCAAAAGAGCTAAAATTAATCTTGGGTCTAGGACTAATTGGTCCTAACTCAACTCAACCTCTCCAAGCCCAAACGCAATATCTGTTTTAGAAACCTCAAAAGGATATACCCAGAACACTTGACAGCAGACTTTCAGCACCTTTCCACACACTTCTCATCACCCGACGAAGCAGTGGACTATTACAACAGCCACCTCAGTTGCCTCCTGGACCACCATGCCCCTGCTAAATCCAGAGCAGTCACTTTATGCCGCTCAGCGCCCTGGTTTACAGATAGGCTTTGGGGGATGAAGACAGCAGGGCGGATCCTTGAGCGGCGCTACAAAACCTCTGGCCTCATTGTTCATAAACAAATCTACCGTGAGCATCAACAACATTATTTAACAATATTCAAAGTCCCTAAAAGAGGCACGGTCACAGTTTTACTCCAATGCAATCAGAAACAGCCCAGGAAATTCCAGCTTTTCTCCACCATCAACCATCTTCTCAAACCACAACCCCCTCCACCTACTGGCACTACAGCAGAACAGTGCAATCTTTTTATGGACTTTTTCACCCCCATGATTGCTCTCATTCGCTCTTCTCTTTCTGGTCCCCTCACCCAAACCGTTTCCCCAACATCTGCATTCCCCCAACCCCTGAGCTCCTTTCCCCTGGTCTCTTCAGAAGAGGTACAAAATATCATCAAGAAGATGAAACCCATCACCTGCGCCCTGGATCCCCTCCCAACCTCCCTGGTAAAAACCCATATCACTGTCCTAAGTCCCCTGATCACCTCTGTTATAAACCATTCTCTCCAAACTGGCCACGTCCCCTCCATTTTGAAGACAGCCATTATCAGACCACTTCTCAAAAAACACACCCTTCATATCTAAAATACTTGAGAAAGCAGTGGCTAGCCATCTTCAGAACCATCTAAAACTCAATAACATCTATGAAAAATTCCAGTCTGGTTTCAGCCCCACCCACAGTACAGAGACTGCTCTTGTAAAAGTCACAAATAACCTCCTGATGTCATCAAACTCCGGCTCCTCCTCCCTCCTCATTCTCCTGGACCTATCTGCTGCATTTGACACTGTCAACCATGCCATCTTATTAAAACGGGCTCCACGCCACCACTGGATTCACGGACACTGCCCTCAGCTGGTTCCATTCATATCTCACAAACCGGACAGAATACATCTCCATGGGCAACTCCACTTCAACCCCCCAAACAGTCACCTGTGGTGTTCCCCAGGGGTCAGTTCTTGGTCCCATCCTCTACCTCACTCCCATTGGTCAGGTCATCAGCCATCATGGTCTTTCATTTCACTGTTACGCCGACGACACACAGCTCTATGTCAATGCCACTGCTGCAGCCCCACCCTCATCATCGCCATCCTCCCTGTCTCAACTCACCATCTGTTTGGACGAGATAAAGGCATGGATGGGGTACAACTTCCTCCAACTAAACAGCTCTAAAACCGAAGCCATCCTGGTTGACACTCCTCACCAAACCAAATCATCACCAATAACCAGCATCACCTTTTCTGGCTCAAATATCCCTCTCTCATCATCAGTCACAAAACGTGACTAATGGCGTAAAATCGGACCCCCAACTCACCTTTAATTCCCATATCAACCATCTCTGCAAGACCTCCTTTTATCACCTCCGAAACATCTCCAAACTCCGTCCCATTCGCTCCCTGTCAGATGCTGAAAATCTCGTCCATGCCTTTATCTCCTCCAGACTGGACTATTGTAATGCACTTCTCATCGGGATCCCTAGTAAGAGCCTTCAGAGGCTCCAACACATCCAAAACTCTGCAGCTTGGATCCTGATGAGAGTTCACAAATATGAGCACATCACACCCATCCTCCACATACTCCACTGGCTTCCTGTCTCCACCAGGATTGAGTACAAAGTTGTTTCCCTCCTCACTCACCTATGCCTCTATGGACACCCCCACCCTCTGGCACCCTCTTTTAAATGGGGCCTAAAGACATTTCTTTTTAGCAAAACATATGGTCCCCCCTCTTAGATGTCTGCCAAATTCTTTTTACTTTTATACTGAACTGTTTACTTGTTTTTCTTTTCTTTTAAACTGTATCCCTTTGAGATCTTGTGATGTAAAGGGCACTACAAATAAAATATATTATTATCATTATCATTATTCAGAATAAAATCAGTATTGTACTTAACTACTTGTTTTAGTAGTTGAAATAAACTCGTAAAATTTGATTAACCAATTTAAGTTAAATGTTTAACCTGTTACAAATGGACCTTTTGCAATCAGAACAGCTCAGACCCTTGATTATTTAGAATTTTCTATATTTTCTATAACTCCTTCTCACAGTTTGTTTATTTGGTTGAGTGGCATCTCTTAACTTTTATCATGTAAATACTTTGTATTTCTATTTCACTCACATTATTCAATGTTTTACTGCTTAATTTAATTAATATTTATCAGCAGGCTTAGAAGTTGCTAATAATATTCATATTTTGTTCAGTTTGTACAGCTCCCTGATCCACTGTGGCTGTTTTAAAATGCACCATAAAAATAAACCTTGACTTGACTTGTTACGACTCAGACTCATTGCAGCTGCCTTTACATTTTTCAAAGATTTCCTCTTTAAGAACGCCATTGTGTCACAATCATGCATGGCTGTGTTGTGTTTTGGGTCTGAGTCTTAGGTGGGCTGAGCAGGTGTTCCTGAGGGCCTTGGGTGGAGCCTAGTTTGCTTCTGCCACCACACCTGCTCCTCATCATTCCTCGTTAAGACGCCCTTGTAGGAGCTGCAGGAGCAACCAGTCTTTGCCAGATCGTCTCACTAATTTAGTGGTAAATGGGCTTACTCTATGTTCTGTCACAGTGATCTCCAAGAGGTTTTGACTAATTCTTGTCCTCTCAGCTTCTGCCTGCCTCAACCAGTTGTTCCTACACCCTGGTTCCCTTGTACCAACCTATATCTGACTCTCCGTAGTCTGGATATCCCTGCCAGCCACGGACACCAACTCTCGTAAAAGTAAAGACTATTTACTCCTCCCTTGGATTATTCATCTCACATCATGATCACGGAGGATCGTTCTAACAATCTCTTCCCTTCTATAGAATCCTCCCGTGCCTGGAAATCTCCACCACTAAGCATTAATCTGTTTAATAAACATTTTACCTTGTATTTCTTCCGGTCTGCATTGGCGTTTCTATTCCCTGATGGCTTGTGCTCAAGCCGTGACACATTGGTGATACCTGATTCACATATCACATCTATCACATATCTGATGGGCGGACCACAGTATGTGCAATTGCAAGACTATGTGGGACAAGGGACTGTTCTTTTTCCCTCATCCTATACACCACAGATTTAAACTATTGCACAGAGACCTGCCATCTTAGAGGGGACATATTATGGAAAAATCACTTTTCCAGTTCTTCTACTCTATCGTTCTCAGGGTCCGACTGTGGCTCAAACATATATGGTTGCAAGGGTATGTGGGCAGCCATGACCAGTGCTCGTGCTCAACTGTTGTCATAGCAGCCTGACGCCGAACCGAGGTCGGCACATTTGGCGAAAGTCAGGTGGAAGAGGGGGGTGGAGTGAGCAGCAACCGGCAGCAGCTCATTTTCATTTAAAGGGACAGACACGAAAACCGATCATCTGAGTGCACAGTTTTACTGACAGTGTACAGAGAGGGCTGCTGTGCTTGATCCGTGAGGAAGTTGACCAAATGCTTTCACACATATGTCATTAAGGTGCCTGGGACCTGGGTGAACTGGTGGAAAAGGGGTATAATTGTTCTCCTTTAAGAATTTCTCTGACGACAAAAGTGATGAGGATAATTATAGGACAGCTGAGGATGACTTTGTCACATGGTGTAAGCTTAACCACCTGCTCTCATCCAGAGGGCCAGTGTGGATATCGTGCAGGATTACAAGTACCTGGGTGTTCACATTGACAATAAACTGGACTGGGATGAGAACACCAATGTCTTGTAGAGAAAAGGCCAGAGTCACCTCTATTTCCCAAAGTGAGTGAGGTCATTCAACATATTCCAGACTTTGCTGAGGATGTTCTGTTGCATACTGGGGCAGCAGTTTGAGGGTGGCTGACGCCAACAGGCTCAACAGACTGATTCAAAGGGCCACTGATGTTGTGGGGTTGGAGTTTGACTCTCTGGAGGTGGTGTCAGAGAGAAGGATGCTGTCAAAGTTAAGCAGCATCCTAGACAATGACTCCCATTCACTCCACGATGTGCTGGTCAGACACAGGAGCACCTTCAGCCAAAGACTCATTCCCCCAAAGTGCACTACAGAGCACCATAGGAAATCATTCCTGCCTGTGACCATCAGACTTTTCAACTTATCCCTGTGAGACCACTGTGAAGACTGTACTGTTTTTGTGCAATATTAGTTTTTGCTGGTGTACATACTTGCTACTATACTACTGCTGTATATGATTATATATATATATATATATTTTACTATACACTATTTATATTAAACTGTACATGATTGTGCTGCTGCTGTATATGATTATAGTTTATTTTATTTTGATTATTTACATTTTTCTACACTTTTTAGAAGTATTTTTATCCTTTTTGTTAATTGCATTTTAATTTACATTTTTCTGTGCTCTTATTATATATCACTTATTAACTTTGAATTCTGGATGGAGCACCTGTTTATTAATCCCCCTGGGATTAATAAAGTATTTCTGGTTCCGATATATGTAACTCAACTTTAATCACCATCACTGTGAATTTTGTTTCATCAAATGTTGTTCATTTAAAGAATAAAAGCTTCTACTGGTTATTTTCCTCAGAGTGGAGCCTGTTGAGTCTTGAGTTGGAGACTTTGCTCTTAGATAAAGCTTGCAACTTTATCTGAGAGCAAAGTCTCTGTTGATTTTTTTATTCTTTTTTTTTTCTTTTTCTTTTATGTGGGTCTGTTAGTAGTGACCTCAGACGGCTGTCAGAGTAGTGACAGTAAGGGGTACAGGGAAAGCTGCAGACTCTGCCTCAGGCTTTGATTGTGGGTGATTTAGTTGTAAAAGATGGAAGCAGCTGGAGCATAAAGTGGTCTGCTTTTACAAGTACATGGTCTCAGATTTATCAAACCAAATTCTGGATATTATGGCTGCATATCCACTATCAAAATGTATCATAGTGTATGTGGGGAGCAATGACACAATGAAACAATGGACTGAATACTGAAAAGGACTTTGCTCATCTTTTTTCTATTTCTATTAGGCAGTAAGCTCTCCAAAGGCTGAGATGGTTATCAGTAGCTCATTTCTATCATTCATTATATTGTATTTGAACATTTTGATCATTTAATCTTTGGGAACAGTTTGATCAGTTTGAACACTTAATGGACATTACACATCTGAAGGCTAACAAAGAACCTATGACAATGTTGTATGAATCATAACACTTCAGACTGAAGACTGAAACAGGGTTGCATTAGAAAAAAAAAACTTTTGGACGCCTATGTTTAGGCTAGGCTACTGCCGGTACTAATGTTGATTTTAAACTGTTGGTTTAGGAGCCTTATGCTCTAGACTAGGCTTAAGCCAGTGTTTATTTAATGCTAGGCTAATTTAGCTTGTTGCCATTGTCACTGCTAGTATGTAACTAGGCTATTGTTTCTAATGATGACAGCTTTGTTTCTAATGATAATAACTGCTGGCTTATTGTTCATGTTTATTGCTAGTTAGCCTTAAAGCTAAAAATATTTTATTGTTACTCAAGCTAAGGGCGTTACCCTACCTTTTTCTTTGCCCAGATGCTTCCAATGGAATCAATGCAAAGTGACCTTTCACCAGTCTAAGAGACAACCACCCACATCACAGCTCTGTCAATTCTGACATAAGGACACACCACCAAGCCTGCCTCATAGGGTCTTATTTTATGCCTCCTAATCTGTAATCTACTAGACAAAAGGCAACAACTAAACCACACCCTATTCCTCAAATAAAAATGGTATTTGTAATTCGAAACTGCATTTGACTTTCACTATTGCAACAAATTAAGGAGAGGCCAAAATACAATCTCACAGGCTAGAGACAGGGTGAAAGCCTAATTATTATATTCTAGAAAGCTAAGACACAACAACAACATTATTAAAAATCTGATTGTAACAATGACATTTGTGCTTTATTGCACTATGAACTATAGATAATTTGGAGCAGAAGAGTTAGGTCATTTGACTAATGACAGTTTTAGCCATGGGGAGGCTATGAGACGAAAAGTTTGTGTTTAAGTTATCCCTTCACTTCACCCTACATCCAAATTGGCCACAAGAAATTTAGTCTCATCATGTACTATTTTTCCCGCCACACTTTTGCCGAAATGAACACCACACCCAGTGAAAAAACGGTAAAAGTTATTTCCTGAAACGTCAAGGGGTTGAATCGTCCTGTTAAATGGAATAAAGTTATCTCACTTCTCTCTCTTTTGAAGGTTGGAATAGCTTTATTACAGGAGATTCATCTCTGCAATTCTGATGTCCCTCGGATTTGACACAGTTGGGTTGGTCAGGTATATCATTCCCAATTTAATGTTGAAAGCTGTGGATCTTCCATTTTAATATGTAAAAATGTCCCATTTGTGGTTAGCAAGATTGAATCAGATAATAGAGGCCTCTTTGTTAATGTGTCGGGCAAGCTTTAAAGCAAGCCAATTACTCTAGTGAATCTTTACACACTTAACTGGGATGATAGCCACTTCTTTACTAAACTATTCTCTTTGATCCCACGCATTAATACCTGGTGGGGACTTCAACTGCACTCTTCATCAAAGTCTTGACAGGTCATTATCCAAAGTAATACCTCCATCCAAATCAGCGTCCATTATACAAACACTATGTGATCAATATGGTCTCTCTAACCCCTGGAGATTCCTGTTCCGCTCAGCTAAAGCCTTCTCTTTTTTCTTCCCGGTTCACCCCACATTGTTTTTTTTTCTGCTAGATAATAACTTTCTTTCTCCAATTAAAAATTAAAAAATAGTATTGTCATATCAGATCACACTCCAGTCTCGTTTGAAGTGATTGTACCACACCAACCTCCATCGTTTTCACCCTGGAGACTCAACCCGCTTTTACTTGCTGATGACAAATTCATAAATTTTTTAACCTCCGAAATTAAGACCTTCTTGGAGTTCTTAATTTCTTAATTTCCTTATGGGAGGCCCTCCCATAAGGCTTGCCAATTTGCCTTTTTGGAAAAATCGTCCTGTTAAATGGAAGGTTTTTGGAAATTAAAACAAGCATATCTAATCTTTCTGGATCTAATCTACCCCGTCTGGGGGTGCAGATCCCTCCAGCAGTGCTGAACACCCATTCAGAGGCACAGCTAGATGCTGAAATGCACAAGTATATTCATGCACATTATGAGAGGAGTGGCAGAGTCCCAGAATTTATTTTCCACCACTCAAGAGGGTTGTTGTCTCCGCTGATCTCTGTCTCCGCTGAACCATGTTAGTTTGTTTACAAGGGAGTAGCATGGACCTCGAGGCGTTCCCAGGCCAACCAAGAGACAAAGTCTCTCCAACATGTCCTGGGTCTTCCCTGGGGTCTCCTCCCAGTGGGACGTGCCCGGAACACCTCATCAAGAAGGAATCCAGGAGGCATCCTAACCAGATGCCCGAGCCACCTCATCTAACTCCTCTTTGAGGCTGTCCAGAAGTTGTTCTCCATGGCCTCACAAACTCCTCCCAAGCCCGAGTTTTTGCATCAGCAACTGCCAAGGCTGTGCTCCGCTTTTCCTGCCGGTACTCATCAGCTGATTCTGGAGTCTCACTGAGTCTCACTGGTCACTTTCTTCAGCTTCCCTCACCACTTGTGTCCACCAGCGGGTTCGGGGGTTTCTGCCACGAAAGGCAACGACCACCTTACGGCCACAGCTCCGGTCAGCTGCCTCAACAATGGAGGCAGGGAACATGGCCCATTTGGACTCAATGTCCCCCACCTCCCCCAGAACATGGTTGAAGGGTGGGAGGTGGGAGGTGGGAGTTAAAGCTCTTTCTGACAGGGGATTCTGCCAGACGGTCCCAGCAGACCCTCACAGTACGTTTGGGCCTGCCAGGTCTGATCAGCAACCTCCCCTACCAGCGGAGCCCACTCACCACCAGGTGGTGATCAGTTGACAGCTCCGCCCCTCTCTTCAACCAAGTGTCCAGGACATACGGCTGCAAGTCCGACAATGCAACCACAAAGCTGATCATCGAACTGTGGCCTAGGGTGTCATGTTACCAAGTGCACATATGGACACCCTTATGCCTGAATATGGTGTTCGTTATGGACAGTCCATGATACGCACAGAAGTCCAACAAAAGAACACCACTCTGATTCAGATCGGGGCGGGGGGCGTTCCTCCAAATCACCCCCTTCCAGGTTTCACTGTCATTGCCCAAATGAGCATTGAAGTCCCCCAGCAGAACAAAGTAGTCTCCTGCAGGAGCACTCTCCAGTGCCTCCTCGAAAGGACTCTAAAAAGGGTGGGTAAGCACAAACAACAATCAGGACCCGTTACCCCACTCGAAGGCAGAGGGAAGCTACCCTCTTGTCCACCGGGGTAAACCCCAATGTACAGGCACACAGCCAGGGGGCAATGAGTATGCCCACACCTGCTCTGCACCTCTCACCACGGGCAACTCCATCTAGCCGGAAACCGCTCGATCTTGCACACCAGCTCAGGCTCCTTCCCCAACAGAGAAGTGACGTTCCACGTGCTAAGAGCCAGTTTCAGTAGCCAAGGATCAGATTGCCAAGGTCTCCGACTTCGGCTGCTACCCAGCTCACATTGCACCTGACCCCCTTGACCACTCCCACGGGTGGTGAGCCGTCGAAATGGGGACCCACGTCATATTTTCGGGCTATGCCCGACCAAGCTCCATGGGCACAGACCCGGCCACCAGACGCTTGCTGCCGGGCCCTACCCCCTGGCCTGGTTCTAGGGGGAGGCCCCAGTGACCCATGTCCAGGCAAGGGATAACGTGATCCAATTAGCTTTTCCATCATCAGGGTCTGATGAGCTGTTCTTTGTCTGGTCCCTCATCTCGGATCTATTTGCCTTGGGTAACCCTACCAGGGGCTTAAAGCCCCAGGCAACATAGCTCCCAGACTCATTGGGGCACGCTAAAGTCTGTTGTGGCTCCGGCCTCCCATCCCAGAGTGTCTTGGTCTGCTATACCGGCTCTTGACCATGTCAGGCCACAATCTATACCTCTAATGTCACTGCTACCTTCTCTTCTTTTCTCTCTTCCTAATTATTTACGTTCCTTTTTTGCCCCCATATATACCTGTACATATGTACTTATTTTATAAATGACATGTCTAATTGGGCTAAATTGATGCCTTCTACTTTTGTTTGTTGCTCAAAATTTCAATAAAAAGATTAATTAAAAAGAAGGAGAGCAAAGTGAGGAAAAGTGTGACATACCTTGGCTCATCTCGTTGCCCGTATTGTTGCCCGACAACTATATTGTTTATACGGATCACAACCTTGATACACTTGGAAATGAAGCATGTCAGAGGGAAAGAAAACCTTTTAGCTGAGACGCTATCACGCTCTCCTCCTGATGTTAAGCAGCGGCCACTATTCAACACTTAGGAGTCGAGGTGCCCTTGTGCCAAGGTGTGCCTAATCACTATGACTAATCTCTGTATTCACTGTATTCTCTACATAAGCAGGGACTGGCTGTGGAGGCTCACCTGGAGGTTTAAAGCCAGAGGGGGTAGAGCTTCCCTGGCTCTTTGTCACACCAACACCAGTTGATTTGGTTTACACGGTTGAAGCAGCTCTGCTCTCTCTCTCAACAACTCACAAGCTCTCTCCTAATAAACAAGATATTTATCAATACACTACGCAGGGATTAATCATTAATTCATGTGGTTTACATCACGTTTCATACCCAGGTTCGTGAGCTCAGTCAACGAACGGCACTCACAGTCAACGACTCGGTTGAGTATCAGGACGAACACGAGCTATGTGGTTGTGACCATGAACACAGGGCAGGCGTGCTACATTGTGGTGGGGCATGGTAAACTCTCTCTTAAATTACATAAATGGGTCCATGTGGGTTACAGTGAGTTGGGTTAGGAGTTACTAGCAGTCCTCTTTTCAGTTTTGTTTAGAATGGAATGGAATAGAATATAATCGAATAGAAGTACTTTATTCATCCCAAACTGGGAAATTACTTAATTTAGTATAGCTTAGTTGGCTTAGGTTAGGAGAGCAGCCCAGATCTAGGGTGGCAGGTAAGTGCAAAACAAAATTACAAAAACTGAAACACTTTTACAAATGCTCAAACAAATTTACAAAGACAAAATCCTAACGGAAAGGGAATGTACCAAAAGCCAGAAGTGATTAACTGAGTGGTTTGTTTTGAAAATATTGTATGGAGCGAGTAGTGTTGTGTAGTTTATATGGAGTTTTATGATGTTTTGCCCGTTTTGTGGAAACCATTTGAGTCTGTTACTGCAGTTTTGCATTTTGTGTGGATGATTTCTGGAGTTTATAAAGGACACGGACCAGGCGGTTACATGCCGCCATTCTGACATCCCACCATACCGTCATGGGCCTGGAATTGTCAGAATAGTAACACTTCATTTACTATCAAACGTCCGTCATACCGAAACTTTTTTCCTCCTGTGGTCGGAATGGCGGTATGTTTTCTTTTTTTATAAACATCCTGCCATTCCGACAATTCCTTTAATAGTCAATTAAAGCCTTTTTTGTTCAGAGGAACTCAACAACCACGCAAATCAACTATACTGAATTGTTATCAAAATCCCCTTAAATTTCAAATATCAAAATACAGGTATTAATGTAAATTGGGCGAGTCTGCTAGGTTAAGCAGAAATACAGTGTCGGTGACCTGTCTCAGCCGCCAGCTCCACAGAGCCCATGTGTCTTTTGCAAGCTGGCATCATATGCAACATTAATAATTACAATTACAGACAATGACAGCTCACCTGTGTCAGACGTCTCGGTGCTGCAAATAAACCCAATTTCATATATTAGGCTACCCAAAACGTTTTTTTTATTTTTTTATTAGTTTATTAGTTTTAAATCAATAAGCGAGCAGTGTTTGTCAATGTTTGTCGCTCATCTTTGTGTAATAAATATTTGAATATCATTAATTTGCTTTTGGAGTACGTTTTGAAAATTGCCGGACAGATTGACGAATTGACGGACTCATGACATTGTCAGGATCTGACGGTATCCTACATGACAGCTGTTACAGGCACACACCAGATTTATAGTGAATAGTAACAATACAGCCCTTATGGATGGATCCTGAGTGCCCTCATCTTTTATTTCTATTTTTAAAATCCGAAATAAGACCACACCCAACTGATCCTCCCTTCTGACTGTAGATTTGACCCTTAAATGATCATTCAGTATCAATTTAATATCATTCAAACATGCTACAAGCTCCAAAGAATATCAGGCAGAGAGGAGAGAGAGAGGGGGAGAGGCTTCAATTACACTTTTAAAGACTGTATCACATCTGTACATGTCTTTTTTTAAACATGTCAAATGCATGAACAGAAACAAGGGACTGTTATCTGTTGAGTCACACACATTTCCTTTTATTGAAAGCCTTGTATCTTGTATATTATGGTTCCTTTGAGCCAAAGTTTATTTCAGGGACCATAACTTATACTCATCTGCAGATTCCCTCATCTACACTCCTGCTTACCTGAAGATCAGTCTCGATCCTGTTGTTATCTGCTGCCCGGCCTCTGATCTTGGATTCTCCTGCAATCATTCTTACATTTCATTGTACAATAAACCTTTTAAAGCTTTCAGAATACCTCACAGGCTTTTTTTACTCCTTCTGGTTAAACATGTTACAGTGAACTTGTATAGAAAATAACTGACTCACTACTGGCAGAATTTTAAAAGGAATTACTCTTCCAAGTCTGTAATCCTGAACAAAACAATCAAATAAAACCTAACAAAATTAATTGTAGTTAAACTGAAGTTTTATGACAAAAATAGTCGCAGGACTCTGTTTTGTTTCTCTTATTTTTTCATGATAGCAAAAGACCGCTTCTTGAATATTTCAATTGATCAGGTTATGAGTTTCATGCTTATAGGCTACTACTGTGTCTGCGGCAAAAAAAACAACAACAAAAAAAAACGAGAAACCAAAGCATAACATCAGAGATCATTTAATGGAAAGCCACAAAATTCCAGTACAACATCAGCAACAACATAAGCAACATCACCTGATGCCTTACAAATTGACTGCCAGCCCACATACTTTTTTTTCCCCACAACATTTACAAAAGAAACAAAAGCTCAGGGTTAAGAATAGCTTCTTGATGTTTTTGTTTGTTTATACATAAATCAACAGACTGCCCATGACTTTGCTTTTTAGGAACTTACCAATTTCAGTGGACCATATGGAAGAAAGTTTTGAAAAAACACACATTTGTAATTTAGTATGCCATAGAGGCAGCAAAGACAACTTTAAGGAAAGAGTTAATTTGTTTGGTACCATTTTAAAAGACTTTAGGGAACTAGCTAGATTACTTTGGTAAACAAGTCTGAAGTTATGATGATATGACTAATCCAGAAAGCCTTTGAATCTTGCCCAGTTTTGTCTGTCTCTGTTAGTTTACATCGTAGGTAGAGCTAACTATGATTGACAGATTCTTCCGGCAGATAAGGTCTTGTATAGCAAGTACTTGTATTCCTTTTTGTGTCTGCAGGGTACATGTTAATAATGAACACTAATGAAGAGAAATGATTGTCTCAGTTTCTAGCACTCTGTAAGAGCTACACAAAAACATACACATACATGCTTGTCAGTGTGAATGGTTTCTCAGTTACATTTACACTTTTTTTTTTTTGTCGAAGACATAGGAGGCTTAAACACTAATCACTGTAGTGATTCTGCCACACAGCACAATAGGCTGTAGTGTGTCCTTGTATGTGTGATGGTGGTCTGGTGATTCTTTCTTGACCTAATGAGGTAAGAAACAACATGCCTGCAGCCATGCTGGAGACAGGACACAAGCACACACACAATTACAGCGGCGAGTAGGCTAAAGATAGTAACTATTTGATTTGATAAACTTTCGTGAATGACGGGGTCAAGAAAAGTTAAACGCAATGACTCTGGCCGGCAAGCCACTGATCAGTGATATTCTCACTACTTTCATTCATTAACATCTGTTCTGTGACATAACAATAACACAATTTTCACCCTGGACACCAGGGTTTGAATCCTTCATGGGACAATGTGTCCGGTCCAATAGTTAATTTTGGTATCAACCTAACTTTAGGTATCTCGCTAACTGAGTGAAATGACTTGGACGTATATAGGAGGCAGCCTTGGCAAAAGCTGCTAAAAAATGCTACAGAAAGGAGCTCCAATGTTTAATTTAAGATCTTCTTTAGCATAGCATACCTTGTACCATATTTTATCAAAGAAATTAAATAATGCCATTTCACAATTTCCAGCAACAGCAACTTCCATTGTAACACTCATTTATTTCCATCTAGTAGTACTGTGATATATGAGGACAAGAGAGTGAGCAGTCTGACACATATTTCACTTTTGTGAATTTCTTTTCCTTTTTAATCATGAACCTTGAAGGTGACGTATTATTTTATATTATGTTTGATATATGAAATAACGTTCATGAAACAATGTGATAAGATTGCTTTATGAGAAGTTTATTTGGAAATATTGCAGCCAAAAGCACAGAAGAGCCAGACATTCAAAGACTAAACTGAGAAAACAAAAACAAACCAGAAGGGGAAAACAGACAAGCTACGAACAGAATACAGAAAATTCTGACAAAGACTGAGTCTAACCACTCTAACCACCAACCTCTATACACTGAAGGGAACAAATTGGTGGTCGATGGCCGGATATTTAAGATACAGAGTGTTTAAAGTTGCTACTTTAAATGTCTAAGATTAGTTTAACACTTCTCTGACACCTGTTGATTGACTCAACTTTTCCCAATTCAATTCGGAGTTCCTCTTATGCTTGATCTTCACATTTTGCATTGCCAAAGATGGTTAATTCTCCTTCACTGTTCATCAACTCAAAAATCATTTAACATTAACTGTTTATCTTGCTATTATTTACTTTTTTGTTTTAGCGTAGATTTGACATATTAATTCACCATTAGTTTTTTATCATAATGGTGTAATGTGTTTGCCTCAACCTCAATGAAGATTCATTATACATAAATAAAGGTGTTATTTGATTTTCTGGCAAAAAAAGCAAAGTTTAGCAGGAGACCACAATCACTGAAATTAAATAGTGCAAAACTTTGACTTACAGTGAGATATACAAATCTAGCTATTGTTCTACTGATAATTCTAACTGATGTCACGGCTTTTACAAAAGCTGACAGAAAAAAAAAACGATCTAAGCTGTGGAGGCTGTTCTAGTGAAACCACAGACACACACACACACACACACACAGACACACACACATAATTACATGGAACTGTGACTCCATTAAGGATCATTAGCATTGCTGGCAATGTCCTGTGCCACAAGGTCAGACTGGTAATTGTATTGGCCTCAAGATGAGACATTACACACACACACACATACAGTAGCCCTATACAGCAGAATAGAATGGATAATGTGATTGTGCCAGTGGCTGTACATCAAACATAGAACATCACTGAGAAGTTGGGACCACCAAGGAAGAGACAGAAGTTCAAAGAAATAAAGGGAAAAAATAAAAATTAAACAAAAATGGACAGAGGCAACTAAACACATAGCACTTCAACAATGGAAGAAATACAGTATATTTACTATCTGTATAAAACACAGATAGTAATAATCATTATGTATTAATGTATTAATCATTTGCTGTAAAGAAGTTGACAGGAATTAATCTGCAAAAAAAAAAAATAAGAAAAATATACATGAAAATAACAAAATGTGGATATAAATGGAAAAATAAATTAATGTGGAAATATATAAACAAATATCAAAGCCAAAGAACAATATGAAGCACATACAAAAGTATATTAAAAATTTAATTTAAATTTTTCTACAAATATCTTTATTTGTATCATGTACATCAGTAACTTTTTTCTGTTTTTGTTTACTTTTTATGTGATTCATTTATTTTAATTTCTTTTTTATTATTATTCCTATATATTTTACTGCATTATTATAACCAGATAACCATTTCATCTAGCTTGCTTTCAGCCAGTCAAGTTTGATACACAATCAAACTCCTCCCATAAGTCCTCTGAGCCAATCAGGTTTAAACAGGAGCTGTCTGCTCACTCCTTATGAACTTTGTTGATGCATTAGAGAGCACCGACATCTTCAGTTATTTCACTTTAACTGTTTAACTACTTTTTTTTAAAAATGAGAAAAAAAGCAATATAGTTACTGAATCTTAACTCATTACATCTAAAGTTTAATTTTATCACTATTCATTTAGTTTAAACTTTAGTAAGATATGCTCCAACTGTAACTCCAGTCCCTACACGTTCTGTGACTCATAAGTTGAAGCTTGTCTATAACACAAGTACTTCAGTCTACTTTGCAGATCACATCAGCAGTAAAATTGATGACACCAGATCCAGTCTTTTATCGCAACAGTTTTTAGCTGTCACTCCACCTGGATCATTGGTTTTTCCTTGAGGAAACACTGGAGAGTTTTGCCCTGGTTGATGCGAGGACACTTTGTCAAGTTTTCTCCCAGGTAAACCCTACAACCTGCCTTTTAGACCCAAATCCCACACCGTTTTTTAAAACATTTTATGGATTCTTTGAGGTGCAGCTTTTAAACATTGTAAATTGCTATCTGGGGTGTCTTTCCCACCTCCTTTAAAACAGTGAATCCCCTTCTGAAGAAGAGCAATTTAGACCCAAACATTTTTAACTTACCAACTTACCATTTTTAAGTAAAATATTAGAAAAACTGTTTTTTAATCAAATAAAAAAAATTTTCAATAGGCCTCTCTGGTACTGTTTTTAACTGGTTTGTTTCCTATCTCACAGATCGATACTTCTTTGTAAGTTTGAACACATGTTCCTCAGGAACCCATGAGATCAAGTGTGGGGTTCCCCAGGAGTCACTATTAGGTCCAATTCTTTTTAATTTTTACATGAATCAGCGGATGGCAGAAGATTTCCTAAAGCTCAACCAGGACAAAACTGAAGTTTTAGTCACTGGTCCTGAAGGTCAGAGAGAGAAACTTTTAACAAATTTACATGATCTTAAACCATCAAAAACTGTAAAAAATCTGGGCGTGATTTTTGACTCTGAGTTTAGTTTTATTCCACATATCAAAAACATAACAAAGATAGGTTTTTACCATCTTAAGAATATAGCCAGAGTCCGCCCGTTTCTCTCTCAGGCCAGCACGGAGGCGCTGATGCATGCTTTTATCTCTTGTCGTTTAGATTACTGTAATGCCCTGCTCTCTGGTCTTCCAGAAAAAGAGTAATCTCCAATCTTCAGCTACTGCAGGATTCAGCTGCACATGTGCTGATGAGGACCAGAGGGTGGGAGCACATTACACCAGTTTTAAAATCGCTCCATTGACTCCCCGTACACTTCAGGATCAATTTTAAAGTAATTTACTCGTTTTTAGATGTCTTAACGGTCTTGGGCCTTCTTATTTATCAGACTTACTTTTACCATATGTGTCTCTGTGTCTCTCTGGGTATATATGTAGGTGGGAGGGTTGGGGTTTTTTGTTTTTATTTTAATTTGTTTTGTCATTGTTGTTTTTAGTCCCTGTGAGGCACTATGTGTTGCGTTTTAAGCATGAAAAGTGCCATATAAATAACATTTGATGTGATTTGATTGGAAGTTTGATTGGAAGAAAAAATTTTCATTAACCTGAATTAATAGTGTGTTCTTCCAGTCCAAACTGAAAAGAAAAAGGTCTGAAACCTGTGTTACACAAACCTCAACAAACTTTGAATTAAGGCTCTTTAGATGACATATGAATAAATATTCAGATGGTATGGTATGGTATTCAAAAGTACTAAAATGTGTTCTGAAACTTTTTTTTTTTTCCCCTTGTCCTGTTCAGCATTATGGCAGCAGAATTGTAGTCTGAATACCTTTGATGCCAAACAGATTTGCTTTGCCAAGGGAAGTTTTATAAATGTAAAATCCCCTTGATGCCCATTTATTTATTTCTGTTTACAATATATGACATGTAATAGAACTGAACCGGACCGGGGGACAAGGAAAGAAGAAGAGGAAAGAAGAGGAAACAGAACAAAAATAGAAACAAAAACCAGACAACCAGCTGCTACACCTGTAAAAAACAAAACAGACAACAATCCATGGCCTCTGAGGGGAATCCAGCCTTAGCGCCACCAGGAGCACCTGAAAGCATACAAGCAGAGAAAAAATAAACACACAAACAAACAAAAACAAGCACAAGAAGCGGTAATCGCATACAACACAGCTGTGAATATAGATGACCTGAGACGACATGATAATACATCAACTGCTTAGCGAGCATGCTACTGGGCTAATAAATGTGTGTGTGTGTGTGTGTGTGTGTGTGAGAACATGCAACACCCATGGCACAGGACCTACATGGTAACCGTGCTTAGTTATGAGTGTATAAGTGTACAGAGCCACAATCCACAGCCCCCCCCCCAGCAATCAGAAGCAGGCAGAGAGGGCCACAAGACCCAGGCCACCAGCAGCCCCCACAGAGCACAGAACCCAGGAAGCCCACCGCAGGGACAACCACGCATCCACCCAGAAGACTGCAGAGGAAGCCCCCGGACAGAGCCCCCATAAGCATAGGGCAGAGGCCCTCCGGGAGCCAGGGGCAAAAGCCCACCGACCCCGCCAGGCCCCAGCCGCCCAGGCATGGGCCGTGCACTGGACCCGGGCCCCGGGAGCCCGAGCACCCCCAAACCCCCCAGCAGAGGCCCCACCCAATACCCAGGAGGGCCAAGCGCCCCAGACAGCCACACAGTGGGTCAGCGCCTGCCCCAGCGCCCCTGGCCAAGTGCCCTGGGAGTCAAGACGTGCCCACAGGTGGGTGAAGTCGCGAGCAGCGGGGAGAGGCAACGCCGCCCCCCCATCGGGAGAAGCACAAGCAGGCCAGGCGACAGCAAGTCCCAGATCCAGGCCCAATCATCCCCACACACACTTTCACGTCCCATACATCCACACGTCCTCCCTCCCTCAACTCCGCCGGGGTGTAGCGCTGCGGGCACACCAGGGGGCCAGCAGCCCCCCAGCCACCACAGACCCCGAACCAGCAGAACAATTAATTAATCCTCTTGGCCCCTCCCGCCCCGAGCAGCAACCAGGAAGCAGGGGTGTGGGAAGAAGACCCCTCCCCTCACCCTTCTGGCTCTTCAATATTTTCTAATAGTGAGCGATTAAAATTGAGGGGCAGCCAAACTTGCAGAACTGGGAGCGCGGCCCTCTGGGCAGCCTACATACCCAAAGAGCCCCGCCCACCAGATGCCACTCAGTGTAACCACCCCCCAAGACCTAATGTGTGTGTGTGAGTGTGTTTGATAAGTAGTAATGTCTAAGGTGTAATTAAAACAGGGGCGGGGAACTGCAGAGTGCATCCAAAGGGGACCACCTACGTGGCCCCATCCACTACACCCCACCGAACACACACGCCCCCAAAACCCTTCATGTGTGAGTGTGTGCTGTGTACAGGAGCCAGAAGGGAGAGGGGTATGGGGATATACACCAGGGACTGGCTGCAATAGGCATCCCCGCTACCTGGGAGCCAACCCAGGGCAGGAGGGGCTGATGTCCACCAGGCTCGGGGCCTGCAACGACCATATTCCGGGAGCTACTGTACCCCCAGAAGGTACCCATCCCGCCCCACCCCACCCCGGAGAGCCTCTACAAAAAACAAACAAACAACAACAAAAAACAAACAAACAAACCACCTGGTCACACCAGTCGCAGCAGCCCGGGCCTGAGACCCACCATCACCCAGGCCCCCCAGGCCCCCCCCAACAGGGGAAAAGACCCCCCCAGCAATGACCAACCCGGTCCCCACGACCCGAGAGACCACCAGACGCCCGAAGCCACACAGCCCCCCCCAGCACACACCCAACCGCCCAGAGCGACGGGACAGCAACCCACCACCACCACTATGTGATAAAGCTAATCAGTGGGGACCAGAGAGAATTAAATTCAGCCAATTGATGTTTTGAGGAGGCAGACATTGTTTCCATGCTAACATAGTCTAAAAGAAAATTTCTAAACTGGTTCATACACAGATTGTTCTTCGCTTTCCAGTTCATGAGAATAGTTTTCTTTGCGATACATAACACTGTGAGAACCATGTGTGCTGAGTTCATTTCCATGTTGATGTTGTCTAAGTCACCCAGTATGCACAGTGTGGGGCATGCAGGGATGCTACACTTTTGCCATGTTGATAGGTCCGCACAGACTTCAAGCCAGAACTTCTGGACAGGCGCACAGAACCACAAAGCGTGTGCATAATCATCAGGTGTGTTATCTGTGCAATGTGAGCAGATGTTTGAGTGCGTTAGACCCATCCTGGACATCCTTTGTCCTGTATAGTGTGTTCTATGAAGAATTTTGTATTGTATGAGCTGTAAATTAGAATTCTGAGTCATTCTGAAGGTGTTCAAACATATTTGTGGCCAGAAGCTATGACTAGAACTGATGGATAAATCTGCCTCCCATTTTGAGGATGGAAGAGACATTGTGTCATCTATCTTAGACAATAATTTATATATTTTTGATAGTAGTTTTGGGGTGCAGATGCTTAGAAATTCTGCTACCCTAGTCGGGAGTTGTAAGTCTGGTTGGTGGAGGATATATTTCTTTGTTATTATAGACTTAAGTTGTTGATATTCTAGGAATTTATTGCTGCCTATCTCGTGTTGTGATATGAGCTCATCAAATGAAATAAAATGTCCATTTTGGATTATATGTTCCAGATGTTTGATTCCTTTGATCTTCCACAGAGTAAAGTTTAGCATTTTTTTGTTTTGCAGTATGTCAGGATTGTTCCAGATGGGTGTAAGCTTACATGGGACAATTGAAGACTTTGTTATTTTAAGAAATTCCCACCAGGCTGTCAGAGAGGTGCTGATGTTAATGCTTTTGAAACATTTGTGAATTTTTACGTTTTGACTAATAAGTGGCAGGTCAGAGATTTCCAGATTATGACACAATGCTTGTTCTATATTTATCCATGTTTCATCTATTGGGCTAGGTTTAAACCATTTTGATATATACTGTAACCTATTGGCTAAGGAATAGTGCTGAAAATTAGGTAAATCTAATCCACCACAGTCCTTGGTCTTCTGTAGGGTTTTTAAACTAATACGTGGTGGTTTGTTTTTCCACAGAAATTTGGAGATGCAAGAATCTAGTGACTTAAACCAAGTAGCAGATGGTTTTATGGGGATCATTGAGAACAAATAATTAACTTTTGGTAGTATCATCATTTTAATGGTTGTAACTCTCCCCATAAATGATATAGGTAAGGACTTCCAACGAGAGAGATCGTCCTCTACTGTCTTTAATAATTGCACATAATTTAGCTTTGTTAGCTCTGAGAGCCTGGAGGAAATGTTTATGCCTAAATATCTGATATTTCCTGACTGTAAAGTGATCGCAGGTATATTCTGGACTCTGCAGTTAATGGGCAGAACTGTGGTCTTAGACCAATTGATAGAGTAGTCAGAAAGTGCTGAGAATTTATTTATGAGTGTGATCGTGTGAGTGAGAGACGTTTGAGAGTTCTGAAGGAAAAGTAAAACATCATCAGCATAAAGACTTATTTTATGCTCAATATTTTGGGGTTGGATGCCTTTAATATTTCTTTCTTGTCTGATAGCAGCTGCTAAAGGTTCGATGAAAATAGCAAAAAGTGAGGGAGAAAGTGGGCAACCCTGTCTTGTACCTCTCTGCACACTGAAGCTTGGAGAGGTTTGATCATTTGTCCTGACACACACATTTGGGGAGCTATATAATATCCTTATCCAGTTGATGAAGTGTGACCCAAACCCAAATTTGTTTAATGCTGCGAATAAAAATTTCCAGTTCACTCGATCAAATGCTTTTTCTGCATCTAGAGAGACGATTGTGGTTTCCAAGTTGTTGATGTTAGAATAGTCTATGAGATTAATTAGCCTGCGAGTGTTAGTGGATGAGTGTCTACCCTTTATAAAACCTGTCTGGTCAGGATGTATTATAAGTGGAGTTATTTTTTCCATTCTTTTGGCAAGGGCTTTACAAATTATTTTGAGGTCTGCATTTATTAGAGATATTGGGCGGTAGCTGGATGGAAGTATGGGGTCTTTTCCTGGTTTCTGTAGCAAGATAATGTTAGCAGAGTTCATGTGTGGGGATAATCTGCCATTCTGCTTAACTTGTAATACCATTTTGTGAAGACAGTCCAAAATTCTTTGTAGAACTCTGCTGGAAAACCATCTGGTCCCGGGGCTTTGTTACTAGGCAAATGTTGAAGGGCTTCATGGAGTTCTCCTATTGAGAGAGGTGAATCCAGAGCCATTGCCTGTTCAGTTTGTAATTTTGGAAGGTTGATATTACTAAGAAACTGATCTATGTTACTGTCTGATGGATCATTTTGTGATGAATATAAGGTTTTATAGAAGTCCCTAAAAGCATTGTTGATTACATCGGGGTCATGGGTGACATTTCCTTTTGAGTCTTTAACAGAAGTGATTGTTGTTTTCTCTTTGTTTCTCTTTAGTTGGTTAGCTAGGAACCTTCCAGATTTACTGCCGTGCTCAAAGTTCTCCAAGCAAAGTCTTTGTATCAGAAACTGTGTTTGTTTATCAATAATTTTGTTTAATTTAAGTTTAGCTTTTCTTAGTTCATTCAGTGTGTGTTCCTCTTTGGAGGTACTGTAGACAATTTCTAATGATTTAATCCTGAGTTCTAAATCTGATATCCTTGAACTTTCCCTCTTTTTCTTATTTGATGAAAAAGAGATTATTTTGCCTCTCATAACTGCTTTTCCGGCTTCCCAAAGAGTACAAGCTGACATTCCTGGCAGGTCATTATTTTCTAAATATACAGACCATTCCCTTTTGAAATAATTAATAAAATCAGGGTCTTTTAGTAATGATGTATTAAATCTCCAATTCCTAGCTGGTGGTGTAACTCTGTTATTCTTCAGTGTGATAGAAACTGGAGCGTGATCACTGATAGTGATGGGGTGGATTTTGGTGTCTGAAATATCCCTCATCAAGGAACTGCTAACTAATAAATAATCTATTCTTGAGTATGAGTGGTGTACCGGTGAGAAGAAGGTGTATTCTCTAAGAGTGGGGTGGTGGGAGCACCAAGCATCACAAAGACCAAAATCTTTCATATACTGTTTAACAATATTCGTGGACAGCCAGTTCCGCTGACTTCCTGAAGTACTGAGTCTGTCTACTCCTGAGTCTAATACCATGTTAAAGTCCCCTCCTATGATGAGTGTGTTATCTGAGTGATCAGAGAGTGAAGTGAAAAAGGAGTGAAAAAATGAGGGGTCATCCACATTTGGACCATATATATTTGCAATGCATAAATTCATATTTTGAATAGATAAATTAACTATTAGAAATCTACCTTCTGGATCTATAACTGTGTTGTTTACGGTGAAATTTACTCTTCTATTTATCAGAATGGCTACACCTCTTTGTCTGGAGTTGTAACAGGCTGAGTACACATGAGGAAACTGTGCTGTGGTGAGAACATCAGCTACAGTCTTTGATAAATGAATCTCCTGTAATAAAACAATGTCGGCCTGTAAATCCTTCAATTTATTGGAGATTTTTAATCTCTTCTCTCTGGACCCAGCTCCATGCACATTCCATGAGATAAACCTCAGCGTGGACATGCTCAGACTAACGCAGTGAGTGCTGGATGCTTGCTAAAAGCATCCCGTGCGTGTGTGTGCATATATGCTTCCATGAACATGCCATTGTTGGTGTTTCAGTTGTCAATATGAGCTTGCTACAATATGTACTTGCGCTGTCGATGCTGTGTGGAACTTGATTATGTGCTCTGCTCAAAACTCTATGTGCGCCGTGCTTGTTAACATTACTTATTAAGGTGGAAACGCAGCGGGTTGGGGAAGAAAGACAGAATAGAAAAACAGTGCAAAAGAGTGGAAGTGTGAGATAGAAAAAGGAAAAACAAAAACAAAAAAACATACCCAAATAAACAAATATGAACTGCATATATCCTATGATGGTGAGACTGGCAGTGAGTTATATATTTTGCCTTGATAGATAACTGTGAATTGGATAGATTATTTCATCTTATTTATGTCATCTACAGTGAAATGATTCATACAAGTTAACGAATACAGATCACCTGGAGTTTAGAAGAGCCAAGGAGTGGTTTCCTGGTCGCGGTACAGCTGCCCGTTGATGAATAACTTATCCACCGCGATGACAGCTCGGGAGCCTCCTTCCATGAACTTTCTCCGGATGGGGAACAGAACCCTGCGTCTTTCCAGGATTTCTTTGGGAAACTGGTCGTTGACGCTGAAGTCCGTTCCTCTCAGCTCCCTGCCGCGTCCCCTCACCTGGACCTTCTGTTGATAATGCTCGAACTTGGCCACAATCGGTCTCGGTCGGCGGGCATCAGGTCTCTTCCCTCCCAGGCGGTAGACTCGGTGAAAAGTAATGTTTTTCACTACATCTCCTGGAAGTTTCAGCTGATTTTGAATGAAGTTTTTCACTGCG
Source organism: Leuresthes tenuis (assembly GCF_036924035.1). Classification (NCBI taxonomy): domain Eukaryota; kingdom Metazoa; phylum Chordata; class Actinopteri; order Atheriniformes; family Atherinopsidae; genus Leuresthes; species Leuresthes tenuis. Next base: position 36,410,647 of record NW_027325358.1, on the reverse strand, counting down.
AGTTCAGGATCCTCGTCTGCCTGCTCCGGGATTCCAGAAAACACCAGATTGTCCCTCATACTACGAGCCTGGAGATCAATAATTGATTCTTTTATCCTCTTGTTCTCATCAGAGATCCGGCTCATTCCCTCGGTGAGTGTTTTCACCGATCCTCTGAGGGCTGCGTTTTCTGCAGCCAGCGTCTGCACCTGTTGCTGGCTGAACTCCAACGACTCCCGTAATGCCTGGAACTCTCTGTGTAGAATCTCCAACAGAGACATACGGGCGTCGAAGCTGGATAATTTGTTATCGATCGATGTTAAAATGTCCGTCGAATCATTACCAGCTGGAGACGTCGCTCCGGGTGACTCTTCATTACGACTTCTCTTTGAAGTTGAAGCCTTGCTGCTAGCAGATGGGGTTTGGTTAGTTTTCCCCATGACGATCCTGTCAAAACACTCGTCGATGAAATCCGTGAGGCTCTCCAGGCTTTCTTCACTGTACTCCAGTGTTTTGTTTTTGTTTCACCCGATAATATATTTATTTAAACAGTAGTTATTGGCGTAATTATAATCTTACTATATTGTTTGCTCTATTTGAGGCGCGCCTTGTTTGAATCTGCCGATAGTCGCACACAATCTCGCGACACTACAGCATCACACTCACACTCCTCGCATCACACTCACCCCGTGTAAGTATATCTCTTATACAGAAACAAAGTTGACAATGAGGGGGCTGACAGGTCACGTTCAATTATGATTGGCTGGGCGGCCTTGGAGGCATAATTTGACCAAGGCGCAAACCAGATTGGCTTAGAGCAAAAGGTAGTATAAACGGCAATGTCGCTCTGGAAATTGGGAGGCAGTAAAATGAAAAACAGTAATACTAAATTAAAGGTGTCGATGAAGTCGTCCCAGTAGAGGAGTGTGTAGAAATCCCTCCGTTAGCTCTCCTATAGCTGCAAGTAGCCACATAACAGTAGCTATGTGCTAACAGAGCAATAGTACACGTACGTTCATTCATTCTTCTTCAAGTATTGGTGAAATAAAGACAGATAATGCCTTATTTAGAGGCTGCATCGTCCCTGCCCCATTAACTCTGTTATATGAATATACACCGAACACGAGTTTTCTAAAAAGCTTTCGAAGGACGCCGACCTTCGCCAAACTGTTCTCGTGAGTAGATAAAAGTATTTCATGCCATCCAGGCCTTTATGTCATCAAGACACTTAAGTAAGATTTTAAAAGAGTGTGTGTCATTCTTTTTAAGACGCAACTAAATCTGGCAGTCAGCCACAAAACAGTGGAATGAAATGCCATACTTCCGAAGTATGGAGCCAAGCGGAAGCAAATAGAGAGAGAAGAGAAGGGGGCCCAGAACTGAGCCCTGTGGGACACTACAGATGAGAGGAGCCGAGCAGGATAGAGAGTCACCAAGGCTGACGCAGAAAATATGATCTGCCAAGTATGACCTGAACCTCTCCAGTGCTACTCCCCTGATGCCCACCCACTGCTTCAAAAGTGATATCAAAATATCATGGTCCACTGTGTTGAAAGCAGCAGTTAAATCTAAAAGCACGAGAATAACACAGTCACCAGTCAGTAGCTAAAAAGATGTCATTAAAGACAGCTGTGCAGATTTTGTTTTTCACAAATCACAATAATATTGGCATATGCCCCCGAGTCTGATTGCATCGCAGTCTTTTACCCCGGAGCTGTCACCCGAACCGGTGAACAGCTGGTGTTCCTGCTGATTTCAACAGATGTGACATCACCACTGTGTTACTAAATCTAGAACAAAACATGACATCCCCCACCAGATTTAACAAGATGCTGGATCTCTGCTATGGAAACATACCTGGTGTATATATTCCAAAGCCACCCCCACCCACCCCCAATGTCATTCTCTTACTTCCAAAGTACAGACAAAAACTGAAAACTGAAGAAATACAGACAAAAATCATAAAAATATGGCACACCAGCTCTATTGAGTCAACAAAGTGGAGCGACAGGGAATGCAAGGGAAGCCTGGCAAGGGCTCAACACCATGATGGGAAAAAAGCAGAAGCCAGCCCAAATCAAATACCCTGACCCCACCACTTTTGCAGAACAGCTACACAACTTCTATGGCAAATATGACAACTCACAACAATCACTGAGAGACTAGACTCCCAGTGGCCCTTCAGTCTACTTTAGTCCAATCAAAATAAAGGAAAGCAGGGTACTCAACATCCTGCCCAATGATTATCAATAATTAGGGGTCTAGCAGCGAAGCTGCAGAACCCTATTGTTTTAGTAGCTTTTCTTATTATTAGGGGTCTAGCAGCGAAGCTGCAGAACCCTATTGTTTTAGTAGCTTTTCTTATTATTATTATTATTAGGGGTCTAGCAGCGAAGCTGCAGAACCCTATTGTTTTAGTAGCTTTTCTTATTATTATTATTATTATTAGGGGTCTAGCAGCGAAGCTGCAGAACCCTATTGTTTTAGTAGCTTTTCTTATTATTCTTCTACTTTCCGCCACCATTGAAGTCTATGGCAGCCCCATTAACGCAATGGTAAAAAGTTGTGAAATTTGGCCCATATCTTTAGGACAATCCCATTAGCAAATTCAACAAATTTGGTGCCCAAACTCAAAACTCTCTAGCGCCACCAACATGTCAAAGTTTGAAGCCCATTCAGCTAAATAACTTTTGACTCGTTGATCCAAATTTCAAAAACAAGGCATCGTTGGAATCCTTCGATCATGACGATTCCAACGCACCCTATGACGTCATTTTCCGTCTGACTAGATTTTCCGCCATCTTGGATTTTGTTGAAAACCTTCAAAAGGATTCTTCGTTCACACGTTTTAACCGATTCTCATGAAAATTGGCACAGACTATCTTTGGACGAATCCGCACAAAAGTTAGGAAGCGGATTTTTCAATTTCGACTTTGTTCACCCACAATAACCAATCAAATTTGGCGGTGACTACGCCAAAAAGGACGTGAGGCCATATCTCAGCAACCGGTGGGTCTTATGACATCAAACTTTTACCACAGACTCATAACTTGATCCCAAACAGTCCCAATAATAAAAGTGATCTTTGATCTATAGGGGGCGCTATATTTAGCAAAAATGCATTTTTGCTCATAACTTTGGACCCGTTTGTCCAAATTTCACAAATGAGGTACCGTTGGAGTCCCTGGATATAGCCGAGATCAATCAATCTCATGACGTCATGCGCGCCATCTTGGATTGTCCGCCATTTTGAATTATATCAAAAACCTTCAAAACGCATTACAGGTCACCCAGATTGTCTGATTTCCACGGGACTTGACATATAGAATGTTCAGATCAAGCCTCACAAGAGCTATAATGTGGATTTTTTTATTTCGTTTCCCTTTGCCCGTAGCAGCCAATCAAACTCAGCGATGACGCGCCAAACAGGACGTGAGGCCATATCTCAGCAACCATTTAATCTTTTGACATCAAACTTATAACCCAGACTCATGACCAAGTCTGTAAGAGGCCCAAGAAGTCTGGTGCACTTCCACCCAGTGGAGGCGCTATAAGTAGACAAACTGCATTTTGCTCATAGCTTTGGAGCCGTCTGTTCAAATTGGACAAATGAGGTACCGTTGGAATCCCTGGATGAAGACGAGTTCATCTCAATAACCAAACTTGGTCTATGGACTCATGATGCCTTCCTGAGCAGCCGCAGGCTTACCTGCTATTCTGCTAGACCCCGCCATCGCTGCTTGCAGCTATATTTATTCTTCTACTTTCCGCCACCATTGAAGTCTATGGCAGCCCCATTAACGCAATGGTAAAAAGTTGTGAAATTTGGCACATCTATTTAGGACAGTCCCATTAGCAAATTCAACAAATTTGGAACCCAAATTCAAAACTCTCTAGCGCCACCAACATGTCAAAGTTTGAAGCCCATTCAGCTAAATAACTTTTGACTCGTTGATCCAAATTTAAAAAACAAGGTATCGTTGGAATCCTTGGATCATGACGAGTCCAACGCACCCTATGACGTCATTTTCCGTCTGACTAGATTTTCCGCCATCTTGGATTTTGTTGAAAACCTTCAAAAGGATTCTTCGTTCACAAATTTTAACCGATTCTCATGAAAATTAGAACAGATTATCTTTGGATGAATCCGCACAAAAGTTAGGAAGCGGATTTTTCAATTTCGACTTTGTTCACCCACAATAACCAATCAAAGTTGGTGGCGACTACGCCAAAAAGGACGTGAGGCCATATCTCAGCAACAGTTTAATCTTTTGACATCAAACTCATAACACATATTCATAACTTGATCTTGAAAAGGCCCAACAATTTTAGAAACCTTTGACCTATAGGTGGCGCTGTATTTAACAAAAATGCATTTTTGCTCATAACTTTCGACCCCTTGGTCCAAATTTCACAAATGAGGTACCGTTGTAATCCGTAGATATAGCGGAGGTAAACGAATTCTATGACGTAATCGCGCCATCTTGGATTGTCCGCCATTTTGAATTATGTCAAAACCCTCCAAAACGCATTACAGGTCACCCAGATTGTCTGATTTCCACGGGACTTGACACATAGAATCTTCAGACCAAGCCTCACAAGAGCTATTATGTGAAATTTTTTAATTCGCTTCCGTTTGCCCGTAGCAGCCAATCAAACTCAGCAATGACGCTTCAAACAGGACGTGAGGCCATATCTCAGCAACCATTTAATCTTTTGACATCAAACTTATAACACAGACTCATGGCTAAGTCTTTAAGAGGCCCAAGAAGTCTGTTGCACTTCCACCCAGTGGAGGCGCTATAAGTAGACAAACTGCATTTTGCTCATAGCTTTGGAGCCGTTGGTTCAAATTGGACAAATGAGGTACCGTTGGAATCCCTGGATGAAGACGAGTTCATTTCAAACACCAAACTTGGTCTATGGACTCATGATGCCTTTCTGAGCAGCCGCAGGCTTACCTGCTATTCTGCTAGACCCCGCCATCGCTGCTTGCAGCTATATTTATTATTATTCTTCTACTTTCCGCCACCATTGAAGTCTATGGCAGCCCCATTAACGCAATGGTAAAAAGTTGTGAAATTTGGCACATCTATTTAGGACAGTCCCATTAGCAAATTCAACAAATTTGGAACCCAAATTCAAAACTCTCTAGCGCCACCAACATGTCAAAGTTTGAAGCACATTCAGCTAAATAACTTTTGACTCGTTGGTCCAAATTTCAAAAACAAGGTATCGTTGGAATCCTTGGATCATGACGAGTTCAACGCACCCTATGACGTCATTTTCCGTCTGACTAGATTTTCCGCCATCTTGGATTTTGTTGAAAACCTTCAAAAGGAAACTTCGTTCACAAATTTTAACCGATTCTCATGAAAATTAGCAGAGAGTATCTTTGGACGAATCCGCACAAAAGTTAGGAAGCGGATTTTTCAATTTCGACTTTGTTCACCCACAATAACCAATCAAAGTTGGCGGCGACTACGCCAAAAAGGACGTGAGGCCATATCTCAGCAACCAATTGGTCTATTGACATCAAACTTATATCACAGACTCATAACTCAATCCCTAACAGGCCCAAGAATTGTGGCCATCTTTGACCTATAGGTGGCGCTATATTTATAAAAAATGCATTTTTGAGCATATCTTTGGACCCGTTTGTCCAAATTTCACATATGACGTACCGCTGTAATCCCTGGATATATCCAAGGTCAACCAATCCTATGACGTCATGTGCGCCATCTTTAATTGTCCGCCATTTTGAATTATATCAATAACCTTCAAAACGCATTACAGGTCACCCAGATTGTCTGATTTCCACAGGACTTGACATATAGAATTTTCAGACTAAGCCTCACATGAGCTTTCAAGTGGTATTTTTTAATTCGCTACCGTTTGCCCGTAGCAGCCAATCAAACTCAGCGATGACGCGCCAAACAGGACGTGAGGCCATATCTCAGCAACCATTTGCTCTTCTGACATCAAACTTCTAACACAGACTCATGACCAAGTCTGTAAGAAGCCCAAGAAGTCTGGTGAACGTCCACCCAGTGGGGGCGCTATAAGTACAAAAACTGCATTTTGCTCATAGCTTTGGAGCCGTTGGTTCAAATTGGACAAATGAGGTACCGTTGGAATCCCTGGATGAAGACGAGTTCATTTCAAACACCAAACTTGGTCTATGGACTCATGATGCCTTCCTGAGCAGCCGCAGGCTTACCTGCTATTCTGCTAGACCCCGCCATCGCTGCTTGCAGCTATATTTATTATTATTCTTCTACTTTCCGCCACCATTGAAGTCTATGGCAGCCCCATTAACGCAATGGTAAAAAGTTGTGAAATTTGGCACATCTATTTAGCACATTCCCATTAGCAAATTCAACAAATTTGGAACCCAAATTCAAAACTCTCTAGCGCCACCAACATGTCAAAGTTTGAAGCCCATTCAGCTAAATAACTTTTGACTCGTTGGTCCAAATTTAAAAAACAAGGTATCGTTGGAATCCTTGGATCATGACGAGTCCAACGCATCCTATGACGTCATTTTCCGTCTGACTAGATTTTCCGCCATCTTGGATTTTGTTGAAAACCTTCAAAAGGATTCTTCGTTCACACATTTTGACCGATTCTCATGAAAATTAGCACAGAGTATCTTCGGACGAATCCGCACAAAAGCTAGGAAGCGGATTTTTCATTTTCGACTTTGTTCACCCACAATAACCAATCAAATTTGGCGGCGACTATGCCAAAAAGGACGTGAGGCCATATCTCAGCAACCGGTTGGTCTATTGTCATCAAACTTATATCACAGACTCATAACTCGATCCCTAACAGGCCCAAGAATTGTGGCCATCTTTGACCTATAGGTGGCGCTATATTTAGCAAAAATGCATTTTTGCTCATATCTTTGGACCCGTTTGTCCAAATTTCACAAATGAGGTACCGTTGTAATCCCTGGATATATCCGAGGTCAACCAATACGATGACGTCATTCGCGCCATCTTGGATTTACCGCCATTTTGAATTATGTCAAAATCCTTCAAAACGCATTACAGGTCACCCAGATTGTCTGATTTCCACGGGACTTGACATATAGAATCTTCAGACTGAGCCTCACATGAGCTTTTCAGTGATATTTTTTAATTCACTACCGTTTGCCCGTAGCAGCCAATCAAACTCAGCGATGACGCACCAAACAGGACGTGAGGCCATATCTCAGCAACCATTTGATCTTTTGACATCAAACTTATAACACAGACTCATGACCAAGTCTTTAAGAGGCCCAAGAAGTCTGTTGCACTTCCACCCAGTGGAGGCGCTATAAGTAGACAAACTGCATTTTGCTCATAGCTTTGGAGCCGTCTGTTCAAATTGGACAAATGAGGTACCGTTGGAATCCCTGGATGAAGACGAGTTCATTTCAAACACCAAACTTGGTCTATGGACTCATGATGCCTTCCTGAGCAGCCGCAGGCTTACCTGCTATTCTGCTAGACCCCGCCATCGCTGCTTGCAGCTATATTTAGGGGTCTAGCAGCGAAGCTGCAGAACCCTATTGTTTTAGTAGCTTTTCTTATTATTCTTCTACTTTCCGCTGCAATTGAAGTCTATGGCAGCCCCATTAACGCAATGGTAAAAAGTTGTGAAATTTGGCCCATATCTTCAGGAACATCCCATTAGCAAATTCAACAAATTTCGTGCCCAAATTCTAAACTCTCTAGCGCCACCAACACGTCAAAGTTTGAAGCACATTCAGCTAAATAACTTTTGACTCATTGATCCAAATTTCAAAAACAACATATCGCTGGAATCCTTGGATCATGACGAGTCCAACGCACCCTATGACGTCATTTTCCGTCTAACTAGATTTTCCGCCATCTTGGATTTTGTTGAAAACCTTCAAAAAGTTTCACAGGTCACAAATTTTGACCAATTCTCATGAATATAGGCACACAGTATCTTTGGACAAATCCGCACAAAGGATACGAAGCGGATTTTTCAATTTCGACTTTGTTCACCCATTACAACCAATCAAAGTTAACGGCGACAACGCCAAAAAGGACGTGAGGCCATATCTCAGCAACCGGTTGGTCTTTTGACATCAAACTTATGACACTGACTCATAACTCGATCCTTAACAGGCCTAAGAATTTTAGTGATCTTTGACCTATAGGTGGCGCTATATTTAGCAAAAATGCATTTTTGCTCATAACTTTACACCTGTTTGTCCAAATATCACAAATCAGGTACCGTTGGAGTCCCTGGATATAGCCGAGGTCAATAAATCTCATGACGTCATGCGCGCCATCTTGGATTGTCCGCCATTTTGAATTATGTCAAAAACCTTCAAAATGCATTACAGGTCACCCAGATTGTCTGATTTCCACGGGACTTGACACATAGAATGTTCAGACCAAGCCTCACAAGAGCTATCATGTGGAATATTTCATTTCGTTTCCCTTTGCCCATAGCAGCCGATCAAACTCAGCGATGACACGCTAAACAGGACGTGAGGCCATATCTTAGCAACCATTTGATCTTTTGACATCAAACTTCTAACACAGACTCATGACCAAGTCTTTAAGAGGCCCAACAAGTCTGTTGCACTTCCACCCAGTGGAGGCGCTATAAGTAGACAAACTGCATTTTGCTCATAGCTTTGGAGCCGTCTGTTCAAATTGGACAAATGAGGTACCGTTGGAATCCCTGGATGAAGACGAGTTCATCTCAATAACCAAACTTGGTCTATGGACTCATGATGCCTTCCTGAGCAGCCGCAGGCTTACCTGCTATTCTGCTAGACCCCGCCATCGCTGCTTGCAGCTATATTTCTTCAGGGTTTGTGTTCTTGACTTTCTGTGTGATGTTCTTATCCTGTTATCTGTACTGCTGTTTTTATGCACTTTTCAGTCTGGGCCTTTGTTTGTTTATTGTGTGAGCTGTGTCAAAGACAAATTTCCACTGCTTTGCAATGGACAATAAAGTTTTTCTGATTCTGATTGATTACATAATGAATGCATCTTTCCGTCTGTCCCATCTCGAGAAATCATTCTCAATGTCAGGAAGCATGTGTCTCAAGTGCCTATATGGGTCTACCGCTTTAGGCAAGGCAAGGCAAGGCAAGTTTGTTTGTAGAGCACAATTTGTACAAAAGGCAATTCAAAGTGCTTTACAGCTACATAAAATCACAAGAAGGTAAATAAAATCAATATAAAAACAAAAAATAATTAATAATTAATTAATTAAATTAAAAAATGAAGAGTGCAGATAAAATACTTTGTTGTCATATGCACAGCTAAATAGAACTGTTTTCAGCCTTGATTTAAACATTGTCAGAGTTGAGGCCTGTCTCACATCTTCTGGAAGATCCAGTCTCCACCCACCACGCCCTACAGGCGCCCTACAGGTGCCCATATTTCATTCATCGCAGTGAAAAAAAATGGTTGGCAGTATGGCGAATTTGAGAGCTAAGCATGCAAGTTGCTCTGTTGTTGGCTGCAGTGACCAGCACAAGACCCTGCATAAGACCCCAGTCTCAGAGGACCTAAGACGGGAGTAGATAGAGTTTATTTTTGACGGCAAAACCTATCTGTGTGTGCCAAACATTTTGACATGGACTGCTTCCACAATTTGGGTCAGTACAATGCAGGACTGGCAGCAAAACTTTTACTGAAAGAGGGATTGATATTGACCATCCGTGGGGAAAGGACAGACGATGTAAGTGTGCTTTGTGTTTCTCTTGTTCATTACCACAAGCTAATGCTAACTGCTAGTTCATGCAGGTACAAACTATGCTGAAATAAATTTCATTTATACAGCAGCTTGTGTTATATTACATTCTCAGGGTCTGACTCTGGCTCAAACATATATGGTTGCAACGGTGTGTGGGCAGCCATGACCAGTGTTTTCAGGAGGGGGGCGGAGAGAGAACTAGCAGCCATTTCAGCGGCACGAAAATCCGACCGCCACAGCGCCAGTGCTACAGAGAGTGTACGGAGAGGGCTGCTGTGCTTGATCCGTGAGGAATTTGACCAAATGATTTCACAGACATGCCATTAAGGTGCCTGTGACCTGTGTGAACTGGTGGGAAAGGGGTATAATTGTTCTCCTTTAAATAATCTTAATTTCCATCTGTTAAAAGTAAATGCGCTATTCTTTTTAAATGTCATAAGGTATATGCCAAAGGAAATTAGAAAAATACACTGACTGTGCCTGGACTTTAAAAAAAGAGAGACATCATGATAATTCTTTTGTTGGATATCAAAGACAAAGCTTATTGGACAAAATTATATGAGATCCCAGGCTGCTCTCACCTACAGTTCGTGTGAAAACATACGAAAGGTTATGCACAGATTTTCATGCATAATCTTACGAGTATCCATCAACACGAGTGACCAGTGTGCCTACACAAAGCCAGAAGTTAGTCTGACGTGCTTTTTATTCACAGAGATAAATGAACGTTTTAAAATAGTTTTGACATTATAATACATTGTTGAAAGCGAAAAATGTACTTTTTATTTTTACAATCTTCCTTCAGGGAATGTATGCAAGCTTTAGTTTGTTAGTTATTAACCTGTAAAATTAATTTTTGTTTCAAACGTTGCTATGGTGGTTACTAAGGACGCTAGTATCGCTGTAGCTTCCGTAAACAACGGAACTCACAATAGGCTACTTTTTTGATTGTTTACTTGTTTAAATTTGCTTTTGTTCCAGTTTCGCTGCTGAAACACGCTATAAAGGAAATACATGCAGACAACAAGAAATAAGTTTGTTTTGGATGAACAACAGCGCACCCTGAAAAATCCCTGACATCTTCTGCATCGAATCAGAGCGCCAAGACGAATGGAGAGAGCCAGAATAATCATATTTACAGGACGATGTATTCACAGACAGCTAATATATAGACAAATAAAATAAAGATAGGTTTTATTTGTCATTCTTATGCGTCACATAGAAGCGAAATTGTATTTCACACATCCACCGTTTGGAGATCAGTGCAGTTCATTTCAACAATAAATAAGGAAACATGGATAAATGAATCAAAACAGATAAAAATGGTCAGGGATAAAAGAGAATAAAAATTATCATTAAATAGGTGCTCCAACAAATAAACAGCGACAGACACCACACACTCGTAGCAGTTCTGTTTTGAGCTAAACTAACACAGTTTGGACAGGGTGGAGCGAATAAAATGAGACCCAGGCTGGCTGAATTTACTGCAAGATCGAAGTATTAAGAAACACTGTAAGTGTACGGAAACATTTGCTAAAAAACAACATTTGTAAAGCTATGTATGCAACAGTTAAAGTATTGGCACTACTGAAGTCTTGGTCATCTAGGACCATCCTGTCAGCCTGGGGAAAGGAATACAGTAGATATAATTGGCCATATTAGGTCATTATAGGATAATATTAGGAAAATATAATGATGAAACTCACTGTAAATTTTGGGGAAAACCGGGTCTAAACTGGTCCAAATTTAAAAGTCTTAGAGTGTATTAAGCAGATGTCAATATTTTGAATACATGTGGTCACTAACTACCCCTTAAACTACCCCTTTGTTTGAATTGTTTAATCCAGCTTGGTCTTAATAAGGGTCTGAGAAAGTACACCTCAAAGGGCCTTGCCTTGGAGCGAGATGAAAATTAAACTTTGGTGTAGGACAAAAGTCATTGGAAAGGTCTTGACCTAGGGAGTAACATATGTCAGTAAGAAAATTGTGGGCAGCTCCTGCTCCTCAGAGGTGACCTTTGAATCTTGAACTCGAGACACTTTTGAAGGCTTACAGAGCAGCAACAAAATGGGCTACAGACCAGTTGTAAACAGTTTTGGGAAGCTCTTGACCTATACTACCATCACCTGTGAGATACCTGTAGGGGGCGCCACTAAGTAGGGTCAAAACCCAGAATAAACGTGATTTCACTCCTTTAACTATAAGCCAGATCAAATCTGACCAAACAGATGTGCTTCTCAACCCCAAAACCTGCAATAAGTCTGAAAGTTTCCTGGCCACAATTTCCCATTTTAGAGGAAACACATTCGAACTACAAAACATATGGCGCTGCCCACCACTGTGTACGGCAATTTAGTACAAATTGTAGTTTTCATATCATGCTTCCGGGTTAGGGTCAGAGTTGCAAAATTAGGGTTTAAAAACATATCTGCGCGTTGTTCAACTGAAAAAGTATAACTCTAACATGTACATTTATGTAGTGAGAAAAGCTATGTTATGAAAAGATAAACAAAAGCTAATTTAGACATGATTCCTGCCACTCTGTTTCGCTGACAGAAAGGGGCGTGTTCAATAGCTGAAACGAATGGAAGCCATTTTTCACTGCAGGGAACTGTGCATGCGCACTGGTCCCTGTGTCATTGGATAGTCATAGGATAATGCACAAAAATCTGTACATAACTTTTTGTACGTTTCCATAAGAACTCATTCATGAGAATACGTTGTAGATCCATTTATTTCTTTGGTTTTTAGCACTTTGTTTCAGCTGTCCAATGTAGCAATTTCATTATACCGTTGGCACACAGACAAATATGTACTTGTGCTGATGCAATAGATTTGTTATTTATGAAAAGCTACATGGTTCCTCAATGTGGCCCAGAACATATTTGCAGTCACCCTGTTACAAGAATGCAGAAACAAGGCCCCCTGACCACCATTTAATGTGATTCTGAAGGTATCCTCAATGTGTCCTGTGTACGTTCACACCTCATACCGGGTCTGAATGGAGCCTGACAAACATTTTTGATAGTATCATGGTAAGGATATCATGAAAAGCAAATGGCGGCAATGAATATATTCGTATTGGTAATGGCTATGACCTCATATTTTTTTTAATAAAAATACAGAAATTAATGTACATTTTACGCTGAAATCCACAAATCTTAATTAGTTTGAATTTTTCAAAAACCTTGATATTATAAACAAATGTAACTTCTGCAGAGAATAATCTATCAAATCAGAAACTTGCGCACAGAATCCATCAAATGCATTTATAATACAGCGACCACATGGCAAGTTAAAGATTTTTACAAGAACAATTGTATTGAAAATCTTTAACGTGATGTTCCTTAGTGAGCCAACATTTACTTTTGGTTCCTTTCCTTTCTTTACCTTAATACATTTATACTTTGCACTATAGACCTAAACTAACCTAACCTAAAGCCAAAAAAAAATATCAAAACATGATGAGATACTGTTGCGATGGCACATACACCGCTTTTCACACATATTTGAGTGACCATATGTTTACATGTAATTTCAATAAGTTAAAGAAAAAAAAACTCCAGTTGTCCTGTAAAATGTTATGCATCCCTCAAATGGGAAGTAGTTGCATCAATGGGACAAAATCACATTTGTAATTTAATCATAAGCTTGAAATTATTTCATTTAACAGGAGAGATAGATCATATTTCTTCAGTTTTAGCTTCTCTTCATTGGCTTCCTGTTAAATTCAGAATAGAATTTAAGATTCTTCTCCTCACATATAAAGCTCTTAATGACCGAGCTCCATCATATCTTAAAGATCTCATTGTAAGATATTTTCCTAACAGAGCACTTCGCTCCCAAACTGCAGGTTTACTTGTTGTTCCCAGAGTTTCTAAAAGTAGAATGGGAGGTAGAGCCTTCAGTTATCAGGCCCCTCTCTTGTGGAATAAGCTGCCAGTAAATGTCCGGGAAGCAGACACCCTTTCCACTTTTAAGATTAGGCTTAAAACTTTCCTTTTTGATAAAGCTTATAGTTAGGGATGGCTCAGGTAATCCTGAAACATCCCATAGTTAAGCTGCTATAGGCTTAGACTGCTGGGGGACCTCATCTGTCACACCTTTCCTCACTTTGCTCTCTTTTTCCCCCTGTTTAATTTCAAAATTGATTTTATGTACATGTGACATTATTGTGGTTATTAACCTATGTTTCCCTGTTCCAACAGATATCCTTTGAATGGCGTTATGGTGTTTTTCCCCCCTCTTTTCCCTCTTTTCTGTCTTCTCAAACCCCAGCTGGTCGAGGCGGATGGCCACCCTTCCTGAGTCTGGTTCTGCCAGAGGTTTCTTCCTGTTAAAAGGGAGTCGTTCCTTTCCACAGTTGCCACAGGCATGCTCAGGACGGGAGATTGGACTGAAGACACATTTCGGTGCAATCTGTTGGTTTCCTTAGCTAGGATATTAATTTTTTGAATTAGCTCTATATGAATTAATTGGATTATGATTACAATGAATTGAATTCCAATTGGCTTGAATTGGACTATATTACTTAAGTGCCTTGAGATGACAATTGTTGTAATCTGGCGCTATATAAATAAAATTGAATTGAATTGAATTGAATTAATTGGCTCTGTATGAATTAAATGGACTCATTTTAAATTTAATTAATTGAATTTGATTGGATTATGATTACAGTGTATTGAACTGCAATAGGCTTGAATTGGATTGTATTAATGTAGTGCCTTGAGGCGACATTTGTTGTAATTTGGCACTATATAAATAAATCTGAATTGAATGTAAACCATTTATAATTTTTACTCTGGTGGAATACTATACTAGTTTACCAACAATCTTACAAAAACAACAAAATAACCTAAGCCAGACAACATAAATCATTATGGAAAAATCTCTACTGCATGATTTATACATAACATCAACTGCGTATGTAATTAATTGTATGTAAGTAATTAGGTGATTACTAAAATTAAGTCAAACCGATCCTTCACTTTCTATATGATGGTCTGTTCACCCTTCTGTTAATAACATACACACCAACACATAAATAAAAAAGAAATAGAGATGTATATGGAGAGAGAGAGAGCACAAAGAGACAGAGAGAAAGGTTTGAGTATGTGTGTGCATGTGTGTGTGTCTGAGCGACTGTGACCAACTGACCTGTAGTCTAATTATATATCATTATCAAGAGACACAAACTGATCTAAATTACTGCAACAACTCCCATACACATAGATGGATTACACAGAGCAGGCCGACACACACACAGACACACACACACACAAAGACAAAAACAGAATGCAGGCCCCCCATTTAGCACTTAAGCAAACATAAATCATAGGCCGTCTTCCCAGAGAAATCTTCCAACCATTGTACAACCCCCATTCTGAGCCAGTGACTCAAAGAAACTGAAAAAAACTGATAAAGAAAGCTGGCTCTGTGCTGGGGACTCCTGAGGAGCCCCTGGAGCTGATTGTTTAAAGAAGGCTGCCCAAACTGATGAAACATGGCAGACTTTACTGCACACCCTCTACATAACATAGTGTTGAAACAGCGTTCAGTAAAAGGTTTCTTCATCTACACTTCAACACAGAACAATACAGGAGGTCATTTCTGCTAATAGGAATAACCATACTCAATGACACAATGCTTATAATGAAGGATGGAAAACAAATACTGCAACAATATAAGTTACAATTTAGATAGATTAAGTATTTTTACATCTTATATGATTTAATTTTCTTTTTTTCCCCCACAAGTCTGTCTCCTTAACAAATCAAGAGAAATGTTAGTAGGGCTAAAAATGTTTTAGAATCTTGACAAATCGCACAAAGGTGAAGAATAGTTTGTGTGGGTAAAACTCGTACTTTGTTCTGGTCATATAAGGTTCTAACCAGCAATTATAGTACATGCCTTTTATCCACAGTATAATTTACACTTTTTGAAATTGCCTACTACTAACACCACCCCAACAGAAACAATTCAAGGAAATCAAGGAATTGTTTAGGCAACATTGATATGTCTAACCCCATAAACCAAAAGTTAGCACTTACACCTGTAAATACTCAGTATCTGACTGACAAAAAAAAATATGCACAAATACTAAAATGTTTCTCTTTTAAAACTTCTCCATTATGTACATTCTGTACTTGTACATCTGGAAAGGTTACATCAATGCTGAAAGGTATCTAATGGTTTTAGAGCGACACATGCTTTCATCCAGATAACGTCTTATACAGAGAAGGCCTTGCATATTTCAGACAAGACCATGCTAAACTGTATACTGCATTCATTACAACAGTATTACTTAATAGTAGAAGTGTCCATGTTCTGGTCTGGTCTAACTGCAGTCCAGACCTTTGACCAATTGAAAACATCGGATGCATCATGATATGCATGCTACAAAGAACACCCACAACTGCTGAGAAGCTATAATTGAACATCAGACAAAAATGGGACAACAATTCTCTCCCCAAGCTCCAACAACTGGTCTCCTCTGTTCCCATATATTTGCAGACTGGAGGGAATGCCTCACACAACATGGCCTTATCTCAGCTTCTTTGAGATGTGCTGCAACAAGATTAGTTTTTATCACGAAATAGCAAAATGTCCCACTTTCAGCATTTCATATATTGTCTATGTTCTATTGTCGAGAAAATAATGGTTAATTTTATTTATAAATCATTGCATATTTACATTTTACACAGGGTTCCAGCTATTTTAGACTGGAGGATTTGCATCCACAGGTTTCAGTCCTTTTGCAGATTCTTGTGTATGTTAGGATGAAAAAGTGCTACATTCATATAACAATCGCAATTAATCATAGTGTGTGCACAAATAAGAAGCCAGAAACAAGTTTGACTGACAACTGAGACATTAAAATCCTCAGAAACCAAAAAAATGCAGATTTAAATTACAAGGAACAAGATCTAATGCAGTCTGTGTTACTCTTTAATAAGCAATATGTCAGACATATAGAATGATATCTTTCTGTCACTTTTTGATGCAGCCTGTGCATCATTTAGAATGATACCTTCCTATATGCTATAGAGCAGTTCCCTGTCATCAGTAAGATGCAAAGAAAACTAATGCAAAGGACCTAGCATTAATATCCATCCATCCATTTTATTTACCCACTTAATCCAACTGTTGGGTCGTGGGGGGGCTGAAGCCTATCCCTGTCATTGGGTGACGGTACACCCTGGACAGGTCGCCAGTCCATCACAGGGCTACACAGAGACAAACGAGACAAAGAACCACACGCTCATACTCACTCCTAAGGACAATTTTAGTAACACCAGTTAACCTAACATGCTGTTTTTGGACGGTTGGAGGAAGCTGGAGTACCCGGAGAGAACCCACGCATACACGGGGAGAACATGCAAACTCTACACAGAAAGGCCCCAGGCAGGGCTCAAACCTGGAACCCTCTTGCTGTGAGGCGACAGTGCCACCACACCACCGTGCAGCCCCCAAGCATTAATATATGACATGTAAATAATGAGAATGTATACATCCAACAAATATGATATTCTATTGAGTATGTTTTTTTGTTTGTTTGTTTTATTCGTTGTTTTTTTTTTTCTTTTAAATAAATTTAGTTTCATCCTCCCTTTCACACCTTTATAATGTCACCCTCCACCTCAGTCAATGATCTGAACACAGCATCACCAACAACTCATTCAACATCAGGACACACTGAGACCTCGTCTCAGTGTGTCCTGAGGCAGCTGGGGAGACTAAACCACAACAAGGCTGCAGGTCCAGATGGTGTCACCCCCATGGCCCTAAGGGCCTGTGTGGAACAGCTTTGTGGGATTCTACAGCATCTCTTCAACATTAGGATGAGACAGGAGAACGTTCCAGTGAAAATCTAAAAAATGTTCCAGTGAAAACCTAAAAAATGTCATGCATTTGCAACTGCAGACCACATGCCATAATATTCCACATCATAAAAGTCTCAGAAAGAAGGTTTTGGGTCACCTAAATAAGCAAGGGAACATATTTCAGGACCCACTATAGCTTGTGGTGAAGTTACCATCATCTACCTTCTTCAGCGAGTCCACTGTCATCTGGTCAAGCAGGCAGCATGATGAGGTGGATCATGTTCTTTTATTTGCCTATTTCTTTTATTTATAGTGTTTGCTATCCAGTGCTTTTAACACAATTCAGTCTGCAGTGTTATAAAAGAAGCTACAGAAAATATAGGTGGATGCCTCCACAACTACATAACAAACAGATCACAGTGCGTGAGACTAGTCGGTTGTAAATGGTAAATGAACTGTACTTATATAGATCTTCTTTAGTAGAGTTGACCACTCAAAACGCTTTAGCAGTACAAGCCACATTCACCCATGCAGAGTATGTCTTTGTTTATATAATTTTACAAGCTACATTATGCTCCTCTATCACACACATTCACACGTTGATAGATGCATCAGTAGGCATAATGTGATTCAGTGCCTTTCCCAAGGACACTTTGACATGTGCAGGGAAGTCGAGAAATTAACTTCCAACCTTCTGATTGGCAGAAGCCTGCTCTTCCTCCCGAGCTGCAGCCGATGTATATCTGAGAAGATGGTCAGCAGCACAGGAACACCACAGGGTACTGTACTCCCACTGTTTCTCTTCATGGACAATAGGCTGAGTACATGGAACCGGTCAATCATTTTGTGGTATGTTGTTGAAAAAAAAAAATCACCTCATTTTGAATTCATACGAACAAGATGATTGCAGAGGATTTTGGATGACCAGGGATAAGACAAACACTATAGCCATCTTAGAAGACAAGGTGGAGGTGGTTCAGGAAAACAGATACCTGGGAGTTTACCTAGATCGCAGACTGGACTGGAAATGTAATGCTGAGGCTGTCTACAAGAAAGGACATGACAGACTGTACTTATTCAGGAAGCTATTGTCCTTCCATGTATGCACCAAAATGTTCCATATCTTCTATAAGTCTGTGGTGGAGAGTGCAGTCAGCATTGTAGCCATCTGTTCAGGTAGTAGCATCAGAGCCAACTGACAAACTGATGCAGAAGCCTGTGTCTGTGCTGGGGACTGCTCTGAAGCCCCTGGGCCTGATTGTTCAAAGAAGAATGCTGTACAAATTATACAAAGTATACCATGTTAAAACAATAGTGTGAGGCTTTTCAACAAATAATAACAAATTTATAACAAGTTGACAAGCTAACATACTGCATCAAATCGTCATTTTAATTTTTGTTGGAAAAAGAGACATCCAATGCCCTGTAGTGGACTGACAAATGTCCAGCCATGTACCCCCTGCTTGGACCTCAGGACTCTCTGCTCGCTAACCACAGCTGTATTTCAAGTTTTCTAAGGAAAAACAAAGTTTCCTTCAGAATAGACAACCTTGACATAGTAATATATATTTCTAAACAGTTGGTAATAAATCACAAACTTTTTAAAATTAGTTTAAATAAAAATGTTACACAAGATCATCATTATTATCATCACTGTTGTGATTACTAATATTATTGTTATATTGTCTGCATATCTGCATATAACATCCCGATAATAGAATAGAACTTCCGTGTCTGTCATGTTTTCTCTGCTGTAATTTGGTTTATAGCATAAGTCTTTGAAAATTAGGAAGAAATAGGAATGGTAATATAGACGAATTACATTTCTGCTGTAAAACATTTTTTCTTACTTTAAAGCAAACGTAAGATGAATATTTCAAATTAAATTAAAAAAGAATATTTAAAAATAAAAAATCCACATCTATGAAATTGCAAAGGCCTATAGACTTAAATACCAATATTCAATAGGTCAAACATCATAGCCCTGAATTTATATGCAAGCATATATCCTTCCGCTAAACTTAATTTTATTATTTCAACAAAAAGTTGATATAATAAATCTATGTGTGTGTCACCTAATTATCACCTAATTTTACTACATGCCAGATATAACCTACCTTATTTATGTGCATGAAACTGAAGAGAATCGTGCCGACTTAGGTATGTGCTTCTTCAGTGTTACTGAATGACAACATCACCAAGTGTTGCACAAGTTTTTTATTATTATTATTTTAGGCGAAAAGCTTCGCTGGTTTGGAAAGAAAAAGAAATGATTTTTCGTTAAATACCCGACATTTAAAGATAGCCTATTTAGTGGAAGAAAAAGAAAAGAAAGACTAAGCCAAATAAAATATATTTCAGGTTGAACTTATTGTAATATATCTTCGGTTATCTTCTGTTAACTAGCATATAGCTTTAATCACTTTATTCTCAACCATATGAATTTCTGTATGTGTAAACTTGACCCACTCGCGCGCTGCTCTGCGTGCGTATCAGCGGGTCTACTTTGCAGGCCATCGACATTTAAGACAAGTGGGCTAAACAGAACCTGCAGACGGGGCAGGAGCAGGGGTGGGAATCAACCACTGGTTGATCCAGGCTACGAAGTCAGTTTCTCCGCCCCGGTAGTAAATCTCTCTCTCTCTCTCTCTCCCTCCCTCTCTCTGTGTTTCAATCGGACAAGTTGACTTTACAATTATTAGCAAGGGAACAGTGGTCCAGTAGCCTAACGGTCCAGTCTGTCTTTGAGGCCAAAGGGCTGTGAGGTAGATAGCCGATAAGTTCCTAACGGAGAGGCATAAGATGACATGGGCCTTCAGAGTGGAAATAAAGGAGGGACAGTTGGCGTGTGAGTTTCTGCAAGAGGAGAATCAAAAGGTGTATGCCGTTACTTCATAAAGAGGAAAGGACGGATAATGTCTTGAGCAGAAAAACCGCTTGATTACAAGAAAGCGACAGGGGTCGGTTTGAGTTGCGCTTGATTCCACCGAGGTTCTGAAGCCCTGGCTTCCCCGCTTGTAAAATAACAAAGAATGCAAATATCTGCTCAGAGCAACGTTTAAATGGCAATATACTATTGCAGAATCTTTTAGGGAACTGCATGTGTGTGTATTGTGGTCGCGCTTAAGTGCGTGTTTCTATGAGTTACTATGAGTCTGGTCTCGGGCTTCCCTCACCACCCGGTCACTCACCACCACGACAGCCACCCTTATTCTTTGCATGCGGCAGCGGCCGGTCGGTGTCACGAGGACACCGGGGCACCTCCTTACTTTAAGAGTTGGCTGATTAGCCATGCGGATATGTCTCCGACTGAGTATAGCCTTGCGCCCGGCTACAGCCCAGAGTACCATGTTAACAACGGCGGCGGGTCTACTTGTAGCCAGGACCATCACCATCATCATCATTATGGACCCGGCAACTTAATTTCAGGCCCCGGCACCGTGAATGGATCCACGGTCGAAATGCACCACCACGGTCATTCTCGTACCGTGAAGCGGAGACCCACGGCAAACCGTAAGGAGAGGAGACGGACCCAAAGTATCAACTCAGCGTTTGCTGAGCTGAGAGAATGTATTCCTAACGTACCGGCCGACACCAAGCTGTCCAAAATCAAGACACTGCGGCTGGCCACCAGCTACATCTCCTACTTAATGGACCTCCTTGACAAGGACGGACAACACGGAGACGCGCAGGCTTTTAAGGCAGAGCTAAAAAAGACAGAGGCTCGGGAGGAGCGGAGAAAAAGAGACGCGGTAAGACATTCAGTTCCATTCATTTTAATAGGCCATGAAAAGAGACCAGAATAATCTTCTAACTATTTTTTATACGTCCTTCATTTGACTGTATGACTATCAAATAAATTGTACCTGGATTACGCACAGGATACACTTACAGTGTATGCTTTTAGATAGTATTGAGATGATCCATTATTGTTTCTCTATTAAACTAGATGAACACAGTGACAGGCAAATAGAATTCCGATAAAAGCCTGATTTAAACACTCAAATAGCAGGTATTAAGTCGGGTATGGCCAGATGTTGTTATGGAGGAAACGGATAACTGTTAAATAGAGGCAATGTTTTTACAACTATTTTACCACATTTCAAGTTCTATACCTCCTATACCTGAGCAAAGTATTTTCGAAGCAAACAAGAATCAACGGCGTGGAACAGTTAAGAGTTTATATACTAAGTGATATACTTCTCTGACAGGATCTAAATTCACATTTGGAATTTGTAGAGAAAATATGTTAAATAGCTGTTTTACAAAGTATAAGGTCTGGCTCGTTATGTCTTGAATGGCATATCACACGGAGGTGAATCACTTAAAAGCAGGGGCTCTCTTTCTGGGGTATCTACCAGAAAGGTTGCAACCCAAACAAGACGCAAATAGAATAATGAATTTGTGTTGTTCTCTGTTGGAGACAAAATAGTTTTTATTTTCGCGGCAGAACGCAAATGTGTGACTCCAAAGTCCACTCAGCAATACTCAACATCCTAACTTGCTGTGCTATTCAAATTCAGCTTATTTGTTCCCCCGCAGAGCCTACAGAAAGTGTTTTCTTGAAACATGTTGAGATATAGTGACTAAAACTACCATTTACATTATGCAAGTCTGTAATACGTCCTGGCTTCTGGTATGACATGCTGTAACAACGATAAAATGACTATTGCAGATGTTTATTGTATATTTTAACACAATCATCAGCCATCATAAGTAGAGCTTACTTTAAGTATCAATACTGGTAAAAATAAATAAATAAATAAAAACGAAAAAAAATTATAAGAAAGTTTGAAAGTCGGTTATTAATTTAACCAACAATATGATCACGACGAAATAGTTTTCTTTGTGCCAGTTTTAACACCACGGACAGCACACTGTAATGTAGGCTAAATGAACAAACCGTTATTCCTTTATTTTCATTTTTAACATCCAATGTACAATCCACATCATTCGTCAAAGCAAACACGCATTGAGAGCATTAAGATCTCCAAAAAATTGTTTACCATTTTTTGTCTCTTTGAAAATGAAGTATGAGACAAGAAAGTTAAAACCCAACTAAGAACAGCCAGGCACGGATAACAGTTAGGCTTTCCAGCGGCTGGAGAAGGAAGAGCAGTCCCCCGGTGGTTCTTCCCCGGGTCTGAACCCCACGTTGCCTACCGATGCATCCATCGGTGCATGAATGTGTGTGAAGGAAGCACTGTGCAGCTGTATAGACTGACGTGCTGTGTGAGTGAATGGGTGAATGTGGTATGTAGTGTTAAAAGCGTTTTGAGTGGTCAGCTAGACTCAAAAAGCGCTATACAAGTACAGTCCATTTATCATTTACATGTCAATATACCTCCATTGATAGGCGGGAGGAAAATAAAAGGCCAGTGTGAAGAGTGTAATCAGTAAAGGTATTTTTATATGTTGCAAATTTGTTAAATTTGCATTAGATTTCCCAATAATAGAGAAAAAGGAAAGCTTCCCCCTCCATAATATCCCATGACATACATTCAACCCAACGAACAAAATAATTATACACGAAACTTGAATAGGCTATAGTGTGCAAGTTCATTGCTTTAAGTTACAGTGGGGGGGGCAGATAACCAGTTGCCTTTCTTTGCTTTGACATCTTGGAGATAAATTAATTGCTTATATAGAAGCTCATTTTTCCTTACAATGTGCTACATTATTCACATCGCTCTGCTTGTGCTGCCCATGTCCTGCGACTTCAGGTCCACACGGAGCTCCCTTGATCCACATATGCTGATCATAAATCAGTTTGTTTAGACAGAGGATTGCCACACAAATCTGTCAGCCCACTATCTCAGGATAAGTATGAAAGAATTATGTACATCATTTAAAGACAAATGTGTTCGTCTCCATCTCCAACGCATCTTATCTCACCCACAGCTAATTTCAGAAAGGAAAATCATAAAAAGGAAATTATTTACGTCATAATAGCAGAGCAGCAATTTCACTCCAAAACTAAAATCACGATGTGATTATTTCTGTTTTACAAATGTAAACATTTTTTTGGTCTTTTTTGTGTTTTGTTTGTATGTTTTTGTATCTATGTACCATGGATTATTTCATTGTATTTTGGCACATGCGTGCTGGATAACATGATATCATGCTAAAGAGCAGCAAGATGCAGGCAGTGGTTGACTGTCAGAAAATTTGGTGAAATTAATAATATCCCTTTTGCATTGCAGAATAGGTGGCTAAAAGGTAGTTAGCCAGTAACACGTTATTAATATTATTGATATCAATAACAATATTATTATTATTATCAAGCAGAAAGTGGCTTCTGATCCTTTGACATACTATAAGAAATTTCAGGTATCATTTTTTCTTTTGTTAGATAGTGATAATGGCCCAGACAACCGGATTCGATAAGAAGCTATTAGAACTTCTTAGCGAATCTGGGAAATGCGGCCAATATTGTTTACACATATATGTAGTACATGAATGGTACCTGTCGTAGTTTTTATTGCACCTCATAGGTTTTTCCACATAATGCCATCCTAAATTCTTGGATTTGGCTGTATAATGCAGTGTTTAATTTCTTATCAAAATATACAGTTTCCTGTGGAAACAACTACAGATCTCTCTTTTACGAAACCAATACATGTGTTTTTCTTTTAGTAATTATTTTTGTAGTATTCTACTAGTTATTCTACTAGTCATTGTTATTTTCCACGTACTACTGGAACGGATTGATGGTACATTGTGCATTGGTGGATTGTGTGGGTGTAGCACCGGAACTGAAGAGTTGTTTACCGCTGCAGCTTTAAAGGAGAACAAATCCTTTTTGTTTGGTTGATTAACAGAGGATTAGAGGTTCCGTGTCATCAAATACAGGCTCACAGTGACAGATCAACATTTAATCAGTTCATTCCTAACTCAGCACGTGGCTGTCATCCATCCTTCCATCCAGAAATTTTCTCAAGCCGAGACTGTCATTGGATGCTGGAGCTTTTGACACTACCATTACTACTACTATTACTACTGCTGCTGCTACTACTACCAATAATGATAACGATAATGATTATAGAGCTACACGGTGGTGTGGTGGTAAGCCCTGCCGCTTCACAGAAAGACAGTTCCCTTTAAAATGTTAGTCTTTCTTTCTTACTATACTTAACTACATAGCTCATTTGGTAAGCGATTGCCAAATGTTGAATTGTCTATAAATAGCAGGGGCCAAAGCCTAGAGATGATGATATTTCGGCAGTTACCAATGTTCAAAATCAAAGTCATCACACGACAGCACATACGGAAACCTAAATGTAAAATAAAACACGGTCCATTCTCGTGTTTAGTGAATAATAATAATAATAATAATAATAATAATAATAATAATAATAATAATAATAATAATAATAATAATAATAATAATAATAATAAACAATTTATGGGAGGACACATCGGGGCAGACCCGGTGGGCAAAATGCGTCTCTAGGCCGGCTTGAAACGCCTCGGAGCCGTTTTTAACATCGTGGCTCGGGAGAGCCTGCGACCCGGAGAAGCGGTCAAAGATGGATGGATGAATGAAATGAAATCTAGAAAGATTTTATGAAAAATAAAATAAATGAATGATAATAATTATAATGCATGTGATATGTATCATACAGGAGGAGATCCCAAAAGCAACTTCGTCATCCTCATCATCTTCCTCTTCGTCAGCAAGCGATAAGAAGAGTAAAGGTCGGACGGGATGGCCTCAGCATGTGTG
Source organism: Leuresthes tenuis (assembly GCF_036924035.1). Lineage (NCBI taxonomy): Eukaryota > Metazoa > Chordata > Actinopteri > Atheriniformes > Atherinopsidae > Leuresthes > Leuresthes tenuis. The sequence continues at coordinate 36,385,387 of NW_027325358.1, read as the reverse complement.
GGCTCTGGAACTCAAGTAGTATTGTCATCTTCATGCAGGTTGCTAGTTGACGACACTCTTTCCCACCCCTGCTCCGTCCTCGAGAGGAGTGACGATACAGAAGTAACAAGCTCCGACGAACAGTTTGGCAGTCATCGTCGTCCCCGCATCTCTGGGCATCCCACAGGAGTGTAGACTCCAGCTCTGTTCATTTACATTTAGCCTGATGAGAGACGTAGGGAGTACGATTTTTCTGCCACACACACGAGCTTGCGTGCTCACTTTTAAACCACATAACCATATGCTTAATAACAGGCTGTTTTACGTCAGTGGTTATATTTTGGTAATACTTCAAGTATTCGTGCCAGGCCTGGGTCCGCCGGGATGAAATGGTCGAAGCTGGCGTACGCTTTCACCTTCCCATGTGCCTTTCCAAAAGAGGACGGTCTAATATAGGTGGCTAGATGTTGGGTGGATGAGATATACTGCCAAGATAAAATGTGATCTAAAAAAGATCTTAAGTCATGATACGTAGCTACAGGCCACTACTAGACTGTTAACGGAGGAACTTCGTCATCCTCAGGAACGAAATAGGGATACCCGGAATCATTTCTTTCTCTCTTTCACCTGGATAGGCCTTTTTTTTCTCTTGAATTATAAATGTAGTGGTGTCACCCCAATGACGTGTCAGTGTTATGTGTGTGAAAATATAGTGAAAGTTTAATGCTTTCTGTGGGATGTGAAGAGTGTACTGAATAGAATAAACCACCATTTGGTCACGTGGTGCAAACTGGGCTGTTTTTTTAATTGCAGTTGAGACTTGAAAAGTGAACACACCAGACTTAAATGTGCTAACAATTTCTTTTTCATTTGTCTTTTGTTCATTTGTCTTCTGTTCATCCCTGAAAATACGTTTTCATTGAAGTTGAATATAAAAATGCCCTATATCAGAAAAAAAAAAATATTTCACTAAAACTATGGCAAATAATTTAATGTCAGACACATTTAAAAACGAGTGGTTTTCATTTTATTAAATATTTCATTAAGCCTCTGGATGAATAGTTACTATTTAACAAGCTCCACCTTGAGTTTAAGACTGGGTTGTGTTTTGTGGCCAATAAATGAGTTGTTAAATTTGTGTCTTTAAAAAGACATTTAATGCATTTAAAGTAACATTTAAATCCTGTGGCTCCAGTTATCAAGGGCAGCATTTTAGTTCAATATTACGATAACTATCAGAGCGATTAGACTTTAAAACAAAAACAAAAAAGATGATGATTATAACAGAAACCTACTTTTGTCTTTGTAAATTAAAAATATGTAATTGGGTTCATTTGGGAAATTGTCAGAAACGTCTTTGAGCCTTTGGCTGTGTGTTGCTTACAAAAAAGTAAGCAATTTCAAGTTTGCTCAACAAATTGCTTTGAATGTCTAGTTCTAGTTAAATGTGGCATTTATATGAATAATCATAAATAATGCAGTATATGCATCATGAAGAGAAAGCATGCTAAATAACAACACAAAACAGTAAAAAAATGCTAGATCATAAAGTTGGCTAGATCATTTAAAATTTTGCAAATATATGTGAAAATTCACAAGACAATAGAACAAAATCAAGTGTGTACAGTTGTCCATAAACAAAATTGTCCCAAACCTTTTTTGTTTTTAATAAGCTAATTTATCAAGAGGTTGTGTTTTTATCATACCAGTCAGTTTAATTATTATTAAGTTTTTATTAACTCATTTATAAGAGGTTGTGTTTTATCACCACAATCATAATGATAAAGTGTTTTTAGAATATTAAAGAAAATATTCTATTGCAGAGGAATTCATAAATATTGCACAATTTTCTTAATTTTCTCTCTCTTCAAAGATACTTTTATTGTTAAGTATAAAAAATACAGGACAAAGGTGAAAATCTTCATAATTATTTTAAGTTCATGTTTTAATGTATCGTGTTTTGTTGGATGAACAGTAAAAACTCAAATGGACATAAAGGAGAAGAGTTTTTATATATTTTTTCTCATGAAATCACCTAATTTATTTATTAAAGGAACTAATCTAAGCAAAAGTGATCAATTTCAGATGTGTGAAATAAAGTTTGATTTTGTACTAAAATAATGTTTGCATAATTTTAGAACAAGACAATCCAATAATCTATTCAAAGCACAATTCCATACCAATGCAAGATGCAAGGCAGTGGACTAAGGAAGAAATGCTGATTAGCTGGTGATACTGCACAATATTGATACATGTCTGTCAAATGACAACCATCAAGTGATCAGCTAAGCCATATTACCATTAGGAGCTAAAATATATTAAATGAAATCTGGAAGACCAAGTTGGAATGGATCTGATGAGCTCAATAAAATATGATAAGACATTATCATTATCAAAGCATTATCACCTACTCCTTCTTAGGTTGACAGATACTGCGTAGGAGGGGTATTATAGTGGGACTGGAAGGAAATGTCAGGAAGTCAGTTCCTGAGAGCCCCATAGAAGGTTAATTCAGCAATGTGGACATCCATTTGATACAAAAGGTTGTATGTTGAGTAGGTTATGATATTATAAATATATTCAATACATTTTTGTAGCACCAAATGACAACTAATGACACCTTAGAAGTACATATTCATTGGTGATTAATAGAACATAGTGATATGGTGACTAGAATATATGGAAAAGAGCTAGATTTTTATGACTTGGCACTTTTTAATTTTGTTTATTGTGCAACACCTAATCACATCACAAGAGGGTTTATCTTATATAAAATATTTAACCTCCAGCAGATACTGGTCTCATTTTTGGAGTGACATTACTTTGGACAGTGTGTGAATATGCTGATGTGGACTGTAATTGCAGATTATAGACGTCAGATTTCTGGACATGTGTCTTCATATCTGAGAAAAGGAAAAAAAAACATATAATATATATGTATATATATATATATATATATATATATATATATATATATATAATTTACACCAACCTCAGTTATGTCACTGTTTTGAGTTGTGCAATTTTATTTTATCCTAAGTACATTCATTCATCAACAAATAATAAATATCCACTGGACATATAGACAACTGAACTTCAGACCTTTGAAATTATTTTAAAAAGTAAGCTTAAAACTGATAAAACTGAAGCTATTACATAGAATTGGTGGCACAAAAAAGTATATTGAAATGTTTTTACTATGTTTTTAAGTGCAAAGGATAAAATATACACAAAGTGAAAATTGTCTGTTCTGCATTACTGAACCAAAGTAGATGAGTCAATGCCATTTTCCATGTCTGTAATGAATCTCACCTTAAGTCTCAAGGTTATCAGGATTCGCTTTTATTGAGACAAACACACTTAGTTTCCTGGAATTTTTTTTTTCTTATACTTTGAATGCTGGTAATTTCTGATGTTTGACAGCTTAAATCCATTTGTGGTGGGCATCCAGTATTTCTTTAAATATGTGAAGAGTGATGACAAGTCAAACTGAGGTTTGGTATTTATTGTTTCATTTTCTATTTCATTCTGCAATTTCTATTTGGGTTTGTTGTTGTGCAAACAAAAGAAAAAATCTTGAAGTCCTTTGTCATGATAGGTACAGCTGTATTTTCTGAGCTACCAAAGATTTCGAAATGGTGTCCAAGAGTGATCTTTCCAGTTTTGCAGCATCAGCTCATTTTGTATCTTACCTACTGCAACACCTTCAGAAACATGTTTGTCACTATTAACTATTATGGAAAACATTTGAATTATTATACATTATGTATTCTACTTGTTGTTTTAATCTTTTGTGCGTAGGCCTCCTTTATTAATAGTGAAGAACATTGTAACTGCTGTTGTGATAGAAATGCGGCTCAGTTCTTGTTTACATAGTTACATTAAAAATAAAAACTGCTAGCGGTGTCATAATAAACACAAGGTATGTATTACAGTAGTTATGTGCAAATTTAATACATTTAGATGGGATATGGTTTAAGAATTTCAAATCTTCTTCCACTATAACAAAATCTAAAAACTGAATATGTTCATTTCATTAGGTGTGTGGTCAATGAATAATGACTTACATTGGTCAAACCTTGTAACAGATAAACTGCCCTAACTGTCCTGTTAGCAGCTGAAACATTAACATTCTCCCAACCCCATTTTCTACATACTGACGAGCTTTCTGTTCTTCAGTTTGCTGCAGAATCTCATATGGATATCAATCAGCTGCATTGTTAATTGTTTATCAGACAAGGAGAAAGATTCATTTTCAGAGTACTTTTCTCATCTTGACCTTTTTACTGAGGTATACAAGCCAAAAAGAAAAAAAAGATGGAAAATTTCATTTAAACCTTTTTTTAAAAAAAATATACATTTGTTGTTGACACATTAGACCAACCTGTTGTGGATAATATCTTATAAGTTCTATTCAGAACAGCAGAGCTAAAGATATACATATATATATATATATTTGATTAAAATAAATGTTTTTTTTTCTTTCTTTCTTTTCTCCTTTACAGTAAGACATTTGCATTTCAAGTTTAGATTTTTAGTTAATGATGATACTAGACAAAAATTTTAAACAGTATCTACCACTACATTTCCAAAAATATACTTTCAAAACGCAGTGGCATCTAACTTTTAGAACAATAACAACACCACCCTCCATGTGCGAGTATGTTAGTGGATAGGAAGAATGTGGAACTACTGAGGGTTTTATTTTGTTTTTACTTAGCTTGCGCCATGTAGTTGGATCCCTGAATCCAGTGTTCCGCCATTTATCCAGAATGAGTTGTTGGAAAGAGAGCTCACCCACTTTTTGGGAAGTTTGCCAGCGACCATAGAAACGGATGTACGTATTTACATACGTAACAGGAGTATAAATTAGCCTTAAGGCGAAGAATCGGCTTGTAGCAGCAGATGGTGACAGTCAGTGGGGTTATATTGGATCGGATTAAAGGCTAAATTACAATAAGATTGAGTTAATCAGTTCATGTAGACCCCTTAAAGGGGAACTCCGGTATTTTTAAACCTAGACCTTATTTCTGGCATGAAATATGTTTAACTACTCACCGAGAACAGTTTGGCGAAAGTCGGCGTCCTTCGGAAGCTATTTAGAAAACTCGCAATCGGCGTATATCCATATAACGGAGTAAACAGGGCAGGGACAATGCGGCCTCTAAATAAGGCATTATCTGTCTTTAATATTTATTATTTACTTTATTATTTTAGGGATTTCTACACAGGCACTCTACCGGGACCACTTCATCCACACGCCCCCCTGGAGCACAGTTTATTTACTCCTTTCTCTGTGACAGTCGGCTAAGTTCACATGGAGTTCGCTACTGCTAGTTTTGTGCAACATGGCAGGATAGTTATCAAATTTTGACAATATGAACAACGACTTTCAGTAAGATGGACGTTCTTAGCAGAGTGAATGAGCTGTGCTGCAGCCATGTGTGTGGATGAAGTCATCCTAGTAGGGGTGTGTGTAGAATTCCCTCAGTTAGCTCTCATATAGCTACAAGTCGCCACATAACAGTAGCTATGTGCTAACAGAACAATAGTACGCGTTCGTTCATTCATTCATTCTTCTTCTTAAAGTATTGGTGAAATAAAGACAGATAATGCTTTATTTAGAAGCTGCATCATCTCTGCCCTGTTCACTCCGTTATATGGATATACGCCGATCGCGAGTTCTCTAAATAGCTTCCGAAGGACGCCGCCTCAACCAGCTGGGGTTTGAGAAGACAGAAAAGAGGGGACAACAAACGCCGTAACACCATTAAAAGGATATCTGTTGGAACAGGGAAACACAAGTTAATGGCCACAATAATGTCACCTGTACATAATATCATTTGAGAAATTGAAAGGGAGAAAAAGAGAGCAAAGTGAGGAGAGGTGTGACATTAGAGGCCCCCCAGTAATCTAGACCTATAGCAGCTTAACTACAGGATGTGTCAGGATCACCTGAGCCATCCCTAACGTTATCAAAAACGACAGGGGAAAAAAACATGACAAGAGAAGTTACCCTAAATCCTGAAAACAAGACAAGACACCCACTAGCGAAGGTGAGGACGAAGGCATCAGGGCTCCCACTGCGAAGACCTCAGCCCATGACATGCTGGAATGTGTCCCCTCACAGGCCCAGAGGTCGCCGACCAGCTGCCAAAATGCATTGATGTCTGCTGGGTCCATGCTGGCAGAATCCTTCTGTCACGGAGCGTGGTGTGGAAGGGAAGATCCAGATGCAGACTTCAAACAAAAACTTGATTTATTTAAAAAAAGAAAACATAAAGCATGGCTAAGCCAGAGATCAAAAATCTTAAACTGGTACACAAAACAAAACAAAACAAAACAAAACAAGACTGTGACTATGACTATGAGTAATGAAAACAAGATGAGACAATGATTTGGAAAACAAAGAGGCAAAACCTGACCTGACAAACCATGACTGTGAACAATGGTGAAAGGTGAGGTAAGGATTCTGCAATGTGACTGGGGAAACCTAGAAACTAAATACCAAGGGAATACCAAGGGTGATTGGTGATGGGGTGCAGCTGTGAACAAAAAACAGGTGACTTGGGTGAACCTAACGTGACAGGGGAAAAAACATGACAAGAAAAATTAACCTAAAACCTGAAAACAAGACAAAACAAAACTCAAAACGTGACGTGACAGTTTTACTCCCTTTGCCTTCAGTTTACATTGCACACTACAGCTGCAGAAAAGGATGTGCTTAAGTATTTAGAGAAGGAAGTTAATTATTTGTAGGATAGTATAATTGGTGGAACTGACAGCTATAAGCACTAGAATAATAGGAGAGCTTTAAGTAATTTTTTTAAGTAATCTTTTTTAAGTAATCTTGTTTTAAAAGGGAATTCAATTTAATTAAAATGTCTGGTCTCCACGGTAATAGACATTGGTGCCCCCACTCAATTATTTTTCAAGCAGAAGAAAACGTCAAAGGTGAATAACCAGTTGATACCCCTGAAGCATCCAATTGGGGACGTTACTACTGACTCAATGGAGATGCGGAATTAGACTGTGGATTTTTATGATTAAATCAAAGTGCAAAGCCTTTTGTACAGTCAGTTATGGATGGATACCGCTTCTGTACAACTTCAGAGATAGACACTTTTTCCTCCTGGATTTACAAAGTGTGGTCTTCACATCCAGGTTTTATCAGTCTGTCCTCTGTACTTAGAGGACTGTGCTAAAGGTGAGGAGAGACTGTTTTCAATTTTACGGTCATGTTGGTGATGAGCCATTATTCTATAATCCATTCCAATATTGCAGGACCTGGCCCTTGCAGGATACTGTTGCTCTACAGAGAGTCCTTGCACCAGCTGGACTGACTAACCTGGCCCATCTGACAGTCTACTATAGTGAGCCAGAACACGTTAACTCTGAGCATCTTCTGGGCAAACTCATAGAGCAGGTGGCAAGAGAAAGTCCAGGCCTTTTCAGGGAATTATTTGTGAATGAGTCTGTGGTGTTCTAGCAGACTTTTCATCTCTGAACATTTGTGCTGCAGTGGAGGTTGCAGGAGTAAGAGGAGGAAGCTTCACCATCACTTCACAAACCAGAACTTTTTGCCTTCTCTGGAGCATCAAAGAAAGCAGTGTATGTAGTCACCATGAAGGTCCTTAACAGAACATGACTGTATACTGTGCCAGATTCGAGATGGTCTGGTTTTTGGCTCCAGGTCAGTCCCTTGGGAGCTGTTGGGGGTCCCTGTACGAATCACCCACAGAAAACCACTGTGCAGATCTGCAATGGCAGGTGTTGCATGGGGCTGTGGCCACAAACAGAAATGTAGCACATTTAGATCATAGAGAGTGGCCTGTGTATCTTCTGCTAGGTTGAGGAAATAATAGAACATCTTTTTTTCAGATGTCCCAGGCTATCCCCACTGTTATCCTCACTGTAGCCCTGGTTGGCTTAGTTTTGTTTTAGGGTTTAAAAAATAATTTTAAATGGTAGAGTTTGTTTCTATTTGGGGTATTAAAGATGTTTTGTGTAAAGTAGTCCATGGAAAACTTGTTTTGAGCATTTAAATCTGCTGTTTCCTCTTTTTTTGCATGTGGAGATGATTTAATCTATTTATGCATGTAATTAAGAAATTGGAACAATTGAGGTTTTTCTTTCGTACTTTCCTTTCAATCAGTCCTTGTTGAAAACATTGATTCAGAAGAAGCCAAAGCAAGGATAACCTACCCATTCTTCACTTTTGACTGAAGGAAGAAAAATTTAATAAGTGGAAATGAAAGAACTGTGATGTAGAGAATCTGATCAGGAAAATGTATGGACTTTCTCCATATGGAACCTTTATTCACCCATGTCTCTAGAGTGCAATCAGCATAAGACAGCACATTGGGGAGGCTGTAGCTCAGGAGGAAGAGCAGTTGCCCACCAATCGGAAGGTCGGTGGTTCAACTATGGCTTCCCTGGGCTACATGTTGAAGCATCCTCGGGCAAGACACTGAACCCCACGTTGCCTCCCAGTGTATCACTGGGGTATGAATGTGTGTATGAATGATTAGAAAAAGCACGTAGTTAAGTATCTTAAGATGTGCTGTGTGAGTGGGGTGAATGCGGCATGTAGTGAAGTGCTTTGAGTGGTCAGTTAGACTAGAAAAGCGCTATACAAGTACAAGTCCATTTACCATGTTTTCAGCCTAGCTTGGTACGCCATAGGTTTCCTTTTCATTGCCAACACAATAAAAACAACAACAAACAATGAACAACAAAAGTTCATAACTATTGTTTTTTTTCCTACAGAGAAATTCTGTTAGCCTCCACATATTGTAAAAAGACCTAACAGGTTAAAGATTCTTCAATATACTGGATAATCATAAACAAAATAGCCTGGTTCTATACAAAATATTCATGCCACTATTTATGTGCATTTAAATGGTGAAAGGGAAAAGTCAGAAACATGTAAACTCATTCTGTAGTATCTTTGTTGAGTTTACTGGAGCCTTTGGCTCAGATAAAAAAAAAAGGACTTTATCCGGACTACTTTTATAAATCAGCTGTTTGGTGTACCAAAAGACTCCACTCCAACAGCCAACAGCCAACCGTGTGTTGTCACTCAACAGCTGTGAGTCTCCCCTCACCTCAGTGTCCAAGACCTATGTATCTAATGACATAACTACAAAATCAACGTTTGGCCTACATGGCCTGGTATCAAGTAAACTTTTGAATCAACGTGTACAGAAGACCAAAGACAAAATATTGCTTTGCTTCAGACCAGGCAGGCCAGGGAAATCATACCCTGCCTCCCAATCATGCCCCTCTGGGCCACTTTTCATTGCCTGGATGGGTGTTACGTCCCCCACGAGAAGAGTGGAATCCCCAGTTAGCACTCCATCAAGGACGCCACCCAGATACTATAAGAAGACCAGGTAATCTGAGCTGCTGTTTGGGGCATAATCAAATACCACAGTCAGAGCCTTCCTTTTTGCAACTTGCAGCTGTAGAGAAGTGACCCTCTCCTTCACTTGAGAACTCCAACACTGATGCGCTCAGCAGCAAGGGGCTTGTGAGTATCCCCACACATGCCCAACATCTTTTTCTCTCTGGGCAGCTCAAGAGTATGAGAGAGTCCAGCAATCTTCAGGAGTCTGATTACAGAGCTTTGTGTGGAGGTGAGCTCAACTATAACTACTTGTCACCACTTAGCCTTACACACTAGCTCATATATCAGCATGCCCGGTCCTCTGCATGCAATTTAATCTGAACAACTTTTCAGTGTGAATAAATTAAATCAAATAAACAGAGCTTAATTGTGATTTTTTTTTTAATTATTGGATAATGCCAGCTCAAAATAACTGATGTGTTCTTACAGGTATTTAACATTGTCATGTTGACATAGACTATATGATGCAGTGGTTGAAAAAAAACAAGCTGTGTCTCACAATCATGGCCATGCAATGCAGAGATGACAGCTTAAGGACCAGAATCTGAACTTGTCATTTGACATGTGGTTTTAAGACCACTTTTTATGGCCTCCTCATGTACGGCTTTACTAAGTCAGCACTAAAATAAAGAAGTTGTGGAGTAAGGCACTGGTGGACAGCATCACTGTCACAACAGTAGAATCTACCTAAAGGAGCAAAGACAGTTTTTATGTGTACCTTGTCAAATTTAATTTTCTTGCATTACTTACTTATATTTTTAAGTTTCAATATAAATACATAAAATTGTTTTATATATCAGAAATTTGGTTCTCATTTCATGTACCAATGTCGGCAAGCATTTACTTTTACACATAGGCCTTCTTTTACCTTAAGAGCCTTGATGAAGATTCTGCTCCTCTGGGAGCATAATCCCAAGTGTCTTCTCATCTCATCTACAGGTCTGGTCACCTCCATGTGCAGCAGGAAGTGGGTTGACTTACTGGACACAAATAGAACTCCACTACAAAATCTTCACATCAGGACTGTACCAGGTAGGTTTATCACTGTGAAAAAGTTTTCTGATTCTATATTTCAATTGGCACTTCATAAGAATATATTCATAATTATATATAATAATTGAATAACTAAAAGAGTTTACTAGTTACTACTAACAAGTTACCAAAAATCTTTCCTGAATTTAATATGGAACATTACCTTTGGATAAGAAATACCATTTGTGTCCTTGTATCTTAGTATATATTTGCATATTTGAGAATCTGTGGATGTGCGTAATTAACACTCTCACAAATTCCATCTACACATCTTCAGCAGAAATATACTCAACCCCATGGTTGATGGCCTAGATGCTGCATGTGACCAAGTGGAATACATATTGGACTATGGCGGGGTAGGGCAATACCTCTTACCCCACAACAATAGGAGGTGGCATATGTACAGTGGCCCTGAAGTGCAAAGCACAATGGCAAATCATAAAACACAAAAGCAAATCAAAAAACACAACGGCAAAACAGAAAAGCAAATCAAAAAACACAACGGCAAAACAGAAAACACAACGTCAAATAAAAAAAACACAACGACAAAACAGAAAACACAACGTCAAATAAAAAAATACAACGATAAAACAGAAAACAACGGTAAAACAGAAACGACAACAGCAAATCAAAAAACACAATGTTAAAACAGAAAACACAACAGCAAAACAGAAAACACAAAAGCAAATAAAAAACACAGAACGGCAAATCAAATAACACAACGGTAAAACAGAAAACACAACGGTAAATCAGAAAACAAAATGACAAATATAAAACACAACGGTAAATCAAAAAACACAACAACAAAACAGAAAACACGAAAGCAAATCAAAAAACACAGAACGGCAAATGAAAAAACACAACGGTAAAACAGAAAACAACGGTAAATCAGAAAACAAAATGACAAATATAAAACACAACGGCAAATCAAAAAACACAACAACAAAACAGAAAACACGAAAGCAAATAAAAACACAGAACGGCAAATGAAAAAACACAACAGAAAAACAGAAAACAACGGTAAATCAGAAAACAAAATGACAAATATAAAACACAACGGCAAATGAAAAAACACAACAACAAAACAGAAAACACGAAAGCAAATAAAAAAACACAGAACGGCAAATGAAAAAACACAACAGAAAAACAGAAAACAACGGTAAATCAGAAAACAAAATGACAAATATAAAACACAACGGTAAAACAGAAAACAAAATGGCAAATATAAAACACAACGGTAAAACAGAAAACACAACGGCAAATCAAAAAACACAACGGTAAAACAGAAAACACAACGGCAAATCAAAAAACACAACGGTAAAACAGAAAACAAAATGGCAAATATAAAACACAACGGTAAAACAGAAAACACAACGGCAAATTAAAAAACACAACGGTAAAGCAGAAAACAGAAAACGGCAAATCAAAAAACACAATGGTAATACAGAAAAGACAACGACATTAACCAAACCAGAAAAGGTAGGTACCCTCGGGCAACATGGATCGTTGCTGATTGGACTGGTGGTCCGGAATGACAACACAGCCAGATAAACAGAAACAAAGGAACACGTCACAAACGTGTCTTTAGCGTACGCAGACTCATGTTTATGTTGTGAATTATCGACAGCATATCCAGTATCACGCCATATCCATGTCCTGCATCTAAATATTCTCTTCTTTTTTTTTCATAATATTTTTCATAAATCTTTATCAACAAATTCAATGCTGTACAGTGCAATACAAAACTGAGCAATGCCAACCGCCAGGGGGCTATAAACATTCAGAGGCAGTATTTCTGAATATCAAATCACAATACATTAAAAAGAGCACATAAATCAAAAGTCCTAATGGCTTTCATATTAGTAGAATGTCTAATAGTGGTAATATATTGTTTAACCTCATTATCAAAGACAGAAAGGAGTGTTTTTTGATTAGTGTATCGACTTTTGTGGATATGCCATTTGGCTAAATATATAATAAGATTAATGATGTAAAAATAAAAAGAACTATTCACAGATGGATAGTCAGTGAAGCCAAACAATATATGTTCAAAGCAAAAGGAAAAATGTGGCTCAATACAAGTGGAAATCAAGTTTCAAATATCTTCCCATAATTTGGTGGAGAAGGGGCAAGACCAAAATAAATTAAATACATCTTCAGGGTGTGCTTCACAGAAATTTATATAGCAATTTATATATCTATATCTTTTTTGAATCATTGTAAAAAAACTTTTGATGGGTAAAATCTGTGAATCATACATCATTATCATGATATATGTATCATATATTTAACTGGCAAGTTCCAAATCTTTTTCCAGTCAAGGTTATTAATAAAGGTGTTCCAATAAGCTACCATAATGTTGGATTCTGTCTTGCTGTACTTTTGAATAACATAATTACTACATCAGGGATTGCATTTATAATAATATTGAACTCATTACTAGGGATTATGATACTACATTTTAAGATAAAGTCAACTGATATGTCATTAATGACCCATCTGGATTAAACAACTGACGAACCAAGAGTATGTCGTGAGTAAACCAAAAAGGGTAAAACAAGGATTTGTTTCTGTATATGATGTCTTTATTGTTCCATATTTAGTATCTATGTGGGGGAAAATTATGTTTTTCAATCAATGACTAATAAAAGAAGCATATGTCTATGAAAGTAGGAAAGTTCTGAGGGGATTTTTTCAACATTATAATTACAAAGTAAAAAGAAATTTGGGCCTGCTAAGTCAGAGAAAATATAATTTGGTATGAAGTTCCAAATTGAAGTTGGGTTCTTGATCAATTGTTTAAGCCAATTTATTTTGAAAGTATTATTTAAAGTGTAAAACTTAAGGCCACCATTATCATATGAGTTAATTATTGTTGATTTTTTAATATAGTAGTTTTTGTTTCTCCATATAAAGTAAATAACATCTTGTCAAAATCTTTTGAGACCTTTTTGTTAACATTGAGAGACAAAGCAGCATGTAAGATGGGATATTCGCATCAAAATATTCTTTAATAGGAGCACGTACGTTGTTACTAGCAGCGCTCATATTTTGAAAACATGTAAACCATGTCCTTCTGGTTCAAAGGACGGACCACCACCAGTCCAATCAGCAATGATTGTTGGCTGAGGGTACCTAATTTTTCCGGTTTGGTTAATGTTGTTGTCGTTCTCTTTTGCCATTGTGAATTTGCCGTTCAAATTCATGTGTTTTTCAATTTGCTGTTGTGTTTTTTTATTTGCCGTTGTTTTTTTCAATTTGCCATTGTGTTTTTTATTTGTGCTTCAGGGCCACCATACATATGCCATCTAAAGCATAAAATGCTTATCTCCAGGAGCCTGTACTTCAAAGCTGGATTAATTGCTTAGTGAGGTAACTTCAGGTTCAGCTCTAGGCTTTCAAAATCATGAAGGTGGTGAATTTTTTACTGGTGTTTATTAACTGGTCCATATCAGGTGTCAATACATGTAAAGACACTGTTATGTGAACAGTGAGAGTCTCCTCTTTCATGCCTGAATAAAACTATTCAGTCTGATTTTCACAGAGAAGCATCTTTATGAGAAATGTTGCAATTGAAGAGAAAGTTTACATATCCTAAAAACATGACTGATTACTCTAAAGTTCGTTTCTGCTAACTCTTAAAGGTTAGGAACTCAGGAGGTCACTAAAATAAATGTTGCATCGGTATGTAATTTTGTCAAAACAATGTCGTACTCAATAGTTTTTTCTGGACCCCTGCCAAATCTGATCAGTAATGACATGTTGAGCCGCATGTCCTCATTCAATTGCTGGTTGTCTAAGTGGTGTCCAACAAACAGTATGGGCTACATAGATAATTGGAAATCTTTCTGGGGAAAATCTGGTCTGATTAGAAGAGATGGCATCCATCCCACTTTGGAAGTGGCAGCTCTCATTCCTACAAATATGTCCCGAATTTATTAGAGATCCAAAAACATGACAACCCAGGGTTGAGTCTTACACACTTCTCTGCAGTTTCCCACCTGCTGCTACCCCCCATTTAACAGTATTTACTTAAACATCAACAGTATTCCATCATAACCCGGTCGTATCTGATAATTTTTAGATAATGTTTGAGTTTACATGACCTAACTGTACAGCTTCTGAGAAGAATTTTACATATTGAAAGTGTCTATCAGAGAATGCTGGAAGCAGATTTAACGAGTTAATTCCATCATAATTTTCCATCATAATTTTCAATATAATTTTCATCATAATCCACAGAACAGGGAACATGGCCAAGAACTGGACCATACAAATAGGTAAATATTTATCATTTCCTAAAGTACAACAACGAGGATTTCATTCTGTCTCATTGCCACATTTATTGTCACATTGCCTCCTGATTAAGGTGACCAGATTTCTTAAATGAAAATCGGGGACATTTTCAATGCGGCTGTGAAAAATCATTAAATATTATCATTATGAAGTAAAAAACTTTTTCATGTATTTTAACCAGCTTTTATAACACAAAATGTTGCAATCACATAAAAGGGTGACATCACCAAACATCCATCCACTGAGGAAGACAAAAATATCAAAATAAGTTAGGATGGATTTTTTTAGTCAGACGTTTCTACTCACAACTGAGTACTGAACTGATATTTATGACACAAAAGATGACAATCAAAAAATGGGTAACATTACTGTGATCTCCTCATTCACCCACCTCCACCTCAGGAGCCCGAGTAGAATAAGAGCAGAGGAGAACATGAGAAACACTGCAAGAACAGAGCCAATAGTAATAGTTTCTTTCTTAAAGAAATAACATCAGTTTTGATCATATACTTATATCATTTAGTCATTGTTCTCTTTTTTATCTGCTCTGTATAATTTCCTCTGTTTGAAATGTGCTACATCAGAGGTTCCTAACGCTTTCAGACCATGTACCACTATATCTCATGCAACACTGAGTGCACTCACAAAAGTCACTGATCAGGATGACAGACTACATTCACAGTTCCAGTATAGAAAATGGGCTCATCTATTATCTGTTTCTCCTTCTATATCCTCTCCTCTTTCACTTTGTCTCTCTGTCTCTCACTCATTTCCTATTTTTCTTCCTCCCTCTCCTTACCTGACTTGCATATTTCTCAGAAGAATGTATTTTCTTCTGGATGGCTCTGTCTTTGGCCAGCATCTCCATGAGCTGTTGTTCATGATGATTGTCTTTGATGTTTTGTTCATGATGTTTTGTCATGATGTTTGATGACAGGAACAGTGATCCTGCTTCTGCCGTCTGTCCATACATCATTCATTTGCAGAACACCCTCTCTACTGGTGCATTACTGTCACATGACAACATACATTAATCTTGACAGGTTAGTGTGCGGGATGTCATTTTCTTTGAAGTGGGTAAATGCTGTGCTCCTTCTCTGACTGAGTGGTGTCTCAAATTCTCTCCATTTTATGAGTGATTCCCCCTTTAGGAACTCGTGCAGAGCAGAAACCTACGGTGGCCGACGCGTGCAAACGCGTTGCAAACGGCAAAACAAATCCAACAGTAAAACGCTGCAAGTGAAAAATGCGGCAATCACAAAAACGACCGGAGCACACGCAACACAAACTTCAAAAAACATGCAAGAGAAAAACGCTGCAAGTTCACTCAAAACACAATGGAAGTTCGCCAGGCCACTAGGGGCTCTCGACCTGTGGGATAGGGAGATGGACTGTGGGAGATCGACCATAGTAGCGAAGGAGAAGAAAGATACGTTGTCCTTTCTGTCTTTTTTTAAACACTTTGCCGTAATGTTTTACCATATTATAGAAGAGCAGTCGAGTTATGTAGCTAATGTTAGCTTGCTTTCATTTAACTGTAATTTGTAATTTAATTTAATTCTATGGACGGGACATCTGGTCACCTTACAATAACGTCTTACTAAAGCTTTATTGAATGGATGGATGTCGGGTTTGCTCCCCTGCGTCCGCCATCAAATGTCATATTCTCTTTCAAATCGCCTTCTAATAACAGTGTTTAACTGTTATTAGACATGTCCATGTACCGTTTACAGTCAGAACCAAGTGAAAACATAACCCTGTAATTTTACAATGTGAGAAAATGAGAAAATGCTTTAGGTTTCTGTAATGACTTTTATTACCCACAATGCATTGCAATATACAGTTACATTTTTTTTAAATATTAGAACAAGAAGCTACTGTAAGTTTTTACTGTAGAAATGACAGAAATTTGTTACAGTGCAGGGTTAGAAACTGCTAATAGTATTGATATATTGTTTCGCTTGTACAACCCTCTGGTCCACTGTGGCTTTTGTGTGCCATGTGCCATAAAAATAAACCTTGACTTGATATTGTTATGACTTGTGATGAATTCAATGCAGCTGCCTGTAAAGTTTCCCTCTTTAAGAAAGCCATCAGTGATATATCATATCTGACTCCCATAGCACATTTTCTTGCTGTGTTTTTTGTAATATTTTAATAATCTAACTCACTTTAAACCACATGATTCATCTCTCCTCAGTTTGCTCTCTCTCATCTTCATGTACACATATTAAAATTGTTTTCATTAACTTGTGATTCTCTTCCTCAGTAGGTATCCCTGGTCTGGTATTATGGTGCTTGTTGTTCCTGTCCTCTCAACCTCCAGCCGGTTGAGGCAGATGGCCACCCTTCCTGAGTCTGGTTCAGCCAGAGATTTTTTCCTGTTAAAAGTTGGGTTTTTTTCACAGTCTCCTTGTGCTTGCTCATGATGGGGGATTGGATCAAAGAGAAATTTTGGTGCAATCTGTTGGTTTTCTTAGCTAGGCAATTTTTTTACTGGCTCTGTATTAAATGGACTAATTAGGAATTTAATTAATTTGTTTGGATTCTGATTGTATTAGAATGAATTGGATAATAATTTACTTCAATTGGACTGCATCTTTGAAGTTCCTTGAGATGACATTGTTGTGATTTGGTGCTATATAAAACTGAACTGAATTGTTTGTTACCAACCTCTACATACAAATGCCCAACACCTACAAGTTAATGCCCAGCCAAGGCAGTGTCTAATCCACTGGGTCACCAGCATAGAGATGCTAGTCGTTAATGTCATACATATTTAAATAGTAGAACTAATGTTGCCACAATAACAGTTACTCTGTAAGGCAGAATGTTGGAGTGGAAGTGAATGTGTTGTTGCCGGGGGTTACGGGATGTTTTCTTATGCCGGTATGTGTTGATGTTTTGAGTTGTCATTAAAAGTAAATATAAATGGATCAAGTCGACCCTCGATCATTCTACAGTTAACCTTTCCAATGTTAACACACATTGGAGACAATAGATAACCTACCTATCTCAGTGTAAGTGAGATAGATGTATAAATGACAACCTCAGTAGAATGAGCTTTCACCTTCTCATTTGTCACCACCCTGCTTATTTACCGATGCAGGGTTGTCATTGGTCAAATCAGCTGCTGCTTTCTAGAAGTCCATCAGGCACAGTAGGACAATTATCTTTTTGAGCAGCACCATCAGAATATGTTGGGACAAAAAAAAAAGACCTAAAAGACAAATTAATATTTGTATGAATAGGCTTAAAAAAAGATATCTATAGGCCTATTACATTTTATAAAGGCACTTTTGTCTTTGGGGTTTAGCTCCCTCCAGGGATTCCTTCAGCCACTGGCTTTCCAGTATTCTGCTTTAGGGCCAGCTCCTCTGCCTCCATTAGAGGTGGCGGTAATGGGCCACCACATGTTTTACGAGCATCTGCCTTCTTTCTGTTGGCTGAGTAGAAGTTTGTGTTAGTTAAATAGGCTTAATTATTTAACAGAACATGATATCGATGAAGACATTTATGTGAGTGAAAACAGCATCATGTTGCTGCCCAGTGCGCTTCTCCCCTGTGGGATTGCACCTAATGAAATAAATGAATAGGCTGCCATTCAAGCAGTTTTCCCGTAATATTATTGTGATTGCAAAGGACTACATTTAAACTTAGGCACTGACCCGAGCAGCAATGTTCTCCCACACCGTCTCTCTCTCTCTTTTGCAGCTGCAGCAGTGTTGCACTTCTTTCTAAAAACTTGTTAAAACTCGCCGTATGAGTGCATTACGATTTCCAATTCGAGGTTGGTGAAAAACGTAGCCCTCCTTTTTTATAGTTGTGGGCATGTGCTTAACTCCAGGTGAAAGTACGCAGTTGACTAAACTAACTCAAATCAGCGTTTCTGGAACCAGAAACTCAGTTTTCCATCTCAGAGTAGATCAACTCAGAGTTCAGGATTAGACTCAGAGTTTGATGAACCTGCTTTGTGAAACGGACCCCAGATCTTCTTTTGGTCTCCTCTTGCACTAATTTAGCTTCTACGTAGCTCTTTGAGGTCAAACTGTAATTCTATCAGCTCATAAGAGGGAATATTGCTACCTGATGTTGTAACGAGTAAGTAAAGGTCCTGTTGAATGAAATTACACAACACAGGATGGAAACCACAAAGACCACATGCCTCTTAAACCAATGAATTGGTTCAAATATGTGAAACCAGTTTCTTATGTACCAATGAAATAAAAAAAGAAAATCAGTTTTGAAAGTATTTACAATAGTAGTACCCTTTATCATTTTATGTTAGATAAAAATCCTTATAGTCAACATTTTGCATATGTGCAAATCAGAAAATACAGATCTGAAGATGGAGATGCTTGGGCACTGGCACTGTAGTGTCCACTTGACAAAAATCCACAAACAGGAAGGAAGTTGTGTATGTAAACTAATCCAGTGACAGAATGTGCAGAATCTTATTCACACATAAAGTGGATCTACAAATGAAAAAATGCTTACAGATCAACATATACCTGTTCACATTTTTGTGCATACAATATGCATTACTTTAAAGTTAAATATTTATTGATTATGAAACACATTTGTGGATTTTTTTCTATGGGCTAAACCCAACAACAACAAAAAAGTTCCGGTATGATCAAGGGAAGAAATGGTTTAAACTTCTTTCATTAATCTCTCTGTTATGCACCTGATCTACATCCACAGCATTTTTACTTGTAAAGAGCTCTTCCACTGGCACGGCTACTCATTCTAAGATGTTAAAAAGTGTCCCAAGTACTAGGAAAAGAAAATTCTTAAGGCAAACAGTTTCCATACCAGCTTGGAAACAATAAATCAGCAGAAAAGCTCAAGACACAAAAATAAATACAATATGATTGTTGCCTCAATGTGCAGCCAATTACTGTGGCGAATTCTAAAATTTATACCATACAATAAATATATAGAATGTGACATATTGTCCACGAGTGAACAGTACATTACATGAGGTATATAAGTTTTTCACCAAAATAACTCATATCAGCATATAACGTGTGCACTACAATATCAAGAGTAAAGCAAGGCAAACATATTTACACAATTTATCTTTATTTCTCAAGTCAGTGTTCCGATAACAGTTATATTTTACAAACAAATTAGAATTATGTTATGGTCTTCATCAAAAGGAATTTATCGAAGAGGAAAAAGATATATAACTGGTTATTCATGTTGAAGAATTGGAAATTTTTGGAAAGATTTGGAAAGATTAATTAAAAAAATTTTAGTGTGCAATTAATACTGATCCAATATGTCTTCTTTTAGGAATAAAGTAGCCAAATGATGTGCTCTTCACAAAAAAGACATGACTGTTCCTTTCTTCCCAACTTGATGAGGCTGCAGCGCATGGAACTGAATTACAATCCTGCAAATAACAAAGTTTTCAGTCAATGAAGTCAGTTGAATAAGAACAGCACACAGTATAAAATCCCCCCCCCCTGTCCTGTCCAGCATTATGGCAGCAGAATTGTAAGATTTTTTTTTAAAGCAGAGTGCAATGTTCCAAAGAGTTGTGATCAATATTGATTTATTCTAAAATAATATGTCTGTGTACAATTCATGTCAGTATTTCATTATTTCTGAATTATGTCAAATATATTTTGTATCTACAAATAAGAGTACAAGTAATTGACCAGTGCTAAAAAAAGAAAAAAATGGGAAGGTCAGAATATCCTGTAAGTTTTATGAATCCAATAACCGCTAAGATCAGATGCAAACCACTTAATGACCCAAGTTCCACCCTCTGACAAATAACCTAACCTTTGTCTCAGCTCAGCTATCTCCTTTAAACATTCAGTTTGATCTACTTTCATGCTAAACAACATTAGCTGTTAGCCATATAGCCCTGAAGCATTAACTTTAAATGTCAAAGAATGAAATTATTCCTGGTATACAGTTCACAGTCATGCGTTTCTGAACGCCACAGTAATCTCTCTCATGAATTAAGCTGGAACTTAACATAGAAAAAAATAAAAATAAAATCAAGTCATAGCTGTATCCCCTTGAAAGTATAAAAATAAATTAGCAAAAATTACTCCCATGTAATTGGCCGGTGGGCTGTCAGACCCCATTCCCTGGGGCTTGGGCAAGTAACTCAATTGAGCTGGGGCCGGAGAACATAAGTTAAAAGAATCCTTTGAGGAGAATAATAGATAGCAGTAGAAATGCCATTCATCGATTTTAAAACAAGCTGAATTTGTTCATAGCAGGGAATAAGGAAAATCAGAAAAATAAACTGAGAGAAAAGTAATAGTTAAAAATAGCTCTAACACAGAAACCAATATTTCTGATTACTGAACCCACCTGTCTTCAGTAAGACAAAGTTCCCTTGTCAGAAACTCAAAGATCTTGGCACTGTGCTCTTTGTTCTTGTCAGCAGTGTCAGTTACAGAGATAGCTGACACTGACAGCATAACACAAGGAGAGCAAGAATCAGCTATCAACATCGGAAGGCCGGGTTTCACCACCACATTCATCCTCTGAAAGACAAACACTTTAATTAAAATCACTGAATAGGCTTGAACACGGTGTATATCAAGAGAGAGGCAAAATTGAGCAAAGTGACTTTTTCTTTCTTCTATTTTTTTTTAATTTTTTTAGGGTGGGTTATGCTTAGTATTTAAGATTAGTCAGTGTCTTACCAGCAGACTGTCAGATGGTTTTTGACAGGTGAGCTGGTTAAAGATAAGTTAAAAGCTACTTTGCATAGGGCTACCAGAAGAAGGGTTTCATTATAGAACAACTCAAACCTCAGAAATTTCACAACAGTTTCAGTGAATGCATACATTCACTTTGCATTACAGATACACAGATTAATATCACACCCTGCCCATACTGCAGTGTTGCAACCTGAAGTTTGAAAAGAACGTGATCTGCTAATGCTCCATGGGGTCAACAACAGAGAAAGAGTACTGACAAAGAAAGCAACTGCCTTCTGAAGAAGTAATGCAGTGAAAAAATCTACAATATAGTATTTGCTCAGCTGTGAAATTGTACAATTAGAAAACTATCTGATTCTCCAAAATCAGTAAGTAAGACACAAACTACTCATAAGTACTGCACACAACCAAACTCACACAATCAGAATCAAAATTACTTTATTGATGCCCGAGGGACAATTCTTGACACTACAAAACAGACTCCCAACTGAACATAGGGGTGAGACAAAGTGAAAGAAAAAGGATTTTTTCTTTTTTTCCAGAGAGTTGAATAGATAAAAAATAGAATAAGATTTTTAAAACAAAAATGGGGGTGAGCCAGGATCAATCCTTCAAATCTGTTAAAAAAAAACATTCAACTCATTCGCCCATTCCACATTGCACTCAACACTGCCTTGGCTTTTTAGCTTGCAACCTGTGGTGGTTCTCAAGCGACTCCACACCTCTCTGATGTTGTTTTGTTGGAGTTTCCATTCCAACTTCTTGCTGTGCTCTTCCTTGGCATCCCTGATCTTCCCTCGGAGTCTCCTTTGGATTTCTCTCACCTCCTCTTTTTTGCCAGCTCTAAAAACCGTCTTTTTTTCCAATTCAAGATGGCTTTGATGTCCTTTGTTTCTTATGGCTTCTTGTGGTAACAGCTGACAGTCCTTGCTGGAACAATGGTGTCCACGCAGAAGTTCATATATCCTGTGTTGCACTCAGTAAGCCCATCGATGTCGTCACTACAGGGTTCACAGAGTGCCTGCCAGTCTCTCACCTTGAAGCAGGCCTGCAGTGTCAACTCAGCCGGCCGACTCTTCACAAGAGACTCAAAGCAGAGGGAGAGGTGAATCATGTTGTGATCTGACCCGCCCAGAGGGGGGAGGGGAAAAGAGCTGTCCTTAATGTTAGCATGCAGCAGGTATATTGTTCTCAGGTGGGACAGCTCACAAACTGGATGAAAGTAGGAAGTGTATTGTTCATGTTAACATGGTTGAAGTCACCTCAGATGACAATGAACGCTCGGGTGCGGAGTCTGTAACCGGGCTATTACAGTGAGGATGACGTCACATGCAGTGATCGGGTTTGCCACGGGGGGAGCGTAAACGGCCAACACGATAACATGAGAAAACTCCCATGGCAGATAGTAAGGGCGAAGTCCCACAGCACACAGTTCAATATCTGAGCAGCAGATGCGTTCCTTCACAGTAATGTGTGCTGAATTGCACCACCGATAATTCACAAGAATGGCAAGCCCCCCACCTTTCCGCTTACCGCTCCTGATGCAGTCTCTCTCGGCTCAAACCTTGTGGAAGCCCTGTCTCCGTGAAGCACATCAGACTACACTCCCAATATTCCCTCTGACTCTGGTGCCGCCAGTTTGTCTACCTTGTTCCTGAGGGACCTTACGCTCCCCCGTAATGATCAAGGGGAGACACGGCTTAAAAGTTCTCTGAATAAACCTTTGAAGTCTCAAAGCCTCCCTCTTCCTCCTTAACTTCTTATTTCCTCGGCATCCTCTCTGTGCCTTGCGTCAAATTTCTGCAAGGATCGTCTTTGATCTTGTTGCTAAAGCAGTCGGCTTCAGGCCGATCAGCTGATTCCTGGTGTAAACTATACAAGCTGCTGTTATATACATTTTAGTTCCAATATGTAGAAAGTAATGTCTGGTACATTAAAGCTGTCGTGTTTAGTACTTTGTTGCATATCCCTCACACGGATTTACTGCTTGAAGTCAGCGATTGATAAATATCACCAGGTGTGGAGTATCCTCTCTGGTGATGCTTTGTCTCCTGCAGCCACCTTCAACTCCTGCTTATTCCTGGGCCTTGTCCCTTTAAGTTTTTTCTTCAGCATATAGTAGGCATGCTCGATTGGATTTAAAATCAGGTGACTGGCTTGGCCATTCAAGAATCTTTCTTTTTTTTTATCTTTGAGAAACTCTTGTGTTGCCTTAGTAGTATGTTTGGGACTATTATCTTGTTCCAGGGTAAAGCACTGTCCAATGAGTTTGAAGGCATTTACTGAAACTTGAACAGGTAGAATGTTTCTATACAGAAACATTCTCAGAAATAATTGCGCTACTGTCATTAGCAGTTATATCAGCAATGGAGATAAGTGCCGGTATCTTGGGCAATTCCTTTTTGTCTCCACATTTTCTTTTTGCCATCACTCTGATACAGCTTAATGTTGGCATTGTCTGTCCATGACACCTTTCTCCAGAATTTTAAGGTTTCTTTAAGTATTTTTTCAAAAACTAATCTGAACATCCTGTTTTTTGTGGATACCTAGCGGTTCTTGCAGTGTAGCCTCTGTATAGCTGCTCATGAAGTATTCTGCAGAAAGTAATCTCTGACAAAGACACATTTTGTCAAACTTGACTCCTGAAGACCGTTTCTGATCTGTTGGACAGATGTTTGAGGATTATTCTTTAACATAATGAGGATTCTTCTGTCATCAACAGTGGAGGTCTTCCTTGGTCTATCAGTCCCTTTTTTTGATTACAGAGACTGCCAGTGCATTATTTCTTCTTAATGATTTTCCACTATCTATAATAGTTTTATTCTTGTTTTTCAGGCTCATAATAGCTTCTTCACTTTCATTGGCACAGCTTACCTCCTTGTGTTGGCAACTACAGAGTCCAAATTGTAGCAAGCTTAGGTATCTGTTTCATTATCCCTGCACGAAAGAAACAATCAGTGGGTCTACATGATGAGATTAACTCGATAATGGCTATAGTTGGGTAATTATCATTGGATATATGGTGGTGAATGAATGGAATCACTGGCACAAAGCATGTCATACCCCCGTACGATAGGTGGCGCTGTCCCCATTTCAACTACCACTAATAGAGCCACTTCCTGTTGACGTCTTCACCACCAACAACAACAAACTCAGGTATTCGAGAAAGATGGCGAACGAAGAGCAAGATTAAGCTATGTCCCTCTACATTTGTGATGAGCTGGTTATGGCACAAACGCGATGCAAAACAGCGCATTCTCAATCGCGTTGTTTATTTCTTTCTGACAGTGGCGACAACAACAGTAATATCGTCTCCTTCGACTTCTGGGTGACGATCCTGGGAAAAAAATCTCAAGCATGCGCGGAACGCTCGATCCGATCCACCACATGCTTCTGCCGTGTACAAGCACGTTTGGATCGAGTTATCTCGGGGTCTTAATCCGATCGCGAGTAACCCGATCCGATCCAATTTTTTGTCAGATTAAGGTGTCTACATGAACTGAATAACTCAAATCTTATTGTAATTTAGCCATTAATCCAATCTGATGGCACTCATGTAACCCCACTGAATGAAACACCTGAGTAATCACCTAAAAAGCCAATTCACCTGGGTATTATGGGTATTCATAAAAAGTGTCATTCCTACATTGTGGTACTGAAATTATTGAATATGGCTTTAAATTATCATTTCAAATGCAAAGTTTAATCATGTCTGAATTGTTCGTTTAGAAATTAATATTTAGGAGCTATGGGGTAATTCCAAGAAAACTGTAAGCATTATGGAGGGCATTATACATGAAATAATACAATCTGAACTGCTTTGTTTTATGTCTTGTATTTTAACGATAAAGATTCAGCCAAAGAGATGAATGTTAGGGGTAAATTATTAGTTTCCATTACAGAAGTTAAAAATTTTACCGTATGCTGATGGGGCAAAAATATAGGGACACCCAAGGTGTGATTGTAGTCATTGTCTTGCCTACATAACTGCAAAAAACATGTGGGAGGACCCAGCCAGAAATAAGAAACTGCAGTCAAACAGTTTTCCTATACTACCATGGTAATCTTCATCTTCCAAGTAAAACAGAAAGGAAGGCTCCGTCTGTCCCATTTCTGGGGATAATTCTCTTTACAGTGGATTCATATGTTGTATTCACATTAAATACATCATATTTCAATTAAAGGTCTATTAGGTGGTGTTCTTTTTACTTTTGCATTATGCTGTTGCTGTGACAGAACAGATATCTTGCAGGACTATAGTAGAATAGAATGACTTTATTGTCGCTATATACAGTACAATGAGATTAAAAAGTTGTTGTAAAGATAAGTCACTGGGCTTTTCCTTTAGCCTTTGTTTACCGAGGTCTGTTCTTAATTTGTAATTTAAATACTAAATTGCAATCTGAGTTGCAGAACACTATAATCAAATGATAGGGCTCTTGCTTTGTTTTAAGAGTTGCTTCTACATTAATTATTCTGGGATTTATAATTCCCCACTGATTACTGTGTCCATTTTTTGCAACTAAAGTGTTTGAGGTGATACAATATTACCAATATGAGACTAAAATACCAAGCCGAAGTAAATGTTCACAAAAAATTCCAGTGACAGCCATTTCCTCCCCTGCAGCTCCCAGCTGCTTCTATCAATACAAATACATATTGGTATATCTTTTAGTACGAGACAGTTCACTGTCGCAAGGCTTCCTATAAAAAAAAATCAAACATCGTTTGGGAGTTTGCTAGAAGCGTATTTGAGTGGATTAAAAAAAGAGTTAGATTTGATGTGGTGCTTTAGAGCTGTATTATAAACCTGTTCATGCAAATCGTGAACACGCTGATGTATAAGAACATATCTGTTCCGCTGAGCACACTAAGCAATGCGTGGAACTCACTTCTTTAGGTTTATCCAGAGCAGCCGCGGTGCAGGAGCACAGCTTCTTTAAAAAGTCCTCAGAGAACGAGCTGGCCGGTAAGTTAGTCTGCAGTTCGATGAAAGGCATATCAGTGTTGGTGCTGTGAGCCGAAGCTTGTTGTAGTTTTATGTATTACTTAGTTTTGGAAGTCGACAACAGATCCACAGCTACGACTGCACGACAATACTTTGGGCTAAAGGTGCGTTTGGAGCTGCGCATGCGCAAGCATAGCATGTTGGGGTTTTTTTTTTTTTCAAAATCTTTATTTATTCATAATTTCAATAACGTTATAGTAACGTAATAACGTAATGGTGGCAATAGCCGGGCGACCTTCTCATACAAAAACATCATATATATCCCCCTGAGATTCGGCCCATTCATTTGTGTCCTTTATAGTTGACATTTTGTTCATCTGTATCGTCTTTTACTATTTTGAGTTACCCAATCAAGAACTCTAGAGGACATCCTGGGCTTTCCAATGATGTGTCATATACAGTGACGTGCGGTCAGGAGAGGCAGAGGAGGCAGGGCCTCACCCGTCATCATGGAAAAAATATAAAGTAAACAAATAAATTAAATTATTATATTTATCAAATGGTTTTAACTATAAACTGATTTTCCACTTAACTTAAACAATTTAGATTTTTTTTTAATTAAAAATCGCTGAATTTTCACATTTCGTTCAAATATGAGGAAGTGCTCAGCAGTGTTGCCAGGTGTACGATAAGTATCATATTTGTACGATAATTTTGCCCTGTGTACGATGTACGATCAATGATCCCAAAAAAAGGACAAATATAGGATAATTTGACCAGTCTGTGAATGTGTGGTTGTAATCAGCCTGTCGCAACTGTCTGTCGGATTTTTTGTGAACCCTGGAGGCTTTTCCATTTCCATGTGACAAGTTTCAAGCCAATCATGCTTTTCTATGTGAGCTACGAGAGACGTGCGTGCGTTTGCCTCAGAAGTTCCTAACAGGTGGCCTCCAGGCCTCATGATTTGGCTCATTAGTTCCCACTCGTCATTGTTTACGGGGACATTTAGCCTAACGCAACTGTGGGGCTGCTGATGAATCCATTCCGTGCCTGTTAGACGCTATTCAACACTAGAGTGACTATAGCGCATCAATAGACATGTTATTTTGGTTACGACGAGTGTACGATAATTTCCCTCAAAATACGATAATTTTATGTTTGTGGTACGATAAAACTACATTTCCCACCTGGTAACACTAGTACTTAGCGATCTTACAGTGAAGAGGCACTGGGTGAGACAATGTCTTGCTAGCCTGTCATCTTATTCACTGAATAATATAATCTGTTGAATTCAATGTAACCCCTCACCGCATGTTACTGCACATGGTAGGTTTACATCAGAGGGTTACATGCTGACATTCCGACATCTCGCCATTCCGACATTGGTCTCCAATTGTCGGAATGGCGACACTTAATTTTTTATCAAACGTCCCGCCATTCCGACACTTTTTCCCTCCTATGGTCGGAATGGCGGTATATATATATTTTTTTTTAACATACCGCCATTCCGACAGTTCCTTTTAATAGCCTATGTTTTACCCAAAACATTTTGCACTAATGATATGTCGGCGCAAATACGCGCGCCGGCATATCAGCCTCGCAAACAAACTTTAATAATCTATTATCAAAATCCCCTGAAATGTCAAATATAAAAATACAGATATTAATGTAACTCTGGCGAGACTGAAACTGATTAAGCAGAAATACAGTGTCAGTGAGCTGTCACAGCAGCCAGCTGGAGCGGAGCTCTCCACAGAGCCCATGCGTCTTTTGCCCGCTGTCATCATATGCAAAAGTAATAATTGCAATTACAGATATCACGGCTACTACACAGGATACAGTTGCGAGCACTCTGCCTTGCCTTGCCAATAGGAGAGGAGAGAAATGACAGCATAGAACGTATAAAACACAACAAAATGCTGTAAAAACGTTTGTTCATGTTATTCACGTGATTTATGAATACTTATGGGAAGCGCGGATGGGCTTTGCGCATTTGGCACAAACACACAGCTGTTGCGCAAGGCTTTATACAGCCTGTTGATATCTTAAGGTCCTAACAGGTCACACCTGTGAGTAAATGTCATGTAGAGATTGTTTTTACATGGTATTACAGCTGAACATATAGCTTTTATCCACATTCATGGGAGAGCCCGAAGACGCATGTGCCAGACACACATAGGCATGCGTAAAACCAATTTTGACCACTTCATGCTGTTTATTTGCTTTCTTTTAGTTAACTTTCGTTTCTTTTGGATTCTTGTGCGTGTTATGGAGCCGTTTTTGTCCATGTTTGTAAGCCTTTTTTTCCTGGATTAAATTTTCGGAAGTTGAAACAAGTGGCATTGGAGTGTGTGATTAAAAACCACCGCGGACTGCTTCTCCTCCTCCAGTTGCCGAGACTTTGTGTTTTTAATAACGCTTATCTGTAAACATGTGTTAAACATTTAAATTGCATGAACAGAAAGAAGGGACTCGCCTGTTGAGTAACGCACATTTCCCTATACGGAAAGCCTTGTCGGAATGGTGGGAAGTTTGAATGTCGAAATAGCGGGATGTCGGAATGGTGGGAAGTTTGAATGTCGAAATAGCGGGATGTCGGAATAGCGGGATGTCGGAATGGTGGGAAGTTTGAATGTCGAAATTGCGGGATGTCGGAATGGTGCGATGTCGGAATAGCGGGATGTCGGAATGGTGGGATGTCGGAATGGTGGGATGTCGGAATAGCGGGATGTCGGAATGGTGGGAAGTTTGAATGTCGAAATAGCGGGATGTCGGAATGGTGGGATGTCGGAATGGGTGTTGCCACCCACATCAGAGTAATCCTTTTTAGAAGGCTCTGGTTTACATGCTGGGAACCCACTTTTTTTCACAATCAATTCCATACCATCAACCACATTTTATGGAAAGAGGAAAAGCTGGAGAGACAGTGGGGTTCCTCTAATTTAGAAGAGTCTCAATAACAGGCACGCTCAGGACGGGAGACTGGACTGAAGACAAGTTTCAGTGCAATCTGTTGGTTTCCTTAGCTAGGATATTATTTTTTTATTAATTAATTTAATTTCATTGGATTATCGTTACAATTAATTGAATTCCAATTGGCTTGAATTGGACTATATTATTTAAGTGCCTTGAGATGACCATTGTTGTAATTTGGCGCTATATAAATAAAACTGAATTGAATTGAATGAATCTTCAGTTTGTTTTTGCTTGTTTTTTTTCCTTTTCCACTTTAATGTACCTCTAAATTAAGCAACCATATTAGAACTGTTAACTTAGCTGTTTGTCACATTATATTGTATGCATATTTATTAGATAGGTGATTAAATTCAGGTCACCTTTTAAATAAACTTCAGGTTTATGGTTTATGGTTTGACAATAAACCAGTGGTGATGGCTTCCACCGTTTATGGGAACGATCCAGAAGACATTTGTAGTAGATGGTCCAACATAAAAAAAGATCATGTCCAGGTGAGACAACCAGCAGCAGTCAGAGAATACAGTGACAACATGGGTGAAGTAGACCTCTGACCGAATGCTGAGCTTTTACCACGTGTCAACCAGGACCAAGAAACGGACATCACGTATGATCACTCATTTCTTTGACGTTGCCATCACAGCACTGTTGGATAGTCCTTCATTTGATGACAGCAGTGCAGACAGTGAAGAAGAGTATCAGCCACCAACCAAAACAAGGATCCCACAACCAGAGCCATCTTTGCACAGTCTAGGAGCCAGGCACATGCCATAGATGATGGATATCAAGCATTAAGAAAGATGCAGGAATAAGGGCTACAGTGGCAAAACATAAATGAGGTGTACCAAATGCAAGATGCATCACCAACAAGAAAACATGCTTCCACGATTATCACCACTGAAATATCCAGTGGCGGAACAAATGGAGAACTGCTTATGTTATATATCAGTCTTATAGTTCACAGTTCAACTAAATCCATAGGTTTTTGTTGTTGCAAGCAACAGAAAAAACAAGTTTTTTTTTGCAAATTTAATGTATTCTTGGTTTAATGTCATTCTAAATCCAGAAGATGCTAATTTTTTGCTTTCTAAATTCATATGTATTTTTAGACTTTCTTTTAGTCCTGTTGTTCACTACACTGAACATGCTATAAAATTAGAATAAAAAAAAACATTTGAAAAAAATTAAATTGTAAGATTTAGGCTTTAATAGATAAGTCACATAAAAAAAGAAATGGAAGACACTTTTTCTTTGGTTCCCAGGAGGATAAATAAAATTTTAGAATGACTGAAATTTGATTTTTTTTTCTGTTTTTAGTATGGACACGAAACAGCACATTTTTCCATAAAAGATAAAAGTCAACCAACTTTATCAAGAAGGTATCAAACTAAATCTCTCCAGGATGTACAAGAGCAATACAGTAGGATTATAGGTGACTTTTCACTGAAATAATGACTATATTTATGGTAATAGCTTCTTATTGTTGAGATAAATAGAACAGTACCCAGATAATTCTGGGATCTACCAATAGTAAACTGACTGGCTTTTCAGACGTTTTTCAAAGTGTTAAAATAACAAAATTAGTATAGATTACTTTTGGAGTGACAGGATCCAAAAGTTCAATTGAATTCAAAATAGTTCAACAATGCAGTAATATTGAGAAGTTGGATTACTAGTATCTCATATTATTTATAAAAATTTGCTTTTGAAAGTAAGAAGTCAATTATTCCAGTTGAAGAATATAGGCAGGGAGAAAATACAATCATAGATGAGAAACTAAGGAGCATAAAATGAAGGGAAGTTTCTATGAGCTTCTCTTTCATTTTCCAATCTGTTATTATGAGCACACATGTAAAGTTAGATGTGAGAACTTCGTTTTCATTAGATTGTAATCAATAGTCATTAAGGCCATGGAAGCAGACAACAGATTAGCAAACTTGCAAAATATGTCTTTCAATTAATATTCGACAAATTCAGCAACTCTCCTTACTGGCCACACAGATACGCGATACATAAATACCTAAGGGAGCTGCACAGTTGTTTACATAATCCTGTTGTCAGCCTGGCATTGTCAGGGACCTCAGGACTCAGGACACAAATGCAGGGTCTTTTCAAAAGCAAAGTGTGTTTATTAAATAAACAGAGCACAGCAAGGCAAGGCAGGGTGAGGATCTCCTCACAGAGCAAAGGAACAGGCTGTGAAAGTCCTAAGCACTCTCCTCAATAACTATGGGTGAGGACAAGTGCAGCTATGAAAGTTCTAAAACATAAACTGCTCCATTCTGGGAAGAAAACAAAGGGCTCTTTAAATTTAACAAAACAAAGACACACTCTCCTAATTAGGCAGATTTAACAAAGGACGCACTCTTACAAAACAGAGGCACTATAAAACTTTAACCGTAAACTTAAAACTCACCTTTAACGGCAGCACAAAATCTTTCAATAAAGAAAACCCAAAACCGCTCTGCTAGGGGAGGAACTATGAAAATTACAAATCAATAACTCTCCTAAAAAGGAGGAACAAAATAAAGCTATGAAACTTACCATGACGAATAAATAAACTATGGCTTTGAATAGAGAATAAATTACAAAACAATATAGCTTTGCAGGAGGATTGCTTCACTCCAGGCTCGTGGAAACTATGGCTGTGGTGACTGTGAAAACTATGGATCAAGACAAGGCTGGTAATGAAGCTCAACGACGGAGACAACATATTGGCACAAGACAAGGGAAACACAGACTATTTGAACACATGAGGGACCAAGGGGAACAGGTGAAAACACTTGGGAATCAGGAAATCAGGGAAGACAATCAGACGCCTGACACGGGAGGAAGGCCAAGATACCTGAAACGAGAGGGGAAAGTTAGTGATTTCAAAATAAAACAGGAAATGACGAGACAAGACATGAAACAGAATGTAAATCGTGACAGGCATGTCTTTACCTATATATGTTTGGGTTTTGTTTGTTAGTTTAAAATCTGAAATGGTGGCATATTCTGTTACAAGAGCGGCCTGGGGTCGATTTTAAAAAGTTTGTGGACCAGGATTTTTAAACTGATATTTCTTCTACATCTTCCATAACTGACATTTCTAATCCTACCCTAGCTTTAAATTATTTTATTTAGCTTTTGATTCAGTAGCGAATAGACATGCCCCTAATTTAATCAGGTGACTGGCTTTATTCTCAATTTAAGAAATTGAGAATTCTTA
The DNA here is from genome assembly GCF_036924035.1 of Leuresthes tenuis. Classification (NCBI taxonomy): domain Eukaryota; kingdom Metazoa; phylum Chordata; class Actinopteri; order Atheriniformes; family Atherinopsidae; genus Leuresthes; species Leuresthes tenuis. Next base: position 36,352,847 of record NW_027325358.1, on the reverse strand, counting down.
ATTTAAGAAATTGAGAACAGATACAACCATTGGTTCTCACAAGAAATTGCTGAATTATTGCATGCTAGGGACACTGCTTGGAACAAGGCTCGCATCTCAGGTTCAACTACTGATTGGAAATATTCGTTGTCTTCACAATAAATGTCTTGTATCTATACGTAATGCTAAATCTCACTATCATGTCACATCCTAATCAGATTGTTCTGGTAACCCATCAAAACGAACAATCAAAACGCTCTCAAGAAGGCCGACCTCATCTTGACCCACTCAGATTTCTCAGGGCTCCATCTCCATTTCTTATAAAAATTATCAATGTGATCTTTTTAACAGACATTTTGTTGCGTTCCCTGATTGTATTGTTGCTGCTTCATGACACTAGGTGGCAGTGTGTAAACACATACGGTTGAACGCGGGAAAGAAGAACAGAGAAGAGTTTAGAAAATGGCTCCTACTGTGTAGAACTACATTCATCTGTTAAACTGTTGTACTACTAGTCTGTGAAGTCATCAGCATTTCAGCTCTACACCCTGGCCTTGTTATTGCATGCAAACACTACACATTTCACTGCTGCAGGTGATATCTTTCATACCACCAGTCCAATCAGTAAATATACTACTCTTGCAAATACTTGTCCCCATAGTTTATCTTTTAGGCCCCTTACTACATCTGAAGTTCTCAGTGCTCTGTATAGTATTAATTCTAGGAAGCCTACTGGGGCCGATCACTTGAATACTCGACTTCTGGGGTCCGTTTCACAAAGCAGGTTCATCAAACTCTGAATCTAATCCTAAACTCTGAGTTGATCTAGTCTGAGATGGAAAACTCTGAGTATCCGGTTCCACAAACGCTGATTTGAGTTAGTTTACTCAACTCTGAGAAGTTTCACCTTGAGTTAAGCGTGTGCGCCACAACTATAAAAAGCCAGCATCAATGGAGCCCTGGTTCGACGATTCACCATGGCAACGGGGAAGAAGAGGGCTACGTCTTTCACCAACCTCGAATTGGAAATCTTAATGCATTCATAAAGCGAGTTTCAACAAGTTTTTAGAAAGAAGTGCAACACTGCTGCAGCTGCAAAAGAGGGAGACGGCCTAGGAGAACATTGCTGCTCGGGTCAGTGTGTAAGTTTAAATACCTTTGCAATCACAGGCCTGTGATTGCCTGTGATTGCAAAACCTTTGCAATCACAATAATATTACAGGAAAAAATTGCTTGAATGGTAGCCTGTTCATTTATTTCATTTAGGTGCAATCCTGCAATGGAGAAGCGCACTTGGCAGCAGCTTAAGATGAAATACAAAAACATTGGGCCTCATGTAAGAACATTTTTGTATTTTTATTCTAAATTTCTCTCACTTTTTTTGTAGGATGGTCTCGTGCAACACGTGCAACAGATTCAACAAACGCTCTTAACTTCGGAAAAAGTGGGTAAATGACCTGCGTAAATTATCAATGCCACCCATGCATATTTAAGTGCAAGTGCACGAGGATAGTAGATTTGCATATTCCACCCCCAAAATAATACCATATAAGGCTACGCTTCCTCTCTCCTATGCCAGGAAGTGTTGAGTCATGAGAATGGCATCAAGGCACAAAAAGAACAACTTCACAGGCTCCGAGATTGAAATTCTGCTTTCAGAGATCCAAAAAGGAAAATCTGTCATTTTTAGCAATGTCAGCAGTGGAATTACAGGACCTACTAAAGCTTTTAGGCTTAAAAAAAAAAAAAACTCACCTTGGGCAGGTGCTCGATGACTGCAGCTAAAGCCGTGCAATCAGTTATTGCCTTATCATTATGGCTCTTTGATGGGGCAGTCCATGAGGGGGATCTTCTGGCACCCCACATTCTGGTCTGCTGGGCTGGTTCAGGTAGTGGGAGACCCTCGTTCATGGCAATATTGTGCAAAACGCAGCATGTCTTCTATTGAGCAGCCCCCCCTCCCTTGCTGTATCAAGACACACCTGGGGCCTCATGTACAAAGACTTGCGTGGATTTCCTACTGAAACATGGCAAACACTCAAACCAAAATGCCCTCCAATGTACCAAAATATCCGGATGTATCAATGTGTGCACGCATGAATCCAAGCACATTTCGTTTGTACATCCCAATCAATGTGGAATGGAGCGCACATGTCAAAGTACCCATCTCTACTTAAATATGCAAATCATATTTAAATGAGCCTTGCACCTGCGATTCCTCTCTCTGCACGATCAGAAAATAGAGAAAAAAGAATGAGTAAGACGGGAAAAAGAATAACTTAATGGAAAGCGAGACGGAGGTGCTACTTTCTTGGGTGGAGGCCTGCAAAAATGTGCTGTTTGGCACGCTGTCCTATGATATAAGTGGCAATCAAGTGGATATAAGTGGACTTTATTCTATTCCCTAAACTGCCAAATCAAAAGCTGTGAATCAGGACTTGGCTGACGGCTTTGCTTTGCGGCAAGACGTATTGCATCACTTCCTGTTGCTTTGTGTGTGTGCACTGTGACAGTTCTCGCTCTTCTTGAACTACTAATAATCACCTTATTTCTCCCTATAATTTACACATCTTGCATAGTTAACTCTATCCCATACTTGTTATATTCTAACGCTCACTCTTACAGATCTTTAGTTTTTATTTTTCACTTTTTAGCAGTGTGTCTGGTTCTCTAGCTTAGCATGGCTACCAGTTCTCTTCCTCTATCTCCTGCTTTCACTTGCTCAGTGTGTCAGATGTTTAGTTACTCCTCTGCCTCCTTTAGTGGTAATGGTACATGTAACAAATGTAGTCTTTTTGTAGTTTTGGAGGCAAGGTTATCTGAATTGGAAGCTCGGCTCTGCACTGTTGAAAACCACCCGATAGCGAGCCAGGCCCCTTTAGTCAGTGCGGAGCCACCTAGCATAGCTCGCTCTGTTAGTCGTCCCCGAGCAGATCCCGAGCAGCCGGGACTTAAGAGTGGCTGGGTGACTGTCAGGAAGAGGAGTCATAGTCCTAAAGTCAAGCCCGTGGTTCACCATCAACCTGTCCACGTTTCTAATAGATTTTCCCCACTCAGCAACACACCCGCTGAGGACAAAACCCTGGTAATTGGCAGCTCTATAGTCAGAAACGTGGCATTAGCCACACCAGCGACCATAGTCAAATGTATTCCAGGGGCCAGAGCAGGCGACATAGAATCCTATTTAAAACTGCTGGCTAAGGATAAACGTAAATACGGTAAAATAGTTATTCACGTCGGCGGTAATGACACCCGGTTACGCCAATCGGAGGTCACTAAAATTAATGTTGCATCGGTTTGTAATTTTGCCAAAACAATGTCGGACTCCGTAGTTTTCTCTGGACCCCTGCCAAATCTGACCAGTGATGACATGTTTAGCCGCATGTCCTCATTCTATCGCTGGTTGTCCAGATGGTGTCCAGCAAACAACGTGGGCTACATAGATAATTGGCAATCTTTCTGGAGAAAACCTGGTCTGATGAGGAGAGACGGCATCCATCCCACTTTGGAAGGAGCTCTTCTCATTTCTAGAAATATGGACGAATTTATTAGTCATCCAAAAACATGACAACCCAGGGTTGAGACCAGGATGCAGAGTTGTAGTCTTACACACTTCTCTGTGGCTTCCCACCTGATGCTGCCCCCCCCCCCCCCCCCCTCTCAATCAAAAAACACAAAAGGAGCGAATCCTCTTGTGCAAAAAAAATTTCAAACAAAAACTTTAGCTGAACAAAAACATCAAACTATTAAATGTGGTTTGCTGAATATTAGATCTCTCCCTTCAAAGTCTCTGTTAGTGAATGATTTGATCTGTGATCGTCATATTGATATATTTTGTCTTACAGAAACCTGGCTGCAGCAGGAGGATCATGTTAGCATTAATGAATCAACTCCCTCTGACTATTTAAATGTTCACGTTCCTCCAACCACAGGCAGAGGAGGAGGAGTGGCAACTATCTTCAGATCAGGGTTACTAATCAGTCCTAGACCCAAGATTAGTTTTAGCTCTTTTGAATCTCTGATTCTCAGTTTTTCCCACCCAAAGTGGAAATGACAAAAACCTCTTGTGTTTGTTGTTGTGTATCGTCCACCTTGCCCTTATTCTGAGTTTCTGTCTGAATTCTCAGAGTTTTTATCCCACTTAGTGCTGAGTACAGATAAAGTCATTGTAGTGGGTGACTTTAATATTCATGTAGATGTTGAAAATGACAGCCTAAATATTAACTTTAATTCTATATTAGACTCTATTGGATTTTCTCAAAGTGTTCACAGACCTACTCACTGCCTTAATCATACCCTTGACCTTGTGCTGACTTATGGCATTGAGAGTGAACAGTTAACAGTGTTCCCTCATAACCCTGTCTTGTCTGACCATTTTTTAATAACCTTTGAATTTACATTACTTGACTACACGGTTTCTGAGAAGAATTCTACATATAGAAGGTGTCTGTCAGAGAATGCTGTAACCAGATTTAAAGAGTTGATTTCATCATCCTTTCCTTCACTGCCATGTGCTGATATGACAGAGGACGGCTACCTACATTTTACTCCAGTAGAACTTGACTCTCTTGTTGACAGCACTATAGCTTCAATGCGTACAACACTGGACAATGTTGCCCCCCTGAAAAGGAAGGTAATCAGTCAGAAGAGGTTGGCTCCTTGGTATAATTCACAGCTGCGTGCTTTAAAGCAGACTGCAAGAAAGCTGGAGAGACAGTGGCATTCCTCTAATTTAGAAGAGTCTCAATTAGTCTGGAAAGATAGTTTAATAACGTATAAGAAAGCACTTCGTAAAGCTAGAACTGCTTATTATACATTATTGATAGAAGAGAATAAGAATAATCCCAGGTTTCTTTTCAGCACTGTTGCCAGGCTGACAAAGAGTCCGAGCTCTGTTGAGCCATGTATTCCTTTAACTCTCAGCAATGATAATTTCATGAGCTTCTTTACCAGTAAAATTGTTTCTATCAGAGAGAAGATTAATGGAATCCTTCCCACTATTATCACTGATGTATCATCAAGTAGAGCAGCTTTAGAAGTATCTTTCGAACCTGAATTGTATTTAGACAGCTTCTGTCCAGTTGATCTTTCTGAGCTAACAACAGCAATAGTCTCTTCTAAACCATCAACTTGTATGTTAGACCCAATCCCAACCAGACTGTTCAAGGAGGTTTTCCCCTTAATTGACACTTCCATATTGGATTTGATCAATCTGTCTTTGTTGATAGGATATGTACCTCAGACTTTTAAGGTTGCTGTAATTAAACCTTTACTTAAAAAACCTACTCTTGATTCAGAAGTGTTGGCTAATTATCGACCTATATCCAATCTCCCTTTTTTGTCTAAAGTTCTTGAAAAAATAGTTGCAGTTCAACTTTGTGATAATTTACATAGAAATAATCTGTTTGAAGAGTTTCAGTCAGGATTCAGAGTGCATCATAGCACAGAAACAGCACTGGTGAAAGTTACCAATGATATCTTCTTAGCCTCTGATAGCGGACTTGTTTCTGTGCTTGTCCTGTTGGATCTTAGTGCTGCATTTGATACGATTGATCACAGCATTCTGTTACAGAGACTTGAACATGTTATTGGGATTAAAGGAACTGCATTAGGCTGGTTTAAGTCATATTTATCTGATAGATTCCAGTTTGTTCTTGTAAATAAAGAATCTTCCTCACACATTGGAGTAAGTCATGGAGTTCATCAGGGTTCTGTGCTTGGACCGATTATTTTTACTTTATACATGCTTCCATTAGGTAACATTATTAGACAGCATGGCATAAATTTCCATTGTTATGCTGATGATACTCAGCTGTACCTATCTATAAAACCAGAAGAAACCAATAGGTTGGTCAGACTACAAGCCTCTCTTAAGGACATATAACCTGGATGACTCAGAACTGTCTGCTTTTAAAGTCAGACAAAACTGAAGTTGTTCTCTTTGGACCTGAGCGCTTCAGGAAGAAATTGTCTAGTTATATAGTTACTCTAGATGGTATTTCTTTGGCTTCTAGTTCTATAGTGAGGAACCTTGGAGTTATTTTTGACCAGAATTTATCATTTGATGCACATATAAAACTGGTTTCTAGGACTGCCTTCTTTCACCTTTGTAAAATTGCTAAAATGCAGAGAAACTAGTTCACGCGTTTGTTACTTCAAGACTGGACTACTGTAATTCCTTATTATTGGGCTGTCCCACATATTCTTTGAAAAGCCTCCAGCTGATCCAAAATGCTGCAGCCAGAGTTCTGATGAGAACTAACAGCAGAGATCATGTTTCTCCAGTTTTAGCTTCTCTTCATTGGCTCCCTGTTAAATTCAGAATAGAATTTAAGATTCTTCTCCTCACATATAAAGCTCTTAATGACCGAGCTCCATCATATCTTAAAGATCTCATTGTAAGATATTTTCCTAACAGAGCACTTTGCTCCCAAACTGCAGGTTTACTTGTTGTTCCCAGAGTTTCTAAAAGTAGAATGGGAGGTAGAGCCTTCAGTCATCAGGCCCCTCTCTTGTGGAATAAGCTGCCAGTAAATGTCCGGGAAGCAGACACCCTTTCCACTTTTAAGATTAGGCTTAAAACTTTCCTTTTTGATAAAGCTTATAGTTAGGGATGGCTCAGGTAATCCTGAAACATCCCATAGTTAAGCTGCTATAGGCTTAGACTGCTGGGGGACCTCATCTGTCACACCTTTCCTCACTTTGCTCTCTTGCTCTTTCTCCCTGTTTAATTTCTCAATTCATTTTATGTACATGTGACATTATAGTGGTTATTAACTTGTTTTTCCCTGTTCCAACAGATATCCTTTGAATGGCGTTATGGTGTCTGCCAGAGGTTTCTTCCTGTTAAAAGGGAGTCGTTCCTTTCCACAGTCGCCACAGGCACGCTCAGGACGGGAGATTGGACTGAAGACAAGTTTCGGTGCAATCTGTTGGTTTCCTTAGCTAGGATATTATTTTTTGAATTGGCTCTATATGAATTAATTGGCTTATGATTACAATGAATTGAATTCCAATTGGCTTGAATTGGACTATATTACTTAAGTGCCTTGAGATGACAATTGTTGTAATCTGGCTCTATATAAATAAAATTGAATTGAATTGAACCAGGCCACCCCCACAAAGCATTTGTGCATCACATACAATCTGTACATTGATGGAATGAAAATGTTTCCTGTTGATATACAAATGTTGGCCTGTTCAGCTGCATTGTGGGAATTTGATATACCTGCCGAGATGCAGATAATTCCGTCCCACTCGGCTGGCATGGCTCGGCTCAGGGTCGACTGGCACAGTCCCAGTCAGTTGGCCAGCTCCCTCTGGAATGCCCCGGTTGCTTAAACCCCAGTGTGCACATCACCTGTAACACAAGCAGCGCATGGCTCCTCGCTGTGTTGTGCTCCAGCGCCGACCGCAGCTCTGTGCACAGTTCCAGGATGATTGCCCTCAAAACGGCTGATGAGTCAGTTGTCATCATGTGCCAGCAAATCCACTCTGTCTCTTAACACACACTCTCTTCCAATTGCACCATTTACAATGTCTTCCAACACCACTAAAGCAGCCATTGTTTTTAATGGTATGCTTTGCAACACTTTGTGCATGCTTTTATATCCACTCGTGTATTTGCAGACACATGAGTGTGTTAATTGTTCATGTGTCTCAGATGTGTACATCACTCATTCTGAGGACAAATTGTGTTCACATTTATTTATTATAACAGTTTCCCAACATCACCTCTAAGTGTCGCCAAAGAATAGCTGTAGAAAAGTGCGTACGACAGCCCTGAAGTTGGCGTGAGGCACCACACATTTCCACGGTCATTTCATTCTTGATACATCTGATCCTTGACATGAAAAAGTGTGTACACCACTTTTTGTGTGTACCCTTTGTACATGAGGCCCCAGGCCTGCAGCTCAGTGCGCTCCACAACGGCACGGGTGCTTTGACGCATATATGTGTGCAGTTTAGAGCTCCGATTATGTTTGGCAGTCCAGTGTAGCGAACTCAAGAGTGGAAATTAATACAAATGTAAGATTTTAAATGACTGCAACATTCTTTTGTGGGAATGGTCAGTGTGGAAATACCAGATGGGGGATTTCTACATCAAAGAAGAGAAATTTACATCAACCTTCGGCCCACGAAAGTATTTTGGGGAAGTTTTCTCAGCCCCTCTTTCCACAGACCTGTGCCATAAATTTAGGTAAATGCATTAATAGCTTAGTGCTAACGAAGCGGAACAAACAACAGACCCTTTCAGGAGAGTATTGGGGAAAACCAGAACAGGACCCTTCCGACCCTATATGGTTCAAAGTAAACAATGGTGACAGTTTGCCCTGATTCTGACTCAAGCCAGAGACAGACGCTGCATGGACCTCTCAAAAGGATCTCACCCAGAATCACTTTTTAGCTGAATCTTGAAACTGTATTAAACTGTATTAAAAGCTCTTTTATGTTCTCAGTGATATCACAAGCTGCATTTTAATACCTTTTTCATGATTGTACGTGGAACGATACGGAAGATATTATTATTTTGAAAAATTACTAATCAGCTTATGGAGCCACATTGCCCCCGAGTGGTCCGTAGTACTGAATAGTTAAACCCAAAACTAAGTCAACAACTTGCATATGATATGTGACATTTATATGAAATAACGCAACTATTAACCAATGCTTCAGCTGTTTCTTATTGTATTCTGTGTTTAACACAGGAAAATAATGTTTGGTTTGTTATTCATACGTCATAACTTTACAGATATCCATCCAGAATTTTGAGACTCATAACCATCATGTTATGTTGTGTTTTGTTATGTTGTTTTTTATGTCTTTACATCCTACATTTATGCTATATCTTAACAAGTTATGGTGTTTTTAGAATCCTCTGAACAAATGTTTATGAGACGGAGGAATGCAGGAGTCGAATTCTCCTTGCAGGTCGCCATACAAAATACGCCCAGGCAGACGTCACAACAGTTTCAGGCATACCATTGGCTGAAAGTGTAGCGTAGGCCTACGTCATGCCCCGCCTCCGCGAATCAAACTCCGGAAACCGCGAGGAAAAGTCAGTTATTGAATAGGTTACTGAGTAGGATATGGACGGAATATTGTAAGAGAATATTGAAGGTCCAGATCAGTAAAGAAGATGAAGAGCAGAGAGTTCTAATTGATGGAATGAGAGTCTGGCGGGAAATGAGAGTCTTTGGAAATGGCAGGAGAGGAAGATGAGATGGAAGAAGAAGGTCCGAACAAAGACAGAAAGGGAAGAATGTAGTAGAAAGATACATTTTGCGTCTTTGTTCGTCCGTCATCCTGTCTCCTCTCTATAGCACGTTTTAAACTCTGCTGCTGCAGCTTCCTCACCTATTTGTGATCACCAAAAGGAGCCAGCGTTAAGCTTGCCAACCTTTTTGTCAATCTTTGGTGAATTTAAGTTCACCTCATCAGAGTTGGTCAGCAACCAAAACCAACTCCACCCTTGGACAATTTTATCATTATTTGCGGTGAATTCCGACACACCACCCCGTTCGTCTTCCGAGCTACCAGAAGGAAGCCATTCTCCGGCGCAGGAAAGCGACCGGTCCAGTCCCTGAAAGTCAACCACAACGAAGGCAGCGAGACACGGAACCGAGAGAGAGACCTAGTGGGCCCCGCTGGTGATGACCTGTGGTTCGGAGCTGACCTAACCATAAGATCTGCCCTGTTCTTACATTTCAGACGGTATGCGGTGGGTGTCGAGAGAATTTGCTGTTAAAATGATAAACTAACCCAAGTTGATAGCCTTTGAATTTAAATAGTAACAAAGCTCGACTATTTGAATGATTCCGGTATCCATCCATCCCCTCCCCTTAGTTCTTTTCAATTCACTAAGTGTTTCTTACATAATCATCCATATTCATAGTATTTCTCCTGTTGTCTTAAGGTTGATGTCTTTGGTCATGTCATTTTAATAAATAGTTCATATATATACATATATATAAAATCAACCGGTTTTTGTGTATGTGTTCTTTACGTACGTGTGAGTCCAACAAAACGAGAATTCACGAGTAGCGACTATATGAGACTGGAATTTATTAGTTATTAATTAATAATTGATTATTAATTTAACATACCAGAATCGTAAGATTCTGTCTTTTTCCTTCGATTGATGGTGGTGCCCTAAAACAAGGTTAAATAAGGCTTATTCAGATAGTGAGAACTTTCGGTACGTGTGTCTGCTATAAATATATATTGCTGGTGCCTTGTGTGCTGGCGATATATAATTTGGCTACACCAGCCAAGGCATTGGCCTTGTAATATCGATCCATCCACTTTCTATACCCGCTTAATCTGTCAGTCGGGTCACGGGTCATCGGGCGAGAGGCGGGGTACACCCTGGACAGGTCGCCCAGTCCATCACAGGACGCCTTGTTATATACAGAGTAAAATTAACCTTCAATTAGTGCATAATTTAAGTCAAACAGAATAACGTCAGCATAATTATGGGGTATAATGTATATATTTATCTATGATTGCTTCAAAGTAATTAAATATACAATCCATTAGTCAAGCAAACTTGATTCGAACAACAGACTATTTTACGAAACTCCTACGACAGGTCTGGATCACTCGTAAATTCTCTTGGTACCTGCAAGAAAACTTAAAACACGAAAGCATTGGTGAATGCGCAAATTCTCTAATATAACTCGTACACACGACTTAAGAACAAATCTGTTCGTATGAATGGTTCTTGCATGAGGCCCACTGTTCAAACGGGTAAGACCTCAGTATGCATAAAGTAAATATTAAGTGGATATTTGACTGTGCAGTTGTTTTATCCCAACATAATGCTGCTTTCACACACATAAATGTCTTCTCATCTATTTTATGTTCTGTTAAAGAATTATGTCTATTTAAACACAGACTTCTACTCAGCCAACAGAAAGAAGGCAGATGCTAAAACATATATGCGCAGTCTGATAACCATCTCCCAACGAATATTTAATTGTCTGCGTAGTAATGCTGCACCTTCATCCACGGGATCGTTGTCAAAAGGACATGCCATGTTCATGAAAAAAGTCGCCTCCTAGTGTCCCTAATGGACTTCTAGAACTAGATGAACTATCCTACGCCAAACCTCACATGCTGACTGACTGAATGAATGAGGAAATCAAATGGCGTGTGTGGCTGAAAGAGGACGGAGACAGAGAGAAACTCAAGGTTTACTGAAAAAAACCTGGTCCCGACTAGATTAGGTTCATAGAGTCTGTTACTACGGTAACTGACAGAGAGCTTCAGTTACCTCTCTTTCTGAAACAGGCTAGAGTTACCCCTCTTTCTCTGGTTTGAGTTACCTCCCTTTGTGAAACGGAAAACTCAGAGTTTCCCTCATTTCAGGGTTAATAAACTCAGAGTTTTCACTAAACCTGCTTTGTGAAACAGACCTCTGGGCATAGCACTGTTACAGTTACTTCTAAAGTTGTGAATGATATAGCTCAAGCATCAGACAGCAAACTTATTTAGAGGCTGTATTGTCAATGCCCCCATTCTCTCCCGTTATATGGATATACGTGAATCTCGAGTAATCTAAATATCTTCCGAAGGACGCCAAATTTGACCAAACTGTTCTCGGTGAGTAGATAAACGTATTTTATGCCAGAAATATGGTCTAGTTTTAAAAATTCCGGAGTTCACCTTTAATATCCCAGCTGTTATGGCGTGACACGGCAAGCAAAAACAGTGATTTTTCATGCAGTGGTAAATTTTGAGATTTTTTGGCTAGTTTACTCCTTCAATATGTGTTCTTTCAACCTGCTACACACATTAAAATGTTTATTTTATTACACTTTGTTTACTCGCGGCAGTACGTTTCTCCCGAATTTACCAAGAAGTTAGCTTTCCAACCCGACATACCAAGCTTCGTCTATTTACTGAAGTCTGTCATGGCCGGTATCATTGTAAAGCTCTGACTCCCCTGCACAATGATATGTAACCCAAATAATTGCACTTCCTTTCTATCAATAACCAATCGGGAATGTCTAAAGGCGGATTTATATCTAATGGCGAAATCTCATTGGCTACTGTTCGTTTCTGCTAACGTGATTCGCTCAGACGCATCACGTGGTGGACTCTGACACTTCCGTGTTTAGCTTTTCGCGGTATCTCCGGAAATGCCCCTCTCAAAGAAAAGAAAGCAACAATTGCGCTTTGCAAGGTGCAATTCAAGGAAACCCATTCAAGTAGCTGATAAGCCATCAGGTAGCAGCACATCTAACCGTAAACTGTCGTTAGAAAATCAAGGGAGTGTTAATGACAGTGCCACTGACACAACAGTGGCTTATTATACATGTCGTACGTCTCAATGAGTTGATACGCGATCTCTTGTGCCCTAATTGTGCTGCATCGGATCTATATATTAACATTGATCCAGTTAACCATGGCTTTTGTAGCAGTCTACTTTTAGAGTGCTGTAATTGCAAAGGAGAGAGACGAAGGGTTTATACATCCACATGGCTGCAAAGCAAGACGAGAGGTGATGTCGCGTTTGACATTAATGTCCGCATGGTGCTTTTGGCCCATGAATTAGGGATGGGATATGCTGCGCTGAGGAAGGTGTTGGGGATCCCTTCCCTTCACCTGAAAACATACCAGAGGCATGACAAGAGAGTGACTGGTAGGCTATGGAAACAGGGATGTTGATTTTGGAGGTCTTTTCCAAAAGAAATTGGGTTTTTGTCACTCAAGTGTAATCATATGTACTGTATCAATAAACTAAAGAAAAGGAACAGTTATTGACATAATATACAAAACATTTTTATATTTTCATTTAATTTATGCTTTTTTTTTAGTGGCAGAAATTGAGAGAGGATTGGAGTCACTACACAAGGCCAGGGAGCAGATCAGGCAGGTGTACACAGATGTTGATCCAGAGTTGGCAGAGTTGTTGAGGGAGGATGCTGACGCTGTAGTTAACATCGGCGTCTCTTTTGACAGCACCTGGCAAAAAAGAGGGTTCACTTCCCATTATGGGATTGGTATTTGTATAGACATTCTCACAGGACACTGGTCATTGATTTTGAGGTTTTATCCACATACTGCCATGCTTGTGTCCTAAAGCAAGGTGCCAAGAATGAGGGGAAGATTACTGTGGAGGAATTTGATAACTGGAGGAAGATGCACACTGACTGTGCAAAGAATTTCACAGGGTCCAGTAAAGCAATGGAGCAAGAGGCAGCAAAAAGGATGTGGGCCAGATCAGTCAGTCGCCACCAGCTGCGGTACACAGAGATGCTCTCAGATGGGGATAGCTCTGCTTTTAAGGAAGTGTTGTTACTGAATCCATACCCTGGGCATGACATTGTAAAGCTGGAATGTATAAATTATGCGCACAAGCGAATGGGCACAGCGCTCAGAAAATTTAGTGCGGAACGCAAATTGGGTAGGAAGGGTTTGGGGAAACTGACGGCAAACAAATGTAAAGCACTGCAAATTTTTTACAGGGGGGCAATTTTAAACAACCACGGGTCACTGGATTCAATGAAAGCAGAGATATGGGTAGGCCTTCTGTCAACAGATGAAACACCATTGCATACTAGGTGCAATCCATCCTGGTGTTGGTATCGTAGAGCAGAAGACAACGGTGAGACCCCCAAACCCACACAGGACATTCTGTAAATTACCTATCCCGCAAGGTGGGCCAGAAACTTCTCCCAATTCATCACCGCATGTCAAGCGACAGCTTGCTGCAAAGAATGCAGCATGGTGGCACACAAAATGCAAATGCAATTCTGTAGTATGGGCCCGCTGCCCCAAAACTGTTTTTGTAGGCAAGAACAGGGTTGAGGCAGCAGTAAGCATGGCTATCTCCTCTTTAAATGAGGGTGCCTCAGCTATGCTCAAAGTGATGGCAAACGTATGGCTGGAAAGCACACTTATTACAGTTAATACCATCAAGCAGGCAGGCCTGCTCAGGGTGGCTAAAGCAAATGCCATTCAGTCCACAAGTGCAAAAAGAAAAAGGAAACTTGTGAGCACAACCAAGAAAGTGAAAAGGAACCAGCAAGAGATGTCAGTGGGAACTACATATGGTGCTGGAATGGAGAATTAGAAAGATGTGACATCTACTGTGGTTATACTGTTTATCAACTTTTGTTGGCAACTTCTTGCATGATACACCAATGTTAGTTATTTGAGTTACAGCAGTTGTAGGCCTTACATGCCTACCATGTTATTAAATAATCAATTTATATGAGCTTGTATTCTATATTATTATTGTTCTATTATTCTATATCGTTATTACTAATGGCCTGAGCATTTATTCTGTTTTTGAGCAATTGTTTCCAATACAAATGTTATAAAATCCCCTATTTAAATCTTTAAATGCCATTTTCTCTAGATCAGTTTTTTGTATTTTTACAGAATCAATATCTCAGCCTATGTACCACCTATTCACACCAAACTTTCCAGTTCTACACTTAGCAGTATTCTGACGATATTTACAGAAGGATTTCTTAATAAATCATTCCTGGCCTTATCTATGTGACATTATAATAAAGAAATATGGCGAAAATCAATTTTAAACTTTTTTAATTTTGGTGTGTAAACAAAATGAAAAAATTATTTTCCACCTGGCTTTATCATATGTTCAGATCTATCTACTGGAAATATATGCAAATTTGCGCATATGAGATATGCACATGAGATAATGTATTATTTGCATAATCAAACATACAAATTCAAAAACTTGTAATACATTTTTTTTCATACTTGTGTAAGTAATCAACTGAGGAATTTTCATGGTGATATCTATTATTTTAAAATGCTACCCTATTCACCTGTAGTTTCTCGCCTTAAATCGGAGAAATTTGGTTTTGTTTATTTCGCTCCTTTTAGATTAAATAATCTACTGTCTCAGCTTCAGTTGGATACGTTGATTCCTTTTTATCATTATGAATAGATGCTTGTTGATCTCATGACTTTCATTATGTGCTTCTGTTGAGTGTATATTATGATGAATATGTATTGTAATGTGTTTGATTTGTATTTGTGCTGGAATCAGGGCACCATTGGAAAATGGGAGCTTGCTCTCGATTGGCCCTCCCTGAATAAATAAAGGTGAAATGAAAAAAATTAACACTTAACATTCCAACTAAGTACTAAGTGAGATACTGAATATCATCTAGGCCAGTGTTTCTCAATTCCGGTCCTCAGAGATGATGATCAAAGTCAAATTTATTTGTATAGCACATTTCATGTACAAAACCATTCAAAGTGCTTTACATAAAATAAAAGCCCTACAGCAGGGAGCGGAAAAAGCATTAAAAATATGTAAAAGAATATAAATAGACAGAAATAAAATAATTAAAATGAAAAAAAACAAGCAATAGTCTTGATAAGTTAAAAGACACAGATTTCATGCATAGACACATGAGAAAAGAAATGTTTTTAACCTGGATTAAAAAATTTCTACATTTGGTGACAGTTTAATCTCCTCTGGCAGTTTGTTTCACTTGTTTGCAGTATAACAGCTAAATGCTGCTTCTCCATATTTAGTCTGGACTCTGGACTGGACCAACTGACCTGAGTCCTTGGATCTAAGAGCTCTGCAAGGTTTATATTCTCTGAACATATCACAGATGTATTTTGGGCCTAAACCATTCTGGGATTTGTAAACCATCAGTAGGCTTTTAAAATCTTTTCTGTGACTGACCGGAAGCCAGTGTAAAGATTTTAAAACTGGTGTGATGTGTTCAGATCTCTTAGCCCTGGTTAAAACTCTAGCAGCAGCGTTCTGAAACACGAATGAATTATGAATAATTATGAATTATGAATAATTTGATTTATGAAATAAATAAAAAAGGGGACAGTTACGATGATGAAACTTATATCTCCGACTGAAGAACTCTGATTTGGAGGTGCTGATTTTCATCCCAGCCACTTCACACTCGGCTGCGAACCGCTCCACTGAGAGCTGAAGGTCACGGCCCGACGAAGCAAGCAGAACCACATCATCCGCAAAAAGCAGAGACCCGACTCTGACGTCGCCAAATTGGACCCCTCAACGCCCTGGCTGTGCCTAGAAATTCTGTCCATAAAAATTATGAACAGCCCTAACAGAGTCCAACCCTCACCGGAAACACGTCAGACGTACTACCGGCAATGTGGACCAAACTCTGACACCGGTCATACAGAGACCGAACAGCCCCTATCAAGGGGTTTGGCACTCCATACTCCTGGAGCACCCCCACAGGACTCCCCGAGGGACATGGTCGAATGCCTTTTTCAAGTCCACAAAACACATGTAGACCAGTTGGGCGAACTCCCATGCACTCTCCAGGACCCTGCTGAGGGTGTAGAGCTGGTCCACTGAGTGTGATCCCCCTGTAGTTGGAACACACCCTCCGGTCCCACTTTTTAAAGAGGGGGACCACCACCCCGATCTGCCAGTCCAGAGGCATTGTCCCCGATGTCCACATGATGCTGCACAGGCATGTCAACCAAGACAGCCCTACAACATCCAGAGCCTTGAGAAACTCAGGACAGACCTCATCCATCTCCGGGGCCTTGCCACCAAGGAGCTTTCTGACCACCTCTGCAACCTCAGCCCCAGAAATGGGAGGCCCCATCTCCGAACTCTCCGACTCTGCTTCCTCTGAAGGCATATCGGTAGGATTGAGGAGGTCCTCGAAGTATTCCCCCCACCAATTACAACGTCCATAGTTGAGGCCAGCAGAGTCCCGTCCCCACCATACACAGTGTTGACGGTGCGTCGATCATCGAACTGCGGCATAGGGTGTCCTGGTGCTAAGTGCACATATACAGCCTTATGCTGTATATGTGCCTTAAAAAAAACTAAACTGGATTTTTCTTTTAGCTTTGCCATGGTGTAATCATTAAAGTTCTGCTATAATGGTGTCGCAAACTAGTTTGCCTCTCTAGGTTCATATTGAAACTGCTGTTGTTATAATCCTTTTAGCTGAATAAAACCAGGAGGGATGACAGCACTTGAAGACTTTGAAGAAACAGGGACACTGTGTGACACTAGAAGAAGGCAGATGGTTAACATTCTTGCGGCTACCTACATAGTATGTTTAGGGCCCTATAAAATCTGTTTTATTTGTTCCTAAATTCTGGTTTATTTTTCCCACATTAATTTTTATTTCGTTTTTTAATTCCGTTTTTAGCATTTTATGCAAATTTAACCCAGAGACAGTGAATTAAGAACTGAAATGTAGACAATATGTTCAGTTAAAACTGAAAACTTTAATGCTTCCACACATATAACCATATTTCAGGCAAAAACATATGCTGCATGATAAAAACATGGTACTATTTTCCAAATAGTGTCCAAACAGAACAGTCCTTTTTTTACATTTTGCCAATCTGTTGGTTTACATTAAACAAAATACATGACTAAATAAAAAATGCCATAAGTTCTTTGTAATAACGAACTAATTAAAAATAGTCAATATCTAGTTCCAAAAGTGCATAAAACATTGCAACAGCCCATGCAGTAAACAATAAAACATAGGTTTTGGAAATTCAACTAAACTTTGGTGGAAATATCAAAAACATTGTAAACTTTAATTTCAAGTACATCTTATGTTTCACTCAAAGACAAACTCAAGGACTAGCCTTGAGCTCCTTTCCCTTTGCTCTTAGGTTTTCCACCGATTACAGAGATCTCCATTGATGTACAACATAGTCAGCCTCTTTGTGTTTAGCTCAGTTGAGTAACTCTCGTTTTTATGTGAGCAGAGTCTTGTATTTACTGAAGCTCCTTTCACAGTCGACTGAGCTAACTGGGAAGTAGATTTACATTACTGCTCATGCCTCTCCAGTAGTCAGGAAGATCTAGATTCTCTGGCAGGGGCCCTCTGTACCAGAGATGGGGACTCAAGTCATGTGATTCGAGTCGAGTCTCACTTAAGTCGCACAAACAAAGACTTGAGACTTGACTTAGGACTTGCTCTCAAAAGACTTGAGACTTGACTGGGACTCGAGGTTTGGAACTAGTAAACAATTTTAATTTCATGAAATTATTGTTTCTGATCTTTATTTCATTAATTCCGATGTACCTACGCTCACTTCCTCTGAGCTGACACGCGTTCCCGTCGGGGCAGTGGTTTTTCGGCAAGCAGTCTCTTTTCGGCACAACTCTTGTACTGTTAAGTCATATTCCTCAGGAATTATCTGAAATCTTCTGGCAAAATTCTTCAGACATGTCACAGAGAAGCAGACAAATGGTTTCCAATATGTGTTGGCAAAGTTCAAACGAAGAGGAATTCAAAATAGAGAGAAAAATACACTCTCTCTCTCAATGTAAGTGCCAGGCACCACATGTGTTGACAGTTCAAATAAAAAATTTTTAAAAAGCCAGTAGGGTAACTCGATATATATTCTTCCAATTTAAATTAAATGTTATGTTGGCTTTCACTATCGTTCTGTTTGCCAATTTCTTGCTAAAATAAACTATCTTGCATTTGTTTACAGTGCACCAGTATATTGCTCACATATGTTATACACATTTGACCTTATTAATGCACGTCAAACCCCAGCAATAGCTTGCACAAAGCCAGGCGCGAGCGCAAGCGGAGACCTGTAGATTGTTGCTATCTGTTAGTATTTATTTTGCTTAAATATCACACAGCGGCTCAAGGTTTAACAGAGACGTCTTTGTTGACGTTATCACACAAAGCTACAGTTAGCTAACGTTAGCTAGCACTTATTGATTTTGGAGGGATTCAGCTGTTCGTGTGGTCTTCCACACTGCTTTATACACACTTGGCATCTTTCTAGTTGCGTCTTGGGCTTGAAAGGGAAATAATTCAACACCACCCTCCAAACTTCTTGGATACTGACTGTTGGACTTCCAAGTCCCGTATGCATACCGCTTCGGCGTATTGCTTTCTGCTTAAGCTTGACCGGCCTCTTGTGCATAATTACGGTTGCTAACGTAGGATTGGACAGAAGCTGTTTGTGGAGGGGCTTAGCGAAGGGTCAATTGTGTCATGACACATTACCAATTAATCTTATAATTTCTAAAACATTCAAATGATTTTGTCATCATACTACGTTTCAAAACCACATTCATTCCAATATTTTTTTAAAAATTGATCCAAAAAAACAAAACAATAACCCTATTGGCTCTGGGGCCCTGGGCACACGCCCACTTTGCCCATGCGGTAATTTGTCTATGCTCCAAGGTCTTCATGATATGCAGTGGCGGGCCGTGCATTTCACACCTAGGCCTTCAGTAGTGCTCCACCCTCAATTACTTTATGGCTGGAAAAAACATCTTTCTATGCAGAAATGCAGTATAAAGAGTTGCTGCATCGTAGATAGATAACTCGTGTAGCCAGAATAAATGCAATTACTTAAGAAACAAACCTGGGGTGCACAAGTCTCCTTCTACTGCAGCTATAGCTGCCACACACATAAAAAACATCAATAACAACCTCATTATTTATTAAAATAGCAACTCACCAAAAATCCTGATTATTTGTAGACAAAACACATCCTCCTTTCTTTCCTTAAGAAGAGTTCAATCACTCTGTCGTACAGATGATCCATGCGTTTCAGTTCCATCAAAAAGTTATTTTCGATCACCATCGAAGATAGTCTAGAGTCGAGCCTGCCCTGTCGTATTTCTGGCATAAGTTTTAATTCGCTTCAGGGCTGAAAATGTCCCCTCCACAGAAGTAGTGGACATGGGGATGGTCACTGCCAAACACACAAATGTGTACAGCTGCCCCATGCTCTCACTCTGAAGGAAGTCAAGGAGATCAGTGGGAGATTTTCCTGCAAAATCAACCATGTACGGTGTACATTTTAGGACATCCTCAGGATCAGGCTTCAGCGTCAGACCTCAGACGAAAAGGTATAAGGTGTCTCAGGAAAACCTCTGTCACACTCGCACCAAAAGGCTTCATAAAAAAACCTTTCACAATGAACGGCCTCAGAAAAAAAATGTCAGACTCAATGGCATCAGCTCAAAAGTTGTCACACTAAACGGCTTCAGCTCAAAAGTTGTCATTTAAAACGGCATCAGCTCAAAAGTTCTCGTATATTAAACGGCTTCAGCTAAAAAGTTGTCATATAAAACGGCTTCAGCTCAAAAGTTCTCGTATATTAAACGGCTTCAGCTAAAAAGTTGTCGTATAAAACAGCTTCAGCTAAAAAGTTGTCATATAAAACGGCATCAACTCAAAAGTTGTCACACTAAACGGCTTCAGCTCAAAAGTTCTCATATAAAACGGCTTCAACTAAAAAGTTGTCATTTAAAAGGACTTCAGCTCAAAAGTTGTCATTTAAAATTTGTCAAATTTACAAACCCAGTGTGGCTCCAAACACCATATTGATCAGTAGCAAACAACAAGCACTCCCAGCAATAAAATTTGCAGTGCTCCTGGGAGCCTGTGAGCCAATGGTACCGCTCATAATTAGAGGACTGAAAGTGGTGGAGAAATCCTTTTCCCGCTTGTGACAGGCTTGCTAGCTTCAGAGTTGCCCAACCTTTCTTAACAATGTCCAGCTTTTCTTGAAAATGGCTTTGACGATAAATCTGCGACCAAATCAATTTCTTCTCCTCCTCCCGCTATTGAGGGTTGAGAAAACTATAAAATCAGCACAACTTGATTTTTGCTCTTGCAGCTTGTTACAGATGCAGTTTGCTAGCTCTGGCTAGTACACTCTCTGACTATCCAATCAAAGAGTATGAATATGCTCACGTTACCGTACGCTTGCTAGAAGGCCAACTCAAAATGTGATTGGTTGAAGCAACAGTTTTAGCAACTCTTATTTTATGCTACTGGGCATAGTCCGCATCGCCCCCTCATGCGGACTGTCCCGCCCCCTCAGTCAAAATGTAGTATTTTCTTTTAAAGAAAAGTGTTTTCAATCTATGATGTGTTAAAAACAACATAAAACTCCACGGACTTGTTCAAATCAAAATCAAAAGCCCGGGTAAGTAAAAAAACAATTCCAAATTCCAAGTTTACGAATTACGTTATGCCATCAGATATCAGCGCGTCATCCTGCCACAAACAACAACAAACGACGTGCAAGCTAGCAGCTATATTTTAATTCAGGAGGATGGACATTCGCAAATGGATGAAAAAGCTAGAAACTACACCATCGGCAGCATCCCCGCCGCCTGGCAGCAACAGCAGGACCACCGGAGAAGCCGAGGAGCACCTGCCTTGGTCAAGTTCGGAGAAGAGCTGCACCCACAGTCCGTGAGCTGGGTTCACCAGGAGCGGAGAGCCCGCTGTTGCACTCACAGCAGCAGTATGACTTACCAGAGGACCTGGGAGTTAACAGGCCAGCTCAGGTTCATCTCAGGGAGTTTCCAAAGAAATAACAGCATAATAATGACTGTAAACATTTTCGGCTAATTGGTAAAATGTGAGAGACTGGCTTGAATATTCGCAGCAAGCAGATGCAGCCTTTTGTTTTCCCAGCAGGAAATTTGGAGGGATTGATTCCGTTTTCACAAGAACTGGGTATGCTAATTGGAAGCACGCTAATGATAAGGCAAAGGGATTCAGCAGGCACAGTAACAGCAAAGAGCATCAAGCATGCATGGCTAACTGGAAAGAGAAGGAAATGCGATTCAACACAGGCAGTTAAATTTCAACCATGGTTAACTCTCATCAGCTTGCGCAAAACCGCCCGTATGTGTCTGCAGTAGTAGACATAATTTAATTTCTTGTCTCAAGCGAACTGCCACTGAGGGGTGAAGTGGATTCAGTCATAGCAGAGATGAAGCGGGAAGCGGACTGTTTCTCTCACTGTTTGATTACACGCTGAGGCAAAAACCAAGAGCTTGCAAAGGCTTTCAGTACAATTCCAAAAAACACAACTTACACATCACATGATATTCAAAATCACATAATTGAACTGATGAGCACGATCGTAACAGAGCAAATTGTTAAAGATGTTTGGGAGTCATGGTTTACACTCAACGTCACATATGTCAAAGTCAAGGCCTGTGGGCCACATCCGGCCCGCGAATGAATTTTCCATGGCCCCCTGGATGATATATAATTACTATTAGAACCGGCCCGCAGGCCACAGCCGCCCGCTGGTGTTTTGCACACACCAACACTACATTCCCCACAATGCAACGGTAGCCCGCGAAGTCACTGCAGCGCGGCAAACGGCTTCATTATTCATCAGCAATCAGAGCAGAGGTGAGGTGAACTCTCTGCTACCCCTCCCCAAAAATGGCTAAAGGGAAGGTGGAGGCTGAGAACAGGGGCTTTCAAGCCAGGTGGGAGGCAGAGTATATGTTCACGGAGGTAAAAGGCAAACCTGTGTGTCTTCTGTGTGGAGAAAGTGTGGCTGTAATGAAAGAATATAATCTAAGAAGGCACCATCAAACGTCTCAGAAACACAGACAAAGACAAGAATATGGACACAGAACAAAGGCTACAGAAGGTGGAAGAATTAAAACGAGGTCTTAAATCCAGGCAGGCTATGTTCACAAATGCCAAATCACAAAGCGAGGCTGCTGTCAAATGCTAGTTTTATTGTGGCAGAGGAGGTCACAAAATCAGCCCGGCCTTTTACAGAAGGAGAGTTTATCAAAAAGTGTATTCTTAAATATTGTGATGCAGTGTGCCCAGACAAAAGGCAATTATTCTCAAACGTGAGCCTGAGCAGAAACACCGTTGCTGAATGTGTAGATCAGCTTTCCACCAATCTAAAAGAACAGCTTGTGGGAAAGGGAAAAGATTTCATCGCATATTCTCTTGCTGTGGATGAGAGCACGGACACATCTGACATTGCCCAGCTGTCAGTTTTCGTCCGTGGAGTAGACTCCAGCCTGAACATAACAGAAGAGTTTTTGGCATTACATCCTATGCATGGCACAACTACAGGACAAGATCTGTATGAAGAGGTATCCAGATGTGTAAATGAGATGGGGCTGCCTTGGGGAAAACTCGTGGGATTGACAACAGACGGAGCCCCCGTGATGTGTGGGCACAGAAGTGGATTGGTGGCAAGGATGCGTGAAAGGATGCGGGAGGAAAACGTCACAAGTGAGCTGACAGCTTATCACTGCATCATACACCAGGAGTCGTTGTGTGGCAAAGCCTGGAAAATGGAACATGTAATGAGCACCATAACGCGAGCAGTTAACATCATCAGAGCCAAAGGCTTAAATCAACGCCAGTTCAAGGCATTTCTGGGCGAGTTAGATACAGAGTATGGTGACTTGCCCTATCACACAGATGTGCGATGGCTAAGCCAGGGAAAGGTGCTGCAAAGATGTTTCGAGCTGCGTGAGGAGATCTGTCTGTTCATGGAAAGCAAAGGAAAAGACATAACAGAGCTCCGAGATGAAACGTTCCTGTGTGAAATGGCGTTTCTGTGCGATATCACGAGCCATCTGAATGTGATGAATCTGCAGCTGCAGGGACAGGGGCGTGTCATCTCTGATATGTACAGTACAGTCAAGGCGTTTAAAACCAAGCTGAGTCTGTGGGAGACGCAGATGCGGAAAGAAAACTTGAGCCACTTTCCCACCTGCCAGACCATGAAAGAGAAGCCCTGTACCGCTGTGTTCCCGAGTGCACAGTTTGCTGATAAAATCAACATACTTGCCATCGACTTCCGACACCGATTTGCTGACTTTGAAGCCCAAAAAAGCAGTTTTGAACTGCTCAGCAATCCTTTTGCAGTTGATGTGGAAAGCGCACCACCAAACCTACAAATGGAGTTGATTGAGCTCCAATGCAATGACACACTGAAGGAAAAATATGAGAGAGGGTGCTGCTGAGTTTGCACGTTTCATCCCTGACACAATGCCCCAGCTGCGCATCCAAGCTGCTCGGACGCTCCCTATGTTTGGCAGCACATACCTGTGTGAACAACTGTTCTCTTTGATGAAGCTAAACAAAACATCACACAAGAGTCGTCTTACTGATGGACATCTTCAGTCAATCCTGAGGATTTCCTCAGCTCAGAGTCTGACCCCGAATATTGATGAACTTGTCCAAAAGATGAGACACCACCAAATGTCAGGCTCAGCCTCAGACAAGTGAGCATCCCAGAGCAGTAACATATTTTCAGTTTTTAAATCAGTTACATTGTTATGTACTTTAGTTTTGTACATAGTTACATAGTTGTTTCTATAAGACCTGATTTTTCTTTGAAGGAAGTATTGTTTTGTCTGTGTGCCATAGATTTTTGTATTTTATTTTATTTTATTTTATTTTATTTATTTATATTTAATTTTCAGTTGAATGGACTCAGGGAAAATTGCAGATAAGAGCCATGAGAAAGAATAAAACTAATTTGATTTTTTTTTTTTGTTTTCTCATTTTACTATTTGAAAGCAGTGATTGGTAGGAGCAGCACAGGACACTTTTTAAAGGACATTTACTTGTTTGCTGTTTGCCTGTTAAAAATGTTCTCCTTTTTAAGTTACTGACAGAGCCACAACAAAATATTGCTTCATTCATTTAATGTATAGGACATGTGATTTTTCTTTGAGAGAAGTTTGTTTTTGTTCTGGTTGTTGTTTTGCTGTTGTTTGTTTTGGTTCAATAGGTTATGCGCAATAGTTTCAATATGTTTTAATAAACGTTGAACCAGTCCGGCCCTCGGCTTGTAGCAAATTAGTTTTTTTGGCCCTCTGTGTATTTGACTCTGACACCCCTGCTCAACGTGGATGGAACTAAAGACCCGACAGGCAGTGAAAATCTATCTATAGTTGTGCGTTATATGGACAAGGACTGCAAAATGCAAGAGAGGCTGTTATCAACGCAGACAATGGACAAGTGTGATGCCCAGTCACTCACTAATGTTGTGCTTGATGAACTGTCAAATGCTGGTCTTGACGCAAACAAAATTCTTCGTCAGTGTTATGACGGAGCCAGCGTCATGTCGGGACGAGGGGAGGCACGCAGAAGCTTATTCAAAAGAAGTTAAACAGAAAAGTGCCTTACATCCATTGTTTCAACCACCAATACCATTTGGTGGTCGCGCATGCTATTTCCTCAGCGAGTGCAGTTGGACATTTTTTTGAAGTGTGCAATTCTCTTTATACATTTCTGAAAAAGCCCACTGTAGCCGCACAATACAAAGGAGAGAAGCTTAAAAGGCTGTTAGAGCAGCGATGGACTGGACACCTTGACAGTGTCTGTGGTGCTGAAGTCACACACCGCACTGGTGGACTTCTTGAAAGAAATCGGAACAACAGGAGCAAGTGTTGATTTGAAAATTGACGCTGTTGGACTTCACAAGGCCATCACAGAACGGAGCTTCAAATTTCTCACTGGTGTGATGCACAAAGTATTGGGGCTGATGGACCCAGCCAATCAGATGCAGCAAGCCGAAGAAACACATCTAATCACCGCAGTCAGGCTCATTCAAAGTGCCTCCTCTTGCATAGAGGATCTGCGATCAGATGCGGAATTTCTGAAACTGTGGGCTGACAGTGGGGATGCAGGTGATGGCGCCGGCGCGCCTGCTCCTCCAAAACGACGGCGGCAGGCCACCAGGGCGCTACAAGACTACATGGTGAGTGAAAGCCTTGGACAGCGCGAAGTGAACAGAGTGCAGGCGGCTGTTTTTTTGACATCGTCGACTCTATTCTGAGCGGAATGGGAAATATATGGCATCTTTGGACGCTTTGGACCCCGCCAGTGTGAATTTCCTGGAGGCCAAGAAAGTTGTCACCGTCCAGCCCTGCCCCTTTAAGACGGTGTCTGTGTGTGTGTGACGTACGTGTGCAGGGAGAGAGTCGATAAAAAAAGATTGATGGAAGAAAACGAATAAAACCTGCGTTCCGCACAAAAAGGCTTGACTCCGTTCTCATTTCGCCCCACACTTTGGCCCGGACCCTACGATTGCCAGTTACCGGTAACGAGCCAGAAAATAAAGACCAGCTCCTTACTACGGTTCGGAGGCAGGGGGTTAAGAAGGTAACAAAGTGAAACCACTACTGGATTTTACAAACACAGACATGGTTGAGACGCAGTTCACAGTTGCACGGGAGTTTTTGGAAAGCAGGTGCACAGGCCAGGGCGAAGAGAAAGTGACTTTGAGTCACCTTGTTGCAAAGGAGTCCAGGGTATTAAGTGCCATGACAGCATTCAAACACGCACTAAGATTCGGGGCATCAACTGCTACGTGTGAACACTCATTCTCCACGTTAAAGAACATATTTACTGAGCACAGACACAGCATGTTGCATCGACGGAAAGCACATCTCATACAGCTGACCTTAGAGAATGACCTCAGTCGGAAATTCAAAGATGAATGGAAGGAGATGCTGTTAAGGAGGTTCCACTCGTCAGGAAAGAGGAGACTGCAACTCGACTGGGGGTAAGAGCTGGTTGTTTTATCATTTGTATTGTTGCTACTGTTTATTAGCAATGTGGTTATTGATCATACGTTGTTGGATATGTCAAGTCAGCACCTCTGATCTGCGGAGTATGTTTTGATGTTGCTCTGTTATGTTTTCTCATTCTATGCAGCATCATGTGAGCAGTGTCAATCACGCTCTGCAGTCTGCACGCTCCAGCTGTGTCTGCAGCTGATGAAAATAAACTAGTGTTGCTTCTTCTTGCTGTATGCTGTACGGAAACATAAAAAAATTAAACCACGCGGGTTCACCGGTGGGTGCTGATTCGGTGTGTTTCAGTATTTACAAACCAAACAGACCCGACTGATGGCAGCTGATGTTGAAGCGCAATGCGCACAAGCGCACGGCGATCAGCTGTTATTGTGCTGTGGCAGCCGCACATATGAGCACAGGTCTGAAGAATAAAGGATTCTTTGTTGTTTTTCCAGTGGATGAAACAGAGGATGATGCTTTGTTTGACTCTAGGACTGACACGTTGTCTGAAGTCCGTGAGCTTGCTGAGACTCGCGCGCAATATTTACGTACAGTGACAGATCTGATGAAGAGTTTTTGGGACTCAGTGAGCACACAGAAACACTGTATTAAATAAAGTTACTGTTTAAAAAACTTAAAGCGACTCTTACCTTTCTTGCATTTCGCGCAGCACTTAGAAAAAAACTTGAACAGCAATAACCACTCCTCCGTCCAATGTCCCACCCCCGTTTCCCCATGAGAGCGGCTGGAGGTGGAAGCGGGCCACTGCTTCTATCGGTCATTTTTCGTGAATGTAGCTTGATCTCCGCTGCTGTCTATCTCCGTGGATCTACAACAGACCAGAGAATGTCTAATATAGCCCGTGGACGGGCTCTGAACAGGGGCGGGGGTGCACGAGCATTACAGAATGCGGAAGGGGAAAACAGACAGGTTGCTCGGCCAATCTTTTTTTTTTTTTTTTACCGTGAAGCGCAACGCACATTTGCCGAAACTTTCCGCCATTTCTAACACCCAAACACAGCACGAAGGCGATTAAGTAGTTCTAGTAAATACTTTATTGCATTTATTTAATAAACTAAATATTCAATGCAACAGACCAACAGCAGATAAGAGAAACTATAATTAGCTCTTTCCTTTGAGTGCTGTCCATGGTTGTGATTATGTCAACCTGTCTGGACTAAATGGATTTCAGATGCTGACATTTTTATGAACCAAAGAACCAAGGCTATAAACATTGAGAATGATCTCTCTGATGGGGCAGCTGAGACGGGTAGACACAGAGTTCAACAAATGCTTCAATCTCTTTAAACAGCTCCCTTGTTTCTGAGTGCAACACTGAAATACTTTCAGCAACCTCTGTGACCACAGTGAACCTTCTCCCCTTTGTCAGGTCACCCAGTAAAGTTAGTTGCATTTGCAAGCGTGCACAGTCAAACTTTTTTGGGAGTTGAACTTCATTCAGTCCAGACAGGTTGTGGTTCGCAGCATTGATGAGTGTGGTTTCTCTTTGTGCTGCCACTTTCATTCTAACTTGATCAAATCTTCGACCAATCTCTGTTTGAATTAAATCCACAGCTTTAATGAACTGACGCCGCCACTGTGTCTCTCCGTAGTCAGACACCAGATCCTCTGGCTCCGTGGTGCTGCGGATGCGAGCTGGGGTTTTGCTCACCCTGTAGGGATGGGGCATTTGGAGGCAGTTGCCACCTGCATAGGTTTTGACCTTATCCACAAGCTGCTTTACAGAGTCCTCCTCCTGAAGTCCCTGCATGCGCTCCTGAAGGACTTTCCAGGGCTGAACGTGCAGTGGACATTTTACTCTGCAGACTGTGGGCCACTGCTTCAGAAGGTCCGAAAAGGGCCTCGCTGCTGACCAATCCAAAATATGTCCTCACTTCTTTTCCTTGCCTGTACAGATTGGAGATTTTAGCTGGAGTCTCATCCCTAAGTGTCCTGTCTTGCTCCAAAGTCTTTAGAGTCTCCAAGAGTGCAGTATACGCAGCAATGACTCTGCAGTGGTGTGGATGCACCATCTGGTTGGGCACAGTCCCAGGACGTTGCACACCACCTGTTCAGAGCCAAAAATTGACCTGAACATGTGTGCGTTTGGGGTCTGTAATGAATCTCACTTTCCTCCTGGTTACTACAGTGGACATGAAGTGATTCTGGACACTCGCTTGGACACCATTAATGTACCCAGACATGTTAGACTCATCATCAAAACAGTAACCTTGCATGCGCTCCAGAGGTATGTTTAAATGGAGAAATATGTCTTTGATACATGAAAACAGTGTTCCCGCTGATGACTCATGCACATTGTAAAATCCAAAAAACAAGTTCTGTGCCTTTAAATCGGAATTTACAAACTGCAAACAGCACGAGAACTGCTCGCACGCACTAATGTCTGTAGTTCCATCTGCAGTGAGTCCAAAGAAGGAACAGTGGTTACTTTCAGACATTATTTCTCGCTGTATGGCATGAGAAAACATTTTAAAGAGTTCGTTTTGGATTGTCCAACATCCATTCCTGTGCTTTAGGGAGTGAGTGCGTCCTCTCCAACTTAAGTCGCCAAAGGATGCAATCGCGGTGAGTGTGCCCTCTTCATTGTATGCTCTTGCGGCCCAGGAATTTGATTGTCCTGAATAAAAGTTCCAATACTGTCCTCACAGTATTCTGCTCTTGAGCTGCTAAATCAGAGAGCATAGCGTTGATCGGAGTGGACTTTAGTCTTTTTCCAGTTGCAAAATACCTCCTTTAAAAAGGTACCATGACAGTCGGAGTTAAGGTGCACTAATCCTTTCGACACTGCTTGACTACAGACTACAGACAAAACAAAGAACACATCTTTTTCGGTAAGATAATGCAACCATTTCCATATGTCAAACCAGCCACGCAGGAATGATCTTTCAAAAGTCTCACTTGCGAATCTCCTTCCAGGGAATTTTATATTGGGCTGAAAGGGCTTCTCATCATTGGCACCTGGTGCTCTCTCCCAGAACTCGGAGATTTTGCAGGGTTGACAGGGTTAGCTGCTAGTAGAGTGGGTTCACTTGCAGTGTCATAGCTGTCGTTCTCATCCTTGTCATCCTCGGTAAGAGGATATCATTAGTTTTTCTTTTTTTTTTTAGCGAAAGTGCCTGCTGTTTTTATTTTTGTTTTTTTACTATAAGATATTAGATTTCAGCCACTCCGGCAGAGGGAGACAGACGTTCTGACTAGGGGGGGCTGCAGCCCCGGCAGTCCCCCACTTCCTGCACTAAGAGGTGGAAAAAGCCACGCTGTTAAACTTGTTGTAATTAGGGATGGGAATTGTTAAGAATCTAACAATTCTGGTTCCATTATCAATATCACTTATCGATTCGGTTCCTTATAGGTTCGCTTATTGATTCTCATCCAGCTATATAGTACAAAAGGCTTTGGTTGCAGTAACCCTTTAATTTCAAGTATGCACCAACATTTTATCTATTTTCACCTCTGTCATTTTACTTTTCCCTGCCTTGATGAAAGGGGTAGCTACAGGTATGCAGGAGCCTGCCTCTGAGTCTGAGCATAAGCTGTGCTGCAGCAGCGTCAATGACATCATCCTAGTAGACGAGTGTGTAGAAAAATCCTCTATAAGCCCCTCGATAGCCGCCAATAACAACAACACAGCAGCTATGAGTTAACAGTGCAATAGTATGCATTCATTCTTCTTAAAGTATTGGTGAAATAAAGACAGATAATGCCTTATTTAGAGACTGTATTGTCATTGCCCTGTTCTGTCCCATTATATGGATATTCGCGGATCTAGAGTAATCTAAATATCTTCCGTAGGACGCCGACTTTCACCAAACTGTTCTCGTGAGTAGATTAATGTATTTCATGCCAGAAATAAGGTCTAGGTTTAAAAATACCGGAGTTCCCCTTTAATGCATGAGACTGTAGAGCCCTGCGATACCTGTGCCACAAGGTCCCCGCAGGAGTTGCTGCCATCACTTAGCAGGGTGTAAAAGACTGTACATTTGTGCAAAGTAATTGCATGCTGTGTGGTCAAATGTTTCAGCATGTTGGAGGTATCCCCCCCCCCCTTTGATGTGATCAAAGCTCTGCATGTGTTGCAACTGGTCACATGTTGATGTACTCCACCTTAGCTTGATGTAGTATCTTTGTAAGCTCCTGTTGTACACTCCTCCGCTTTTCTCCATCCCCATTCTGGAATGCCCTCTTTTTCTGGTTCAGGAGGTCTTTGTCACTGGTGATCCATGTTTTTTTATTAGGATAGCACCTTACAGTCTGCACACACTTCTCTTGGCTCTTTAGTAACACCAAATTACAGTGTAACCTACTGGAATGTTTAATTATATGCTGTTCGTTTTACTTTTTATTTTTTTCAATGAATATAGGAAGCCATTTGCCATTAGCCATTAGTTAACTTTAGGTTCTGCTATGTAGATTTTATTTATTTATTTATTTTATATGCCGAGTGCTGGATCTACATCGAGTTAACATCGGTGATTTCAATCAGGTTTTACGACCAAGGCGTGGCGGGATCAGAGAGGATGCCAAATCCTCCACCTTCAATGTCTTCATGAAGAGTTGGACCTGGAGGAGAACAGCCTGAACAGCGCGCAGAAACCATGCATTACACACACTTACTACCCGGGTAGCACACATATACACTCAATGGACTTGGACTGACATGGATTCAAACTGAACTTTGGACTATACTCATTGAACTTTGATGTCGGAACAGCAAGGAGCTGTCAGAGGACAATTTATTTTATTTTATTTTCATTTTTAATTCCATTGGGGATTTTGAATCTAAACTGATTCCACTTTTTGTTTTTGTTGGAAATAAACATATTTGTGTTTATTTCGTATATTAACCTTCCCTCGCTCCTTGAGTCGAATTAGAATACAGTATTTATCTTAAGTGGTCTTACTAAATCACAGAGAGTTACATACACAGTGTAGTGTGTTTTCATACAGTTTACATGGCAAATGTGAATAAAGGCAACATTTCAGTTTTGTAATCTTGGGGTCATTCTGGGAACGTCACTGTATTGCAAGTGTAATAATATCACGGCTGGGCAAAATGTTTTCAAGGCAAGCCTTTATTTGTATGATTACGCCAGCCAAACGGTGGCGGCAGAGTACAGAACACATTAGTGTGATGGTCCATGCAGGAATAAGTCTTATCCCGAGGCTGTCCACATTTCATCCTATTTCATCAAACGTCTTCATGTATAATGCACGCGGTTCACATACCGAGATCGTCACCCAATGGCACTGTCTCGTCACCCTCGTCCGACCGCTCTTGCAAGGGTTAAGAAGTTTACAGAGGACTTTCTAAAGCTTTCTACAGGGCACATAATACGTGCAACGCTTACGCTTATATTCTGCCCGTAATGGTGTCACGAATGGCGAGGTGGATATAATGGAATGTAAATGTGCAGTGGAAAATGGGAAAGATTAAGTGCTAGGGAGGGTCGTTTATGCGCTGGGGGTCCTGATTACAGCAACAAAAAAACACAGCCCGGGAGCAGCTATGGAGGACTGCAGATGTTGTCTCACTCAGGGATGGGTCGCTGTGACCCCCAAGCTATGGCGTAACCACGCATTCTTGGGGGGGGGGGGGGGGACGGACAATATTGAGAAAAATACCAACCTGTCCCCCACAATATACAGAAGAAAATATGTAAAATGCATGTTCTCCTTTTATGAACCCTGTCAAGGGATCGGTCTCTTGTTATGTCTTATTTATTTTCAACTTATTTCCGTGTGTTACCATGGGAACGGCTCAATGAGAGTGACCCAACGGGCGCGCCGCCGTCTCAGCAGCGGCTCTCGTTATCTTTACGTTGGACTTCTACTTTTGACGGAGCCGCTGCTCAACCGCGCCAAGCTCAACAGAGCAGATTGTACCAGAACAGGAAATCCAACACAGAATCAACAAAATAAACTTCCGCCCCCTTTCAAAATAAAAAAACTTCAAACAAAAATAACATTGGACTATTAGACTTTTCATTGTTAATGCACATTTTGAGACATTGACACAATATAAGTGAACCTGGACTTAAAAGTCCTCAGCCCTTTTTTTGTTAAAGGAAAAGTCTGTAATTTGTTACATCATTAGTTGTCCTTATTAAAATATTTACATAAACATGCTTTGGGTATTTGGTCGTTTTCCATTGGAAGCTGTCCTATTTGCTACAGTACTACTGGAAGAGCATAATTGTAATTGGTAGGTGTGTTTAAGGTCAGTAAACAGTAAGCAACTAACCAAAACAAAGTGGGGGGGCAGTCACTGTCTCTGAGAAATTACACTATTCCTTTAGATGTGAACTTACATGGTCAATGTAGTCCTCTAAACTATGTTCTAAATGTCCAATTTTTCATATATAAATAAAGAATTGTAGATAATGCACACAACAATTTTGTTTTTCTTGGACCCCCCCAATGTCTAAACCATGGTTACGCCCTTGCCCCCAAGGACAACTGCAGGGTTGTAACTGAATGCAACTACGCAGAAACTATGAGCAGTGACAAAAAAACAATGCGAATGGACTTACGATATATTCAAGTCAAGTCAAATGTATTTGTATATCACATTTCATGTACAAAACCATTCAAAGTGCTTTACATGAAATAAAAGCATTGCAGCGGGGAGTGGAAAAAGCATTAAAAAATATGTAAAAGAATATAAACAGAAAGAAATGAAATAATTAAAATTAATAAAAACATGCAACAGTCTTGATAAGTTAAAAGATAGCGTGCAGATTTCGGGCATAGACAGATGAGAAAAGAAATGTTTTTAACCTGTTTTTAAATGTTTTTAAAAATGTCTACATTTGGTGACAGTTTAATCTCCACTGGCAGTTTGTTCCACTTGTTTGCAGCATAACAGCTAAATGCTGCTTCTGGGTTTTGTTCTGTTCTGGGATTTGTAAACCATAAGTAGGCTTTCAAAATCTGTTCTGTGACTGACTGGAAGCCAGTGTAAAGATTTTAAAACTGGTGTGATGTGTTCAGATCTCTTAGTCCTGGTTAAAACTCCAGCAGCAGCGTTCTGGATGAGCTGCAGATGTTTAATGCTCTTTTTGGGAAGTCCAGTTAAAAGACCATTACAGTAATCAAGTCTACTAGAGATGAATGCATGGATGAGTTTCTCCTGGTCTTTTTTGGAGAGACAAACTTTAATTATGTTGATGTTTCTGAGTTGGTAAAAAGCTGCCTTGGTGATGCTTTGATGTGGCTGCTGAAAATCAGATCTGAGTCTATCAACACTCAAAGATTACGAACTTGGTCAGTGATTGTAACGGCCCAAGTCTCAAGATATTTACCAATTGCAGACCCTCTTACCTTTGCTGCCAAACAGAATTATCTCAGTTTTTTCTGTATTTAATTGTAGAAAATCCTCTCTCATCCAGGTGTTTATTTCCTCCAGACACTGATACAGTACATCTGCTGGGCTGCAGTCGTCTGGTGACAGAGACACATAAAGTTGTGTATCGTCTGCATTACTGTGATAATTGATGTTAAAGTTCTGTAATATCTGACCCAAAGGGAGCATATACAAGTTAAACAGAAGAGGTCTAAAAATTGACCCCTGGGGGACTCCACAAGTCATGGCCACTCACTCAGATTCATAGCTGCCAATTATAACAAAATAACTCTGGCCTTCTAAATAGGACCTGAACCAGTTAAGGACCGCTGCAGAAAGTCCAACCCAGTTTTCCAGCATGTGCAACAGGATTCTGTCTACAGTATCAAACGCAGCGCTGCCATCCCAACAGCATGACGTAAGTGTGAACGAAGTAATCTGCATCCAGTTCGATTTTGATGCACGCCATCAGGTGTGCAACGCTTCTTAAAGTTCCAAAAGATATTGAAGTTATCAATGAACTTAATCCTATGGGCGATGCATGCATTTGATAACCATGTGTTCAGGCCAAGAAGTCTGCTGAAAAGTTAAATTCCTTTACCCACAGTAGGAATGGGGCCTGAAATGGAAACATGGTATGCTCCATAGTGACACAGTCTCTCCAACAGCAGAGAAAAGTCTTTCTTCAGGATCTCAGAGCCAGTCTTCCTTCTCAGAATATCTGATGGAAGAAATTAAACAGCTGAAGAACCTTGTCAAACAAAAAGATAAAGTATTTACTGTACTGCAGTAAAGAATTGATTACCTGGAACAGTACACAATTATTGAGGACAGTATTGGACTGGATAGCAAATACCAGTCTTATGCAAGCGCAACAGCTGGTGACAGGGACAGCGAGGACACCTCGATAGAGGAGCTACAAACACTGGAAAGGCAAGTACAAATGTCGAAAATTAACAACAGCGATGTAGCTGCCTGTCACACCATATTCCAAAGAGACAGAAAAGCAAATATTGCAGTAATACTCTGGTTTATGAACAGACTAAGCCACTTGGACAGGCAAGAAACCTGAAGGGGGCAGGAATATTACCAAAATGAATGGTGATATTGCTAGACAAGAATGCATTCTTAGGAAGTAAAACAAGATACAAGCAACAGACAAAAAACTGTAAAGTAGACTGGATAGTGTAGTGGTAAGATTGCAAACTAAGATTTGAGGTTGAGGGTGATTAGGGTTTGAATCCTGACCTAAACGCATGAAAGGTACTACCTCCAGAAGGGGTCCTTAGGCAAGACCCGCTTGTACTATTTGCCTACCTGGGATATGAGTGTAAGTCACTTTGGATAAAAGTGGCTGCCAAATGCATAAACATAAACATAAAGTATGATATGATTAAATGGAATACCCGATGAATACAAATGAGGGACAGATAAATCTTAACTGCTTACGTTAACATCTTGGTTTATTTACATGTATATGTGAATCTCAATTAATTAGTTCCCCCCCGTGAAGGAAAAGTTGGATCTTTGTGTGAATGACTGAGTTTGATGAAGACTTTTTGTTCCCATTTAGTGACACTGAATGTGATAAGTTTGTAGACATTGATAAGGACTGTGTTGGTGAAGAGTTACACATAATATATAGTAAGTATTCCAATTTCAACTTCAAGACTTCTGACTACATGGAACACAGGGTGCTTGAAGATGCTATTGATCACTTTTTTTAACATTTCTTATTTTTATTACGGCCACGGGATTTCAGACATTCTTACATTACTTTTTTGTTTGTTTTTTAAGAGTTGTACATTATCAACACAGAAAAAGGAAATAAACCATATCCATTTTGGTAAAGCAGCCCTTGGTAGTCGTTATATCAATTTTCTATTTTGGCCATGAATTTTAAACATTCCAGTATTCTTATAACAAAAACAATTTGAACATGGGGGTTTCACATTTATCAAGAGAGAATTTAAATATACAAAATTACACAGTAACAAAATAAAAATATTGATCAGCAAAAATCTGATCTTGTGTGTTTAACGTAACCAGTCCATTTAGACCACATCCTAAAAAAATTGTCAGTTTGTATTTTGAGAGAGTAAGACAGTTTTTCCATGGCATATATATCTCGAGTCACATCTAACCACTCTTCTATGGTTGGGGGAACTGGTTTTAACCACCTTCTTGAAATAACCTTTTTGCTTGCAGCCAAAAGTATAAGTAACACTTTTTTTTATCTCTATAGTCCCATCTGTCAAAATTGATATTCCCTAAATACAAAGTGTAAAATCTATGGGGTATGTTTGCCCCAAAGACAGCTTCTAGATAACAGTGTATTTCTCTCCAGTATAAAGTTAAAACTGGGCATCCCCAAAAGATGTGGAAGTGATTGGCCTCACTATTTCCACAAGCTCTCCAACAACCTGTGTTTGGTATTAGTGTTTGTTGTTGCAAAAGTGTAATGAAAAATCTTGACAAGTTTTTCCAACTATATTTTCGCCATGTATTTGAGCATGTTGTCTGCCACTGTAATATACATAATCTTTTCCACTCATCTGAAGACAGTGAGAGACCGCCTTCCTTTTGCCATTTCTGTTTGATATACAGTGAATTATGAGTGCTGTCTCGGCGTAGCCCATGGTAAAGTTTAGATACAACCTTGGTACACACTGATGAATTGCTTGATTTTATAAACACTTCTATCACACCTGTCTTTTCTAACTCCTGTGTCCCAGCTATGTTTCCATTAAAGTGGTGTCTCACTTGGAGGTACCTATAAAAGGAGGGTGCAGCTATAAAAGTTATCAAAATCTCTCAAAAGATAACAAAATAAACTTTCACGCTCTCCGAATGAGGTGGACTTAAACAAAAGACGCTCTCTTGAAAACAGAGGCACTATGAAACTTTATAAGAAAACAAAACTCTCTCCTTCTAATGGAGGCTTCTATGAAACATTAACAATAATTTAAAAAAATGCAACACTCCTCTATTAGAGGTTTCTATGAAAGGTTACAACAAAGAATCACTCCAAAAAACAGAGGAACAAAACAGGCTATGAAACTTATCGTGGGAATAAACTATGGCTATGGAAAAACTTAAAACAAAGATGGCTCTGAAGGAGGATCGCTCAACTTCAGGCTCGTGGATTCTATGGCTGTGGATTTCTGTGGACAAGGACGCGAGAGTGAGGCACGAGACATGTGGCAACACACTGGCAAGGGAGACAGGGGAGACGCAGACTATTTGAGCACATGAGGAGCCATTGGGAACAGGTGGAAACACACCAAATAACTAGTCGGTTCATAATTAATGTAAGCACTTGGGTCTTTTGGACCTTCAATTTGTATCCCGAAATAACACCATATTCCTTTAAGAGATCCATCAATTTAGGAAATGTAAAAGTGGGCTGTGAGAGGTATACTTGGACATCATCAGCAAATAATGCCAGTTTATGTTCATCAGAATTCAAATTTATTCATTTAATGTTATGATTCTGTCTTATCCACTGACTCAGAGGTTTGATAAACAAAGCAAAGAGCAGGGGAGAGACTGTGAAATTAAATGAAATTAAATCTTCTTTATTGTCATTATACATGAGTATAATGAAATTAGCCCGGCAGCTTGCAAACGCATGCGCCAACTTTGAAGAGTTGCAAAGAGTGGGGAGAGAGGGGAGAAAAGGGAGGAAAAACAAGGGAGAGGGGAGGGGAAAAAACACAGCGTCCAGACTATGCTCCTTTTCTATTATCTACTATTATCTTCCGGCTCTTAATGAAGGCGGTCGCATTTCTCCTCTCTCCTGATTCTGTGTGATACCACAGCAGGTTACCATGGAGAAGTCCTTGATTGGGTCCAAGTCGGAGTCAACAATCACCAGGTGTTCGTGAAGAAAGGGAGGGGGGAGAAGTAGTTCTGAGCGTCTCGCAGCAGCGATCTCATCGAGAGGCCGGTGCCACAGGAGAGCAGGAATGCAGATTAGATTGTGATTGTTGGGTTAGGGCGAGTAGTCGTATTTCAATGGACATGACTTACTCTGTTTGTCCATTCTGGTCACAAAAACGATCCGTACACCTTTGCAAAGCCACCAGTTTCTCCAAGATGTTATCCATATTGCGGTTAATGACCACAGTCTGAGCGCCGATAGCTCTGCCCACTGCTTCAAACATGTCTGGCAGCTTGGGGCCTTTGACCGCTGTCTCCGACTTCCAAATTTTTCGATACACCAGGGCAATGCCTAATCCAATCAGCAGATAGCCCGTTATCATGGTTCCGAATATGTAAAGATCCTCAATATCCTCAATGGAAAGGATCGCCAGGCACACGACTCTCCACTGCTCCCAGGAGTCCCTCATGTAACCAGCGCGAACGTTCCATCAGGGCAGGTGGGTTCCCCTGGGTGCAAACGTTTCGTAGAAAAGATTCTGTCAATTGCATTGAGAGACCAGTTGACCAATTCCAGGATTTTAGTTTTGAGAGCAATGCGGAGAGAGGCACCAAAAGTTTGAGACAGGACAGGACAAGACGAAGAAGAGAAGCAGGGAGAAAAGGGAGAGGGAAGATACAGGAGAGAAGAGAAATGCGACCGCCTTCGTTGAGAGCCAGAAGAGTTCCACGTTCTAATATGAAGGGATTTGACAAAGCACCATTAACTTTAATCCTTGCCGAGGGGCTATCATATAGAGCTTGAAATGTCTCAATAATACACTTGTGGAAGCCAAATTTTTCTAATACTTTATATAGGAAATGCCACCTGAGAGAATTGAAAGCTTTTTCTGCGTCTAGACTTATAAGCATTACCTCTGAGCCCTGTTCCCTAATATGGTTGATAATATGTAGGGTCCTTCTCAAATGATCTTGTGTCTGGTCAGGATTAATTAATTTAGGTAGAATCGTGTTTATTCTGCATTGATGTAAATAGTTTACAGTCTATATTTAGTATACTAATAGGGCGAAAACTACCACACTCAAGTTTATCTTTTCCTTCCTTAGGAATTAAAGAAATTATTGCTTCCCTCCATGAAGGTGGAATTTTCTTTTCCTTTAGAATCCACTATTGAAGGGTGCCAATAGTGTTAGAATCAGCTTCTGTCGCATAGTTCTATACCATTCAGCGATGAACCCATGATGTTAAAACAAGTAAAAATTAGCTGTGTAATTAGAATTCCAGGAGCCTGCGCTGATACATTCTGTAACAGATTAATAGGCCTACTTGGCTAATCAAATGGAAACAATGTCCAGTTTGTGTTTGGAGATTTTAACAATGGCTTGTTAAACCCAAATAAAGACAAATTTATTTAGATATTAAAATGAACAGTAACAGCTATTTTCCTGTAATCATAAAACCAAGTAGAATAGCATCTGATACTGACACATGGATAAATATGTGGATGACAAGATGACAAAACCATGGAAACATCATTATCCCAGATTATCCTACAAAAAAAACAAAATTCTGAACTACAGTTGTCTAGATCTGATAAAAAATATAATTAATTAATTACACCATTTCAAAACTGCATAGAAATTGTTCCAATATTTTATAAGATGCAAACTAAAGTTTGCAATAATTGTAAGTTATTGCCAGTGAAATATTAGACTTTGGGGATGCTCTGACAGTTTGTGTAGTTATCAAACAGGAAATACTAGCATACTATTATTAAGTATAAAGAGATTATAATGTACCTTAAAAACAAAATGCAGAGTCACAGGACTAGTTTTTATTCAGGGCTAATTTTCTTTCTGGACAGGTAATAAACTACTCTTCTGCAACATTTAAGAGGAAATGAAACTCAGTTTCAGTCCCAACCTTTGGCACTGTATACCTTGAAAAGCTTTATAGCCTGCCATAAATTGCAATTGTTGGGAAAGAGGACAAGGTAAACTGCAGACGCTTCTTAGCACCTGTAATTCAGCAGATAAAGCCAGTGTTAGGTTTTGCGAAAACACAGCTGTATCAACATGGACACCTGTGGATGGATTTGGACTTGTCTCATTCTTGCTGTTTGTTTGCAAGTCGTCAGTGGAAGTCCAGTTGGTAAGTGCAAACAGAATCAATTGATTTTCTAGAGATTAAACAGGATGAAAGTGACAGATTTTATTTCAAACCTTAAACCAAATAAAGAATTCAGTTGGCTGTTTTAAGTATTGAAGGATCAGTATTTTCTTGACAGAGTTTTCATAATACTGGTGGTTACATTAGTGAGTGTGTTTGCGTTCTTGTCTTTTTATATGAATTTATATGAATTTTTATATGTAAATTCTGAATGCCACAAGTTAAATGTTTTCTTGAGGGTCAAAACTTTGGTTAAGTTTGGGGGTTAGACTTTAGTTAAGGTCAGGGTTTGGCATTCAATTATGATGATTAGAGTTAAGGGCTTAGCAGGGCTCCATAATGTAAAGCATGTATGCGGGCAAGGCAAGGAAAGACAAGGCAAGTTTTTTTGTAGAGCACAATTCGTACACAATGCAATTCAAAGTGCTTTACAGCTACATAAAATCACAAAAGGCAAATAAAACATTCCAATCAACATAAAAATGTCATTAATGTCAAACATAAAAAATCATTAATTAATTAAATTAAAAGCAAAGAGTGCAGATAAAATACTTTCAGTTGTCATATGCACAGCTAAATAGAACTGTTTTCAGCCTGGATTTAAACATGGTCAGAGTTTGAGGCCTGTCTCACATCTTCTGGAAAACTGAAATGCAGCCTCACCTTGTTTAGTCCTGACTCTGTGCACCAGCAGGAGACCCCTCCCTGAGGTTCTCAGAGTCCGAGTTGGTTCATATGGCTCTAACATGTCAGAGATGTACTTTGGCGCTAGACCATGAAGAGACTTGTTCATGAGCAGAACTGTTTTAAAGTCTATTCTCTGAGCGACAGGAAGCCAGTGCAGAGATCTGAGCACCGGACTAATGTGGTCGTATTTCCTGGTTCTAGTCAGGACTCGAGCAGCAGCATTCTGGATGTACTGCAGCTGTCTTACAGCCCGTTTAGTAAGCCCAGTGAGCAGGCCAATACAGTAGTCTAACCTGCTGGAGACAAACACGTGGATTAGTCTTTCTAAGTCTGGTTTAGACACCTTATTCCTTTGTTTAGGTTTGTTTATGTTTATGCATTTAGCAGACGCTTTTATCCAAAGCAACTTACAAATGAGGATATAACATTACAGCTAACATCAAAGCTAACAATAAGCTACATAGAAGGGAACCACTAGTCAGACTGTGTCAGAGGTGACAGGGGTGACTTTGTAGAGATAGAGTGCAGGCATGGGGGAAGTACAGAAAGATAAAGTGCAGTAGAGGGGCTAGGGAAGTACAGGGTAAGTGCTAGAATAGGAGATGCTCTCTGAAGAGCTGGGCCTTCAAAAGTTTCTTGAAGATAGACAGTTCTAGTAGCGCTCGGTAGGTCATTCCACAATCATGGAATGACACATGAAAAGAGTCTGGATTATCTTAAGCATGGTGTTGTCAGAACCGGTATGACACAGTTTATTAAATAAACCTCTTATGGGTCTCCTGACAGAGAAAACGAGGGGCTATTAAATCCTAATACACTATCCTCAATAATTAGGCTTAAGGCAAGTGTAACTATAAAACTTAATGAAAATCAAACTCACTCCATGCCAGGAGGAAAACGAAAGACTATAAAAGATTATCTTTAAACTCTACGCATTCGTCTAACGAGGCGGAACAAACAAATGACGCTCTCCCGAAAACGGAGGCACTATGAAACTTTACAGAAAACAAAACACTCTCCGTCTAATGGAGGCTCTATGAAATTACAAATCACTAAACACAACCACTCCTTTAACGGAGGTGCTATGAAACAATATAAACAAAAGTTCACTCCCAAATGGAGGAGACCAAAACAGACTATGGTTCAAAACTTTACAAACAAAAGATCTCTCTGAAGGAGGAACGCTCAACTTCAAAGGACAAGGTAATCGCGACTATGGAACACTGGAAATGGCTAGGATGACAAACTCTCATAAGATTGTAGCGACACACTGGCACAAGACAAGGGAAACGCAGACTATTTGAACACATGGGGAGCCAAGGGGAACAGGTGGAAACATTTGGGAATCAGGGAAGACAATTAGACATTTGACACGGGAGGAAGGGCAAGATACCTCAAACGAGAGGGAAGTTAATATTTCAAAATAAAACCGGAAATGATGAGACAACACCTATTTCAAAACATAGTGTCAATGAATCCTGACAGGTGTAGGCACTGCTAGACAACAATCCTGTGACGACCGGAATGACTGAGTTCTGACATAAGCCTTTGACTCTGCCAATGTTTTTTAGATGGTAAAAAGCTGTTGATGTTATTGATTTAATGTGGCTGTTAATGTTCAGGTCTGAGTCCAATATTACCCCTAGATTTCTAACTTGATTATTAGGTTTTAGAGAGAGCGTCTCAAAGTGACTGATAACACTTTCTCTTTGTTTCTGTGGGCCACAGACAATGATTTCAGTTTTGTCTGAGTTTAGATGGAGAAAATTGTTTTGCATCCACACACTGATCTGTTCGATGCAGTGACACAATGTATCAACAGGCCTGTGTTCTCCTGCTCCTGCAGTCAGTGACACATAGATCTGAGTGTCATCTGCATAGCTGTGGGAGGACACATCATAGCTGTGTATTAGCTGGCCTAGTGAAAGCATGTACAGATTGAACATTAGGGGTCCCAGGATAGACCCCTGGGGCACCCCACAGGTCGTAGCCATTTGGTCTGAGGCACAGTCACCAATTTCAACAAAGTACTTCCTCAATTTAATTTAATTCATTTCAGTTTATTTATATAGTGCCAAATTACAACAAATGTAATCTCAAGGCACTTAAATTATATAGTCCAATTCAAGCCAATTGGAATTCAATTAATTGTAATCATAATCCAATGAAATTCTAATTAATTAATTTCAATATTCCAATTAATTCATATATAGCCAATTTAAAAATAATATCCTAGCTAAGGAAACCAAAAGATTGTACTGAAACTTGTCTTCAGTCCGATCTCCTATCCTGAGTGTGCCTAAGGCGACTGTGGAAAGGAACGACTCCCTTTTAACTGGAAGAAACCTCTGGCAGAACCAGACTCAGGACGGGTGGCCATCCGCCTCGACCAGCTGGGGTTTGAGAAGACAGCAAAGAGGGGGAAAAAAACACCACAACACCATTCAAAGGATACCCGTTGGAACAGGGAAACACAAGTTAATAACCACAATAATGTCACATGTACAAAATATCATTTGAGAAATTTAACAGGGGGTAAAAGAGAGCAAAGTGAGGAAAAGTGTGACAGCTGAGGTGCCCCAGCAGTCTAAGCCTTTAGCATCTTAGCAATGGGATGTTTCAGGATCACCTGAGACATCCCATACTATAACTATATCCCAACTATAAGCTTTATCAAAAATGATAAGCTTAATCTTAAAAGTGGAAAGGGTGTCTGCTTCCCGGACATTTACTGGCAGCTTATTCCACAAGAGAGGGGCCTGATAACTGAAGGCTCTGCCTCCCATTCTACTTTTAGAAACTCTTGGAACCACAAGTAAACCTGCAGTTTGGGAGTGAAGTGCTCTATTAGGAAAATATCTTACAGTGAGATCTTTAAGATAAGATGGAGCTCGGTCATTAAGAGCTTTATATATGAGGAGAAGAATCTTACATTCTATTCTGAATTTAACAGGGAACCAATGAAGAGAAGCTAAAATGGAGAAACATGATCTCTCCTGTTAGTTCTCATCAGAACTAACAAGAGAACAGAACTAATGCTGCAGCATTTTGGATCAGCTGGAGGCTTTTCAGAGAATATGTGGGATAGCCCAATAATATAGAATTACAGTAGTCCAATCTTGAAGTAACAAATACATGGACTAGTTTTTCTGCATCACTCTGAAACAGGATGTTCCTGATTTTGGCAATATTACGAAGGTGAAAGAAGGCAGTCCTAGAAACCTGCTTGCGAGTCAAGTAATAAATTCTGGTCAAAAATAACTCCAAGGTTCCTCACTGTAGAACTAGAAGCCAAGGAAATACCATCTAGATTAACTATATAACTAGACAATTTCTCCTTGAAGCGCTCAGGGCCAAAGATAATTACTTCAGTTTTGTCTGAATTAGGAAGCAGACAGTTCTGAGTCATCCAGGTCTTTATGTCTTTAAGACATACTTGTAGTCTGACCAACCTATTGGTATCATCTGGTTTCTTAGATAAGTACAGCTGAGTATCATCAGCATAGCAATGGAAGTTTATGCCATGCTGTCTAATAATGTTACCTAATGGAAGCATGTAAAAAGTAAAACAAATTGGTCCAAGCACAGAACCCTGAGGAACCCCATGACTTACTCTGGTGTGTGAGGAAGATTATTCATTTACAAGAACAAACTGGAATCTATCAGATAAATATGACTTAAACCAGCCTAATGCAGTTCCTTTAATCCCAATAACATGTTCAAGTCTCTGTAACAGAATGCTGTGATCGATCGTATCAAATGCAGCACTGAGATCCAACAGGACAAGTACAGAAACAAGTCCGCTATCAGAGGCTAAGAGGAGATCATTGGTAACTTTCACCAGTGCTGTTTTTGTGCTATTATGCACTCTGAATCCTGACTGAAACTCTTCAAAGAGATTATTTCTATGTAAATGATCACAAAGTTGAACTGCAACTATTTTTTCAAGAACTTTAGACAAAAAAAAGGAGATTGGATATAGGGTGATAATTAGCCAACACTTCTGAATCAAGAGTATGTTTTTTAAGTAAAGGTTTAATTACAGCAACCTTGAAAGTCTGAGGTACATATCCTGTCAACAAAGACCGATTGATCAAATCCAATATAGAAGTGTCAATTAAGGGGAAACCCTCCTTGAACAGTCTGGTTGGGATTGGGTCTAAAATACAAGTTGATAGTTTAGAAGAGACTATTGCTGTTGTTAGCTCAGAGAGAGATCAACTGGGCAGAAGCCGTCTAAGTACAAATCAGGTTCTAAAGATACTTCTAAAGCTGCTGGACTTGATGATACATCAGTGATAATAGTGGGAAGGATTCCATTAATCTTCTCTCTGATAGAAACAATTTTATTGATAAAGAATCTCATGATATCATCACTGCTGAGAGTTAAAGGGGAACTCCGGTATTTTTATTTATTTTATTGTTCATTCATTCTTCTTATAGTATTGGTGAAATAAAGACAGATAATGCCTTATTTAGAGGCTGCATCGTCCCTGCCCTGTTCACTCCGTTATATGG
The DNA here is from genome assembly GCF_036924035.1 of Leuresthes tenuis. Taxonomy (NCBI): domain Eukaryota; kingdom Metazoa; phylum Chordata; class Actinopteri; order Atheriniformes; family Atherinopsidae; genus Leuresthes; species Leuresthes tenuis. Next base: position 36,307,925 of record NW_027325358.1, on the reverse strand, counting down.
ATATACGCCGATCGCGAGTTATCTAAATAGCTTCTGATGGACGCCGACTTTCGCCAAACTGTTCTCGGTGAGTAGTCTAGGTCGAGGTTTAAAAATACCGGAGTTCCCCTTCAAAGGAATACATGGCTCAACAGAGCTCACAGAACAGACTCTTTGTCAGCCTGGCTACAGTGCTGAAAAGAAATCTGGAATTATTATTATCTTCTATCAGTGATGAATAATAAGCAGTTCTAGCTTTACGAAGTGCTTTCTTATACGTTATTAAACTATCTTTCCAGACTAATTGAGACTCTTCTAAATTAGAGGAACGCCACTGTCTCTCCAGCTTTCTTGCAGTCTGCTTTAAAGCAGCTGTGAATTATACCAAGGAGCCAACCTCTTCTGACTGATTACCTTCCTTTTCAGGGGGGCAACATTGTCCAGTGTTGTACGCATTGAAGCCATAGTGCTGTCAACAAGAGAGTCAAGTTCTACTGGAGTAAAATTTAGGTAGCCGTCCTCTGTCATATCAGCACATGGCAGTGAAGAAAAGGATGATGAAATTAACTCTTTAAATCTGGTTACAGCATTCTCTGATAGACACCTTCTATATGTAAAATTCTTCTCAGAAGCCGTATAATCAAGTAATGTAAATTCAAAAGTGATTAAAAAATGGTCAGACAAGACAGGGTTATGAGGGAACACTGTTAACTGTTCACTCTCAATCCCATAAGTCAGCACAAGATGACATGAATATTAAAGTCACCCACTACAATGACTTTATCTGTACTCAGCACTAACTGAGATAAAAACTCAGAATAAGGACCAGGTGGACGATACACAACAACAAACACGAGAGGTTTTTGTGATTTCCACTTTGGGTGGGAAAAACCGAGAATCAGAGATTCAAAAGAGCTAAAACTAATCTTGGGTCTAGGACTGATTAGTAACCCTGATCTGAAGATAGCTGCCACTCCTCCTCCTCTGCCTGTGGTTGGAGGAACGTGAACATTTAAATAGTCAGAGGGAGTTGATTCATTAATGCTAACATGATCCTCCTGCTGCAGCCAGGTTTCTGTAAAACAAAATATATCAATATGACGATCACAGATCAAATCATTCACTAACAGAGACTTCCAAAGGAGAGATCTAATATTCAGCAAACCACATTTAATAGTTTGATGTTTTTGTTCAGTTAAAGTTTTTGTTTTAAAAAATCTGTCCTCGAGATAGGACTTGAACCAGTATAAAGTACTACCAGAGATTCCCACTCAGTCTTCTAAACTGTAATGAGATCTCATGGTCAAATGTGTCAAAGGCAGCACTCAGATCCAGCAGAACTGAGACTGAGACTTTGCCTGCGTCTGTGTTCAGGTGGATATCGTTTGTCACCTTGATCAGAGCTGCCTCAGTGCTGTGGTGGAGCATAAAGCCAGATTGGAAAGTATCAAAAGCATTGTTAAACAGGAGAAAGTCAGAAAGCTGTTGGTATACAACTTTTTCTAGGACTTTGCCTAAGAATGGCAGGTTTGATATGGGCCGGTAGTTGTTCAATGCTGTGGCATCAAGATTGCTCTTCTTTAGAAGAGGCTTAATTGCAGCAGTTTTTAAGGCCTTTGGAAATGTTCCAGTTTGAAGTGAGACGTTAACTAGATGAGCCACTTGTGATAACAAACTGCTCAACACAGACTTTAGAAATCTAGTGGGCAACTTATCAAGGCAGCATGTTGATGAACTCAGACTGCAGATGATCTCTTCGACTGTTTTGTCAGTGACAGGTGTGGAATGTGTCAGCTCTAGGTGTCTAGCTGGCTGCAGAGTAGTTGTTTGTGTTGTAGGAATGATTGCATTTTTAATGCCTTGAACTTTGTCATTAAAGAATATTGCAAAGTCATTACACTTAGATGTAGAAATGAGTTCTAAAGGCAGTGAAACTGGAGGGTTTGTTAATCTGTTTACTGTAGCAAACAGGACACGAGAGTTGTTACTGCAGTTTTCGATGATGTCAGAAAAATAACTCTCCCTTGTTCTACGCAAAGTCTGGTTGAACACACATAGCTTTTCTTTGTAAATCTCGTAAATTTCAAAGCTTTGACTTTTTTCCATTCGGCTCTCCGGCTCTCCCTTTTCTGTGCCCTGACCGACTCTTCTTTTCTCCATGGCGCCCTTTGCCTACTTTTAACCATTCAAACCTTGACAGGAGCAATGGTATCCAAAACATTTAAGAGACTTGATGTGTAAGAGTTCAACAGATCATCAACATTAGAACACGGGGTGTTTTCAAACCAAATAATTTCCATAAACTGTGTTCCTGTTCTGTCATTTATGAGTCTTCCCTGAATAACTGCAGACCCAACTGCTGGTTTGGGTGTAACAGACAGGTCAAAGAAAACACAAAAATAAACACAAAAATAAAGCAAAGATAAAGCAACATCGACGACATCCACATTTGAGATAACAACACCCTTTGAAATGAGCACATCTGGAGTGTGCCCTCTGCTGTGGGGGGGCTCACTTGCATGCTGAGTTAGACCAAACATTTCAAGGACAGAAATGAGTTCTTTAGCGTGCTTATCTTGGGCTACATCCAAATGCATATTCAAGTCCCCTGTTATGACTAAACAGTCAAAAGCAGTGCACACAACTGAAAGTAATTCAGTAAAATCATCAATAAAACAATTCTGTGGTGGTTTGTAAATGGTGATATAAAGTATGGAAGATTGTTTTATCTCCATTTTGAATGGCACATACTCAAATTATCAAAAAACCCAGAATGACAATTTTTGGGTCCTCCCTAACATCTTTGCCAAGCCACAGCACACCTCCCACTGGTTGTGACAGGTTTCCTCGTGTTTCAGACACAAAATTTAAATGAGATGGACAAGAATCAATCAGGACTGCATCAGCTGTGTTTTTATTGAGCCGTGTCTCAGTGAAAAACATAAAATCAATATTGTGAGGGGAAATAAAACTATTAATTAAGAATGATTTGTTACTTTAAGATCTGACATTAAGTACTGCATGTTTGAGATTAGCTGGATTTGAACTGGACGCTGTGTTTTCGCAAGGGATATAGATAAGATTTCTGTGATTGGACAGTCTGTCTGTCCCTCTCTTCACAACCTGAACCTCTGGTTGAGATGGGATTTACCAACACAGAGGCCCTTAGCGTACAAGACAACAGCATTGACACTGTTGGAAATAACAGCTTTGTGCCAAGCTGGGGGGGCTGAGTGGTGAGGCATTCGCTCCTCTTCTCTCTCTGTGGCACCACAGGACCCGCTCCTGGGCCATTCTGATGCCACAGAGCGTAGAGGAGATTATCTGTCAGTCGTCTCACTCCACCTCTGTTTAGGTGTGGGCTTTTTCCTTTCAACAAATCATCTCTTTGCCAGAAAAGAGTAAAGTTCTGAATGAAATGCAGTCCTCTGGACTCACAGACTTTGGACAGCCATGTGTTCAACTGAAGCAGCCGGCTGAATTTGTTTATCCTCCTGTCGATGTTTGGGAGAGGTCCACTAATGAGCGTTGGTATCGCCACTTTATCAAGACTCTCAAATAGTTTCTCAAAGTCTTTATTTTAGATTTCAGACTGATTCTCTCTGATGTCCTCTGCACCCACATCCACAATCAGCTGTTTCACCCCTTGGTGTTTTTCCAGTAGCTCAGGTAGTAGTTTTGTGACGTCAGAGACAGTGGCACTTGGATAGCTACATGTAACTACTCTGATTATGTTTATGTTAGATATGACTCCGTCTCCAAGCACAAGAGTATCTTTGACCTTGACACACAGCACAGTTTTTCTTTCCATCTGCTGATTTGTACTGTCTCTCTGTTTGTTACACTCAGTCACATTTGGCTCTGACAGTGGTAAAAATCTGTTTGTTAACTTTATTCCGGGTGATGTTACATATCCTCCATTAATATTAACAGTTTGACATTGTTTCAGCTTAGCACCAAGTCCATTATAAGTGTCTTTGCAGAGTCTTGGAAAATCAGGCTGCTCTCACCAACAGCTCATATGAAAGGTTATGCACAGATTTTCGTGCATAATCCTACGAATATTCATCAACATGAGCAACCAGTGTGCCTGCGCAAAGCCTGAAGTCACGCTGATGTGCTTTTTATTCTCAGAGGAAAATAAACATTTTAAAATAGTTTCAACATAAATAAAGGAAACACAGGCAGGCAACAGAGAAATAAGTTTGTTTTGGATGAACAACAGCGCACCCTGCAAGATCACTGCCCACTGACATCTTCTGCATTGAATCGGAGCGCCGAGGCGAGTGGAGAGAGCCAGAATAATTATATTTACAGGAGGATGTATTCACAGACAGCTAATATATAGACAAATAAAATAAAGATAGGTTTTATTTGTCATTCTTATGCGTCACATAAAAACAAAATTGTATTTCACACATCCACCGTTTGGAGATCAGTGCAGTTCATTTCAACAATAAATAAGGAAACATGGATAAATGAATCAAAACAGATAAAAATGGTCAGGGATAAAAGAGAATAAAAATTATCATTAAATAGGTGCTCTAACAAATAAACAGCGACAGACACCACACACTCGTAGCAGTTCTGTTTTGAGCTAAACTAACACAGTTTGGACAGGGTGGAGCGAATAAAATGAGACCCAGGCTGGCTGAATTTACTGCAAGATCGAAGTATTAAGAAACACTGTAAGTGTACGGAAACATTTGCTAAAAAACAACATTTGTAAAGCTATGTATGCAACAGTTAAAGTATTGGCACTACTGAAGTCTTGGTCATCTAGGACCATCCTGTCAGCCTGGGGAAAGGAATACAGTAGATATAATTGGCCATATTAGGTCATTATAGGATAATATTAGGAAAATATAATGATGAAACTCACTGTAAATTTTGGGGAAAACCGGGTCTAAACTGGTCCAAATTTAAAAGTCTTAGAGTGTATTAAGCAGATGTCAATATTTTGAATACATGTGGTCACTAACTACCCCTTAAACTACCCCTTTGTTTGAATTGTTTAATCCAGCTTGGTCTTAATAAGGGTCTGAGAAAGTACACCTCAAAGGGCCTTGCCTTGGAGCGAGATGAAAATTAAACTTTGGTGTAGGACAAAAGTCATTGGAAAGGTCTTGACCTAGGGAGTAACATATGTCAGTATGAAAATTGTGGGCAGCTCCTGCTCCTCAGAGGTGACCTTTGAATCTTGAACTCGAGACACTTTTGAAGGCTTACAGAGCAGCAACAAAATGGGCTACAGACCAGTTGTAAACAGTTTTGGGAAGCTCTTGACCTATACTACCATCACCTGTGAGACACCTGTAGGGGACGCCACTAAGTAGGGTCAAAACCCAGACAAAACGTGATTTCACTCCTTTAACTATAAGCCAGATCAAATCTGACCAAACAGATGTGCTTCTCAACCCCAAAACCTGTAATAATTTTGAAAGTTTCCTGGCCACAATTTCACATATTAGAGGAAACACATTTGAACTACAAAACATATGGCGCTGCCCGCCACTGTGTACGGCAATTTAGTACAAATTGTAGTTTTTATATCATGCTTCCGGGTTAGTATTGCAAAATTAGGGTTTAAAAAACATATCTGCGCATTCTTCAAATGAAAAAGTATAACCCTAATAAGTACATTTATGTCGTGACAAAAGCTATGTTATGAAAACATGCTAATATAGAATTTAAAAAAATGCTAATTTAGACATCATTCCTGCCACTCTGTTTCGCTGACAGAAAGGGGCGTGTTCAATAGCTGAAACGAATGGAAGCCTGTGAATCATTGGATATTCGTAGGATAATGCACGTAAATCTGTACAAAACTTCTTGTATGTTGGGAAAATAAATAGTATCATTTGTAAGTTGTAAGTGGCATTTTTTTCACCCTTTCCTTTGGAAGTAAATGTGGACTTCTTACCACCGGATTCCATCGGGGCGTTTCATGAAGTCGTTTTTCAGTTTCTAAGGCAAAAATCCGTTCTTTTAGTGCAAGAATTTCTTGTTGATATATCCGACAGCTTTCACAGGGAGATTTTGTTTGGATTACTCCTTAAGTCTTAAAAGAAAAAGAATAAAATCATATCCAAGACTTGTGGAAAAAAGTAGAATAATTTCAAAGCAAATAAAATAGTAAGCAGCAGGAGCAAGCAGAGACACGTCTGCTCTCTTCAGAAGCAGATGGCAAAGAATCTAACTGAAATACATCATGTTAATTATCAAGTGGATGACTCGTGCACATGTTTTCTATACCTGTATAAACATAATCATACAGTTGAGATGTCTAATATCTACTCTCACCAATGAAATGACAATCACCTGAACTTGTTTACTTGATCCATTCTGACTGTAGTGTCATGTCTGTCACATGTGGGTGGTGAGTGGAAGAAGGATCCAGGTGCAGACACTGACTGAGAGCCAGGAGGCAACAATTAAACAAAACTATCTATTTTTCAAAAAAGGCCCAACAAACCCGGAAATACAATCTAAAACATGGAAAACTAAATGAATAACTAAAACAGACAGAGTGACCAAAATAGAAAAAAAGAGAGACTGGAGAGAGACAAGGAAACAAGTGAGGAAGTGACAGAACCCTAATAAGAAACAGAATGGAAAAGCAAACACCAAAAGACATAAAACAACCCGGATCATGACAAAGTCTGGTTGATCCTTCTTCAAACACTTTCCATATACTCAACACCATAATAAACTGAGCTTTCTGTACAGTGTAATGGTATGACCACGGTTATCAAAATTTTTATACAAGATCATTTCAAGACAGGTCATTATTACAGAAAATATGTTAAAGTAAGACTTATCCAAATGTTTTTTTTGTTCAATCTTGTGAGCATTGTAAGTGAATGTTTGCGCGCCCTTCTTGATATGAAAGCATAAATCTCACAATGAGATAACTAGTCAGTGAAGCAGTGTTGTGAGAAAGGGCCAAAAAGAAGTCAACATACTGTTAAAAGAATGTCAGTATAGGTAAAATGCAATCATTTTCAAACCGTATAAAACATTTGGTTGAAAACTGCACGGACAACATATGAAAATGATTAATCTAAGAAATTGAATCAACTTTTCGTAAAGATATGCTTATTTTGAACAGTTGGGACAAAATAACACCTTGGTGTAAAATAATGTTTCACCAATGTTTACTGAAGTGTTACATCACTTCTTCTTTTAATAACACCTGTACATGTTATAAGACCAGCTGTAGTTTTAGAAAAAGAAATATTTTCATGTTCATGTCCTTGACATTTCTGTTGGACTGTAACATAGTACTTTGCCGCTGTAATGCATGTGGTTCAGAAAAGTCTTGCTGAAACAGGCTAAGCCTTCCTTGAAAAATACAATATATAATTCAGCATCAATGGAACCTTAACAAATGCTGGATTCTGATGTCATGTGCCTCAAGCACCTTAATGCAACCACAGATGACTTTTGAAATGTGTACGGATAAAGAGATTAGGTTCCCTCTCTTCTCTAGCCTGGAGAACATGGCATCCATGATTTTTGATTCAGCTCAGATTTTGATTCATCACAAAACAGAACAACTGTCTATATCTTTACTGGACTGGGGGCCAGAGATAGCATCAGCGTTTCAGTGTTTTTTTTATTTCTTGTGAATGCAGTGACAAACGGTGTTAATGCCAAATTGTTTTCTGAGGGTCCTGCACATGTATGGGGATTTCCATAAACTAATTTAGTTTGTTTATAATTAAGTGCCTCTGGCTGGTCATTCAAAAGCTGTTTTCAGCATTGTACCTTTCATATAGAGATTTATACTTATAGTTATATACTTATATTGTTTTGAAATCTTCCACATCTTTAATTCTCAAACACTCAGCCTCTGTTTTTTTTTACTCAGCTATGTTAGTTCTGTTAAACATGTAGTTGTGAGATGTTCCACCAGGTATTGTTTTTAGCATTTTACACAAATTTGCAAGTCTTTTGTTTCCAATGTTTGAACTTTTTAAATGTTCCTCTTGCATAATATTCAAAATTGGCATATGATACATTATTTTATGCATTTTATATATATATATTTATACTTTATAAGGCATATGATATGTCTCTTTTAAAAAAAATTTAATTATTGTACTACGAAGAGAATTTTTACTATTTTTGATGTGATTTAGGGTTTACAGGATTTAAAGATTATTGCATTCTATTTTAATTAATATTTTTACACAGAATTTCAACTTTTTTGGAAACTTGTTTGTATTGTCTTGTATCAAAGTATTTTGTTTTACTTTTGTTTCTGCAGGTACTTCAAATATAGACTGCACTGGGGCTATGCAAACTATACATTTGGGTGCAGTTGATGAAGGGTACATAGGTAAGCTGTTAGAACAATCTTTTTGAATCATACATTCCAAAAATGGATTCAATTAAATACACTTTATTCATCAGCTGCATCTCTTTTTTCCCCCCTTTTTTATCTTGTTATCTTTACTTAACTGCATGTTAAACATATAATGGAATTCCCTTTACATAATTTTGAAACTAAAAGTTCACATGTAATTACTGAGGTAATGAAGTTTATCTTTACATCAGTCCTCTGCTCCCACAGGGGATGTGGAGGTGGTTAATGGCATCGAAACAGGAAGCAATGTGAAGCTGGTGCCCTACTTATTTCCTGTCCACCTTGAGTTTCTGGAGTTGAGCTTCACACTTGGGGACACCAGTGCAACTATTCGCACCAAAAAGCCACTGGATGCAGACGCCCTGGCATCTGTGAGTTTGGCCAAGCATTTCTTTCTTGAAATGATGAATTATTAACCACTGATTTGCTGCATTACATAAATGGAAAGGGTTTTAAACATAAATGCCAGATTTTTAAACTTAAATACATTAAAGCCACTTTCATTATTTAACTGAAAAATAATCCTAAAAGTTTATCATAGAGCCTATGTTGAACTACAGTGTCCATCTTTACTTTATGAAAACAATACATTCTAGTTTCCAACTTTTACAAAACAACAGAAAATATGTAAATTCCGTGCCAGATGGTGCTGCTTTCGGGCCTCAGTTTCCATTTGAAAGGTACACACATCAGCTTTTAGGCAACATTTTTATTGAACTTATTATTTCAGCTCCCAACAGTTCACTGACAACAAAAGCGTGTGTAACTGATTCAGCCTAAAATATCTTGTCTTACAGGTTTTGTCTTCTGGTTGAACCTGAAGTGTTTATTAAAGAGTAAGGATGCATCTTGGTTAAATGGGAGGATGCCATTTAAAAAGATTAAAATTATTGTTGTGTGTGTGTTTTTGTGTTACAGAGTGACAGCACATTGTACTACTCTGTCATGTGTGATGGCATTTTCAAGGTGGATTTACTTTCAAAGTCTCAATATCAATGCGATAACTTTAAAAACTAAATTTTTCAAATAATGTTTCATTTTGTGATATATTTTATGATGTACTTTTATAGTTCAACAACACTCGCACACTGAGAATCAATGATCTCAATGACAACAGCCCAGTATTTACAGAAAAGCTCTACTCTACCAATGTCTCTGAGGTAAGTCTCTGTGATCGACTGGAATGAGACAGTGGACCTCTTGTATGATACATCTCTGCATATGAGTATACGTGTCAACTGATGCTCTGCAGCATTTGTAGCAACATAATGTTCAGAAATTCCTTCACTATTAATCAATTAATTAATACTCAAATAATACTCTCTGACTATTAAGTTACTGTCAAATAAATGTCAATACTGCACACAAATCCTTTAAAAATTAACAGTATTTGGACCGGGGGGGTTGGCAGGGCTGCATGCATGGCCCTGCTTTCTGTTTGGAGTTTGCATGTTCTCCCTGTGCATGCATGGGTTCTGTCCCGGTGCTCTGACTTCCATTCCTGAATTCTACATTGATCCGAGAAGTCTGAACTTGCATGGCTGTTTGTTCCCTTTGTCTCTGTGTGGCCCTTTGATGGACTGGTGACCTGTTCAGGATGTACCCTGCCTCACCCAGTGGCAGCTGGGATAGGCTCCAGCCCCCCCTGAATTGGATTAAGTGGGTATAGAAAATGGATGGACGGATGGATGGATGGGTTTGAAGATGAAACTGTTGATACTGCTTTGTTCAGAGGTTTTAAAAAGGAAAAAGGAAAAAGCCAGTAAATAAATACGAAGCCAAATTGCAATAGCTATGCAAAACTTCTGTTTTTCTGTCTGTCTTTAACTGACTTAGCAGCTTTAAGAATAGTGCTTTTCATTTGTCTTATCTTGTTCAAGAGTTATTTTCCCACTGTCTGGCTAATCTGTGAGCGAAGGTGTTATCAATAAGTAGGCCACAGTGAAGCAGGATCAAAATATACATTTAATAATAAGTGTTATCCTCAAGCTAAATTTGTTTGACTGTTCTTCTTTTAGATTCATAGTGTGGAAACTGAGGTTCTTCGTGTCAGAGCTGTGGACGCAGACAGCACCCCAGAAAACAACCGAGTGACTTATTCTTTTGTAATAAGATTAATTATACTTGGAAAGCTACAATGCATGTTTTGATTTACTGTATGTTGATACTGAGAGTGACGCAACTAATATATAAGTGACATAATATTTGTAATTTAGGTTGATGTAACTGTACACTAATTGGCCAAACATTTTGACAAATGGCAAGTGAAGTGAAAAACATTGATATCACATGATGCTGGTACCTGGCATGGGTGGTATATATCAGGAAGTGAACATTTTTTCCTTGAAATCAATGTGTTGAAAGCAAAAAAAAAAGCCCAAGGCTTTAAAGTGCGTGGAGAGCAAAGGATTGTCTGTTTTGTCTACTCCAATACAAGGGAAACTGAAATTCAAATTGCTGGTAAAAGTTAGTGCTTGTTGCCATCAAAAGGTGTTAGAACTCAATACATTGCAATTTGCTGCATCTGTGGCTGTGTAGCCGCAGACTGGTAAGGGTGAGCAGGTGCTTACAATGGGAAACAAAGCTTACACTGATTACGAGAACTGGACTAGTAAGCAATAGAAAAAGGCGGCCTGGTTGCTTCTCCATCTGGTATGAGCAAAGATTCCCAGACCTTCCTCTTCCCAGGAACCTCCTCCAGCTGTTCTGGACGAAAACACCAAGGCTTTCCCAAGCTAGACAAGACATATCTCTGGCGAGTCCTGGGTCTGCCCCAAGGCATCCTCCTTGACAAGATGTCAAAACCACCTAGATTGACTACTTTTGATGCAGTGGAAAACAAGTATTCTCCAAGCTCCTCGCTCTATCCCTAAAAATAAGGCCAGACACCCTTCACAGAAAGATCATTTCAGCATCGTTCTCTTTGTAATAGTTCACAGGCCATTACTGTAGCTGAGGGTCGGAATATAGATTGATCAATAAATCAACCATCATCCAGATCCATAAACTCTTACAATACCTGAGTTTTTGCTTTCACAACTGCCCAAGCCACATTCTGATTCCACTGTTGGCATCTGTCTACTGCCTCCAAGCTCCCACAAGCTAACCAAACTCTGTAAGGCTCTTTCTTCAGCCTTACAGAGTTTCACCTTAGTTGTCCACCGCCAGGTTCAGGAATTGCTGCCAGAACCACCCACTTTACGACCTGCAACTCTGTATGGCTGCCTCAGTAATTTAGACCTGAAACATAGCCTATTCAGTGTCCCCAGCCTCCCTTTGAATATTGGAGAGGCTCTGCCAAAGATGGGAGTTGAACATCTCCTGGATTGGGGCCTCTGCCAAATATTCCCAGCACACCCTCACTAGACTCTTGAGCACCAAGCTGATGGCACACATACACAAAAAACATCGATGAAAGCCTTTTCCCTAACCCAAAGGCACAGGAAACAACCTTGCTATCCAACAAGAAAAATTCAAGCACTTTAGCGCTTGGGAGGATACATGTAAGCTAACCCCTGCTTACTGCCTCTTACCCAAGGCAACTCCAGAAACAAAGAAATGTGAGCCTATTCTCTGGAAGACTGTTGCCTTGCCGTGTTTTGAGGCGAGCTCCACTATATTTAGTCAGCATCTCTCGACCTCCTACGCATGTTTGGACTCCATCCTCACCAGTGAAGTGACGTTCCATGTCCCTATAGCCAGTATAGCCATAAATATGGCAAACACAAAAAAATACAAAAAGTTATGATGAAAACTACTTAACTATCTGACAACATGTAGACAGACTGGAAGAGAAATAAAGTGGCAGCACTGATAATATTATGCTAAATATGATTCCTTTTTTTCTGTCAAAAGGCTCCAGCAACAAAAGACTTTATTTTGACCAACTCAGGGGTTTTTATTTTGAAGAGACCCTTGAACTACAATGTTGTCCAGAGGTACAACTTCATGGTGACAGCCAAGGTAAGTGGGCAAATGAACACGTAGCATAGTTTAATACAGAGTTATTTTAGAGCCAAAAGATATGCTGGTCATTTATATCTGCCTTATTCGTGTACATAATCTCACCATTGTTTACTGCAGGATAACAGTGGACTGAATGACACCGCTTCTGTGGTGATTATCATAGAGGACTTCGATAACTTGAATCCCTATTTCAGCCACAGCCTGTACCAGGCCTTTATCCCAGAGAATCAGGTAAGTCTTCTGACTACTGCTGCATTTCTCTCCCGGGTAATGTGGGTTTTCATGGGTTTCGTGATAGACAATTTCACAAATGTGTAACATTTTGTTATGGCATGAATAATGAATAGGTTTAAAATCTTTGATTGTAAAATTGTTGTTTTCAAGATTTTCAATGTATGTGTACAGTGTATGTGTTTTCTTTCCTCTAATTTTGGAGGTTACGTAAAAATGTTTCTTTTGAATTTGAATTACAGAATTTTAGTCCTATCAATCTTGCATATTTTAGGTTGGGGTTTTTCACTCCATTCAACCTGATGCAATCAAAGCCCAGGATGGAGACATCGGAATCAACATCGCAGTAACGTACAGCATCAGTGCTGGTAAATGACAACTGGCTTTTTTCAGGCTGAACATATGTAAAATATGTAGAATAAAAACTTAGTGTACCATTATTTATGTTTTTTTCAGTGTCTCCTGACAAGTATGCAAGGAACTTTAAAATTGACTCCAGCAGTGGAGTTTTGTCTCTGATGACAGCTATTGACAGGGAGGAGATGAACAGCAGTGTGATCTCTATTAGCATCGAGGTAATGACATGTTCATCTACACACACTTTGTTTGTAGTAGCTGTTTTGATCAGTTGTTGCTTTTTTTCAGTCCTCAGGCAATTCTCTGTGAACACTGAGAGCTGTATGGCATTGATTTAAAAAACAATATTGTAAATCATTTTATTTGAATTATTACTCAGAAAACCTTTTTCAGAAATTAGAAAAACTATGCATATATGAAGAGAAGCACAATTCAACAGTGGCTCATGGGCACTGCAGTGCTTAGTTATCTTTTGTAGCCATTCAGCTACTGAGAACACTTTTGTATTACACATTGAATGGTCATGGTCATGAGATCCTCTAAAGTATATTGCAGTACAATATTGCATATAATTTTGAGATAGAAGTTGCTTTGCATTTTCATTTAGCCCATGAAAAATCTTATGAAACATGTCTGTTAGGAAAGATTACTCCATAAGCGGACTCTGATTAAGATTTATTCTATTCTTCAGACATTATCAACGCTCAGTCAAAAGTTCAGCAGAGCTTACTTAACACTGAATTAATGTGAATTTACTTTACCCATAGGCAGCCCAAACAGATAACGATCTGAAAACAGCTAATGCTGTGGTCTCCATCACAGTTGAAGATGTGAATGATAACGCTCCAGAGTTCGATCAAACTGTCTACTCTGTAACTCTCCTGGAAAACTCACGTGTTGATGCTTTCCTTTTTCAAGCTGCTGTCACTGATTTGGACCAGGTGGATTTTACTTCAAACAACACTCACACAGTACATACAGTATCTGCCATTGGAGGTTTCTACTGACCTTGTTAGGCATTTACGATTTCACATGTTACCCATCCCTCAGGGAGGATTTGTGGGAACTCTGCAGATTGTTCCAGATTCTGCCCCTTTCTCTATCAGTCCTGATGGGACAGTCAGAGTGAAAAACTCCACAGCTCTGGACAGAGAGGTCACAGAAAGGATCGTGTTTCAGGTAGACTGAATTTCATAATAACCACGCACTGGGGTCCCCATTAAAGACAACATTCTGTAATTCTGTAATGTAAATTGACTTTCAATGCTTATTATTTTTTCTTTGTTTTTTTACATCAGTTATACTCGAGAAAATAGTGCATAAGTGCATTTTGATGATATTAAAATTATAAAGAAACACACAGCTAGATATAGCTGAATCCTTATTTTTCTTAAATGATTTACACTAACTGCTGTTTTCAGTGTGATATAGCAACTCTGAACACATGAAGGCACAAGTGAACCACCTACTTTTCACTGACGACTACTTTAGCTATGAAAGCAGATTCTAACTATTTGAAAGGCTACAGTGTGCTGTATTTGGGCCTGAATACACTGTAAGGCTTACCATTGGGTGTTGTTCTGTCAATGATAAGATTGAAGCAAGAGAAAGAGATCACCCCAACCAGGATGCAACAGCACAAGTCACTGTGACCCTCTTAGATGAGAATGACAACAGTCCTATCTTCACCAGTAGCAAATACGAGGGAAAGGTGTTTGCAAATCAGACAGTGGGACTGCTGCTGGTTCAGGTGAGTGACTGAAACACCTCTGTCATTAACATTATTTACACATTTACTCTATACATAATTGAAGAATTGATCAATGTTGCCATAGTGAATTATTCCATCTACCTTTCACGATTTATTCCTATATTTTATTCTATTCTAATATTCTAAATCAATTCAGAAGTTTTGACAAAATTCTCATTAACGTTTGTCAAATCCACAGTTAAGAGAGTTCTCTGGGTGTCTTAAGTTAGAATATGATATTCCAATAGACGTATCTGAAATGGGATCTCTAAAGTGATATGATATGATAAAATAATTTCTTTTTTTACATTTAAAAATCTAGTATTTGTAGCATAAAAGGAATGTACTGTTCCTACAGGTTCAATGTATGTAACGTATTAGCTGCTGACACCCCTAACCAGCCACTGCTATGCTGATGATGATCATATTATTAAGAGTACATGTCATAAGCAAGCTTTCTTTTTGACTACTAATGTTGTCTTTTTTTCTTTTCTTTTTTGGCCTTTAACATCTTTTTGCTTAGTTCTTTTCTTGTTGTGGTTTAAGAATCACTGTTATGACTGATTTGTATCATCTTACTTAACCTTACTTAAAGGTTAAAGCAGAAGATCCAGATGCTGATGTAAATGGGCATATCAAATACTCGATTGACTTTGGAAACAATGAAGGATACTTCTCAATTGATGAAGACACTGGAGAGATCACACTGGCTAAAACCATCCCCCTGGTGGAAAACAGGGTTTTGGTGTTCCCTCTTTACATAACAGCCAGAGATGGTAGATTTGAATTTTATTTTTCTTGCATTGTCTACTACCATAACTAATCAGTGACTTTAAAAAAATACTTGGATTATGATTACAATTAATTGAATTCCAATTGGCTTGAATTGGACTATATTACTTAAGTGCCTTGAGATGACAATTGTTGTAATCTGGCGCTATATAAATAAAATTGAATTGAATTGAATTGAACTTGCACTGACTTGAATTATGATGTTAGAGCCAATCAGCACCAAATTACAGCTACAAGCCTGGTTCTTTGGCACATGTTTGCAACAAATCATTCATCCAGTCATGTATCTAAAATCTTTTTTCTACAAATTTGGTCTGTACTGAATCACAGCACAGAATATCTTCAGTGACCTACTCTCTGCGAGCTGAAACTTTTAGTTGATACTATTCAGGCTGCTGTCAAATGTAGTGATTATAATAATGTTATCGCACCAATATACACATTGTTGCTTTTGTTTGCTGACTCATTTTTAAAATTTAGAATGCTCTGTTACTTGAAAATGATATATTGGAGGATGACAGTAACTTTGTTTGATCCTAACTGATTACAAGTCAGATCCTGACTGATTTGATTTTGGTACAAGTTTGTTTTTCAGAGGGCAGTTTACAGCAGAAGCTTTTAAATGTAGTAATACTATTATATATTAATACAACAAACATTTTTTTGGCAGATAATGTGTAAAAGCTGTGGGCAAAGAGAATGCTTACAGTGTCAGTGTACTCTAAATTAATGCTTTAATTGTCCTACTGAATCTTAAAATCTTTTTTCTCAAACATTTTCTGTGGCAGTTTGTCAGGTATATAAAAGTCATCAATCTCACTCAAGTGCCACAACACCACAAAGGTTGTTAAAAGAGTTCCTTATGGTTACGATCATTCAACTGACACATGGTTGGACAGCGTGCCAACCATGCAATCCAGTTTATTTGAAGTATATCAAAGCTTTGGTGAAATATGAAATGCCCTAAAACAAACTACTAAAATAAGAAGGAAGAAAAAAGTACACCAGTTACTTCTGTCATGCATGCTACCACCAGCAAGACAGAGTGGAGTTAAGAAAGATTTATTAAAGTCAGTTACAATCATGTCCCTCTCCACCTCTTCTGTAGGGGCAATCATATACCGTTCCTCTTCAGCACAGGTGACCATTAGTGCTCCTGGTGACTCAAAACCTCAGTTTTTACAAAAAGTCTACCAGGGCACTGTTGAGGAGGAGCAGGACCCAGGAGTTGTTATTCTTAGAGTGAGTATAACAGTGAATTTGAATGACCAAAAGATTTTTATCAGCAACTTGTTAATCTGACAGAAGATGTCAAATTGGATATATATACTCACTGCTGCTCAGATTTTGTTGATCATTTAGAAGTTAGTGAATTCAATTTAGTATCCCACTACTCATCTGTTTGTTTTTAGGTTAACTTCCAAACAACTGGAGAGATTCCAGTGACCCTCCAAGTTCAGTCAGAAGCTGATAAGTTCTCCATCTCCTCCAATGGTGAACTTACCACCAAAGTGAAGCTTGACTTCGATGATTCCCCACACAACTACTCTGTGGAAATCTCTATCTCTGATGGAATTACCAGTGACAGCGCAATCATTGAGGTTCATGTCACCGATATCAATGACAACAGTCCAGTTTTTGCTTCCACAACTGTCACAAAATCTGTCCCAGAGGGCACAGAGGTGGGATCCAACGTTACTATAGTCCCAGCAACAGACAAAGACAGCAACTTTAACAAAGAAATCAGATACTCACTGAGAGGAGGAGAGGGGATGTTTTCTATTGATCCTATTTCTGGAATGGTAAGTGTAGCTGGTGCACTTGACAGGGAGACCACAGCAAATTACAGCCTGCTGGTGGTGGCTGAAGATCAAGGTCGTCCTGCACGGTCTGCTACAGCCACCCTGATGGTCCAAGTGTCTGACATCAATGATAATGTCCCAAAGTTCTTTGAGTCTGAGTATGAGGTTGAAGTCTTAGAAACCAAAGAAGTGGAAACAAGGTTGCTAACTTTATCAGCTGTAGATCCTGATGAAGGAGCAAATGGGAGACTCACCTACAGTATTTTCCAGCAAAGTCCCACATCAGACCCTGCTGTTTTTGAGTTGGACGCCTCCACTGGCACCCTGTGGCTGGCAAAGCCTCTGGACTACAGCGAGGTAAAGATGTACACTCTGATGGTTCAGGCTTCTGATGGGGGGGTTCCTTCTCTAGTTGGGAATGGCTCTGTGTTGGTCAAAGTGAAGGACGTGAACAACAACCCACCTGAGTTCAGTAAGGACAGCTATAATGTGGCTGTCTCTGAGAACCTGGCCACAGGGGCATCCATCCTGACCCTGGAGGTCACAGACAGAGATGAGGTGAGTTACATCATTTGGTTGTAGTGCCCTGTAAGAGCAAATTCCTGGTGTGGAGTAGTCAGATAGTGTTATTTTCTTATGTGTTGGACTAGATTCTGCATGAAATATATTTAAATACTTGCTAGATTTGTGTCAAATTGAAAAAAACAAATGAGATGACCTGTATGTTTTTTTTCACAATTTGGACCTTGAAACTATTGTTTTATAATCAGTATTATTGCAGTTCTTACGGCTGTTTCATGGCTGAAAATAACTCTGACGTTAAAGCTGGCTGATTTTTAACACACTTATTTTCCTGCTCAGGGTGGATTTTCCAAAGGTCACTTCCTATATACCAATGATACTTTTGACATTAACGAGCAAGGTGTTGTCTCCCTGAGGAAAGATATTATCTTGGACAGAGAGACAATCGACAGCTACCTATTTCAGGTATGACTGTACATTTAAATGTTTACAATAATACCAATCATCATGTTGGTGATGACAATCATTCCACATGATCACAGTAGTGACAGTAAAAGGATCCCCTCCCTCTTCGGATTAAGTATAGAGAAATGTTTATGACAGGTTGCTGTATAAAGTGCTGAGCTGTCATTTTCTTTTATTGAGTCAATTTACAGCACATCTACATTGTTGATGAGATAAACTGTATAAATCCACCCACAGTGTTATCAAAGACCTCATTTACGATATAATAGCAGTGTACTTTGTTACTCTGAAATTATCAGAGGCCAAATCAGAGATTGTAAAGCCTTGAGCAATTTCTTCCAAAGGGCTTGTATTGCATCTAAAGATCACATGCAAGAGCCAACCTTTTGCTTTTGAAACAATATCACTCAATAAAGAAGAGCCAGAGAAAAATCTGAGCTAAAAATCATTTAAAAACTTCTAAACTGAGTGTTTGTTTTTGTTGTTTTCTATTTCCTTTTTCAGGTTGTAGCAGTGGATCAGCCCACTGATGGTCTGAGAGGAACAGCTCAGCTCAACATTACAATCCTGGACTACAATGACAATGCTCCACAGTTCCCAAGCATCCCCGACCCCTTGCAGATCTTTGAGGGTGAATACTCAGTGGAAGTTCCAGGAGAAGTTTTCACCATCGAGCCCACTGACGCCGACATTGGCCCCAACGGAGAGGTCAACCTCTATCTTGCATCCCCAAACCCACTCTTCAGATTCAGAGAGGTGAGACCAGAAAAAATAAATGTGGAAATATCTTGAAATCTCAGCTAGCATATGGAGCTGCTTCTGTCTCTCTGCTAGTGACATCAGAATCAGAAAATTAAAACCATGTGTACTTTTTATGGTTGATGGGTTCACTTGCTTCCAGAGGTTGGAGTCATTAGTGGAATTAAGATGCAGAACAAAAACACATATGTCAAATAAAAAAACTATACAAAATGCAAACAATAGTCGTTATTCTCAAGTGTGGGACAGGATGCATTGAGACACTCAGAAGTATGCTTCCAAAAAAATTGCTTTTAAATAGCCATTTTAAGCCAGTGTTAAAGACATGTTTACAAATGGTGATAATACCGTTATGACTTTGTAATAGCAACTGTACAATTGTACTAATTTAACTCAAATCAACTTGCCTGCCAAAGCTTTTGCTTAGACATCTGTGCAGTTTGAAAGAAACCTAATGCTTATGATGTTCTGGTTTGTCGTTTGTTTTTCATTCAGTAACAGCCAAATAACTTTGACCCGAATGCAACTTCATAACAACAAAGTTTTTTACTTTGTAATGTCACTCTAAAAATGAGCTGTTAGTTACACAGATACATAATGGCTTGGCTTTTTCATAGTTAGTTACATCAATATAAGGTACTTTATATAACCTCAGTATATCTACATTTGAAGGCAACATAAAATATTGTAAAGTTTTACAAGTGTATAGACAGAGCAGCCAGAACGGCTTCATTAGTTATCATGGGTCTTATTGATGCAACACGTTTAGCTGGGATGTTTTCTGTAGTTTGTGTGATTGTGCCTTGTGTTGCAGGATGGGACATTGTTGGCCATTGGTTCTCTGGATCGGGAGAGCAGGGAAACTTATGAATTGGTTGTAAAGGCTTCAGACAAAGGCAGTCCAAAAAGAGAAGTAAGATACAACTGCAAGACAGAAGGAGGGAGACAGGACTAGTTTTGATGACAAAGTCTTGATTTGTGCAGGGGGAAAAAAAATTACACATTGACATTGAATATTGAATCAGATTGGTGGCTTCATTTTACCAGGAGACAGAAATGTACGGGAAATGTAAAAGGAAAACATTGCAACTTCACAATAGTTACAGAAACGTTTTTAAATCATAATTTCTTTAAATAACATTTTGAAGGATTAAAAATAAATAAATTAACTTATTAGCAGAGAAGTGTTAAAAAAATTCAACTTATCAGTGCTCAATCGTATAGTCTAAAAGAGCATTTCCTATTAGACAGGCTTATATTAGCCAGGACTTAACCTGTAATTGTTGTAGTGATCAGTCAGGTACAAAGGCTGTTGAGCATCATAAACATATCATAAAAAAAGTGCAATAGATGGTATTAGACTGATTAACACAATTACAGTATAACTATATAAATTTTTTAATGAATATGGGCTTTATTAAACTTTTTACACCAGAACATTACCACCATCAGAGTCAGCCTTATCGACGTCAATGACAACCCGCCTGAGTTCAGCTCCAGCAGCTATGTCAGCAGTATCCTGCTGAAGGATGTAGAGGAAGGGAAGCTGGTGCTGACGTTGTCCGCCACTGACAAAGATGCCGGGAACAACTCGCGCATCAGCTACAGGTCAGTTCAAACCAGTTTAGGATGTGTTGCACCTTGACAGCTTGGAAATCTTCCCAGAGAAATTAGGAACCACCACCATACAGCCCTAAAAATGTGTAAATGCTGAACGTTTGTTGTTTTGGTTTTTTGTAGTTTCTCTACAGGAAATTCTCCATATCTGGCCTTAAACAGTGAGACTGGAGCAGTGACTTTGACTTCTGACTCGGCTGATTTAACAGAAGACACCACGCTGGTGCTGACAGCCATGGCCACAGACCACGGCCATCCTCCTCTCAACTCCACGGGTCAGTTAAATCTTTTTATTTGTGTGTACTTCTTGAACTTTCCCATATTTTGTAAATATGCACTTAATGCACTTAGGTTAAATTGTCACCAAATGTAGACATTTTTAAATCCAGGTTAAAAACATTTATTTTCTCGTGCTACAGTATAACACATTTATTTCAGTCAAATTTATTTGTATAGCAGTTATACAAATAAATTTAACTTAGACTTTTGACTTTAAATTGTCTCAAATACAGAACCTTTCCAAATTAACTTGACAGTAGATTTATAATGTAAAACTAAAACGAGCATTATAAGTTTTAAGAAAACCACATGTAACTACCTAAATTATGGCAGTGGAGAAAAAAAGATACTACAGAAGAAAATAGTTTTTTTAAAATAAAAAATCCTTCTAAACTCTTTGTTTTGACATATCTGATATCTAACACTGACAATACGTACAAAACAAAATAAACATGTAATAAATACCTTTTTAAACTGTTCTCTCTACCATTTCATGTTGAAAGGTTGAGGTTGTTATCACTTTAAACTATTAAGATTCCTCTCCTGGTATTAGGGAAACTAATCTCTTTCAATCAAAAATAGACAATTATTCCATTAAAATAATCTGCTGATGTCTCAAAAAAAGGGACAACTAAATGCACTTAAATACATTTGCAACTATACACAATATTATATTATATATTGCCCATTCTTAGCTTGATTAAATACACAAATTGGTCACACTATTCATTTTTGACTGTGCTCAAACATTATTACTAATACTACAAAATGACAAGTTGTAACAATTAAATTCAAATCAGTGTTATTTATGTAGTGCTAAATCACAACTGTTATACAATAAAATCAATTTAATTCAAATCAAAGTTAGTCCAATTCATACAATGCCAATCAAAAAAAGGAGTTACCTAAAATCAGTGTGAAGGCAGCGTTGAGCGCTACCACAACTCTCACCACACAGCTCTGACTGCAAGCTTAAGCGATTGTTCCTGTGATATTGTGTCGTCCTGCAGCTCACGTTGTGGTAAATCTGAGGATTGTCAGTTTTGTGGAGGCCGTAGCATTCGAAAGGTCCTCCTACAACTTCAGCGTGCCTGAGAACCAGCCAGAGGGGGAGACCATAGGGGAGGTCTGGGCCTCTTCAGGAAGCGATCTTTATGAAGTTGCCTACAAACTGAAAACATACACCGACTTGTTCTCGGTCAACAGCGATGGTGCCGTCCTGACCACAACACAGCTGGATAAAGAACAGCAGGAGTGGTACATCCTGGATGTGGAGGCTATGGACACACGGACACCTCCTACATCAGCCATAACAACAGTATAAACCATTAAGATTTAATTTGCAGCTTGGTGAAATAGTAATGTGGGATAAATCATGTTATTGTTCCATTTTGAGCATGTTAACATGCTCATGCTAACCATCACTCAACTACTGGCAAGACCAAACACTCATGCTCCTGTCTAATTATCTTCAAAACAATACTATAAACATGTCCTTTACTAAAGAGGGACTTGAAATTGTGTAATTCTTCAGCCTTAACTAATTAACAACAGCAACTGCTTAATAACTTGCTTCTGCCTCTCTCAGATCAGAGTTCATGTGGAGGATGTGAACGAGTCTCCACAGTTCCCCAACAAGGTTTATAAAGCCTCTGTATACAGCATTGCCCCTTATAAAACCCCCGTCATCCAAGTCAAGGTAAACACACCCAGCCTCTATCACTTTCCAATTTTTTGAGAAAGATTATGGTTTGAAGAATTTTTATATACTTTTTCAGTCATATGATTGCAACATTTAGCTGCTGTGGTTGTAATGAAAGAGTGTTTGTGTACTTTGAGCTGGAACCCACTCAGCAGTAAGTTCATGCAATGTGGTTAATGTGTCAGGGAAACGCATCACATCATAGGGAATCTGGAGGAAACTATTTTTTTCCCGATTGGAGACGGTGTTATCTGATTGGCCATTAAACTTTCCAAGCACTTTCCAGGAAATCCAGTCTCCAAGCTGAGTCACAACAGCCCAGAAAACATTAACTATGCATGAGTTAATAGTTTAGCAATAGTCCCAGTGAGCCAAATGAAATAAAAAACATCCAAAGACCCGGTATGCTTTGCTGACATTTTGTATCCTGCCTATATTTACTGTATGTATTTGTATTATTGTACTCTCTACTTTGGGCTCATCATCAAATGTTCCCCTACCTCGCAATTAATTCTATGGCTGTACTGCTGTATTACTGTTAGATGTTGTTGGCATCAAAACTATACTATTCTGATATTTCTTTTAACCACTGTGTCATCATCCTCTCTGTCCATCTCTAGGCTTCGGACCCAGATGTTGGGGATCAGAATCAGCTGGTCTACAGTTTGTCAGCAGATAGTCCTTCTTTTGATGTAGAACCAGTCTCAGGTATGGTGTTCGTGGTCTCGGCAATGGGTGAAGCTGGGCAAACAACTGTTTTGGAGGTGAAGGCCACAGACTCCCAAGGACTGTATGCTGAAGCCACAGTGGAGGTGAGTGTCTAAGACGTGGATGAAAAATAATTATTTTCTTATTTATTTATCATATACAGTATATCATCTATACTCTACTAAAATAATACAGATAGGAAAATAGTAAATTAATATACATAGAGAGAGAGAGAGAGAGAGAGAGAGAGAGAGAGAGAGAGAGTAGATATACTATATATATATATATATATATACACACACACATTTATTTATGTGTATGTATGTATACATGTATGTATAAATGTGTGTGTGTACAAAGTGTTATATTGTTCTGTAGCTGGGCCCTGTTCATGTATTCATGTATTGAGCCGTATTCCTGCTCATCCTGGCTGCTATGATGCCTTCTTTGTGTTTCCATATTGTGCTAAACCAGATTATTTGCAGGAAGTTGGATAGATTTGCCCCCTTCTTGGGATCCTTCATGATCAGGACTGTCTGGTCTGGAGTAAACCACTTTGTGTGGGTTCCATCCCTTAGCAGCTGGTTCATTTGTGCTGCTAGAGCTTCACAGAGAACAGTTAATATATTTCGCTAGACAGTTTGAATCATACCAGGGCCTGTTGCGGTCCAAATCTTTATACTTGAGACTCTGTCTTAGATGTCTGCCATTGAGCCATTTCTTGTTCTGGGAGACTACTTTAGTCATCTTTGCCATCCACTAGTCACGAAGCATTAATTTTATATTATGTCACTTTTTCTGTGTATTCTCCTGATTTATGCTTCTCTAATGTACTTTTTTAGGTGGGTAGCCAGAACTTTGAGTCTTTGTTTTCAAGTCTCGAGTGCTCGAGGACTGGCACTATGTTATATTTCTTAGGACTTTGTTTCTTTATTCAACCTTCCTATTGCTCTACAGCTGGTTGACTTATCTCTGTGTTGTCTTGATCCTCGCTTATAGTCTTTTTTTTCATGGAGCCTATGACTCCTTATGGTGTACAACTTGAAACCAAATATCTCTAGGATCACCGTTGTGGTGTTATACATCAACTTACTGGTCTCTGTGATAGTCCCAGTTGAAAGCAATGCATCTCCATGCACAGACTTTCACAAGGTACTTTATTACTTTGCCATCTTATGTCAGCAGCTCTATTGATAAGGTTAGTTTCTTTGTTAGCTTAGTAGTTGGGTTTTGAAGTATTTATACTTCTTATACATACTGTTTCCTCTGCATATAGGACTTTACACCAGGGTTGCTTGTACACTAGTATTACAGTAGTCTGATATAGTAGTCCATGAATGTTTGTTCCAGTAACCCACTTTTTATCAGCATCTCATTATCTCTTACAACCAAAATGTTCTGCCTCAGGTGATGGTTCAGGGAAGTGCAAGCAGCAGTGACGTTGTGATCATCTCACTAAATCAGCCTGCTAACACTGTGGAGAAGAAGCTTCCAGAGCTGGAGAAGTAAGTTTAACCAAGAACGAAGATTATTTTCTGATGTATTCGATCCATTTCTGTTACACCCCGGTCTGGTGTTATGATGTCTGTTGTCCCCTCTTTCCTGTTCTCTCAAACCCCAGCCACTCAAGGCAGATGGCCACCCTTCCTGAGTTGGGTTCTGCCAGAGGTTTTTTCCTGTTAAAAGGGAGTTTTTTCCTCATCCCATTTGAGGCTCCACAGCATCCAGCTGTTCCAGGACTGAACAGAGGTTTACCATGGCAACCTCATTAATGTGTAAATCTGTGACGGCAGAGTATGCAGCCAAGCTCTGACTTGTTCTACTCGGTCACGGGCATCAGACTCAGATATATCATTAGATTTTACCTGCGCAGTGTTTGCACAATTTGAGGGAGCGCCATGATCTGTGATGCGTCCTCTAAAGACCCGGCAATTCAATCAGTTCCCCGGCACATTTGCAATGTAATGCAATGCAGATGTGCACACCGTCCCCTACCGAACAAGATGGGTAGTTCGGTCAGCAGGGAGCTGAAGAAGAGCTGACGTCAGACTGCTGCGCTGCTAAGATTGCCTTTTCATTTTCAAATCATGGGCAGTACTTTGCAGGCAGAAAAAGCTAAAATGTGCAGTCTTGAAGAAGAAAATGAAAATGCAAATAGGATGATTGATTACTAATCTATGAGTCAAATAATGCAGCCACATTCTTAAAATGAAAAAGCATTTCTGAAAATGCATTTTAATTTTCAAATTTTACATTTCAAATTGAATTTTGGTATGTATTTGCTGGGGCATATTTTGAAAATTAAATCTCAAATGTCTACTTCTTTTTCTTTTTAATTAAGTAAAAGATTGAGCACTCTTGAAGAAAAAAAATGCAAATAGGATGATTGATTACTAATTTCATTTATGAGTCAAATAACGGAGCCACATTCTTAAAATGAAAAAGCATTTCTGCAAATGCATTTTAATTTGAATTATGGTCACAATTCGCTTCCATAGATTTTCTTTCCACAGCCGCCATGTGCATTGTCAGGACAGGGGATTGGATCGAAGAGACATTTCGATGCAATCTGTTAGTTCCTTAGAAAGGCAACTTGTTTTATTTTTTCAATGGCTTTTTATGAATTTTACTAATTTGGAATAATGAAATTGATTTAACTGGATTATATCAATTGGATTGTATCAAAATTAACTGGATTGTAAATTCGCTTGATTTGAACTGTCTTTAAAATGCCTTAAGATGACATTTGCTGTGATTTGGCGCTGTATACATAAAACTAAATTGTATTGAAATGAACATACAATTTTTTTCTCTTAGGTCTTTAAGTAAAGTTCTGGACTGGACTGTGAATGTCCTGCAGGTGTCCAGCTCCAGCGAAGGAAGCACTAACTCTCGAGGGTTGAGGGAGTCTGTGAGGACATCAGTCAGCTTTGTCGCTGTAGATGGAGATGAAGTTGTTTCCTCTGAGGAAGTCACAAAGTAAGGGTTTGAAAAAAAATTTTTTAGTGTTGCCAGCTTATTAAATCTATGATGTTGTTGTGTTTTGACTCCTCTGTTTGATCCACCAGGAAACTGCAGAGCCAATCAGCTGCTGTGAATGCACAGTTGGCTCTTGTGTTTGGAGAGGGGTTTCATTTTGATGTAGAGACAAGGCCTCAAAGTTCCACCTCCAACCAAGCTGCAGTCATTGCTTTGGGCGTCTTGTTGGCCCTGAGCATCCTGGGATTGATTGTTACCGTTACATTGATTATCAGGTAAAAATAATGGTCTTCAAAGTGATTTGGTTGATGTTGTCTACTGGATGGCATCCAGCAAAACTAAACGGTGTTACTCTGCTATCAGGTTCAAGAAGAAGACACATCAGGACTCTGACAAAGAGACCTTTGACATTGACCAACATAGTCAAGGTTACACGTAAGTCTTTTGAAAAACTCCCCGGTCTCTGTCATAGTTCTGCATGAGAAGTTCCAGTAGTTAAATTGAGATTTTCTTTTGCGTTTAAGGAACAGGAACTGGTCTCAAACTTCTGAGCAGGTAAGAAAATATCACTCAGATTGAATCAAAGTGTTGAATATTTAAGAAGGGGGAAAAAAGTATATAAGTGGTTGATTAGCGTTGTATGTTACAGGCACAGATGAGCCCACAAGAGAGCAGAACTGAGGGCAAGCAGCAGAGGATGGACAAAGAGACAGCTCAGTGCAACAGATGGGCAGATGAAGAGGAAACAATAAAGACAGACAGACTTCAACAGGACAAAGAGAGTGATACTGATGATAGCCATACTTCTGCTCTGTGACCTGAACAGAGAAACCCTCAGTTAAACAATAAATTGAGAGCCACCAGAATAATGGCACACTTTCCTTATGATAGTAAAATTAAATTAAAGCAAATGAGTATTGGAACCGCAAACTGTGTTCTTCTGAAATATCTCCATGTATGTTCTTTATTGCAAATCAAAACTGTTTCAGCCATCACTAACACTTCACTGCATTTCCTATACTTAAAGGCCACCAGGGCATCAGAAATTAGTCTAAAACATGCAAGTAACATGAACTGTATCCATAACTGTATTTTCATTAGTGTAGAATTGTTTTGGATGAGAGATGACATTTCCTCAAGAACCAAGAAAACAAGTAAACTTACTCTCTGTACAAGCACTTAGGTCTATGCATTCTCAGTCACCCAGGTTATCATAATCCTGTCACTACATCCCAGATACGGAACCTTAAAAAACCTTATTCACTATATACTATTAGTAGGCTTGTGACGAGGGGACAGATTAGAGCTTTAGTTTGTGAACCATACACCTATTTTTTTGGAGCCAAAACAAACTTTATGTCAACAAATAATGCACAAGCAATAAAATAATGTAAAAAATTATATAATAAAGTAAAAAGATATTAAAAAGACAATGTTGTCATTATAAATTCAGTTTTAAAAAAGAACTCTGAAGTTGAAGTCTTGAGTCTCTTTACTGCATCTGCCCCAACTTTACTTATATAAATGCCCCAGCTTTACTTATATACCTTTTAAACACAAGTGTAACCGAAAGTGCTTTAAAAGGTAAAAACAAAATAAAGACAAAACAGTCATGGTAAAAAGAAAATTTAAGAAAACTCAAGATCATTCATGAAAAAAAATAAAAATGGCAATGAAAGCAAGAGGTAAATGAAGGAATTGTTGAATACATAGTTGTAAATATTGTTTTAAAATACACAAGATATATGAAAACAAACAAAACAGGCACATTGAAACATATCAATAATTAGGAACATGTTTTGAGCTTCAGTTTAAAAACAGAAAGGATGTCAGTGTTCCGGCCTCTCAGGTAGTTGGTTCCACAGGACGGGAGTCCATAAACAAAAAGCTCTGCCTCACATCCTAGTCCTAAGAATTCTGGTAACAACAAGTAGACCAGAGTGATTTTGTGAGGCGATAGTGAATAATGAGGTCTTGGAGATAATTAGGATTAAGGGCTTTGTATGCTGTGAGAAGGATTTTAAAGTCTATCCTGTGTGATCTCTCTTGGCAGTATTGGTCAGTACTCTGGCTGCAGCATTTTGGATTAACTGAAGCATCTTTATGGAATTTCTTGGACAGCTAAAGTTGCAGTAGTCAAGTCTACAATTACTGAATGCTTGGAACAGCTTTTCATCGTCGCTTTGGGACAAGATACTTCCTATTTTTGTGAAGTTTCGCTGATGAACGACAACCCTGGATGATATAAAAATTACTCCAAGGTTCCTTACAGTAGAGCTAGAAGCCTGTATTGCTGGATAGTGATTGTCTGAGGTTTTTAGGATGAAAAACAATTACCTCAGTTTTCTTTGAATTTAAACGCAGGAAAATTGCTGCTCATCCAGGTTTTTATTTCTGAAAGACAAGCCTGCAGTTTCAATAACTGGTTGGTATCACCAGGTTTTATTGATAGATATAGCTGGGTGTCATCAGCATCACAATGAAAATTTATACTGTGTTTCCTGATGATACAGGGAAAAAAAGCCATCGGTATGCGTCGTTATAAATGAGGAATGTTGTTCATTGTGTTGTGTTTATGTAAGGGACAATGTTTCACGTGTGTCACTTACTTCTTAAGGTTCTTGGACTCCTCTCTTCTGTCTGTCCGCCCGCAGCAGGCCCAAGCTCTACAGGTAGCTAATAGTTACCATTAGCCACTTTTAGAACATGGCGTCCCTCTCTGTCCGGAGACAACATCTGTTGTAGTGTAACTTTCCGTTGTGGCTTATGTGTTGTGGCATTTTGTAAAATGTTTTTTCTTCCCTGCTCTCTCCTGTAACATTTTTGAAAAACAGATGAGCAGAGATTAATTACTGGGGTTGATGGGATGTCATGCCAGAATTGTGGGTCGTTCTTCTTGTAAGTAATCAATTTAAGTAGTGTATACCCACACATTAGTTTAAACGTATGACTAACAATGTGTTTTAATGGTTAATAAAGTACACAAATACTTTTGTAATGTAATTGTGTTTTATAGTTTAAGTTAATTTTAAATCCCAATAAATGGTTCAGCTATGCCACTTGTTAAAATTAATTGATTGGCTACCTGCATTGTCCCTTAACTGGTGAGATAGACAAAAATGTAAGTTTAGGCTTTTTATCAGAAAACAACTAACATATGGTGGGCTACCAACTATGGAAGTTATTGTGATGCTTTTGGACATAACACAACTGACCAAAGCCTGCAATTTTCAACCTAATAGTTAATCTACAGTTGGAAAATACACCAGAACCCGTGTGTGTGCAGCATGTACTTTGGTGAACTACCGCATCAAGGTTACATGTTTGGATTCTAACCAACAACCATTCTGCTGTGTCTCTGCTATGGCACCACAGGTTCCTGCACAATTGATTTTAGCAGAGTGATGACCATACACAGTTTTGTGAAATCAGTGGTTAATATGAAAAATGTTTTGCCTCAGGTGAAAAATACAAAAAATGTGAATGTTGTAATTTGGCACTATATAAATTAAACTGAACTGAATTGAATTGAAATTAAAATTGGCTTGCTGTAACTCGAGAGCTGTAACAGACAACTGCTGAAATAACCTGAAAATTAGGCTAGGAACTGAAATTAAATCATTATGCTCCGCACCGCCCAGGTGCATTAGTGCCCGCAGCACAGCACTGCGTTGCTTGTGTATTCTTACTTGTGTATGCTTTGGCGTTCTTTCACAGTAGCACCCAAAGCAGAAAGTACCACAAAGTAGACACTTTGTAGCCATTCTTTTTCAAGCTACCTTTACGACTGTAACCCATCTTTCTGGAGCCAGAAGTGAACCTGGTTGGATAAAAATAACTATATTTCAGGTGATTTCTGGCTAATATCTAGATATTAACAACAATGTTATCAGGATGATCCAAATCTCACTATTTAGAATGAGTGGCATCTTATTGACCAGTGGGAAAAATGAAGTGAATTAGTATTTTATGGACCTGTCCAGGGTGTACCCCGCCTCTCGCTCGATGACCACTGGGATAGGTTCAAGCCCCCTCGTGACCCGACCGATGGATTAAGCGGGTATGGAAGATGGATGGATGGATGGATAGTATTTTATGGGAGAAGTCACTGTTTTATGGAGGAAGTTACTGATCAACGATCAGATGTATCAAGAGCGAAATGACCGTGGAAATGTGCGGTGCCTCACCAAACTTCAGGGCTGGCGTACACACTTTTCTACTGCTGTTGATTCTTTGGCGACACTTAGAGGTGAGGTTGGGAAATTGTTATAATAAATAAATGTGAACACAATTTGTCCTCAGACTGAGTGATGTGCACATCTGAGACACATGAACAATTAACACTGATGAACAATTAACACACCCATGTGTCTGCAAATACACGAGTGGATATAAAAGCATGCACAAAGTGTTGCAGTGCATACCATTAAAAACAATGGCTGCTTTAGCGGTGTTGGAAGACATTGTAAATGGTGCAATTGGAAAAGAGCATGTGTTCAGAGACTGAGGGGATTTACTGGTACATGATGACAACTGGCTCATTAGCCGTTTCAAGGGCAATCCTCCTGGAACTGTGCAGAGCTGCGGCCGGCGTTGTAGCGCAACACAGCGAGGAGTCATACGCTGCTTGTGCCACAGGTGATGTGCACACTGGGGTTCCAAGCGACCGAGGCATTGCAGAGGGAGCTGGCCAACCGATTGGGACTGTGCCAGTCGACCCTGAGCTGAGGCATGGCAGCCGAGTGGGACGGAATTATCTGCATCTCAGCAGGTACATCAAATTCCCACAATGCAGCTGAACAGGCCAACATTGAAGCACAATTTGAAGCGAGAGCCGGTTTTATGAACACGTTTGTTGTGAGTTACACAAATATAGGTATTTACCTTTAATCAGAGCCACCCACATGTGCTCCCACCATCCCTGAGAGAGCAGTGTCACATAGCTGTGCCTCTCGGTTCAAACAGCCACAGCTGTCTTAAGAAATGTTTAATTTATGACTATTATTTGTATTTAAGTTTGGAAAATGTAAAGCCTTTATATACTGTGTTCTGGCGCTAACCTCTTATGGTAGAGTGGGGAATTGCATGCGCATGCACCGTTCACGTGCTCATTAAGTGGGGAGTCATTCGGGATGAGAGAAGAAACTCTTGCATGAGACCGCATGTACACAGAGAAATATCCCGAATGGAAAATGGATGAACCACTCCTGAATGTTTGGTCAGAAGGTGCACACGGTAATTTTATTTGATCTTATTGAATATTTTGGTTTCATATGTGTTTTACTGATAAAATGTATATATTTTTTTCTTTTGTTTTTCATGGTGTTTTGTTGGTCATGTCCAGTGACAAGAAGATTTGCTGATTGCTGTGACAAAAAATAAACACCAATCAAAGCATCAGTTGGAGCGTGGCTTTCTCTGGTCCAAACGAAAACCTTTCGGTTACCATTAAGAAATGGTTACATCCGGATATTTTGGTTTGAGCGTACGCCATGTTTCAGTAGGAAATCCACGCAAGTCTTTGTACATGAGGCCCCAGGTGTGCACATAATGTTGTACATGTGGATTTATCTTTGCATGCTTTTTTTAAATGGTTATTTTTACTTTAACATTTGTGAGTACGCCCTCTTTCCTTTTTATCCGCTCAACGCTGACCAGTCGAGGCAAATGGCCACACTCTGCACAACTAATTCTGCTAGGGTTTGTTCCTGATAACTGAGTTTTCCCGTCCACTGTCACCGCCAGCATCCGGACGGGACTGAATTGAAATTGACCAACTTCTTTCTTTTAAGATTGGCATTATTAAAAATGGACTACTTTTGAAGTGCTTTCACGGTTGTTTATGTGTATTTGGTCTTGTGTGTTGTTGGTTTTAAGCTGCTATCTTGCCCAGGTCACGCTTGGAAAAGGTTTTAATCTCAATGTTTTTTTTCCCTGGTGAAATAAAGGATACAACAAAAAAAAAAACTGCATTTGTGGTGGCGCTATATAAAACTGAATTAAATTTAGGATGACAGTTGTGGAGTCTGTGATGGTAAATTTTATGTCTCAGGACTGACAGACCCTCCAATCCACATTAACCATTTGTATCACCCAGACACGCTAATTGTTTTAAACTATTTACTTCTTAATTAACACTCAGACAAGATAATCGTTTTAACCTCCTGTTTCTTAATTATCATCAAGACTGCATCCTGCCCCCCTCTGGAGATGTTGTTACACATCTAAAAGGTATAAATGCTCTGGATTCCTATTGTTTGTATCTTTTCATACCATTGCTGCTGAATGGTGTGGACTGATCTTTTTCCTTGCAACGAAGAATAAAAACTTAGCCGGCCGGCAGAAAAAGTAAGTTTCTCTATTTCATTGCTCATCAGAGGTATTAGGAAGGAAGCGATTGAAAACTTCCATAACAAGGCTTATTCATGAGGCCAAAATATGTTCGTCCTTCCTCATACGATCTAAGGTTAAATCTGAAATAACATTTTCCAGCCTTTGGAGTGCAGCAGAATCAAGTAGTGTGCACAGTAGTGGCACTTTAAAATTGATATTACTGTTATTTGCTCGTCCACATTCAGCAGTTCCAGTTCTGAGTGAGAAAGTGAACCAAGGCATCAACTGTCACATTTTTTGTATTTACATTATTAAAACATAACAGTATGGCTTTATTCAATAAAGAATACCATGGCATAAAAAACAGACTGATTACATTTTGAAAGTAAATTGGTTTGGAATTTAACTAACAGGAAAATAATTCATTTTTACGGGGCATAAATAAGCTTCAACAACCAAGGAAAATCTACTTCATGGTTCTTGGTTAAACTGGCGTTTTCCGCAGTTTGACATTTAAAACTGATTTAATTTCAGGTTGAAATGTCTCTGACGACAGTGTTGTTTACAGAAATCTATATGATCACAGCTTACACTGAACACTGTGGACATCAGCAAAAAAAGAAAAGAAGAATTGAAATTTTTGACTCCTTGAACAAAAATAACTAACATGAGCATCTGTACAATTTTACTCAATGAAGTTCATTTGGTTGGAATCTTTTGTATAAACAGAACTACAAAAAGCCTGATCAAATTTCCCTCAATGACACTTTTTCATGATTTATCTTTGTTGTTGTACTTTTAACAGTTTTCTGAGAGTTTTCCTGTTTACAACAACCATTCACTTTTACCAGCTCAGCTTACAAGTAGATTGGTTAATCTTTATGTACAGTTTATTTTATTAGCTGGGCAATTAAGTCAAGTAAAATTACTACAATCTTACACTACATACTTACATTGTAATGAAAGATCCTTCTTGTCAAAATTCAGCAAAGATGGTTAAAGATTCCTGTACATTTACACCATAAATTGAATGTTGGGAGACCTGGAGCCTTTGAAGGCTGTCCAGCAACACCAATACTGAGGGAGAAAAAAAGGTACACTGTGCTTACACACAACACTTTCTGATCAATTTACCATCCTGTATTATCCTTACAGCAGGTGCCTGAAGCAGTTAAGAACTTCTATATGCTTAATCAATTAGAACTGAAAAGAAAAGAAACCTCCACGTGAAGTTCAGTAAGTAATTCTTCATATTAAAACAGTTTTATTAATTTATTCTCTATTAAAATAAATCAGGGGACAATCAGAACACAGCAGAAGCAGCAAAAATAAACAGCAGATAATGGAATGTACTTTAGTAAAGAAAATAAAAGCTCCAGCTGGTCCAACGTATGGGCTTTATTTAAACTACAGTCCAATAAAGCACCGCTTATATATATATGTGTGTGTATATATATATATATATATATATATACACACACACACACACCTATATATAGGTGTGTATATATATAGGTGTGTGTGTGTATATATATATATATATATATATATATATATATATATATGCATGTATAATTTCTATAGTTTTTCAATATACACCTTCAGGCAAAGACTAGAGAGGATTCTTTACAGAATCAAGTTTCATGTGGTTTTCTTAATTTACAGGTAAACTTAGTTTTTGAATAATCAAACCACAGAAAAACTCAAGGCAACTTTCCTTTGCCTTGTTCATAAAGTACAAAACTGGCACAGAGGACAACCATTTTCATACACAGTAAAAATGCAATAAAATTAAATTACATTAAGTTCTGTAAACCATTCCCCGTTACAGCAAACCTCAAACAAATAAAATCACTTTCCAAAACGGATTTAATTCAGTGTAAAAAACACACACACAAAACAAAAAACTGATTAAAAAAAAATTTGTATTTTTTTGCCCTTTGAAAAAAAAAAATGTGCTGCAACTTGTACAAATTGTTCCGTTTCTCTTCTTTTTCAAACGAGGGGGTTGGTTTTGCATGGAGTCAGTTTTATTAGAACAAAGCTAAGAAGAGCAAAGCCACTGAAGCTGGAGAAACCGACCAAGTCAACATCAGCAGAAGGCAACAAACAGCAGCACAGAAATAGCAGAGGAAGAAGAAACAGAAAGACAGAAAAAAGTTTGGTTCCTCTGAGCAGACTTTAAATCTTCAATGAGAGGGGGAGAGAGAGCAAAAAGTTCCATACTGATCTCATAGCAGCTGTGAGATGATGATGTCATGAAGATGGTGGGCCTTTAACCGGTAGTTTGGTAACTATGGCGATTGTGGCTTCGACTGTTTTGTACAGCATGTCCAGCATGTCAGTTGGGGGGCAAGCATTGGGGAAGACCTGCGAGGAGGAGGTGTGGCCACCGCAGCTGTCTGGCCCCTCCCCCACTAACCCAACAGTGTCTTCTGAGAGTGGCAGCGTAGAACTGTCGCTGATCTTGGAGCTCACATCCTTCTCCTCCTTTGATTCCACTGAGGAGGAAGATGTAGCCTCTCCACTCCTCCCCTCCCTCTGCTCTGCCTCCTCCTCTTGCACCTCAACTGTGCCTACATTGTCCTGCTGCTCTGGCTCCTCCCCCTGTACAAACCCCTCTCCCGCCTCCTGCAGCAGAGAGGAGGAGGAAGAGAATGAAGATGAGGATGATGAAGAGGCCTCTATTTTCTCCTCTTTTACGGTAGAGTCCAGGTTTTCTGAGGTGGAGGGGATGGGATCAGGAGAGGGCGGGTCCTGCTCGGTGCCTGGATCTATCAGGGAGGAGGAGTCTCGTGTTTCAGTGTCCGAGGTGCTTGTGGGGGTCAGTGCCTCCTGGTGGTCAGGCTTAAGCTCGCTGCAGGGTGGGAGAGCTGAGCAGGAGGAGGTGGAGGGCACACAGAGGGCAGCTGCTGTATCTCCAACTCGGCCGTCATCACTGCCCACCCTCCGCCGCTTCACCGGGGTTGCACCCTCATCCTCAGCTGCCACGCAAACACAGTTACTGGTCACACTGAGGTAATCTAAAATAATGCCTCTTTATGCCCATTGACAATTTGAATAACTTTAAACTTGCTCAGATCTACTCCCTGAAGTTAAATGTTGGCCAAAGGAACAGCCAAACGTTTCCAAACCATCTAAAAACTCTTATACCAGTACCAGGGAAGAATAACTAATTAAAAGGTCGAAAATGTGTTTGACTCTCATGAATGAACAGATTTCCGGTCGAATCACATAAAAACACAAGAATGAGGAAATTAAGTATAAAGTTCGTTCAGTATGTAGAATCTTTAGTATACAGCCTATGAAACTGAGGGATAAACATATATGAAACAGTGGGGAATAAACATGTATTTACAGGCGCAGTTTTTTGAGAATTAAAATAGGTTTTAGGGTTGGACATTGGACAAGATCAAATTTAGGCATTCAATTGCGATAACCTGTGGTATGTCAATGTAATGCCCCATATAAATATAGAGAAAAAAAAGTGCAGGTGTCATACCTTTAGCCTTGTGGTCTTTTGCTTCCAGTTCGAGAGCACTGCGCTGCTGGAGACAAAGACGACAGCGACCCAGCAGCTCCTGCAGGGCCGTGCAGAGGGCGGGGTCAATGGCCTGAGGTGGCTGGACAGACAGCAGCAACACCAATGCCCTTAGGTCCTACACAGGGATGAAAGAATTAATCAAACATTCGTTTTTAGCCTGGAGCACATGGCACACGTGCATCTTTGTGTTTTCATACGGCATTGAGCAGGCTGCTAGTCTTGTTGAGCTCCATGTGGTGAGCTGCCAATTCAGGCTGAAGGTTGCTCTGTTCACTCAGCAGGTTTGTCACCAAAACACCAATGAGGTTGGAGAAGCTAGGAACAGACAGCACTTGGACCTACACACCAACACACACATTTTTTCTATTAGTAAATGTAGACTTTGAATAGTTGCTATGGTGCCATCATTTAGATACATCTTGTGTTTTACCTTGTGCATGAAGCAGGTGAGGAAGGAGTAGGCCACATTATTGTTGAGAAATGTCCTCTCATCCATCAGGATACATTTGATGTACTCACTGAAGGCTGGGTCTTCACACAGCAGCTTCACACAAGTTTTAGCCATAACAGACTGAAAAAGCAAAAATATGACAACAATTCGGAATTATTTCTCCTCTATTGTAAATATTTATATAGGTTAGTTTCTGGTTTAATTGTATATTGTATGACTTTGCTCTCATATTTACTAATACCTAAACATTGTTAATGCAATGCACAAATCCCACCAGGAATGAAAGATAAGTACATATACAGTGGGGAAAATAAGTATTTGATAAACTGCGGATTTTGCAAGTGTTCCCCACTTACAAAGAATGGAGAGGTCTGTAATTTTCATCGTAGGTACACTAACTGTGAGTCGCAGAATCTTAAAAAAAAACTCACAAGCAATCAATCAGACTCCAACCTCTCCAACATGGGAAAGACCAAAGAGCCGTCTCAGGACACCAGGGACAAAATTGTAGACCTGCACAAGGCTGGGATGGGCTACAGAACAATAGGCAAGCAGCTTGGTGAGAAGGCAACAACTGTTGGTGCAATTATTAGAAAATGGAAGAAACTCAAGTTGACTGTTAATCTCCCTCATGGGGCTCCATGCAAGATCTCACCTTGTGGATCAATGATCATGAGAAAGGTGAGGGATCAGCCCCGAACTACACGGGAGGACCTGGTCTATGACCTAAAGGTGGCTGGGACCACAGTCTCGAAGGTCACCATTGGTAACACACTACGCTGTCATGGATTAAAATCCTGCAGGGCGCGCAAGGTCCCCCTGCTCAAGCCAACACATGT
Source organism: Leuresthes tenuis (assembly GCF_036924035.1). Lineage (NCBI taxonomy): Eukaryota > Metazoa > Chordata > Actinopteri > Atheriniformes > Atherinopsidae > Leuresthes > Leuresthes tenuis. The sequence continues at coordinate 36,270,479 of NW_027325358.1, read as the reverse complement.
CCAGGCCTGTCTCAAGTTTGCCTATGACCATCTGGACGATCCAGAGGAGGCATTGGAGAAGGTCATGTGGTCAGATGAGACCAAAATAGAACTTATTGGCATAAACTCCACTCGCCAAGTTTGAAGGAAGAAGAAGGATGAGTACAAACCCAAGACCAACGGTGCCAACGGTGAAGCATGGGGTGGAAACATCCTGTTTTGGGGGTGCTTTTCTGCAAAGGGGACAAGACGACTGCACCGTATTGAGGGGGTGGATGGGGCCATGTATCACGAGATTTTGGGCAACAACCTGCTTCCCTCACGAAGAGCACTGAAGATTGGTCGAGGCTGGGTCTTCCAGCAGGTCAATGACCTGACACACACAGCCAGGGCAACTAAGGAGTGGCTCTGTAAGAAGCATTTCAAGGTCCTGAAGTGGCCTAGCCAGTCTCCAGACCTGAACCCAATAGAAAATCTTGACTGGACCAAAATCCCTGCTGCAGTGTGTGCAAACCTGGTCAAGAACTACAGGAAACGCCTGACCTCTGTAATTGTGATATTAGGTTCTATTTTTCTATTGTATCAAATACTTATTTTCTGCAATAAAATGCATGTGATATCCTGGATTTTTTTTTTTTTGATTTTGTCTCTCACAGCTAAAGTGTACCTATGATGAAAATTACAAACCCCTCCATTCTTTGTAAGTGGGAAAACGTGCAAAATTGGCAATGCATCAAATACTTACTTTCCCCACTGTATGTGGCATCAGAAAGTAATGGATTAAAGGGCATGGAATCCATAAAGATGGCTGGATTACACCTGTATATATCTCAGCACAATTTCAATGCTTATAGTAAATGAGCGGACAAACAGAGCAAAACTCAGGACGTACCTGAGACTGACAGAGCTCCATCCACAGTTTGGGGAAGAGAGCAAGATGAAGAGGAAGTCCTTCATATGCTATTAAAACACCTGAGAGGGACAGTGTTATAATATGTAAACAAAATAACAAAGAAAATACAGAATTAAGAGATGGATAGATATTCATATAAATCAGTGTAGCCCTTTTCAAACATGGTGGCGATTGACTGTGTGGGTGTCATGGTTAATTACCCACTCTGGTGCTTCTATGTAACATTTTGAGAAGGAAAACTGACTAGGTCAGACCTAAAAACCTCCATATCACTTTCAACTCAGCCACATCTGTGGAATGGTATGCACAACAGAGGTGGGTTAATTTGACATATCAGCTGTTCAGCGCAATCAGAAAAGATTAAATAACAGCAGCGTTCTAACACTCCTCTGCCATGGTTTTATCTACAGTTATTAGTCAAGTGAATGACACAAAAGTGCACCTGAAGCTTCTACTCTCTGACCATATATCATTATTTCACCTGCTTGATGAAAATTGATCATGCAAAATTAAACAAACTCTAGAAGATTTTAGAGTATTTTGTGGTACAGTTTCTTGTTTACAGAGCAATAATGACTGTGTGGAGAGATGTCCTCAGGTGAAGTAAACATCACATTTTCCTTAAGTTGATGAGAGCTACACCGTTACTCTATAGTACAGTAGTTACGGTGTGTCGCTGACTGTTAATCAAACTTAAACATTCAGCTGCTTCCATCCACCACCTCTTTATTTCACACAAGAACTGCGCAAACTTGGGACACTTTTCATGACGAAAACTGTTATATCATAGCCTTGTAAACTGTGACACACGCATTGTGGTTCTTTCTGTCACTTTCATAGACATGCCTACCCCGGAAGAGTAAACAAAGAGTGACTAATGTCTGAAAGATGCTGCTTTTGCAGATTGTTTATAAAGCTGTTCATGTTACGCATCTCATGTGTGAAAAGGGCTTATGTTTGCAGGCATCATTTTGGACAACTTTCTAAAACATACTTAATTTGACAAGTGTGTCAGTAAACTTCTCGCAGTTGATGGCAACGTGGCACAGCAAGTGAATGAACTGATGGTAAGATAGGAAGTAGTCGAGGAGCATCCTGTCGTACACCTCGTCTTTACCCTGAGAGAAACACACAAATCCAGTTCACTACCAACATCAAGCTCTTTTTAGGGTTTTATGTGTTGACCACTGCTTAGAAGAGTGCCTCTCCATTGACAATACATAAAAGATTCTGTTTTAACAGATAATGTGTACCTTGCTGCTCTCCACCAAGGAGGGCAGCAGACACATGTTGAGCTCTGGTCTCGGAGGTCGGATGTTATTCTTTGCTCCCATCAGCTTGATGTTTTCTCTGCATGGCAAGTAGGGGCCAAATGACACTATGGACAGATGGATGAATAAGGATGTCATTAATGCTATCCAAGAAAAAGAATGCATCACTCCCAGCATGAAAGAGCTTTTGTCCTTAAGCCTTCCTTCCTTCTTCAGACTATTAGCCACTGTGTACAAAAGTATATTTATGAAAATTTAATTTAAACAAGTTTAAACAAGTACATCATAGAAGTTACACATCAAAAGAACAAAAACACTATGTCAAAGGCAAAATCCTACTTCTTATTTATTCAACAAAGAAAATGTAAATCCAGAAGAAAATGGCCGTCATAATTTGTACTCCATAAGAGCAATCGGGCTGCAAAAGCCAAGATAATCACTAACTGGAATAGGCCCACTGTCAGTACCACAAAATAATCTTTCACAAGATAGGCATTCAAATAATTAGCCTGTTAATACACTTCTTTATTCCAAAACATAGCTTAGATTATTCATAAACGAGGTTTAACATCAAAATCCACTTTCAAATCTTTGGGGTTATAGTACTTTTTGTGTATATACAAAACCGCTCCCGATTCATAAGCAGAAAACTAAATTCACCTTGTTGTTTGAAAACCTTAATTCTAACGTATCAAAAAGCAGAATTTTTTTATTAAGATGTCCTGCCACGGGCTGGATGTAAGCTCGTTGCTTATCATGAACAAGGTTATGTCACGCCTGATCCAGCACTGAGGCGCCACATTTTGCAAAAGAAAAGCAACATTTCTACTCTCAGACATAAGTGACATGAGGTGATTTGAATCCTCTGAAGAATTTATTTTCACAACCAATAACTTAAACTGAGTATGGGTGGTGTCTTATAAATAATTGTGGTTCCCATGAGGCAATCCCAGATGTAATATAACCGGGAGATTCCCTTTTAGCCCAACCAAATAAATCTGCGGGTGAAAAATAAAATCTCAAAAGAATCTGATCTGAATCGGAAAACATAAAATGTCAGAGAAAAATCTCCAAAATGTGTCAAATTCTTTTTTTTCTTCCAAACTTCAAGATCAGAACTTGATTTTCAGTTTCAACATATATTTAGTATTCTTCTAAAAGAAAATTAGAAAAACTGAAAAGCTGAAAGTTCAAATCTATTCATTTGAATGTACCAAACGGAAGAAAGCCAGGAGGTGGACACTTACTCGGGATGTTGCTGTGATGGTACGTGCAGTGGTTGTGCTGTAAGAAAGGGACGAGGGTGTGCAGGAAGTCATGTGGACTCAGCAGCACGAGTTCCTTCAGGACATCTACAATAAGAAGAGCAACAAATGACACAATTGTTTCTAAATCTGCTGGCTTTGATTTCGGTAATCATGAAAAGTGCTCAAAGAATGTAAATTCTGGTTTATATGGAGTTGACTTTAGGCACTGCACTCAGCCACATAAAGAAAGGGATTAAAGAAGAACATTACCTAAGCAGGCATTGCGCAGCTCAGGAGGGCTGTAGGAGTTCAAGAGTGTGAGCAGCTTGTGTGCAAAGTCAATCCGCTCCTGCCACTGGATCAGAGCCTGCTTCACATCTGAGTAACAAGAGAAAGAGACACTTGCTCAGCACAAAAAAGAAAACATGCCTGCGTGCACTACTGAAGCAACTGATGCTGATCAACACTCAAGCTAATTTAGCTCACTTCCATACAACATGGAATCCATTCTACAGTGATGAAGATTATTCACAAAAAGAAAACATTCAAGACTGTCACCAATCATCTCAGGAATGGATGTGCCAGCAAGTGCCTCAAGATCACACTGTGCAACCCTAAGAGGAGCTGCAAATAACCGAAGAACTACATCAAACTATACAGACCTCAGTTAGCATGTTAAATGTGAGAATTTTTGAAAAAGAAAGAAACTGAACAACCATGGTTTGAACAGAAGGACAATCAGGAGAAAAGCCCATCTCTCTAAAAGGGCGTGGCAGCATGGCTTATGTTTGCAATGTTTCATTTGAATAAACTACAAGAGTTCTGGAACAACATGGATATGTCTGTCCATATTAATCACCCCTCTTAGAAGCTCTCACTGTTAGTGCTGAAATGTTTTGTCAGTCACTGAGTTGACAACGGACCCCTCTGTGTACCACAGTATGCTGAAGTCCGGTGTGAGGTCATCTGCTCCATCGAAATTGGGTTGGTTAACAGGACAACAATGCCAAGCACACCACTAAATCTACAACATAACGACTTAAAAAGAAAAGAATATAGGTGTTGCAGTGATGTGTGAAACTCACATCATCATACAGAATACCGTTGACTGCTTTTAAAGCAAGTTCTGTAAGATAGGGTGGAGGTTGTTGTTCATTGCTGTCAGATTATACAGTATCTACCAGTCTAAGGCCTAGTAATGACATAATGATTGTTTATCATGTCCTGATATGTAAAACTTTACAACTGAAAGAATGCATACTTTCCTTTCACATGAAAGCAACCCATCCAAGCAGGGTTCTCATGGGATTCATAGTTATGTGTATAAACCTCATCTGAGGGACCAATTAATGTGTTAAAGTTGTGTTGTTTAGAGTTTAATGTCACACGATAATTCAAAGATACAGTATCTCAATGAAAGCGGCATGCTTTAAACAGAAAAATGGATCACACCAGGGTGTGATTGGTTGCTGGTCTTCCTAAATGATCTGGAATGTTGAAGTTTGTTCAGAGTAAACAAAGGAAGACAGTAGTTCACAAAGGCAGCATGAGAGAATCCGACATAATGGCAGACAGGTGGTGTGGATGCTGTGGCTGATAGTTGCATAATCATGAACAACACATGGGTCAAGTGAAGCTAAAGTAATAAACTAAATCTACCAGTCAGCTATAAATCATATCCTTTTAAAACCATACATTTTTTATTCTGTTTAAATACTATCATTTTTAGACATCAGTAAGGTAATCTGACCTTTTCGCTGCAGGTACGGCCTGGTGGCCTTGAGGACAGACAAGAAAATGGAGAGCAGCTCCACCAGGTCTCCAGTGACATGACATGCCGTTGCTTCATGGTACATCATATGCAGTGTGTTGAAGGACTGCGGGGCCAGACAGAGACTATTAGAAAAGGTACATTTTCATTCAAGATTTTCTGGTTTGATGTAAAGAGTTGATCCTGATCATACTTCAGTCATGAGGATGAGTCCTCTGCTGAACACCACAAGTAGTCGGTCCTCATCATTCTCCAGCAGAACTCTAAAGGCACTGCAAGGAAGAGCAGACAAGAGCAGGATTTAGGAAAAAAAAAACCTTGGTGATTTAATTTTTCAGATGAGAATCTGTGTCTTTGTGTGTGTGCTGACCTGATGAGAGTGGTCCAGCATGAGCGACCATCCAGGCAGCGCAGGTAGCAACTGATGGTTGTCTTCTTAAACTGTTTGATGTCTTCCACCTCTTCCTCTCTGGTGTCAGCTCGCTGTGCGACAAACAGCTGCATCAAGTTGAACAGCTCCTCCACCGCCTGCAAGGAACAGTGCATACGCACAAACACATGCAGCGTGTTACCGAAGCTTCCAGTACTATTGTGAGGACTCTTGGTGCTATTATTGACTCGTGTATGTCCTTTAACTGGTATATTTAACAGGTTCCCAGGACTACCTTCTTTCACATTAGTAAAATCACCAAAATGTCAAAAGTAGAATGGGAGGCGGTGCCTTCAGTTATTGGGGCCCTCTCTTTTTACAACAGCTCCTAGTATGGGTTTGGGATGCCAATGCATGTATTCATGTATGTATTCATGTATGTATGTATGCATGTATGTATGCATGTATGTATGTATTCATGTATGTATGCATGTATGTATGTATTCATGTATGCATGTATGTATGTATGCATGCATGTATGTATGCATGTATGTATGCATGTATGCATGTATGCATGTATTCATGTATTCATGTATGCATGTATGCATGTATGTATGCATGTATGTATGTATGTATGCATGTATGTATGTATGCATGTATGTATGTATGTATGTATGCATGTATGTATGTATGCATGTATGCATGTATGTATTCATGTATGCATGCATGTATGTATTCATGCATGTATGCATGTATAAATGTATGTATGCATGTATAAATGTATGTATGTATGCATGTATGTATTCATGTATGCATAAATGTATGCATGTATGTATGCATGTATGTATTCATGTATGTATGTATGTATTCATGTAAATATTCATGTATGCATAAATGTATGTAAATATTCATGTATGTATTCATGTATGCATGTATGTATGCATGTATGTATTCATGTATGTATGTATGTATGTATGCATGTATGTATTCATGTATGCATAAATGTATGTATGTATGTATGCATGTATGCATGTATGCATGTATGCATGTATGTATGCATGTATGTATGCATGTATGTATTTATGTATTTATGTATGTATGTATGTATGCGTGTATGTATGCATGTATGCATGTATGCATGTATGTATGCATGTATGTATTCATGTATGTATTTATGTATATATGTATGTATGTATGTATGCGTGTATGTATGTATGTATGCATGTATGCATGTATGTATGCATGTATGTATGCATGTATGTATGCATGTATGTATTCATGTATATATGTATGTATGTATGTATGCATGTATGCATGTATGCATGTATGCATGTATGTATTCATGTATGCATGTATGTATTCATGTATATATGTATGTATGTATGTATGTATGTATGCGTGTATGTATGCATGTATGCATGTATGCATGTATGTATGCATGTATGTATTCATGTATGTATTTATGTATATATGTATGTATGTATGTATTCATGTATGCATGTATGTATGTATTCATGCATGTATGCATGTATAAATGTATGTATGCATGTATAAATGTATGTATGTATGCATGTATGTATTCATGTATGCATGTATGTATGTATGCATGTATTCATGTAAATATTCATGTATGTATTCATGTATGCATAAATGTATGCATGTATGTATGCATGTATGTATTCATGTATGTATGTATGTATTCATGTAAATATTCATGTATGCATAAATGTATGTAAATATTCATGTATGTATTCATGTATGCATGTATGTATGCATGTATGTATTCATGTATGTATGTATGTATGTATGCATGTATGTATTCATGTATGCATAAATGTATGTATGCATGTATGCATGTATGCATGTATGTATTCATGTATGTATTTATGTATATATGTATGTATGTATGTATGCGTGTATGTATGCATGTATGCATGTATGCATGTATGCATGTATGTATGCATGTATGTATTCATGTATGTATTTATGTATATATGTATGTATGTATGTATGCATGTATGCATGTATGTATGCATGTATGTATGCATGTATGTATTCATGTATGTATTCATGTATGTATTCATGTATATATGTATGTATGTATGTATGCATGTATGCATGTATGTATTCATGTATGCATGTATGTATTCATGTATGTATTCATGTATGTATTCATGTATTCATGTATGCATGTATGTATGCATGTATGTATTCATGTATGCATGTATGTATATATGTATGCATATATGCATGTATGTATGCATGTATGCATGTATGTATGTATGTATGCATGTATGTATGGATGTATGTATGCATGTATGCATGTATGTATGCATGTATGCATGTATGCAGGTATGCATGTATGTATTCATGTATGTATTCATGTATGTATTCATGTATGTATTCATGTATGTATTCATATATGCATGTATGTATTCATGTATATATGTATGTATTCATGTATGTATGTATGTATGTATGCATGTATGTATTCATGTATGCATGTATGTATGCATGTATGTATTCATGTATGTATGTATGTATGTATGTATGCATGTATGTATGTATGTATGCATGTATGTATGTATGCATGTATGTATGCATGCATGTATGTATGCATGTATGCATGTATTCATGTATGCATGTATGTATGTATGCATGTATGTATGCATGTATGTATGTATTCATGTATGCATGTATGTATGCATGTATGTATTCATGTATGTATTCATGTATGTATTCATGTATGTATTCATGTATGTATTCATATATGCATGTATGTATTCATGTATATATGTATGTATTCATGTATGTATGTATGTATGCATGTATGTATTCATGTATGTATGTATGTATGTATGTATGCATGTATGTATTCATGTATGCATAAATGTATGTATGTATGTATGCATGTATTCATGTATGTATGCATGTATGCATGTATGCATGTATGTATGTATGCATGTATTCATGTATGTATTCATGTATGTATGCATATATGCATGTATTCATGTATGCATGTATGTATGCATGTATGTATGCATGTATGTATGCATGTATGTATTCATGTATGCATGTATGTATATATGTATGCATATATGCATGTATGTATGTATTCATGTATGTATGTATTCATGTATGTATGTATGTATGTATGTATGCATGTATGCATGTATGTATGCATGTATGCATGCATGTATGCATGTATGCATGTATGTATGTATCTATGCATGTATGCATGTATGTATGTATGTATGCATGTATGCATGTATGTATGTATGTATGTATGTATGTATATATGTATGCATGTATGCATGTATGTATGTATGTATGTATGTATGCATGTATGTATGCGTGTATGTAAGTATGTATGCATGTATGTAAGTATGTATGCATGTATGCATGTATGTATGTATGTATTCATGTATGCATGTATGTATTCATGTATGCATGTATGTATTCATGTATGTATGTATATACATCATGCAACTCAGGTAGCCACCTCTTTAGCACCTCCCTTAGCTCCTCCCCATGTTGTGCGGGGTGACTATATAAAGGCTCAAAATGGCTCCATTCAGCCTTTTGCTGAGCTGGTGCCGTTACCTGATCAAGGTGGTTTACTTGCTGCAGTTCTTTTATACAGTTTTGGTTTGTTTCCCTTTGTACTGTTCTGTTTTGTGTAGTTCTTTGTTTATTCGGTTTGGTTAGTTTGAGTATATTTTTGTCCCATTCACAATTGTAATATTGTTTTATGGATTAAGTTGCCGGTTTTGTTAACCCTCTTTGTTTGTTGTTCCTTTGAGCTTCAGTGTGGCCTGATTGTCATCAGGTGGGAGGCTAGGCACCGTGGTGAGGACCTCACTTCCCATTTTGCATGCAAGTAGACACTGGGGCACTTCAAGTGTGGTTGTAGTGGTTTCTTTTGTTTGTAGTGTTGCATCCCAGGTTAAGGAGGAGGGACACACGCGCCCCGTAGTATGCTTCCCACTGAGGCTCTTACTGAGCCTTCTACTACCCCGCTCCTTGCCACATTTGGCGTTGTCGACAGGACAATTCTTTATATTACCTCACTCCTTGCCACATATGTATGTATGTATATATATGCTGTTTTTGCTGTCATGAACTTGTGCCTCTTTTTTTTTCTGTCAAAGCATGTGTCCCTTGTTGATGTCTCTGTCCTATCACCTTTTCACTTGCAGAGGCACATGGTTGCTCTTCCTGAGTCTGCTTTTGTTCGAGATATCTTCCTGTTAAAGCAACACTAAAGAAGACTGAGAGCTTAAAACTACATTATGACTTTAGTTATGCAAATTCCCAGGTCTAAAACTACCCTGGGCCACCTCAGGGCTAAGATATCATGGTTCACAAACACCATTTTGCGTTATGGCACCACGTTATACAACAGCAACTAAACAATACACTTACTATGATAAAGACAGCAAAAAGAAAGACTTTTGCCATTACTGTGTGGCACATAACATGAAGATACCCAAGACACCGCTATGGGAGGAAGTGAGGAAATTAGATCAAGCATGCGAGCTAGACACAGAACAACTACAAACATCAGATAGGATTCTACTGCTGAAAAACAACAACATAATCCAATGAAATCCAATTAATTCATTTCAAAATAATTAAATTCATTCATATAGAGCCAATTCAAAAAATGGCCTAGCTAAGGAAACCAACAGATTGCACCGAAACTTGTCTTCAGTCTAATCTCCCGTCCTGAGCGTGCATGAGGCAACTAGAAAGGAAGGACTCCCTTTTAACAGGAAGAAACCTCTGGCAGAACCAGAACCAGGAAGGGTGGCCATCCGCCTCAACCAGCTGGGTCAATCCAGGTTAACAGATGAAGCATTAGTTTTGTTATTGCTATTGATAAGCAACTAGTATATAACTTGTCAGCTTTGTCTTAGAAGTGACTCTGAGATGATGTTTGCTGTTAACTGACACTATACACATAAATTTAATTTCATTGAATAAGAATTGCAAAGAACTAAAAATAAGACAGCAAAGAAAAAATATTGCCAAAATGCTATGTCCAGATCATCCAGGCTATGCAGTGTCTAATGTTTCCTTATCAGCGTAACTATGACAAAAACATCTCTGCTGAAGGTCTGATTGTCCACTTACCCCTGGATACTGGCTGGCATGTGGTGTAAGATTCTTAAAGGCCCACTGGATATTCTGGTGTGACGCCAGCTGGCGGGTAAAGGCAGGTGCCTGCTCACAGCACATGCGCAGGATGCCGTAGTAGGCTGGAAGCATGCCACGATTGAAAAGTACCACCTCCTGGTCATCATGATCAGCCAGGATGTAGTTGAAGGCAATGTTTTTGGTCACAACTGGGTTCTGCACCACCAGTCTGATGTTCTCAGGACAGTCCACACACACATTGTACCAGAAAGACAACAGCGCTTGCTTGTTGTGGTTAGTAGCGATGGCGGGCTCTGATAGTTTGGGCTGAAAATAGAAGGACCAACATAAGCAACAGGAAAACATCCATCATAAACAAACAGAATATGAGAATTAATTAACAGTTTTTTAAAATTCATTCAGAATTAATATTCTTTCTGACCAACTCTCCACAAACCCAAAGTAATCATCATACAATCTTGAAAACGAGGACAGTCCAGAAAAATAAAGATACCTGGAAAAGGTTCCAGAGGTCCATGAAGTACCCAGAGAACATGAGTTTCTCAGTCTTAGAGATGAGACAGTAGGTCATGAAGCTGAAATACTGCACTAGTTTGGTGGTGCCGTGAACACTGGCATCTACGTACAGCTTTGCACGGCCCAGCAGCCCCAGTAGCAAATTGTAGACTTGGTGAAGGACCACGGTTGTGTCAGGTGACAACGGCAAATCGCGAGTCGGCAGGTGGAGGGAGCGTGTGGAACGAAACATCTGGCGGAAGGAGTTACTGGGGATGAGGGACACCAAGAGGTATGCCGCGGCTGAAAGGAGAAACTGATTAGGTTACATTTGAGAAGGTTTTTCCAAAAGATAAAAAACAAACAAATCTCAGATCGCCTTCAATGTGTCAAATTAGTTGTCATGATGTCTTTTACACACACCTTTAAGCTAAAAGATGTTTCATTTATGTTGACTCCACATGACATGTGTATAATAACTAAAGAGTACATGATCGAACAGATTCATTTAATCTTTTTTGTTTCTTGGCCGAGTTTGAGTAGTTGTACAAAAATGTGAAACATCTCTATTTATGTTTTATGAATTTTGTAAATCACTGTTTACTTTGTGTTGGCCACAGCAGAAACTCGGGCTATGTTTGAATGGTCAGAAAGGTTCTCACATACATTTTACATTTGTACTTGGTTTTACTCCAAATCAAAGAAATGTTCAGCAAAAGAGAAATGTATTCTTTATTTTGTTACAGGCTGCGTCGTGTGTTGAGGCTCTCACATGTGCGGACTCGTGGGTAATTGTGGGCTAGCAGGAAGCGTTCCACCCAATTCTCCATGTTCTGCAGCACCCAGCTGTGGGCCAATTTGTTCCTGGGAGTTTGGACAGCCAGCCAATCCAGACACTGGGATGGATTGTACTCAATCACCTACAGCCAAGCACACAGGAAGTATTTCAAAATGACTTCAGAAACGCTTCATGGACACATCAGTTAGCAAGTTTATATTTTTTATGGTGTCTTTATTAATCTGCTGTCCATGTCTCTTTAAAAATCTTTAACGTTTTTAAGGTCTCTTAAAAATCTTTAAAATTTGAGTCATCTCTCACAATCAAATTTGACATGGTATCAAAGTATGAGGAACCCAGCACAAATTATAGCCATTCTTTGTGCTTCCCAGATGTATGCAACTATAATTTCAAATAATAAATTCAATCAAATAAAATGTGACCTGGGTGGATGGATGGATGAATGGATGAATCAAACTAATTAAAAGTACGTGATTAAATGTTTTGATTTCATTTGAATTTCTGTGACCGGCTCTATTTACCTCCCAAATCCTCTGGAGGATATAAGAGGCAAAAGAAGGCATCCCTGGAGGTCCACCCGCAAACTCCATCAACATTGTCAGCAACTTGAAGAAAGGATTAGCAGCCTGAGTGACGAAATAACAGAAAACATGAAAATGTTTAAAAATGGCTTTTTTCTCTAAAAATAATCTTACAGCCTAAAATATTTATGCTGAATAACGTGAAAATAGATTGAGAGCTCGCAGAGGAGCAGTTGTGTAGAGTTTACTGTGCTACAAAAAAAGTTTCACTTTCATGCTGCTTACCTCAGGAGTGAGCTTAGCGATGGAGGTGAAGAGCATCGACACAATCTATGCAGAGGGCACAAAGTCGATTCCACATTAAAATTGGAAAATAAATGTTTGGACTCATTGCTGCTAATGCTAATCAAATTTCCATCGACCCACATGTTCAGCTAGTCGGTTGTTATAGCGACAGAGGCTGAAGATGAGGTTGCAGCTCTGTCTGATGTTGATGCCATCTCTGATGTGCTGAAAGAGGAAGGGGAAACCCTTTCCCCCCGTCAGTGCTGCCATGTCGCTCTGGGACAGCGTCAGGTGTCTGGAAACAAGAGGCACTGTAGGTCATTCTGCTGGAATGAGAGAACATCTGTCCCATAAAATCTGCGTCCTGTACCTCTCAGAGCGAGACTGTTCCACCAGCAGAGCAATGAGTGCAATCATCTTCTCCAGAGCTGCAGGACGATATTTCTCCTCCGCCAGAGACAAGATGTCTTCCTCTTCATCGTCCTCCTCTGCCTCTTCCTCTGACAGTACCTCCACCTGTGGCTAAGGGAGGGCATTTAACTGTGACCAGGAATGGTGCTGCGCATCGGGTTACACACTGCACAAGGTTACGCAGCTGTGTTGAAATACCTATACTCAATCTCAACAACTTGCCAGAAACACATAAGTAGTAAGTTACATTTCATTTAGTATTTGTCTTATGCAATCTATTCTATTCTTGCAGCACATACTTTTCCTCTGAGTGGTAAACTGGACCCTTTAGGTGACTAAGGTAAATAAGACTAAATCTCATGTGTAAAACTTTAGGACATTCAAGTTAAATTACTTGAATGCTAGCAACATAGCAGGCAAGCCTATGGGTGCTCAGGAAGGCATCATGAGCCAGTACACCAAGTATGACATTTCTATGGGTGGAAAGATTAATGGCGATACCTACTAGTTTTGACCCTTCTGACCTGTTTTGGCACCTGTAGTTTCACCTTAAATAGATGCTGAAAAAATTAAAGAAAAACAAAAAAAAAACAATCTGGGTGTAAACTTACATTCTCAGGGCCTTTGGTTCCCATGTAGAAGTGCACCATGATAGAGATGGCTTGCAGTGACAACAAGAACTGACTCTGTGGTCAAAGGCAAAAAAGTGGAGTGTTAGTGATGTATCACAGGATCCAGCATCTCTTGTTGTACATTTCTGATTACCATCACAATCAATTACTTTTCCAAATGTATTCAGTCCTTTGTCTATTCCCAATTCACATGTGCAGATACTAAGTCAAAAGTGGCTTTATTAAGCTGACAGTCATAAATATCAAATCAAATCAGACCTTTGGTTTAGTGGACAAACTAATATTTTGTTCAGACCTACCTCCTCCTCTCCCATCTTGGCAAACTCATAGAGAAAAGCAAAGTACTCAGTCAAGTGTTTGCTGTGTGGCTTGACGCCATGCTCCATGATGGACAGGAGAGTCTTAACAAAGCGAGTGACACAGGAGCGGCTTCCAATATCCTCCACAGGACCATCCATGTCATCGGAGCTGAATACAAAGAGAGATGCTCTGAGGGTGAATCCCCTTTGACACATCCTCAACAAAAACTGCTCTCATAAATTCACACTCCAAAAACTTTCAGTCTCTTGGTAATGTGGAGCTACACAGCTTATGTATGGATCTGATTTTAAAGGTTAAGCATTTAGGTGAGTCATACCCATCCTCCATGCCAGGCTGCAGGTAGAGGTGAGCATGAACTGGTCGTAGCCTCTGGATCACATGAATACACAATCTCTGGAACATCTGGAAAACAGGTATAAACAGTATTTTGATATGAGATGCTAAGTCATGCCACAACTAGTGAGGGGCAACGACTTCCAACAACTCTAATAGTCAAGGAATCAATTGTATGAATTGTGAGATCGCTGTAAAATATTCAACTTTTATTCAAATTTTCTCATCATTCAAATGAATGGAAAGTGCTTTCAACTCTTCAGAAACTTATTCCTCTTTCCAACCCAAACGCTTCTGCATATTTTCAGCTAGAGACACCATTCAAACTTTAAACGGGTCACAAAACATTCAGCTATTACCAAATTGTTCAGCTTTTTCAATTTTGCTCTTTCTTGATTTTTATGAATGAGCAGTCAATAGAGTGAGCACTGATAACTTTCAGCTTTTTCTGATATTCAACTACATTTTTTCAAACAAATTCCTCTACCTTTCATACAGTTTAACTTACAGACACAAAATTTACCTTAAAATGTAGGAAAATGTGTCCTCTTTCAGCCGATGTTACTACCAAAGAGCTGATATTTACAGAATTTCTGCTATGAGCCTCGAAGCAAGAGAAACTTTTGGTTTGCATTTGCCTTCTTTTCTTCTTCTCCCTCTGTTGTTTTTAACCCTCCACCTTTTACTGCTGAGGCTTCTTCATTTTTTCAACTCTTTAATCAATTCTTCAGTTCTTCCAATAGCTTCAAATCATTCCACTATTGTCATTTCAGCTTCAAATTCCTTCCTGAAAGTGTTTTTTAGCATTGTCAGGTATCCACATTAAGCTTATCAGCATTCTCACTGCTGTTCCACAGGAACAGTTTTTCTAGTTATCATTTTGATTTAGGCTTTTTTGTTTTGACAAACAGCAGCTACTATTGCATCCCTACCACTACAGCCAGGTAATATGCTATGCGTGAGCTTAGATGCTAATGGTGCTCCAACAAGTGAAACATGAAAAGCTAAAGACTGCAGCTATCAACACTTCTCTGTGGAACTTTTTCACAATAATAAAAAAGTGTTGTTCCAGGTAAGGCTTGCATGCCATAGGTTTAGCAACAGAATGTACAGTCATTTAAGAGCAAAATTCCTTTTACTCTAAATTAATTATAGTTTGACACTGACAAAGAATGTGATGGCAAAATAAACATGGTCAAATAATTCCTGTGTTTTTCATTTTCACTGACATCTCTTGTCACAACCTAGTTATCTAAACATACAATACTGTATATATAGCTTCGTATAAGCTGTCATGCTGTCTTACGCTGTTTATAATGTTTACTCTCTGGCATGTTGTTTGATGTGTGCTTTGGGCACGGTTGTGTATTTTTCATTTTTGTTTGTTAGGTTTTTGCACAGGAATTATAACTAACTGACCTGTCTGACAATTTGATTGGGGCATTTTATGAGGATCTGCATAGGCCACCAGTTGTCATCAGCCATCCGATCCAAAAACCACTAAAACAGAAAGAAAAAAAAACATGAAATTATAGATCTTGCAGGCAACCTGTAGAAGAAGCACGTGTACACTCGGTAAACTCACCGTTTACATTGATTAAAAGTACTGACTATGTAGAATGAACAAAATAATTTACAATATATATGATGTGCAGACAATTAGAATAACAGAACTCTGGAAGACAGGAGGAAAACGTATTCTAAGCTCAAACCTCGCAGGCAGCCTGGCTGTTGTTAAACTGCTTGGTCAGAAGTTCAATCCACTGCAACATGGTGGGCTGGAGGGAGCAGATCAGGAAGGATACAAATAAGTCAGTTTTTCTTGAATCACTGCCTCAGCTGATTAACAACAAAGCATGAGTGCACATTACCTTTTCTTTAGAGTGAATGAAAGTCTCAAGAACAAAAGATGTGCTGAGCTGTAAAATGAAAGAAAACACATGAAAATACTTCTATATCATTCTATATCATACTGGATTTTAACCAACCAATAGGTAAAAAAATGTAAAGAAAACCCAACGGCACCGATCATCATTCCAAACCAGAACTGCTTGGAGTTAAACTCTGAGATGCCATTTCATGCAAAGCTAGTATAGGCCACAGTGCAGGAAGAGGCATATACATTTTAAATACATTTCTAGTTAATTCCAGCAAACTCTTAAAATTATATTAAAAACATATCAATATTTTAATAAGGGCTGGGCAAATATTAAATTCTTTAATAGCATTAATTGCATGATTTGCTGTGATTAATCACAGCATATAACACACTTTTATTGGAACTGTACAGTCATTTGATCGAAGTACTCCGGTGATAAGACAATTCAACGTTGCAGTGCTTCCAAATAAACTTTGGCTCTGTCGACCGCGTCGTCTGGAAGAACTTTGAAATGAAAATGGTCGTGTAAAAGTTCCGTAACCTTCTCCATGTTTGTTTAGTCCACTTCATCCGTCATTCTTTTCTTTTATGACTGTTTGCTGTGAGCGCTGCAGCAGAAAGCAACATACTAGGCTCGCTCACAATGAACTTTTTCAAAATAAAAGCCAGTGAGAAACAGACATTTACAATAATAAATGATAAATGATAAAACTGCGTTAATGAGAGACGAATAATTGTCGCGATAATGAATTCATTAGTTAACGCAAAAATAACGCGTTAATGTGCCCAGCCTTAATTTTAATTACTATCATTTAGAAAGACATTAGAAGATAGGTAATGCATCAAATTAATTATTTTTTTTTTGAGGGACCAGACAGAGAGCAGCAATGAATCATAAAGAGAAAGCAACCAATAAGAAATAAACCAATTTACCACACTTAAATCAATCAATAAATATGTTTTTCAAACATTAACTTCTGACATAAAGGACTCTCTGCAGAGCCATGTGGCAGGCTCCAAAGACTGCTTGTGTGTCTGTAACACGTCAGATTTCTTGCATTGGTTTTGATGAGTCGGCTCCAGAGCACACTCACTACAACACAGGTAACAGTTTGGCTGCAGGCCATTAACAAAAAAAGGGAGTCCTGTTTCCAGCAGAAGTACAACATTTAGGAGCCAACGTTATGGCAACACTAGTTCATATTTTCCACCTTAACTGCATTAACAATAACTAAAGAAATAAATAACTTTGCTATAAAGAGGCCAGTAACAGAATGTATCAATCCTGATTCATTTAAAGCAACACTAAAGAAGTTTGTGAACCATAAAACTACATGCCTCTGACTTGTTTATTACACCTACCTTGTTATACACATTTCCATGCTTAAAAACTGCAAATCAATGAAAGTACTGTTTGATTTCATAGACTCACTTTTTCAACTTTTCTAAATTTGCTGGACTTCATAAATGAGTTGATTTCTGCCTTAAAAATGGAGCTGGTAGATGTGCTGCAAAGCTATCAGTGCACTGTCATCAATGCATGCTGTTGTGGTTGGAAATCTAGTTTTCGGACAAATGTTTGACCACAGTGGGAAGGGTGAAAGAAAAGCACCGTCTTCCTTTCCAAACCAGGAAAATTCCAAAATCTAATTCTAGAACACTTCATACAAATCCCAAGTTGTCATTAAAGCAATTGCACTTCTAATATGACTGACCTTGGCAGTCATGAGGGAGACAACCTTGGGGTCTGGCAGACTGCTGGGGATGCTGCTACATAGTTGCCACATGAACCTGAAAACAAGCAATGGTAAATCATCTAATAATGGAAGAGTCAGTAGTGATCATAAAGTTAAGAATGAATTCTGACAAAGTAACACTCACCCAAAGTATGTGTGCTCAAATATGTTTTTATCCTGAAGAAACTGCATGTTGTCATGCCAAATCCACTGAAAGCGACAGGAATTCATATTACAGGGTTGTGTAACACTGAAATGTAAACAGAAATGTACTTCCATTGTTTTACATGGGAAAAATAGACTTCCGGTACCTCAAGCAGATCAGGAGAAACATCAAAACTAAAGTCCTTCCCATTTTCCTCCACCAGCTCCACTCTCTTGTAGAAGAGCATGTAGGCACTGTGTGTCTGTAAGTCAAATCATCATCTCAATGTTTTCATGCAGATCCCATATAGGATTTCTTTTTTTTTCCAATAGGAACAAAGACTGATACTAAATTAAACTAGGACATTTTCCTCACCTTCTCAAAGGAAAAGTCCATGAACTTGTCAGTTACAGAGTCATAGGTTTTAGTCTGAAAGATGAATAAACAGGCTGAAGTATGTGGAGACATGAAATAAAGTAGCTGTATTTTTCATCTGGTTTCAGCCCATACCGTCATCTCTCCTCCAAAGCACTCAGAAGCCAGCTGGGCAGAGTCAAAAGGTTTCACCTCTGCATCATTGAAAAGGTACCTGCAAGTTTTACACACAACCCCACGTAAATGACACCTGAAACTGAAACCTGGAATGGTTGCAATGCATTGGTCATCCATTTCTGAGCGATGAAGGTCTGAAAGCTGTTTAGAGTTAGACTAGAACACATGTCTGTCGTACCACTTGTTGTTCTTGTAGGCATGTGGGTTGACAATGTCCCTGATAAAGCTGTAGTAATGGCCGCCATCTGCTGTGCCCGTGTGAACAGTGACGCCAATCAGGTCGTACTCATAGCTCTCCGTCATGTTTGCCTCTCCCTCTTCCGGAAAACCTGAAAAACAGGGAAGATAATTTTATTCAATTAATTCAATGTTGCCAATATATGCCAAGGTACATATACGCACATGTATGTCAGCACATGTACGTGTAGAAACACACCGATGTATACAAATAAATCTTTCAAAACAAAAAGCTGATGTTCTGTGCCTTCATGTTTGTATTTGTGCAAACTGTGCCCCAAATGGAGAGTATCAGACATGTTAAGTTGTTGGCAGCACACAACAGCGGAGCCTTTCATCTGTAATGAAAAGCTTCAATCTCTTCATTCTTAACGTTGTTAACTCAAAATTTTGATGGGATCTTAGGGTCAGTCTGTTGCAAAGACAGGGGCCACTTTTTTCTAATCCCAGTCCGTCTGTGCTTTTATATTTATATTTTATATCTTAGTTTGCATATGTTTAGTCTGTTAGGTTGAACCTTCTTTGCGATCTCCTTTGCCCATTAGGAAGTCCTCGGTGTATGGCGTCATGTCCAGGCGCAGAGGGAAGGAGAAGTGTGTGTTGACCTTCTCCTTCATCATGGTCACCATGTTGAAAGTATATCTCATGGTGTTGAAGCTAAGGATGCGGGGCAATTTCTTGAAACAAGCTCTGTGTAGGGAGCAAGAGTGCACAATGAGAGATGACAGAACTAATTTTGTATTTAGATTCGAGGCGTTTGGAAATGTTCCCACCTTTTCTCTGCGCGAACCTTCTTGCCACACTGCGAGCAGGTATACATGTTGTCACCCTCCAGAGTGTCCTTAATGGTCACCTCATCCAGAGACTCCTGCAGAATGACAACAGTTGGATCATGATTTCAAGATTTGGAAGTCTGTTTTGAAGAAACTTCCATCTCACACACTCACATAGATGTTCTTCATATCTGCCACTTGGCATCTGACTGTGTAAAACTCCTCTGCAGTCTGACTGACGTGCTCACAATCCTGCAGGAAGGGCCGAAAAGAGACAAAAAGTATTTACCATCTGCAACGAATCATTTAGCTACTTTAACCTTTGCACTAAATCAAGAAAATTAATTGATCTGAAGATTTAGAGATGCTTAAAGGCTCAGTCAAACCAGTTTTTAACCAATTTTGATTATTGATCATGAGGAGTTTATCTAAGCATGAACATAGAGGTTTAATTAGTTTAAAAACCTGCAACAAGGGGAGCACACAGAAAACAAAAGAGTGTACAAATATGATACAAGCTTAGAGAATGGTATCCACAAGCCATCCTCACATTTCTGCACAGCAAGCACACACGACTGTAGGGCAATGAAATCATCTCAAAGTTAGATTGCATTCCAATTTGTTTTGGCCTGATGTGAAGGTATGCACTCTAAAGAGCAAACCAAATACTACACAAGATGAAACTCGTGAGTGAAACAAGTTGTCAGTACAGCAGAAAACCATGTCCACTTCCTACTTTTCCCTGGCATTGTGACAGGGACTTTTTTGTGCCTTGCAACTTTTTTGCAAAGTGTAATAACTGTAGAAATAAATACACTGAAAATAAAGATACAAATCAATACAGAGAAAAAAATATATGAATAATTAGAAAACAATGTAAAACTTTCTTTGTAAAACCAAAGAAAATACAGCTGAAATGATCAAAAGATAAGCTTCACAGTTTCTGGCATACCTTCTGCTCCTCTACAGTCCAAGTTCAATATTTCTCACTTCAAACCAAAGGACTCAATTTCAACTCACCAGAGACACAACATTGTTGGTAATCACGCCTCCAAACAAAGTCTTCACTGTGTTTTTCTGTAAAAAAAACCAAAACATTTTTTTTTTTTTTTTTAAATCAGGCTCTCTGGTTAAGTGTCATATTTCTATTTAACATGTTATTATTCATGTTATTAGTCTATGTCAGTCTGGGCTTTCCAGAACTTTGTTTGGTTATGATGTCCACAGATTCCTGCCTATGTCCACATCTCTCTTTTGCATGTGTTTTCATTTAATTCCTGAACACTAAATTTGACAATCTGAAAAGTTTACCAGCTCCAGAGACATCTCTTCTATCTTCGTGATGAGGTCTGTGAAAAATTCGGTCATGTCTTTCTGCTCGCCAGTGTTTAGAGGCTGTTTGTCCATTGTGTAGGTTTTGCAAAACGGCCGGGGATTGTAGGCTTTCCTTTCACTCTCCTGAAGATACATGGATGGAGAGAAGGATCAGCAAAAACAGCACCATGTCCATCTCATATTGTCAGTCCCGCTCCCATCTATTGTTCTCAGCTACAAGGCCAGTTTAGACAGTTTTTTTTTTCAGAATGTTACTGACAAAAACTATACAACCAGATATTTTTTGGTATTTAGGGACTATCAATGAAACACAAAGTATAGGAGGATTTGTAGTAGAGTTGTAGGTGTAACTGTAACTTACCATGAGATATGTGAACATCTTCTGAAGCTCCAGAAGTGTAGTTTTGTGTTTGATGTCTTCAGCGTACTGCACACACACAGACACACACTGAATGAGACCCCACACTCTGGTATGAGTTTGAATGATGATGAATTTGAATGACGAATTATGTCCTAAATGTGCTGTCTGTGTTTCAGGTACCAACCTTGGCTGTGAAGACAGCCTGGCGGGCCTCAGGAATCATGTACAGCTGCTGGATGGTGGAGGCCAGGTAGCAGGTTGCTCCAAGGTTAGTAAGGCCGACAAAGCGGCACTCGGCCCGGACATCATCATGGGGCCAGTAGTCCCACTTATACGGGGCGTGAGAAGCTGGAGGGAAAACATCAGAGGGAAGTTTGAACTCTTAGTGGCTTTTCTTTTTGCATCTTGTGACAAATTTATCTCTAAAACTAAACTCACATGAAGCTCCTTCACTGTAATGAATCTAAAGAGGTGTTTCACAAATTCTGCTGTATTTTAGGGCTTTAAAGCCACTATAAACTCATTGTTGCTGTTTTAAGAAAAACATCTACAACATAGTTCAGCTACAGCAGGTTGTCCTAGTTTCTCCAACATCAGGCCCACTTGTGGCCTGATGTGGGGGCAAACTTGATTCAAATTGAGTCAGTTTCTAAGAGCTTGTATCAGGGCAACTAGACTCCTTACATCTTAAAGACGTTTCACCTCTCAGCTGAAAGGCTTCTTCAGTTCTGGAGGAAGCCTTTCAGCTGAGAGGTGAAACGTCTTTAAGATCCAAAAAGAAGTCCAGTTGCCCTTATTCAAGCTCTTAGGATTGCCAAGACCTGTATGACTGAGAATCTACATTAAAGAGGAACTCCAGTATTTTTAAACCTGGACCTTATTTCTGGCATGAAATACATTTATCTACTCACCGAGAACAGTTTGGTGAAAGAAGATATCGGAAGATATTTAGATAACTCGAGATCCATATAACGGAGTGAACGGGGCTTAGAGGATGCAGCCGCTAAATAAGGCATTATCTGTCTTTATTTCACCAATACTTTAAGAAGAATGAATGAACGAACACATACTATTGCCAAATAGTTAAGTCTATATATCTTTCGAAGGACGCCGACTTTCACCAAACTGTTCTCGGTGAGTAGATGATCGTATTTCATGCCAGAAATAAGGTCTAGTTTAAAAAAAACGGAGTTCCCCTTTAACAATTGAGTCGTCTTTGTCTCAAAGGACTACTGACACATAGTGCAGCTAGCATTTAGGTTTATTACATTTGTGAACAACAGTATTTCATATTCTAAAATGCAAAATGCCCCCATTCTAAAACCCCATAAAGTAATGCTCTTAACTTAACATGTTCACAAATGTTTTTTGTTTCCTTAATGTTGCTAAAGGTAGTTTCCACCAAGCACTAAATCAACTTGTCAAGTGTGAATGAGCCAGTAACCTCACCCTGCATGTGCTGTGACATGACCCAGTTGTGGAGCAGACGGTAGTTTTCCACTGAGCCCTTCACCATCTCCACCAACAGGTCATAGGCTGCGGCTCTGGCAGCATGGGACTTGCACTTGGGCTGAGCACGGTCGGCCAAGCTGGGGAGGAGGAAGAGGAGGTTGTAGGCATCCCGCAGAAACTCCTGCCCCTCGCGAGAGAACTTAAAGGGAGGCTTGTGTTTGAGAACACTGGAGGCAAGACGTAGGAGGCCCGTCAGCCCATCATCCTCAATGGCCCCATCCCGCTGGTCCAAAATCTCTCGACTGGGGAAAAGAAAAGCACTGAGATGAGTCCTGGGCTGTTGGTTAACTACCACACTGTGAACAATTTGCTCTACAATTTGCCAGAGGTTGGTTTATCTGTCAAAGAGATGAAGATGTGACCTCCTGATGCAGTCAGCAAGGTGCCGGGCAAGCGCATCGAGGTCCAGCAGGGTGGTCTGTATCGAGCCGGTCAGCGACAGAGAGGAAGAGACCTTCTGTGAGTTATAACAGACCAACACTAACAACAGTTCAATACAAAACCAGAAAGATACAACAAACTGTTTAAGAAATTAAATCAATAAACTCAGCGACTGATCAAGTTGATCAGCTGTACTGTAACCTGGCTTCCCACCTGGCTGGCATCTTTAACATGGATATTATCTATCAGTTTGCAGAGCAGCCAGAAGTATTCCTTACAGCCGGTCCTTAGCAGAGGCTCTTCTTCATAGTCCTCCATCTGCAAAAACACATAATGAATTCATTTCATATTCATTATATTCATATTCAAAGAAAAGGTACAGACTTAGTCTAATGGGGAATTTCTTTGGGGGTGATAAAATCTTGGTATTGAAGTTGAAGTGAATTAAAAACAAGTGTATCCCAGTTTCACCAGCTTTAATCCCAATGTCTCATACAAATAAACAAGATTAGAGTAGCAAAGCTCAAATTGAAATAATGAGAAATACAGAAACAGTGTAGCCGTTATAATGAGTTGAAGGTCAAGTTGTTGTTGTGTGTGTGTGTGTGTGTGTGTGTAAGAGAGAGAAATAAAAGAGACCCACCCTCAGAGGTTTGAGGGCCTGTGCATCAGGCAGGAATTTGAGCAGCGTAGAGGCAGCAAGCAGCAGGAAGGACCTGTTAATAGACTCTCCTCCCTCCAAACCAGACAGAGAGAGCTTGTAGAGGCCATTGCATGCCTCGTGCCTCACTGCCGGCTAAAAATAAATGCAAAAAATCAAACGATTGAAAACAGTTATACTTACACAATGCTTCAGTTCTAACCCACAGAGATTACGTTTTCACTTCCTCTTCAGTCCTTTTCCTGTTTCTTTAACGAAAGTTTTTGCCTACACTCAAGCTCTGCTAGTAGCAATGATGAGTGGAAAAGGCAGCATTTTTGCCCACCACTGAATATGAAGTTGAGCTTTACAAATCTAAACAGGCTTCTGTTTTGTTTGTTTTTTAGCCTGGATAAATCAAACTCAGATTGTGGATATGGGGAATGGCTCACCTCAGGCACCAGCAGGGTGAGTTTCTTTAACCAGTCATGGAGGTGGTCACTATCAGCCAGACTGGACTTCACAGCCGAGGAACAATGAGTCCAGCTTACCAGAAGCCACATGGAGTAGTGCGTCACTGCAGGCAACCAAACCTCATTATCATGTTGCAGGTACAAATTAAGACTAATTGTTTTCTGCTGCAGAACCAGGACTCTTTCTGGTTGACAAATACTGTGTCTGCAGTTTTTGAAGTAGGGCAGAGACTTTAAGACAGCCCTGTTCCACAAGGTTGCCAGAGAAAATTAAATCTAAAAAATTCTTACCTTCATGTCGAGACCTGTGGTCAGACTGAGCCTTAAGAACTCTGTAGGGGGAAAAAATAAATGATTTCTATACCTTCTTCAGAATGCCTCCTTAAAAGAACACTTCTTCAAATCCAATGTAATTACCTGTGTGCGAGGTTGTCGTAGGTGTAAGCCACATTGATGAGTCGCTGGATCAGATTGGTGCCTTGGACTAGACTGAGAAACACCTTGAAAGACAAAGCAGATGGTGAGGGAGAGATATACACTATATCTGCCATAATGCTCCTAAACAGGCAAATGACAGGATATTTACCTCTGTCAGGCGAGGGATGTGGAGGCCTTTCCCATGATCCACAGTGGATTTGCGGGATTTGCCTGGCCAAGCCCGTTTGCGTTGGTTATCGGCAAGGCTCGACCAGGAGAAGACATCGTGGTAAGCCAGATCGAGGTCAGCGGGGTCCACAGCAAACTGGCATATCAGCTTCAGTAGACAGGCCAAACAGTCCAGCTGCCACTATAGACAAAAAAACAGGGATGATTAGCAACAGACAGCATTTAGGACGTGGTTGACATGGTTTATTTGTTCAATTGTACTTACACAGCAATAAAAATAAAAATAAAATGATAAACCTCTGATGTCAGTCTGGACTATTTCTATTCAATCTTTAAAGAAGTTTTCAAATCTCAGACTGCTCTTATTTTGTGAATGCAATAATCTCACAAAATACAATCTGATGTGCACTACAAATGTGTAAACTAAATTTGGCTGTCTCACCACAGTCCAAGACTCCTGGTCTTTGGGTTCAAGGATGCCCGAGCTGAAAATTTCCAAGAGCAGTTGCAAACCTCCAGACGAAACAAACTGAAACAGCAGATCAGAGAAGTGCAAAATCAATTAAAGACAGGGGTCAGTGCCATTTGTACCCTCTGGGTTTTCTTTCTAGCTTAGCTTTTATCAGTTTGTTTTCAGTGGTTTAGTGCTGCACTGTACCTTGCAGCTCCAGGTGTTTTTGCTGTTTTCAATTTGATCCTCACTGGAGTCGTCGGAGTCAGGGTAAAGATCACTGTAGCTGCCCTAGAAAAAACAAAGGATTGAAAGACTATACTATTTATCATAAATCAAATTGAAGAAAAAAATCAATTTTCCAAGTTTGTCTTGGCAGTGGAACATGTCCGTATCTAATAAGGCGCTTTAAATGTATTGACAATGACTATTTGTATCTGTGTGTTAAAATATTAAGTTAAAAGGATTTAAAGTCATTATAATTGGACTGTGAAAAATTCTCCAAGTGAAAGATCCTTTTTCACGGGGAATTTAAAAAAGTCAAGTAGTAGCTTTTCAACCACTTTACATGGTAAATTTAATTCAAGAATGGATCGCATTATCCTTACATTTGTAAGGTCCAAGCAACAGAGTCAACAACTCCATTCAGTGATTTAGACCATGAGCTGCGGTTGAAAGCTGTGGAACAATCTCTAAAGAGAATCTTACAATGAAATCTCTTTCCGCTTTTATCATGATCTCGACTTTACGCTTAGTTTTCTTCACAAAGTAACACATAACACAAAAACGGCAACAAAAAGATGAAAGCCATTTTGTTTGTTGCAGCTCTCTCACAGTCGACTCTCTGTGGATGCGTCGGTTGGGCTTGCCAAGAGCCTCGATGATCTCCAGAGCATACAGCAGCTTGTGGGGACTCCTGATCCTCAACAGCTCCCTCCAACACAGACCATCTCCATTCTACAAACATGAAAACGCAGTGATACAGTGTTTGCCAAATTCAACAACAAGGTAATGAAAGAGCTTTGCTAAGCATGGTGACTGACTGTTTCGTCTGAGATGTTCTGGAAGGCATGCAGCATCTTAGGACATGTAGGAAGGAGCATCAGCAGCTCCCAAACTCGACGGGACAGATTCTCTGCATGAAGGTGAAGTTCCTCACACCGTGCACCCTGGATTTAAAAAGCCCACACACACACACACACCTCTTAGCTTACGGCCTAACAGAAGACCATGTTATAAAGAATGGTAATTATGCTTTAGATTTGCAGACATTTTACAGCCTTTATTTTTTGTTTATCGGATGCCTGATCTTATAGATGCAAATACATCAAGAGAACAGAGCTCAAGATTTTTCACATGTAGTGACTAATACAGTGTATATCAGACACTAATGTACTGTACATCGCCACTAATTTTCCTCCATTGCTAAGTCCCCACCTGTGGGCTCTCCTTGATTTTGTCTGTGTTGGGACTAGGAGGTTTGAAACATGCTAGCATCTCAAGAAGATCAAACAAGGTGGTGAGGTGTGGTTCCTGAAGAAGCAGTAGCATGGGAATGTGCTCCTTCTGAGGAGGCGGCAGACAGGAGGCTGGCAGCTGAACCCCGTCCCCCTTCCTCTCCCTTCGCGGTGCTCCCAAAGAGACAAACACCATCTGGGATCAAACAGACATATTACATAGTGATGCATCATCTGCATAGGAAAACTGAAATGAAAAGCAGCTTTTGTAACATTATATTTAGACCCGAGTGTGATCAGAAAGAAAAAGGATAGGATGTGGAGCAAGAAACCAGAAAGTTACCTGCATGTCTTTAAAGCCCAGCTCATGTAGAGTCTTTTCATCGTAGTCTGTAGTGAGTTCATGGCCAGAGGAGATCATTCTGACTGGTCCCATCAAACCACCTGCAACACAAGCAAAAGACTTCTTGCACAGGCTCCTAACAGTACAAAAACTGCTGAAATGATGCAGAGACAGTTGCAGGAGAAAAAGTTGAGATGGTTGACCTGAGAAATCTCCTGGCTGCCGGCTGCCCTGGCCAAACTCTTGCAGTTGAGCCTGCTGGTTCATCTGCTCCTTCTGCAGGTTCTCGTACCAGTGGGTCACCTCAGCTCGCAGGTCTGCTACCTGGTCGCTTGGATACATCTCAATGGTCATCTTCAAAAAACAAAACAACATGGAGACTTGCATTAGATCCTCTAATTAAACTGTTAATGATTTAGATTGCTCAGATTTAAGATATGTGACCGTTTCAAATAAGTCCAAAGTAGCTGAAATTAGTAGTTTGTAGCTTAAAAGTAAAAATGTCACCTTGTCAGGCAGTCCAGCTGGCTGGCAGACAATCCTGAGTGGCATAGACTGTTTGTCACTCAGAGCTTTCAGATGACTGCTGATTCCAGTCCCCTCTATCTGCCACTGCCGCAGGTGGTATGCAAACCTGCCAGAGATGGTCCACAGAGGATGGGAGGGTGGTTTTTATATTGTATAAAGTCATTTTCAACATTGTTTTTATGGGTCCCCTTTTAATCCTCTATGTACCTGCGTCGGAAGGCCTCCAGGTGAGTTTTGAGCATGAGCAGCCCCCTCTCGATGCTCGTCAGGCTGGAGTAAGCGTCCTTTTCCAGGTTAGCTGAAGCAATCAGAAGGCTTTCCATACATTTCCTGATAAACTCCTGCTCCTTCTCCAAGCCAGTCTTACCAGCTGTGGACACAAAATTAGAATTTTCTAAAATCCACAGTCAACTGTTAAGGAATAACGTTAATTCATTGAGATACAAATTTTTCTCTAACCCACTAACTTCAACTTTGTGGATTTTGCTAGGTAATATGGAAAATATTCCATGTCAGAACAGTTACAGGGTGTTAGGAACTGGTCTATGAGTAAACACAAGTTTACTGACCATTGATGTAATAGGAATTGATATACTGGATTGCAGCACGGCTGATGTCAGCAGATTGGGCTTTCAGAGCAATCCCCCACAGCTGATCCATCCCACAAAGCTGGACACACACAGGAGTAAATTAGCCATCTACAACTATGAACAAGATGAATGGTTGCAGGTATCAAAGTGCATGTTTCAGTTTCTGGAATCTTAATATGAAAGGTTTGTGCACCTCGCAGCTGGAAGCATTATCCAGTGTGCTGGTGGCGAGCCGAGCCAGGTTACAGAGGTGCTGAAAGAGATTGAGGCCCGTCATGCTGATGGTTTCTGGTTTCAGCTGAGGTATCTGCAAACAATTATATCAGCAGCGATCAACATACAACTGCTGTTCCAGAGAGCTGCCGAAGATGTCATTAAACTCACGCACACGCATATGTGTATATACACACACACACATACAGCTAGAAAGCTATGCAACTGAGACTACTGTAGTTTAAAGACTTAAAGACATCAGATATCCAACAGGTGTTGGAAACTTCTCAGTCTTGCATACCTTCTCCAGAAACAGGTGTTTGTATGTCTCCATGCCCATAGCGTGCTGATCCTTACTGCGGACCTGATTGAGAAACCAGTGCAGCGCATCATCATAGCATTCAGCATCCTCCACTAGACAATGCCACAGTATGTCCACCTGCTCCAGACTTAACCCTGAAAGACAAAGACAAATGCACACAAAGAATTACAGCTCGTTCCAGTTCAAAAAGCGTGAAAAAAATTCATTAATGCTAAAGCTACTATGGCCTTTCCCCAATGATAGAAACCTCAACCTTTGTGACATCTGTTTTTTTCACGAGTAATGAAATTGCAAATGAATAAATAAATCCCACCCCTCAGTGTGTGAGGATGGAAACAGATCATCCACAAAACCTGTAGTTTCCTTTTAAGTGTCTGTGACTCTACAACTGTAGTGGGATTTTGTTGTGAAAACTAAATCTAACAGAACACAAAACTAACCAGGAATCATTAGGTTCATCGAGCAGAGTAAATGACTTACTAAAGTGGTCTGGTGATCCGAGTGTGGAGAAGACGCAAGTGAGAAACTGCAGACGGACCTGGACCTCTGCACTGTGGCTGTAGCTGCAACAGAAGACATTTGATGAACACTGTGTGTTAGCATTAGCAGCAAAAAATTTAGTTTCGCTATAAATAACTGTGTGTATAAAACAAAACAGTACACAAATATCCTTAAGGTGAACAAGGTAAGTATTACAGAGTAAGGATGGCTCCCAGTAGTTCGATTCCATGGAATCGTTAAACCCCCTGCGTAACGATCCTGTTTATAGGTTCCGCTAACGTCTGGCGCATTTGTGCAATGATGTCATGTGCACACTTCATATTTTGGCTCAGAATGTTTTTCCAACATGGCGTCGAGGCAGAAGTCTGGTTAGATTTCACCAAAAAGGACAAAACTAGTTGTCGTCACTCTCGTCTGCATTCAAAATGTCTGCAACGTAAAATTTCCATCTGATATTAACATTTAGCTGACGAGGACTGCAAGAGTGAGGCTCCGGTCGGTATACCTGCAGCTGCCCCTTTCATCGAGGCGGGAAAAGTAAAATGACGAAAATAGATAACATGTTGGTGCATACTTGAAATTAAAGTGCACTGCAACCAAAGCCATTTGTACTATATAACTGGATGAGAATCAATAAGAGAACTGATAAGGAACCGAATCGATATCGATAATGGAACCATAATTGCTAAATTCTTAACAATTCCCATCCCTATTACAGAGGGCACATAGCAAGCGACTGGAAGTGTGTTGAGCAACACAAGTCACACAAGGATGAGAGCTACAAACGTATGACGTTCAACAGAATCTGATGTGGCCGAATAACAAGTGTCTTCAGTTGTGGTTACATTAGTCTCCAAAATCCTTGTCTGCTGTTAAGGTTACTCCAAAAATATGGCACTGCTGAGCAATCGCACATCATGCGATTAATATGACAGCAAGCTTAAAAGAGCAAAGACTGCTCAACAGGTAATAAAGCTTTACTAGGTCGTGTGGGGATTATTTAAATTATCATCTGAAAAAACTCCAAACCCCTATGATGATCATCTTTTAACTCTAGTATTGAAGTTGAGGTTTTAAGTTCAAGTTTAACTCGACTGAATTCCAGTGCGGGCTGTTCAGAGTGTACAGAGATAACACTACCTCATAACTAGTCGTTGCAGGAAACCGAAGTTTGAATTCTGAATAAGGTGAGGAGTTGACAGACTCACAGTGCAAACTTGTGTTGGTGTTCTCGCACTTCGTGGATGTAATGCTGCAGGTTGTCAAAGAACAGTTTCATCATGTGCAGCTCCTTCTCAGCCCACCTGACAAAACCAAAAAAGTAAAGAGATCGGGAAGAGAAATTTGATTTGCTCCTTTAACATGGAAGAGTGAAATTATTTTGACTGTTTAGTATTAATGAGTCAAGTCATTTTTCAAATTCAAAAGAAAATCTTGATTTTTGCCTTAATTCCCACATATTCAGGGATACAAATATTTGAAAGTGATGCAATAAGCAAGCTAATATCTAAGGAAAACTTGGCAAGAACAAGAAGAGAAAAAGAAATAGTCAGAGCTTTTACTGTGCTTGATCTGAACCTAAAGGATATGGTGATTCTGCAGGGAGGCGGCTTTACATACATGGTGATCCAGTGAGTGTCGTAGCTGGAGCCAAACTGTTGAAAAGTGCCAAAAAGTTTTGGTAGTAGTCGCAAGGAAATCACAACTGACCTGAGGGGGAAAAGGAATGACATTTTCCACAAGGGTCAAACAACGAGATAAGCACAGAAAGGAAAAACAATGGAAGTACTTAGAGAAGTCCCTGTTATTGCTGTATAAGCAATATTAAAGACAGACTTGTTCAGGGTGTACCCCGCTTCTCACCCGATGACTTTTTACTCTGTCACTTCACAACAGACAGTTGTTCACTTTGTGTACAACTGTGTAGCAACGCAGCTCATGGTTCGACTCATTGTGGTCGGAGTTGCAACACCGTATGGAAAAATGGAACGTATTATGTGGGGCCAGTCTGGGTAAAATCCACAATACAGCCTATGCTAACGATTCTATGGCAAAAATGTTTAAAAATACTCTTTCTACGGTGTCCGCATTCTGACTAGCTTTTAGCTGGAGCTCTCCTGTTAGTAAACCAATCTGATTATCTAACCTGAGAAGCCAGTAGTCATGTTCCATCCAAAAGTGATTTGAATCATTGGGAATCATGCGCATTAAAAGAAATTCGAATCGCGCGTTTCCATCAAAAGTACAGACTTTGGTGAAAACTACTAACTCGTGTGAGTTTTCTGCAGGTTGGCACGACAACCAGCTTGTAAACGTTTTACCGGCAAGAGGTGTTATTTAATGCCCATAACTGCCCAAGCAGAGATCGGGGTGAAAGTGCGCTGTCAGGCGCCATTTTCATTTGTGCGAATCAGGGGATTTTAATTCGAATTATGGTGTTTCCATCATCATTTTCCGTTGCAATACTTCTCGATGTGCATCTAAACCACCTCGATTCAATAATAATAATCAAAATATAGTAACACTCGAAATAGTGCAAAGCAGTAACAATATATCAATAACTCAACGTTGCTCAAACATTAATATCACACAACACACAAAATAAACACGTAAAGCTCACTTTACTAAGTTATTCCTCATCCACGAATCCCTGGAATTCTTCTTCTTTGGTGTCGGAATTAAACAGCCGGGCGAATACGGGATCCAACATGCCCGGCTCCGTCTCTTCCAAGTCGTCATTGATCAAGTCAGTGTCGCTGCTGCTGTCCAGCAGTTCAGTGACAATTCCTGCCTTCCTGAAAGCTCGGACCACAGTTGAGACTGATATATCAGCCCATGCATTTACGATCCACTGGCAGATGGTGGCGTATGTCGTCCGGCGCTGTCTACCTGTCTTGGTGAACGTGTGTTCGCCTTCTGTCATCCACTGTTCCCACGCAGTTCGCAGTCTAGCTTTGAAAGCCCTGTTGACACCAACATCTAGCGGCTGCAGTTCTTTTGTCAAACCACCCGGAATGACGGCGAGTGTTGAATTAGTGTTCGTCACTTGTTTTTTGACACCATCTGTGATATGGGCGCGCATGGAGTCGTAGATCAACAGGGACGGGTCTGTCTCTTCTCGTAAATTTCTCTCAACCACTCACTCATCTTTTCTTCATCCATCCATCCCTTTGAGTTAGCTTTGATGACGACGCCGGCTGGAAAGTTTTCTTTTGGCAAAGTCTTCCTCTTGAAAATAACCATGGGGGGAAGTTTCTGGCCATTAGCCTGGCAAGCGAGGACTACAGTGAAGGATGACCTCTCATTCCCTGTGGTGCGAACATTTACCGTACGTGCTCCCGTTTTATCCACAGTGCGGTTCACGGGAATATCAAAGGTGAGTGGAACTTCGTCCATGTTGATGATGTGCTCTAGCCGGATTTTTTTTTCAGTAATCTTGTTGTTGCAATATGTGCGAAAAGTGGCCATTTTTTCTTGGTAGTCTTTTGGCAGTTGCTGTGAAACAGTAGTCCGTGTGCGGATGGAGAGATTACGTCTTTTCATAAACCGAAAGCACCAAGAAGGACCGCCTTTAAAGTCATTAATGCTAAGTTCACTTGCTAGCGCGGTTGCCTTAATTCGAATAGTGATTGTACTGACACTTCTACCTGCTACTCTCTGTTCAACAACCCACTGTTCGAGTTTGTCCTCCAAATGTAGCCATCTCGCTTTATTCCCTCGGAAACTCTGTTTAGTCTTCTTTACCTGGCGTAGGTCATCTTGTTGCTTCCTCCACTTTCGCACCATTGATTCGTTAATGTTAAATTCTCTCGCCGCTGCTCTATTCCCGTGTTCTTCTGCGTGACTGATCGTCTTGAGTTTAAACTCTGCGTCATATGCGTGTCTCTTAATAGGAGCCATTTTGGGGTCTTTACATAAAAAACCAATGGAAATTAAATATATATACCAGTATATATCCAACATGCAGCGCGCAGGCTTCTTCTTCTACGGAAGAAAATGAAGTCGGCGGCTGCTTACCATATTTGCGAGACCTGTTGTGGCTCAATATTGGTCCATATATAATGCGCACTGTCGGCTTTTGAGATAATTTGAGTTTTTTAGGTGCGCCTTATAGTGCGGAAAATACGGTAAAGAAAACGAGGAATGATTTAAAATGACGATTTAAAATAAATGTCGTGCTTTTTCCTGACAAAGATTATCTAAATTTTTTATTTCTTTACTGTTGACATATGTGCAATCTAAAATGCTTTTTGACATCAGTTGGGCCGTTCTTACCGATGATGAGCCAAGTTGTCGAGGCAGCCTTCGATGAAGCGCATTCGGATCTGTCTGTCAGTGAACCAACAGACCAGCGAACATAGCAGCTTCTCTGCTTCATTAATCAAACCCTCAGACAAATGAATCTAAAGAAAAAAGCAAAAAAATCTCAATTAAATAACAGAGTAACATGGAAGCTCAGAGGGAGAAAATTCAATGTTGCTGCATGTCAAGCTTTGACCAAGCAGTTCCCTATTAGAAATATTATTACTTCACCTTGTAAAAGTCATGAGATTAAAAATAAATCCAGATGAGGGTAGATATTCAAGGTGTGGAGGAAGTGTATGAACAAAAAGGATTTTATGTCCTCTGAACATTTTAAATGTTTAAATTAATTTCTCACATTGTTAGAATTACTCGACTGAAGCTCGATTAAGCACCATGACAACAACTAGTTCTAACTGTATTGAAGTTGAAGCTGACAATAAATCTAAAAGTCAGTCAGCCTTGCAGCTGTTTGCTGGTTGTGATGCCATCATCTATCAAGCATTTACAAAAACCTAAGACACTGTAAACAAAGACATGCCGTACCGCATCTTCGTCCTGCACCAGGTCCCAGAGCAGGGTATTCCCCTTCTTACAAACATTATCCAGGTTGATGTCAGTCACAGCGTGGCTGGAGTATTGATGTTTATGAACAGTTGGACCTGCAGAAATACACACTGTTAACAAAGTCAGCCTTTTTGGTTCTGGTAGGGTGACCTTTGGTCACATTTTGGAAATTCAAACAAAGACTAAAAACTAATAAGCTTAATATTCCAAACCACCCACATTTTTGTGTGTGCTTACCTTGCACCAGGTGCTCGTGGTAGATGGAGGCCAAATTGGGTAAGTGCTGCTGGAGGTGGGAGCTGAGCTCAGCGTGGGAGTTGATTTGAACCAGCTCCTCTTCACAACCCGATTCCTCCCCGTCAAAGTCGGCCATGTTCTTTTCTGACTTGGCACTGACCTGGGAGCTACTGCAACTAACGTCATCAGCACTCAACATGTCCTCCACCATAGGACTGAAAGAGGAAAGGAGGTTTGAAAAACAAAGAGAGAAGCACATTCCTAAAAAAAACAAAAAACTATACGAACTGTGACAACGAAATGTGCAACTACGCAACGGTATTAATTCAGAAGGTTTCGATGAACTCAGACAAAAAGGAAACATAATTATTACAATTTTACCCTTCATGATGGTGATGATGGTGATGGTGGTGATGCTGCGGGCCAATGAATTGGCGGCAGCTGAAGAGTTCACTACCCATGGCCTCTCCAAGGAAGTCCCCAGGTCTTGGGATACAGGGAGGCTCCTGTGGCCCCTGGACCATCTCTGAGGGGCTTATGTCTGCTGGCTGTGGGTGGGGCTCTGTCCCCCCAGGCCGAGCAGATGATGAAGCAGAGCAAGCATCCAGCATCCTCATATGGCCCTCTAAAGAGGTCGACACTGCTGTGACCATGACAGCAGAAGTGTCTGGATTGAAGGGAAGGCCTTTGGGTTTGACTCCTCCGCCCGAGGGGTGACCCACCCCATGACTCATGCCTTCACCCAGAGCCTCCTCAGCCTTCCTCTTCCTCGACTCAGTTTGCTCCCTGGCCTCCTTCTGCCGGCTGCCTTTGACCCCTGAGCCATTCCCTTCACACTCCTCCTCATCCTCATCCTCGTCTTCATCCTCGTCTTCCTCTTCATCCTCCTCCTCCTCTTTTAAGGCCTCGCTGTCTGCCATGTCATCAGAGTGCATCTCACTGCCAGGGCTCCCAGCTGACTGACTGGCTCGGCTCGAGGCAGCTTCATTACTGGAGGCCTCGCTGCGGCCACTGCTGCTGCCTGGCCCACTGCTGCCCTCCTCCACGCTGTTAGCCGTCTCATCAGAGCTGCCCTGCATAGACTCCTAAGGAAACAACAGATGCCCTTTATAAAGCCTGAAATAAGTGACAGAGCTGGTTTAATTAAGCAGTTAAAGTTACAGCTTTCCATCATTCAGTGGGTGAATTTTCATTGCTTTATTTAGAAATGACAATAGGGATGTGAAATTGGGCCCGTCTTCAGATCGTTCCATCGTGGTCACTGTCGATCGCCGATAGACAATCCGATCGCAGAGAGGGCAGTTACGTCAGCTAAAAAACCCAACAAACAAAAAAAACCTTGCCTGGCGCGAGAAAGATAATACAGCACACCACTTGTGGCGCAGAGAAGCCTGTGTCCATGGTGCGAACCTCCGGAAAAAAAAGATGCAACAGGGTCTAATTAAGAGTTTAATATTCACTCCTCGGTTGCACAGATCAAAGGGCTCCTTATGCACATGTTGCTCCATGAGAAGCATCTTTAAGTACACAGTAAAGCGCAGGTTCTAGAGATTTTTTCTTTAACATCTTATGGCAATAAATTAATTCAAGATCGCCTTAAAGATCGCCATTTGAAAAAAAGATCGTCCCTTCGATCGCGATAGACGATCAGATCGAAAACCCCTCCATCCCTATTGGACAATCTGCTAAAAAGGGAGACAGGGAAGTATCAGGAGACTGCAAAGGAGAGATGGATATGTAACCTATCAAAAAGCAACCCCACAGAAATGGAACGTAATATACTCTAATGACGAAAGACACTCCATGTGAAGATTGCATAGCAGTCACAGAGTTAGCATGTCAAAGGATTCAAGATCAAGGACAGAAAGCAGAGCTATGAAATGAAGTAGTGGTGATGTTAAAAGTAAGTCAAGTCACAACAGTCAAATGTAGCCCAAGTGAAGCAGAGAGCCATGCAGGTATCATCTAGACCTATCCATCGGGATCCTACCAGCAGACACTGAACAATATGAGGAACAGATGGAATTTATGCTCAGCGACGACAACAACACATACCAAGCCATAGAACAGGACCCAACAGAGGAAAAGAAAAAGAAACTGAAAGACCCAATGAAAAAATAACTACAGATGGGCAAGACAGATAAGGACTCATATAATCACTTTATACACAAAATACACAAACCAGGGATCCTGCTGTGCCCTACTGTGGACAGCGTGGGCTCTGTCACATAAAAGCTACCGAAAGCCTTGGTAGAGATCATAAAACCTCTCTTAGGTCAGACTGAACAAAAATAGAATAACTCAAAACAACTGGCACCAGAACAGAGCAACTTGAAGGTTAAACCGGATGAAATGTTCATATCATATGACGTGTCATCACTGTTCACAAAAACATCAGCGGAAGCCACACTGAACATAGTTAAAAAATACCTTAGGATGGACAGGACATTACAAAAAAGCACAAACTTAACTGTGGAGGACATATTCCAGCTACTAAATGTTATAGCCAAATCCACACATTTTCAATTCAAACGAAAAATATACAGGCAAAGGGAAGGGTCTGGGATGGAGGATCCTACTGTGTGAGTAGACCTACACCCTTTAAACGTCTCCTCTTGAGAAAATGAGCCGCAGCTCAGGCAGCTGACAGCTTGACAGACACATCCTACATCAAAGTCTACAGCTGGAAAAAGTAGCTATTTGTAGCGAGAATGCCACATTTCATGTGGGAGACCTGGGTTCAAAGGTACTACCTCCATAGCCTACCTGCCCGCCAGTGTAAGTCGCTTTGGATGAAAGCGTCTGCTAAATGCATAAAACATTATTTACCAACACATGAACTGTTTGCAGTGTGAACACCTTGGTTTAATTGTATCAATCTTTAACATTTCATGCAAGTTTGTGAATGTACCTCTGTATCCGACAGCCTCTGCTGGCTCCTCTTACTGCCAGTCACCATCATCTGATCTTCCATCTCCATGTCACTGCCTCCGCTGTGCTGCGTGTCACTGTTGTCACTACTATCTGGACTAGCAGCTGTTGAACCTGACACCAGACAAAATTAAGGACTTAGACCCACCCAAAAAGCTGTCTCCCAAACTAAACAAGCACATATGAGCAAGTGGTGCTCTTTCAAAACCTGAGAATATATGACATTACTGCTTTTACAGGCTTCAAACTAAGAGAATCCAGGCTGACCTTTCTTGTTCCCCATGGAGATGTTGGTTTTCAGCAGGGAGGCAAAAGAGCTCTGTTTGGAGAGCTGGGCCTTTGCAGCTAGGGCATTGTTCCACAGAGCCTTGATCAACATCGAGGCCAGGTACAACGTCTGAGGAAAAAGGAGATACATTATTTTGATGCCTGGGTGGAAAAACAACTAAACAGAGACCTCTGAAAATCTTTGCATCCTAACACACAGTTTGGTAAAGTTTAGATTTCTGGGCTTATTTTCAGGGCTGTGTGAGTCTGTACAGCACCTGCTCAGTGTGGGCACTCGGATGCAGAGTGGAAACCAGGTTTAGGACATGACGGAGAGGTCCTGGGTCCAGATTTTTAATGAGTGATGGGAAAAGGTCGTGGATGTAGCGGCTGCAATGTTTCAGCTAATAACATAAAAACAAAATACATGCTTTTATATCAAGGGAGCAAATATTAGACTGATGAACCTAAACCACGTACAAATGTTTTTTACAAATGCACATTCTTTTAATCCAGAACTAAGAAGCAAACCAGCCAACACTGCTGCTCGTATCTGCCGTGTTCATCAACCCAATAATAATTCTATCCATCTAATGTATCATTCTACTAAATACGTTTCCAAAGAGTAAAAAACCAGGTCAATGAAAGGGAAGCTGAGAACAATCAGGTTTATAGAACATCTATCTTGTCTTACCTGAGCTGCAGCCCAAATACAGTCCACATGCTGTGTGCTGAGTCGACCCTCAGCAGCCAAGAAGTTAAGGATCACTTGGCACTGTTTGATGATCTAGAAAACAAACACATGTCTTCTACTTTCTCATGTCTGTCACATTGTTCGATTACAATAACCAGAGGGTACAGCTTACATTGAGGACACCATGGAATATAATAAAGAAGGTTAAACCCAGTGAAACATCAACATAAACCTGTTGAAGGCTGTTCACATAACAGGATCAAAATTCTCACTTCAATGTGCAAGTTAGGTCCGAATATGTGCTCCACTACGTTGTTGTGGATCAGCCAGTCGGCTAGTTCCTTTGCTATGGACCTGAAAGGAGGGACAATCTCACTGAAATGTTCAGTAACATTCAATGAAGTACTATAGTAGATAATGTGCGCTCCACAGATGCAGCTCATGGATGTAATTCTTACAGTTAACTTACGTTTCTGTGTCAGAGACAAGAGACTCGTTGTTGCACACATCATTGAAGGTGTGGAGCTGATTCTGAGGAAACACAAACACGGAGTTAAAACACGAATGCACTAAACATCTACGGAAAACATTTCCCATGAGGTGGTGTGCGGGTGAGTTTGTTCATGTCTGCAGTGTTACTCACTGTGATTTGGCTGAGTCCCGCCAGCCGCATAGTAAGAGTGGGAGACATAAAGTATTTGAAGGCAAGGTCCAGGCTCTCCTTGTCAAAGCACAGGGCACTGTCCAGCGGCTCCTTCACTGTGCTCCACATCAAGTCAGCCATGTTGCGTGCAGCACTCTGTCGCAGCTCCTGGTCCGACAGCTTACACAGATACCTGCAGACAAAAATCCAATATTTCCATCACTGTCAAAAGATTAAACTACCAAAAAGATACGTTTCCCAATATTCTATATAGGAATGTTAACAATTAAGGATTTCAGTGACTTGGTCAGCATGCAATGACATAACACCACTGTGACTACTTTTTCATCGACACCAAAGACATAATAGTTCAAAATAACTTGACTGTACTAACAGAACAAGAATTGAGTTTCGCAA
This sequence comes from Leuresthes tenuis, assembly GCF_036924035.1. NCBI lineage: Eukaryota > Metazoa > Chordata > Actinopteri > Atheriniformes > Atherinopsidae > Leuresthes > Leuresthes tenuis. The sequence continues at coordinate 36,230,878 of NW_027325358.1, read as the reverse complement.
CTGAAAATCTTCTTTTGAACCACAATAAATTTGAGACACCTTTCTTAGGCCAAATACGTTTTCTGACAAACGCAGATTTTTTGATGTATTTGTGGCTATCGTCCACATGCAAACGCAACTCGTGACCCCTTGACACGAATAGTTTGATTTTCTCCAGCCAGGATAATAATATTTAAATCCTGCAGTTACAGTGCTGTCGTGTATCAGGATAACTGAGGTTTTTGGCCAGCCATGTCACACTTTGCGGCATTATTTTCTTGCTTTGATGTCAGAATATGTGCTGATCTGCCCTCTGTTGACATGACAGCTAGAAACACCACCAAAATAACACGTTTTTAAGATGTTAATATACAACTATAATGAAACAAGAGAGCTCTTGTGTTGTTCCGTTTGTGTTTTGCATTTCCCTAAAAATTTATTTATTTATTTTAAGTGCTACGGGATCATGATTATTTTTGAGAACAAAGAAGGGGGAGAACTCTCAGCGAGAGACAGTTACGTTAAATAAGCTTGAGTTTTGCTAATTAAAACAAGATCAAACGAGGGGCCACTGTAGTTGAGGAGGATCAGTCAGCAGTTTAATTCCCGACTTCTCCAAACCAGATGCTGAAGTTTCCTCGGACAAGACACTGAACCCCATGTGTCCACGGGTGCGTGAATGTGTGAAAAAAGCACTGTCTCGCTGTAACTCTGTAACTCTGTGATGTTATAATATGAACTGTGCCAAACCTTCAATGCTTTCCCAAAGTCTACTCTAGGGAAGACTTCTTAGAAATTGGTGATTAAGGATTAAAGTCCTAATCAAAGCATTTTTGGATTGCTCGGTATCGGGGTCAACAAGCACACATCAGCTCCCTGTCTCTGTTGTTTTATATCAGCTGCGCTCAATGTAAGCTAATCAACACATTAATGAAGATGCAGTTACCAATGTCATTTCTTATTATGACATTGGTAATACATATCCAGTAAGTATTTTTCTCGCATGAATAAAACATCTGCAATGCACCAGTATCACTGAATCAGTGGAAAATGGACGCTTGAGGGCAGCAACACAATAGTATGCTCCAGTGAAGCATTCAACAGTAGCCCAGACATGCTGCGTTCAATGACTGCAACATAAAAGGCCACACTCTAAATCATTACATAAGAATTACAATTTTACAATAAAAACTATTATTTTAAATTTCCCCAGTTTTAACTTTTATTTGACATTGCAGTTTTGTTTGAAAATAACTGAAAACTCATGCTCACTTTACACAATTGTTAAGAGCGGTCTGTAAAAACATCTTATTCATATGAATTTTACAAGGTTTTCTTCATTTAAAAAATGTTTCAATAACTTTAATCATTAAAGTTTAATGTACTTGTGATGTGTCGTTTGCTTCAGTGTGCTTTAAGAAAATCAGATCAGCAGATCCTCAATCTTAGCTTGGATCAGCACTATGGATAAAGATCTTTAACTGGAAATGCCTACATTTTGAATTGCTTATTTGTCTATGCTTAATTAGACTTGGAGTCTAAACCTGTCAAATTAACCAGCGTGTGCTCCCCTACTTTGTCACGGATTACAGCTATTATTAACCTATGGAAACTCACCGTATTACATAGGTGCGGAACGGTATGACGTGCTGCATAACCGCAGGAATGTGCAACCAAATTCGTATCTGTGGGAAGGTCCAAAAATAAAATGCAAATTACCAAACATTACACTCACAAACTACACTGCTACTTGATATGTAAAACATGAGTTTGAGGCAACTAATCACAGCATAAAGTGCAGAAGAAACAATTCATTTGCACCACAAACCTCCAGAATAATCATGAAGTTTAAATAAAATATCAACTCTGTGAAGGTAGTGCTTTTTAACTGTTCCAGATTTAATCTAGCAGTGATTAATATCAGAGGTATTAGAATCTGAGCTGCAATTATTAGTCTGGACAGGAAAGTCACTGGTCACTTAAAGAGACTCACATTAGAGACTATGGTGATGAAGGCATGGGCGATGGGAAAGGGGAGGCTCTCAGGAGTGCCCCACTCAAAGCACTCCTTCATCAGAGAGAGGCCGTGTTTCCCGCAGAACAGACAGACATAACGCAGAAGATGAAGGGGCACCTCCACATCCTGATCAACAACACATCAGACTTACAGTCAGCCAGTTCATTTTTGCATCAACACACAAAGATTTGGGCAGAAAGCTATCCAATACAGTAATCATTTAAGGAAACATAACTGCTCTCTGGGTGACAATAACTTTATCTACAGAGAAACAAAGCATACAAAACAACATGCTAAGCATTCTGAGGGTTAGCACATCTTGGTAATGTAGGCACTGACAGATAACCACAGAGGGAAAGAAATGTTGGCGATACTTGCCGACACAGATAAATGTATTTAATTCAATAACCATGATACAGCGACAATAAAGATTCCACTGATTTAATAACTGATCAGATGACCTCTCACATTACATAGACATGTTGGTGATGGTTCTTCTTTGTGCAGACAGAGTTTTTCCTTTTGGATCAATAAAAATTTATTCAAATTATTTCAAGATCTTCTATACAACAGAAATTAATTAGACCAGAGTCAAACCACACAGCAGAGATGACAGGAAAAAAATGATAACCTTATAAGGTTGAGTTCTCTTTTTGTGTAAAAAGTTCACAGATTACAAAAGATTACACAGATTCTGTGTAAGAGTCTTCACGTTGAACCTATGAAGTAACAGATGAGTTTTACACCTACAATCAGTGGCCAGCTATAACTGTACACCCTAACAAACTAACAGCTGTTTCACAGTGAAGGCTAATCATGATGCTTGCAACCTTTCAAGGAATTTTTCGTTCTTTTTTTCTTTTTTCTTTGGCCAATTCAGATGTTAAATATCAACCAGGGCACGGGCCAGTGTCATGGTATACTACGGTTTTACAGCCAGTAAAATCTCCTGTCATGCCCTGTCATGTCCTTCAGTGAAAATTGTGCTTTGTTGACGTGTGGAAGAAATCCTTAATGCGTGCGCTACCTTTCAGGGTTGAACATAGAACTGTGTACGCTCTCCATTGATGCCTTACAAAAGCATGTCTACATGTTATAGCACGTTTTGCTAGCACATGGGAGCAGTCTCATAGATATGTGGAACAATATGAGCTCTAACTAACACAACTAAGAGCCTCTTAGTTGTGTTAGTTAGAGCCGTTGCTGTTCCTTTAGCTTTGTTCTGCTGTGGAAAAGACAGAAATCGAGATGGACAAAGATCTGCTTTGTGAATTAAGTGTTGAGTTAATGAAGGTTGTCCAGTGCAGCAGCTGTTTGTGCTTTTCACATGTGCTTCTTTGCAATCTATGGTTTTTGGTGCCTCATCCTCTTTGTTGTGAAATTGCTTGTCCACGGCTCGTCCCAAATCTAACAGGCTCAAGCCAACTTTCAACAAATCAACACTCGATTAAGATGTAAAGTCATCGCCGGAGCCTATACATGTTGGATTTTTGGAGGGTTGCACATCTGCATTAAGAATGTGGCCATCTGAGGGGGCTGAGGACGATGCAGAAAGAAAGGTTGGTAAGTGAGCAAGGAAATGCTGGCTAAAGGTGGTGAATGGCCAAACTTTCCTCCTGTTGAAAAATACAAAGACAGCCGTTTGTGAATTGTCAGGTACAGCTATGGCTTTAAGGAGGACGGTAATCCACTCTTACAAAGAGTGTCTGCCAGGCGAGGAAACGCTTTAAATAGTTCACGTCCACACATCAACTGTCCCAAATTCCAAGAAACACTGTCTTGAATGAATGATTGCAACCAGCTATACAACTTAAATTAATGCAGTGTCTTATTATTTTTGACATTTGAAACATAAGTGGAGAAAACTGTTGCAGCTAATTTTCAAGATATTTGCGACTGACCATTAACAATTTTCCAAAGTAGGAGACCAGGCAGTTTGTTTATTCTTTTTTTGCTAATATATTCCTGTGTCTGTTCAAAACTGATAAACTTGATTTCCGTAGCATGTTCACAGTGATCCCAGATAGTAACAAAAAGCCTCTTTCGCTGTCATGTGACAGTTTATGGTGAGATATAGTTTTCTGTCCGCATCGCTTTCAGCCCTTACAGACTGAAGGTGTGCAGTCCTCCAAAAACCCATGAACAAAGGCCTCGAAGATGAAGCCAAGTGTTGATCAATTACACTGACCAATTTAAAGTTAGCTCGAGTCAAGAGGGGTCGAGAACAGGTATCATGGCAAAAAGGATAAAGCACAAAATATGATTAACTACAAAGAAGCACATGTGACCTCGACACAGAAAGATTGCAAAAGTTTATTCAAAGCTGTATGCACATGCAGGACCTTTATGTGCTCTTCTCTTCCAGCAAATCTTTAAAATAACCACAGCCAACATCTAGTTTTCATTACTCCTGGCCCCATCTTCTCTCCTATTGGGAATGCTCTACAATTGTTAAGTAAAGAACAAGAACTTGTTCCTGCAGCTTCCGAATAAAAAGAAAAACAAAGCAGTAACTCGTGAGACTCTTCTAATTCTTCTCATGAAAAGGACTGAGACTAATTTTCAAGTGTTTAAAATGCCTAAAGGAAACTAAATTAGAAAAAAAAATTGCGGGATCATTTCCTGCCATTGGTAAAAGTTTATTAAGAAGAACCAAGTTAGAGCTAAATACAAGCACTATGAAAAAACTTAAGTGGGTATAATTAAGAAATATTTCTTACGTTCATGTCACAGAAGGAGCCAAGGATGTTGCTTTCATGAGCAGATATGTCCTAGGGAGAGAAGAAACATATGTTAATAGCCAAGTCTGAAAATCTGCGTGGAACAAAATGTTTTTATTAACTAAAGAGTCATCTAAATGCTGTTCAGTTAATGTATTCATAGGTTTCTGAGGTTAAGTGTCCACTTTCCAAAGCTTGTTTAAAGGAAAGAAAAAAAGGGGTTTATAATATGAAAAAAAGAATAAACATGAGTGTTCACACCCTTGAGCTCGTTTTGGAAGCAAACAACAAGTATGAAGGAACAAATTGACCAATCCTGACTAGGTACGTAGTCGCCACAAATGTAATGCTAACTTTTTTCATTCATTCATTCTTCAGTGTGCATGTACTGAAAGTTATCAACATAGTTCTCATCAAGCAGTAATGCTTTCTTGCGGGACCATGGATATGTCATCCGTATGAACACTTCCATCAGATCCATTGTTAGAGGTGTGCATCAGAGAAACAAAGCTGCAGTCCTCTCATCTCTGCAGCCGTCCCCCGGGCAGCCTGCAGAGGATCTTCCAAGGTGCATGGGTGTCGGCCACCAACTAGGCTTCTGTCATTTCCCCTTTCACCACAGCAGCAACTTTTTAACTTAACTTAACTTTTAAGCTCCCATTATTTGATTATACGGCTTCTGAGAAGAATTTTACATATAGAAGGTATCTATCAGAGTAACCAGATTTAAAGAGTTGATTTCATCATCCTTTCCTTCACTGCCATGTGCAGATATGACAGAGGACTGCTACCTAAATTTTACTCCAGTAGAACTTGACTCTCTTGTTGACAGCACTATAGCTTCAATGCGTACAACACTGGACAATGTTGCCCCTCTGAAAAGGAAGGTAATCAGTCAGAAGAGGTTGGCTCCTTGGTATAATTCACAGCTGCGTGCTTTAAAGCAGACTGCAAGAAAGCTGGAGAGACAGTGGCGTTCCTCTAATTTAGAAGAGTCTCAATTAGTCTGGAAAGAGTTTAATAATGTATAAGAAATCCCTTCATAAAGCTAGAACTGCTTATTATTCATTATTGATAGAAGAGAATAAGAATAATCCCAGGTTTCTTTTCAGCACTGTTGCCAGGCTGACAAAGAGTCTGAGCTCTGTTGAGCCATGTATTCCTTTAACTCTCAGCAGTGATGATTTCATGAGATTCTTTATCAATAAAATTGTTTCTATCAGAGAGAAGATTAATGGAATCCTTCCCACTATTATCACTGATGTATCATCAAGTCCAGCAGCTTTAGAAGTATCTTTCGAACCTGAATTGTATTTAGACAGCTTCTGTCCAGTTGATCTTTCTGAGCTAACAACAGCAATAGTCTCTTCTAAACCATCAACTTGTATGTTAGACCCAATCCCAACCAGACTGTTCAAGGAAGTTTTCCCCTTAATTGACACTTCCATATTGGATTTGATCAATCGGTCTTTGTTGATAGGATATGTACCTCAGACTTTTAAGGTTGCTGTAATTAAACCTTTTACCTAAAAAACCTACTCTTCATTCAGTGTCACAAGATCTTGAAATAATAGTTGCAGCTCAACTTTGTGATCATTTACATAGAAATAATCTGTTTGAAGAGTTTCAGTCAGGATTCAGAGTGCATCATAGCACAGAAACGGCACTGGTGAAAGTTACCAATGATCTCCTGTTAGCTTCTGATAGCGGACTTGTTTCTGTGCTTGTCCTGTTGGATCTCAGTGCTGCATTTGATACGATCGATCACAGCATTCTGTTACAGAGACTTGAACATGTTATTGGGATTAAAGGAACTGCATTAGGCTGGTTTAAGTCATATTTATCTGATAGATTCCAGTTTGTTCTTGTAAATGAAGAATCTTCCTCACACACCAGAGTAAGTCATGGAGTTCCTCAGGGTTCTGTGCTTGGACCGATTCTTATCACTTTATACATGCTTCCATTATGTAACATTATTAGACAGCATGGCATAAATTTCCATTGTTATGCTGATGATACTCAGCTGTACTTATCTATGAAACCAATAGGTTGGTCAGACTATAAGCCTGTCTTAAAGACAGCTGCTTCATGCAGGATGGGGGAGATTGGCCTAAAGAGAAGTTTCGATACAATCTGTTGGTTTCCTTAGATAGGAAATTGTTTTTTTGTTTTTTTTTTTAATTGGCTCTGTGTGTATGAATTGGACAAATTTTTAACTGAATGAATTGGATTTGATTGGATTATGACATTTGTTGTGATTTGGCACTACATAAAAAAACTGAATTGAATTAAATTAATGCATGTACTCAAAGCACCCTTGAGGGCCTCACTATCTGTTGGATTTCTGTTGACCTGTTCCAGTAGTTTAATGGTTTGGATAATGGAAAGAGTATTAAGGAAGAGTACAGGACGCCCCTCATGTGCAATAACAGCCCCAGCCCAGTCCTCAACCTTAACCACGCTGTGCTGCGGTTTAACCTACGCTGGTTAACCAACTGCCCTCCTTTTCTTTGTTAAGATTAGGTGAATGGTGAGGGCCCCCCATGTTTGATCTACACATTTGTGACCCACACCCCACTCCCTCTTACCTCTATGGTTGGGTGTGTGTTGTGTTTATAGGCTGTGTAGAGGGGGAACTGGATCTGGAAAATCTTGGCTGCACACAGCAGCAGCTTCTCTCTCTCCTCTGTGCTCCAAGAGCTGAAGGAATTCTGGCTGTCAACACTGCTGTCACTGCCATCTCCAGCACCATCGCCTCCCTCCCCAGACTCATCAACACCATCACTTGCAGGTCCCAGCGCTTCCACCTGGACTTTAACCGGCTGAATGTGCCCCTGATCCTGGCTCTGAGTCTTATTCTGGTTACGGTCAGGTGAATATATGTCCTCTTCAGCAGAGTCTCTTTCCACATTAACGGGTTCATCCTCCTCTGGCGAGGATGGCTGGGGTATGGTGCAAGGTCCAGATTCGTCTCTGCCCCATTTGAACTCTGCCCCCTCTGTCCCGGACACGTCTCCTTTGTGTGTTGGGTCCTTTGCACTGCAGAGTCTGTCTCTTAGGCTGCTTACCTGAGCAATGACCAGGTTGATGAGGGCGTATACCAGCTGATTAAAGACCTCCAAATGTTTGTACTCCTTGAAGCAGCAGAGACACTGCCTGGAGAATCGACAAAGAGGAAGAAGAAGAAGAAGCAACAAACAATTTAAAATAAAAAGAGCTATATTTTCAGTCTAGATCTGTTAGGATCTCACTAAGAGGTGACAGGATAAAAACCTTGGAGCATTTCCATATAACTGTGATTCCCTTTTTGACATTTCACTGGCACAAAGGTTGTGAATATAAGCCCTGTTCTCCGATTAGCATGAGTGAGTCTTTCACTATGGGGAAGGCCTCCTGCGTAACCACATCAGAAGCTCAAATACTATTACACCAGCCCTAAGTGGAGTGTACTAGTGGTGTCTATGTCAGGAGGGACCTGAACCTACATATCCTACATATAAAGGACTGTGATAGCATCAACTGTCGTTCAAAACACGGGCACCTCTGCCTCACTTCCACAGCAAGGAGGGTGGTCTGGTGAGACACTCATTCAAGCTAAACAGAGAACTGGGGTTATATTCATAACCTTTAAGTTATTTTTCATAGCATTTGTTTTGTGTCTCACTATGGGGAGGAATACTGACTCCCGTATTGCCAGACATGCCTCTTAAGAAGAAAACAGATTCCAGCAGCCCCTCAAGAAAGGGGCACGTCCTGAGAGCCTGGAAAGACTCTGCTTAAACTCTGTTGAGTTAGGCCACAACATTACCATAGCATTATCCAGGGAAAACTACCGTATTTTCCGCACTATAAGGCTCACCTGATTATAAGGCGCACCCTCAATTATGGGGTCCATTTCTGTACTTAACTCATATAAAAGGCGCATCCGATTATGAGGCGCATGCTAAAACATGGTCTGACGGTCAAGGACAACATCGTCGGTCGTTTTTACACTTTTACACTGCACATCGGTCTGCATCACCCATCTCAGACTGAAGAACAGGCACTGACTGGGACATGGGCAGAAGCATTAATGATGACACGATTCAACCGCTCAGTACGAGCTCCATACAATCTTCGCCCCATTCAGAGTGAATGGCTGGGATTCGTTTAACCCTGGATTTACACCGGTGCACACATAAGGCGCACCGGATTATACGGCGCACGTCAGATTTTTGTGACAATTTAAGGTTTTTAAGTGTGCCTTATGGTGCGGAAAATACGGTAATGCACAGACAGAATCTCATGAATCTTCTTTAAAAATCAGCTACACAACAATTATTTTTATTTAATAAGCATTTGGGAGTTCATAGTCTTTGAATTCCTTACAAGAACTAACAACAAAGCCATAAAAAAACAGAGCTCCTGTTTTCATTTATGGATAGCAAAACAACATTTTTGTTTGTTTAAAATAATCAAGAGGAAGAAGAGAGAATTGTCTGAAAGCTCTGGTGTGTTATATGGGTGGAGGGAGAATAGTGGCAGTCGATACAGTCAGTGACTACAAAAAAAATTTGGAAGGTTTCATAGGATGAGAACACCCTCTCGGATTCCACATAGTAGTTTTGTCTGCTCCTCCCCCTCTTTCTCCTTCTCAGTAGCAGCATCTCTGCTGTGTAGTGCAAGTCATTTCCAGCTGTAAATAACTCATTTGTAAAGGCTAAGTTAAAACAAAGGACTAGTCAAATATTCCTTCCTTAATTGGAGTAAAACATGTTATAACCAGACAGTGTTTCAGAACGGTGCAGCCTCCATGGAGGCATGCACAAACTACTGAAATCATTACAACATGGACAATTTTCAAGCAGTTTGGTTTGTTATAAAGAACAGACTTGTCTACAATATAACAAGCCTGATAAAAATGAAGTATGTGTCTATTCCTACCTAAAAATTTTTGTTTTGTAGATGATGATGACAACACTTCACAGGCATAATCTCAATAATAACTTTCCTCTAATAGCCAGGTTTTTGTTTTTTTCCCTCACTGCATTTTAGATGGCTGCCATTCTGTAAATAACAACTTCTGGATGGCTTCAAAGTATTCTGGACAGATTGATTGAAAAACAGATCTGGTACATCAGGAAAACTAAACCTGTTAACTGGCTTTAGCTCACTTAAAAGATGTGACATCCCCTGCCAATATATACAATGCGTTTTTTATTATGAAACTTCTTCAAGAAGGTAATTCAACTGAGAGTGTAGTCAGCTGTGTCTTGAATAAGGAATGAAGAAAAAAGAATGGGAAGGTTGTAAAAGGTAAACAAACATGCTGGTCAAAGACATTAAAGTGTCAGGACAGAAAACTCAAAACATTATGCCAGCAAAATAGAACTTGCACGACAAAAAACGAAAAACAAATGGACAGAAACAGGAGTCAATGTTTGTGACTAATCTGTAAAATAGCAGCAGAAGGAAATGGGATTTACATACAGAAGAGCCAAACATTAACCATTACTAACACCTAAAAAGTAGAAACGGATACACTGGTCTTAGAAAAAGCACTAATTGACTGTAGATGATGAATCCCCATTCTGCATGCACATGGAAATGATGCTGGAACTTTTGTTAGATGCAGGTCCAATGCATCTCTTTCCTTTCTGTAAAGCTGTGGTTGTTTGGCAGACTAACATTTTGGACTCCACAAAACTGCCGTTCATGGCAGCTCTTGTAGGTTGAAATCAAGATGAACACACAAATTAATTCATTATCATGAGAAAATAATGTTTGTTATATCGAGATAACGAATAAGTAATAACAGGCTGTTATCACGAGATAATTTTTTTTAATTCATGGCCGTTCTCGGCTTCCGTAGTTTTGGACTCCAATTGCTGAAGGACAATACCTAGAAATGTTCCCTCATTGGATGTTCCATGATCATAAAAAGCCAGTATGAATTAAGTTTGGCTGCATTATCAGACATTCCCAGAGGTTAAGAAAACTTTTTAAAAAAAACATAAAGGTTAAACAGATTTTAGTCTTCTCCCCTAATTCTGCATGAAAAAGGTACATCAAACAGAGCTGGGTTGAAGAGACTACATCCCTCCAGCAATTACACTTCTGCTTAAGGGACGTACCAAGAAAAATGTATATTTGTACTTCACCTGAAAAGCATATCGGTATACTAACAAGAAATACTGTTATGGCATGGAGATCAAATCTGGGTCATTTTTTTTCCCTCAGCGGATGAGCATTATGCACGTGAACCTGTGAAGCTGTCTTACAGTTTAGGAGAACATAAAAGACCAAGAAAGGCACAGCGATAAGTACGGTGTTATTTGTGTCTATTTATGGAAACTGTCTCCAAGACACACAGCACTGACCTCTGCGTCCAGGAGCTGATGTAGCCCAGTACCCGCAGGGCATGTTCTTTCTTTAACTGGAAGCCAACTTCACTGCCATCTGCATCTGATACTGAGGGGACACAACACAAAATATTTGTTAGAGACCAGCTGCATATTTCTCAGAAGAATTCATTTGTGCGAAATAAACGCTGCTTTTACACAACAAGTGAAACGCTGATTGGTTTGTAGCAGTCAGCACCACCGGTTTCAAATACAAAGCCACACAAAAGTACATCAACGTAGAAAAATATTCAAATAAACCTTAAGGAGGACATTTGCCAGTATACTGCTTAATCAATCTATTATATATCTCAGAGATGCAAAGGTTTGTAAGGTGTCAACATCTGCTGTGACCCACATGTACAGCAACTCCTTGCTTTCGGACTGACTGTATGCTGACAAACTGCAGCATATGTGCAGTGATTAGTGTCTGCCAAAATTGGTCCAAGGAAAGACAACCAGTGATGAGATTATGGAGGGTTTTTTAGAGGGGAAGGGGGCAGTCTGATTCTGCAAAGGAGTTGCTGTAACACGACTGAGTCAGACACTTCTGGCTGTGTTGTTGCAGACTGCTGAGAGAGCTCATGCTCATCACCTGTCCACCCATCACACCCAGACTGGGCCATGGAGCATCACATCTCGGACATTAAGCAGAGGGACACGAGGGATAAAACTATCTTATTTTCAAGTCGTGTGGATCACTGAATAATGTGACAAAACTACCATAGATGCTAATGATGTTACGAGATGTGCCGAGGCTTCAAAGCGTGTGTCGAGTAGCAGAGGGGGGTGTTTCCACAAAGCGCGTAGAGGCCTGCTTGATTTAGGGGAGGAGCCAAAAATGATGATTTCCGAGGCTTCGCTACCCGGCCGTACCACGTGACTGCTTTGAGAAGTGGTTCAGATTTTGCCGCACGTATTGACAGGCAAATAAAGCCATCAGTCTCCATTCAAAATGTGGGTTTTTGATGGACAGTTGCAGTCAGTTCAGGTTTTGGATAGTTTGGATACTAGAGTTTGGATAGCGTTAATATAGTTTGGAGATAGTTTAGAGAGTTGAGTGAGATAGACATAGTTTGGAGATTGAGGAGAGTCAGGAGAGAAGGATAGGTAAGAGGATGAAGCCAGTCAGGAAGAGGAGGATTTCCCGCATGTGGGAACATTTGGATTTGATATCTCCTAATAAGGTAAGCTAAATCTAATGTATTTCAGATGCATTAGGTTTGCTTAACGAGAACGAGTTGTTTTTTTTCAATGTTTCCTAATTTATTCATAGGTGAGGTGTTTACTGTGTTCCAAGGAGTTGGGTTACAATAACAGCACCTCATCCATGCTAAGGCATTACCATGCCTTGCATGAGAATAAGGAGGAAACTGGAGCTTCACCCAGCCAAGGTAAGTCATTACAATATTACAGACGCACCATCACAATTTTTACATGTTGACTTTTGTTCATGCTGACTTCAGTACCTTCAAGGGTGTTTTTCAAAGGCTGGAGGAGTGGTGTCAAAAAAAAAAAATCAAGTAAAACCACAAACTGTTGAGAAACTGTTATTTCAAAATAAAAATGAATAGTTCCACAAGCACTTTCACTGTCCTCTGCCTGCCAATTTATAAGTGACAAAAACACACAAACTGGAACTACCTTTCTGGGAAAATTTACACACAGAATACATTAAAAACTATTTCACTATAAACATATGTGATAATTCATGTAGAGAAATTATTTAGTCAAACATTGTTGGTATTTAATAGTCATTTCCAAGAGCCCTAAAAGACACAAAAATTCAATGCATCACAAATTCTGCAGCTGACAGTGATTAAACGCTTGGCCAATAGGTGGTTTCATGTGCACATGAAGCTTCGAGAAATAAACCCAAGTGGTTCGATGCCTCATGAGACGTCATCTCACCATCACTAATAGATACTCCTTTTTAATCTATTTTCTGTTTAAAATTAGTATCTAATTGAATACTCATCTTCTAATAAGAAACTGATTTTGGTATCAGTTATGTCAACCTTATGCACAAGCATGTTCTGCATGTTGGATTCCATTCCTCCTCCAAGCCATACATGCCCACCTAAAATTACCCACTTGTCTATCCACAAGGTATTCATCCTGGTTACTTCCCAGGATGGACTGCTGGCCCCCGTTCATGGAAACCAGCTGCAATGCTTTAATTGCCCACGGGAAAGAGCAGCAATTATGAGAGCTCAAACGGTTTGCGGCCATTAGACTAGTATAGTTTGTACATTTCAACTTTGCTCAGTGTCAAATCATAAAAATAGGATGAAAAATAACATGCAAAAATGTATGTTGTGCAGGGCTGCACATGGTGTGGTGGTTAGTCACCTCACAGCAAGAAAGTTCTTAGTTCGAATCCCAACTAAGACCTTTCTGAGTGGAGTTTTGCCATGCATGCATGGGTTCCCTCCAGATACTCTGGCTTTTTCCTGACCAAAAGCATGCACGCTAGATTAATATGCGATTCTAAAATGATCCTTGGAGTGAGCGTGAGTATGCATGGTTGTTTGTCTCGTTTGTATTTGTGTTGGCCCTGTGATGGCAACCGGTTCTGGGTGTACCCCCATCTTTCACCTGATGGTAGATGGTCCTCCCATGACCCTGAATTGGTTTAAGCAGGTATAGAAAATGGATAGATGGATGATCTTGAGGAGAAAGAGATGATACTGACGGTGAACAGGGCTTCGACGATGCAACCTCTAAATAACTTTATTTCACCAATACCAATAAAAGAAGAATGAATGAATGAATGAATGAACGAGCACGTACTATTACTCTGTTAGCACATAGCTACTGTTATGTGGCAGGATGCTCATTTTCACTGATATCAATACCAATGGTGCTCGTTTCTCCTCATTCCGTTGACAACTTCACACAACACCACTGCAGACGGGCAAGCATAGAGCCCCTCCCGCGCCCGCAGCCAAACACATGCTGATAGCACAACACTGAGCCAGCATCAAAATAACATTGCTTTTATTCTTCTGAGATCTAAAACCGTGCAGGTTGTCATGTATCTGTATCACCTGACTTGAACCGTCACTCTTTAATTTCCTGTTGATTCTAATTCATGATGTATCTTTCAAAACAAACAAGTATTCAGACTCTCCTGTGACCTAGCTGTACCATGTCAAAGAGGAGAAAAGAATCAGAGAAGGAATCAGCAGGCAGAGTTCTCCTCTTTCCGATATCAAAAAGTCAGTTTATAAGGTAAAGATATGGTCAAGAAAGGAGAGCTGTGTATTCATTTAGCTTACCTACTGCTATTGCTAAGACACCACATTTGTGGTATTGTGGTTTGCTGACTAGACCTCAAACTATAAATGTGAAAGTCTGTCTGCATAAAATCAAAGGCAGGAACAAACTAATAAGTGTGTAGAAGACACTGAAATGACCAAATCAAGTATATCCAACAATAGCAATCCATTGCACTGTACTGTATATTGAGGATAATTCAGAGGAGCTCACTGGAATAAAAAATTAAATCTAAAATGGTTGACTATGAACATCAATAAGTTCATTTTTATGTGTGATCTGAATTTTTAACTTTTTCTATCTGTTTTTTTTGTAGAACTTGACAAGCCTGGACAGAACCTACATATCATTCAGCACCTCTGATGGGAATGGCTTCAACCTCAAGCCGGACCCATCAACTAAAATCATACAACTGCATTTCACCCTAAATAAGGGGAGATCCCCTCTATCATGAAAAAAAGAGATTAAAGAATTTTAGGGGGGTTTTTCTGCACCAGTTACAAAATGTATGGGATCAGCAGGACCGAGCTCAATTCGTGGCAGTGGCAACCTGAGGGTGCCACAGAGGGTGCCAGAGATGCTGCCACAGCCTTGCCATAGCCGATCATGATTTTCAGCGAACAGGTTGTCAGTACAGTTATTAGCTATTGCCTGTTAGTCAATAATTATTTTAAAATGATGCAGTTATTGGTTGTTCTTTAATAAACAGTGTTAGACCCATACATTTTCTTTTACTATTTTGGTATTATTTCTTTTTTTTTTTTAATCACTTTTCTCCACTGTGGGACAAATAAAGGAATTATTTTTCTTATTATACAAAGTCACTGCATTAACTTGAAATGGAAACTATGTCTTGCATAGCCTTATGTATATACTGTATATATTGTAGCGTCCGACAGGACGTGCTGAAAGAATGACGAAGAGCTATTCCACAAACATTCGGTTTATTATAGAGCGTGAATGGTTACCTGTTGGCCATAACCACCAAAATAAAAATTAATTAAAAAGACGCTTGCACTCTGCCATCCTGCCACAGGCTGAGCTCACAGTCTCTCAAAAAAAATCTTACTATAAGTCGTTATAGTTAAGAATTTCCAGCCATACAACGAGAATAAAAAGCCCCTGCCACAAGCATGTAGTCACAACTACTGCCACATAGAGATGCCTATCTATTCAGCCCAATGCAGCCCCAAAGGTTATGTATTTGGGAATGTTTAACTGACAAGTAAAGGAAACTGGCTTGATTTTATTTTGTCCAATGTTTAGTCTGATTTACTGGGCCTTGCAGGTGCAGGACTGTTCATTTCCTACATAGACCCAAAGAGGACTTTTCACTTCATACACACGACAGAATATGTTGCGCAAAATACAAAGGAATATCCAGAGGTATCTCAATAACAGAAACAGCTTGTTCAGTATGTTTCATACAAGGTAGGATAATTTGCCAACTTTTAACAATAAAGACAATGATGTACTTGCGATTGCTGGGTTTAGTTGACATAAGCCCTCTGGGTGAAACTGGATTTACTGACATCAAAAGAATAGCAGCTACCATCAAAACAAACAAGGAATAAAACAATTGTATAAAAGACACCTAACAAAAAATAAGTCCAAACACCCAAGGATTCAAGCTTTGCTTATGACTAAATATAAACCTGCATGCAGCCTTACATTTTCTAGGCTAGCTTAGTTGCTGCTAGCTTAAGTAACGCTTCATACACTCGCCAAAACACACCGAAATGTTTCATCCGTGCCTTGGTGTACAATAAGCACAATAAGCCCCGAGGGTATCTTTGGAAATTAGAAGGCCGTTTTTAACTATGAATATGGTCAAAACAACGCGTGTCAGCAGATTGCAAAGGGGACAGACTGACCTGACAAACACATCAAACAAAGTCAGCCTGCTCACTGGCTCAACTAGCTAACTTAGCTTGCTAACTTCCAAATCCATGCAAGTCGCGTTTTAACGACATCTGTATCTTTTACGTTCTTTTCTGTGCCCACCGCTAAACGGAGCTTATTTATTTGAACTAACAACTGGAATGTCACGCATAAAACTGGAGGGGCTACTGAGAACGTTTTGGTCCATTTAGGGGCTAGATTTGAGTGAGGTGTGCTTCATAGTAAGGCCTCAAGCTGACTGCAAATTTGGAAAGGAAAGTGGTATCATCATTTATATAAAACACAGTCCGATACGAAAACCTAAATGTCACCGACTGCAAAACACACCGCCACAATAGTATCTTAGTAGTTTCATGGATGAAGACTCTGTATGGAGAGGCGAGCGAATAAAAAAAAAAAAAAAAAGAAAAAAAACAAGTTATATATAGCTTGCCACCAAGCTAACATGTTTCCATTAAGCTTCAGTGGGCAACGAAGCTAACATCAAGCAGCTAGTTCAGCGTTATCAAAAGGGAATAAAATTATTTGTATACTTACTTTCATTTAAAACCTGAATCAGCTCGGCGCAGTTCTCACACATTGTTCATGAAGAAGATTGCAGAGTGCTACTCAAATCATTGCAATAGAAACTGTTGGTGGCTGGTAGTTGTTTTGAAGGTTTAAAAAGGCCCAATACCGAGAGAGATTTATTTAGGTTATTCCACTTTATGAAACCTGGGGAAACAGGTCAAGAAGAACGTGATTTGCATCCAAACGAAGATGATGTATGCAAATTGATAAGAGGCACTGAAAGGTAGAATTATTCAGTCACCAATCTGTGCGTTACTTGAGAGTAGACACGGCAGCCATGTTGAAAAAGGAGGGGAGGGGGTCGATACAGCATGTAGGTAGTTCGGGACTTTCCGTATTGTCTCAGTCTCCCATTCGTTATACTCAGGTAATCTCGCGATATCTTCTAAGTCTTTACCACTTTATCACATAATTTCAAGGGCGAATGCATGCAATACAAATATTAATTTTGAAACAAACTTTCTCAGCGTTATGGTTCATAACTAAGTCTCTAAATGGCCATTTAGGTGAAACGAAATCTGAAACTTGCCATCAGGCCTAACACCAACTTTATTTGTTGTCACAGTAATTATTATTATTAGTGGTAACTTCGACAAGACAATCCACAAATGTTTTCCATGATCCATAGATACAATACTTCGCTGTTGAGAAATATGTTTGTGTTTATGTTATGTTTGTTTGTTTTTTCATCCATGTTATGTACAATCATATGCACAAAAATAATGGAATGATTTGAATGGTTTTGCACATTAGTACATCCATTTCAGTCCTTTGTAGATAAGTGCTGTTTGTTTGCAGGTTTTTGTCCAGTTGATGCTTGTCCAGGTGATGATATTTGCAATCGGCACGAGAGAACCCACAAATATGTTCAATGGCCCACAAGTATCTCTAAGAAAGAAATATGTGCTTTTGTGTACAACCATATCCACAAAAATAGTAATTTACAAATATGTATAACTTGCTTTGTACATAAATAGCTTTATTTCACGTGAAAAATATAAAAGGTTGTACAAAAAAAGAAAGGTTTTACTCTTTTCTGTATCACAACTCGTCAGTTTTCACAAATGAACTTACAAAAGTGAGAGGCAGATATTAGCTACACCAGCTGGTGGCAATACACAGACAAAGACAGTGTTGCAAAAGGAAACAAGTAGCCTCTTGCTGCAACCCGTGAGAATGTGCTGTTGCACTATCCAACTCCACCCACATTCAAGTCAAGTTTCTTGTCACCTTAGGTTCCATGCCCACTAATCCCAGACGCTACCCCCTAATTCTAACCCTAGCAGCAGAATTAGTTTATTGTGGTCTGTTCCACCCATAGGACAAAATTGTGGAACCAGTGGCATTAGAGTCTTAACTGCAGCTCATCTTGTACGAGGAACAATCTTAACCACACACCAGCACATCGTGCACCATACACAGTGATAATCTAAACTAGCCCTAATTTAACAAAAGATTGAAACCCTTCAGACTGCCACTACCCTACAAATTTGCATTGAATGACTTGCTGAGGAGCCAACCTGTGGATGCAACAGGACCCAGGCCTGACAAATTTATCTTCCAATATCTCTTGATCAATTCTTGTTAAATTTTTGTTACTTCACAAATGTCATATTATCATCGTTCATGTTTTTTTGTGTGTGTGTGTTTTTTCCAATGTTCAGGTTTATTTTTGGGTTATGTCTCATTGTTTCCTGTTTTATTTTGGTAGATCCTGTTCTTTTGTTCCCTTCTGTTAGTTTTACAGCTTACTTGTCACACCTGGTTTCTATTGCGGATTGCCTGATTGCCTCTTTTGTTTTGTAGTCACTCACTCAGTATATATCCTCCTGATTTTATTTTGCCCCTTGCCAGTTCATCAATGGCTTTGTAGCTGTCAGTTAGTTTGTTCCTTCCATCTGTTAATCACTCCACTAGTACCCTTCGGCTGTGCGGTGGTGTGGTTGTTGGCAATGTCATCTCACAGTAAAAAGATTCCAGGTTCAATTCCCAACTAGTACCTTTTCTGTGTAGAGTTTACATATTCTCCCTGTGTTTGCATGAGTTCTCTCTGGGTACAAAAATATGCATGTTAGGTTAATTGGTGACTCTAAAAATTGACCTTAGGAGTGATTGTGCATGGTTGTTTGTCTTGTTTGTCTCTGTGAGGCCCTGTGAGAGACTCGCAACCTGTCCAGGGTGTACCCTGCCTCTTACCTAAATTGGATTAAGCGGGTATAGGAAATAGATGGATGGATAGTCCAGTTTTATTGCTTTGTTTTTTTGTTTTCTGTCCTGCCTTTGCAGCACCTTTCCCTTGATTCAAATAAATCCTTAGTCATTTAACTGTCCGTCTTTGCCCCATCCCTCTGGAAGTTCTGCATTTTGAGTCCAAAACCCTGTAAACATGGAGTGAATAGAAAAGGTTAGCATTTTGTTGACCTGAAGATCGCGATAGAAAAAGCAACAGCGCCGATATCATAGATGGTATGTGAGGCCCCTGAACCGAGCATAGTGCGAGAAATTGCACTAACATACAAAACAGCAAAATATTAAAAGTAAGCTTATACACCCCTTACAGACACCTACATATTGCAGCTTGCAAACGTGTATCGTTAATTTCTGGGGACATGCACAAATGACACAATAAACCTATGCAGGATGCAGCCGTGATAAACTAGCTATGACACATATAGTTAACAGCAATTATATCTTAGCTTCAGACTCTGTCCCAATGCATAAACTGTATCCCGCTGCCACCATTTTACCTGTTCCACCTTTTCCTACCACTGCCATTTTAAACCATGTTTTTTCTAAGAAAAAAAAATTGCAACACTTAAAATCTTTTGTTTGCCTAACTTCTTAACCCAATCCAACCTGTGAAAACTTCATAGACAACAATACTGCATTAGCTTCATAATTTTCCCTCCACTGACATCATTTTCCATCTCTCCTCAAAAATTTTATCTTTTTATCTCTGAAAAAAATAAACCTCACTCTGAAATCCTTGCTTTGCATAACAATGCAACCCAATCCTCCCAACAAAATAAAACTGAATTAACAAAGTAAAATGCTACATGAAGTCAGAGAATAACAATAACTCTGGTTCTTAGCAGACAGATACTGCACTGTAACACCACAAAGAACATTCCCTGCTTATTCTATCCTTGCGTGTCTGCTTGTTCTGAACACACTGGTGTCGCACCAGTGTTCTGCAGAATCCAGGAAAAACATAACAAAGGGCCATGGTTTCCAAAGGGCCATGTCTGTCATGCCAGCTTTCCCTTACCTACAGACTGTGATTCAGCAACGATTACCGCTGCTGTAGATTCAGAAATCAGATGGAACTGATTATCATTGCAAGCCATCTGAAAGATATCAGAGTAAAACAGCACATCTATTACGGGGATAGATACCCTCCCCACATACCCTGTAATACAGGTGTACAAAACAACAACAATTGGGCACTGTTAATAATAACAGAGTTAAATGATTCACAAGTCTCATATTTCATCCACAACAGAACATAGAAAACATATCTCATGTTCAAAGTGAGGAATGTCACGATGGCAAAATGTCTCATTCACTTAATTATTACTTTATTAATTCGCAAGGGGAAATTATATTTTTGCAGTATAAATGTTATCTAAGATATTGTATTGTTGAATATAAATAGCAAAATTAAATAAAAAAATGTAAAATCAATGGACAAACATTTAGAGACTGTGGTGTATTGGGGATGGTCATCTTCAAACAGCCTATGTGTAGATGATGCAGGAAGAACTCTGCTGACACAGACTTAGTCGAACACAGAAACTTTTATTGTCAACCAGGTCCGTATCAGAATTACAAAATGATGCATCAAGTCTGGAGAGATGTTTCAATCCCGAATCCCCGCAGTGTCTCTGCCTCACTGTGGGTGTGCTTTTCATTAAGTAGGATCTGCCTGTTTTTGGTGACCTTGAAGATGTTGCCTGTTCCCATCAACAGGCACAAAGCCCGGATATGGTGTGTATCTATTGAGCCTCTTTTGGACACACTAACTAGAGAGTGTGTTATTCTCAAAATATCCTAATTTAGCCCAAAACTCCCCTACACATCATAGGATGTTTCTTATCGTTTCACAAAACTCCTTTGCACAGTTGGTAAATATCAGACACTTCAAGACCTTTTCAGAGATCGACATAAATGGATTGGGGGGTTGTTTCTGTAGCTTGGCAACAACTTAGCTGCTGATGTCACACACAGCATTGTCTGTTAACACAGCTGAACGATCTCTGTAGACAACATGCATAGAAACTCATAGTCGACATCTGAGGTGGAGAGACAGCCCTTCTCAGTGACATGTCCAGGATTACATTATCTGTTGTTAACAAGTGCTGTAATCCCTTCTCCTTTACTATCTGTAGTCTCTGTATGTGTCACGAGTGTGATCCACTGCTTGTTATATTTTGGTTCTCTTATGCGTTGTGTATTTGGTTTAAGATGCATGTTTATTTATATTTTGTGTTTTTGTTACAATTGTGTTTATTATGATTTGAGTTCTTGCATGTATTGTTTTTTTCTATGTTAACAAGTAAGTGGATCCACCTGTTGGCTGACTGCGGCGCCAGCCAATCAGGTCCTGGGACTGGCGCCTAGCTTGTTTTTAAGGAGGCCAGGTAGCCGGAATGAGGGGAAAAAATACACGAGAATGAGTGTTTGGTCGGTGGCAAGCGAGAGGCGGCGGCAGCAGGAGGGATTTGTGGGCTGGCCAGAGACGCCGGAACAATTAGCTGTAGGGTCAGGCCCACTCTGGAGGAGAGCGAGTGACCCTCCTGTCCGCATAGTTGTCTGCCGCCCATGTTCTCTTTTTTTTAGATCCACGTCCGTTGCTGGGACCACTGGAGAGCACCGGGGACCAGCTGAGCTGAATAGCCAGGAGACGGGATTGGCTGGCGTGGTGGAGGAGTCGCAAGGACAATGGTCGTGGCGCACGGACTGCAATTTTAGTAAAGTTTTTAATTGTGTTTTTATTTTAACAGAGGGATCCCAGCTCTTTTTAAGGACATTGTTTTTTTTTTATAATAAATGTTTTTAATTGTGCATCTAAGCTGTGGCTCATCAGTACCGCTCACCATCGTAGCTATAAGGAAGGAGCTGCAATCGGTGGAGAGGGGTGGTTTGCGATTATGTCTGGAGAACGACCACCGACGACCACCCCCCTCCTTTTCCCCCCGTGACATATGTCCATATAGTCTTAAGGCTGAGTAGAGACGTATTAGACCTGTTCCTGGAAAAAAATATTCTCCTCCTAATAAACCTGCTGCATCTTCATCGGCACTCCATATTCGTCCTATTTTTGCACCGGTAATGTCACATTGTCCATGGTGATCAAGGGAATTAATGGTTTAGACTTTCTCCTCATTTTGTTTCTGCACTGCCTTCCAGATGTATTCTCTACAACACAGCTGAATTTAGGAGTCTTACTTATGAGACTGGTTCTGGGGCTTTAGAAAGGTCAGTCAATTGTGCTAAGATACAAGCAATTTTCTTTTGCCGTGGTTGAGCATCAAAACATATGTAAATCGTCTAGCAAAAATCATTCCAGCAGCACGGCATCCAAACCAGCACAGAAAAAAATAAGAAAAGAAAGTGTTTTTCAAGGAAAAAGCTCATTAGAAGATATAAAAGAAATATGTTCAGAGCTACTGCAGCAGGCTGCCACTAATGCTGCGCCATTTTTGATCTTGCATGGTAAAAATGCAAACAATTGAAAATATATTACTGCAATCAATTTCAAGATGTGCCTAAATTCTATGTGAAACAGCGCAAAGCTAATTGTTTCTTCAACTACTAGATTTTACTCAAAACCTTTCAAGACTCAAATTGCATACTGGTTTGAACCCAGATCATCACCATGAAAAGATTTTGTGGGGGATACTGAAAACTGATGATCTGAAAGAGTAGCAGGTCTAAATGATGAGAGTAAATTTGAGCAAAATAAGGTCAAAGCAGTGGACAGCATATCTTAAGGGGGAGCAAGACAACATCTGAAGCAAATCTGGCTCATGCTGTGGCCACAGATTAGTCGCTTCATCTTCAACTACTGTCCTACTGTAATACTACTGTGTAGAAGGCAGGAATACCAGGTTTCACAGGGTGTTTAGAGCACACTAGCATGATTTGGCATCCGATGCAGACAGCCAAGAGTGAGAAAAAAGACTTGCATGTTACATTTCTGGATTTAGCAAATGCATTTGGTTCATTGCCACATAGCCTTATTTGGAAAGCGTTTGATTATTTTACAGTACCTGTAGTTCTTGTTAACTTAATAAGAGCATATTTCGAGGATATTAGACTGTGCCTAAGCACAGCAGTTTTCACAACAGGTTGGCAGAGGCTAGAAACAGGCATTATGGCAGGGTGTACAATTTCACCATTAGCATTTACAATGGCGATGGAGATAATTATTAGAGCTTCTAAGTGGGTTGTAGGTGGAGCGATGTCAGAATGACATGCGCCTTACACCAGTTAGGGCCTACATGGATGATATGACGCTGGTGACTACAACAGTGTCATGTAGGAAGAGAATAATTGAGAGACTTAATAAAAATTTGAAGTGGGCTGGTATGAAAATCAAACCTATTAAGTCTAGAGGTATCTAAATAAGTAGAGGGAAATTAATTGATAGTAAGTGTGTAATAAATGAAGAGAAAATTCCAATAAAGTTTAGGTAGGTGGTACCAGGCAGACCTAAATGATGGAGAGAAGGCAGGGCAGTTTCGGAAAGATGTTGCTGAAGGACTGGATAGAATACATAAATCAGGGCTTCTAGGAAAGTTAAAGCTGTGGTGTCTGCAATTTGGATTGTTTCCTCAGTTGATCTGGCCACTGTCTGTGTATGAGATTCCATTATCTGTTGCAGAAAAAAATGGAAAGATTAGTTAGCTTTTACATTAGGAAGTGGCTAGCTGTTCCTAGGTGTTTAAGTACCGTGCCACTGTATGGGAAAAGCATACTCAAGTTCCCAGTATCTAGTAGAAGAGTTTAAATGTACTAAAGTTAGAACAGAGCTCCTGTTAGCTGGGAGTAAAGATGTGGTAGTTAGTAAGGTGGTTCCAAACCCAACCAAGGGGAGGAAATGGAATGCAAGAATGGCAGCTCAGGAGTTATAAGCAACTCTTAGAGATTATGGGTAATGTTCAAATAGGCCGGGGAGGCTTGGGGCTTGGCCCTGGCAAACCGGTGTGGAGTAGAGCAGGTCCCAAGGAGAAGAGAAAGCTAGTTGTTGAGCAGGTTCAAAGGCAGTGGCTCAGGCTAAGCAGGGACAGACGTTGAATTGGGAAGGTGTAAAGAAAAAAAAGCTTAGTTGGAAAGAGCTGTGGAGTATGGAGGAAAATAATATTAGATTTCTTTTTTCAATATTCTATTTATACATTTTTCAGTTTAACAAAGACAGGAATACAATAATACAGCTGCAAACATAGCCCCCATCCCCCACCCACAAAACAAAAACAAAGCAAAAAATATATACAAATAAAAATTACACAAATACACACATAAACCTGCTCCTAGAAAATACCATTTAGTGTTCAATTGTTCAGTACCAACCTCAAAATAAGGGTCCACACTGTCAACTAAATGAGTGAGATCTGAATACTCTAGGTCTGTCTAGTAGTTACATGTATAGTTACTCAGGTCATTGTCGACATATATGATAAGAAAGGTTGCCACATTTTGTCAAAAACTGCGGAGGTTGTATTTTCTCCAGATGCAATAAGTTAGTGACTTCTGTCAGCCAGGTCTTAAAAGAAGGGACATCCTCATTTTTCCAAAGGGTTAGAATGTTCCTTTTCGCAATGATCATGCAGTATTGTATAATCCTTAGTTGGGGATAGGTTAGAGCTGAAAGACCTAGGGACCCACCCAGTATAGAAGTGTATGGATCTGGTGTAATAACACAGTCATGTATAGGGCTGGGTACCAAACTTCGGTTCTTTTAAGGCACCGACCAAAATGCTTCGGTAGTATCGAGTATCAAAACATGCCTCGTCTTTCGTTGCCAAGTTTCGGTACCCAGAGATTAATCACGTGATCAAAAACTGATCATGCTATCTTCGATTGGCTGTATTAATGTTACACTTTGTAGCATGCAGGAAAATGGTTACGCTCACACACAGGGTTCACATGTTGTTGTGTGCGTGTCGTCGAACCGGTTAAACAATGCCATCAAGGTCAAAAGCGTGGCTCCATTTCATCAAGATTGATGCCAATAGTGTGCGATGCAATATATGCCAAAAAGTCATTGCTGCTAAGGCCAGTAACACGACTAATTTTATTAATTATTTGACCGTGCACAAAATCAATTTAAGAGCAGAAACTTGCTTCGTGTTTGACTGCAAGAAGGCCGGACCGCAACCATCCGTCTCTCAGCATTCAAGTCAGTCTGTGGATGCTACAGAGCCCGAGTGGCATAATTCAAAATCTCCACCACTGGACTCCGCTTCATACCACATTCATACTCCCAATGATACACTGGGGGAGCAACGTGGGGTTCAGTGTCTTGCCCAAGGACGCTTTGACATGTATCCTGGGGAAGCCAGAGTCAAACCACCGACCTTCCGATTGGTGGGTGACTGCTCTTCCTCCTGAGCTACAGCCGCCCCGGTTAATTTCAACGTTCATTTTTAACAGGTAAATTAACGTTCAGCGAAATCCGGCCAAAATCTCAATGTTACTGCAACTTAATACTTGCAGAAAGCAGACATTTTGACTTTTCTGAAGAAAAACTGCTAAGTGAAAAGTATCCTCAGTATGTATGATAGTATTAGACACCAACCTGTCACCTTTTTGCAACTGTTTTGAAATGGAAATAATTTGTTATAAATTTTTTCTGTTTCCTTTTTGTTAGAATTGATATTATAAAATTGGTATAGAAAAAAGTATTGTTTAGGAACCGTACTGGTAAATTTTTTTATTGATACCCAGTCATGTATTTTTGAGAGGCACTTGAAAATATCTGTCCAAAATATGTGTAGTTTGGGGCAAGACCAGAAAAGGTGTCCCAAAGTGCCTTCTGCTGACTTACAAATTGCCATCAAGGTCAAAATTGGAGAGACAGATAGGTAAAAGGAGTGCAGTTTAGTGCAGGAGTAATGCAGTCTATGAGTCACTTTAAAGTGTTTAATTTGATGTAGAGAGTTAACAGAGCAACCGTGGATGGCAGTGAGGCAGGATTCCCAATTATCAGCACCTATTGTGACACCAAGATCTTCCTCCCAAGCCTCGTTTAGATACTGTGTGGAGGCAGTATGCTGTGCAGAAAAAATGTTAACAAAGCGAGAGACACATCCTCTAGCATCAGGAGCCTGCTTCATTAAGGTGTACAATACAGGGGGAGGGTGAAATGTTCGAAATTTGATGTGTTTGTGCGGATGTAATTCCTAATTTGGAGGAAACGGAAGTGATGTGAAGGTGGAAGTGTATACTTTTCCTGTAGTTTGGAGAAGCTGGCTAAGGTCTTATCAATATATCTGCTATAGTGGAGAGACCTTTAGTTCACCAGAGCAGAAAAGTGTTGTCTGTAAATGCAGGGGTGAAGTTGTGGTTATAGCAAACATGTGTGTAAACTAAGGTGTCAGGTAGATTAAAAACCTTCTTTAATTGACACCAGATTTTCAAGGAATTGGAAACCATGAAGTTGTTACCTATGACAGTTTTGGAGGAAGTGATTGGCGAGAAAAGAAGGGCAGGAAAAGAAGGTTTGAGGAGGTCTTGTTCAATCGCAAGCAAAGATGGGGTGGAATCGGAGACTGTATCGGGATATGCATTCTGCCAGTACATCAACGCTCTGGCATTTTCCCAGTAATAGTATCGGAAATGACGCATTCTGAGCCCTCCTGCGGATTTAGGCTTAGTTAGATGTTTTTTAGAGATGCGATGTGCTTTAAAACCCCACACAAAAGCAAGAATAACGGAATCCAGTTTTTAAAAAAAGGGGTATAAATATAGGTCGATTTTGAAAATGGTAAAGAAACCTGGGGAGTGCCATCATTTCAATCGCATTCACGTGACCTGTCATAGACAAAGGTAGCAGTCTCCAGCTCAATGTTCGATTTCAGTTTTTCAATTAAATTCAAAGAGATCAAATCATAAATCAGTTTGGGGTTTTGGGAATAACCACCCCTAGATATCTATTTTTGTCAGTAACAATGTGAAAAGTTAGATTTTCAATAAAGTTTGGGTTTAATAAACCTTTAAGAGGCATAAATTCGCTTATCCCAATTTATGGTATAGCCAGATAGTTTATTTTAATAATAATAATTTATTGATGAGTTCTAACGTAGGGTGCAAGGATTCTTTCGGGAGGGAAAGAAACAAAGCCACGTCATCCGCATAGAGCAAGATACTTTGCCCAAAATTATAATGACAGCAAGGGGCTCTATCGCCATCCAAAAAGTAACAGGCTAAAAGGCAGTCTTGAAGACAGAAGCGTTGCAATGGATAAGTGGGTGATTTGTTATTTGTTATTTATTGGTAATAACTGAAGCAGATGGACAAGCATAGAACTTTTTTTTATAGAACACTCTTTTATCATTGTTATAATGTACTTCCATTCAACCTGATCAAAGGCTTTCCTTGCATCAAGGGTAAGGATGGTGATTTTTGAATCTTTATCGTACCTGGAGTACATTATATTCATCAATCGTCTAACATTAAAAAAGGAGAATCTTCCTGGGATAAAAGTTTGGTCGTGGTGAATTACACTTGCTATGCATTTATCAAGTCTTATTGGCAAGAATTTTAGTAAACACCTTAAGGTCACATATAAGGAGAGCAATAGGCCGGTATGAAGCAGGGTCAGTCTCGTCTTTTTTCTATATCAGAGAGATGTTAGCCAAATATAAAGTGTCAGGGAGTCATCCAGTAGCAATAGAGTGATTGAATATCCTTAACATGATAGGAGTAACTGTGTCTATGTATGCTTTATAAAATTCAATATTAAAATTGTGTGGGCAAGCTGCTTTCCCATTGGGGAAAGAACGTATCGCCCTCGCAACTTCCTCTGGCGTTATAACTGCATGTAATTCTGATTGTGCTGTCGGATTCAGTTTGGGGAGGTGAAGAGAGTGGAGAAAGTCAGAGATTTGTGTGGGTGTCTGCAGTAGTCTTTGAAGTGTAAAGGTCCACATGGAATTTGCAAAAAAATTTGTTAATCTCTTTTGGGTCGGTGGAAATTTTGCCTGATTCAGTCTTAATTTTATGAATCGCACGCTTAGCCTATGTGCTAATGTTTTTGGTTTACCTTTTGGACTCACTCGGTTGGAAAGAATCATGTTATATTTGTATTTAAGCGTCAGTATGTCATTCAGTTTAGAAGGTGACAGAGACGTTCCGTGGTCCTTTTCAAGAGCTGACTGCTGCGCAGTAATTTCTGAGATTTCCTTTAGTCTGTCCTTTTTCACTTTGGTATCGTAGGCTATGATATGGCCACACATAACAGCTTCGAAGGCTTCCCAGACGGTGGAATCTGTTACATCAGGTGTGTTGTTGTGTGATAGATTGTCTGTGATCCAGCTAGCCATTTGTTGGCGGAAGTGCAAATCACTGAGTAATAATGGGTTGAAACATCAAATGTGGGTTTAGCTCTGCCCAAGATTGTTTATTAGTTAAACAGGACTGTGATAAGAGATTAAAATGTTGTGATATTTGGTAAAAATTATATTAGTGGTCAATTTGGCGTCTGTTAAGAAATTGTCAATTCTTGTATAAGATTTATGCACATGGGAGAAAAAAGACAAGTCTTGATCGGTTGGGTGTTAAAGCCTCCAGATATCAACAAGATTCATAGAACCAATAAGATTGTTTAAAGTGATGGTGAAGTTAGAAGGAGTGGTTGGGAGGGTGGAGAGCCTATCGGTATAACAGTCTAATACAACGTTAAATCTCCACCAGCAATTAAGTGAGTAGTAAAAGAATGTGGGATAAGGTTGAAAATTTTCCTGAAAAAAGCGGGATCGTCGTAATTGGGTGCATATATATTCAAGAAAGTTACATGATGTGAGCAAATGTGCTCTTTTACGATTAGATAGTGACCATTTGGGTCAGAGATGGTTGAGCTATGTTCAAATGGGATGGTCCAATGATATAAAACTGCCACACCCCTAGCCTTAAAAGAACATGTGGATTGGTAAATTTGTGAAGAGACAGGGGAACAACTAGTAACCATAGTGGCAGAGATGATGACAGTGGTGTTGAATATAAGAGCAGGGAAGCAAGAGAGCAAGAGAAAACAGAATAGAACAAAACAACTCAAAACAGAAAAAAAAAACATTTAACATTAAACCCTCCCCCATCTACTTCCCCAAATGAAACAGCATGAATACCCTCATAAGCTTTAGGAAACGGCTTAACACTACAAAAACTTGTCTGTATAGAGTAACTTTGTAGGTACGTGAAATGAACATGGCGTAACGTGCTTCACGATGATCTCACCCAGGAGCCACACCCACCCTCGTTTTTATCACCTGCTAATATATGAACAAAATAAGACTGAGCACTTTATACAGGTGGGGTAAAAGAAGACAGCTGGAGCAAACCTGTCGACGAATTCTCTTCGGCGTCTGCGGGATTCTGGAAGATTTTCTGTTCAGCATCAAAGGTGAAGATCAGGCGCACAGGGAAGAGGGGACCGTGCCTCATACCCGCCTCCCTCGGTTTCTTTTTTACTCCATCATAGGCTAGACATTTTTTCCGATATCTCAAGAGGGAAGTCGGGGTATATGCTGATCCGGGCTCAGTTGAAGGACAGAGGAGACTGTAGATGGGCGAGTTTGAGGATTTTCTCCTTCTCGGAAAACTGATGGATTTTCGCGATCAAGGTGCGAGGGCGAGTCAGTGAAGATTGTGCGCCTATCCGATGAGCACGACCCACCTTAAGACCGCTGGGGAACTTGTTGGATCCGAGGAGTTGTGGCAAAAACTGCATTGGATTTCGCTTTTTGACCTTTTCTGGTAAGCCCGTAATTTTAATGTTTGAGCGGCCCGAGCCGCTCTCGAGGTCAAGTAGCTTAAGCTTCATAGCCTTGTTGCTTTCCATTAGTACCTCTCAGCACCCCTTTGACTGGTTTCTGCTGGAACTGCTCATGATTGAAAAATTTTGGTGCAGGTGGTTAGTGTTCATATGTGTGTATAGATAGAACGATAGAACGATAGAACGATAGAACGATAGATAGATAGAACGATAGATAGATAGATAGATAGATAGATAGATAGATAGATAGATAGATAGATAGATAGATAGATAGATAGATAGATAGATAGATAGATAGATAGATAGATAGATAGATAGATAGATAGATAGATAGATAGATAGATAGATAGATAGATAGATAGATAGATAGATAGATAGATAGATAGATAGATAGATAGATGACCAAATAACAACCGTCAGATACTGTTCTCCCTGTGTTAATGTGAGGGACGGCATACTGATGGCCAAATAACACCCCTCAGATACTGTTCCCCCTGTGTTAATGTGAGGGACGGCATACTGATGGCCAAATAACACCCCTCAGATACTGTTCCCCCTGTGTTAATGTGAGGGAAGGCATACTGATGACCAAATAACACCCCTCAGATACTGTTCCCCCTGTGTTAATGTGAGGGAACGCATACTGATGGCCAAATAACACCCCTCAGATACTGTTCCCCCTGTGTTAATGTGAGGGAACGCATACTGATGGCCAAATAACACCCCTCAGATACTGTTCCCACTGTGTTAATGTGAGGGAACGCATACTGATGGCCAAATAACACCCCTCAGATACTGTTCCCCCTGTGTTAATGTGAGGGACCGCATACTGATGGCCAAATAACACCCCTCAGATACTGTTCCCCCTGTGTTAAAGTGGGGGAACGGTATCTGATGGCTCTATTTCACCCCTCAGATACTGTTCCCCCTGTGTTAATGTGAGGGAACGCATACTGATGGCCAAATAACACCCCTCAGATACTGTTCCCCCTGTGTTAATGTGAGGGAACACATACTGATGACCAAATAACACCCCTCAGATACTGTTCCCACTGTGTTAATGTGAGGGAAGACATACTGATGGCCAAATAACACCCGTCAGATACTGTCTGTGTTAATGTGAGGGACCGCATACTGATGGCCAAATAACACCCATCAGATACTGTTCCCCCTGTGTTAATGTGAGGGAAGACATACTGATGGCCAAATAACACCCCTCAGATACTGTTCCCCCTGTGTTAATGTGAGGGACCGCATACTGATGGCCAAATAACACCCATCAGATACTGTTCCCCCTGTGTTAATGTGAGGGAAGGCATACTGATGACCAAATAACACCCCTCAGATACTGTTCCCCCTGTGTTAATGTGAGGGACGGCATACTGATGGCCAAATAACACCCCTCAGATACTGTTCCCCCTGTGTTAATGTGAGGGAACACATACTGATGGCCAAATAACACCCCTCAGATACTGTTCCCCCTGTGTTAATGTGAGGGAACGCATACTGATGGTGATGGCCAAATAACACCCCTCAGATACTGTTCCCCCTGTGTTAATGTGAGGGAAGGCATACTGATGACCAAATAACACCCCTCAGATACTGTTCCCCCTGTGTTAATGTGAGGGAACGCATACTGATGGCCAAATAACACCCCTCAGATACTGTTCCCCCTGTGTTAATGTGAGGGAACGCATACTGATGGCCAAATAACACCCCTCAGATACTGTTCCCACTGTGTTAATGTGAGGGAACGCATACTGATGGCCAAATAACACCCCTCAGATACTGTTCCCCCTGTGTTAATGTGAGGGACCGCATACTGATGGCCAAATAACACCCCTCAGATACTGTTCCCCCTGTGTTAAAGTGGGGGAACGGTATCTGATGGCTCTATTTCACCCCTCAGATACTGTTCCCCCTGTGTTAATGTGAGGGAACGCATACTGATGGCCAAATAACACCCCTCAGATACTGTTCCCCCTGTGTTAATGTGAGGGAACACATACTGATGACCAAATAACACCCCTCAGATACTGTTCCCACTGTGTTAATGTGAGGGAAGACATACTGATGGCCAAATAACACCCGTCAGATACTGTTCCCCCTGTGTTAATGTGAGGGACCGCATACTGATGGCCAAATAACACCCATCAGATACTGTTCCCCCTGTGTTAATGTGAGGGAAGACATACTGATGGCCAAATAACACCCCTCAGATACTGTTCCCCCTGTGTTAATGTGAGGGACCGCATACTGATGGCCAAATAACACCCATCAGATACTGTTCCCCCTGTGTTAATGTGAGGGAAGGCATACTGATGACCAAATAACACCCCTCAGATACTGTTCCCCCTGTGTTAATGTGAGGGACGGCATACTGATGGCCAAATAACACCCCTCAGATACTGTTCCCCCTGTGTTAATGTGAGGGAACACATACTGATGGCCAAATAACACCCCTCAGATACTGTTCCCCCTGTGTTAATGTGAGGGAACGCATACTGATGGTGATGGCCAAATAACACCCCTCAGATACTGTTCCCCCTGTGTTAATGTGAGGGAAGGCATACTGATGACCAAATAACACCCCTCAGATACTGCTCCCCCTGTGTTAATGTGAGGGACCGCATACTGATGGCCAAATAACACCCCTCAGATACTGTTCCCCCTGTGTTAAAGTGGGGGAACGGTATCTGATGGCCAAATAACACCCCTCAGATACTGTTCCCCCTGTGTTAATGTGAGGGAAGACATACTGATGACCAAATAACACCCCTCAGATACTGTTCCCCCTGTGTTAATGTGAGGGAAGACATACTGATGGCCAAATAACACCCCTCAGATACTGTTCCCCCTGTGTTAATGTGAGGGAAGACATACTGATGGCCAAATAACACCCCTCAGATACTGTTCCCCCTGTGTTAATGTGAGGGAACGCATACTGATGGCCAAATAACACCCCTCAGATACTGTTCCCCCTGTGTTAATGTGAGGGAACGCATACTGATGGCCAAATAACACCCGTCAGATACTGTTCCCCCTGTGTTAATGTGAGGGACCGCATACTGATGACCAAATAACACCCATCAGATACGGTTCCCCCTGTGTTAAAGTGGGGGAACGGTATCTGATGGGTCAAATAGAGCCATCTTAGCGCGGAGCGGCGAGGAGACGCAGGGGAAACCGTATCTGACGGGGAAACGCGGTTCGACGGAACACCTGTTTTACGGTGACCACATGTACCACTTTGTGAGGGACAGTCACATATTTTCATTACTTTTCACACATCCCGCAAATTGGGATGTTGTCCCGCATTGTTATTGACAGACTACAGATGTGAAATGAGTGTTTTATAATCAAGTGGCTGTGTGGAGAAAGCAGTGAGGGCTATTATCAGGGGGCAGGGCGGGCTGTTTGATCATGTCCATTAAACGGGAACGCGGACGCAGCTTAAGGGCGCGCCCACCAACATAAAACAATTCAAATCAGGTCAGAACAGCACTGGTATGCAGCACAAGATATGGTTGGAAAGCAGGGCCGGCTCTGGGCATAGGCGAACCAGGCGGTCGCCTGGGGCGCCATCTGCTGGAGGGGCGCAAAAATTGAATTCTCAAAGTGGAAAAAAAATCTAAATAAATAAAAAATTGTACTTGAAGATACAAATAATAAAATTCAACCCATCCTTCAAATTTCTTGACACTTTTTCTTTTAAATAAATGATAAAAAGAACAGAAAAGCTCAATATGAAAAATCTATTTGCTGACCGGCTGACATGCGCCCTGAACTTGACTCTAGTGGAAGGGGAGGTGGGGGAGGGGCAGCACATCCCAGCTTCTTCAGTTAATAAACAAGTATGCTGTCGCGCTATTTTTATTTTTATTTTTTCATCTTTAATGATGAAAAGGGCACCCAAGCCGTCAGGTGCTGCATTTAGAAAGAGGAGGAAGGAGGAGGAGGAAAAACTGGCCCAAAGCAGAGGTATGTAA
Source organism: Leuresthes tenuis (assembly GCF_036924035.1). Lineage (NCBI taxonomy): Eukaryota > Metazoa > Chordata > Actinopteri > Atheriniformes > Atherinopsidae > Leuresthes > Leuresthes tenuis. The sequence continues at coordinate 36,197,048 of NW_027325358.1, read as the reverse complement.
CGTTAATTAACTTTTAAAGCATTAGGTGTTGATTTCTTCATTTTGGCTAACAGCAAGTGCAAAGCTAAGCTAGCTGTGTTAAATAGCAGTACTATCCTGTCGTTGCTACAACTAAAGTTACTTCTCACAGACAGGTTCCCTAGCTATTATACTCTACTATACATTTACAATATACTATTGTAAATGTCTTGCAAACGGCTGCCAAGCTGACATTGTCTGAACTTGTGCAGTAAATAGAGGCTAAAAGTTTCAGAATAGAGCCTAAACACGAGGAATGTATGAGAGTATGTATGAGAGGAACCTTAAGAAAACTGTGTTTATATGTCATTGGTTTTGTGTTCTACACAGCAGCATCTACTCATGCAGCAAGCAGCAGCAGAGCATCTGCTACTAGTGAGAAGCAGCTTCAGCGTCTCTCTCCAGGTGACTATTGGTTATTTAAAACAGTAGTTGCCATCTTTTTGGAAAAATTGTGGGATAAATATATGTATAACGTCAATAAATCTAAATCCATAGCAGACTAATTTGTCTACATTAGAATGGATGCATAAAGATATTTTAGTACTGATGACATTTACATTCAAACTTAATTTTGCTAGAGAAAATAAGAGGCATTAGTTTATAGACTTGTGCAAAAATAATATTATTAATCAAATGCCATCGTATGGCCTTTTTAAGTAGTTAGATATAGTTACTACAGCTCTATTACTGGAAATCCTTGTAACAGGTTATATGTTATGCTTTGCATCCTGCTCAGGTTACTCAATATATTTACAGGGTCACAGTAAACACTCAAAGCACAGTCAAAATTTAATTGGAAACGGTCTTGTAATTGAATTCAATTGAATTAAATTTTATTTATATAGCGCCAGATTACAACAATTGTCATCTCAAGGCACTTAAGTAATATAGTCCAATTCAAGCCAATTGGAATTCAATTCATTGTAATCATAATCCAATTAATTCATATAGAGCCAATTCAAAAAATAATATCCTAACTAAGGAAACCAACAGATTGCACCGAAACCTGTCTTCAGTCCAATCTCCCGTCCTGAGCGTGCCTGTGGCGACTGTGGAAAGGAACGACTCCCTTTTAACAGGAAGAAACCTCTGGCAGAACCAGAACCAGGAAGGGTGGCCATCTGCCTCGACCAGCTGGGGTTTGAGAAGACGGAAAAGAGGGAAAAGAGGGGGGAAAAACACCATAACGCCATTCAAAGGATATCTGTTGGAACAGGGAAACACAAGTTAATAACCACAATAATGTCACATGTACATAATATCATTTGAGAAATTAAACAGGGGGAAAAAGAGAGCAAAGTGAGGAAAGGTGTGACAGATGAGGTCCCCCAGCAGTCTAAGCCTATAGCAGCTTTACTATGGGATGTTTCAGGATTACATGAGCCTTCCCTAACTATAAGCTTATCAAAAAGGAAAGTTTTAAGCCTAATCTTAAAAGTGGAAAGGGTGTCTGCTTCCCGGACATTTAGTGGCAGCTTATTCCACAAGAGAGGGACCTGATAACTGAAGGCTCTGCCTCCCATTCTACTTTTAGAAACTCTGGGAACAACAAGTAAACCTGCAGTTTGGGAGCAAAGTGCTCTGTTAGGAAAATATCTTACAATGAGATCTTTAAGATATGATGGAGCTCGGTCATTAAGAGCTTTATATGTGAGAAGAAGAATCTTAAATTCTATTCTGAATTTAACAGGGAGCCAATGAAGAGAAGCTAAAACTGGAGAAACATGATCTCTGCTGTTAGTTCTCATCAGAACTCTGGCTGCAGCATTTTGGATCAGCTGGAGGCTTTTCAGAGAATATGTGGGACAGCCCAATAATAAGGAATTACAGTAGTCCAATCTTGAAGTAACAAATGCATGGACTAGTTTCTCTGCATCACCCTGAGACAGGATGTTCCTGATTCTAGCAATATTACGAAGGTGAAAGAAGGCAGTCCTAGAAACCAGTTTTATATGTGCGTCAAATGATAAATTCTGGTCAAAAATAACTCCAAGGTTCCTCACTGTAGAACTAGAAGCCAAGGAAATACCATCTAAAATAACTATATAACTAGACAATTTCTCCCTGAAGCGCTCAGGTCCAAAGAGAACAACTTCAGTTTTGTCTGAATTTAAAAGCAGACAGTTCTGAGTCATCCATGTCTTTAAGACAGGCTTGTAGCCTGACCAACCTATTGGTTTCATCTGGTTTCATAGATAGGTACAGTTGAGTATCATCAGCATAACAATGGAAATTTATGCCATGCTGTCTAATAATGTTACCTAATGGAAGCATGTATAAAGTAAAAAGAATCGGTTCAAGCACAGAACCCTGAGGAACTCAATGACTTACTCCAATGCGTGAGGAAGATTCTTCATTTACAAGAACAAACTGGAATCTTATCAGATAAATATGACTTAAACCAGCCTAATGCAGTTCCTTTAATCCCAATAACATGTTCAAGTCTCTGTAACAGAATGCTGTGATCGATCGTTAATCAGACAATTTAATTTAGCATGTCAAATGTGCAGAAATTTCACATATTCAAGAGGTTTTCTGCTCATCTTGTGTTTTAGGCCCCTTGAATTGTCTGAAAAAGGGTATCCTCCAATCGACTCCGGCAGTCCTCAATCGGACACAGTCTCAGAGTCAGCCAATCCAGGTCACGTCACCAAATTGTTAGCCTGATTCTTTCATTGGAAGTCCACGAACAAGCTGGAGAAATCTTAAATTGAACAAAGCCCGAGCCCCGATATCCAGAAATAGTTCATATTTATCTTCTTCACATTTATCTCACAGAGGCAGTACTTACATGTGACTGAGTATAATTGGCCAGTTATTAATGACATGACCAGGCCAACAACCGTCCACGTCATGTTCTTTGGGTGTGATAAACAACGTGTGTGTGCGTGTTGTTTTAATGTAACTTATCTGACAAGTAGGGGCAGCCACAAACGATTATTTCAATAGTCGACTAATCACTGATTATTTTTTTCAATTAGTTGACTAATCGAATCATACGTATATTGAATGTAAAACTGTATGTTCCTGTATGCACCAAGATGCAGCTGCTCTTATATAACCATCATTAGCTTTCAGCTTGGAGTGTTTAAGGTATATGCTAACTAAAACAAAAAGACAATTAATATCATAGTTCATGAACCCTTTGATGAAATATGCAGCTTGTTGCAACAAACAATTATTTAACTGTGTAGCAAACACACAAAAATAAATATTTACGTTTTTTGGGTTTTTTTTTTTTTAGGTTTTTCTTTCCATCATTTGTCTCTGGCATCAAACATAGCTGCATTTAAATCAAATGAGGTAGGCACCTGAAACTAATACTAATTATACACAATATAATACTAATTATTCACAAAAAGTTTTGGTCTCACTGACTCAACTATAACACCAACAAGTTCAGTATGGACTCAGTCAGGACATTTTCTTGCTGAGGTGTGCATGTAGCTAGCTTTGTAACAAAGCCGTCCATTGAAGATGAACATACTTTTTTAGCACTGAAACGTAATGTTAGAAAACATTAGCATTTCTATTCAAACTCATCACTGTTATAACGTTACAGAAAACACATGAAATATGTGTGCTAAGGCTAATTAATCAAATTGTCATCGCTAATGTTAACGTTTACAGCTATTAATAGAGTAAGTAGTAAGTTAACTCTCTGTTTACGCTAATTTTAGCAGCTAACTAGCCAGTTAGCTTACCAAGATGACGGTCCCTCTTCACAATCAGCCACAACAACATGCTTCCTTTTCAGGTGCTCGTGCATTGTCGTTGTGCTGCCATGGAAGGCAAGTTCTGCCTTACAGATATACCATTGCACACATTTGTCTTTAGTTTTCTTAAAATGCTCCCACACTTTTGAGCTCTGTTGCCGGGTAGCCATGATACCAGAGCCCGTCTGGTTTAACTTCCTGTGACATTACGGCTGACCACCGGTTACCACTACTGCGCATGTGTGTCAAGAACAGAAAGGCAGACGCAGCAGTGGAAATTGCCACAGCAGTTTTGAGAGAAAAACTCAGTTTGAAAAAAAAAAACGACTCATCGACTATTAAATTAGTCGTCGATTAATTTAATAGTCCACATAATCATGACTAGTCGACTAATCGTGGCAGCCCTACTGACAAGATAGAGAAGCTTCATCTGACCCAGTTATTTGGGTCAGATGAAGGAAGAGCAGTCACCCACCAATCGGAAGGTCGGTGGTTTGACTCTGGCTTGACATGTCGAAGCGTCCTTGGGCAAGACACTGAACCCCACGTTGCCTCCCAGTGTATCACTGGGGTATGAATGTGTATGAATGATTAGAAAAAGCACGTAGTTAAGTATCTTAAGACGTGCTGTGTGAGTGGGGTGAATGCGGCATGTAGTGAAGCGCTTTGAGTGGTCAGTTAGAAAAGCGCTATACAACTACAAGTCCATTTACCATTTATTTAGTCCAGTCATGCTATCTTAAAGTCTTGGACCATTTAATGACATGCATTGTGTAGTATGAGCAGAGTGGACAAGTACAAAATAGGAATGTAGATTGTTTAGAAAAATACAGAATATTAATACATAATGTCTAAGAACAAAGCCAATTATAACAGTCAAAGAGTTATTTTGTTTCGGATGTGTTCAGGATAAGATTATTGTCCATGCACCACTCAGCCATTATCCAAACCCTCTCCCAGTAGGATGACTCATCTCCACCTGACATGAGATCCACCACAGTAGTATCATCTGCATAACTGAAGATGGTGTTGGTAGGATAGGAGAGGGTGTAGTTGCATGTATAAAGGAGTGGAGGAGATGAATCGGCACACAGCCCCGAGGGAGGCCAGTGCTGACTGTGAGCTGAGAGGAGATGTATGGGCCTATTCTGACATTCTAGGGTTGGTTGGTCAGGAAGTCCATGATCCTTTGACAAATGGATGTGGAGAGTGCCAAGTCAGTGAGTTTGGTAAACAGTCTGCTGGGAATGATTGTATTAAATGCAGAGCTGAAGTCTATGAAGACCGTCCTTGTATAGCTCCTCTGGTGTTCAATGTGGGACAGTGCATTGTGGAGAGCAGTGATGATGGCATCTTTTGAGGACCTGTTCCATCTGTAGGCCAACTGGTGTGGGTCAAAGATGGGTGGAAGGCTGATTATGTGCAGTTGGACCAACCTCTTGAAGTACATGGTTATGAAAGAGTGAGCCCAAGGGTGATAGTCTAATGGCAGGTTTCTTGGGCTTGGGAATTATTGTAGCAGATTTTAGACATGGTGGGACAGTGGATTTGGACATGAAGGTGTCAAGTTTGGTGGGTGTACATGACGTGGTGGAGATTTAGGACCCGAATGCAGATATTTTAAAGTAAAAACTTGATTTATTTAAACAAACAAAAAAATTGCGGCTGAGCTGGATTACAAAAAACCTAAACTGTCGAGTAAAAAACAAACAAAACCTGACTGTGACCATTACATTACATGACCGAGAAAACCAATGACAAACCTGAAACATGAATGACAGTGAGGATTTCGCATGGTACATGGGGGAACCTGGAACCTAAATACTGAAGGGAGGTGATTAGTGATGGAGTGCAGCTGAGGGGGAAACACAGGTGAAGTGAGTGAACTTAATCACAGGGCAAAGGAAACCAAACTAAAACATGACGAAACCAAGAACTAAAACATGACAAAACCAAGAACTAAAACATAACAAAACCAACCGCTGTGACTTCCAGTGGCACACTACACGGCATGGCTGCATAGTAACTGAGCTCCGGGCATCAGCCTTGTTATGGAAGTTTTCAATCGCTTCCTTCCTAATACCTCTGATGAGCAATGAAATAGAGAAACTTACTTTTTCTGCCGGCCGGCTAAGTTTTTATTCTTCGTTGCAAGGAAAAAGATCAGTCCACACCATTCAGCGGCAATGGTATGAAAAGATACAAACAAAAGCAATACAGAGCATTTATACCTGAGGAGGGGGGCTTTGTTCTTTAGGTGTGTAACCACACCTCCAGGGGGGGTAGGATGCAGTCTTGATGATTAAGAAACAGGAGGTTAAAACAATTATCTTGTCTGAATGTTAATTAAGAAGTATATGAACAATTAGCGTGTCTGGGTGATACAAATGGTTAATGTGGATTGGAGGGTCTGTCAGTCCTGAGACATAAAATTTACCATCACAGCCTCAAATTCAATTATCTTTACTGAGTAATACTACACAAAAACAAACAAATTACATTTTGATTTGATGATGGATGTGGACAAAGGCAAGAAAGGAGGCTATGAACTCCGCAGTAACTCTGAAAGAGAACCTGAGACTGATGCTAGCAAAACTCCAAAACAAGATGGAGGCCGCAGAGCGATCGAAACTTGGGATTGGGATTCAATACGTGCAGTGGTGAGTGAAGTTATGAGTATGGGAATGGCAGCTCTTCAGGCCGAACTGAAAAAAGACCTACCTAACGTGCATATTAAAAAACAAACGGACGAATTTATATCAGAAGTAAACCGGAAAATACAAGATATGACAGGCCAAATTGAAGGGGCAGGGGAACGCGTAGGCCAGATGGAGGAAAACATGCTCGTCATGGAAAGATGGGACATCGGAGTTAAAGATACTCTCACCCAGAGGAAAAAGTGACCGATCTGCAGGGGCGCTCTAGGCGCAATAATATCAGGACCTATGGTGTCCCCGAGGACGCCGAAGGCCAGTCAGCAGTGACTTTTATCGAAAACCTCATTGAGACGGAGCTGGGGAGCGAACTCGGCCGTGAACTGGGGATTGAGCGCGTGCACCGCGCCATGGCACCAAAACCGCCACCAAGTGCCCCTCCACGCTCCATGGTGGTTTGTTTCCTCCAGTTCTCTGTCAAAGAAAATATCCTTCATGCCGCCTGGAAAAAAAAGAGCTCTGTTTCCAAAACAAACGGGTGTATTTTGACCATGATTATGCATCGAAGGTGCAGAACAAAAGGAAGGAATGTATACCCATCAAGGAAATACTACGCAATAAAGGCGTACGTTTCCAGACCTCACTGACAAGAATGCGTGCTGTCTTTGACACGGGCACTGTAACGTACAACAGCGCTGCACACGCAGCAGAAGACCTGCGGAGGAGAGGCTACACGGTGGGCGAGATCCCCGGCGGCAGGACCAGGAGCAAAGACATCTCGGAGGAGACGCTGGCTCGGCTTCCACACTGGCAGACAACGAAGGCCCGATCCGGCAGAGAAAAGCATTGGTTCCAGAAGCAGATTCGGGAGAAGCTGAAGGAGTAATGCAGAACAGAACCAGGAGCCACATGATAATATGCATAATGTAGGAGAATAAGTTGTTCGGCGCATGTAACCCCACATGAGGCGTGTAGTGAAGCCGTTTCTGTCGCACTAGCTTCATGACTGCGTATTGATATTTTCAGCGCAAAATTAGAGCGTAGGTTTATCGGCAGTTCCGTGGTGTGACGTAAAGACCAACTGGACCAATACGGCCTCAGCTTTTCATCAACACAGATGAGAAGATGGCGCCCTCCACAACGGGCAGTGGCGAAGAAGTTGCTGAAAGTTCGAAAAAACGGGTAAAAGAAAAAAAGTGCTATATGCATGTAGCATCAGTGAAGGGCAAAAATTTAAATGTTTTCTCGGAGACAGGGTGGAATGCCTACAAAAATTGCCTCAAAAGTTGGCTTTCTTTGGATGGTGTCTATAGGGATGTTGCTAACACTTACCAAAACTGCCTGGATATCAACTTTGTAAACATCCCTGTGGTTGCCGCTTATCACCCGACATGCTAAAGCAGATATACGGACAAAAATGCAATCTCAAAGGCAGGCAGAAGGCTCGCACGGGAGGCTGAGAGGAGAGATGTGGCGAGAAAGACATTTTTTCAAATTTTTTATGACTTTGACACCAAAACGTTTGAATGTCTCTGCCAATTTGTTTGTGATCTGTATGATCAGCCATCTGCAGCAAATGCAAATGAGGCAAGATACACATTTTGCATGATGTCATCAGCTCTGCCAGAATGATCTATTCCCCCTACCATTGATGCCCTCAAGCAGCATTGTAAAAGAGCAAATTACCAAGCTGCCATGATGAGATCCTCACTCAAGCCAAAAATGTGTGCTCCATCACCAGGTGGACATGGGTGGCACTTTGATGACAAAACTTTAAATGTCACATGGATGACACAAAAACCTGCCCCAGACAGCGTTTTACATGCCATCCACTGTGGCTGTAAGGAAAGTGCCTGTGAGACTGCCAGGTGCTCCTGTTTCTCAGCAGGACTCTTGCACAGATCTATGCCAGTGTACCAAATGCAAGAATGTGAGAGAGCTAGAGAGAGATGATGATGACTGTCCAGACACAAACAGTGAGGATTAGGCCTCCATCATGGAACTGTGTGTTTGTACATTTGTAAATATACGTTTTTTTTAGTATATATTTTGTTTATTTTTTTACTATTGTATATTTTACTTTTTTTTTTTTAAATTTAAACTCTGCTCGGTATACTTTGCCGTCGCAACACTGAAAATTTCCCCATTGTGGGATGAACAAAGGGAATCTTATTAATCTTATCTTTTAATATCTTATATTTGAAGAACAATATTTTTTCCAAATTATAGATGTGCTGCTGCAGTCTTATGTAAACTTTTTTGAATAAAGATTTTAATTGCTCTGTTTCATTTATTTCAGTTGCTTACATGAATGACTGGAAAAGGGAAAAAATAAGTTATCTTCATTATTGTGAACAAGCAAAGTCTGTACACAATCACTATTTCATGTTAAAGGAGGGTGGGGTACATTTCTGCATACATCTAAGGCCAGTACAATTTTAAAAGAGCCAATTAAATATACCCAAATGACATTAGCTCTGGAATTGATAAGGAAGCCCATGTCATATTAAGTTAATTCTATGTAAATTAGACTGCATCATTACATTCAATGCTTTTTGAGATAAGAGAACTCAATTGGAATAACTGGGTTATTATTATAATTATGTAGTATAACAACCTGAGACGCAGTGGTCACTTTTTTGTCTGCACCATAAAACTGAAATCTGTTAAAACTGGAACCTGTTGACACTTACACAGCTATCTGATGGTGTCAGAAGAGATTGTTTTATTTAAAATGATATTTTTTTTATCTACGTTATATAATGAAATATCTATAATATAAAAAATATATGGAAATATGCACATATTTAAAAATCCTATTTGTTGGTTCCTCCTAACACCCAAATAGCTGGAAGAAATCTAAAATACAACAACAACATACGACAATAAAATAAACCCCAGGAACTCCACCAAGGGAGTTTCAAGGTCACACAGGTTCGAGTAGTACACTAGGCAGACGTGATTTCAGTATAAAAATAAGTTTATTCAATTATTTTTAATACTGGTAAAATAAGAAACCATAACACAAATAACTGGTTGTGCGTCCTCCGACAGACCGCACTGAATTGACTTACACAGGTAATGGTTAGACAATACAAACACCTACAATAGGGGATTTCCCAAATAATAAAAGAAAACATACAATCCCTGTAGATAAACCCAAAGTAATACAAATAACGCAACTACAGAGAAATCAAACCAAATGCAACGCAAATCAATTTATAGGGAAATCACCACATCCAGGTATGCGCGAATGGTGCGTCACACCACGCCGAGGGGTGTGTTTAATAGGAGGAAAGTACGGGGAGCAAACAGCCAACCTAATCTATTAAATTAAAAGTTAACCTGGTGCCAATTAATAAACAAAAATTCAAAGACTGAAAAGGAAATGACGCACAAAAAACAACAAAACCGAACCAAAACAAAACGGTGCAAAGCAGTACGTAAACTAAGACAAAGCAAAGTCAGAAAAACAGAATAAAGTAACAAAACCAAAAAAAAAGCAACTTAACTAAAACAAAGCAGCAGTCTATGGTGAAGTCCGAGCAGGCTGTGCGGGGGCCGCCTGTTCCGGCGGTGTCTGAAAATACACAATTGTCAATCACGCACGACTCCACAATGAAATAACTTTTTAATGAATGGGGAAGATACCTTACCAGGGTGCCGTCGCAACAGTTATGCAGTTAGCACGGAGCGGAGCAGCTCGGGTAAAGTGCCGCAGCTTCAGGTTTATGGCACAGCTATACCAGTATCAGCCAAGTTAAACTCGACCTTAGATCGCCTCACCCGTTTGTTCGGCTTCCCTCACGTGTGGTGTCCCTAGGATCCCCCTGCCCTTTGGATGCAGTCTTTCACAGTAGGTCCCAGTACTGATTGGTCCCCTTTATTTCCCCCATCAGTGAGTAATAATTTTAACATTCGTTTTAACTAGGTACTTGTATAAATAAAGTATTTTTGTACTAATCAAACTACCGTCTCTGCCTGTTTGCATAACGGACCTCAGTGCCTTCTTCCAGTTGGGTTAGTCCACTTAGAAAATAAATTCTCTGGGTGAAATTCCCAGGGTGGCGTTGTCTGGCAGCAATTACATTTATCAATACTGGCTTAAAAGGCAGACCCCACGCCTCGTGCCGCTACACACATAAGAACGGGGCAAAAAGAAGGGAGAAGCTATATTGATTTCTAATGCTGTCAAATTCGAATTATTATCTCAAATCAGTGATAGCGAAGGTAGATTTGTCTTGGTAAAAGGAAAAATAGATCAGAAAGAAGTAACATTATTTAATGTCTACGCTCCCCCTGGGAGCAATATAACCTTTTTCCGAAGGATATTTGAACTAATTACATCACAAACATATGGGACTCTTATATGTACAGGTGATTTTCATATACTTCTGAACCCCTCTCTAGATACAACTGATAGTATAAGAAGAAGGAATTTGATTGAAAAACACATACCCAAGGTACTTAAAGACTTGGGACTTATTGATGTATGGCGGGCTCTGAATGGTTCAACACCAGGATATATATATTTTTTATTCTGCAAGACACATGGTCCACTCAAGGATTGACTATTTTTTTTTCAAGTATAACAAAGATTTATGTAGGCTGAAATATTGCAGAATATGTCAGAGGGATCTTTCAGACCACTCAGGGATTTTTTTTAACTTTACATTTAGATGGTAGACGGCGAAAAACTTTGTGGCGACTTAATGCTGGTTTGCTAAATAACCATACCTTTAGAAATTCAATGGAGAACGACTTAGCATTATACATGCAGGACAATAATAATGGAGAAGTGAACCCTAGTATATTATGGGATGCAGCTAAAGCTGTTCTCGGGGGGAATATTATAGCTAGGACAGCTGCACTTAAAAAGGTGAAACCCCAAAAATGAATTGGTTTACAGGAAAAATTGAGACATTGAACTAATACATATAACAAATAAAGAGCCCTCGATTATACAACAAATCCGACACACTAAACAGGAAATGGATAAAATATTAGATGAGGAGGTGGAGAAAAATATAAGATTCATGAAACAAAGATATTATGAAGCTGGCCCTAGGGCTGCAAATTTGTTGGCTTGGAGGATCAAAAAACAACAGCCAGAAAACATTATCCACAAGATTAGAGACCCTATTACAAATAAAATTACTAAGAATTTGGACGGCATACAAAAAGCATTTGAAAGATATTATAAATCTTTATATTCTCTATCAGAACAGGTTAATAACCACTCAGCTGCTGAATTTCTGAGCTCCTTAGACCTTCCCACGCTAAGTAGAGAAGCTAATGATAAACTTATCTCACCAAAAGCAAAGGAGGAAATAAGTAAAGATATCTCAAGTTTAAATGCTAACAAATCACCTGGCACGGATGGCTTTCCTCCAGAGTGGTATAAGTCAATGAAAGATCACCTACTCCCTTATTTGGAGTCCAGTTTTAATTATATTCTAAAAGGAGGTTTTCTCCCTCTCTCCTGGAGAGAAACCTTCATATCTGTGATCCCCAAAGAAGGTAAGGACAGAGTGGACTGTAAAGGGTATAGACCTATTAGTGTTTTAAATTCAGACTATAAATTGCATGCCACCATTATAGCAAATAGAATGGAATCTGTAATGCTCTTGCTAATAGATAAGTACCAAACAGGATTCATAAAGAATAGACAGACTCAGGACAACATAAGAAGAGCCTTACATACCATCGAACAGATTTACAAAGACCAAATTAGTGCCATCATTCTTAGTTTAGATGCAGAAAAAGCTTTTGATTCAGTTGGATGAAAATTTCTGTATTTAGTTATGAAGAGATTGAACTTTAGTAATGATTTTATACACTGTATCCAGGCACATAACAACTCCCCCACTGCGAGAATTAAAGTTAATGACAGTCTGTCTGATTCACTAACTTTACAACGTGGTTGCAGGCAGTGCTGCCCCCTCAGCCCCAACCTATTTAATTTGTTCATCGAACCTTTAGCCCAAGCAATATGTCAGGAAACAGAATTGGAAGGTATATCTATGGGAGGAGAGGAATACAAAATAAGTCTGTATGCGGACGATGTATTGATCACAATAAAAAAATCCTAATTCAGGCCTGCCTCTATTAATGAAAATGCTGGAAACATATGGGGAATATTAAGGATATGCCCTAAATATACATAAAACACAGGTTATGATATTTAATTACACACCTACAGAAGAACTCAACGTAATGTACAGTTTTAATTGGAACGCACCCTTTATTAAGTATCTGGGAGTAAGTTTGCCTAAAGACATGTCACAGTTGTTCAATATTAACTATAACTGTATTAACAAAAAATATATATAATGACCTTGATGGGTGGAGCCTATTGCCTCTTGACTTTGGTAGCAGAATTAGATAAATAAAAATGAATACCCTCCCTAGGTTATTATATCTCTTCCTATAATTGCCAGTGGAAATTCCCCTGAAACAATTTAGAGAGTGGAATAAACACATTTCACGATTCATCTGGAATAAACAGAGACCAAGGGTTAAAATTTCCACCCTTCAGCTTCCGGAGGAGAGGGGTGGTAAGGCCCCCCCCCCATCTTTAAGGGACTATTATTTAGCAGCCCAACTGAGACCGTTAACATATTGGTGTAATTCTTCTTATGGAAAACCATAGAGTTATCATTAACAGATTCACCAATACAATCACTGCTTGGTTGTGTGGGAATGGAGAAAAAATATTACAAACAGAGAGTCAATGGGTGAACTGCTCTTTCAAGGTATGGGGCAAGATGGTTAAAAAATTGAACTCCAGAAACAGATAAAATTACTTAGATGGCCAGCGTATGACCCTGAATGCACACCAGCATTACTAGATCATAGAGATAAACAATGGACCTATTATGGTGTTACTGCTGTATGCAATTTTTTTTTTAAATGGGAGCTTAACAGCTTTAATAATTTATGCCAAATGTATGGACAAGGTGGGCATGACTTTTACAAGTACTTAGAGCTCCGTGATTATTTTTGTAAAAAGGTGAAAGGTTGTAACTCAGCAGAGCCACCAGTGATTATTCATATACTTATGGATGCATACAACTCTGGGAATATAAGCAAGCTTATATAAGCAAGCTATACCACAGCATTACCTCATATAAGAAGGATTCTACAGACTATGTGTCACGAGGTGACTGCCAAAACACAGGTAGGATTCAATAGCAGATTCAAATTCAAAGAGACTTTATTTTACACAAAGGGAGACTAGAAAAGGTGCTGAATCTGTGTCCTGGGGAAACGCTGGAGAAGACGGGTATCACAAGGATGTCCTGGGGAAACGCTGGAGAAAACAGGTATCACAAGGGTCTGGAGTGGTTGGAGCACTGGGTGACGACAGGTTAATGAGTCTGAAAATCCAAGTGGAAAAATGTCTCAAACAGTATGGTGTACGGTGTACATTTTAGGACATCCTCAGGATCAGGCAATTCAGCGTCATACCTCTGATGAAAAGGTGTCACACTCGCATCAAAAGGCTTCATAAAAAAACTTTTCACAATGAACGTCCTCAGAAAAACAAATGTCAGACTCAACGGCTTCAGCTCAAACATTGTCATTTAAAACGGCTTCAGCTCAAAAGTTGTCATATAAAACGGCATCAGCTCAAACGTCATCAGGAAAAAAAACGTCAGACTGAAAGGCATCAGCTAAAAGGTTGTAAAACGGCACCGGGAAAAAATGTCACAGGTGCAAAGTCTAGGCAATGATAGTCTTTGGTCTGGGTTTAACCCATGGATGTAATATAATCCATGGTTTGATCGCGGAAATAAATTATGTCGGCCAGAGACAACTTCGCCATCAAGTTGTGACCGAATCTGCAATGGCAACAACTCCAAACAGAAAGATCCTAGACATATTTGGAACAGGACACGAACGTAAGTTTTATTTTATTTTTCTTTCTTTCACAACGCAAAACTGTCTCTAAAATTTGCTATTTAGTGTGAACCAAAGGGGAACTATGAAAGTCCAGTCACTTTTGCGCAGTTTTGCTAAACCGAGGTGGTTTACTGGTGACTTACTGGTGATGTCACTTCCTGTCAATTTGCGCCGATCTTCTCAGTTGGTCTCTGTGATTGCTGAGGAATGGTGAGATGACAAAGTGGTTCTGTACATAAGTTGTTGAAATAAGTTAGGAGTGATAAATTGAGATGTTAATGTTACTGTGCTTAGGTCATAAGTGTTTATTCTTTCATTAGCGAGCTGTATATTAGTGTTTGTATGTATTAGGATATGTGTGTATAGCACTTCGCAGTTTGTTAGTTAAGAGTGAGCTTAGCTAACTGCACGTATGTAGCCTCTCAAACCGCTGCTGTCTTCCCATCTCTTTTAAAGGTGTGTGTGAGAGACAGTGAAGTGGCTGTACTTTTAATATCTTTACATACAGACAGAATAAACCAAGCAGAGGTTGTCCTTATTTCCTTTCTTCACGACACAACGCAGGGAGGAACACTTTAGCCAGGGTCCGGCTACAGCGGTGCCGTGACCCGGATCCACACTGCTTCAGACTGGTTCATCATTATTCCTGGAGCTGTGGATCAACACCAGCTTGGTCAATCGGGGTTGCTCCACCTTGTCCATCAATGTTTATGTATCTTTTTGTATTGAAAAGTGTTAAATAGAAAAAAAATATTGATTGTTTTCTGTTCAGCAGCTGTTTTATAATTCCTGTTCTGAGGGTAAATGTGTTTAGTATGTCTCATTGTGCAGAGTTAAGCATTATGCAAGAGGTTTAAAATGGCACACTCAACTGGGAATCTTGATCAGGGCAAAGTTTCAGCTGACAGCTTTAGTTTTGCTGTTGGAAGGGGAAGAGTTATTAGTGAGTTACATAGTACTCCAATCAGAGGTGTGGTTAATGTTGGTTCACCAGCCCTCTGCTCTACACGTATACCTGGCAGTGCAGCACCTAGCCCCCATCAGGGTGTCACACTTTCAGGCCTTCCAGACACAACTGATCCAATGTTAAGTAATTTGATAACGCATATTGCTCAGCAGGTAGGACAGACTATAAGAGACCAGTTGAGAGCTGAGTGTGAAGAAAGAGATGTTGGAGGCACACAAGCTCAGAGCAGTACAGGTCAGACACCCAGTGATTCTACTTACCTCAACTTGACTGGTGCAAAGTTAGTCCTACATTCAGATGTGAAAGAGCCTCCGGTCTTCAGAGGAGATGGGTCTGACAAGAACACGGTATGTGAGTGGGAAGAGTTGATGGATGTGTACCTCAGGAAACGAGCCTCGCCCCTGAAAGAGCAGTATGCAGAAATAATGTCTAAACTAATGGGCAAGGCTAAAGACATAGTAAGGATAACTCTGAGAAGCAGCCCATCTATGAGGCCTCAAGAGAATCTACGACATCCTCAGACAACATTTTAGTGAGGTGACTTATTCATGTATGCCCATGGCTGATTTCTACAGCACAGTTCCAGTGGCGGGAGAGAACCCTGTAGATTACTGGCTTCGTCTGAACAAGGCAGTTGATGCAGCAGAAGAAGGTTTGAAGAGGTTGGGTAGACATATGGAAGATCCTTGTCAGGAGGCAGCTATGATGTTTGTTAAATACTGCCCAGATCACTCCCTCGCTGCTATCTTTAAGTTTAAAGCATCAGATAAATGGTCAGCCAGTGAAATTCAAGAGCACATTGATCACTATCAAACTGACATGAAAAAACAGGCTCTCTCCAAATCAAAGTATCTGAAGCCAGTGACAGTCCAGATGCAAGCTCCTGCGCCTGACGATTTAGGGAGAAGTTGCCAATAGTCACCTGTTCAGAGTGAGAGTAGTGCAACATCCAAACCCCCTTGTAATGATAATTGCCTGAAAGTTTTAGTCAGCCTCTTTGAAAATGCTCTTTCACAGAAGAGCCATGCTGTACAAAGACCAGTTCCCTCTGACCAGTTTCTGCATAGCTCCTGCAGGGTTTGTCAGTCAATGGAGCATTCCACCCTTGCACATTGCAGACAGAAACGCTTATGCCTAGCATGCTTTGAGCCAAATCACATCAAGAGAAACTGTCCTAACCGTCAGCCTAACAGAGTTCAGGGTGTCTCTCCACCACAAAATACTCAGTCTTTAAACTAGCTGGCCTGCATTTGGTGAGGGGATGTGCGGGTAGAGAAGAAGAAACCCTCAACAGTGGTGTGGATGAGCAACATTACGTAAAAGCTTGCGCAGCAGCACCAGCCGGTGCTAAAGTAATCATCCAAAACATACAGAGACTGGGTCCTCATGATGAACTGTTTTACACCCCTGTCAGCATGAACATGTTTCAGGTGCAGGGGATGATTGACTCAGGTTCCATGGCTTGTACACTCAGCGAGCAGACAGAGCAAAAGATGTTGAATGAAAATGTACTCTCAGAACCTATTTCCCTGACTCAAGAGGTTGTTCTAGTGGGATGTGGAGGGACATTGACCAAACCTAAGTGCATGTATGAGATTGAAATGAACCTGTATGGAGAGACATGTATTGTGCCAATCCTCGTAGTGCCTGGCCAACGTGATGATTTAATCATAGGCACAAATGTCATCAGGTTCCTTATGCATCAACTGAAAGTAACCAGTGACTATTGGCGTCTTGTCTCCAGCGGCAGTCTTCTCCCACAGTGTGAGCAGTTCCTTGACCTCATGGCGAACTCATCCCGGTGGAGAGGTGAAGAGCTCCCAGACAGGGTCGGTACTGTTAGGCTCCAGCAGTCGGTCACCTTGTTGGCAAGACAAGAACATCTAGTCTGGGGTAAATTACCAAATATTCCAATGTCACCAGGCAGCACAGTGATTGTCGAGTCTACCTCATCCAAGTCCATGCCTCGTAACATCATGATCGGTCGTGTGATCACACCGTTGTGGGCTGATAGGTGGATTCCAATGAAAGTTACTAACCTTTCAGACGAACCCATCACCTTGAAGAGAAACAGTAAGCTGGCAGATGTATCTCCTTGTTTAACTGTGGAAGATTTTGAGATTTTTCAGGGTGCCAGTCAACCTGAAATAGTCAAACAGGAAGGAAAGCATGATGGTGACAAGCATACAGACCTCAAACAGCAACTACAGCAGGTTGGGCTTACTGATATTAATATTGACAAATGCCATACTAGTCCCGAGGGGAAACAGAAGTTAGCAGCTTCTGATGAAAGACCGTTCCGCCTCCCCTACCGGCGGGTACCACCAGCCCATTACCAAAAGCTGCGACAGGTTCTGTCTGAAATGGAAGAACAGGAGATCATAAAGAAATCAGTGAGTGAATATGCCTCTCCTCTCGTACTTGTGTGGAAAAAAGACGGGAGTTTGAGGCTTTGCACTGATTTCAGGTGGCTCAATGCGAGGACTCTCAAAGATGCTCACCCACTGCCACACCAATCAGACTGTCTGGCTTCGCTGGGTGGGAACACCTATTTCAGCACTATGGACTTGACCTCGGGTTTCTACAATATACCGATGGCAAATGAGGACAAGAAATACACTGCATTCACAACCCCCATGGGATTATATGAGTACAACAGGATGCCACAAGGTCTCTGTAACAGTCCTGCTTCATTCATGCGGATGATGCTGAGCATATTTGGAGACTTGAATTTCAGTAGTCTGTTGTGCTATCTGGATGATCTGCTTGTCTTTGCTCCAACAGAACATGAGGCTTTGGAGAGGCTAGAGACTGTTTTTCAGTGGCTTAAACTCCACAACCTCAAACTGAGTCCCAAGAAATGTCATCTAATGAGATCCTCAGTCAAGTTTTTGGGGCATATTATAGATGGCAGTGGTGTGGCGGTGGACCCAGAAAAAATTGAGGTCATATCCAAGATGTCAAAAGCGGATCTCATGGAGGAAGATGGCTGCACACCATCAGTCAGGAGGATAAAATCCTTTTTAGGGATGGTATTTTATTACCAGCACTTTATCCCTAATTGTTTCCGCTGTGGCCAAGCTGTTATTCGCTCTCACTGCTAGGCAGAAGAAACGTGGTAAAGTCAGAGAAAACTCCAATGCTGGTTCATAAAGGAAGCTCAAACCTTCTAATTGGACAGATGAATGTGATGCAGCCATGTGTGACTTGAAAGAGAGTCTCCTGAACTGTGTTGTCCTCTCGCATCCAGATTTTTCACGGCCGCTCATCTTATCCATTGATGCCTCACTAGATGGGCTCGGAGCTGTACTGTCACAAATACCAGCTGGTGAAGCAAAAGCACGCCCCATTGCTTTTGCCAGTAAGAGCAGCTTGAATTCTTAGCCTTGAAATGGAGTGTGTGCGAGAAATTTAGTCATTGGTTAAGAGGTCATCCTTTCACGGTATTGACTGATAACAATCCTCTAACCTATATAATGACAAAACCAAAGTCGAATGCGTGTGAACAGCGTTGGGTGTCCAAGCTTGCGCCTTACAACTTTGGCCTGAAACACATACCTGGCACCAAAATCACAGTGGCTGATGCACTCAGCAGAGATCCCTTTGCAAAAACAGTCAGTAATAGGCTTATTACAGAGCAATACAGTCACCTTCTCGCTGAAGCTGAGGCTGTGAGTCAGGATGGCATCCAGGATACCTTCCAGCTAAAGGTCCAGTGCCACCAGGTGAAAAGAACAGCTCGTGGCAATGTCAAGTCTCAGGTTGATTCTCTTAAGTGTCACTGTGATGCTGTAGCTGTTAAAGCTTTGCTTGATGTTCATGACCAGTGGGAGGCTGCTAGTGAAACAAGGGCTGTGGAGCTAGTCCAGTCTGTTCAGAACCTATTGCCACCAGGACAAGATTTGCTTCCTGTGTTCACGCTAAAGGAACTCCAGTGTAGTGAGGAGCTTGATCCCACCATTTCAAGCATCATGCCATTTGTCATCCGAATGAGGCGCCCTTCCAGGCGTGAAAGAGCAAAACTTGATGGAAAAGCTATGGTATACATCAAACAGTGGGAGAGACTCAGAGTTCAAAATGGAGTCCTTTATAGAGTCACTAAAGATCACATCAGCAGACAAAAGAGACACCAGTATGTTCTTCCCATCAGCCTCAAAGAAAAAGCATTACGTGGCATCCATGATGTTGCTGGACACCAAGGGCAGGCAAGGACATTGCACCTGGCAAGACAGCAGTTCGTTTGGCCAGAGACTGAGTCTGATGTGAAAGAGTATGTCAAGTGCTGTCAAAGGTGCATTTTAGCCAAGACACCAGAGCCTTCAGCTCGAGCCCCACTTGAAAGCATCAGGACTTCTTCACCCATGGAGTTAGTGTGTCTGGACTTCTGGAGTGCGGAGGACAGTAAGCAGTAACAGACCACTTCACAAAGTTAGTTCATGCTTTTCCATGCACAAACCAGACTGCAAAACTCGTAGCTAAAAAGCTATGGGATCACGTTTTCTGTGTGTATGGGTTCCCTGAACGTGTCCATTCTGATCAGGGGCCAAATTTCGAGAGTGATCTCATAGCAGAGCTGCTGACACTTGCTGGAGTTTCAAAATCACACACTACAGCCTATCACCCCATGGGAAATGGAGGAACTGAGAAGTTCAACCGAACACTTGGGAACATGTTACGGTCTCTTCCTCTCAAAGAGAAACACAAATGGCCTCAACAGATCCAAACTCTGACCTTGCGTATAATGCCACAGTACACGAGACCACAGGATATGCACCATTTCAGCTCATGTTTGGTCGGATTCCGAGGCTTCCTGTGGATGTGATGTTCAAGCAAGTGCTGCAGGATCCGGTGGTCGTTGATCACACGAGTTATGTAAGAACACTCATGTCACATCTCCACGAAGCAGCCAGGATTGCACAAGCACATGCAGTCAAAGAACAAGACAAACAAGCAAAGGGCTATAACAGAAGAGTAAAAGGAACTCACTTGAATGTAGGAGACAAAGTACTCATCGCAAACAAAAGTGAGAGGGGAAAGAAAAAACTAGCTGACAAATGGAATGAAACAGTGTACACAGTCAAAGACAGAAACCTGCGGACTCACACATACATGCTGGAAGATATCAAAGGGGACACTGTGTATGTCGTAATTATTACATCACAATTAAATATGTTTATGATTAAAACAAATACTTTCCCCAAAAACAGACGCAATTTAATTAAAAGATAATATAACTGTGTTGATTTAGTGATCTTGATAATGAAAAGTGAATCTTACCCACTCTCCTAATTGGCATGCACCCAATTTTATTTAAAAATGTCGCACTGTGGTTGAGCAATAACATTTTGCTTGTTGTACATCTTTTTCAGACACTCTTTGAAGATGTCAGCCCCGACAGAAAGAAGTATCCACAATGCTGAAATGTGTAAACTTACTGTTTCTGAATAAGACTTATGTACAAACATTTGTTTTATTGATTTTCCAGTGTGTTGTCAGTATATTATCATTGGTTTGCTTTATTTCTCATTTTGCAGTTAGGACTTGTTCTGAGTCAATTTGTTTTTCCCTTTTTTTTTCCTTTCACCTTGCCTTGCATGCAATTAGTGGCATTGCACACAGTGCACCTCCTCATATTGGCTATATGAGCATGCATGACTTGACAATGGCCTTGTTGCAGTCCGAAACGTCAAATAAAACTCTTTGCATTTGGAGTTGAGTGTGCGGCGTCCTCCCTTTATCCATGTTTGCTCCTTCACCAGCACCTCCATAAACTGTGGCGTGCGTTACTTTCACAAAAAAAAAAGACAGACTAACACAAGTTATTGATACCTCAATAAACTGCACAGACAGTTACGATTAAATTACTTGTCAAAACACTTTTTTGTTGTTTTTGAGCTGATGCCATTTTAAATGACAACGTTTGAGCTGATGCCCTTTTATATGAGAACTTTTGAGCTGATGCCGTTTTAAATGACACCGTTTGAGTTGATGCCGTTTTAAATGAGAACTTTTGAGCTGATGCCCTTTTATATGAGAACTTTTGAGCTGATGCCGTTTGAAATGACACCGTTTGAGTTGATGCCATTTTAAATGAGAACTTTTGAGCTGAAGCCGTTTTAAATGACAACGTTTGAGCTGAAGCCGTTGAGTCTGACATTTGTTTTTCTGAGGCCGTTCATTGTGAAAAGTTTTTTTATGAAGCCTTTTGGTGCGAGTGTGACACCTTTTCATCTGAGGTATGACGCTGAATTGCCTGATCCTGAGGATGTCCTAAAATGTACACCGTAATGGTGAGATTGCCTTACTTTGGTCTGAGGAAACCGCGGCACGAGGGAGAGGTAGCGACTGACAGGCTGGAGGGTGTAATCCAGAGTAGCGGTGGGTGAGCAGGCAGGGGGTGAGGCAGATCCAGAAGGCCGAGAGATATGAGGAATGCGAAGAGAACCAGGGAATCCGTAAGACTCAGGAAGACGAGGCAGAACTGAGGCTGGGACTAGGAGACAAGGTAAGGTTAACAATATTTTCCTTTAGAACTGGAAACACTCAGGCTTAAGCAGGCCAAGTTACCGCAGAGATGGCAAAACGATCTGGCGAAGACTGGTGCTCCTGATGCTCCTTAAGAAGGGCTCTTAATTTTGGTAGATGCGCCACACGTGTGTCAGCAGGCAGCCACCAGACTCCGCCCAGGTAACCTCAAAACCTTGAACATTGTGATAACAGAGGACATGTGGCTGAACGCTTGGGAAACTCAGTCATGCTCCACCAACTCCTGGACTTGAAGAGACTTCTGTTGGAAAAGCTTGATTAGTTTTTTATAACTCCCAAGCAGAAGTCCAAACAGGTATACAACTGGCCTGCTGGAGAGAATGCAGAGAGGTCTTTGCTGATCATGCCCATAGTTTGTGGTCTTGCCTCTCCATCCAGTCTTTCTGGAGAGAAGTGGCAAAAATTATTTCAAAGGTTCTATGCTTTAATATGAATGTAATATTCACAACTCTCCATCCATCCATCCATCCATCATCTGCCGCTTATCCGGGGGTCGGGTCGCAGGGGCAGCAGCTTGAGCAGAGAAACCCAGACGTCCCTGTCCCCAGCCACTTCCTCCAGCTCTTCCAGGGGGACCCCGAGGCGTTCCCAGGCCAGCCGAGAGACATAGTCTCTCCAACGTGTCCTAGGGTCTCCTCCCAGTGGGACGTGCCCGGAACACCTCCCCAGGGAGGCGCCCAGGGGGCATCCTAACCAGATGCCACCTCATCTGGCTCCTCTCGATGCGGAGGAGCAGCGGTTCTACTCCGAGCCCCTCTCGGATGACTGAGCTTCTCACCCTATCTCTAAGGGAGGCCCAGACACCCTGCGGAGGAAACCCATTTCGGTCGCTTGTATTCGCGATCTCGTTCTTTCGGTCACTACCCACAGCTCGTGACCATAGATGAGGATGGGAACGTAGATTGACCAGTAAATAGAGAGTTTCGCCTTCTGGCTCAGCTCCTTCTTCACAACGACGGGTCGGTGCAGAGCCCGCAACACTGCAGACGCAGCACCAATCCGCCTGTCAATCTCCCGCTCCATTCGTCCCTCACTCGTGAACAAGACCCGGAGATACTTGAACTCCTCCACTTGGGGAAGGATCTCATTCCCGAGATCCCTATCTTGGGAATTTGCCAGATGGGTTGAGTAAAGCTGATATATACCTACTTAGGGTCCTGCTGTCTGCAAGTAAAAAGGCCATCACAAAATGCTGGCTCCAGAAAAATGCTCCCACTGTAGATTATTTTGTTAATATTGTAAAAAAAAATTACATGTACCAGAGCAAATGACTTACTCAGTCAGACTCAGTCAGACAAGAAGATCTAGGTGAAAAACGATGGCAGAAATGGCAAGCCTATTTGGCCAATGAGTGAGATTGTATGCACGTACTCGGTTTGATACTTGTCTTTTGTATTTACTGGTCACCCTCGGACCTTGAATATGTGTAATTGTTAAATGTTCTCTATTTGTTTTTTGTTTTACTAATAAGATGAAAATTATCTATAAATAAAGAGTTTTTAAAAAAAAAAAAAACAATCAATGTGACAGAAGGCAGTGTTGCACTCCTTGATTGGACCTCTTCAGTCATCCAGGGCTTCTAGTTTAGGTATATACAAATCTGTTTACTGACTGTGACATTGTCAATACAAGTGTTTATGTAAAAGAGTATCATGAGGGTGTTTGCCTCCAGGTCCTTCTTCTCAAAAGATGTCGAAGTTGGTCCTTTTGACGCAATCCCACAGCTGCAAGAAGGCATCTTCAGGCCACAACTTTTGTCTTTACGGTGGCTTAAATTTCTTTTCTGAGGTGGATATAGGTTGAAGTGAAGAGAATGTATAGGAGGTCTGACTGGCCTAAGTGTGGTCATGATATTGACCTTAAGCCTCTTGTGATGTTAAATTATGCTTTGTCAAATGTGTTTTCTTCCCTACTTAATGTGTTGTGTACATTTGTGGTTAAAATTAGAAGAAACAATGAGAACTTCATCATGGTATTTATTAAGCTGCATACTAATAATGCCATGTGTGTTAACATTAACATCCTGTGTTACATAAGCATCAGTGACCATCACCACAGAGGATGAGAGGTAAAAGGGCCTGCATTTAATTGTCAGGTGGTCTAAATCAGGGGAACAGTGAGTGTCAGTGATTTGGGTGTTGGTGCACCAGTATTGTGGATGTAAAAGCATAACCCCCCTCCTCTCTACTTACCGGAGTCTCTGTTCCTGTAGACAACAATCCATGTAGGGCCTGGCTTTCTCATTTGGTATGTTGTAAAATTCTAAAAAGTCACTTGTAACAACTTGCTTGCACAGTATTCAACAATCATCAGATCTTGACAGCTATAGAACGGGTTCATGTGATTGAAAATACTGCTGACAAGCATACATGTGAACACTCCAGGAGAGCACTGAAAAGGACCTCCAACCACTGTGTCTATGCGTTGTCTTGATATCTGCTGTATTATTTTGGTAGACCCTGTTCTTTTGTTCACTCCCATTTAGGGATGGGAATCAAGAACGGCTCCTAGTAGTTTGATTCCGCGGAATCGTGAATCCGCCTGCTTAACGATCCCGTTTAAAGGTTCTGCTAACGTCTGACGCATTTGTGTGATGGCGTCATGTGCACGCTTCACTCTTACCTGCATTCAAAACTTGATAGCATTGTAACGTAAAACTTCCAGGTCATGTTGATTGTAATAATGTTAGTGACATACTGTATGAATAATAACCGAATCAATAAGTGATATTGTTAATTCCCATCCCTACTCCCATTAGTTTTACAGCTTCTGTGTCACACCTGGTGACACCTGTAGTTTTACTAAAGGGTCACACACCTGCCACGACTATAACACAGTCCAGGTGCGCCATTTGTTGTTGGTTAATAGAGTGCTGTAGTGTTTCCATGGCTACCTTAGCATTAACTCGCGGCAACACATACACTACGATTAGAACAACTGATGTGAACTCCCTTGGAAAGTCAAAGGATCTACACTGTATCACTAGATACTCTACATTCAGACAGCAGTGTACTTCATTGTGGCGTTAGTGCACCAGTTGTTGTTTACATACACACAGTCCTCCCCTACGTTTCTAACCAGAGTCAGTTGTTCTGTCTGCTCCGAAGGTAACATAACCGATTAGCTCGATCGCAATAGGTAAGGTAAGGGAGTCCAACAATGTCTCTGTTATTACGATCACACAGTAATCCAGACAGCGTGAGGTAAGCCGCAGTCGTAGTTTATCCATCCTGTTGTTGAGTGACCTGGAGTTGGCGAGAAAGAGACTTGGAATGGCTGGTGTGTGGGGGTTAGTCAGTGTTTAACTTAGCCTTCAGTCCCCCCACCCCCCTGTTTCAGCACACCGGATTCAGATCAATGGATCATTAGCAGGCTTGTGCAGAACTTAACAATCTTTTGAAGAGAGCCATTTAATTTGAATCAGGTGTTTTGACGCAGGGGAACATCTAAAACCTACAGGACAGCAGCCCTCGAGGACCGACTTTGAACATCCCTGCTGTAGAAAAACAGCTTGTGCCATTCAAGGGGAAGTCCAAGTTTCTACATTACATGCCAAACAAGCCCACCAAGTATGGCCTGAAGATATTATAGATTTGTGATGCACGTACCCCATATGCAGTAAATTGAATAGCTTACATGGGGAGACAACCAGGGAAAGAAATTCAGATGAATCTGGGAGAAAACATTATCCGGTAGTTGTGCAGTGTATTCAGAAACACAGGGCGCAACATCACCATGGACAACTTCTTCACCGGTGTGCCTCTTGCATGGCATCTCCTGGAGAAGGCTTCCAAATCCAGGAATGTTCACTGCATAGAATTTATATTTAATGGGAGCCTCACCATGATCAGCTACATCAGGAAAAAAGGAATGGCTGTTGTGCTCCTGCACACAATGCATCACAGCAAATTGGTGCACGAAAACAGCAGACAGAAAAAAACAGAAGTCATCACATATTACGATAACACCAAAGGAGGTGTTGACACCATAGAGGTGTAAAGGTGAGGTGGGCCATGGTTTTGTGGTACAACATCCTTGGCATACACCTTTTTCACAACTCGGCACCCTGAATTCAAGAGTGGTATTACAAATGCACAACAGCTCTTCCTCACTGAGCTCTCAAAAGAGCTCATCACACCACATATGAGAAGTCAACTGGAAAGTTTCCCCTAACTGCAAACCCTGATCACTGAAGCAATTGGAAGGTGTGGGGTGACAAGAGCCACAACTCAGCCACAAGAAAGACACAAACAGGGCCAACCAAAGAGAAAGAGGTGTCAGATCTGCTCAAGTAACAAAGACTGTAAGGTCAACAGTCGGTGGGAAATGCAGTGTACCTGTGTGCAATGATCACAGCCAGAAACAAGTAGTATGTCTTACCTGCATACAGTGAAGAAACCTTAGCAGAATACATGGTTAAAATGTTAACAAGCAGAGACATCTCTTCTGTCAATTCTGTTCCAGGTGACCCTGTGGAGAATCTTTGATGACAGTAAAACCCGGAGACTGGATCCTCTTCAAAGTGATAAAGAAAAAGAACTGGTCCAGTCCAAGGTGGGACGATCCACATCAGGTATTACTTACAACACCCACACCAGCTAAAATTGCAGAAAGGACTTCCTGGATTCACTTATCACACTGTAAACTATTAAGACCACCACCTGCAGAAGAAGGGAAAAATTAGCTACCCACCACCATTCTCTGAGGCATAAGTCTGACTACAAAGGGGAATTCTCTTAACAGGAGGGGGTTCGTTTCAACCTCAGTGAAGAAAACAATGGCTAAAACGAGAATATAGGGTGTGACTAAAATAAAACAGGGAAAATGGATTGACAGCGGCCGTGGCATCCATTCAGATTACCAGGATTTTGCGGGTTAAGAGGACCAGCTGTGTGTTCTTAGTTATTCCTCTCATTATAATACTCACATTTGTATGGTATGAAACACAAATTAACAAAACTAAAGATGATGTATCACATGGCAATATAATCTCCCACTCCCTTTACATAGGCGGACCACAAAGATAGGAGGTCCATCAGATTCAATAGACAACTTGTCAACCTACTTTTTGTTACAGAGATAGATGGGGTAGCTGAGATTGACTTATGCTCAGTTATTTCATGTAGAGGCCATCAAAAATAATATGTGTATTCTGAAAAGTATATTTGTGAAACGTATGTTGGTACCATATTTCCGAGAGATCGCCAGTGTGGCAGTTGGGATTTTGTAATATTGAATAGTCCATATTTTTGGAGTTATAAACCCCGAAGAGCATCAGCTAGCCCCGACCCCCTTGTTGTAAGCTGGACGGATGCAATCCACTCTTAATCACTTTAAAGAGATCTAGGTCTAGTGACACAGGTCTTTATATGTTGGGCTCACATGAAAAAGGTTTTGAACCAAGGGGACTGCATCTGGGAAAAACTAGTCCTATATCAGTGCAAGCCTAGCCATTACTACACCATCCCTTACACATGTCCCTCATGTCAAATATCTCACTGATCTAACTTATGAGGAAACATTAGCTGGTTATACTGATCGGAATAAATGGCTGGGATGGATGCTGTATACAGCAGGGCAAGATAATCAATCTAATTGTATCGTATGTGCTAAAGCCAGACTACACTTGGGAACTACACCATTTAAATTAAGCGATCACTCTGACCCAACTGGTTTACAATGTGCATTACAATTACATGATAAATCTTTGGTACCTAACACAGAGCAATGTAAAACTCTTTCTTTGTTCTTCCCAGCAGTTAAGAACAGAGATGTATCGCCCTCAACGTTGGCTTATAAGGTTAATTATACATGTTTCATTGACAGGGATACGGGTGAAAAGGTGGGTACACTCATGTCAGATTATTGTGAAGAATCCATCAATGTCACTCAGGATGCATGTAACTACTCGGCATCTTGGTTTCGGAACCAGACTTCCATGAGAGCAGACCTCTGGTGGCTATGTGGGGATATGAAACTGGGGCCCGTCCTTCCGCCTAACTGGCAGGGCAGCTGCACAACGACCCAACTACTGATGCCTTTCCATCTGTTCCCTGTGGGGGACTTTAAAGCCTTGGGTGCGAAGCTCTCTCCGGATAAGCTGCATTGTCTCAAGCGTTCAACTGTATCTGGAGATTAATTTGACAACAGAGTGTACCTGGATAGCATTGGGGTCCCGAGAGGTGTCCCAGATAAGTTTAAATCAAGTAGCTTCAGGTTTTGAATCTTTTATTTTCTGGTGGCCAACAATAAATAAGAATGTTGATTGGATAAATTACATCTACAAGGCATTGCTGAACAATTAGGTCCAACTTCCCTTATGGCATGTCAAAATAGGATGATTTTGGATATGTTCCTGGCATAAAAATAGGGGGTGTGTAAAATGTTTGGAACTTTTTGTTGCACCTTTATTCCTAACAATACTTCCCCAGATGGCTGCATCACCAATGATGACGATGAGCAATACGAGGAAGATGAAGAAGGGACACAGATAACGTTTAAAGTACAAAGTACCTTGCATGAAACGAGAGGAGAAGTTAACATTCAAAATAAAACAGGAAGTGACAAGACATGAAACAAAACCTAAATCCTGACAGGATCAACTGTTCGGAGCGCGGCCTTTGATACTGAGTGCCCGTAAATAAGAACACGAGTTACAGCAAATGGGTTTTTTCGCTCCTATGCACTGCGAACAGTGGACAATTTTAATGTTAAAGATTCAAAATGATTCAATATTATTTGTATGAGATTATGATTTTATGTGAAGAGGGGAGGCTAGTAAAATTGTTTTTGACTGTCTGAACTCAATGTCTCATAACATGACTGTCTGAACTCAATGTCTCATAACATGACTGTCTGAACTCAATGTCTCATAACATGACTGTCTGAACTCAATGTCTCATAACATGACTGTCTGAACTCGTTTTCCCATAACACTGAATGGCTAGTAATGTTAGTTTTCCATAACATTGTGTGGCCAGTAAACATAAATAATATAAATAGCAGTAGTACCATTTTGTGAGTCAGACAACTCTGAGCCAGCTTCCCGATAGGTTGTGCGGACTCGTCTCTTTCTTGCAAGAAATAAATGTTTTGTGTTAATTGTATCTAGCGACTCTGAGCCTACTTTTGAGAGAATTTTTCTGACACCCCTCCACACCTCCTTGGTGTTATTGTTCTCCAGCTGTCTCTACCTTTTTACTTGTACTCCACCTTAGCTCGATAAAGTGTCTTTTTAAGCTCCCGTTGTACATTCCTCCGTCTTTCTCCATCCTCATTCTGGAACGCCCTCTTTTTCTGGTTCAGGAGGTCTTTGATGTCACTGGTGATCCATGGTTTATTATTAGGATAGTACCTTACAGTCCTCACTGGAATCACAATGTCCCTACAGAAGTTAATGTAGTCAGTGATGGTGCTGACCCTCCTGTCCATGTCAATGTCCATTTCTTCTTCCTCCAGCAGTACAGCCCAGTCTGTGACATCAAAGCAGTCTCTCAATGCATCACGCGCTTCTGGTGACCACTTCCTGAAAGATCTGGTAGTAACAGGAAGTCTTTGCACACAAGGTCTGTATGTGGGTTGTAGATAGACCATGCTGTGATCAGATCTACCCAGTGGTGGAAGAGACACTGCCCTGTAAGCCTCCTTCACGATAGCATAGAACAGATCTAATGTCCTTTCTCTAAGTGTTGGACAGTCCATGTACTGTACAAAGCCAGTCAGGCAGGAGGATAAAGAGACGTGGTTGAAATCCCCTGTGATTGCAATGAATGCCTCAGGATGCTGGGTCTGTATCCTAGTAACGGCGTCATGGATTATGTCACACGCTGTTGTAGGTGACACCCTCGGTGGAATGTAAACACCAATGACGACTGTGGTTGTGTCCAAAAACACACTCATTCCCTACTCCCTACATAGGGAAATAAATGTAGTGGACTGTATAGTCAACAGCTAAATCTTTCGGACACCACTCTTGGTGCGGGTAATTATGTCATCACAGTCGCACAATTAAAACGTACCACATTTACATCGTCTCACACATACTTGTCCCTTTACTGCTGCATTTTTGTTAAATTAGAAGCTTTTGATTACTGTCCTGTAATTTTTATTTCGTATTTTGTTCACTATTTAAGCATATTTTCATATTTTCATATTTTATTCTCTTGGCTCTTTAGTAACAGCAAGTTACAGTAACTTACTGAAATGTTTAATTATATGCTGTTCTTTTTTTAACAAAGAATGTAGGAAGCCATTTAAATTGTCTTGTTTTGAAATGTGTAATAAAATAAGTCTTTGTGACTGTTGTACTGCTCCACAACTCATGAAATTGTTTCGCACCTGTATGTTTGTATTCTGTTTCGTTTCCTATGAGTTTTCACTTGTCATTTCCTGTTTCCCTCAGTTCCCTGTCAGTCACCAGTTCCACTCCCATCGCCCATGCTAATTCTCCTCAGATGTTGCATATCACTAATCATCCTCTCCACTTCCAAACCATCTTCTCGTAGCTTTCATCCCCATGGTTTCCCTTACGATTTTTGTACAGTTGAGTTTTGTTGTTTTTCTTAGAAGTTTTCTAGTTCTTTAGTTTCGAGTTCTTTCCAGCATTGCTGTGATTTTTAATTCCTACAATAAACCCTTTGGAGTTTACCTCAGGCTCCTGTCCGTGTCTGCATCTGGGTCCTGGGGCCTCATGTACAAAGACTTGTGTGGATTTCCTACTGAAACATGTACTCTCAAACCAAAGTGCCCCTAAATTTACAAAAATATCCGGATGTATCAATGTGTGCGCATGCGTGAATCCAAACACATTTAATTTGCACATTTCGAAGTACCCAACTCCTCCCTGTCCTGCCCGCAAAAATGTGCTCTTTGGCACGCTGCCCTACATTCACTAAGAAGCTCTTAGCGAATCTGGGAAACGCGACCAATGAAGTTGAGTTACATACAGAAGTAGCTGGATGGGTTTTTCGTTCCTATGCTTCAAACTGGATGCACAAGATGGCAACAGTTAGTTAATTCATTTTATTTTGTTGGGTTTAAGTCTCTTCTCCACAACATGCCATTTTTGTTTTGTTTCTTTATCAACCTTGATAATGAATTAACACCTACGTTAAATAGACTGTGTAACAAGGTGGCACGGAGGGAAGCATGCATCTAAAGCCAATGTTTTCAGAGTATTTACTGAACAACTGAACAACTTTTCTCAGACATCTAACATGCGACTCGCCAAAGCGAGAGAGAGAGAGAGAGAGAGACAGAGTCAGAGCGAGAGAGAGAGACACACATAAAGAGAGAGAGAGACAATTAGAGACACAGAGAGAGAGACAATTAGAGACAGAGAGAGAGAGAGAGATAATTAGAGAGAGAGAGAGACACAAAGAGAGAGGCCGGAAACTGACCAATCGGAGGACGGAGCACGTCAGCCACACTCCCAGTCTCCAGAATCCAATAAATCCTGCAGTCGAGTGAGCGAGGGATTACGAACTGATCATGCTTTGAGGGAGTCGGGTACACACGCATCGTGCCACCTTTGCGCGCACAGTTGATTAACAGAGATGCCTCTGTGCTCGTAAATACCGTTTTGTGTGATTGCAGAAATGCCTCCCCGAGATGTGTATTTTAAATCGCGGGTTCTATTTTTCTCGTTCCTATGAAATTCAAGCGCTTCATTTTCATGCGCGTGTTCGGGTCGCGCGTGTTTTGAAAGGGAATAAAACGCTACAGAGGGTTGGTTTGACCGCAGTACATCCAGATAAGTGTGGTCTGATTCTCATCGCAGCGTGGTTGTCCTGTCCTAAATCATGAAAAATCTCCTACCACCGTTCCATAATGCATGATGTTCTCCAACGAGGTCAAACAAAAGAGTTAAGGAAAAAACAACAGCTTTTTTTTGCTCTAGACTTTTCATAAAACTGGCTCAGCGTGCATGGACCTGAGGACTGAAGTCACTTGTTGGGGCCTGAGAATTTAGGGCTGCTGCTGTATCTGATGCTACCAGGCTTTCCAGCCATAGACTTAACTTATTCAAAACCCGTCTTCATACCATAACAGAGGGAACCAAACACAAGAAAGTCTAGGAAGAGATGGCAAATGCTCATCGGACAAACGTTCTGATTACCTCGTGTCTGAAAACGCCAGTGGACCCGCACACTAAAGCACCGTTGGCTTCATACGAGAGGGACAGTGTGTTTCCGTACACAACAGTCCATTTGGACAACCGGCACCACGAGAGCGAGGTAAAGACATCAACCATATTTGTACCTGGTAATTCTTCTACTGCAGGTGCGCAGATTCAGGATGTGCATTGCAACTACTTATTTTTGTATAAACACTACTCTAGTTTTCTATTTTACGGACAAATGGCTTTAGTTCTGATTAAAAGCGAGTGTAAGTTTCAGTCAACGGACATGGGTAATCCACAACGCAACATTTTAAACAATATATTATAAAAGTAGATATTTTATAGTGAGGCAAACAAATTCAATAGATTACTCCAACAGAGAAAAATTAGTCTTAGTCCAGAAGAAAAAGTACTAAAAAGGCATTTTCATCTCTTAGGTTGGTAGAATTATCCTTAGTACAAAGCTACTTTAAATTTATCTCCTCATTACTGATAATGAATCCACACTTTCTTCTAAAGAGCCTGTTTGTCTTAACAAGCAAGTATAGTTTAGCCCATCTCTCCAGTGCTATCTGCCTGATTGTAGTGAAAACATGATACTGTTGAAGGGTTAAAGAAATCTTCCCTCAATTGTTGTCCAGATTAGGTAGAGTAGAGTCTGAATCCGCGTCTAAAATGGTCAAGTCTAGTCAAAGGGCTGTTGACAGTGTCAGGTCACTACAAGTTGGGAGAATTCAACCTGTACAATTTGTTCTGACTATTTTTGGATTTCCGTCTTTACTAGATTACCAGACCTCATATTCATTTGATAATCCCAAACTCTTATTTATCCCCTTGACAACAACACTGCTCTGCTTCATGCAGGTAATAAAGCAGCTGTCCTATTTCAGTAATGCTCTTGACAAACACCCTGTTGTAATGGAAGTAGTAATGAGTCTGGACACCTGATCCTTGGTATACAGGTTTGTAAACTCTTCCAGGCTAAGTTCCCTTATGTGCACCACCATATGGCCTTTGTTGCCCTTGCAGTTTAATAGGCTTACTCCTGTAGGAGTCTTAGTGCCACTTTGCAGGGCTGCAGTGCTTGACAAGACATGGTGGTGAATGCCAAGATCTTGTTGCTGACCTGCTATCTTAAAAATCTATTAAAGTCAAAGTTCATGTTAAATAGCAATATAATGTATTTGGCAAACCATCCACTGTTATAGTTTCTTGTTTGGGGTTCCCATAGAAATGACCATATGAGCATTGTGTTACCTTTGACCATTTCAGTTGGAATATGAGGACACAGGCTCTGATTTCTGTGACGAAGACTGTCTGGAGAAAGGTGGCCCTCACATAGGGAGCAACTACAGATTAGCAGGAGACCATTTTGACCTGAGGGAAATCTTCTTCTCCAACAAGGAGTACTACAGTAAGCTGGAGGATCTGAAGAAGGCCCACCTGCGCACCATGGCTGAGCTGGAGTGCATGTATAAGCAAAAGTTGCAGCTCAAGTCCAATGAGCCTTTAGATATGACAGTGCTGGATATAGGGGACAGGTGAGTAGCTTTCAGTGAAGATGTGAGGAGCTCCAAGTCTATTGGGCTTTGGTCATTCTCTTTCTGTTTTTTATGCTTTTAAAAAACATGATTACATCATTACTCCTTAAATACATGAGAGGTGGTTGCTATCCCAGCATTCCACAACACAACGGTTACAGGATCAGTTTAAGCAAATTCCAAAACAGATCATAGTTTGTTAACCAATATTAATAGTTAATTATACAAATCAAATTTCCTTTTTTGTTTTCAATAGTTTTATGTGCCTTGATTTTAGGATTTCTGATCACTAAAATGTATACTGCCACCCTGGTTGAATGGAGGTAAATAGATATTTTTTCTGTGTGAGTTGTTTAAGGTGTTGAAAATCCTGTTTAAACAACAAGATATTATATCTTATTATATTATATAATA
Organism: Leuresthes tenuis; assembly: GCF_036924035.1. Taxonomy (NCBI): domain Eukaryota; kingdom Metazoa; phylum Chordata; class Actinopteri; order Atheriniformes; family Atherinopsidae; genus Leuresthes; species Leuresthes tenuis. The sequence continues at coordinate 36,163,164 of NW_027325358.1, read as the reverse complement.
ATATATTATATAATATATATTATATTATATAATTATATTATATCTTTTAAAAAGCCACAAACTACCTTATAAATTGAGGGTGGTCAGGAATCTCAATGATGGATAAGAGTTTGTTTAGTTCCCCCCTCCACCACAGTCTCAAAAGAGTCCAGCTTGCCTCCGAAGATGGAGCCAGCCTTTTAAACAAATTAACTGAGTCTATTTGTGTCACTGGCTCCAATACTGCTCCCCCAACAAACCTCAGCAAAGAAAAGTTCACCACCTACAACAGACTGGTAAAACATCTCCAACATCCTGCTGCATATGTTGAGGGAGCTCAGAAAGTAGAGTCTGCCCTTCCTGTATTCAGCTAGATTTCCAGTTAAATTCCCAAACCAGTATGTTTGTGTTTGTGGCTACCAGGTATTTATAGTCCTCTACTAAATGGTAAATGGACTGCACTTGTATAGCGCTTTTCTAGTCTAACTGACCACTCAAAGCGCTTCTAACAGTACATGCCACATTCACCCATTCACATACACTCATACAGCATGTCTTAAGCCTATACATAACTATGTGCTTTCTAACCATTCATACACCATTCATGCACCGATGGATACATCGGTAGGCAACGTGGGGTTCAGTGTCTTGCCCAAGGACACTTTGACATGCAGCCCGGGGAAGCTGGAGTGTTACTGTGTTTGTTGTCCCCTCTTTCTGTCTTCTCAAACCCCAGCTGGCCACCCTTCCTGGTTCTAGTTCTGCCAGAGGTTTCTTCCTGTTAAAAGGGAGTCGTTCCTTTCCACAGTCGCCTCAGGCACGCTCAGGACGGGAGATTGGACTGAAGACAAGTTTCGGTGCAATCTGTTGTTTTCCTTGCCTGGGAAATTGTTTTTGAATTGGCTTTGTATGTATAAATTAGATAATTTTTTAAATGAATTAATTGGATTTGATTGTATTATGATTACAATGAATTGAACTCCAATTGGCTTGAATTGGACAATTAATTCATTTAAAATAATCCCATAATCAGTATAATATAATTATATTTAAAAAAGTAGTTTCTATTCACTGATGTTATGTTTAAGAAATTTGTTTACTAACAATTTTCTGACATTACTGGAATTACTGCTCTAAAGTAGAAGTGAGAAAGAAATGTAAATTCTGTTGTAACTTACAAATGACAAGAATAATCAAACAAGTTTCACTTTAGCTGGCTGTCTTAAAAATGACTCCTTTCCCTGCTAGCCCACATCATGCTTTCTTACATGTTGATAATTTTATATTGCGCATCTCCTGGAAGAGGTTTACAAAAAACACTTTTATTCTCGTTCTGTACATTGCTACAGGACCACCTGGTCTACCAACTCCTTCTGTAGCCATCTTTAGAAAACTGAAAAAATTTAAGAACAGCATGTTTTGAAGGGAGACTGCAAACTCTGCACTTAGCTTAATTGAAATAGAACAAGACTAATGAAATGGAATGGAAATAATTTAAATCTTTGGTGCTGATGACCCACACTGTTGTGGACCAAATAAGAAATTGGTGCACTTTGCTGGCCTGATTCGATCAAACAGGCATTTTTTTTTCATCAAACCAGTGAGTGAATCTCAGGGAGCTTTCACACCAGAGCTGTTTGGTGCACTTTAAACAGACCAGCGTTTGTTTCCTCAGCTAGTGTGCTTTGTTTGGGCAGGTGAAAGCTCATCCAGACTCTGGTGTAGACCAAACAAGCGAACTCTGCTCCACCTGAAAATATGAGTCTTGGTTCACTTGCAAGTGAACCCTGGTGCGGTTCACTTACAGTGGGAAATGCAAATGGATCATCCAGCAGCCAAAGAGCAGTGAACCAAAGGGAGGAAGTGTGATAGCTTGCTGCCTCACCTGCTGTTCATACCTGCCAGCTTCCTGTTAAAAAGCATTAGGGTTTGAACACCAAAGTAAAAACAGAAACCGTAAGACTGTGTTGGTCCATTGTTTGTTTTCAGGCAATACCCTAACCCCCAAACAAGAAGCTGTTGTATCTGTGTGACCTTGTGCAGGGAGTTTGATCCGCTTTCCAAAGTACATTATGAAAGTGAATCAAACCAAATGAAGGTATGGAATTTTTCAGAATTCCCCGCCCGCTCGAGTCCCCCAAACTAACAGGTGCTCTTAGGGTAGCACTCACATGAGTACATTCACACTTCTTCAGGTAATCCTTGTAGTTACTCTAGGGTACTTTTATTCAAATAGAACTTCTCTGAACACCTCTACTCCTTTTGTGAACCAGACTATTCATGTAGATATTTTTAATGCCCAAAAAGATAAATAATATATTAAAGGAAAGAGAAGCCCTCCCACAGTATTAATTTACAGTATGATGAATTTTAAGTTTCTTCTTTAAGTGTTTTGTCATTTGAATTCATTTTAATGGATTATTTTTCCTTTCTTTCTTGGGTGAGGCTGCTATGGACAAATATCAGCCAAGTAACTTCATGTCATGGTTTGAAGAAGTCGCACTCTGCTGTTGAACTCAGATGGGGATCTGAGCTATCAGATGAGGATGAAGCAGCCAGTAATGATGTGGAGAAAGGCCTGCTCTTCTCTCCCAAGGAACACATCAAGAATATGTGGAGATGTCCCCTTAAGCTGTCCCCTTATTATCATCACCTGTCCTCCTCTTCGCTGCACAGCATGCCAGGAGACCGGATGAGACCACAAAAAAGAAGAGGAAAGCAGGGGCATAAAGATGGACAGCAGGAGCATTGGAAAAAGAGAGTGACTATCCCAAAACCTTTCAATATGATGCTGCGTGAAGCTGAGAAGCATAAGCGTGGTATGAAGACACGTACAGAGATTGAACAGGAGAACAAAGAGCTACGAAGACAGATAGAGCAACTTGCAGAATGTCAGAAAAAGTTTCGCGCTATCCCCGTACCTGCACATGTTCACCTCCCACTTTATGAAGAGCTGCAGGAGCGGAATGAGGAACGACGTCGAACCATGCGAGACAGAGAGGAGCTGCATTTTCAAAATATTCAGAAGCCCTTCAGCTTTCTAGAGAGGGAGCGACTAAAAAAGGAGCAGAAACAGCTATGCCAAGCTCAGCCATCTGAGCAGGGGAAAGTTCAGCCTTTTAAGGCGAAACCTGTGCCAAAGTCTGTCTACGCAGCAACATCAGGTGAGCAGATGAAAGAGGAGCAGTTGTGTCGGTCTATTAAGAAACAGATGAGGGCCCAGGAGATGCTTCACAGTGCTTCATTGCCTCCCAGCATGCTCACACAGCGACTCAGTGAACGTAAAATCAAAGATGGCAGCACTCCAGCCAGAATAGATGAAAGGTTCTCACACAGGCCACAGATAAACAAAGAGGTACCTGATTTCAATGCTAGTTACAGACGTTTTCAAAAGCACCTTGGGAAACGTAAGGAGGTGAAGCCTACAACTGCATGTGAGCCCTTTGAACTGAGGACATCACAGATCTCCTCACATCGAGAACGCATCCTAGCTGACATTGAGAATGAGCAGAACAGCCCTCGAATGCTGCGGTGGCCATATATCAGCCCTGGGCCAGTGAGTACACGAAGTTCAAGCCTCTGTTCCTCCCTCTCGGGCAGCCTGGAACTCCTGCCTGCCAAAGTCACTGATGCTACAAAAAAGCGCCATGACGCTGTGAGGTACCATATTAGAACCCCAAAGGCTCAAATGTCTTGTTCAGATTTCGTGCCCTCGGCAGTAGTTGTCTTGTGTTTGCGTTCCTTTAAGGCTGAATTTTTGTGAGACTTCCTTTCCCAACAAGCCAAGCTGTGTGCTCGTAACCAAACGTCCACTTTATAGCATTTTCATAGCGAGTTGTTACACGTAGATTGCTGAGCAATCTATCCCTCCCTTCAAACATTCCTCCATCTGTAACCAAAATGATCCCTCTGAGTAGAAAGAAGCTGGAGCAGAGGAAGAAGGCTGAGGAGGAGGAGGAGCGATGGAAGGAAAAGCAGAGGCAGAAGGAGAAAAAACTACAGAGTGTTGTTTTGAAACGTGCCCAAGCCAACGACCCCCACCTGGCTCTCTCACAGACCCACCAGAACAAACTGAAAGAGTTCAGGTACCCATAAAAACTAGAACAGTGTGATTTCTTGCATTTGATGTTGCTTATATTTAACTCTCCATATTTTAATGACATAGTAAAGATGCAATGTAAGTTTTTCTTTACTTTTGTATGGGTTCTCTCCAGGTACCCACAGTCCAAAAACTTTTTTGTTAGATTAATTGGCGATTTTAAATTTACCCTGGATGTGAGAATGTATGGTTGTTTGTCGTATTGGCTTTGTGTTGACCCTATAATGGTCTTGTACACCACACTTGTGCTGGTTGTATCTCGCCTCTCATCAAATGGCAGCTGGAGTCCATATGGAAAATGGATGATCCCTGGGTCTGGTCGAATAGTATGTTTTCCTTATTTTGGTTCCAAACTGAGGGAAATGACCCGGAAGTATCGAAGATAGAGCAAACATAGGAACTGTTTGAATTCTCTAATTGCTTAGAAAGGGAGCTGCAATGCTACAATAACTAGAAAAAGCTGTTCCTACGCAACAGCAGTCAGAATGCTGATAAGCTGAATGGGGATAGCTGACAATGCTAAAGAAGCGGAAAAACTTTCAATTGCTGAAAAACCAGTTGCCGAAGTCTTAGTTGAAGGAATTTGAAGTTGAAATGACAATAGTGGAAACCTATTGGAAAAAACTGCAGAAGTCTTAGTTTAAGAAGTTGAAAGGTTAAAAACAACAGAAGGATTTAAAGGAGAATGAAAATAAGTGAAAAGTTTTGAAATTTTGCTGAGTAATTCAAAAAGAGTTAAATGAAATGTATATGCCAGCTTAATTGGAGCCTTAAATTGAAATCTCAAAGTGCAGAAGTGAAAGATGAAGACAATTTCAACACAGAGATGAACAGTTCTTATGAAAAATGGTCAAAGGTTTTATGGATCGCCAGAACATTGATCTTAAATGGGAAACAGAGAAACACATTGAAAAGAAAGAAAGAAATGATTTAATTCAAAGCACCTAATGTGACACTGTATTCCTCAGTGGCTTAAGCTTAAGTAGCTTAAGTGGTAGGAAACAGTTCAAAGCAGTGTACATCAGTGTGAAAAGGTAGAATCACATTTATGTACAAGTAAAATGGAGATTTAACATAAAGATGCACAGTATTCTATGAAGAAGGTATAAGAGTCATTTTTAAAATGGCTGCTGTGTAATATGTAGCAGAGGAGTGGAAGAGAGTCCTCACAGTTATAGGAATATTTATAAACAGCTGCAGCTTAACCAGCCGACACACACAGACAGTAGCAGAGAGATGGGCCTGTAGTCAGCTGTAAGCACCCTTGATACTATGACCTCCTGAGAGAAAACTATAAGAACCATGAAAATACTTTTAGGACCATGAGCACCAGAAGGGTTAGAGGAACTTGGTAATGTAGAATTTATTCAAATGGAGTGCAAGATGTGGAAACGGGAGCGATTTGAAAACACATGAACCTGTCTGCTGTATCTGACCAATGTTCCATTGAATCAATGAAGGAAATTGAAGAGTTTTTCTTGCTTCGAAGCTCATAGCTGAAATTCTATGTCATCTCTTTGGTAGTAACATTGGCTGAAAGAGGAGAAATTTTCCTACATTTTAAGGTAAAATTTGTTTCTGTAAGTTAAACTATGAAAGTTAGAGGAATTTGTCTGAAATGGTTTAGTTGAATATCAGAAAAAGCTGAAGGTGATAGAGCAGAATTAGTATTGCAACAACACATCATCAGTAGGGTAAAACTAACCTGTCTCACAACGCTCTAAACCCAGCTCACGTTCCCTATTAGTGGGTGAACAATCCAATGCTTGGTGAATTACATCCATCCATCCATCCATTTTCTATACCGTTAATCGGATAGCGGGTGGGCTGGAGCCTATCCCAGCATTCATTGGGTGAAAGGCGGGGTACACCCTGGACAGGTTGCCAGTATGCTTGGTGAATTCTGCCCCACAATTATAGGAAGAGCCGACATCGACATAAAAACCAAGAAGGAACAAAAATGTTCATATTTTTGAAGCTGTCATATTTCAAAATTGGCTTAATATTTGAAAAAGCTGAACAATTTGGTAATAGCTTAATGTCTAGTGACCCATTTAAAGTTTGAATGGTGTCTCTAGCTGAAAGTATGCAGAAATAGTTAGGTTGAAAAGAGAAAGAAGTTTTTGAAGAGTTGAAAGCACTGTCCATTAATTTGAATGAAGGGAAAATTTGAATAAAAGTTTAATATTTAAAAAAAGTATAAAAGTTAGAAACACCAAAAGTCATAGCAAGAATCTCCTGAAAGAGCTGAACATTTTGATACCAAAATCTTAGAAATAGCTGAAGGTATGCAGAAGTAGTTAAACGGTGGAATCATGATAATAAAGAGAAACAGGAAAACAATGGTGAGACTGCTTTACAGCATTCTCACAATTATCTCCTTTAGCATAGAATACACAGGACACATCCTTTATAAAAGAAAGGAGATGATTTGTTCCCATAATTCCTTGCGTCAGCAAGTTTTATAGTGAAGCTTAATTATTTTCATCCAGTCATAGTGTGATTCATATGAATAGATTTGAGGATGAGTATGAGCAACACTCACTGGGGTTACATGAGTGACATCGGATCAGATTAATGGCTAAATTACAATAAGACAATACGAGTTATTAAATTAATGTAGACACCTTAATCTGACAAAAAAACAGATTCGATTGGATTGTCCAGTTAGGAAGCAACACTGATTGTGTTTCACCTGTTGTTGTGATAATGGAACAGACAACAGGTCGAAATGAGAGGCAGGTGTCTACAACCCACAGAAGTTGCTCAGGTAGTGCAGCATACCAGGCGTTGTAGGGAGGTCCTACAGGCACGTGGAGGCCACACACACTACTGAGCCTCATTTTGACTTGTCTTGAGGAATTTCCACTGAAGTTGGATCAGCCTGTAATGTGATTTTCCACTTTTATTTTAAGTATTATTCCAAGTCCAGACTTCCATGGGATAGTAATTTTGATTTACATTGATCATTTTTGTTATTTTGTTCTCAATGCATTCCACTATGTAATGAATAATATATTTCAATATATTATATTATATTATTATATTTCACTCGTTGAGATTTAGGAAGTGTTATTTTAGTGTTCCCATAATTTTTTTGAGCAATATTAATTGATATCACATTTTGATATAAGTGACAGGATTTTCATGTAACTATATGATAAGGTTGCAGTAGACAAAGTATTTTAAGCCATTTATGTAGAATATTTATAGAACGCCTGTAGTTTTAATGTTGTAGACCCACATCGCAGAATTTTTCCTAACACATTTCCTTAACCCCATGACGTTTTCCATGAAGGCAAGGAAACAAGCTCAGGAATAGACTATATAAGTTTTTCTTTTGTTTCTCTGCAGGAAACAAGACCTTCAACGCAGGAAGGAATATCAGCAAGAGATCAAAGAGATGAGGGAGAGGGTGAAAGGAAGGCCGCTGCTGTTGGAGCAGGTTGCTCAGGTGAATTTCTGCACTGTTTAGTCTTTTTTTTGTTTGTTCTCATCCTCTAACGTGCAAACTGTTGCAAACTCATCTAGAAATAACAACAAACTTTGTTTTGATAAAGAAGACTGAATATGCCCTAATGAACAACTGCAGTATCATATTTATAAATGTGCACCTCTGGGTATGTCATGGAAGGCTGGATTTTTGTGGGTGTCCATTTGCCCAGAAACCCGTTGTACATCACGCTAAATAGAAACAAATCAACTCTCATTTCTCTCATAGGAGAACAGAGAGTTGCTAGCTAAACACGAGTTGTTGTTTTGTTTTTTGTTTTTTTTGTTTTTGTAGTTCTTGAGCCAAAGCTTTGGAGGTGAAAATGGAGAGAACTGGATCTAAGCAAGGCTCTGGCATTGAACCAGCACTGTAAGAGTGTTAAATGGAGAGGGGACACTGACTGATTTCTCCTGTTGTGATGGTCAAATAAAAGGCAATTAAAAACTCTGATGTTGAACCCCTCAATGAAGCAAGAGAACAATCCAGAAAAAGTATGAAAATACAGATATCTACTGTAAGTGCACAAAAAAAACAGTTGGTCAAAGCTCAGGTATTTAGATTTTCCTTTAGTCTCTTGCTTACCTCGTGAGTAATTGATCTGAATTAATGCTTTTAACTAGTTATTTTAATTTTTTTTTTTTTTTTTTTTTTTTTACAATCCCAGTTCTCCAAAAAAATTGTGACACTGTAAAATGTAAAAATATTATAAATCAATATCTATTTCACTGTAGAACATAGAAAAAATATCAAATGTCCTGACATCTTAAACATCTGGGAACTGAGTCCAGTTGCTTGACCTTTGGGAGAGAAATGTTGACTCGCTGCTCAAAGGTCTTAGATCTTATTTGTTGTTCATTTCATGTTGCGCCAAATCTTTTTAGTTGGTCAAAGGTCTAGACTGCTGGCAGGCCATTTGAGCATCCAAACTCTTCTACTACAAAGACACTGGCTCTTGTAATGGATATAGTATGCCATTTTGCATTGTCTTGCTAAAAAAAACAAAACATGTTGCTCTAAAACCTGTATATACCTTTCAGTATTGATGTTACCTTTCTATATGTGCAAGTTGCCAGATCCATAGACAGGAATGCACCCCCATACCATAAGAGATACAAGCTTTTCAGCTAAATGTTGCTAACAAGCCAGATGGTACTTCTTGTTAAGCCAGAGGACATGGTGTGTGGGACTTCCAAAAATAATTTTTCATTTCATATCGTCTGACCCCAGAACAGTGTTCCACTTTACCTCAAACCATTTAAAATGAGCTTTGGTCCACAGAAGACAACACTGGCCCAATTTTTGTTGAAAATTATCCATTCTACAAATTTGAAGTCTCGATTGTAGTATAACTGTAAGTTCAGCTTGGTTTGAATAACAGAATACAGTTCAGTAAACGAGGAGATACTTGACTAAAGATGGTCACTGTAAAGGAAAGTTAAGGTGGTGTTCTTTTTAACAGCCTTGATGAGTATGTCAAAGATTGACCAAGCTTTCTGAACCTGTGAATTGATAACAGAGGAATGCCAAACAAGCAGCAGAGAAGTGCTTCATCAAAACCCTGCATGGATGTGATGTGACTGAGGAGTTTATCAGCAGTAAGGCAACTAAATCGGCAACACAACGCACAGCCTCCCTTTTAAGTGACAATAAGTACAGGTAAATCTAACATCTTTGTCTTGCAACCTATCATAAAGATTTTGGTATTGAGAAGGTATAGTGACATTCATCAGTAATTCTGGACAGTCAACGATATGAGTTGCAGAGTATCAAGTCATCCTATCAACTGATGTAATTGGAATAAAATGTTTCTCAGGATGGTTTAATTGTGTCAGTAGTGGGAAATAAGATGGCCTGCGCAAAAATTGGGTGCATTAATGCTTGTCATACACTGCATTGCTTGTACACTGGTTGACTGGCTCAAACCGTAGCACCTGAGTTTGCATCTCTTTAGAAGCGCTCAATAATCTTTGCCAAAGCCAGAAATTAAAGTTAAATATGAAAGCCTATTTGAAACTTGGTCAAATTCAGCTTTAATGTGGATTTCAAATGTTAGAAATATAAGAATGTAAGAAGTCCCATCTTATCATAAGCTAAAAATATATGAAAATGCTACTGGGTTTAATGGTGAAAATGTTTCTGTAATCTGAGACTGGTTCTCTGCTGATAATTTTTCTCTTGTGGATTAGTGACCCGGGAGAGGCAGACACAGACTATGAACGTGTTCTCTACAGAAAAATCTTCCTGGATAGTGAAGACATGGATGATCCTGCTGAGAATGAGGAAGGAAGTGAGGAAAGTGAAAAACCATTAAACTACCAAGATGGAGACACTGGCAGTCATCACACAGAAGAGGATTATCATGACAATGATCACCATTATTCTGATGAAAGTTACCACTACTCAGACGATCATGAAAATTACTCAGAACACAGTGACCATGATGCTGACAGTTGATGGCAGGAAGCAGGAGAGTGATGCCAAATGTCACTTGGCATGAGATGTGTACAGGAGCTCTGACAGACAAAACCTTTTTAAAGAAATGATAAATCAAGTTATGAGGATAACTCTTTTGCTAGGAATATAAAAATTTTATTGTCTACCGAAGTGTAGAGAATGAGAATAAAACAATGTTGAACCTGATGTGATGTCATTGGTCTAAAATGTCTCTGGTTGCTTGGTTTTTTTTTGTTTGTTTGTTTGTTTGTTTGTTTTTTCCTCGACATGTTGAACTCTTTGTAATGAGCAAGATTAAGATTTTCAACCTATCAGTCATTATTATTTTGCATCTTTCCTGGGACAGATCTAGTGTTTTATAAGAGTGACAGGCAATGGCCATTTGCACTGTACACATAAAAACCCATGAAAGTTGGGGAAATTTTGCAGTTACATCTTAAATATTTGTTAATTTGCAAGTACAAATAAATAAGTTTCATTGTCTTCACCGATAGTCTTCATTGTATGTTGAAAATGCAAAGAATTTTTGTAGAATATACAAGTAAGGCCAAAGGGTTAGTCTGTCCTAGCAAAGTTGTGTTGTATTCATCTTTGTGCAAAACCCAACCAGAATATCATCAATAAGTTTCTAAAGAAAGTATTTCACAGTATTAGATTGCTTCCTGCAACTACAGTGTATAATATTGTAAAACGTTTTTGTAAGTCTGAGGAAATCTTAATGAATAGACGTATGGAATGGAAACCAATGTTAGATCCATCGAGGTTAATAACTTGCCAACTTTACCCACCGCTCAAATGCCATCTGACATCTATTAAACCTCATTGTAGGCACTACCATGGGTTAAAATAACCATCACCTGTGTCAGAAGGGTGTAAGGCTGTATAACACTTGCTGGTATCTAATAATGATCTCCACCTGCAGCAAGTGAATTTTAATGTTTTTGCCCAATATTTCTGAATGGTCTCACCAGGTTTTTGACATTGATTTTGTGTCTCATTAAACCAATCAATCAATTAAACTTAAAATTTCCGGAGAATCTGTTCAGTTTCTTCATATTAAAGAAGCTACAAGGAGATACTTTTCCATGTCTGTGAAAGATATTTGTATGTTTTCTAAATATTATAGACGTATTACATTGTTATGGTATAGACTAGTTTTAATCTATTTTAAAGATTCAAATTATGAAAAAATTATTAAAGAATTTTTTTTTAAAACATATATTTGTTTTTTGTGTTAATACAAGAACATCTAACAATTAAACCGTCGTCAACACATGGCAGTAATGGGAATAATAATGAAAATATTAATAAATCTGAAGAGGACCAAAATGAAATAATAATGAAAACAAATAAAGAAAAATACAAATAAATAAAAAATAATTCTTAATGTAAGATAAAGCGCACATTCCCAACAACAAATTAGATATTTTCCATTATGTCATTCTCCCAACGCCTCCCCCATATCTCCACTCCTCAACAGTTCCAGAAATAACTTCCAAATGTTGTAAAATTCAGAAGTTCACTCCTGTTGCTTACTGTTAGAGTTTTCCTTATAGTTTTCAACCAACATGTTATAAAACCGGGAGACCAGTCTTTTACCAAAACAATCTTTTGTAACATCAGAATGGAGAATGAAGGTTGTTGCACTGAATTGTTTAAGTGTGCCAGAATAAAACTTTTAAGTTGTAAATATAGCGAAGCATTTATATCAAATTAAATTACATTATATGCAGTATGTCAAAGTTTGCCTTTAACTCCGTGAATGACATTAGAGTAAAATTATATATCATTAGAGGTTCCCCAATGACATGTTGATCAGCACTACTCATTGGTCTATATAGGGATTACAGGGAATTATTTACTGAGGCTGGTCCTTTTTTTCTTTAGCACAAGTTTCTTGTGATTACCTGGAATCTAAATCTAGCCTAGCTAGTGACTACTGTGAATAGGGCAGCTGACAACAAGGGAAAGACCATATGACAGATTGGAAAGACAGCTGACAGGAGGCAAAGACCCCAAAGGTGCTACCATGGGCTAGCAATCTATGGTAGCAGTAGCGAGGCTTAGCAACCTTGTTACAACTATCATAAGCTACAAGTAAATTAAGGAGAATACTCCTAGGGTCAGCGAGAACAGGGGTGTAAGATGACTCACAGGCAGACTACATGGCAACTGACACTGGAACGAACACGACTATGAGGTGGAGATGTGACTCAGTGAAGGATAGGGGCACGGACGTATTCTCTAGGGCTAGAACTGGGCAGAATAGTTCTCAGAGCAAAGAGAATGTAGCTGGAGAAAATAAAAGTGGTAGGCTAAAGGGAAATAAGCTCCAGGTTTGTCCTTGTAGCTGGCAGAAAGTAATGTCAGTTAGAGTCCTTAAAATGCATCAGGGAATAAAGAGATGTATGGTAAAAGAAGTGCAGTTTTTAAGACGTACTGATTGAAGAAGCAGTAGGTTGTATGCAGTCCAGCGGCAGGTAGAAAACCACAGTCCAAAGGATATCAATAACACAGCTGCGGAGGTTCTAAAAGTCAAAAGTCTAAATAAATCAAATTTATTTATAGAGCACATTTCATGTACAAAACAATTCAAAGTGCTTTACATAAAATAAAAGCATTGCAGCAGGGAGAGGAAAAAGCATTAAAAATATGTAAAAGAATATAAATAGAAAGAAATAAAATAATTAAGATTAATTAAAATTAATAAAAACAAGCAACAGTCTAGATAAGTTAGAAGATACCGTGCAGATTTCATGCATAGACACATGAGAAAAGAAATGTTTTTAACCTGGATTTAAAAATGTCTACATTTGGTGACAGTTTAATTTCCACTGGCAGTTTGTTCTACTTGTTTGCAGCATAACAGCTAAATGCTGCTTCTCCATGTTTAGTCTGGACTTTGGATTGGACCAGCTGACCTGAGTCCTTGGATCTAAGAGCTCTGTTGGGTTTATATTCTCTGAACATATCACAGATGTATTTTGGGCCTAAACTGTTCTGGGATTTGTAAACCATCAGTAGGCTTTTAAAATCTATTCTGTTAATGACTGGAGGCCAGTGTAAAGCTTTTAAAACTGGTGTGATGTGTTCAGATCTCTTAGTCCTGGTTAAAACTCTAGCAGCAGCGTTCTGGATGAGCTGCAGATGTTTAATGCTCTTTTTGGGAAGTCCAGTTAAAAGATGATTACAGTAATCAAGTCTACTGGAGATGAATGCGTGGATGAGTTTCTCTTGGTCTTTTTGGGAGAGAAAACCTTTAATTCTGTTGATTTGGTTGGTAAAAAGCTGCCTTGGTGACAGCTTTGATGTGGCTGCTGAAAGTCAGATCTGAGTCTATCGACACTCCAAGGTTATGAACTTGGTCAGAGATTGTAAGGGCCCGAGTCTCAAATAATTTACCAATGCTGACCCTCTTCTCTTTGCTACCAAACAGAATGATCTCAGTTTTTTATTCATTTAATTGTAGAAAATTCTCTCTCATCCAGGAGTTTATTTCCTCCAGACACTGACACAGTACATCTGCTGGGTTGCAGTCATCTAGTGACCGAGACACATAAAGTTGTGTATCGTCTGCATAACTGTGATAATTGATGTTAAAGTTCTGTAATATCTGACCCAAAGGTAGCACATAGAAGTTAAACAGAAGAGGTCCAATAATTGACCCCTGGGGGACTCCACAAGTCATGGCCACTCGCTCACATTCATAGCTGCCAATTGTAACAAAATAACTCCAGCCTTCTATATAGGATCTGAACACGTTAAAGACCGCTCCAGAAAGTCCAACCCAGTTTTCCAGCCTGTGCAACAGGATTCTGTGATCTACAGTATCAAATGCAGCACTGAGATCCAACAGAACCAGGACTGAAACATAAACAGACTCAGTATTCAACCTAATGTCGTTTAACACTTTGACCAGAGCTGTTTCAGTGCTATGATGGCGTCGGAAGCCTGATTGAAAGTTATCGAGTCTTCCACTTTCATTCAGAAAGTCATTGAGTTGGTTAAATACAACTTTCTCAATAATCTTGGATATAAAAGAGAGATTAAAAACAGGTCTGTAGTTGTTCATCACAGAGGCGTCCAGAGTTCTCTTCTTTGGGAGTGGCTTAATGCAGCTGTCTTTAGTGACTTGGGAAAAATGCCTGATGCCAGTGAGCTGTTAACTATTTGTAGGAGAACACTTTCTGCTGAGGTAAAAACAGTTTTTAAAAAGTCAGATGGTATTATGTCCAGAGTGCAAGAAGGGATGCAGCTGATACTAAGATGAATAGGCCAGTTAGAGAGTGAAATATGGAGCAGAAAGCTAGAGTTAAATGGCCTAGGGCAAATAGCAACAAAGAATGGGAGGTGGTCAATAAAGATTCATCGATAATATTAGGTAGGTTAGGAGGAAATGCAAGCGATAGGCTAGAGAAGATGGGAGATATCATTTACTCCTATGGTGTAGAAAGATTTGGGGTGCAAGATAGAAAGAGGGTTGAAAGAGTACATTTAGTTAAGTCTAGACGGCAAAGACAGATGAAGATATTGAATAAGGAAAGAAGAAACTTAAGAAAGCAGTGGAAAAGAGCTACAAAAGAAGAGTGGGAGGGAATTGATGTTTTGCAGGAATAATTGAGAAGCAGGCTAGCAGTACTCAGAAGATCTGAATATCTTAGGAAAAAGAGAAAGAAGATAGAATATGTAAGGACTGCGTTTTACATGGACCCGTTCAAGTTTGTTAAAGGGTTATTTAAGCAGGAAAAGGGAGGGCAGCTTAAAGCAACAAAGGCTGAGGTGGAAGAGTATCTAAGAAATACATGTTCAGATCTTGAGCAGTGTAGAGTAGTAGGCCATCTACCTGACATGCCACCATTAGGAGAGATAGCTCATAAGATGGATGTTAGACCACCTAGGTGGAAAGAGGTTGAGGAGGTAGTCAGAAGTGCAAAGGCTTCGTCGGCCACAGGGCCAAATGGAGTCCCCTATCTGGTTTATAAAAGTGCACCTGATATCCTAAAGTTTTTGTGGAGGCAATTAAGAATAGTTTGGGAGAAACAGTTTATTCCTAGAGCATAGAGTAGGGCTGGAGGCGTTCTTATTCCAAAGAGAAAGAGTCCTCGGACCCGAGTCAGTTCTGGATGATCTCTCTCCTAAATGTCGAAGGGAAGATTTTCTTTGGTGTAGTTGCACAGAGATTAGCTAGTTATTTAGAAAAGGATAGCTTAATAGATACTACTGTGCAGAAGGCATGAATACCAGGTTTCACATGGTGTTTAGAGCACACTAGCATGATTTGGCATTAGATTCAGACAGCGAAGATTGAGAAAAAAGACTTGCATGTTATATTTCTGGATCCAGCAAATGCATTTGGTTCATTGCCACGTAGCCTTATTTGGAAAGCGTTTGATTGTTTTAGAGTGCCTGTAGTTATTGTTAACTTAGTAAGAGCATATTTTCAGGATATTAGATTGTGCCTATTTATAGCAGGTTTCACAACATGGTGGCAGAGGCTAGAAATAGGCATTATGGCAGGGTGTATGATTTTCATTAGCATTAACGTATGGTAATTTCCAGTATCATTAGTAATTACAATGGTGATGGAGATAATAATTAGAGCTTCCAAGTGGGTTGTAGATGGAGAGAGATGTCAGGATGAAGAGGAATGGTAGCATATGTAGTTTTTCTCACCAAAGAGAAAGGCGAGAGAAGTAGAAAATTAACAACTTGGAGGAGATGAGGTAGAAGGAGAGAGAGAAGGGCAACAGAAACGTGACAGAGATAGAATACAAGGCCAAGGCGACCAGGGACATGAGGAGGTGGGAGAACACCACAGCAGTGAAGATATGGAGGGGGGAGAGCATCATCAAGATGAGGAGGGAGAAAGCGAGAGACAATATGTTGTGCAGGACTCAGACAGTGAAAGGGAAAAGAGAGAGCCCGAGCTGGTCCATATGGTATGGAATTTTTTGCTGCATAGTTATATATGAATAGGAAGAAAAACATTTTGCTATAAGGTGTATTTAAGAGACATTGCTTAGATTTCTTTAGATAAATGTGAATATTCATGTTTGTTTAAATATAAATAATTAGGGAAACTTGTAAGTGTGAAAGTGTGATAAGATGGGGACAGAGTTTTAATATTTTGTGTACAATGTATTTTAGATCTATTGCTCAGGTTAATTTCCAAAATTAAACAAATGAAGCTGAAAATACTAAAATTGTCACACCGTAATGAAGTGCGGGCCCCGGTGCGGTCACAGAGTCAGGAGGACAAGAACTCTTAGTTCAAACAAAAGTTTATTAGTTAACAGAAAATCTCACACAGAGGAAAAACCTGGCCTGGTGAGCAGGGAAGTCGGCCTGCAGAACCGGAACAAAAAACCAAGGTAATCCAAGAACTGAAAATAATCCACAAAACATCAAGGGTCAGGATCCAGGTCGTGAACCAAACAGGCATAACAAATACATTAACACACGAGCAAAGAAAGGTGGAGAAGACCAGGTATTTAAACTAACGGGGCAATCAAGGGAAGGGAACAGGTGAGTTACGAACCAGGTGTGACAGTACCCCCCCTCCGACGACCGCCTTTAGGCGGCCCACCAGGCTTGTTAGGGTGGGTTCTGTAGAAGTCGTGATGAGGGCATGGTCCAGAATAAACCGACGTGGAACCCAAGAACGCTCCTCCGGCCCATAACCCTCCCAGTCAACCAAATACTGGAAACCCCTGCCACTACATCTGACATTCAGAATCCGATCAACCGAGAAAGCAGGATGGCCATCCACGACCAGGGGGGGAGGAGGAGGTTCAGCTGGAGGACCAAGTGCACAAGAGGTGACTGGCTTTAAGAGGGACACATGAAATGTGGGGTGTACCTTAAGGGAGTCTGGGAGCTTAAGGCGCACAGCCGAGGGATTAATGATTCTGACCACTGGAAAAGGACCAATGAAACGAGGGGCCAGCTTACGGGAATCTACCTGCAAAGGCAGGTCCCTGGTGGATAACCACACCATCTGCCCAGGCTGATAATTAGGAGCGGGCGAACGCCGACGGTCCGCCAACAGTCGGTTCCGGGCAGCGGACCTAACTAACGCAGCCCGAGCCTCCAGCCACACTCTGCGAACTCGTCGCAAGTGTTCCTGAACAGAAGGGACGGACACATCATCCTCCTGGGAAGGGAACAAAGGGGGTTGAAAACCATACATTACCATGAATGGCGACATACCAGTAGCAGATGTGGAGAGACTGTTATGAGCGTACTCCACCCACGGTAGCTGAACACTCCAGGAGGATGGGTTACGTGCACACACACATCTTAAAGCGGCCTCCAGGTCCTGGTTGGCCCGTTCTGTCTGGCCGTTCGACTGAGGATGGTACCCAGACGATAGACTAACCCTCGCCCCCAATGCGCCACAGAACGCTCGCCAAACCTGGGAAGCAAACTGGGGTCCCCGATCAGAAACGATGTCCATGGGGATACCATGGAGACGAAAAACATGATGAACCAAGAGCTCAGCAGTCTCCAGAGCAGAAGGGAGCTTCGACAGTGGTACAAAATGCACAGCCTTAGAAAAACGATCGACAATAGTAAGGATGACAGAGTTACCTGCAGAAGGAGGCAGACCAGAGACAAAATCCACCGCGATGTGAGACCACGGCCTTGAGGGAATGGGGAGAGGGTTCAGCAAGCCAGCGGGCCGTTGGTGCGAGGCCTTCCCTCGGGCACAGACAGAGCACGCTGCCACAAACTGATTGGTGTCACGGACCAGCGTGGGCCACCAGAACCGCTGTCGAATGAGCTCAAGTGTGCGTGCAGCCCCAGGATGGCAGGCCAATCTGGAGGAGTGCCCCCACTGCAGCACCTGAGACCTAACGTTCTCGGGAACGAACAAAGAGTTAGGTGGTCCGATCTCTGGACGGGGACAACGGGAAAGGGCCCTCTTAACCTGCTGCTCAACCTCCCAATGGACCGCTCCCACAAAACAGCTTGGAGGGAGCACAGGCTCAGAAGGATCAGTCAATGGTTGTCTCTCTGTCTGACGGGAAAGGGCATCAGGCTTTAAATTACGGGAACCAGGTCTATAAGAGAGTGTAAAATTAAATCTGCCTAAAAAAAGTGCCCATCTGGCCTGTCGAGAATTGAGACGTTTGGCTTGCTGAAGGTAGGCCAAGTTCTTATGGTCCGTCCAAACCACAAATGGAATTTCTGCTCCCTCCAGCCAGTGTCTCCACTCCTCTAATGCCAGAACGACTGCTAAAAGCTCCCGGTTGCCCACGTCATAGTTGCGCTCAGCCGGAGACAGCCGGCGAGAAAAATACGCACACGGATGCAACTTCTGTTGTGAGACCTGCGAAAGCACGGCTCCCACACCACTGTCAGAGGCATCCACCTCCACTACGAACTGCTTAGAGGCATCAGGGTGGATGAGAACAGGCGCAGAGGAAAACAGCTCTTTAAGTCTTGAGAATGCCTGGGCAGCTTCAGAGGTCCAGGTAAAAGGGCTGGAGGTGGAGGTAAGTTGGGTGAGTGGTGCAGCCACCTTACTAAAATTCCTAATAAAGCGCCGGTAAAAATTAGCAAAACCAAGGAAACACTGAAGTTGCTTGCGGTTCTCAGGTGCTGGCCACTCAACCACCGCCCTTACCTTGGCTGGATCAGAGCGAATCTGACCTCTTTCAATGAAAAAGCCCAAAAAAGAGACTGACTGGACATGAAACTCGCATTTCTCAGCCTTGACAAATAATCTGTTCTCAAGCAATCTTTGGAGAACTAATCTGACGTGCTTGCTATGTTCCTCCAGTGTGCTAGAAAAAACTAAAATGTCGTCCAGATAAACAAAAACAAAACGGTTGAGCATTTCACGGAGTACATCATTAACTAAGGATTGAAAAACTGCCGGTGCATTAGTTAACCCAAAAGGCATGACCAAGTACTCAAAATGGCCAAGAGGTGTGTTGAACGCCGTTTTCCACTCATCCCCCTCACGAATACGGACAAGATGGTATGCATTCCGAAGATCTAGTTTGGAGAAGACAGTGGCTTGATGAAGGGAGTGAAAAGCTGAATCCAATAGTGGCAGGGGATATTTATTTTTGACAGTGATAGCGTTCAGACCACGATAGTCAATGCAGGGGCGCAATGTCTTGTCTTTCTTAGACACAAAAAAAAAAACAGCACCTACAGGGGAGGAAGAGGGGCGAATGATACCTGCTGCCAATGACTCCTGTATGTACCTCTCCATGGTCTCTCTCTCGGGACGGGAGAGAGACCAAGGCGGCTGGAGGGGAGAGGAGACCCAGGCAGTAAGTCTATGTGGCAGTCATAGGGACGGTGTGGTGGGAGAGAGAGAGCTTGATGTTTGCTAAATACCTCAGCCAAGTTATGATAACAAGGAGGAACCCCAGAAAGATCAGGAGAGACGGAAGGAACTAAGGCAGGAGGGCTCAAGGCTGGAACAGCAGATCTAAGACAATTATTGCGGCATGCTACACTCCAGCTAATGATTGTGCTCTGTGTCCAGTCAATGTTGGGATTGTGCAGCCTAAGCCAGGGGAGACCTAAAACCACAGGAGTATGAGGAGCAGGCATAACAAAAAAACTGATAAGCTCATGGTGGTTACCAGAGATAAGTAAAGATAAAGGAACAGTCTGGTGAGTAATTACCGACAACAACCTACCGTCTAGAGCATTTACCTTACGAGGTGCTGTAAGTGACACAACAGGAATATTATGTAGTTTAACAAAATCTACGGAAATAAAATTCTCATCTGCCCCAGAATCCACAAACGGATTCATAGCCACCTCCTTAGAGTCACAAAACAAAACGGCAGACAACTGAGTACGTGTGGAAGGCAAACAACTTGAATCTTGGCTCACCTGGGTCCCCCCCTCCTCAGGTGAGCCTAGGCTTTTGGCAGATTGGGGCAGTTCTCTCGAACGTGGCCGGGTTGGCCGCAATAAAAACAAAGCCTCGCCTGAAGTCTCCGTTGACGCTCCGTCGGAGTCAATCTGGCCCGTCCAAGCTGCATGGGTTCAGGAGGGGGCAGGACAACAGGAGTGTGAGCACCTGCTGGAGTGGACACCTCCACCTGTTGGCCAGAGGCAGGGCCAAACAACGGGGTACAGGCGGAAGCGATGCAGCTCCGGTCACGCTCCCGGCGTCTCTCTCGCACGCGGTTGTCCAACCGCCTCGCAAGGTCTATTAAATTGGCCAAGGATTCTGACTCATCCCGAGCCGCCAGCTCATCCCTCAAACTGTCATTCAGGGAGCGAAGAAATATTCCCATCAACGCAGCCTTATCCCAGCCGCTCTCCGTCGCCAGTGTGGAGAACTCAATCGCGTGGTCGGCTACTGACCTGGAGCCTTGGCGCAGTGAGAGCAGTCGGTTGCCCGCCTCTTTACCACGAACAGGATGGTCGAAGACCCCTCTCATCTCCGCCACGAACCGCCGGTAGGAGGAGCAGAGCTGGGGGTTGCCTTCCCACGTAGCCAGCGCCCACTGTGCAGCCCGTCCGGAGAGGAGGCTGGTGATATACGCCACCTTGACGCGGTCCTCCCGGTACATCCGAGGCTGCAACTCAAACACCAGAGCGCACTGGAGGAGGAAACGTCCACAGGCTCCCACGTCCCCGCCATAACGCTCCGGCGTCGGGAGATGGGGCTCAGGAAGAGGGGGCGTTGATGGCAGAACCGCGACAGGTGGCGGATAAGCAGCACACAGTTCCAGTCTCTGAGAGAGGGAAGCGACGCTAGAAGTCAAGGACCCCAACGCCTCCATAATGTCCTTGAGGTCCTGGTGTCCCAATAAAGAGCCCTGGGCGGTCAGCGCCTGGTGAACCGACTCTGGATCCGCAGGGTCCATTTGGCTCGTGTGTTCTGTCACACCGTAATGAAGTGCGGGCCCCGGTGCGGTCACAGAGTCAGGAGGACAAGAACTCTTAGTTCAAACAAAAGTTTATTAGTTAACAGAAAATCTCACACAGAGGAAAAACCTGGCCTGGTGAGCAGGGAAGTCGGCCTGCAGAACCGGAACAAAAAACCAAGGTAATCCAAGAACTGAAAATAATCCACAAAACATCAAGGGTCAGGATCCAGGTCGTGAACCAAACAGGCATAGCAAATACATTAACACACGAGCAAAGAAAGGCGGAGAAGACCAGGTATTTAAACTAACGGGGCAATCAAGGGAAGATGGAACACAGGTGAGTTACGAACCAGGTGTGACAAAAATGTTAGTGTTAACACAGTCAGATGGTTATAACTAATCAATGACAGTTCCAAATTGATTATATTTTTACTAGTTGTATTTTATAAGTAGTTGTGCAGATGTAATGCAGTGTAAATCTTTCCTCCCCTCCATCTTCTAGACGTATCCAAGTCTAGATATGAGGTACCAGTGCAGCCAGTGTGGGAGAGTTTCCCTAAGACCCTCCAGGGAGGAGCCAGGACAAGCTGATGAAATGATGACCTCAACAGAATCTGCAAATTTCTGTATTTATCTTTCTTATGCAACAGAGAAAATCTGATATCACCTTTAATAAAACCTAAAGTGTGAGGGGAAAAAAGTTTAAAATGTGACACTGGTGTAAATCCTGCTGAACATGAAGTGGTATTGTTGTTTTTTAATGTCTCTTTTGTATATACATTATAAAACTGTCCAGAAACAAACTAAGTTTGTCTGTATGTGAGTTTGTAAATGGCGCCCGTGCCCTTGTGTAGTGTATACGTACTATTTCTCATCAAACTGATTAAATTCAATATATATATACACATACATACATACATACATACATACATACACACACACACACACACACACACACACACACACACACACACATCTGCCATATGTTGCCACCCGCCCCTGCAAGGCACATAGGTAAGTCCACTCTTTAAGGAGACAAGAGATGTGATCATGAGATTAAGAAAAATATACAATTTATTTGAAACAGTTTTCTTTAAAAAAAGTTTCAACCTCATTCACACCAAAGATAATCAAATAAGGGGACTGGAGCTGGTGAATGGACAAGGCTAGGTGTAAGGGGGAAAACACACCAAATTAAGAATAACAAACTTAAACCACCGGACATGCGTGACACACACACACACACTCAGTGAAGGGAAGGGCCCTCTTCCCAGGACACAGCAGACAGAGGGAGAGGGAATACCACCACCCGACCACCAGCACCGCCACCACCAGGCTCCAGCAACTAAAAAAAAAAACAAATGAATCAACAACAAGATGAAAACAATTTAATCCCTTCCAAAATCATCATTATAAGACAGACACCTAAAACTCATTCAACCAAACACACAAGTGTTAAAACACACGCCTGGTTAAAACACAGGCGTGAGAACAGTTGGATAAAGCTGATCTGCTTCACAAACGGGGGATGCCAAGCAATACACCGTGGTGACCAATACTATTCGTGCCAGAGCAGGTTTCAGAGGGAGACCGGCAGTGGGCAGGCAGTGCAGTAAATGGACTTGTACTTGTATAGTGCTTTTCTAGTCTAACTGACCACTCAAAGCGCTTCACCCCATTCACACACACTCATACACACTTACACATACTAGTTAAGATACACATAACTACGTGCTTGCTAAGCATTCACACACATTCATACCCCCAATGATACACTGGGGGGGCAACGTGGGGTTCAGTGTCTTGCCCAAGGACGCTTCGACATGTATCCTAGGGAAGCCAGAGTCGAACCACCGACCTTCCGATTGGTGGGCGACTGCTCTTCCTCCTGAGCTACAGCCACCCCATGTGTGGAGACAAACTTTGGTGGAGACAAAACAGCAGCGACCCCAATCAGCTGATGACAGCGGCTCCTGATTACAGGAGAAATACCATTACTGTTATTTATAGAGTACTGCCGTTGCTCGTGTATACTAAAAACACACATACCTGTTTCCGGTCACACGCTCGCACAGAAAGAGGGACGGAGAGAGGACACTGGCTGATGCTGGCATTTACCTGCGACCACCCTATTGTTAGCCCTGAGATAGCATTGACAACGCCAAGAAAGAGATGGACACTCACTAAGCCACATCACCACTGTACATCGAGGTGCACGCCTAAAGTCGCCCTACAACCACACAAAATGCCGTGAGCACAGAGAAGAGCCTAAGCGTCCAAATGTGGAGAAGCAGCAGGCAGCCATACCTTACCAAGCACCCTTTGGCCCGGAAATGACGCACCAATGCGGAATGAGGAGCAAGAAGAAGAGCCGGTGGAGGAGTGCCCCTTTTATACTGGCTCACCTTATGACAGTCACCTGTCACTAAATTCACACAGGGTCACCCTGTAGCATAGCGCTTCTATACCGCTACACAGGCAATGCAGTTTTGGAAAGATGTTGCTGAGTGACTGAACAGAATAGATAAATCAGGGCTTTCAGGAAAGTTGTTGCTGTGGTGTCTGCAATTTGAATGGTTTCATTGGTTGATGTGGCCACTGTCTGTGTATGAGATTCTGTTATCTGTTGCAGAAAAAATGGAAAGATTAGTTAGCTTTTACATTATGAAGTGGCTAGGTGTTCCTAGATGCTTAAGTACTGTGGCACTGTATGGGAAAAGCATACTCAAACTCCCAGTATCTAGTATAGTAGAGGAGTTTCAATGTACTAAAATCAGGACAGAGCTCCTATTAGCTGGGAGTAAAGTTGTGGTAGTTAGTAAGGTGATTCCAAACCCAACCAAGGGGAGGAAATGAAATGCAAGAATGGCAGCTCAAGAGTTAGAAGCAAGACATAGACATACTCTTAGACATACAGAAATGTGGGTAATGTTCAAATAGGCGGGGGAGGCTTGGGGCTTGGCCCAGGCAAAACCGTGTGGAGTAAAGCAGGTCCCAAGGAGAAAAGACAGCTAGTTGTAGAGCAGGTTCATAGATGGGGAAATGTTAAGGGGTACAAAGGCAGTGGCTCAGGCTATGCAGGGATAGTGGTTGAATTGGGAAGGTGTAGAGGAGAAAAAGCTTAGTTGGAAAGAGCTGTGGAGTATGGAGGAAAGGAGTATTAGATTAGGGGCAACCTATGATGTATTGCCAACTCCTCAGAACCTAAAACTCTGGGTAAATGGAGACCTGTTATGTTCACTATGTTCACATACTGCAACTCTTAGGCATATTTTGTCAGGTTGTAAGGTTAGTCTGTCACAAGGCCTGTATACGTGGCGACATAACTAAGTATTAAGAAGCTTAGCTGCAGGTATTGAAGATAAACGAAGGCAGGTAAATTTAGGAGGGTCTAAGGTGAAGAAAGTGGCAATTCAGTTTGTCAAGAGGGGGAGAAAATTTATAAGATAATAAGGAGGCAAGGCAGCTTAGAGGATGCTTGTGATTGGGACATGCAGGTAGATTTAGGAGGAAAGCTAGTTGTTCCACAGGAAATAGCCTCTACAACTCTGAGGCTTGATATAGTCTTGTGGTTTAGTAGTAGAATGAGAGTCTATTTCATAGAGCTGACTGTTCCATTGGAGGAATTAGCATATGAAAAGAAAAAGCTTAGGTTTGTGGAATTGGGGCAGAAGCAGAGGATGGAACGTTAGTATATTTCCAGTGGAAGTAGGATGTAGAAGATTCGTTGCGAAGTCTGTTGTCTCATTGTTGAGGAAGTTGGGTATAAGTGGAAAATAGTGTGAGGAAAATAGTGAAGGAAGTGTCAGATGAGGCAGTAAAGTCCAGTCAGTGGATTTGGATTAGAAGAAGCAATAGTAGCTGGGGGCCCAGCAGGGGGAGCACCTTGGGTAAACAGACTCTTGGAAGAAGCAAGGAAGAAATCCAGGATATTTTTAAGTGGACGATGTGGCCCATGTGAGCCTTTTGAAACCAGGTGGCCATTTTAGGTGAGTTGGCCTGCATGGCCTTGTTTTTGCTGGCATTTTTAGTGATTGTGGGTTTATTTGAGTTTGTTTGCTGAATCTGCGAGTGTAGCTTGTCCTGCCTCCACCTCTGGCACCCTCTATACTTTCATTACCCCCTAGATAGCTATTCAATGGTAACCCTTTCAATTTCTAACCAGGGAAAGAAAACATCTCTCGTAAACCAAACCATGAAAAATTTATAAATATCTATCGGAAGCCCCTCTGGACCTGAAGCCTTACCTCCTCTCATATTTGTAATGGCGTTAGAGATGTTCAAATTTAATTCCCTCTCCAATTCCATCTTCGTACCCTCAGGACGTAAAGGGAATGATCAATTCATCCAGGAAGCTATTTTGGTTTACCAAGTCTAGTGAACTGTCAGACTTATAAAAGGTTTTATAATACGAGACAAATGTGTTATCAATTTCTGTGGGATCTGTTAGTGTTGTAGTACTCGAGATCGGTCTTGAAGGTCTCGGTCTCATCTCTGAATCGACTGCATTTTTATTCGTTCTTGGCTCTGTCTCGGACAAAGTGAACTTGGGATTTTATTTCAAGACCGGTCAAGACCATAGACATTATAAAGAGTAGATAGCCACATAGACTGCTAGGGGATGAGAAATACAGCCACCATCTTGGTCATCCTACCCATAGACAGCGGGTATTTAAGATGCCAGAACATGCTTGGCCCTCCCGGGTATTGGGTGGGGCCTCTGCTGGGGGGGTTGGGGGCACTCGAGCTCTTGAGGCCCGGGTCCGGTGCACGGCCCATGTCGGTGGGCTGTTGCCCCTGGCTCCCGGGGGGCCTCTGCCCTATGCTTCTGGGGGCTCTGTCTGGGGGCTTCCTCTGCAGTCTTCTGGGTGGATGCGTGGTTGTCCCTGCGGTGGGCTTCCTGGGTTCTGTGCTCCATGGGGGCTGCTGGTGGCCTGGGTCTTGTGGCCCTCTCTGCCTGCTTCTGATTGCTTGGGGGGGCTGTGGATTGTGGCCCTGTACACTTATACACTCATAACTAAGCACGGATATCATGTAGGTCCTGTGCCATGGGTGTTGCATGTTCACACACACACACACACACACACACACACACACACACACACACACACACACACACACACACACACACACATTCATTAGTCCAGTAGCATGGTCGCTAAGCAGTTGATGTATTATCATGTCGTCTCAGGTCATCTATATCCACAGCTGTGTTGTATGCGATTGCTGCTACTTGTGCTTGTTTTTGTTTGTTTGTGTGTTTGTTTTTTCTCTGCTTGTCTGCTTTCAGGTGCTCCTGGTGGCGCTAAGGCTGGATTCGCAACAGAGACCATGGATTGTTGTCTGTTTTGTTTTTTACAGGTGTAGCAGCTGGCTGTCTGGTTTTTGTTTCTATTTTTGTTCCGTTTTCTCCTCTTTCCTCTTCTTCTTTCCTTGTCGTCCGGTCCGGTTTAGTTCTATTACATGTTAAACAATGTCGGACTCCGTAGTTTTCTCTGGTCCCCTGCCAAATCTGACCAGTGATGACATGTTTAGCCGCATGTCCTCATTCAATCGCTGGTTGTCTAGATGGTGTCCAGCAAACAATGTGGGCTACATAGATAATTGGCAATCTTTCTGGAGAAAACCTGGTCTGATGAGGAGAGACGGCATCCATCCCACTTTGGAAGGAGCTCTTCTCATTTCTAGAAATATGGACGAATTTATTAGTCATCCAAAAACATGACAACCCAGGGTTGAGACCAGGATGCAGAGTTGTAGTCTTACACACTTCTCTGCGGCTTCCCACCTGATGCTGCCCCCCCCTCAATCAAAAAACACAAAAGGAGCAAATCCTCTTGTGCAAAAAAAAATATTTAAAACAAAAACTTTAACTGAACAAAAACATCAAACTATTAAATGTGGTTTGCTAAATATTAGATCTCTCCCTTCGAAGTCTCTGTTCGTGAATGATTTGATTTGTAATCATCATATTGATATATTTTGTTTTACAGAAACCTGGCTGCAGCAGGAGGATCATGTTAGCATTAATGAATCAACTCCCTCTGACTATTTAAATGTTCACGTTCCTCCAACCACAGGTAGAGGAGGAGGAGTGGCAGCTATCTTCAGATCAGGGTTACTAATCAGTCCTAGACCCAAGATTAGTTTTAGCTCTTTTGAATCTCTGATTCTCAGTTTTTCCCACCCAAAGTGGAAATCACAAAAACCTCTTGTGTTTGTTGTTGTGTATCGTCCACCTGGCCCTTATTCTGAGTTTCTCTCTGAATTCTCAGAGTTTTTATCCCAGTTAGTGCTGAGTACAGATAAAGTCATTGTAGTGGGTGACTTTAATATTCATGTAGATGTTGAAAATGACAGCCTAAATGTTAACTTTAATTCTATATTAGACTCTATTGGATTTTCTCAAAGTGTTCACAGACCTACTCACTGCCTTAATCATACCCTTGACCTTGTGCTGACTTATGGCATTGAGAGTGAACAGTTAACAGTGTTCCCTCATAACCCTGTCTTGTCTGACCATTTTTTAATAACTTTTGAATTTACATTACTTGACTACACGGTTTCTGAGAAGAATTCTACATATAGAAGGTGTCTGTCAGAGAATGCTGTAACCAGATTTAAAGAGTTGATTTCATCATCCTTTTCTTCACTGCCATGTGCTGATATGACAGAGGACGGCTACCTACATTTTACTCCAGTAGAACTTGACTCTCTTGTTGACAGCACTATAGTTTCAATGCGTACAACACTGGACAATGTTGCCCCTCTGAAAAGGAAGGTAATCAGTCAGAAGAGGTTGGCTCCTTGGTATAATTCACAGCTGCGTGCTTTAAAGCAGACTGCAAGAAAGCTGGAGAGACAGTGGCGTTCCTCTAATTTAGAAGAGTCTCAATTAGTCTGGAAAGATAGTTTAATAACGTATAAGAAATCCCTTCATAAAGCTAGAACTGCTTATTATTCATTATTGATAGAAGAGAATAAGAATAATCCCAGGTTTCTTTTCAGCACTGTTGCCAGGCTGACAAAGAGTCCGAGCTCTGTTGAGCCATGTATTCCTTTAACTCTCAGCAGTGATGATTTCATGAGATTCTTCATCAATAAAATTAATTAATGGAATCCTTCCCACTATTATCACTGATGTATCATCAAGTAGAGCAGCTTTAGAAGTATCTTTCGAACCTGAATTGTATTTAGACAGCTTCTGTCCCGTTGATCTTTCTGAGCTAACAACAGCAATAGTCTCTTCTAAACCATCAACTTGTATGTTAGACCCAATCCCAACCAGACTGTTCAAGGAGGTTTTCCCCTTAATTGACACTTCCATATTGGATTTGATCAATCGGTCTTTGTTGATAGGATATGTACCTCAGACTTTTAAGGTTGCTGTAATTAAACCTTTACTTAAAAAACCTACTCTTGATTCAGAAGTGTTGGCTAATTATCGACCTATATCCAATCTCCCTTTTTTGTCTAAAGTTCTTGAAATAATAGTTGCAGTTCAACTTTGTGATCATTTACATAGAAATAATCTCTTTGAAGAGTTTCAGTCAGGATTCAGAGCGCATCATAGCACAGAAACAGCACTGGTGAAAGTTACCAATGATCTCCTGTTAGCTTCTGATAGCGGACTTGTTTCTGTGCTTGTCCTGTTGGATCTCAGTGCTGCATTTGATACGATCGATCACAGCATTCTGTTACAGAGACTTGAACATGTTATTGGGATTAAAGGAACTGCATTAGGCTGGTTTAAGTCATATTTATCTGATAGATTCCAGTTTGTTCTTGTAAATGAAGAATCTTCCTCACATGTTGGCGTATGTCATGGAGTTCCTCAGGGTTCTGTGCTTGGACTGATTCTTTTTACTTTATACATGCTTCCATTAGGTAACATTATCAGACAGCATGGCATAAATTTCCATTGTTATGCTGATGATACTCAGCTGTACTTATCTATGAAACCAGATGAAACCAACAGGTTGGTCAGACTACAAGCCTGTCTTAAAGACATAAAGACCTGGATGACTCAGAACTGTCTGCTTTTAAATTCAGACAAAACTGAAGTTGTTCTCTTTGGACCTGAGCGCTTCAGGGAGAAATTGTCTAGTTATATAGTTACTCTAGATGGTATTTCCTTGGCTTCTAGTTCTACAGTGAGGAACCTTGGAGTTATTTTTGACCAGAATTTATCATTTGACGCACATATAAAACTGGTTTCTAGGACTGCCTTCTTTCACCTTCGTAATATTGCTAAAATCAGGAACATCCTGTCTCAGGGTGATGCAGAGAAACTAGTTCATGCATTTGTTACTTCAAGATTGGACTACTGTAATTCCTTATTATTGGGCTGTCCCACATATTCTCTGAAAAGCCTCCAGCTGATCCAAAATGCTGCAGCCAGAGTTCTGATGAGAACTAACAGCAGAGATCATGTTTCTCCAGTTTTAGCTTCTCTTCATTGGCTCCCTGTTAAATTCAGAATAGAATTTAAGATTCTTCTCCTCACATATAAAGTTCTTAATGACCGAGCTCCATCATATCTTAAAGATTTAATTGTAAGGTATTTTCCTAACAGAGCACTTCG
The DNA here is from genome assembly GCF_036924035.1 of Leuresthes tenuis. NCBI lineage: Eukaryota > Metazoa > Chordata > Actinopteri > Atheriniformes > Atherinopsidae > Leuresthes > Leuresthes tenuis. The sequence goes on along the minus strand of NW_027325358.1, from coordinate 36,133,705 downwards.
CTCCCAAACTGCAGGTTTACTTGTTGTTCCCAGAGTTTCTAAAAGTAGAATGGGAGGTAGAGCCTTCAGTTATCAGGCCCCTCTCTTGTGGAATAAGCTGCCAGTAAATGTCCGGGAAGCAGACACCCTTTCCACTTTTAAGATTGGGCTTAAAACTTTCCTTTTCGATAAAGCTTATAGTTAGGGATGGCTCATGTAATCCTGAAACATCCCGTAGTTAAGCTGCTATAGGCTTAGACTGCTGGGGGACCTCATCTGTCACACCTTTCCTCACTTTGCTCTCTTTTTCCCCCTGTTTAATTTCACAATTGATTTTATGTACATGTGACATTATTGTGATTATTAACGTATGTTTCCCTGTTCCAACAGATATCCTTTGAATGGCGTTATGGTGTTTTTCCCCCTTCTTTTCCCTCTTTTCTATCTTCTCAAACCCCAGCTGGTCGAGGCGGATGGCCACCCTTCCTGAGTCTGGTTCTGCCAGAGGTTTCTTCCTGTTAAAAGGGAGTCGTTCCTTTCCACAGTTACCTCAGGCATGCTCAGGACGGGAGATTGGACTGAAGACAACTTTCGGTGCAATCTGTTGGTTTCCTTAGCTAGGATATTAATTTTTTGAATTGGCTCTATATGAATTGGAATGGATTATGATTACAATTAATTGAATTCCAATTGGCTTGAATTGGACTATATTACTTAAGTGCCTTGAGATGACAATTGTTGTAATCTGGCGCTATATAAATAAAATTGAATTGAATTGAATTGAATTATATATTGTAAACAATTCTGCTGCCATAATGCTGAACAGGACAAGGGGAAAAAAAAAAAAAAAAAAGATCCCAGAACACTGTGCGGCGTATTTCTGTGCAAATTAGCAGACGATTGCGAACAGGGTTCGGGAGATTAGTTTTCACAAGTAAGATTCAACATTATTATTGGTTGAATTTTGTGAATAGAATATTATTGTACTGTTTTTCTGTCTGCCACCGAAATCGTAGCCAGCAAACGTTAAGCTAGGCTATGCTTATAGCCGATCCTCACCCGGCTATTAGGTCAACTGAGACTTTATAAATCATATATTCCATAACACAGGCTTAGATTACAACTGACACAAGAATGCTATTGTAGAAATAATGCAAATATTGCTGGTATAACATTGACCAGCAAATTTTACACTGGTGACACAGGCTGTATTGTATTCACATGTAATTCTTTCATCCTAATAAAAGTAAGATACCTCTCATGTCTCATACCCGCCCCACTTACTTAAAAATACAGACAACAGAACATCTGACTGTAGAATAGTTTGCAAACAAGCTTATTTACAATTTCCGCAGCTTTGGTTTATTATCAGTCAATCAACTTTTATTTATATAGCACATTTAAAAAACCACAGGGGAAACCAAAGTGCTTTACATTGAGACAAAAAAAAAGGTTAAAGATTAAGATAAAAGGCATGAAAACACAAATACAAAAACACTTAAAAAAATTGTGTAAAGGAACAAACAAGCTCACTGCAAGTGCTTTTTAGGGAATGACAGACAAAATTTAAGGTAAGGTATTCAACAGATCTGCGTCAAAAGGGGAGTTTTGTTGACCCTAACCCTCTTAAGAAATTTGAAGGAAGAAAATAAGCTTGACCTCATTTTTGTTTTTATGTTGACTTTCTCGAATCTCACGTTTTTATTTTGAAGGTTTCCCAAAGATAAAGATATGAGGAAGAAGTGGGAAGTTGCTTTGAGGAGGGAAGGATTCACTGCAAGCAAGTCATAAGGCTACACCATATTGCCAAACTCACCTCTCAGAAAGGGAGCACCAGAAAGAAGCTCTGCAAAACAGTCCCCTTTCAGGGTTTTAGCTAATTTCATGAGCAACTTTGTGTAAATATGGTTTGGGTGTTGGGTGGTGTCATGTTCTTGTTTAACTTTCTTTCTCTATCAGCATGCTATCTGCAATGATGGTTGATACCATTCATGCCAATAAAGCCAATTTGAATCAATCTTGATATAAATTCTCATTTTTTCTAAAATATATGTAGATATATATATATTTTTTTTCTGATATGTAACTTCTGTCTATTGTTTTATTTTATATATGGACATGTATTATTTCTTCATTTTTCAATTTATTAAAATAGCTGTGTAGTACACAATCTGCTTCTACTTCTCTATCATATATTAGTATTTTTATATATATGTGTGTGTGTATTATATTATATATCGTGTGTCTTTTGCAAAAAAGCCTACCTATCATACATAACATATCACATACCAGAATATTCTATTACTGTTAAGTCTACTATGAATATTAAAATACTGCGAATCATGTGTCCAGTATCATGCGTGAAAATCAGTTTTGTATTCAGTGACAGAGGGCAGAGGGAGATGCAGACTATAAATACACATGAAGGGAAATGGGGAACAGGTGAAACACTCGGGGATTAGGGAAGACAATCAGACTGGTGACACAAGGGAAGGAAGGAAGGGCACCTGACCTGGAACGAGAGTAGAGTTAATCCTTCAAAAATAAAACAGGGAATGACGAGACAAGACCAACTAAAAATGAAAAGACCTCAACGTAGTGTGACACCTACCACATAGCATATCACATGCCAGAATATTCTATTACTGTTAAGCCTACTATGAATATTAAAATACAACTAATCATGTGTCCAGTATCATGCCTACATGTATGATATTTGCAGAAAAAAAACCCCTGTGAAAATCAGTTTTGTATTCAGCGAGTTATGATTGATTATATGCGTTGACACTTCATTGTGCCAGCCAGACAGATTACACTGAGTGTAGCAGGTGACCGGTCCAAGATGGCGTCAATAGGCACTAGCGGTCGATGTGGCGTCTATTCTTTAGACACAGTCAACTCTGACGTAAACATACATGCCGCGCCGAGTCAGCAGTCTTCACAGTGGAGACAGAGTAACATAAATGCTTTGCTTCTATAAAGTTACACATTAAATATGCTTTGCCTGGCTATAAGCATACATCACATACTTTAAGAGTGCTAATTTTGGGGTTGAATACACAAACAAATATATAGCTAGAGCTCCAACACAAGAGCTTATGTTTATAAGTGTTGTAAGTTCCTCTCTGGCTCAGTCAATCACTCAGATTTTCTCACACTGTGTGTTGGATGGGTATTTAGAAAAATACACATTTGTCCCTTTTATCCCTTTTCCATGGAAGTTTATTCACATTAAAGGTGATTGTTATTTCAGTGTTATGGTAAGAAAATTGACTGGTTTGGCCATATGGTACCATGTCAATCAGATCATTGTGTAAGTATTTGAAAGCTATTTGAAAAAAATAGCATGTGTTTATCATTCGTGGTGCGCATGGACTTAAATGTTTTGCATATGATGGCATCATTTTTTAAACTGCTTGCGCAAATTTTTTTACTATATTAGATGGATGGTAAATCGTTCAGTACAGTGTTAAATAAAAATGGGTAAGTTGATTTCAGCTCCTTACTGTTTGTATTTGTTTGCTTATAGAAAACAAAGGAAAATTCCCACACATGAAATTCATCTCTGCCGTGCCTTTTGATTATTTTATCAAGACATTTCATTATACAGACATATAATAAAGGTAAAAAAAAGAGGTGAATGAACAGGAATCTTCATTTGTTTTCTGCAGGTGTTTTTATGGGAATGTGGATTACTTACAGGTGTATTTTAGGGGTGCCTATGGTTTGCATGTTCCACATTTTATCATAAGTGTGACACAACCTGGCTCACAGGTCGCATCAATAAGGAGGAAGCACACGGTTTTAAGGTTTACAAAATAAGTATTTAATTTATTAAAGTAATCCAAATCCAAAACTAAACTGAATATGCAACAAAAGAGTAACTATGAGGAGTGGCAATCAGTTGTCAGTAATGTAGTGATGTTGTACATGGAAAATGTGCTGCCAGTGTGTTGTATGGTGCAAAACCTAAAAACCAAAAGGTAATGCCAACAGAACCCAAAATATGCTGCTGTCCTCAAGGAGCATGGTCTCTACCAAAGGGAAAGGGACAGAGCTTGTCTCAGTCTCGACCCCTCAAAGTCTTGGTCTTGATACACTGTGGTCTTGGTCTTGTCTTAGGTGGTCTTGACTACAACACTGGGATCTGTAGATAATTGTCTTTGTTCGTTCCTAAATATATATTGATGGCTCTGTCACATTCCAGTTTCTTTATCTGCCAAGCAAGCAATTTACCCGGCTTTTCACCCTGTCAGAATCTTGTAGCCATTTAGGGTTTAAGCGCCAGTTAGCCAACTGTCTATTCACTTGATCAATAGACAAAGATCAAAATAGTGAGGTTGGGGCATGATCTGACATAACAATACTATCATATATACAATTAGACATACTGGGTGACAGAAGAGAAAATTTAAAAATAAAATATTCGGGAGAGGGTTTTAAATACCGCTGAGTAGCATGAGAATTCCCTTTTGTTGGGGTTTTGAGTTCTCCACGGATCGCAGAGATTTTCACACCCTGTGTGATCACAGAGGTCTTTCATATATTGTTGTATTTTCTTTCTCATTTGAGACGAGCGATCAAGCTTTGGGTCTAAAGCACAATTTAAGTCACCTATCAATATTATCTTACCAGGGAGGGTGGCCATCAACAGGAAGAAATTCTCAAAAGGTTATGGGTTATCATCATTGGGGCCATATACATTAACCAAATTTATACTTTCTCTCAAGAGAGTTCCTTGAACCACCAAAAATCTACCAGCTTTATTATAAATAGTGTTGTTTACTTGGAAAGGCACCAAATTATGAATTGACACCATAACCCCCCTCGAATGAGAAGGGAAGCAGGATGCTAGCACTTTCGAGCTCATCGAGTTTGTTCATGAGGAGAGTCACTTGTTTAACAAGCGCCTCAGTCATGCCTTTCTCTGAGTTAACTGTCCTCTATGTTGCTAATGCGCGTTTCTGCTTCATCCATGCGCGCTGAGAAGTCCTGCACGTCTCTCTTAACGTCCTAAATGGCTTTTAGGACCACATTAATCTATGTGGAATAGTCATTTCTGATCCCTTCAAGTATCTGAATAACATCCATGTTGTGGGTAATTCCAGTATCCACGTCCATGCTAAGCGCGGTGCTAGCATCACCGGTTGAGTGATGCTAGCACTGTTGTGTGCCTTAGATTTGTTTTGTGCTTTCTTTGCCAGCATATTCTCGCGGGTATAAAGTAACAAGTTGCCACAAACGATAGTTATCACTGCAGAGATGAACTTTACATGACCCATCTGTCCCTCCACATTTAACTCCTTGTCCATCTCTTCAGTCCTGCCTGATTTCCGCCCATTCAGCCTTTCATCCTGCTTCCCTCCATCTCAGTCTCTGTGGTTTTCTTCTGCTTCCCTTCAGGCTTCCTTCACTCACTCTGTAAGGATAATATCCAGGCTAAACTCTTTAAAAATAGCTAATCAACTCAACAATAAAACCCTTTCTGCTGTGTATATCATCCTCAGGGACACATTTCTAATGATTTTGTAAAAAAAGAAATGAAAAAGTATTAAAGCCTATGGAGGCAGGTTTTTGTAGGAAGCAGACTAAAGGTCTTCTGCTTGTTTCTCAGAGAGAATCAAATCAAATCTTCACGTCACAATGAAAATACAAAGCACCAGAAAAAAGCTCAATTCCCTCAGATTTTTCCTCAATATATTCCTCTCAGTGCATGTTAAAGGAAAATTTACAGGATTTTACTAGAATATTGCCAGGGGCAAAGACGTGTGCTTAGTTCAGCGCCATAACCACGCCCCCCTGGAAGACACTTTATCATTCCAGCAACAACAATACTTATGGACAGCTAAAGATCCTGGTCAGATCGACTGTCCATCATGTTTATGTTTATATATTTAACAAACAAATGAGGATATAACGTTACAGCTAATATCAAAGCTAATAATAAGCTACATAGAAGGAAACCACTAGTCAGACTCTTTCAGAGGTGACAGTGTAGAGATAGAGTGCAGGCATAGAGGGAAGTACTGAAAGATAAAGTGCAGTAGAGGGGTTGGGGAAGTACAGGGTAAGTACTAGGATAGGAGATGCTCCCTGAAGAGCTAGGTCTTCAAGGGTTTCTTGAAGATAGACAGGGATGCCCCTGTTCTGGTAGTATTCGGTAGGTCATTCCACCATCGTGGAACGACACATGAAAAGAGTCTGGATTGTCTTAGGTGTGGTGTAGGCACTGCTAGACGACAATCCTGTGACGACCAGAGTGACTGGGTTGTGACATAAGCCTTTGCATAAGCATTCAAGTAGATGGGAGCCGTTCCATTAAGGACCTTGTAGGCTAACATCAGTGACTTGAATTTAATGCAGGCGGCTATGGGTAGCCAGTTAGGAGAGCATTTCAGTAGTCAAGGCGGGAGATGACCATAGCCTGCACCAGGAGCTGGGTGGCGTGTTGGGTTAGGTATGGCCTGATCTTTTTTATGTTTAGCAATGCGAAGTGGCACGATCAAACAACGCAGGCAACGTGATCTTCAAAGGTTAGTTGGTCATCAATCATGACACCCACGTTTCTAACTACCTTTGATGAAGCAAGAGATAGGGATTCAGTTTGAATGCAGATACTGTGGTGTATGGTTGATTTGGCTGGAAAGACACGCAGTTCAGTTTTCGAGAGGTTTAGTTGGAGGTGATGGGCTTTCATCCATTTTGATATGTCTGAGATTCGTGCTGAGACCATGTGGTCGTCAGGTGGGAATGACAGATAGAGCTGGGTATCGTCAGCATAGCACTGGTATGAGAAGCCATGTGATCGGATGATCTAGCCCAGCGAGGTGGTGTATAGGGCAAAGAGAAGAGGTCCCAGTACCGAACCTTGGGGGACCCCTGTGACGAGGTGGTGAGTTGCAGAAGTGTGACCAAGCCAGGATACTTTGAATGACCGACCAGTGAGGTATGATTCAAACCAGGAGTGTGCTCTCCCTGTGATGCCCATGCTAGAGAGTAAGAACAAAAGTATACAGTGGTTGACAGTGTCAAATGCAGCCAATAAGTCGAGCAGGATAAGTACTGATGATTTAGCTGTTGCTCTGGCTTCTTTGAAGGCTTCCGCCACAGCTAACAGAACCATTTCAGTGAAGTGGCAACTTTTAAACCCAGACTGGTTTGGGTCACGGAGGTTGTTTTGTGAGAGGTAATCAGTGACCTGCTTAAAGACCACCCTTTCAATGGTCTTAGACATAAACAGGAAGAGAGACCAACCGATTGGTCTGCACATGAGTTGGAGGGAGGGAAGGTTTTTTCACACACACAAAAAAGTCTCTTCACAGGAAGTTGGCCATTTTGAGTGGAAGATGCAAATTGGTGACGTTTTGCCTGTTTCTACACCTCGCATATCATCAAACTCCTCCTACAGATTTAATGGTAACAGCTTCAAACTTGGTCAGATTACTCTTCAGCCATTGGAGATTAAAAGTTGTGATCACCTTTCCCAAAGTCTGAAGGGTGTGGCCGTGGCAGACCCTCAAACTTTAAGGACTCGCTGCTGCTCACCACAAAACACAAATCAACAAACGTGTTCATACAGTAACCTAGTGCAGAAGTGCGCCGGGGAAAAGGTGAGGCTGATTAAGACGTTTCACACTTTATCCACAGGGTTTTTAACATTTGCACACGGAGACGATCAGGGGCTTGGTAGAAAGATCTTAAGCTGTTGTTTAACCATCAAAAAACAGCAAGTTACTAACTTTAACCACCAACTATGATGCTGTGAAGATGGGATAGAAATTGGGGGCGCAATGCTCAATGCACGTCTCAGGGAATAATATTAGGACAAATACATGAATATAGTTACTCACCAAGAAGCCACCCATCATGAACAGTGCCACCTTGTAGTCTGTTCCCAACAATTATTTTACTGAATGTATGAATCGTGCGTTGAACCAGGCCACCCCCATAAAGCATTTGCGCATCACATACTTGCTTTTATATCCACTCGTGTAATTACAGACACATGGGTGTGTTAACTGTTCATCAGTGTTAATTGTTCATGTGTCTCAAATGAGCACATCACTCAGTCTGAGGACAAATTGTGTTCACATTAATTTATTATAACAGTTTCCCAACATCACCTCTAAGTGTCGCCAAAGAATCAACAGCAGTAGAAAAGTGTGTACGCCAGCCCTGAAGTTTGGGTGAGGCACTGCACATTTCCACGGTCATTTCGCTCTTGATACATCTGATCTTTCACGTGAAAAAGAGCGTACGCCATTTTTATCTGAAGTTCTGGAAGCTGGGCCAGTCACATCAAGACGATGGTGGAACCATCACTCGATCTTCATCCACAAGTGCTTAGTGAGAGCCCAAAAGGATGGACAGCAGAGTAAGCAATCCACCCCAACTGACTGAAAAGCAGATTTGAAGAATTATTTGCCACCAAGAGGCCGCCAAACTTTCAACAATACAGCCTTCAATCGTTTCAAGAAATTGTGTCTGAATTCTCTCCTGAATTGTCCTTAAACTAGATTAGTTAGGGGAAAGGGGTTGGTAAAGACCCCTTCATAGAATAGAAGTGCTCATAACCCCTCCTTCCTAGCTAGTTCCAGATCGTACTGAACTGATGTTCAGCCAGAAGCTTAAACTTAAATAATTTGTCAGTTTATTACTTCATTGGATCACTACTCATCATTGTATCTCAACAAGGTCATATGTTCATGTTCACATGCATCTCATTAAATGTTGTTCATTAAATGTGTTTTGTTTCATTCCTTCTGTTGATTGGTCAATGTCCTGAGTTTTATTTGGTTGTTTTTCATCTGTCTTTTCTTTTTTTCTCAATATGCTTTTTGTTTTAATATTTGGTAAATTCTTCATTTATTTGATTTTTTCATTTTTGAGAGAACTACTTGTAGTTTTTCAGGCAAATTGTCCTACTACAAAAGTCAACAGTTGGTAGCGATACCTTTTGGAGTTCAGAGATCAGGGATTAGTTGCCACCAGGGGGATGGGGCCATAGGAGAATTTTCTCATCAATAAAGATATAAAGAGAAGCATCTGGATGGATTTTTCACTCCTATACGCTGCGAACTGTGGATTCACAAGATGGTAAAGGTTAATTATTTAGTTTTATTTTATTAGGGTTTAAGTAGTGTTTTGTTTTATCTTAACTTTTTTTGAAAGTTGTGTTTTTTTGCTTAGTATTTTCTTTTTTGTAATTAGCTTTTGAATTTAGTTAGCTTTCTTTTTTTTTTAGTTCGCTTTAATTTATTTAGTTAGCTTATTAAAATCACAGATTAGTAATTTCAGGGGGATATGTGGGAGGGAGCAGTGCATTACCACTGCTTATGCCACATATTGTCCACAGTCAGGGTGTTCTCTGGTAAGGTCAACAGAAGATGGTTGTGGAAATCTAAGACACAGTGGCGTCAAGTAAAGATTGGGTTTTGGCCATGTACGTGCAGAACTTTATCAGGTGTAAGAGAATATCACAGTCTGCTGTCTTTGGAATTTCCTTATACACTGCCGTGTAACATGTATGTATGATAATAAATTCCCCTATGGGGCTTCCAAGGTGAGTCCGACTACTCTGGTCTTTTCTACACAATAGTGGACAGAGACATCAATTGATTCAAAGCCTGTGGCCAGTTGATTGGGAGAAGCTGGATTAAGGGAAAGCCTCGCTTATCTCGAGAAGTCTGGCTCATTTAAGAGAGAGTTCCGTTCCACAAATGTGGCTTATTTGAATGCCCGCTGAGTAACCTTGGTAGTTTATGTCTGAACTAGCCTGCTCCTGGGCAAGCTAACGTTCAATAGTAGCCAAGTGGCTATCATATCACCATTTTCAATGTCTCGAAAAAATTTGAAAAATCAAATCAATCACTCAGTGCCAGTGCAACTAAACAAACGCAACTATACTAGTACTGAACATGAAATTGAGTTAAAAAGAACATGTTCATTTAAACTAATTGATACCTTATTACATCTTCGTCCCACATTTCACAAACACCCGACCTACACCCACCCAGGACCATACCCCAAAAATGGGGGACAGGTCCTTTCAGGCATCTGCTCCACATTTACAATAGCCGATAATGTAAAACAAACTACTGGCTGACGTATTTGCATTAAGTTCATCATCACCCTCAGGCTTCCAATGTTATCGGTGCAAGAGACTGTACCCATGTATGCATCCAGGCTCCTGCTGGACCTGTGGAGGTTGACTACGTAAACCAAAGTTTTTTTTCCATAGCCTAAATGTACAGGTACATACTGGGGATAATTGTCCATAGACTCTGAACTGGATTTCTCATTTTGAAAAACACCACATCAACCCCTTTGAGTATTGCTGAGCAATGTTACATTAATGCCCTGTGAAACCTAGTACCTCATCATGGACTCCTATCCTCCATGCATACAGATGATCTGTGATGAAGGCGATTTAATTTCGAACATTTAGGCTAAATGGCCAGGATCAGTTAATAATTCTAGGATCTTCCAGCATCCTCACTGGCAGAGTTTTGCACAAGGCGCGAGAATTTTTCTTACCCAAAGGAGTGTACTTTTGAAGCAAGGTGTATATAGCATAGGGATAATTTCAGTAATCTAATGAGAGGTCAGGTGTAGAGGTAATCTTAAAGAAGTGCTCGTGATACTTTAATATAGATGCCGTATAAGGCACATATTGTATCAAATTGCCATGTCTTAACACATGTATATCCAACAAACATTTCTCTTATTCTGCAGGAGAGTTCAATGGTGTTCTGCTTGGGGACAGAGATTTTGCATGCTGGCGGTACCTCCTCACGCCATATCCTGATCTTGGAACAAGGGTGGAGAGGGAATTCAACCATGCACATGCTAAAACAAGGGCACGGATAGAAATAACCTTTGGCCAATTGGGTTAATTTCTTAAAGTTTTTAGGCACCATGGCTGACAGAGCAATCTTAAATTAATAGTATACTTCATATTTTGTCTTGTGGACAACTTTTCAGGCTCGAGTCTTTTCTTGCTTGATTCCCTGCAGGTTCCAGTGCCTGAAAGGACTCAGAGTTTCTTGTAACCGGGCTTGTGACCTCGTCATTGCCTGTGCCATCCTTCACAATGTAGCAACAATACGCCGGGAGAGACTGCCCACCACAATGGTGGAGGAACAATGGGAGGACAGACATTCCTGAACAAATGGATGGAAGAACAGTGAGGGACCTATACAGGGACACAAATTTCCATTAATCCTTATTGTTGTGATCTTTGAGTTGGAACTTCTTTTCATAATTTATCATTGACACAGTAGCAGTTTAAGTAAGAGCGAGTGTAAGAAGGCTAAATGAATAGACATTAGGTCATGGCACCCCACTGTGAATATAAATATATAAACAAATGTCTAACACTTTGCATGAACCATACAATAATGACAAGTTTCAAGTTGTATTTAATTCATTTTCATTCATTTTTCAAGCTGTGGAGAGAAAACAGAATTAAACACAGTTCACACCATGACCTTCTCTTTTGTCAGAATTTATACTTGCATCCCTCTCCAGTTTCATGAATTCCATATCTAGTTTGGTGCTCTCTATACCCAACAGAAGTTTCCGTTGTTACAGAGTTCGGACATCCTGTGATAGAGGAAATGTGCCTGTGAGCAACTAAGTATGTAGGTAGTGATAGTAATGTGAAGAGTTACTTCACTCTTTGCTGCTGGAATTTGTGTTCCTGTTGCAACCTGCAGTAAAGTGTATTGGTGATAATTAGGCCTAATGGTATAGAATAGGTAGACTGCAGATGCATCCAAACCATTTTTCAATAATAAATAGCCTACCTGTGGCATTTCTGTGTCTACAGACAGTTTCATCATCGAATGCCTGAGACGTGCTGAGGCCAAACTGCAAACAGAAACACTGCAGTTGTTGAAGTAGGAGATCACAGGGATGCATAGTATTTCCATTGAAAAAAAATTAATTGAATACAACTACTCACACATGGGTTAGGGATGTCCTCTGTGGTCTGAGGATCAAGCAGGCAGATGGTGTCTCCCACCACTGACAGATATAGGCACACCATCATAATTGAGAGAAAGTGATCAATACCCGAACTACATACTGATCCTGTACACTTTTGGGAATATAGTGTGAGGAGTTCCCTCCCTCCATTCCTTCCAGTGGCTGCCCTCGATTGCTGGTTAGAGCAAGTTCCTCTGCTGGTGTGGGAGGAACTTTTTTTTGTTTTAAACCTCTGATACGATCAGATTTTTATTTTTTTATATATTTTTAAAGAAATAATAATAATAATAATAAAAAAGCGATATAGATCAGCCCATTGTAACCAATCTTGAATTTTCTTTGATATCGGATCGGTGCATCCCTAGTAGCTACAGTATAACATATTTACAGTTCAACACATTTTTTGGACAAACATTTGTTCAAAGGCTACTTACCACTCTGAAATATGTTGTACTTTACTTTCACCTGCTGCCAGGTACGCTTTTGGCTGTTAAGATGCAACAATGAAGAATTAATATGTGGGTCACACACTCAGATAATATAGTCACCAAGTATGATGATGTGTGCTGATTATTGAGTTATTAGTAAACTGAGCAGGGCCAGTATATTTGTGCAGTACATCTCAAACAGAGACAATTCAGCATGCTTTATGTGTATATATATATATATATATATATATATATATATATATAAAATCCACAGCTGTATTACCTTTTCTGTTGATCACTTTTAAACTCATCATACAGCTTCATCAGCTCATCAGTATTTTTTTTGTTCAGGAGCCGAGAAAAGTACAGCTCTTTTATTGCTCTCCTTTTCTGCCATCTCCTTTTTTCCACCATCCACTCGTCAGGGCGTCCTCGGGCACGTGCACATAGCCAGGCTATGTAAGCCTCGCTTGAATCAGCCTCGATTAGATGCAGCTGAAATGTCTTAGTGGAACGACTTGAGACTTAATTGGGAGATGGCGTTAGTTTAAGCAAGGCTTTGCCAATACAGCCTGGCTTTCTTTAGCTATGTTTGTGGAACACCCCTCAGGTGTTGCTGCAGGACAAGAGCCTGGGATTGCTCCTCAAGCTGTGGCAGATGAACAGTCTCTCTGCTGCCAGGTGTGTCAAAGTGTGCAAAGCAAATGTTTAGAGTGTCAGGCAGGGTGAGGTCGTGGCTAATCTTGAGGCGGAGGAGGAGACATTCAGCAAAGGGCCCCAGGCTGGGACACAAAACCTGGGTAGTTGCAGCCTCTGTGTATGGGGTGCCAGCTTAACCAGTTGAGCTATATAGCACTGGTGTGGTTTATAAATTGTAGTATTGGCTTGTGTAATGTATGATAGATTTTATTTAGCAAAACTGAAATTAAAATATTTCTATCCAAATTTTACCTAAATTGTCCTCTACAACTTTATTTCAAAACATGATTAATAATTTTCAGATGTCAGTGAAAATTCAATAAAAGTAAAATTCTTGTTCATCTTCTCAAGCATGTTTGTTATGAAGTCACTTACAGTCATAGACAATGTAGTGTCTAATGGCAAAACAGATAAAAACAAACTGATCAATTCTGCACAAAGTTCTAAGTGTATAATTTTAAATTTTGTTCCAACTGCACAAAGATGATATTGACAATTGTGAGAACATGGAAGTTTATATATATATATATATTAAAGCAGAAAAATATCCTACCTCTGTTCCTTTGTCACAGCATGGTGTGGAAGGGAGGACCCAGATGCAGAACTTAAACAAAATCTTGATTTATTTTAAAAAACGAGAACAAAAGCCAAGAACAAAAACCTATCCACTGCCCTAGTTACACAAATTCCATATGGCTTGAGATTATCAAAAAAGTCAACATGCCAAACAAGGTTTGGTGATATAACCAACATCTGAGACGATTACGTGGTCAACACCTCGGGGATCAAGACTTTTCAGGGTTAGGGTTACACTTGCTGGGTAACACAGAAAGACATTTACTGCCCTGCTATATGCATCTATATAGATTATATGTTATAGCCGGGGTTTTGGTCTTATTTAAGGGTTGGGAGATAGGCTGAGCCTATGACATACAGTACTATGCAACAGTTGAGCCTCTCCTCGTTTCTTTACATACTATATATTGCCAGGAAGAACGGGAAAAAGTTCAGCGATGTACTGAAACATGTGCAAATGTAAAGAGAAACACAGTTGTGAAGCAAAAACAGATTTTGAACAATTCTATCAATACTGAAAGCTATTATTTGCCATGATCACCAACCTTTTCTCTAACAGAATTTGAAGCCTCTTACAAATTTTCTTGAAAGTCGTCCTCTAAGTACTTTTCCGAGCTTGAAGGGCATTCTAAGGCTCAATGCTCATATTTGAATGCTGCCTGCATGTCTTCCATTCTCTGCCAACATAATCCCACACTGCTTCAGTGATGTTGTGGTCCAGGCTCTAGCGTTGATTCATCACTCCATAAGGTCTGTTGGGACTAATTTTCAGGCTAAAGTATGCCAAATTACTAAAGGTCTAGACCTTTAGTAATTTGGCATACTTTAGCCTTTTTTTTTTTTTTAAGAATGGCATCTTAACTGTCACTCTTCCATGGAGACCATTTTGATGAAGCTTGAACTTGAGGATCTTTTCCTTTTCCTAAAGGACATCCCCAAAACGCATTCCATGCAGACCGGGTCTAAAACATAATCTACTGTTATTGGAACCACAGTGGTGTTACCACTTTAAGCTCTAAATCAGAACACGAGGACAATTTGCTCCAAAAAACAGATTCAGACACAGTCAGTCGGTTGGATTAATGGGAGCATGAAAGATTACATTTCCGACAGCATTTGAAGGCAGCGGGGTCCTCCCATTGAGATCCGACTGAGCCTTGCAGAGTCGGAGCCGAGCAAGGTTTCCTAACGGAGCTGCTAAGGGAGCGGGAACTCTGCGGTTTGTCTGCCTGCGACCGCAGTCTCTGTTTGGGACACAAAACCTTCGTGCTTAGGCTTTCGCGTTCTGGAGTCGGCATCTGGAGCGACTATGGCTCTATTGCTGTCCTCCTGTTTTCGCAACTGAGGGATGTTACACCTCCTGTAACCATAGAGGAGAGAAGGAGGAGGAAGGGGCATCCTTATGAGTCTTCGATTAACAGGTGAAATAATTGAATGGTATGCCATAATATATTGGGGGTTGAGATGGGAAGAAAGGAGGGAGCATTCGTTTTAAGGGTATGAACATGAGGTTTGAGTTGAGCCCGGACTGGGTGGGAGGTTAGCATGCTTGCTAGCTTCAGTTAGCGGACGGCTGCTACGTCATTCGCCATTCTGGCGTCGGGATGCTGCTGCTGTTTCAGGAGGTAGTTGAGGGTAATAATGGAAGCGATACAGTCCTGGCCGTTCTGGCCTGAACCATCTTCATTATTAACGACACCCCCATCCTCAACATCCTCTCCTCCCCCAAATGACCCTCTCCCCTGAAAAAACACAGCGTCTTATTTCTATCTGTAATGAACCAATAAGGCGAATAAGATTGTCTGGTAACAGCCATTAGAATAGAATTACTTTAGACTGACCGTTTCCAAGTTGCAGAGCTAGCCTGCCTTTTAGCCAGGCATTAAACTAGCTAGGTGGTTGCTATTAACGCTAACACCCCCCCCCCCCCCCCCCCCCCCCAATCCTAGACCTAGCATCCGTGGTTAGCCGGCATGTTCCATCCGAGCCATCACAGGCCAGCCTGTTTTGCACAAGCGTCTGACTGCCGTTTCACACAACCTGCTACACTTACAGTAACTAATTGCCACTATAAATCGCAACCCACATTTTTTCTTGTCTGGCCCATTGAAATGTAATGGAGCACACCAAGTGAATTTAGTTATGTAACAGATAACACCACACGCCCTTGAAACAAAAGGTGTTTTTGTGTTTGTTTTTGTGTGGTCCAAGGCCCATTCATGGACAATAAATCTGAGACATGGGTGTGCTTGTCGTACCGAGGGTTGCAGCTTTTAAAAGACTTCTAGAATATGCAAAGGCTGCTCCTGTCGGGCATTGTTTTTGTTGTCATCGTTGGGGTTGGGATGGGGAGCCTCACGTTTATCTTCCAGCTCTGAATCTTTATTGATGGTTTAATTGGTTGCTTTGCTTTGCTACAGGGAATGTTATCACAACTCGTAATGTATTAGGTTTATAGAGGGGCTAGGATAATTGTGAAATATTGTTTCATTGCTAAATTACTTAGAACATATAGGGAATACTGGGGCATAAATGACTTTCTCATGATGGTTACAAGGTATAGGCTGATATGTGAAGTGCGCTTCTTTGCATTGATATTCCTCTATGAATCATCTTATCTGTGAAAATGAATGGAAAAACATTTACGTTGAAGGTTTCTGGGTCAGGCTTTTATGTAGCGCCATCCAACAGCTTGGGCACCACAATGTGATTTTCCAACATAACTGGAATGTATTCGAGAAACATTTAAAACCACATTGTAGTCCATTTGTGTATGTTCTATAGAGTGATTATCACGATGATACAACTTTTAATTTTTTATTTTTTATTCTGTAGGTAAAACCTTACGAGATTAGTTCAGTTTGAGCTTCACACATAATTGTGGCACCTTGCACAGTTGACCACAGTTAACTGATTAACTTTAGTGTGATAATTCTGTACTTTTGGCAAGTATGTGACTGATTTCTACTCTTGATCAGGGGCCTTTTGTGTATAAAACGGTGCACATTGAGCGCACATGCACAAGCTAGTAACCTCACCTTGGTTCCTTCCAAAAATGACAAAATTAAGTAGTAGAACACACCACCCTCCTGTCATGCATTGTCCAACAAGTATTGCAGACATTGCTGGTAAATCGAGCTGCTATGAACAAGAGAAACTTCACTGAGTGTGAGATTGAAGTACGGATCATAAAGATGGAGGCCTGAAAAAGAAGTGTAATTTAGTTGTTTATCTGCACGAATGCAGAGATTTAATTCAGGAGTGTGGCTGATACAGGTTGGCTTGCATGTAATCCAGAGCTGACTGCACATGAAGAGGGCATAGCTGCTATTCTTTTGATATAAGAATGTAAACAATTTTCACTTAATGCATGTTTTGTGCACTCTTCACCCCCCCCATTTTAAACAGAATTTCCTTTTTTGCTTTAGGTTATCAATCACAACTTATCTGTAACATAATTATGAACAACTAAAAAGATCTATTTGAAATCTACCAGCGTAGGAGACAGACACATTTTTTAATGTTAGCTTAATGTTCAATTTGTAGTTAAAACATGTAAAAGATTAAATTATTGTCCCTAAAAAAAAATTGGCTCCAGCATTGCTCAGAATGCTTACTTGAAATGAATATATACACAGCGGCAAATGTTTGCAGAGACAGACAATGCAATAATATATGCACACAGACAAAGCTGCTGTCTTTTTTAACTTTGTGTCTTATTTTCTAACATCCACTGGCTACATTTATGGTCCCAGTTACAAAGTAAGTTGAAACTGACGTTATATATAGTTAAGGATTCAACCGCCTCACTAACGTGAGTAAGAATCGTGTGTTACTCGTAGTAGCACATATGTTACTGTCTTTAACTTTCTAATCCCACACTAAGACACCAGGATAGTCCGGGGGACTCGGTTTGATTGGGCGGGGAATGCTGAAAAATGTCATTTAATTTGCTTTGGTTCAGTTGTACACTTCACTTTTGAAAGCGGAGCATGGACAGCGTCACACAGTTACAACCGCTGTTCGTTTGGAGCTATCCAGCATGTTGCTCTGTACATCAGACGATTGCAGCAGCACCAAAAAATATGCCACTTCCTCTCTTTGGTTCCCTGAATTGTCCATTTGCATATCCCACTGTAAGCGAACCGCACCAGGGTTCTCTTGCAAGTGAATCGAGTCCGATGCTTTCAGGCGGACCAGAGGTCACTTGTTTGGTCCGCACCAGAGTTCGGTTGAGCTTTCAAGCTCATCGCAGATAAAAAGCACAGACAATAGCTACATTGGGCGTCTTAATTATTTTTAACGCTTAGTTCCTCTCCACCACAAAGCAGTTGTTTGTCCACTAGAACTTCTCTCTTTTCTGCTTCAGGTCAAAGCTAAAAGATGAACAACAAAAGTAAGCTCCAACAAAAGCATGCACATATAGCCGAAATCACTGCTTAGACATAGACTTAAAGTTCATTGAATGGTAATTTTGTTAGAAAATGCTGTGGTTATAAAATCAGGATTTTGAAAATACAAACTAGAAAGACTTTGTCCTTTTTTCACAAATTGAAACAATTTACTTCAGTCCCAATAAAATGTGTGACATGCTTTGGTCAAAATAGCACAGACATTACAGTGGCTCCTTTTTCAACCAAGGATTCACACCTATATTCAAGGACGTGGGGTGACTCACTCAACTCCACTCCGGTCCTCTTCTTCTCGGGATCTGCCTCTGTAGAGATCAGTTGTACTCAACTGGAACTCTTGGTCCATGTTATTATTGTATCAAAGAGAATACAGTATACAGCCTGAGAGCTCAGACCACACTCCACATTGATAGAAAAATACTTGACTGGCAATTTTATTCTCCAATACTTACATTTCTTAGTCTGCAGCGTGACCTTGGACATCTGGTAGGCTACTGATACCTCTTTTAGGCATAGTGTCATTGCCAGTCGTGCTTAGCTGGCCCAGATTGTTGAAACACGCCGCAGAACTTAACAGTTGCTGGCTGGTAAATAACACCATTGAGAACTCATGTTGTAATTCCACCATCACATACGGGTACCAACTCTGGAGTTCTCTGTCTCCCCATTCCTTTGTGTTTTAAGTTTTTAGTTGCTAACATTACGATCTGTTGCTCGTGAATTATTGTTCACATACGTTTGTTTTCGTAATGAGTGTTACCAGCGCTGCTCTGATTGAGTATTCAATGACAAAGGGAAAATCAGAATTTCCAATTTCCGACTGGTAGAAAATTAAAGAACACCAATAAGAGGTCAGATTTTTAAACTTCAAAGAAAGTACTGATGTCGATAATGTTTGAGCGAAGCTATATCTTACTATTGCTGTATGCTCTCTCCGCGTCATGCCCAAGAGATCTCGACCAGGGTGCTATCTGGTAAGGTAAATAACAGAAGATGTTTGTGCAGACGCAGACATGGAGGTGCCAGATCATGGGTGTTTTTGGCCACATATGCACTAATGGTATCTGAAGGTAGAAATGATCCAAGAATCTCTTGTGTTTGGGAATCCTTGTATGCTGCTGGGATTTCTGACACCTTGTTGCATGACCAAAGGGAGTTGAGAGGCTGGTTGCCACATTCGGGATGGGGTCATAGGACAGTCGTTCATCTCCTGAACATTCTCCCCTCTTTCCTCATCGTTTTCCCTGCTCTGGTCAACACTGCATTTACATGAGGATAAAGCTGTATGGACACTTAACTGAGGCTTTGAGCAGATAAAGGCAAAAGCTGGTTCGTTTTCAGCAAAGGCCCTCATGTAATGTTAACTTTAACATTAACCTACAAGACGTTAGCATTTGAGCTAGCTGAAATCTGCCCAGACCTATTTTTAAGTGGGGAAGTGAACTCACCAAAAGGCTCAAAGAAATTCTTCACAGATGTGATGTAGTTACTCATTTAAGCTCCGGTAACGTCACCTATCCTACCTGCTGTCATTTTCCTGGCATCGCTGTAACCGGCTCAGGCTGACTGACAACGTGGCTGAAAATTAAAAAAAACCAGCGCAGTGCTCTAGAATCTTTGATCACAATAGTTCTAATCAGAGCTCTGAGGAGTTCCTGGTATTCGGTTTACCACCACAGAACAGAAGCAGCCAGACAGGTTTTCCGCTCCCACACACTGCAAACTGATGGTGATTTCACATGGTGATATTTATTCAGTATTTTTCATAAAAAAATCTTCTACTTAGTATGTATGGTAGTGGTTTATATCAATTATCAGTCAAGTTGATTGAGTCTTTGGTTTATATCAATCTTTGATGAATTTACTATTCAAATCACTAATTAGTGATTTCAGATTGGAACATCTATATCTTACTATCACGCACGCCATATGCTTTATGGTCTCTGCGTCACGCCTTAGAGATCTAGGCAGGTTGTTCGTAAGGTAAATGACAGAATATGGTCAAGGTTGCTTTTAGTCACATATGTGCAAATATTACCAAAAGGTATGAAACAGAATCTATTGTCATTTAATTTCTGTTGAATGTGTAAAAAGATTCCCCAAAGAAAGTACAAAGACGAGTCCCGACTACTCTTTTCTTTCTTTTTTTCTCACAACAACAAGGAAAGAAGCAACTTCCTACTTTTGAGGTACAGTGAAAGCAGCCTCATCTGAGGTGGAAGTTAGGCAGAGATACAGAGGGAAGAAGCTGGATAACCTTGTAGAGTTATGTATCCCTGCCAAATCTGAACCGTCAAACTGTCAGTGTTGTGTTTTTGAGTTGGTCGTGTCTTCACTACACAGAGAAAAATGTTGGCTTTTTTATGTCTCATCTAAGTGGGTGAGAATAGATTCATAGTCTTAATTGGCTGCTTTCAGTCACAACTCTTGGTGTGTTTAGCTGTCTGACAATAGAAACAGAAAAATATGTGAATGAAAGCAACATTATTTGGAGTATTAACTTTACTGGTTTTACAAAAGCATATACGCTTATTCCTTGTGCTTATTCTTTGTTGTTTCTGGCGTCTGTGTAATGGATGGGAGCATGCGCAGAGTTCTTAAGCCTATTTGAGTCTAATTGAGCAAATACATGCTAGAGTGATTTGACCCCCAACCACATAATGTGGGTGTGTTTTTCCAGCAGAACTGGAGCTGAGAACTTCGATTTTGTATGGTTTCGGTTGAATGAACTTGTTTATATGTATTTTTAAAGGCTGGTTTTAGTCTGATTAACACAGTTTTTCATAACATCAAAGTACTGGATATACATGCATAAGGAGACATGAAACACAGGGTAGACGCAGGAGTGGGATTGAGAGTGGCAACTGCTGAAGGAGGGATATGTCTGGGTCTGTTGCCCCAGTGGCTTGTGTGAAAGAGAGGCTGGACGATACAACAAAAAATATCACAATATCATTCTCTAAATTGATCAATCACAATATGTTTGTTAATGCTGTCAATCTCAAAAGTATACCAATAATAACTGCAACATAAAACAAGCATAGTTAACTTTAGAACGGAGTTTATTACCCATAGTTGAGTGACACCAGTAAACACTCAACTGTCCAAACATACTTTTTCACTCTTGCACTACCAGAACTGGTGCACCGAGTTGCTTCAGTCCACATTTTCATGCTTTCTGCATGAGGTGATACCTTTTCAGGTGATTAAACAAATGTGTCAAGTTTCCCGTTTTTGGCATTCACCATTGCATTAATTAATCAGTTCTTCATCATTTTTACTGAACTCAAACCACTTTGACATCACTGACATAGTGGGACCTTTTTTTATCAACTACTTTGAAAGTTTGGGAACGTGAGTTCAGTTTAACACCCCCCCCCCCCCCCTCCCCCCCCCCCCCCCCCCCGCCTTCCATGGCTCTCATTGGCTACACTCATTCTCTCCTACATTGCTGCTCAGTTTCCTTCCTCAGTCCGCTGGTAGGTCATTGTATTCTATTTCTTTTCCTCTTTCCTTTTGGGTTTTCTTGCTATTTAGGAACCAGCTTAGAGAAGCGTTACTGCCATCTAGCGAACTGGAATGTGCTGAGGGATACACAGTGGGCTCTGTAGATGGATCAACAGAAAATGTCTTATGCTTATTGCCAAGACTAGCATAAATTTATTCGCAATCTAATTTTGAGATCGTTTTATCGCCCAGTCCTAGTATGGAGGGAGATAAATGAAGTTAGATAGAAAGGTCTAGTCAAAAGAATAGGGGACATTAGAAAGAAAGACGGAGGGGAAACTCAAGTGTGAAAGCATAGGGTCTTTTCAGGTTTGGACTCATGCACCTTCATTGCACATGAGAGGCAGCAAGGGGGGGTTCAAGCTGCTCTGCTCTTGATATGCCTCAGAGCCCGCAAGGGAAATAGTGACAAAGGTGTGAAAGACCAACAAGTATGCAAGTAGAAGTCATGACAAGAGCAGTCGGAATTGTCCAAATCCTAAGGAAAGAAGCTCAAGTGGTTCTTTTGAGATCTCCTCTAGCATTGGATACTCGGGACCATTCCTTGGAGCTGCAACTTTCATAGCAACTCAGTTATTTTCATCTAGTTGTTCTGTGATTCGTGTGAATACATATGAAGACACAAGAGTGAGTGTGAATAGCCTGTGACAGTACAAAATTTCACTCTTTAAAATTTAGTTTTCCATTTTTAATGAACCTTTTTGATAAAGTTCTTATTTATTACCTTTATTATATAAGATAACCAACATGATGGTGTGAGAGGTTGCATCAGACAAAGTATCTGAAGCTCTTTTTGTGGAATATTGAACAGCTGTAGTTTCAGTGCTTCACAGCCACATCACAGCTTAGTGTACGTGTGGTTGAATTATCATAAGTTGACTTCCCTTAAGAAGTCCTAAAGAATTTTCCTTTTCATCTTTCCATAACCTTGTGACAGTTTCTAGGTCAAGGAAAATACAAATTAGGTAATTTTTTTGACAATTTGAACAGACCCATGGAGTAGGTGAATGATGTCAAGTGAGTGAAGGAGTGTAAGGGACCATAAAGAAAGGGAGAAAATAAGTTTGTGAAAGACTGAACAGAGAGAAGAAATGTCTACGGAAGAGATTGAGTTGCTGGGTAAGTAAGGGAACGAAAAGTAAGAATGAAAAGGTAGGAGTAAAAATGGTAGAAAATGTGCTAAAGCTCTAAACAATGAGTGCTTGCTTGCTGTATTTGTTGTGTGAAGGAAACTGTCCACTGACCTGCCCCCCTCACCCCTCCTTTTCTGCCTCTGTATCCTTCCAGGCTGACTCACCCCTGGAGTGCCTGAATACAGAAGTGGAGGAAGAAGAAGTTTGAGAGAACAAGAGAACAGAACACTGAGAAACAAAACGTGAGAAGGGAGGTGAGGAAGGGTGGAGAGGAGCACTAAAAGGTCGGAGAGACGGTCGACAGCAGGAGAAAGTTAGGTTGAGTTGGCACGGTGGCAGGAGGTAAGAGAAAGTGATAGTTGGGAATAAAGGGAGAAAAAATACAGACGCAGAGAATCATCCGGCCAGCAGGGAGCAGGTGGAGAAATCTGAGCTTAGGTGAGTGAGGGTGCAGATACGTTAGGAGGTTGAGCCTACAGACAGGCGTTTAGAAATTGACACTGTCCTCGGACACCTCAAACTACTGGTCCTTCACGCTGGGAGAACTGAAAGAACTGATATTCAGGAGAAGCCACCATGACCGATCAGAATGTCGTCAAGGAAGGCTGGGTCCAGAAAAGAGGTGAGATTACTTTTTTCTTTTTCAGTTTTTCCCATCAAAGAATACTTCTGGTGACACATCAGCTTGGTTTTTCTTTGTTCCTGTTATAAAAAAATGAATCGCATGTGCCTGAATTGAATATTTTTTCTAGTGAACATGTTAACTAACATTGCAGGTTGACTTTGAAGTTTCAAACCTATAATGTCTTACCTGGCAGGAAAGAAGGTAGACTTTACAGGGCTGCAGCCTAGTCTGGGCTGCACTCGGCTGGTGTGCGTTTCATTTCCCACGCTGGTTTGTGGAAGCGTGTAGCTTTGTGTTCATTAGAGGTGTGTTCTTCTCGTCTGAGCTCATGGCTTCTGGCTGGCAGGCAGGACGAAGTTTTCTGTGGCACCATGAACATACAGACGATGACTTAACACTTTGGTTCCTTCCTTTCTGCCCCCCCTTATTTGTTTCTTGCACCTACATGTGAATGCTCTTGTTATTCAGTCTTAACAGCTGTTACAGGGTCTCTACTGTTTTTATAGGATTAAAAAACCTTCAGGTGTTCCATCTCTCTCTCATACACTTGAATTGAATGCCTTACCCTAACCCTATCACTAAACCTAACCTAACTCTAAGCCTAAAAACTAATTTTGACCCTCAGAAATCCCGTAAAACACGTGTAAGTATAGAGGGCTCCTCGTTTCTTGTCCATATTAAAATAAAAAACAAGTAAATACACACTCAAAGGAGAATTGCATGTTAATTATAAATGATTGAGGGGAAAAACGAGAACAAAATAGTCTTGTCTGGATATACATTTTGAATTATGTAACAAAGTTGCATAAAAACAAATCTAAATTTTATTTGTTGCTCTGACTTTAACTACAGCTGAAAATGCAAGTTTTGAGTTGGTTCAATCAATTCTGAGTATGGTCACCTTCTGCTAAAAAAACCCTTTTTCATCTTGTCAACATGTCCATGATGTTTTGCTTGTTTCCTTCGAGACTTATCATGAGCTAAATCGGACATCAAATGATAATGCTTCAATTATTTACGTTTTAAAAAAGCACTAAAATGCCATAACTTAAACCTGCAGCTCAACACAGGCATGCTCATTTTCTAAACCTTTGTCTTTCAGTTACAGTGTGTTGATATTGATTGTTATTTCAGTGTTGATGGACACATGCCGGTACATAAGGAGAGCACGGCTGACTCAAAGACAAACATATGCGCTCCCTGTACAAGGGAGCCAGCAGGCTTTGAAAAGTGTGATTTTTTTTTTTTTATTGATGTATAAGATGGAATGGTGGAGGTGATTCTCTAAATTTGCTTATAGTTTTCAAGTAAACATACAAATTTAGCAGAAAACATCTCTAATCCTCTCTTCTCTCTGAAGTAACTGAAGGAGGGTAAGCCTATAGTTTACTATGTATTGCACTAATGCTTAACTTGTTAACTTTCTTATGCAAATGTTAATTTCAAGAGAGCGTTGCACTGTATTTGGCAAAGAGTGACAAGCTTCCTTTTAGTACTTTTCAAGTTTTCAGCGGGTGAAAAGTTTAGGTGCTCACCTCTTTCAGTCATCACACACAGCTGACTGTTGTGTAGTCAGTGCTCTACACAATCTGAAGGTCTCATGCACTTTCTCAGAGGGTGATAAGAATCGGCTCATACCTCAGGACAAAGGGAAATTTTATTGATTTTGATTCAGTGACTTTTTAAAACTGTTGTATACCTTGAAATAGGAAACAAACCTGTGCTTTTTTCAAATTGAGTTATTTAGCTCATGTAACAAGCTTAATCTGACTGACTCGGATCGGGTTACTTGCGATCGAATTAAGACCCCGGGATAGCTCGATCCAAACGTGCACTGAACGTGCACGTAGACGACAGTGGATCGGATCGAGCGTTTTGCGCATGCTCCAGATTTTTTCCCGCGATCGTCACCCGGAAGTCGAAGGAGACGATATTACTGTTGTTGTCGCCGCCGTCAGAAACAAACAAACAACGCGATGGAGAATGCGCCGTCGTGCATTTGTGCCATAACCAGCTCATCACAGATGGAGAGGGACGCAGCTTCATCTTGCTCTTCGTTCGCCATCTTTCTGAATGCCTGAGTTTGTTGTTGTTGGTGGTGAAGACGTCAACAGGAAGTGGCTCTATTAGCGATAGCTGAAATGGGGACAGCGCCACCTATCGTACCGGGGTATGACATGCTTTGTGCCAGTGATTCCATTCATTCACCGCCATATATCCAAGGACGATTACCCTCAGATAAGGAGCAGAACCCAACTGTAGCTATAATCCAGTTAATCTCATCATTTAGACCCACTGAGTGATTTTGCTAATCCTGACGATGGTGACACAACTCATACTGCCAGTCAAGAGGCTTTGACAACCCAAAAAAGAAAGAAAGAAAAGAGCTATGACAAACATTCAATGCTTTTGAGCTTGTTGTTCCCGGAGATGGATTTGCTAAATGCTTTTCTTTTCTTACACAGTAGGTGAACTGTGTCTGGGATGATAACTGTTGTTGTCAGTAACTCCATGTTTTGGAGTGGTTGTATGAGCAACAATTGGATACTTTTGGTTGCCTAGTGAATAAATGTATTCAAACAAAGTACTGTTCTACCCCTAGATGACTTTTTACTCAGTGTACCCATGATGTTCGCACTGAAATGTGTTCATGAATGCCAACACAACACACACATTTGAAACGGTCTATTTTACCGTTTAAGGTTAAGACTCATGCCCCGTTTAGTGTTGAAGAGCCTCGACTTTAAGGTTCTGTCCCCCTGCAAAATGAGCATTGGGCCATTCATTTGAATCAGGTGTGGTGGAGCAAGGAAACATGGAAACCATGCAGGGTAGTGGGCCTGGAGGACCAGGGTTGGAAACTCTGGGGTAGAGAATATGGTCATACAAGCAAATCTAGGAACTATGATGTGATTGGGGGCATGGTGGCACAAATCTGGGACTCCTGGATAAATCAAGTTCCTTTTTCATAAAAATACTAAAACATGCATTATTTTCAGGGTTGGGTGATACATCACATAACATACATGTACCATAGCCACACCTCTCAAACCTCATTCACAGAATGAAAAAATAGTTATGCAGTAGACAGATTCTTATTTCATTTAATTTACCAACTCTATATGAATGAAAGAACAAGAAAATTATATATTTGTCGTAATAAAGAAAAATAAAAGGAAATATTTAGTTTTAAGTTGCAGTTGCGGTCATTTATATATGAATTTTTAATTTTACAAAATGTTCTTAAATGCTGCATGTCTCACAGTCTTTGATATATATTGCAAAGTACATATCAGTATTATTTAAGGTGTACGGTTGCAGATCTGGCAGGAGCTGAGATGTGTGTGTGCTTTTGTAAGGGAAGAAGAGAGGAGGATCGCGAGAAAGAAGGCAGGGTTAGTGTACACTGGTGAAACTCAGTTGTGCTCTTGTCCCCACACAGAAGCCTCAACACATGCGACTGTGGTCCTTTACCTGTCAGATTCAAACAGCTCGACTTTACTTGGTGTAAAATGCTCCAATAACTACCTTTTAGTATGGGTACCATTACAAAGCTCAAATATGCAGTAGTTAACATTAGAGATAGACCGATATGTTTTTTTCCAGGGCCAATACGATTATTAGTAGTCAAGGAGGCTGATATTTGGAGCCGATATTCATTTGCAGTAAGAGTAAAAAATTTGGCGTCAAAATTTTGATTGATACATACTCCAACACTTACATTTGTTTAAATGCCTTTTAAGCATATGTTTATTAAACAGATTTTCAGATAACAGGCAAAGGTTTTTTTTCATAGAATTTTAAAACAAAGATGTCTATTGTCTAACAAAAAGTGCAGGGAGCTCCAAGGCTCAGCAGCATGTCTTATAAAGTTAACTGAAAATTTAAATAAATAAATGAATAGCTTCCTGAAGTTTTATAAAGTAAATACAACTCTCTCTCTCTCTCTCTCTCACTCACTCACACACACATACGTCTACTATCACGGACTATTTCCATATCGATATGTTCAGCTTGAGGGACTGTGAGCGAGCAGAGCTGCCGCCTATGTTTGTAGAACGTTATTGGGTTACTAGTAGTTGTGAGTTGTAGAGGGCTGGGATGTTTATTACAATTCCGGTAGAGTCTGCTGCCTTAACTTACTTCCGAAACATATATCTGCTCTCCGTAGCACTCTGAGCACTGTGCACTGTGAGCAGTGTGCGTGCACAGCTGTCAGTGCTGATTGGCTGCTACCTGGCTCTGTGGGTAACCAATCAGATGGTGCTGTGGGTGGGACAGTGCTGGAGACAGAGTAGAGACTACAGACAGAAGCACAGCTGCATCAGAGCCAAAAGAAACAAAAAATTTAAAATTGATCTCTTATTGGCCGACGGATTAATAAAAAGGTCGATGCCAATGTGCATGAAAATCAAAATGCTGAAAATCGGACATGCTGAAAAATGACATGCAGCAACAAAAAAAAAGAAATGACCACCAAACTTGGTAACTAAAGGAGTCGGTGGTCTGACCCTCAATACGTCTAACACGAGAAGATTCAATAGCAATTTACACACTATAATCTGAAAAAACTATAAACTGAAAAGTCTGCCTACAGAAAAATATAGAATTTAACAAAATGACAGCACACAACAACATATTAGCTCACATTTCAGTCCCTCATTCTGAGACCACAAACTCATTATGCTGCCAACACCTCCAATCAGCCATGTTATTTTCCATAAATGTCAAGCTCTAATGGGATAACGATATGGAATTAGAGTATTTATGCCTAAAGCACCAAATGCAAGTCACTTTTTATTCATAATAGATGTAGGAAATTATGCACTTACAAAAAAGTGCATAATTTCTGTTTATAGCCTACAGTGCCAGGTCACTGGTTGGAGAATCCTCACTGCTGTTTCTCAGGTAGTTTTTTTTAATAATGCAGACAGGAAAAGCCCCCCCCCCCCCCCCATAGTTAAGTATCTTAAGACGTGCTGTATGAATGTGTGTGAGTGGGGTGAATGCGGCATGTAGTGAAGCGCTTTGAGTGGTCAGTTAGACTAGAAAAGCGCTATACAAGTACAAGTCCATTTACCAAATTCACCTTTGTACGGCCTTGTTAGTGACAGAAGCTGTTTTTGGGCGGAAGCTGGAGTACCCGGAGAGGACCCACGGATACACGAGGAGAACAAGCAGAAAGAACCCAGCCGGGATTCCAACCAGGAATCCTCTCGCTGTGCGGCAACGGCACCATGCCGGCTGGGCAACATGACATGTTTTTATTAACAGTTTGTAAGAGAGAAGTGGATATAAATATGAACGTACAGACATAATATGATACAGTACATTGTATGAGAAAACATCAACAAAATCTTTTACAGTAAAGTGATTTTAGAGAGATGAGATACCTTTATTGTCCCTGACACAATGAAATGGCAGCTGCCCAACACAGTGGTATTTAAAAAAGAAAATGAAATTGAAAGAAAAAGAAATGCACATCTTATGACAACATAAGAAATACGTAACATAATATACAACGAGTGTAGACTTAAGACAACATTTATGAGAAAAATAAGGTGATGACTTAGGAGTGTTCCCCTGTTACGTAGTATAAATATATAGATACTGAGTCATCAATACAGATGTAATACAAATATTGCACTTTGGATGTGGATGAGTACAGTTGGAGGATGTCAAAGTCAGTGTGTGTGTTTGCTTTCGGGGGAAAAACAGTGTAATAGCCAAATGTGTTTCAGTTGACCTGTATCGCCTTCCTGAAGGCAGCAGTTCAAAGTGAAGATGACCAGGGTGTGAGGAATCTTTTGTGATGTTTTTTGCTCTGGATAGGCAGCGGGTTTTGGAAATGTCCTCTAGCTCAGGAAGAGAACAGCCTATGATTTTCCCAGCTGACTTTATGACTCTGTGCAGGACCTTTTTGTCAGCTGCTGAGCAACCTGCGCAGTGATGATGCTCTCTATGGCAGAGTGGTGGAAGGTCAGCATCAGTTTGTAGTTCATATTAAACTTCTTTTGATCACGGAGGAAGTGCAGGGGTTGCTGTGCCTTTTTTTTACAGCGGCCATGGTGTTTGTGGACCAGGATATATTGTCAGATGTGGATACAAAGTAGTGGGTACCAAATTTAAAACTATGGACAATTTCCACACAGTCTCCATTGGTGATGATGAGGTTGATGATGGTGAGGTTAAAGGTCAGTTCTAAACTTCCTAAAGTCCAGGATCATTTATTTTGTTTCGCTTGTGTTGAGTGACAGGTTGTTTGATGACCACCACATTGTCCGTTTGTTAATCTCGTCTCTCTTCCCCTCCGGAGATGAGGCTGACCAATTTAATGTCATCTGTGAATTTTATTATGGAGTTGGTGGGATGGGAGGGTGAGCACTCATATGTGTGCAGTGAGTACAGTAAGGGGCTTAGCCTGCAGTCCTGTGGGAAGCTGGTGCTGAGAGTGGTGGTGGAGGAGAGGTGGGAGCCCAACCCGACAGACTGGGGTGGCGGTTGGTGAGAAAGTCCATGATCCAGGAAGAGAGGTGGGAGGAGAGACCAAGATGGAGTAGCATCCTGATGAGTATGTCTGGGATGAGTGTGTTGAATTCAGAGCTGTAATCTACAAATGGCATCAGGACATAAGTCCCTCTGTGTTCCAGCTGTTGCAGGGCTGAGTGGAGAGCAATGGTGATGGCGTAGAGTAAAGGTAAATTGGTGGAGTTCAAGTGTGGGAAAGAGGCTGGTCTTGATGTGTTTCAGTATCAGACACTTGGTGACAATGGGAGTTGGAGCATGGCTGGCTATGGCAGGCTGCTTTGTGACTGGAACGATGATGGCTGTTTTGAGGCAGGGTGGAACAGTTCTGCAAGTGTTAAAGATGTTAGCGAAGACACCAGCTTCATAGGCACAGGTTTTGAGTATCTTTCCAGGGATGCTGTCTGGACCAGCAGCCTTTCTTGGGTTCACTGCTTTAAATAGCAGTGATTGATGTTTTAAATAAACATTGTCTGTTCCTGCACAGGCAGGACTGTAGCAGGGTTGCATGCATGAGAGGACGGAGTGTTCACAGTGACAATATCAGTGCAGCTGGTAACATAGAACAGCACTGATTGTGTGTACACTCCCAGGACATGATGCTCAAAAACCCACTATTTGATTCTTTCGAAGCAGTCGTGTAGCTGGGAGATGGCTCCCTTGGATCAGGTCTGGGCTTTGACCATTTCCTGATAGTTTTGGTAGCTGGGACCAGGATCAGGCAAATGTGGTCTGATAAGCCCTGGTATGGAGGGGACACGGCTCTATATGCTTGCTTGATGTTTAATGATAACTACCATCGGCTCTCTCAGCAAGTAAAAAGGCCTGTGTATGACTGATAAAGTCTCTAAGCAGTCCTTATCGATGATGCGAATCTGTAAGCACCAGTTATTATGAACATGTATACATATTCTCCCATCCCTGTTTTTGCCAGAATCTAAGTTGCAGTTCAGGTGAGTGTACGGCCTGGTTGCTGCACTGTGATGTCGGGAATCGCTGGATGTAACCACGTCTCCGTCACAATAATCACACAGCAGTCTTTTTAGATTTTTTTAGACTTTTTAGACTTTTTTTTAGACTGCTTTTAGATTTTACTGATATTAGACAAGTCTTTACCACAAGATGGCAGTACACTTGAACTACAGCTGCAGCATAACCATACTTAGAGTTTGCAGCTGTGCCACACAATATATCTAATTAAGATGGTTTAAAATTACACTTACAAAAGGATGCTTCATTTGGAGAAGCAACACCAACCAACACCGTCTACTAGCAAAGTAGCAGCTCTATGCCACAGCTGGCAACCACTTGCAAATACGTGGCAGAGGCAGAAAGAGAATTATTATTATCATTCACTGACATTTTAAATCATTCATCCACTGTAGACATGGTAATCCATATATGCAATGTCATTCGAATGATTAAAGTAATTAAACATTTTCCTAACCACTTGGCTCACGGATTATAAACCTCAGACTTAAGATGGCTTCTCTTACCTTACCAGGGATTCACTTGGGATTAATGAGCTCCCTGACTGGTAAACATCATCATCATTAGCTTTAGTTACCTGGTATCTGCTGTTTATGGGCCGCTGCAGGGTTTCTGCATGTACTTTACATTGGGAGAACGTACACACTTCCAACACTCTCATGACAGAGCATGTGGTAAGTGCAGGCCAGTGTTATGCAGGGAAAGTCACCAAGCAGGTGATCCTTGTAGGCCTCATGACAGCAGATTGACCTGCCAGCGACCACACAGTCATCAGGTGTTGTTGCCACTCCACTCCAGACTTAGGTGAACCAGGTCTTCCTCCAGAACTTCAGCTTGAACGTTTCTGCTCCTCACTGACTAGAACACATAAGCCAGAGTGTTTATGGAAACATAGTCAAAATCTCTCTCAGGTTCATGTCCTGCTGACATTTCCATGAAAGTAGAGCGAAGCTACTGCTGTATTATTGATCTGACTTTCCAATGGACACACTGTGTGTGGAAAGTCCATTTAGTTTTTTTTCACCAAAGACTAGGAACATGACTAGGGTGACCAGATGTCCCGCTTTTTCAGGACGGCACTGGCATGCAGCACGAGACATAGTCGGAAATGGAGGAAAGCACGAGTCGCGATACAAGCTACAACAAAGACTGGGAAACTATCTTAATTGTACTCAGTCGGGTGTGTTAACTTGAGAGGCAGTGTGAAATAGTATGAAAGCTCCATGCTCACTGTGTTTTCTTGCGTGAGAGAGCTTGGGAAAGTTGCATTTAAATAAGATATTTCTTAAGTTTTTATTTGCAGTCTATTATGTGCTACTGAATCAACTAGATCGCATAGTAATGTTACAAGGTAAGGGGCAGAATAGAAAGGTTTTTGAAAAAAAATTTTTTATTTTAGACTACCTTGATGCATTGTTAGCCGACATTGTCCCACACAATCATAGTCTTTGTCCCACATCTGGGGCCTCGTGTACAAAGGGTGCGTACGCACAAAAAAGTGGCGTACAAACTTTTTCACGTCAGCGATCAGATGTATCAAGAGCGAAATGACCGTGGAAATGTGCGGTGCCTCACGCAAACTTCAGGGCTGGCGTACACACTTTTCTACAGCTGTTGATTCTTTGGCGACACTTAGAGGTGAGGTTGGGAAATTGTTATAATAAATAAATGTGAACACAATTTGTCCTCAGACTGAGTGATGTGCACATCTGAGACACATGAACAATTAACACTGATGAACAATTAACACACCCATGTGTCTGCAAATACACGAGTGGATATAAAAGCATGCACAAAGTGTTGCAGTGCATACCATTAAAAACAATGGCTGCTTTAGTGGTGTTGGAAGACATTGTAAATGGTGCAATTGGAAAAGAGCATGTGTTCAGAGACTGAGGGGATTTACTGGTACATGATGACAACTGGCTCATTAGCCGTTTCAAGGGCAATCCTCCTGGAACTGTGCAGAGCTGCGGCCGGCGCTGGTGCGCAACACAGTGAGGAGCCATGCACTGCTTGTGCCACAGGTGATGTGCACACTGGGGTTCCAAGCGACCGAGGCATTCCAGAGGGAGCTGGCCAACCGATTGGGACTGTGCCAGATGACCCTGAACTGAGGCATGGCATTCATACATTCAGTAACAGAATTGTTACAAACTATAAGCAGGCACTGTGCGTGATGGGTGGCTTCTTGGTGAGTAACTTTATTCACGTAATTGTCCTAATATTATTCCCTGAGACGTGCATTGAGCATTGCGCCCCCAATTTCTATGCCGTCTTCACAGCATCATAGTTGGTGGTTATAGTTAGTAACTTGCTGTTTTTTGCTGGTTAAACTACAGCTTAAGATCTTTCTAACAAGCCCTTGATCGTCTCCGTGTGCAAACGTTAATAACCCCGTGCGTAAAGTGTGAAATGTCTTAATCAGCCTCACCTTTTCCCCGGCTACTTCTGCTCTGGTTACTGTATGAACACGTTTGTTGTGAGTTACACAAATATAGGTATTTACCTTTAATCAGAGTCACCCACACTCCCACACCCACCACCCCTGAGAGAGCAGTGTCACCCATAGTTGTGCCGACTCTCTGTTCAAACAGAGAACACTTCGGCGGTGAGCAGCCAGTCTCCGCTTCACATCCACCTTAATATTGGACCACTTCTTTTTCACCTCTGCTTGTGTGCACTTTTCAGACCCCACAGCATTAAAGGCCTCGCTCCCGCTCTCCCACCCACTCCTCTTACGTTTGCTGCTTATATTGTAGGCCAGCGTGCCAAAGAGCATATTTTTGCGGGCCTCAACTTCAGAAAGTAGCACCTCTGTCTGGATTTCCGTTAAGTTATTCTTTTTCCCGTCTTACTCATTCTTTTTTTCATTATTTTCTGATTGTGCAGAGAGAGGAATTGCAGGTGCAGGGCTCATTTAAGTATGATTTGCATATTTAAGTAGGGACGTGGACAGGGAGGAGTCGGGTACTCCGACATGTGCGCTCAATTCCACGATGATTTGGATGTACAAACAAAATGTGCTTGGATTCATGCGTGCACACAGATAGATACATCCGGATACTTTTGTATGTTGGAGGGCATTTGGTTTGAGCATACGCCATGTTTCAGTAGGAAATCCACGCAAGTCTTTGTACATGAGACCCCAGGTGAATTGGAATCTGGTCACCCTAAACATGACCCGGCAGCTCTCTCTGCTCTGTTTAGGCTTTGTTGGCTACACGTTCACAAAGCCATGTTGAACTAAGGAAATGAAAAGGGATTTTATGTGTAATAGTGTTTTTCTTTTGTATGCTTTTTTTCCCCCACCTATGGCCATGTGCTTGTGTTGGTTTTTGCTCATCACAGTGAATACACCTTCAGTGGAGTATTTCTTTGTTTTCTTCAACATTGCATTAAAAAAAATGTCACAAGGGTGTATCTGTTTTAACCTGCTTCACCTGAATGTCGAACTTATTGAGACATTATTTTCTACACTAGTATTACCAACTGAAGGCTATTTGTCACTTTGTCATGGATCGTTTAACATTGGATGATGAGAATGCCCTTTTAGATTTTGAGCCTAAACTTAGTAACCATATTAATTTGAAATTTGCATGATTAACACTTTCCTCTTCACTGCAGTAGTATCATACTTGTTTTTTTTTTTGTCTTACCATTGGTCCATCACTTAATAGCATTGCCACTGAGAGAACAAAGAGCAGGTTTGCTTTTAAATATAGTTCTTTCTGACTACAAAATGAAAAATCAAGCTTAATAGACTACATTATATAGCAAGTAATGTTGAACCAAAGGTTTAGGGTGACCAGAATTGTTTGTCACTGTAGCCCAACAGCTTCTGGACAAAACCTGAACCGTTATCCAAAGATAACGGATATTACAACGGTGGTTCTGATCTTTCTTTGTATAAGGCATAGGGTTAATAACCCAGGGAAGACTTCACTTTCAGGACTTTCATCAGAGTTGGAGGCAACAGAACCACCTGCTTTCTGATAGAACAGCTTGATTTATGGTTGAGTTGTCACTGGCCGATCAGATGGGTCAAAAAAAAGAGTTTTACCTGCACTTTTCTGCTGTGTATCTGTGAACAAATGCTCATGGGAACACTTCTGTTTGTTTTGTTTAAGTCCACTATTTCCACATATTTTTGGGGATTTATGACAGAGAATACCTTTCTCAAAACTCAAAACAGTGTAGACTGCCCCACATGTTTTCCAGATGGTAAAATACTAATAAAAAACTAAACAAAAGCAATCTGGTTTCCCCAGCCCCCGCAGCTTGGACCCCATAAGATAAATACAGTAATATCAGAGAAAAAACAAATGCATTGCTTTGCTATGAAAATGGCATCAATTGAACAGACATGTAATGTACTGCTTATGGGAAAAAAATGAAGCCTTAAAATAATATATTCAAATCCAATTTTATTTATATGGCAACTTTTATACTTTAAAAGCAACACAAAGTGCCTCACAGAGGCTAAAAACAACAATGATAAAACATACCAACCCTCCCACCCCCATAAATACCCAGAGAGACAGACTCAGGCTCAGACCCACAGCACCTATCAGACAGAGACATCGCGGCACCCAGACACCTTGGGGGGGCCGACTACACTGAGAGGGCTCCTGGCCCACGACCACAGGGAGCGCCGCCATAGAGACAGTCCCGACCCGGGCAGACAAGAGGCCCCACACCAAGGTGCAGAGTCCTCCAGCCACCCGGGCCAGAGCAGTCTGCAGGACAGTACACCCGTCAGTGGACCAAAAGCAGCTCCCAGTGTGGTCGGCCCCCATGAGGAAACACTGGAGCTAAAAACTGAAAGACTAAAACAGTTAAATAATATAAAAGGGTATAAAATGAACAAAATAGATAAAATGCTTTTCAGCTCATATAGTTAAAACATCTAACTAAAACATGGAGTTAAAACATAAGTAAAATAATATAGAACAAAAATTAAATATGATAAAAAGTTTGAATGAAAGGAATAAAGAAAATCGATAAACTCAAATAAAAGCCTGATTAAAAAGGTGAGTCTTGAGCCTCCTTTTAAAAACATCAACAGTTTATTAATAAATATGAAGCCAATACCAACATGCGACATAACTCTGGGACACAGTTGCATTCAACAGCTTGTAGAATGTAATAACTTAATAGGTGAATGGTTGTTGTAATGGCAGCTTGTAACCCACTGCACTCATTATGTTCCTCCCTGCAGGTGAGTATATCAAGAACTGGCGACCGCGTTACTTTCTGCTGAAGACAGATGGCTCTTTTATTGGCTACAAGGACAAACCCCAGGATTCAGACCTGGCCTACCCGCTCAATAACTTCTCTGTAGCAAGTAAGACACAAGCAGACTGTGACGGCTGTAAATCACTGCAAACTAATATCTGCTGAACACAGCCCATCTGGTACTTTCAGAATGTCAGCTGATGAAGACAGAGCGGCCCAAACCAAACACCTTCATTATCCGCTGTCTGCAGTGGACCACTGTCATCGAGAGGACTTTTCATGTTGACACTCCCGATGAGAGGTGAGACTTCATCTTTTTCCTTCTCATCAGATTTTCTTTTAACTCGCGTGTCTATAAACCTGCAGTCTGCCAGAGGTAGTACCCCTCGCAAAAGAGGTAAAAAAAGAAACCGTTTAAATTCTATGCTACTGAAGACAATGTTGTACTGGTGACCAAGTTAGCAGGGGAGGGTGCTTGGCTTGGTAATGCAGATATGCTATCCCACCCCTCTCAGTTACGTCTCTTTGAAGTAAAATGGCACTCTTTGACATTTGATCAGCTAAGTAGCAGAGCTCATTCTCCAGCAGACTGATTCAGCTCCACTGTCACAAAGAACGGTTCAAGAACTCTTTCTTGCCGTTCACCATCAAACTCCTTAACAGTTCTCCTTTGGGCTACCGATGACAGTGTTGGCACATTCATTTTTGGACTGGATAGTGTAGGTGACCCTGGTTCAAATCCCCTGCATGAAAGGTACTACCTCCAGGTACCTGCCTACCTGTAAGTCGCTTTGGATAAAAGTGTCTGCCAAATGCCTAAACATAAACATTTCTCTGTTTGCACCTATCCATTTGGGTTCAGCGTTGATTTGCACAATAAAAAAAAAAAAGAAACTGTTTCATAACCAGTTTATTCTGTGAATATATATTTATTCTGGCTTATCCTCTATTCTATTTTGTTGTCAATAATATAATTTACTATGTGTACTGTTTACTGCTGCATCGAGAGAATTTCCTCTTGCGTGGTTAATAAAGATTTGATTTGATTTGATAAGTGCTCCTCACATTTTTGATACTTTGTCCAAAGTGTGCTGCTGGACATTGAGACACCTGCCATCTTCCCTTTGTCTTGCATCTCGTAGATTTTCGCTTTCCTCTCCCAACTCACAGAATCTCTAGTCAAAAACCTCTTGGGTTGCCTTGTACGATTTGCTTTCTAAGAAGAGAAAACTGTCAGGCCTTCGACCCATCTGTAATTGTTGGGCATCACCTAAAAGCATTTTTGCCTGGAAACAAGATGTCTCGCTTTAGGGAAGCAGTCAAATTCTCTTTGTCTCTTCGTTCTAACACGAAACACCGCTTGGATTCAGATCAGGGAGGCTGTTCCTCCCAATCACGCCCCTCCAGGTCACTCTATCATTGCCCACATGGGCATTGAAGTCCCCCCTGGAGAACAATGGAATCCCCAGTTGGCACCCTCTTGAGGACCCCACCTAGAGGCTCCAAGAAGGGCTGGTGAGCTGCAGTTTGGAACAAATGCACAAACAACAGTCGGAACCTTCCCTCCTGCAACTTAAAGCCACAATGAGGTGTCCCTCTCACTCCCTGGGGTGATCTGCGAGTATCTTTCAACAGTCACCATGTGTGAAGCAAAAAAAGTGAAATTTTCCTCAGTGCACACAAGTGTCAGTCTGTGCAGTGAGGTTAAAGTTCAGGAAACCAGGGTATAGGGCTGAATACCACGTGTTGTGTGTATATTCATATGGTGAAATAGACATGAGCTGTTTCCTGATGCTTAAGGGTTCGATATTAACAGGAGTTAACTGGCAATGTTTTTCAATTTTATTTATATCGCGTCAAATTACAACAAATGTCATCTCAAGACACTTCAAAGATACAATCCAATTCAAGCCAATTCACTGTAACACAATCATAATCCAATGAAATTCAGTTAATTCAATGCCAAATTAGTCTAATTCATACATAAAGCCAATTAAAAAAGAAAACCATCAGATTGGACCGACACTTCTCTTTGAACCAATCTCCGGTTAGCCCCGGAACTCTGGGCCTATAGCAGCATAGCTATGGGATGTTTCAGGCTCACCTGAGCCATCCCTAACTATAAGCTTTATCAGAAAGGAAAGTTTTCAGCCGGATCTTAAAGGTAGAGAGGGTGTCTGCTTCCTGAAGCCAAACTGGCAGCTGGTTCCACAGAGAGGGGCCTGATAACTGAAGGCTCTGCCTCCCATTCTGCTTTTAGGGGCCTGATAACTGAAGGCTCTGCCTCCCATTCTACTTTTAGAAACTCTGGGAACCACAAGGAAACCTGCAGTCTGAGAGCAAAGTGCTCTGTTAGGAAAATATTGCAGTATGAGATTTTTAAGGTATGACACATGACGAAGTGTCCTTGGGGCTCCGGTGGTCCATAGCGTGTGAATGTGTGTTATCGAGAAAAGGCACAGCATAGCTGTACAGACTAAAAAGTGGTGTGTGGGTGTGGCTTGTAGTGCAAAGTGCTTTTAGCAGTGAACTAGACCAGAAAAAACGCTATG
Source organism: Leuresthes tenuis (assembly GCF_036924035.1). NCBI lineage: Eukaryota > Metazoa > Chordata > Actinopteri > Atheriniformes > Atherinopsidae > Leuresthes > Leuresthes tenuis. The sequence goes on along the minus strand of NW_027325358.1, from coordinate 36,095,053 downwards.
ATTTTTTTTATCAACATCTCAGATACTGCCATCATCTATAACCTATATAATCCGAGAAATATGAGTAGAAGTGATCTCTTTATGAATTTCCATTCTACAAAGCATACAGCGCTTTTTATTATATATGTATATACTCTGTAGAGAAAACAGCGCTGACCACTGTGGCTGTAAGCAGTCACACACCAATGAACATAAAGCGCAATATGGGGTTCAGTTACTTGCCTGAGGACACTTCAGCACATGGATGCGCTGGAGATCAAACCGAGGAACCTTCTGGTTGGAAGTCCTGGTTGGTCCACAGTAGCTCAATAAGTAGCTGTATGAAAATATAAAAACCCAAACATATTTTTACCCTTTACTGTTTCTTCAAGGGATGAATGGGCTGAGGCCATCCAGATGGTAGCAGAGTCGCTGGCGAAGCAGGAGGAGGAGGGTATCCTGTGCAGCCCTACTTCTCAGATAGAGAACGTCAACGAGGAGGAGATGGACACCTCCATCAGCCACTACAAAAGAAAGGTGCACAAATGTTTTTGTACTTTTATCTCACAACTGCTGTGACAGAGACATGAAAAGTTGGAAAACTGAGTGTAGCAAATGGTGCAGGAGGCAGAGAATTTTGACTGTTTTAGGATATCGGTTTCTTTCTGCCTCACTGTGGAAGAAAATGTTTCAGCTGATGGAAGTATTGAGTGGAGCATGGTATATTGTTTCCTTGTGTTTCTCTTCTGTATTTCTGTGCAGACAATGAATGACTTCGACTATCTGAAGCTTCTGGGAAAGGGCACTTTTGGAAAAGTCATTCTGGTGAGAGAGAAGGCAAGCGGCACCTACTATGCCATGAAGATCCTCAAGAAGGAAGTCATTATAGCCAAGGTCTGGATGATCTACTTTTAGTTCTGTTGTTTTATTGGTTGGGGGAGAGTAACATGCTTTCATATTTTAGGGACGTTCTTGCATTACCCTTTACATGATATTATAATTGCTTTATCTTGGTGCGGGCTGCATCTTTCCCCCAGGTACCTACCATTTCCATACACTGTGGCTGAACAAGACCATGTGCATTCAGTGGCAACAAGCCCATTTTTCAAGTGGATTCTCAGAGTAATAGACTACCACCAGAGCATACGGAAAGCATTTTCATTCCATCAAGTTTGTCTAACAAATAAACACTGTGTCCTGCGTCAACTCATCATTCATCCTGCAAAGCAATAGGTTTATAATGTCAGTTGTGTTTGGAACTGACTTCATGTTGGGGCTGTGCAGGATCGTTGCCTTTTTGGCGAAATGTGCTAAAAATGATCAAATTCTGATGGTGAGTTTTTGTGGTTCTGAAACCCTCAGCTGACCGTGTCCATGCCCGGGCTGCATCAGTGCTGCAGAGCTCAAAGGCTGCTGGCAATATGGCAAAAAATATCATCTGAATATTATTTTCTATATTGATCTCAATCTTATTCGCAACATAGGAAATTATAATTATGGTGTGTGAGAGTGTGTGAAGCTTAGGCTTTGCAAGACAATTTTCACAGTGGAGCTTGTAACCAGTATTGATAACCTGACTCTGGTGTAATCTTTTATAAAAGTTTTACCAAGCTGGCATTGTGGGATACTTAAAAAGCTAAGATGAGCACCAAACGCTGTACAGACTCATGTAGTGTGCACAGCTGTGTGTTGATGCAGCAATCTAATATTAACATGCTGCTCAGCCCAGCTTGAAACGCAGGAGTGCAGATGTGCACATGTTGCAGTCCAATGTTTCTGTATGTGGCAGAAAGAGGCTGTCCAGATGCTTAACACTATGATCAACCAGCTACAGTCCATCTGCAGTTCCTCTGATCTCAGTCACTCTAATCTTTTTTCTTTGATCACAGGATGAAGTTGCTCACACGCTGACAGAAAGTAGGGTATTGAAAAATACTCGGCATCCATTCCTAACTGTAAGTACAACAGAGCACTTATATTATCAAGTTTTGTCCAAAAGATGTTGGAACAGCTGACAGAATTCATACTGTTCATATTGTGTTGCAGTCTCTGAAGTACTCATTCCAGACTAAAGACCGGCTTTGCTTTGTAATGGAGTATGTCAACGGAGGAGAGGTAGGAGGCCGCTACTAATGAATGTTTTTATTTTCTCTTTATACATGCAAGTTATTTCAATAGCCATTAAAGAAAGAGGTTGTGTTTTAGGCCTTGCCGTGTTGCATTTGCATTGTGATTGTATGTTGGTGGTATCAGCCTGTTGATGGATTCAGAGTGTTTAAGTTCAAGCCCTCTGGTGAAACTCACTAAAGAACTACAGCATTCTCCAAAACTGAACATGAAAAATGGCCGGTAGAGATGGCTGCCCTCCTTGGTCTAGCTCTGCTGGGTGTCTCTTCCTGTCAGAGTTGTTCCTCGTCTCTGTGGTCTGCCGCCACCTGTGCCATCAAACTGTTCGACGCATCACTCGGGGGAGGAGGGGTAACAGAAAGACAGAGGCTGGGGAGGAGCGTTAAGCCTTGATTAAAACAGAACTGTGATAACCTAGAACTGTACAACATGCAACATATCTGTTAACATAATGTTCCTGATCTGGATCTACGACAGAATTGGACTGAACTGAGTGGCTTTGATTGAACGTGTTCAGTTGGACTTGAGCTGAACCTGTTTATTTTCTCTGTAGTGCCCTGAGATGACAGTTTTTTTTTTGTAGTGAACTGGCAATACAAAGATAAACTGAGAGGTAGTGACAGTCAGGCTTGTAATCTGGTCATGTAAACCTGGTTTAATGGGATTACCCTGTTTAAACTGAACTTCTGTTGTTGACTCTTTGCAGCTGTTTTTCCACTTGTCAAGAGAAAGAGTGTTTTCAGAGGACCGCACCCGTTTCTATGGTGCTGAGATAGTTTCTGCTTTAGACTACCTACATTCTGCCAAGATCGTCTACCGTGATCTGAAGGTAAATGACACGTGCTCTGAGAGAGGCCTGAAGAACATCCACAGTCAGACACCCTTTTCTGCTGTAGCATGTATAAAGAGACTGATGGGAAAAAATGGTTTTTGTTTCCCATCAGCTGGAGAACCTCATGTTGGACAAAGATGGCCACATTAAGATCACAGACTTTGGCCTCTGTAAAGAAGGCATCACAGACACTGCCACCATGAAGACCTTCTGTGGAACACCGGAGTACCTGGCTCCTGAGGTCAGACAGCCTGGGTTTTCAGAATTACTTATGAGGACTTTGGACTGATGAAACCTACTGTGGTCGTTAATAATTCTCAAACAGAAAATATGATAATGAAAGATGTCTGAAAGTTTTAAAGTGTAATATCAAACTTTTCTGATTTTGTCCTGAATGATCAGGTTAGGTTTTTTTCTTTTTGATTCTCGCTGTTTGTTACTAAGCAGCAAACACAAAGTCCAACGTGGATGTACTCTGAGAGCCAGTTATAGGAAAATATCAGGAACTGATCTCACTTCTAATGTGGATCTTGGAGCTTGACGTCAGATTAGTTTCCCGTTTGACATTTTATTATCCACAATCATTGAAAAGTGTGTTAATGTCAGGTGAAGAGCTTGTACGTAATAATAACTTCTTCAGATGAATTTTGACTAATACTGGTATCCATCGGCTAAATTGCTTTAATTGAACGTTGTCAGGTACTGGAAGACAATGACTACGGGCGGGCGGTGGACTGGTGGGGTTTGGGTGTGGTGACATACGAGATGATGTGCGGCCGCCTGCCGTTCTACAACCAGGACCACGAGAAGCTGTTTGAGCTTATCCTTATGGAAGAGATCAAGTTCCCACGAACCCTGTCAGCTGATGCCAAGTCGCTGCTGTCAGGGCTGCTGATCAAGGACCCCAACAAACGGTACTCACATAAACACTCCCAAACTTCCTTCATACCAACACTACCGTCAAGGCTTTTACACTAAGTAAGCAAGTGTGCCATGGAGGTGCTAAATTCTAACTTTGGCACTTACAGTTGTGTTCTAGTAAGATTACAGTATGTGTCCAGAGGGTTGGCCCGTGGGTGAAGGAAGATCCTGCTCAACATCGTGTGTGAAAAAGTGGCTTAAAGGAAAACCTGCGTGTAAAATTGACTTCACTGTTCTTTATTTTCCTTGAAATAAGTACATTAGTAATTGTTCTTTCAGAAATCAGACTTCAAAGTATATTTTTTTCTGAAAAAGCATTTTTCTCTTCAAAAAACAAAGTCTTACAAAGTACAGAAAATAAAATATTAGAATTAATATTAAAATCCAAAATAGCTCAAATTTTTGTCCTCATTTGGTCTTATTGTTTACGTTAATGTGAGCATTTCCTGTGGTGTATGGAGGGTCGAACCTGCCATAAAGACGTGTACAAAAATCTAGAAATGTTTACGTGATGATTAATGCTGATTAAAGTGAAGTGAAAATAATCTGCAATAGTAACTGATTGTGAAATTCTGTTTCAGCTGCATTCATTTAAGCTCTTGTTAATGCAACAGTTTTATTATTTCTTTTTTATTGGAATATTTTCTTTCATTGTATCAATCTATTTATATTCTCAAAATGATTTAATTATCTCCTCTCACTTCTTATTATTGATAAAGTATTATTGAAATTCAAGCCCAAGGTTTTCTGATATCAGCTGGATTTTTGCACAGATGTGGTTTGCATGAAGAAGATGCGTTGCCAGATTTCATGAATGACAAGTGAAATACTTGAGTGGCTGTTTAGTATTGTCATGACACGGTGTGTGATTAAGCATCAGTGTGTCACCCCTAAAAGGCAGACAGGAAAATATTCCCCAAAATGATTAAACACATATCTGTCTCTCTATTTCCATTATCAGTCAACAGAACAGGTCCAAAGCCACGACTGAAGTGTGGCCTATTCAATAATGATTAGAATGATCTATCTTGAAATGTCATGTACATCAAAGTAAGTAAGAAAAACTATCTGGCAAGTCCTGTTAGCATCCAACACTTCATCCCTGAGGCGTTTTCCATCTCTTATAAGAAAACTGTTGAAAAGAGCAGCTTCACGGAGTGACAAGTCATTATGGGATCAGTATCCTCCTCCAAAGACTCTATCGGAACACATTTGATTGGACTTAAAGTTCAACATCTTGTCCTCTCTGTGTGTTTGTTGACAGGCTTGGTGGTGGACCAGATGATGCAAAGGAGATCATGCGGCATAGTTTCTTTGGCACAGTCGACTGGCAGGACGTTTACGACAAAAAGGTGAGAGCGGGATTAGATGCCATCGTAGTGGCAATTCAAACGGCATATCTGAGATACCCTGATTTTCTAAAGGAAGTGCGGTCGGGGTGTACTTACTGAAATAAAACAGAAAGGTGTGTGTTCTTCCATGATATCGCAGAAACTCCTGGAAGAAATTTCTTCCATTTTGACACAAATTCTCTTCGACTTAGAATTTAACTTCTGAAATATGTGTTTTCATCCATAAGATAAGTTTTTTTCTGAAAGCTTTCACAGTGGACATTTTGACTTGTTGCATGAAAAGCACTAAAGAATAATGAGTAATGAATGACATTAATAATGACTAAGTTCCTTTTAGTGCTCCGCTAAACTTGTACAAAGAACCAGTGCGAATAAAAGCAAGACGGAAGTTCTGAGAAGAACATATTTGTAGCAGAACCTGTGTGAGGCATTAATGCAGCACCTAAACATCACATTCAGTGTTACGACTGATCAGCAGAAAAATAATGGTGCTCATCAGATACGTTTCCAAACGTTTTAAGTCATTACAGATTTTATTCCCTAAGACTACTAAAAATAACGTGAAATGAAAGTCATTATGTCATTAATATAGTGGATGAAGCCTTATTATCTATATTTAGAAAATAACCTCTGAATGATTTCTGTTATTATCTTGATGGCTGCTTTTTATTTCTTTAACTAGATTTAGCTGTTGTGTATGTGTTGCCGAAGCTGTGCCAAAAAAACGTACTCATTCACCCGTTTCTGGTCTGTTCAAGTTGGTCCCGCCCTTCCAGCCCCAGGTCAGCTCAGAGACCGACACTCGCTACTTCGATGAGGAGTTCACAGCACAGACCATCACCATAACTCCGCCAGAAAAATGTAAGGACACCTTAAAAAGCCCTGTGTGTTGATCACTGTGTAACAGTGGATTACTTCTCATGGGTACGGACTACTTTCAGTGTGTTTATTGGCTCAAGGAAAGTTTGACCACTTCAATGAGCTCATTTATTTCAGATGAAAAGGTGGGAACTGTTACGACATTAAAATGAAAATGTATCCATTTGTAAAACAACAAGCTTCATGGAAGTGCAGCACTACATTTCTAAACCTCTTAAAGGACTCGACTTCAGTCTTTCAGAAACTCTGTGGAACCTTTTTCAGAATGGATCAGACCAAAGATGAGAGAGAATTAAAAAAATGTGGAAAATATCTCATCGCCTTTTAAATTAACTATCTTCAACACAGTATCCAATATGAACCAACTTCATAATGCGTCTTCTCAGTTACTCACTACCTAGGACTGTAATATCACCCCCCCACACACACTTTTGCACTGGTCTGCAGTTTGTTTTCGAATACGTCTCATCTCAACCACACTTCGGATGTTTCCGTTTTTAAAAACTGACCAAATCTCTGAATGTTAGAAGTTTTGTATTTAATGAACAGTGAAATTGATAGTTTGTGGTAAGCTGTTAAAGTCCTCCTTTGAACCTGGTGGCATGTTGCTGTTTATCTTAAATTTACCAGAAACCGGAGTTGTTGGCAGACAAATGAAATCATTTCTTCTTTTTCTACTGATGTGTAAACTTTTCCCGTAGTCCGCACAGTTACTCAGGCATAGAAGTATAGTGGACCGGTATGATCATCCTAGGAGCTTGAATAGAAGGTAACTAGTGTTTTTTTTTTTAATCACCTCTCATCTGAAAAGCCTCTTCAGTTCTAACTTCCTGGTGGGGAGTTTCAGGCTGTGTTTAGCTGTTGAAAGAACATTCACACTTGAGCTGCATTCACACACTCACTGGAGTCCTGAAATGTTCTTGAGATATTATGGAACAGTGGCATGTGGGAACACATCTCTTACAGAGATTTTCCACCCAGTCCCCCCTGTAGAATCTCTGGAACGTCAGCGGGTCAGATGATGTATAAACATGGCATTAAATATTCCAGAGCATTCACTGTGTGCATGTGCTATATGTGCTGGGGAGAGTTTTTCCTTTCTGCTGACCTGTGTGCTACTTTCTGCTCACTCCCCACTATTGTGGGTACATACAGATACATGCAGTATCCATGTGAATGATTTCTCATTAACTTTTAAGTCTCAAATTATCAGTCTTTCAGATGAGAGGTGTAACTGGTTCAAGTTCAAGCTCTTAGGATTACTGTGACCTGGATGACTGCAAATCTACACCTACATATGAGCAGTATGATAGTGGTATCAAATATACAAAAAGATTTTGAATATGGCTTTGATGGTGTAGATTTAGGTGCAAATCAGGAGATTTGTATATGTAACCTGTGTGAAGAGTCTAGCTCAAGTGTCAAGAAAGATGGAAGGTAGGCAGACAGACTCAGCAGACCTTTAAACGTCTTTAAGATGAGTCATTTCTTTTCAATTCCCTCCAGTACACACTGAGGAAAATCTCTCAGCATAGACAAGACTCACGTATATGTAGTGGCCAACTGCATTCAAAATTGATCACCTCTTAAGTCCCCTGGAGCCCAAAATCTAACTTCCCATATACAATTAAATTCACACCTGTTCAGCTTTAGACTTCTATTCCCAAAAGGTCAATTTACAGAGTAACCTCATTTCAATCCAATCCAACAACTTTAAACGTAATCAAAACTACTAAAAATACATCAGTTCTGATACATTACATCAAAATAAGTCGAACACACGAAGTAAAGAAAACCCTCCAACACCAGAAGTCAGGAAGTGACAAATAACACTCCTGACAAACAAAGGACAAATAATGTTCAATGTGAACAAAAACGTCCAAACACTGAAACCTGCAACCCAATAAAACCCCATGGAAATACCTAAAGACAACTGTATCACAATACCAGCACAAACGAACCCGGGATAGTAAGGTTACAATGGTGGTGGCAAATTAAAGCAAAATGTAAAATAAGGATTAATGGTACATGTATAAGGGACAAGTGGTGAACAGATGAAAGCGCACCCACTTTGTCACAGGCAGTAATTTCAGATATATGTTTCAGAACAAAGTGCAACAGGCATTATTTTATTTTTCTTAAGATCACAACTGATGTGACACAGCCAGAGGCAGTAGCCCATTTGTTTGTATGAAATTAGCATTAAACCTGAAGTACAGCTAATGGAGTAAGTATGCAAACATACCTTCCTAATTACGGTAAAGCTGTAATGGCGTGCATCTCTTTACATGTGAAAAGTCAATATTACAGGGAACTGTCAGCCAGCTGATTTATTTATTTTTTTTTTGGCTCTGAGGTATCTGTGTTTTCTCTCCACAGATGATGAGGATGGAATGGACGCAGCAGACAATGAGCGAAGGCCTCATTTTCCACAGTTCTCTTACTCAGCCAGCGGGCGGGAGTGAGCACACCGGCCCAGCCAGCCAGTATTGTCCCATTTCGTGGCCATTTTGAGGAAAACACGTAGCCATTCTTGAGAACAAAACAAACAAAAAAAAATTCTCCCTTCGTTTTCTTCTCGTCTGCCACCTCGCAGATGATGACAAGTCTTTTTAGGGACTTAAAAAGAGGTTTTTGCACAGTGGGATAGACTCAAGCTGGTCCCCCCCCCCCCCCCCCCCCCCCCCCCCCCCCCCCCCCCCCCCCCCCACTCCCACACACAAGTTTTCTTTTTTCATATTTTCAGCACTGTTTACTGCAGAAGGCAATGTTTTTGTTTGCTTTTGTTTTGTTTGTCCCTCTCAGTATTGATTTGTTGACCCATTTTGCAATAATCTTTTTTGTTTGTGACCTTTTTCTTCTTCTTCTTTTTGACTGTTTGCCCTTGGTTTGGAAGAATTGCTTTTTAGGAAACAAGAAACCAAAAATGTTGCCTTATGTGTGCAGATGTTTCATATTGTTATGTACAAGGTGTGTTTTTTCCTTTTTTAGAGAGAGGTTGGGAAAGTTTTTGGTTGTTAAAGGTCATTCATAGCTTAGAGTAGGTGCATGACTCATGGTTCATGCATATAAAATAAAACAATATATCTTCCTCATAAAATTGCCATGGCAGTAAACATTCCTCAATAATAATTAAAAAAAAAAGTCTACAGGTTTTAAAAAAAAAAAAAAAAAAAAGTAGAGGGAGAGGGAAAATGACCACCTTGCTGTGTCACTTTATTTTCATGTTCCTTGTTCTAAAACACTAAACTGCTTGAAATAGCACAGTTCATTCAAGCGCCACAGCACAACCATGTCAACCAGACACAGCTAACCATTGAAACGTTCCACAGCCAGCAGGGAAATTAGGTCTTCTCTGCTCTCTCATCATCGCGATAGGACTAAAGGAATGGATGTTTACACAGAGATGTCGCAAGTACGTATGGATTTACAAAACGCATGTTTAAACTTCAAAGTTGTCTGAAGTTGACCCCCAACAGACTGGGATGTGGTGTTTTCTGAAAACAGACATCAGAGTTGCAGCTGCAGGTGTGTGTTTATCAGCAGGTCTGCCAGGTGATGCACCTGCTGGTGAACACACACCTCCATCTTAGTTAAACCCTGCTCCCACCAATTCTTTTTTTTTTTATTTCTGTTTCAGTTATGCTGCAGCACCTTCTGTATGTAAATCCTTGTTATTATTTTTTCTATGAATTTTGAGGTTGAAGAAATGCTGCTATAATTTGAAGTCTTTTATATATGTATTTATTTCCCTAAAACCTGTCAAAAAACACTGAAATCAACTTGTGAAATAATTACTTTGTACAATGGCTGCAAATTGCCAGACAACTGAACAGGACACGGTCTCAGTATCCCCAGTAATAGCCACTGCTTTGTATGCATGCAGGGTTTGTGAAGGATATCCATCAAAACAGATATCCTAGTTTTGTTATGTTGTGAACAAATTACTCACTCATGACCCCTGTGTGAGAAAACTGAAAATTGAAAAAGAGAAGTTTTACAGATTCTGCTGGTCATCTAGGGTGGTTGGTAAGGGTCCCACTGATCCTGTATAGGATCTAATTTTCTCTTGTTACAATGTTGCAGTCTGCTGCGTGGAACAAACTTTGAGTCTTACCAACTACTGGCCTGATAGTTGTGGGACAGGACTTAAAAAGCTGAAAATCTTTGATTTATCTAGAAAAACTCAATGAGTTTGTAGTGAATACGAAGTGTCTCTACGCCGTACATTCACTGGCTATTTTACCTTGAAAACATTTGAGATTTGATTTGTTCATGGAGAGTACTGCTGTCATTAACAATATTAGGGTTCCTGTAAAGGTCTAGGGTGATTGAAGAGTTCAGATGTTTTCCAATACCCTTTCTGATAATACTGTTACAGAATATTGCTAATGTAAAGAGCAGAGAAGCAGTGACTGAAAAGCTGACTTATTTGGAAAGGTTTACTGCAGGAACCCGGAGAGCAGACACCGGCAGCAGCCAGCAGGAGTCACTGTTCAGTCTTAATTCAGCAGAGAAATTCATGCCCAAACTGTTTTAGATGGAAAACCATTGAGAAAGTTAAATTGATCACAGTGACTGCCAGAAATGAGGCACCCAGCTCCAGAGCCATGGATTTCTCTAGCAATACAGAAGAAATCTGAATTTTCACACAATTTCACATCAAACATGAGTGTCACAGAATTATCACTTCCTAATTAAGTAACAGATCACAAGAAAACTTGAGGTCACTCATGAAGACTGAGTACTGCTAGGAAAAGTTGAGCCACCCCAACTTTCTTCATATATTTATGCAATGCCTTTTTTCTGTTCTGTTCTTTAGGGGAGGGGGTGTTAGGAGGAGCTTGCCAGTGAGAATAGCAGATTAAAGATGGAATCACTCATTCAAAAACGTGTATATATATATAAAACAATATATAAGGACTAGAATCAACCACTGATCACTTTTTAAGTTGCTAACTTGACACACTATTGCTAATGAAGGATATTTCCACGGAGAAACCCCACCCTAATCTTCCTTATGTCACTGTGGTCCCTGAAAACGATCGGTTCCTGAAATCTCTGCGTGGACATGAGTATAACTATGGCGTCCACATTTTCAATTTCTGTCCGTCTCCCTTTCTCCATCAGTGAGGGGGGGACTACTGAAAGTAGGACCATGGCAGAGTTACCTTTTCTTTTGCAGTGCTGGTTTCATTAGATTAATTCCACCATTCATTGCTCATTTTCCCCACCTTTTTGTACCATAATGTTTTACATAAGTTACCTTGGATGTTTTTTTTTTTAAAGACATCTTTTAAAAGTTGACTGAAAGATGATTATAATGATGGATGCATTAACTGAAGTTCTTTTTTTTTTCTTTTATATTTTTTTTTCTTACCAAAACATTAGAGCAAGAACACAAAAGTGGACTTGCATTGCTGTGGTAGTATTTATTTTGAATTAAATAAATCAATTTCAGGGTTTCTGCTGTTATAGTTGTTATTTTGGATCAGTTGAAGTTGGACCAAATGAATTCGGCTGCTTCTGAAGTCTAGACACTGAACCCCACGTTGCCTATTGATGCGTCCATCGCTGTGTGAATGTAGAAGAAAGCACTGTGCAGCTCCGTAGACTAAGACATGTAGTGTTACAGCACAGGCACGGAAAGAAAATTAAGGCAAAAGATTGGATGTTTTTAGGGCTTTTTGTTTTTTTACCTAAAGATTAATAACGTAGAACAAACGGCACATTTAGATTTAAAATATCCAATCGTTCACTCAGTGGTGCTGAAAGTTCCAAAATGTCTTTCTGGTAGTGCCAATGATTCTGTGCTGCTGGTAGCTTTTCTGTTGATGGAAAAAAAGATGTTTGACAGTACTCAGGCTTAATCTATGGTGTACGACAGGTAAGTCCAAAGAGCTCAGTCCAGATCTGAGAAAGTGGATTGTTGATTCACACAGGTCGGAAACATCCCTTTGAGCCATTTCTAAATACCGGACTGTATTTCACACAGTTGTAAATCTTAGTGGAAACTGTACCCACTTTACGTCTTCTTCCATACCTTGGCAAACTGTCATACTCAGAGGAAATGGGTCCAGATGAAAAACATCCCAGAATCTACTTTACATTGGCCTGCTGTGAACTGAAAGCTGTTGGAAAGGCAGTGTTACCCTTTACAGTCAGGTGGGTTTTACATTGCCATGTTCCAGGAGGCTGCCACCTCAGAAAGATGCCTGCTTCAAAATGAACAACCAAGGGCTAAATTTAACTTTGCAGTTTGGATTCAAGTTTGGTCAAATGAGATGGGAATGGTATATTGGCTCCAATGTGCGAAAAGTATTCAACCCAACGAAGGCTGGACCAAGCGTTGGTGGTGGTAGCATCATGCACTGTGGCTGTTTAGCTGCTAACTGACCGATTGCTGAAAATGGATGGAATAATTAGGCAGCATAACCTCAAAAGCTGTTTAAATACAGACCGGATTACAACAGAACAAACGCCACAGAATAAAAATAAGTGTATTATTAAATGTGTGCTACTATCTTTCTAAGGTAAACACCTAAAACACTACATGTACAAAAGCCAGGGCTAATGGCGATAAATTAATAAGAGACATTCAGTCTATGATTTGGTGTAATATTTTATACATTTTTGAGCCGACCCAGAAAAACAAAGTACAGTACAAATTAAGTAAACCAAAGTAATGAAAAATATGTTTACAGTAGAAAAAAGGAATCTTAGAGGACATGCTGGTAGTGGGACAAATTTCAACAACTTTATGATGATTCAACTTCAAATATTTTGCATATTCTGAAGCTCCTGGATGACTCAACTCTGCCACGATACTCAGGACAAACTTTACCTGCTTTTTATTAAAAATAAAAGTACGAGCAGTGCAGTATGTGCAAAGACTGATAGATGGTAAACTCTTAATAAAGTTTTTATGGTTACTGATAGAAAATTGGTGTAAACAAGTCCCAACAGAACAAGGATACTGCTAAGTTCTAATGCCTAAGTGGCGTTTTCAGACTTAAGACACATTCACATTTGACCTGTGAGGAAACTAAAAAAGCAAATCCAGAACCAAAACAAACAAGGCTGCACATAGCTTCCCAGCATGACTGCTTGTTCAGAGCTCGCGGTTTACCTTCCCTAAACGTGTCCGACAGATCAGTGCCGGACTGCCTGAACTTGTCCACTTACAGCTGCCTGAGGCTTCTCGGTACAACATGAGGCCAGCGGCGGTGTGGTGTTCACTCTGGTATGACAGGAGGCCAGTCCACGTCCACTGACTGAGACAGAAACAAAAGTTAGAATGAGCATGCAGGAATACATTATTAACATTACTGGTCTAACAAAAGAAGAAAAAAAAAACTGTCTTTGATATAATGGATCAAGGAAGGCCTTGATCCATTATATCAAAGACAGTAGAGCACTAAGGTGTGACCTTTAGTCTCAGAGATCGGGTTAATATTTGTTTCAGGTCACCAGGGGAGCGTATAGTTGAAGACTCAGATTCAATTCTCTAAAAACATCTACTACAGATGATCACGATGGAAAGAATACGGCACCATAACACAGCTACCGAGAGACGAACAACAACCGAAATTAATTGGAGATGCAACAAAAAGTAACCCTGAGGGAGCTGGAAAGCTCCACAGCAGAGTGGGGTGCCCCTCCATAACACCACTGCAAGCTGTATACTCTACAGAGCTGGGTTTCACAGAGGAAAAAAAAAGAAACTATTTATGAACAAATGAAGAAAACATGTTTACAGTTTGCCAAAAGTCATGTGGGAGACTCACCAAACATATGAAGAAGGTCCTCTTGTCAGACTAAAACTCATAAAAGGTGAACACTATCTGGCACAAACCCAACACCTCTCATCAACAGTGAGTGGTGGCAGCATGATAATGGGCGAATGATTTTGTACTGGCAGAGACTGGGAAATGGGTCAGAATTAAGGGAATAATGGATGGTGGGTAAAAAATGAAGGATTATTCTTGAGAAAAAGCTGCTTTGAGACCGGGACGTGGGGTCACCATTGAGACTGACAATGCCCCCAAGCGTAAAGCTAAAACAAACACTCACATGGTTTAGGGGAAACATTGAAAGGGTTGGAACGGCCAAGTCGAAGCACAGATCTTAATTCGATTGAGAATCTGTGGCACGACTTAAAGATTGCTGTACACAAGCAGAGCCCATCCTACTTGGAGGAGCTTTGAAGAATGTGCAAAGATCCCAGTAGCTGCTTGTGGAAAAGACACAGAATCATGCCCGAAGAGACTAACAACTGTCATTTCTGCAAAAGGTGGCTCTCCAAAGTACTGACTTTGTTGGGGATGAACTCAAGTTTTCTGTTATTCTTTTTTTGCTTGCTTCACAATAACAAATGTTTTGCACTTCTGTAAATCAAATACCATCGTAAGACACTGTACTTCAACAGTGTGTGGCCAAATATGTTGGTTATTCAAATCGGTCTAAACTTTGGAGCAGGTACAAGCTAAAAGGGTAGATTGTAAAAGGGAAACACAGTGGGATGTACATTCAGAACCGACATCATCAAAACCTGTACAGGATTCCAGAGGGGTCAAGAGAAGTAGCATTTAGTGACAAAGCTGCAGTGTGATGATGAAAGGTACTGAAGGGGACCCTTTAATGTGATGCAGGGATGCATAATAAAAAAGCTCATTTGAACAATCATTTATAATATGGAGATTCATTTTCAGTCAGGACTGGTGGGAGATGGTACTCAACATCATCACACCCTCTGCAGCCAGGATCCTGATGAGAGTTCACAAATATAAGCACATCACCCCCATCCTCCACTGTCTCCACCAGGCTTGAGTACAAAGTTTCCCTCCTCACACAGTGTCCTCACTAGTGTCATATATGCATTTTTTCCCCTACAAAATCGAATAGCTGAAGGAATGTCCCACACTAGTGGTGATCCCATTGTTTTGCTAGTTGCGGTTCATGTTGCATTTCTCCCACCTCCACATCCAGCTCCAGGATGTCTGTGTCCGTCTTCAGCAGCCAACACAAGTTTGGTGTAGTGCGGCCAAAGTCTCCATGGACAAACTCTTTTATGTAGCTGTTTCTGATCATTAAGACGTTTTTCACATCATGTTTCACACATTGACATTGGTGGAGTCATCACTTTCACACAAAAAAGGAAGACATTTAATTTATAGTGAGGATACGTCCCCGCCTGCGTTTTCAGTCCCAGGTAAAAGTGATGAGAGTCCAGAAACCGGGTGGTCATGCTGTGGATGACTCGCTGTCGTATGGCTAATGCCCGTCGATGCAAAACCCTCAGAGGAGTCTTTTGGTCAAGAGTCAGATCCTGACAAGACACACAAACAACAGTTACAGAATTCCCGAGTGCTACTTGCACTCAGGCACAGCCAGATGTTGACCAACTAAAAGGCTGGCAATTCGATTCTGGGCTTCTCCAGTCAACATACAGAAGTGTCCTGGCAACATGATCGTCGCCAGAGTAAGAAAGTGCTTCTTATTCTAAACGTTTATGCATTTCCCTACCATAGCAATACTGGACCCACATCAATGAATGCAAACCAGACAGATGTGTGAGATGTACGGACCTTAACGTTATCAATGAAGGTGATGTCGTCTCTCTCAATGGGCTTCTGGGTCCAGACGAGCGCTGTGTAAGACTTTGTCTTCTCCTCTTCTCCCTCCTTCATCCGACACATGGCCTCTCTGCAGTTTATCACACAGAATAGAGCACTTTTTCTTCAGCTGCATGTAATACTTACTCACTGATGGAGATTTTCACTGTGCAGGAGTTTCATAAACACTCACCTGGTAACAATCTGCAGGTCTCTAACTCGGATTTTGTCTGAGGACTTGTTTATTGTCTAAAACGAACAACAAGTTGCAGTAAACATGAGGACATTAATACTGGTGCTGTTCATATTGACAACTTCTAACATAAAGAAAGACCAACCCCCCCCCCCCCCCCCCCCCCAAAAAAAATCCACAAGGTACCAGGTTAGATATCGGAAAATAGAGCGATAGGTTTGGATGCCGTTTGTGTGTAATACGTTATTCATAGAGAACAATGAAGGCACAGTTAAATCACAGGCTGCTATACTGATGCAGAGTTTATGTTTTACTAAGACAGAGGGAGTCAAAGCAAATACGATCCTGCAGGGGTAACATAAAAGTTTTTATTTTCACATGTAACATCGTAGTAGAAAACTTTATTTGAATTTTAGGCTTAAAATGCTTTACATTTGGTATTTACTGAAAGTAACAAAGTATTTAAGTTTCAAAGTCTCACTTAAGAGGCATTCCTCTTGGTATTTTCTTTTAAGTAAGACAGGTTTGTATTTTGAAAGTTACACTAAACAGTTCTTCCTGTTGATCTATTCTTTTAAGTAATTCCATATGGTAGATGTTTAGATTTTGAAAGTCAGATTCAAGAGTCATTCTTGTTGGTAAACTACTGTAAGTATCATAGGCTTTTACTTTCAAAGTGTTTATCTCTTGTCGGTATAATCCTGTCAGGAAAATAGGCTTTATTTTGAAAATCAGACATAAAGCGTCATTCTGCTTCATATTTCTGTGAGGTAACAGGGGCTAGAGTTAGGATTCCTTTAAGAAGAAGATTATTTAAATGGACTTCCTGTTGGTATTTTACAGATTATAAAAGTCTTTGAGAAAGTCAGGCTTAAAAGGGGAACTCCGGTGTTTTTAAACCTTATTTCTGGCATGAAATACGTTCATCTACTCACCGAGAACAGTTTGGTGAAAGTCGGCGTCCTTCAGAAGATATTTAGAAAACTTGTGATCCATATAACGGAGTGAACGGGGCTTAGAGGATGCAGCCTCTAAATAAGGCATTATCTGTCTTTATTTCACCAATACTTTAAGAAGAATGAATGAATGAACGTGTGCTATAGCTCTGTTAGCTCATAGCTGCTGTTATGTGGCTACTTGCGGCTATAGGAGAGCTAACGGAGGGATTTCTACACAGGCACTCTACTGGGACCACTTCATCCAATAAATACAATAGTTATGATAAGACAGGGTAAAAGCCATGATTAGTTGAGCAAAATTTCCAGAAGTCTGTACAATTTTTCAGTTATGGCGCAAAAAAGGAAAATGGATATTTATGGTTTGCTCATGAAGACTCACTATTGAACCTTTTCTATAAACTCTTGCTTGTGCACTGATAAGATAAAAAAATCAGGACAAGTTCTGGCTGTTATTGCCAAAACATTTTGCTAAGGAGCTTAGTATCAGTTGAGCAAGAGACTGATTTAATAGAGTATTTCAGCACCTCCTGTAGCTGCTTCATCTCCACTTTGCTGAATCTGGATCTATGTGGATTCAGCAGCTCCATTGCGAATGGACGTCCTGCCAGTGGAAATCAGGAAAAAAAACAAAGTTAAATGACTAAATAAATAAGTGAACATATTTAAGTTCCTCACATTTCTTATGTGCTTCAAAGTTTCAACATGACAGATTTAGGACCAACCATTAGCAGAAATGCAATATAATACTCATAACTATGTTTACATTTGTCGAGAGCAATGTGAAAAGAACTGTTATATTTTCAGAAACTTACATCTAGGGCTGGGCAAATATCAAATTCTTTAATTGCCTTAATCGCATGATTTCCTGTGATTAATCAAGATTAATTAATCCAATAATGAATTCAAAAGCAGCGTTTAACGCACTTCTATTGGAACTGTACAGTCATTTGATTGAAGTACTCCGGTGATAAGACAATTCAACGTTGCAGTGCTTCCAAATAACTTTGGCTCTGTCGACCGCGTCGTCTGGAAGAAGTTTGAAATGAAAATAGCCATGTAAAAGTTCCTTAACCTTCTCCATGTTGGTTAGCCTTCTTCATCTGCCATTCTTTTCTTTTCTGACTGTTTGCTGTGAGCGCTGCAGCAGGAAGTGACATACTAGGCTAGTTCACGATGGACTTTTTCAAAATAAAAGCTGGTGAGCAACAGACGTTTACAAACTAAATAATAAATAATAAAAACTGGGGTGTTATGGGGAGACAAATAATTGTCGGCGATAATGAATTCATTAGTTAACACAAAAATAACGCGTTAATGTGCCCAGCCCTACTTACATCTCTAAAAGCTGCAAGTTTCCCTTGTTGACCCTGTGCCATGCAAATTAGCATTTTTCACAGCTGTAGTTTCACGAAAGGTTTGGACATTCAGTTGGATGCACACTGGGCAGCAATATGTCCCCACGTCCTATAAAATAATCTTTTTAAACTGTCTCACCGTTTCCGAGAGTTCGGACGTCCACATCCTCCCTACCAGATGAGGAAAAATTAAATCCTGCGACACAAAAAAATTGAGCCAATGTTACGTCCCGCATTATTCTGCAAGAGATGTTTACACAAACTACGTTTGTATTTCTGTTTTTTCTTATTATCATCATTGTTATTTTGAGATGCAAAATTCTGCAATATCCTCCCATACCCCCATGAACCACACACAGAAAATATATATTATGGGTCTTGTGTACCAGTGCAAAGCATCTCAATAACTCCTTATATCAAGGCAGCCCCAAAATTGCCCTGAATAGAAATGAATAAAGTTTGATACACATATGTAACAGCACAAGACCTAAAAGTCTACACGTTGCATTTGAACAAACTTGTCCTAGGAATTTCATGGGACAGATGTGCAATATATAAATTGCAAAGGATTTTGGTTTTCGACATGCCATGCACCTGTGGTGTTGTGGTTTGATTGTTCGCCATGTGAAAGGTAGCTGCTATAACCTGCACATGCTGGTCCAGTGTAATCATTTCACATGCCTGAAAGGAAATGCATGGCAATATGGCTAAAGCTGTCACACTGCTACCTAGTGGCACCAGAAAGTATTGTTGTGAGAACGCATTAAGGCATTCTCACTATTGTTTTCCTGTTTCTCTTTTTTGGCACTTAACTACTCCTGCAATCTTTCACCGATTTCAACATTTTTGGTATCAAAACGTTCAGCTCCTTCGGGAGATTTATGCTATGACTTTTGGTGTTGATATTTTTTAAACTTTTTAAACTATTTAACTTTTAATTCAAATTTTCCCATCATTCAAATGAATCGAAATTTCTTTCAACTCTTCAAAAACTTCCTCCTCTTTCCAACCTAACTAGTTCAACATACATTCAGCTGGAGACACCATTCAAACTTTAAAATGTTCACAAGACATTCAGCTATTACCAAATGATTCAGCTTTTTCAAATATTAAGCCACTTTTGAAATATGACAGTTTAAAAAACATGAACATTTTTGCTCCTTCTTGATTTTTATGAATGAGAAGATTAGAGTGGCACACCGATCATTTTAACTTTTTCTTATATTCAAACAAATTCCTCTAACTTTAATACTGTTTAACTCAGATAAACAAATTATACCTTAAAATGTAGGTACACTTGTCCTCTTTCAGCTGATGGAACTACTAAAGAGCTCACATTTACAGAATTACAGCTATAAGCCTTGAAGCGAGAGAAACCTTTCAATTTCTCTCACTAACTCCAATGGAAATTTGGTCTGACGCCAGAGAGAGGTTCAACTGTGTTCAACTCGCTGCTGTTTAAATTTTTTTCACTCCATTGAAATAAAAACTACATTGCCGTGTTCCTCCAAGCCTTCTGCTTCTTACGGTCTTCAAATTATTTTCCTCGCTCTTCCAGTTTTCTCACAGGAGGTCATAGTATCCAAAAAAGCAATTTCTGCAGGTTATACAGGGAGAGAGCTCGTTAAGCTGCAGCTGTTGACAAACATTGCTGTCACTGATGACATCACTCTTCCACTCCCTGCTGTATATTACACTGAAGCCATTTTAACTATTACTCACTTGATTTCTGCAAAATTTTCACTAGATTAAGCTTTTGGAGCATGTTCAACTAATCCCATTCAACTTAAAAAGCATTCTCACAGCTGTTTCGCAGGAACAGCTTTTTTTCTAGTTTTTTTTGTTTTTTAAACTCTTCAAAGTAATGTTACTAGGCTGTTATGATCCATCAGGGACATCAGATGGCAGTATTTGTTCCATTTCCCGAGCAAAGGGATGTCTTCATATCACAAATCAGATTTTTCGACACCGTTTTAAAGCATAACAAGAGAAGTTTGAAATTTCTTTGCTCTTGACAATGTAACAATGTAGCGTCATGTTACAGGACTTAAAAACTGTGATAAATGTGAAGAACAAACACACTCGCAATGCCAAAACAAACCAAAATCCAAGTTATAGTGTAATATGGGTTACATCTTTTAAGGATGTGGAGTGTTTGTGAAATCAATATATGTGCAACAGAAGTCTCACTGCACACACCACAGAGAACCCTCTCAAAGGCTGTACATTTCAAACACTTTTTGCAGGAACTTTGCAAAAACTAATCAAACTATTTTACGTGAAAAACGTATTTGAAAGTGAGTCTGAAACAAGACTGGGGTGGCTAACAGAGGCTTCTCATTTCAGTGTGCATCATCTTTATGGTCTCTTCCAACTTTATTTGTAATAGTAAAAGTGTATTTTTAATTTTTTTTTAAATCACGGAAAGAAATGTACGCTGTTATCTAGTTTTTGGCGTTTGTGACGTGCTACCACAAAGGAAAATGGAGTTGTTTAGCTGGGAACTGCCCCATGGCACCCAAGGTCAGTTTCAGGCCAGAGAATGTGCATGACAAAAGTCTGTGCATTTTGAAATGAATCAGAAGCCCGTAGGTTTAGGCTTCAGTTGGTGTGGACTTACCATCAGCTCTGAAAGCAGACAGGATAGGCACTGCAATCAGCTCCTCCACGGAGGACTCCATCCTCCTCTCCCCATCAATCACCCAGGGAGTCTGAGGTAGACTGCGGCAGAACTTGTTGTACCTCCCTGAACAAGAGAAGTTTTTTTTTTTTAAATTCTTTTATCTGAACTTGAAAAGATTCAAAAGACGTTCTTAAAAGTTCTATATTACCTGCTATAAAAACCGAGACGTGGAGACAATGGACGTTCTGAGAGATGCAGCTGGTTGGTTGCGTGGGAGGACAAGGGTAGAGTCTGAAGCCAAACAAACAAAGAAAACAGGTAAATAAATTAACAAACACATAAATAACATGCTGAGGTGATACTTACTTCAAAAACTTGGCATCAGGTATTTTTTCAAGAGCTTTGATCACAGCTATGCGAGTGAACACAGACTGCAGAGAGGAGCAACACACAGCTGTGAGATTACAATGACAACCCATTTATTCCTCTAAACTTGTGGTTATCAACTCTTTTCTGGCTTTAGAAATTAAAGTTTACAATTAGCTGTCCAACTTTACGATACCCACAATTTATTTGCCATGTCTTGTGATGCTTGCCACCTTTATGCCACCACCTGACCTGCCAATGACAGAGTCTTTAAGTCGGTGTTCTTCAGGGTTTTAAAAGTTTTAATTTCCTGGAAAACGACGTACTGTTGATAACTCCTACTGCATCAGTGGTTCTAATTCAATTAGCCTTTCTTTTTGACATCCCTTCCCATGGTTATAAAGGCAAGCAAAAGGGAGTGTTGGAGTAAAGAATTCATTGTGATTTGCGCAGTCACTATGTCCTCTATGGAGCCATTCTATTTTCATGAAAAGCAACTATCTGCATATAGTCACAAAAATAACAACCATGTTAATGGCCCACAGAAGTTCTGAAAATATATCTTTATAGTTTATAGTGAAATGCAATGTGAAGGAAAAAACAGTCAGAAAAGAAACTTAGCTTCACTCCAGGACACCAGACTTCGCTTTGGCAGTGACATCAGTTGAGGCACTGGTTGAAACTGGTTTAAAGTGGTTGAATTCTCTAAATATTAGTTGTTAAACGTTTGTGTTTCACTATGAGTGGTGAACAACTGAATGAGCTTGTCTCAAAGCAGTCCAACAGCAGCAGTGCAGGGAGCAGTTGGTGTAGGATGCCATCTACACACGATTTAAAATTCCAGGGCTTTCAAGCTTGATTAGGGAACAATCTTAAATGGGACTCTTTTTTTTTTGGTGGAAAATCAAAACTTCAAGAGACAATTATTAGCGTCTCTGGTCATTTAAAAAAAGACTGTGCTTTGTCACCATCACGTTATAATACGGAACTTTAGCATCAACAGTAAGTGTGCAACCAATATACTCCCACTGTCATTCAAGTTAGAATCTGATTTTTTTTAAATATTTTGCAATTTAAAAAAAAGCCCTGGAAAAAAAACGTGGCCATGGCTATCCCAGCACCTTTACAGAGGGTTCAGAGACCATTGACTGTGCACAAAAAGGCTGCTCAGAGCTCTCTGAAAGAAGATGCTGAGTGCAGCACTTTGTCTGAAGGCCACTACATGCACTCTGTTCTTAATGAGAACTGTTTAAAAAAAAAAAGGGTGTGGACAGCAGACCAAAACTGGACATATGTTCAAATATAGTATTCATCAAACTAATTCATGGAAATTGAATGCTAATTTGTTTTCAACAATTTCACGCTGCAAAATGAAATGTCAAAAAAGGTGACACAAACAAAATTTCCTCAGCAACTGACAACCTTTTTAGGGTTCTTCTCTCGGTGGTGGTCAGGTTAACCCTGACGCAGTGTAGGAAGGAATGAACAGATTAAGGTTAACCCTGACCACCTCTGAATGCAGGAAGTGAGGTTTTAAACACTTGGGAATCATTACCAGCATTGCTCTAAAATTAACTTTGAAGAAGTTGCAAAAAAACATTCATCGCTTATATCTACTTCTAATTACTTCTAAAGTACCTGTAATTCTCAATTCAATTTATCCTAAACTTTCAGATTATTATAAAAACTTATTTGCCTCCTTACCGGTTTGTTCTTGGTGGATGTGAAGCAGTCAGGACAGGCTTTGGCTCTGCAAGAGGAACCAAAAACCGCAGAAAGGCTGTAACTCAACCAATAAAGCACCAGTAGAGACTCTGCCTTTTTTTTTCCTTCATTGGCTCTTCCTACAGTTCCATCCATCCATTTTCTATACCCGCTTAATCCAACTCAGGGGGGCTGGAGCCTATCCCAGGTGTCTTTGGGCGAGAGGCAGCGTAAACCCTGGACAGCCTGCCATTCCATCATTGGGCCACACAGGCACAAAACATGACACAACCATGCACACCAAAGGCCACCAAAAACTTTCAAGTGACAGTATAGGGTAATATTATGGGACGTAACAAGAAAGAAAATGCACCTATATAATCTATCTATCTATTTATATCTATCTCTGATGAATAACAGGAATGAACACACTGCTGTTATTATGCATGTCCTTTTAGATGTGAAACAGATCACTGAAGTGGATGTCTGGTGCATCTAAGCAAATTTCATTAGTTTTATTTTAGCAATCAAACAAAACTTCCAACTCCTCTGACTTCAAAAATACACAGAGCAGAGGGAAAGAAAGACCATGAACGTAGTCTTTTCATGATTAAAAACCCACACAATCAGAACCTTTCCCAATAAAGCCAAGGTTTCCCTTCTCGACCTGTTGCTTCCGCCACCCAACCTCCGAGGTGAAAGATAATGAATGGATGGATGGACTGATATACACGTGCAGACTTTTCGCGATTTACTTGTCTAACCCCAGTAATGTTGGTCATCTTCAATGCACATGATTTAGGAATTTTGTTTATAATCTGCTCTTACTTTAAATCAATCTAGAAGTCCTAACAACAAATCAGACCTATTCAGACCTTCAAAAGAGTTGAGAACTCACAGGAAGTGGCAGTCAGAGTCAGTCTCTGGGTGAGAAAATTCCATGCCGACCTCAAACGTGCTCTGAAAACAAAATTATCTCTATGTCATTTGATGTGAATGTAGATGCCTGTGAAATGGTAAACAATCTGTTCATGATTTCCTCTTCCAGTGTGTTCCAGAGCAAGACACTGAAACTTCAACAGTGGAAAATCAAATTCACTTGCTGATTAATTTCCATGATAGATATTACCTACCTTGGTAACCACAGATATACCTCCCAGCTCCTTGCCAACCAGACTCTGCATGATCCACTTGAAGGCCTCCTTCACCTGGATGACATCATTTTTGTCAAGAGTCAAACCCTTCTCTCTACAAGAACCAGTAAGAAAAAGAAAAAAAGCATCACATGACTTCTGTCTGTCACACTGAATTTCAACATGTCAAGAGAAATAATTTTACCTAATTTTCATCTTAGCATGGAGCCAACAGGAGTGCTGCAAGATGAAAATGAATGTATTAACAGAATGAATATTCAGTGAATTAAAGAAAGAAAATTAAATAAAAAAAACTGGCTTCAGACCTCACGGACACTCAGCTGAGCAGGCAAAGAGACAGACATCATAAGCGTGTCAAACTCGTAGTGCTGTGCCTTCACTGCCTCTGCTATCTGTGGACACGAACCAGAAAGGTGAACTCAATCTCAGTACATTCTGAGAATATTCATAACAAATCAATTCATATTTTCCATCACAGACCTTGACTGCCTGGATTTTGCCACATAAATCCTGCAAGATTCCAAAACACACAACGCACACGCGTGACTCCTCAAGCTCCTCCAGCTGAGTAGAAGTCCCACTAGGTTCTAGTTTGACTCTTTTGCAGGGTGGGTCTTGATGCGTTTCTGATACTGCTGCATCATGGGACTTGTTTTCAAGAGTAGAGTCTTGGTCTGCTGAATCCTGAACTTTGCTGTTTTCTGAATCCACGATAAAAGCCCGAAGTTCCTTAAGTGTCTCCTGTGTAAGAATAAAGATCATCAATCTTAGCTGCAATAAAGAAGGACATTGTAGCATTTTATTAATCTGCCTGAAATCACTTTGCATTTTGCTGAGACTTCTTTTTGTGATATTTCTTTTATGTTTTGCATGTATTAATGTTTGTAGAAGTTTCAGCAAAACAAGTAAAAACTGCCAAACTAAATACAAGCCACCTGGCTCAGCCTGAAGAAGCAACAGGAAGCGTGGGCTCACCACTCCCAGGGAGGAAAATTGATATTGCAATGTGAGCTGGGCAGTGGAAAAGGCAGGGGCCTGGGCGTGCTGACTCTTAGCGTTGCAAACTGGAGCGGTACCAACTAGATGTAGTTGGGCTCACCTCCAGTTTGGGAACCTCAGGATGGAAACTCTACTTTTTGCAGATGATGTGGTTCTTTTGGCTTCTTCAAGCCAAGACATTCAGCACTGGAGCAGTTTGTGAGTGTGAGGCAACCAGGATGAAAGTCAACTTCTCCAAATCTGCCGGCATGGTTCTCAACCAGAAAAAGGTGGAATGCTTCCACCGGGTTGAGGATGAGTCCCTGCCTCAGGCGGAGGGGTTTAAGTATCTTGGGTTCATACTCTTCATGAGTGTTGGCAAGTTGATGTGACAGATTGACAGACATTTTGGGACTTTGTCAACAGTAACGAGGGCATTGCTCCAGTCCGTTGTGGTAAAGGGGGATCTGAGCAGGAAGGCAAAGCTTTTAATTTACTGATCTATCTTTGTTCCGACCCTCATCTACAGTCACAAGATCTGTGTAGTGACCGAAAGAATAGAATAAAATAGAATAACCTTTATCAGCCCACAAGTCAGAAAATTACATGTTACAAAGCTCTCTGTGATGAAAGAATGTACACAAAAAAAATAAACAAATGGATGAAGGTATGTACAGGATGTAAAATAGTATAAACAAGATATGAACATGGTAAGATGCAGGGGAAATAGTAAGTAGCAGCAATGTGATGTTATGGAGTCTGACAGCTGCCGGTAAGAATGACCAGCAGTAGCATTCCTTCCTACACTGCATGTGTCGCTGAACGAGCCTCGAACCGAGGCCCTTCTTATAAAGTGTATCAGTATCTGTGGACCAGTCCCGTTTATTATTGTGGTGAACACCCAGGTATTTGTAATCCGCCACGGTTTCAAAGCCCAGTCCTGAGATGTTCACCAGTGTGAGGTGCCTTTTTACGGAAGTCGGTCACCAGCTCCTTCGTCTTGCCAGCGGTGATGCAAAGGTGGTTCTGTTCCCACCAGTTGACTAAATCCCTGATTAAATCCCTGATGACCCCTACATTCCAGCTCGTTCCCCTCTGACACCCAGCCAACAATAGCTGTGTCATCAGAGAACTTGTGGATATAGCAGCTCTCTGTGTTGTAGCTGAGAATGAGGTCATGGATATAAGCGGGTGAGATGGGTTTCCTTTGGAGGGTGGCTGGGTTCAGCCTTCGAGACAGGGTGAGGAGCTCGGCCATCCAGAGGGAACTCTGAGCAGAGCTGCTGCGCCTCTGCGTCGTAAGGAGTCAGTTGAGGCGGCTTGGGCATCAGGTTACGATGCTTCCCGTTTCCTCCCTGTGGAGGTTTACGGGCATATCCAACTGGGAGGAGTTAGACTCGCTGGAAGGAGTACATATCCCTTCTGGCATGGGAACGCCTTGAACACATTGAAATTGCTCCAGATTCATTGAATAATTTAATGATACATTATGTATCAGGAGATATATGCAAGTCACATCCAATCTGTGTTGGAAGAACATTGATTTCAGTTATTTTCTCTTTCAGTTGAAGACAAACTAGCTATCCTCTGGCCACCTTTGCTCCTCAAAGACTCAACTTTTCTTGTATACAGCTTTTATTAACGCTATTCTTTTTTTTAAACAATTCGTGATCACAATCACCTATTGAAGCTTTGTTTGAAATAACATATTTATTAACTATACCTTGTTTCTGTCCCTAAATTGCACCTATACCAACTTTTTTTGGGATATGTTGCAGGCCTAAATACATGAACAGATATATATATTGACAAATTAAGGCAGCTCACGAGGCAAAACATTAAATAAATTGGGTTAACATGGTCTGCAATTAAATAAATATCAAAGTAAATGTCTTTTGTTTTTCTTTTTATAAATAAGTAGAAAGGATGCCATCTGGATAAGAATTCAACATGAGTCTTACCTGTTGTGGTTGTCTGTAGGCGGCCTGAACACTCACACAGCAGAATCTGAGGACACAGCGAGCACAGCAACCAGCAGACAGCAGCATCTGAATGATGGGTTTATCCTTCTCCTTCAGTGGCAACATGACTGCAAGAAAGATGAGGAGCATGAACAAGCATCCAGTCAGTCCCTGTAAACATTTACCCACCTTTACAGGTTCTTCTTTCTCATATATAAATGTTTAGACTTTTCACTCAAAGTCTACTTTCACGCATCAGTGGCACCTAGGCAACAAAGTGCCCAGTGGAGAAGAGAGAGACGCACAACTTGTCAGTCACGTTGAAAGCCCACGGAAACTCATCTACAAACAGCTGACTACTAGAGAAAGGCCCTGAGACAGTGGAACCAATAGGCAAAGTCAAATTTATTTGTATAGCACATTTCATGTACAAAACAATTCAAAGTGCTTTACATAAAATAAAAGCATTGAAACAGGGAGCAGAAAAAGCATTAGAAATATGTAAAAGAATATAAATAGAGAGAAATAAAATAATTAAAATGAATAAAAACATAACATGACAACAGAGACCACTTGAATACCACTGGCCATCAACCGAGTGTGTTCACAGCTGACGAACAGGCCTAGTGCCAACCGAAAGTAAGGCCTATCACCTTCTTCTCCCCTTCCGACGAAACAGTGGTGTCAAGTAGGGCTGCATGATTATGACCAAAATCATAATCACGATTATTTTTTATCAATATTGTAATCACGATCATTCATCATGTCTGGAAAAACATGTATTTTTATTGCACCATTTCTAAACAAACAATGTGCCAACAATTTTTTGTGAAAAATTAAACTTTAAATTAGAATAGAAGATAAATAATGCCAAATAAAAACAAAAACCCAATAATTTAAAATGTTAAAGTACTAACTGAAAATGTTATTGCAGAGTGCAACTCTGCACGTGGATTCTCAAAGTGCAACTTAATGAAACAATTACAACTAATAGAGAAAATGCCTTGGTCTGGGACATTAGGCCTACAGGTTTTTGGCAAGTAACACTTGCCTGTTAACATTTTCTGGCTTCAGAGATGAGCGCAGGCAATGCCACTTTAGAGAAATAATTGCGTGAGGGAATCTTGTATTTTTTGTCCAGTGTTTTGACCATTTTTCTGAAGCCTTCATTGCTCACTGTATTGATCAGACATGTCTTTAACCAATTAAAAATATATTGCGTCTGTTATTTCTGCATGTCTTTGGGAGGTAGATGGATAGGGTACTGTCCGGTGCAGGGTTGCTGTAATGGTTGTTTGGGTTGGCGCTGGACACGGACGGGGAATTTGTGAATTAACATTAGCTTTGGCCTTCATGCATTCCTCATATTTAGGTTTGTGATGTTTTTTCAGGTGTTTGAACAAATTAGTGGTGGTACTCTGGGGCAGACACTACTTTGTTGCACTCTTTGCAAATAACGTGTTCTTGTTTAACGCCACTTGCCCTGAATCCAAAACAAGTCCAGACAATGGATGTCACCCCGTTTTGAGGCACAAGCTCCTCGACATCCCCAGATGTTACTGTATTCTTCTCGGCTTTCGACACAACTTGCTTTCAGCAGTCTAACTCATAGAATGTCTAACTCAGTGCTGCCAGGTGGGAAATGTAGTATCATCGTACCAGAGACATAAAATGATCGTATTTTGAGGGAAATTATCGTACACCCGTCACAACCAAAATAACAAGTCTATTGATGCGCTATAGTCACTCTAGTGTTGAATAGCGTCTAACAGGCACTCACCGCTTTACGTTAGTACGGAATGGATTCATCAGCAGCCCCACAGTTGCATTAGGCTAAATATCGAGTATATATAGTCCATAGTCAATTAAGTTTTTACTTTTAAGACTGTTCTTGCTTAAAGATTTCAAGAAATAGTTATTATATAAGTCCTTGTTAAACGTTTCTTTATGCAACTTTGGTCATTCAATTCAAACGAGAACTCTTAAGTAGATCTGTGAGACTGAGTAAGATTAATGATAATTTTCCTACTGTTGAAGGATAGTGCCCCTGTTATCGAGGTTTCTTTGATTGAACAGTGAGTTCATCAAGACATAACACAGAAATTCCAAAAGATTGTTATTCCATTTGTGTCAGGGCTCCATTATCTCAGTAGCTGCGCCTACTTTTTAGAGAGTCCACTGCACCCGGTAGTGCTGCTATAAATAGTTATAGGACTGTGTTGATACTACAATTTGCTCACACAATGACCAATGCGGTCGGCATTATTGAAGCTTGGAGGGTGAGTTTGGTTTTCCTTAAGTGAGATTGTGTGACATACTAATATGTAGTTAGTATTGTGGGAGTAAATCGATAATCCACACCATGTACTGTCTGAGGTCAGGTGGTTCTCGGTAAAGTAAACTACAGAAGATGTTTGTTGAAGACATAGATATGAATGAACCAAGTCAAGGGTGTTTTTGGCCACATAAGCCAAAATGTTGTTAATAGAGATAGAAAGGGTCCAACAATCTATGGTCGATGGTCTTTGGGAATCTTTGTGTGCTGTTGTGTGACATGCATCTCTGATGATTTTGCTAATACAATTTTCCCTAAGATGCTGCCAAGATGAGTCCGACTGCTCAGTTTTTTCCTCCAACACAGTATCTTACCTGCATAAGGCAGCGGTCAGATCTCTGTCTCGAAAAGCAGGGAGGAATTGTCCTGGGAAACCAATATTGGTCGTGTTCAACAGAGACAAGAGAAAAGCTCATTTTAGCCATCTAAAACAACTCAAACCTAAAAATTTCATAGCGACTCAGCTCATGCTAGAATTTCACAATGCATCAGTGAATCCTGCTGCTGATCAGCTGAGTCTGCCAGAAGTCGTCTCAGATTTGTTGGAATATTTTCCTTATCGGCATTACTTCTGCAAAGATCTTCGATACGTCTCACAGTTACTGTTGTTTTAGTTACGATTGTAACTGTGAGTCACAACTGATCAGTGGCAGGAAACAACAAAAACCAAATTACAAAGGATTTAAAAAAAATAAATGAATTAATTTTAAATCTACAATATATTGTTCACTGAACCAAACTGAAATTTTTGAGGCCAAGTTGTTTTAAATGGTGAAAACTCATTCCCCTTTTGTCCCTGCTCTCAGAAGCTGTTAGCTTGGCTCTCTGCTGCCCTGCTTCTCCAAACAGAGCGCTCTGACTGCTGCCTTCTGCAAATAAGGTAGTAACTAGGGCTGGACCATAAAACCATAGACATATATACATAGACGCAGCATTGACTGTTGCCGCTTACTCGAGGGGCGTACCTACAGGGTGGCCATCTTGGTACAGTGCCACTCGCTCCTAAAGTACATTACATCTATGGAGGAATGGTGTTTCTACACAATAAAAGTGATCATAAGTCACTCAGTTATCAAGCTATTTTCAGGAGGTTTGTTTGTCAAACGTCAGACATCACAGACAGACATGGAACGAAAAGAACCCAGAAAACGTTCAGGTGTATTCAGGTCTTTATTCAAAGAACCTATATAAAATATTCAAATTAGTATTTTCATTTTACCCGAGTAGCATTCAGGTTTTAATATGACCTTGGCCTTGATGCTCTCATGTGTTTGAAAAATATTACATGCAAATACTCACAGCATTAGAATGAGGTTCACCTTCAGGGAAATGCTTGGGCAAGTCCACTGGAAGAAAACCAGCATTTTTAAAATATCCAAGCACCCATCATAGCTACATGTGTGAATACATTTGAAAATCGGTCCAAAATTCAGCAAATAATTCTATTTTAAGATTGAGGAGTACCTCTCTCCTTCATAAATTCATGCACCGCTGCCTCTGCTTGCCCTGTACCAAGATGGCGGCGCTTTAGGCACACCCTTCCACAGTCGATGCGGCGTCTATATGCCTATGTATAAAACGATAACTATCGAGGAATCATTTTTCCTCAATAGAGCTATGAAACACAGTGTTGCCAGATCTTGCAATAGATACAAGCAACCAGCTCCAAGAAAACAAGCCAATTTTTCAATATTTTTTTTTCAGTCAATTAACAATAAACACAGTCCTCATAAACACTTTGAATAACTTCATTTTTCAAACTTTGATAGAAAAAAGAAAAGTACATATGTCTTAGGCATAAATAAATTGACAATTGTGGAGACGTAAATAATATTGATGAAACAGGAGACGGAGGTGAGTCGAGTCCGTTTACTC
Organism: Leuresthes tenuis; assembly: GCF_036924035.1. Lineage (NCBI taxonomy): Eukaryota > Metazoa > Chordata > Actinopteri > Atheriniformes > Atherinopsidae > Leuresthes > Leuresthes tenuis. The sequence continues at coordinate 36,063,846 of NW_027325358.1, read as the reverse complement.
TCCACAAATATATTTGTCAGAATAGAAATAGAATCTGTAACCGGCGCACCCCTGTTGCCTGGATTGTGGCTCTGTACACTTATACACTCATAATTAAGCAGGGTTATGATGTAGGTCCTGTGCCATGGGTATTTTACACACGCACGCACGTTTCTTGTGCTTGTTTTTTCGGGTGCTCCTGGAGGCGCTAAGGCTGGATTCTCCACAGAGGCCGTGGATTGTCGTCTGTTTTGTTTTTACTGGTGTAGCAGCTGGTTGTCTGGTTTTTCTTTCTATTTTTGTTCTGTTTCCTCTTCTTTCCTCTTCTTTCCTTGTCCCCCGGTCCGGTTCGGCTTTATTACATGTTATATATTGTAAACAAAAATAAATAAGTAAATGGGCAGTTGATGGGCATCAAGGGGAGCTTTACATTTATAAAGTTTCCCTTGGCAAAACAAATCTGGTTCGCATAAAAGGTATTTAGATTACAATTCTGCTGCCATAATGCTGGACAGGACAAGGGGGGAAAAAAAAGTTCAAGGTACTAGCCCTCTGGTGAATGTCTCTCCTAAATTCCTTATTGTGGGTCACTACACAGGCCCCCCAGAATGCACCCGGAGGCCAAAACCGGGGGACGTCCCCGCCGTGGTGGCCGGGCCAACTCATTAGGCTCTTCCATGTCCAAATGAGCAGGATTAAGACTATCTATTGCGACCCGCTCTGGTTTACCCCCCATGTCCACCACAAAGTTTTAGACCCCCACTCCAAGACACGGAAGGGCCCATCGTAGGGGGGATGCAGCGGGGTCCGTTGACTGTTGTGGTGGATGAAAACATACTTGGCTGATGGGAGATCCTTGAGGACGTAGGACTGGGGGAGGCAGTGGTGAGATGTCAGCACGGAAGCAAAAGCGCCGGCGGTGCCTTGAGCTGCAGTCTAATGGGAGTCAGCTGACCAAGGAGCTGTTGCAACTGGGAGAAACTCCCCCAGGACCAGCAGTGGCTAGCCATATACCAGCTCAACAGATGAGGCCTCAGCAGATCATTCTTGGGGGCTGAGCGAAGCCCGAGCATGTCCCATGGAAGACGGTCAACCCAGCTGCTGCCCGTCAGGCTGGCCCGTAGGGAAGCCTTCATAGCGCAATGAAACCTCTCACACAGCCCGTTGGCCTGCGAGTTGTAGGCCGTAATGCGGTGGAGCTTCACCCCCAGGTGCTTGGCGACTGCTGTCCAGAGCTCTGACGTGAACTGTGGGCCCCTGTCCGAGGTAACGTCCGAAGGTGTGCCAAACTGGGCTATCCAGGACGCGATGAATGCCCTGGCCACCTCTGCTGACGTAGTTGAGGACAGGGGAATTGCTTCCAGCCACCTGGTGGTCCTATCCACTATGGTGAGGAGGTGAGTGAACCCGCGGGAGCGAGACAGGGTACCCACCAGGTCCACATTCACATGGTCGAAATGCTTCTCGGGAACTACAAAAGGTGCTTTGGTATGATGTTGCACCTTAGCACGCTGACATGCCACACAAGATACTGCCCAGGCCCTAACATCCTTAAGAATGTCCGAGTCTGTGGCTTGGTCCTTCGCCATTGCAGCATAGTCCAGTCCTAGGTGAACAGACAATGCACCCGCCTGGGAAAGACAGTCAGCGACTAAGTTGTCTTTGCCTGCCAGGTGCTGAATGTCTGCGGTAAACTCAGAGATTGCAGAGAGCTGCTGCTGCTGAAGACCAGACCATGGCTCTGAGGTCTTGGACATTGCGAACGTCAGCGGCTTGTGGTCCACAAGCGCAGTGAACTGGCGGCCCTACAACAGGAATGGCAAGGAATAGACCCAGGAGCTCTCTGTCAAAGGTGCTATATTTTTTTTTCACAATCGCGGAGCTGCTTATTGAAAAAGGCCAGTGGTTCCCAGGCACCACCCACCCACTGTTCATACATCGCCCCCACCGCATAGTCAGAGGCATCTGTAGTGAGGGCGACCGGGGCACTGGGAGACGGGTACACCAACAGAGTAGCGTTGGCCAGTGCGGTCTTGGTAGCATAGAAGGTGTTGTCCCTCTTTGATGACCAATCCACCTCATTATTGGCTCTTTTACCTCGCAGGGATTCGTACAAAGGACACATGAGGTGGGCTGCATGTGGAAGAAAGCGATTATAAAAGTTCACCATGCCCAGAAACTCCTGAAGAGACTTTGTGGTGCGTGGGCGTAGGACACCAGTGACTGTCTCCACCCTGGCAGGAAGTCGAACTGCTCCCTGGGGAGTGATGTGGTGTCCCAGGAGGGTGATGGATGACTGTCCAAATTGGCACTTGGCAGGATTGACAATAAGCCCGTTATCGCTGAGCCTTTCAAAAAGCTGCTGGAGGTAGCAAAAAGGCTGGACGGCAACTTCCTCTTAAACTAGCATAGTGGTTAATTTAGCTAACAAAATGGACAAATTTGTCACAAAAATATCCACCAACCCGATACTGTCTTCCAGTGAGAATTCTACTCAGTCAACGACTGAGTACAGAAGCAGTGCAGATGTTAGGCAGAAAAAAGGACGGACTTTTCAAGCTAGCTGGAAAGGTAAATACCCATGGATTGACAACAATGCTGCAAAAAACTAAGTATTTTGTCAGATTTGCACTGTTGGATTGTGGATTTTGTTTCAACTTTATCTTCATCAGTCTTTTGCGTTATGTTACATTGACATTAACTTCTCGTATGCATCACCAGTGTGTATATGCCGTCATATAATCGTTTCAAAATGCGTGCGCAACTATCAACTGAACGTGTCAGTCGCGCCCCTGTGCAGCAAACCGAGCCTCACGTGTAATGTGGTGTCATCAATGACTTATAACGGTCCCCTGTTCATAAACACGTTCACCCGTGAGCACTGCTGCACGCCTGTAATCACACGACGCGTAGTGACTACGCATAATGCTTAATTTATACTTCTCCATAATGTCGACATGACGTCGTCATTGAGCATTCGAAGTTCTGCATCGAGGGAACACGTTGCTCTGTAATTCACCATGCTGCTGGGGAGGTGTGGCTGTGTGTTTTCAGGGGTTATAGCTGAAGCTTTTTCTTCCGGTCACAGTTAACAACAGTAAACAATAGCAACTGAGGTGGAGCAGCTGTATTTGCAGTTGTAGCTCATCAATATTGAAGAGCAAATGCCATCCATCCATCCATCCATCCATCCATCATCTGCCCCTTATCCGAGGGTCAAGTCGCGGGGGCAACAGCTTTGACAGAGAAACCCAGACGTCCCTGTCTCCGGCCACTTCTTCCAGCTCTTCCGGGGGGACCCCGAGGCATTCCCAGGGCAGCCAAGAGACTTAGTCTCTCCAACGTGTCCTGGGTCTTCCCCAGGGTCTCCTCCCAGTGGGACGTGCCCGGACCACCTCACCAGGGAGGCGTCCAGGGGGCATCCTAACCAGATGCCCGAGCCACCTCATCTGACTCTTCTCAATGCGGAGGAGCAGCGTTTCTACTCCGAGCCCCTCCCGGATGACTGAGCTTCTCACCCCATCTCTAAGGCCGCTTGTATTCGCGAGCTTGTTCTTTCGGTCACTACCCACAGCTCGTGACCATAGATGAGGATGGGAACGTAGATTGACCAGTAAATAGAGAGCTTCGCCTTCTGGCTCAGCTCCATCTTCACAACGACGGGTCGGTGCAGAGCCCACAACACTGCAGACGCAGCACCAATCCGCCCGTCAATCTCACGTTCCATTCGTCCCTCAATCGTGAACAAGACCCGGAGATACTTGAACTCCTCCACTTGGATAAGGATCTCATTCCCGACCCGGAGAGAGCATTCCACCCTCTTCCGGCTGAGAACCATAGTCTCGGATTTGGAGGCACTGATTCTCATCCCAGCCACTTCACACTCTGATGCGAATGGCTCCAGTGAGAGCTGAAGGTCACGTCCTGACGATGCTAACAGAACCACATCATCCGCAAAAAGCAAATGCTTATATTGAAAATGTTGAAGCGCAGGTGACAGAGAAGACGTTTGTGGAGGGGGTCTGTATGACCGGTCGAGGCAGAGAACGGCTGAATTTACAACACTGGTTCAACCACTGAGGGACCTGGATGAATAAATGGACTTTTGATACTTTTGAATGTCAACGGGCTGATTTGACAGCTTCTTTGCCGTGTACAGCCATTAAGACCGGAAAAAGCAACTGCTGGAAATCATGTTCTAAGCGGACCAATCACAGCCCTTACAGTCCGTGTGTACGCAACGTGTAGTTATAATTTTTGGAGGTGCATGTCAGGCTACGGCGTAGGGATCCACGTTGACGTTATGGAGAAGTATAAACTACGCCTGACATTCATGCGTTTTTTGGCGAACTCACACATTAACGCTCGCATTAAAAGATAATAGAACATTTCTGTCACGCGCTCACCCGTACCGTACGACGTGCGCAAACTCACATGTGACAAGAAGCTGCGTATGTATGAAGCAGCGTGTATTGTATGCGGATACTGGACTGCTATGACAACCTAATTTTCCTTTGGGGAACCCTTGATGCTTCACAATTTGATGACAGCAAAATTAAATTTTTCACAAGACTTCCCAATTGAGAATAGTGGTGGCCTATGTTTCTCAGAATTAATCAAGCCTCCATTGACACGAGGGAAGAAACAGCTTAGCCGAAAAGAAATTGAATCTGAATGCAAACCACTCAAGGGCATTAACTTACTTTTGTACTGTCTTGTGTGTTTGATTTTTCTTGTGTGTATAACAGCAATGCTGACCATAAGTTTTTAATTGTACTGTTTGTATGAAAGATTAACACTAACAAGGCCTATAATACACCCAGCAAACAGTATAACCTTTAGGGAACGTTCCCTAAAGGTTCTTTAAAGGTTACATTGTGAAGGATGCTTGTAACCTCCAGTGATCCTTTTAGGGGGTGTTCACTAAAGGTTACAGGCTGTGTATCCTTTAGAGAACATTCCGGGATGTTACCTAAAGGTTCCTCGAAGGTCAGAGTGAAAACTCCAGAACTTTCAGGTTTATATAATACATTTCTAGAATTCTGCATTATTACTTATATGGTTGTCATCATTTCCTTGCTGTTTCATTTATGTGCCACACTAAGAATTAAAAAAAATAACCCAGAAAAGACCCCATATCAAGTATTCCCCCTAAAGTAGCCTTTAATCACCATCAGCTGTGTTTTTATATCCTGTAGGCTCCAGTGAAATCAGAAAGGTGCACAAACTGCTATGAGCAGGTTTGACGGGAGTGAACGGAGCTTAGACGATGCAGCCTCTAAATAAGGCATTATCCGTCTTTACTTCACCAATACTTTAAGAAGAATGAATGAATGAACGAACGAATGTGTGCTATAGCTCTGTTAGCTCATAGCTGCTGTTATGTGGCTACTTGCAGCTATAAGAGAGCTAATGGAGGGATTTCTACGCAGGCACTCTACTGGGACCACTTCATCCACACGCCCCCCTGGAGCACAGTTTATTTACTCCTTTCTCTGTGACAGTCGGCAAACTTCACACGGAGTTTGCTACTGTTAGTTTTGTGCAACATGGCAGGATATTTATCAAATTTTGACAATGTGAAAGACCACTTTGAGTAAGATGGACGTTCTTACCGGAGTGAATAAGCTGTGCTGCAGCCATGCGTGTGGATGAAGTGGTCCCAGTAGAGGTGTGTGTAGAATTCCCTCCGTTAGCTCTCCTATAGTCGTAAGTAGCCACATAACAGCAGCTATGAGCTAACAGAGCTATAGTACACGTTCGTTCGTTCATTCATTCTTCTTAAAGTATTGGTGAAATAAAGACAGATAATGCCTTATTTAGCGGCTGCATCCTCTAAGCCCCGTTCACTCCGTTATATGGATCTCCAGTTATCTAAATATATTCTGAAGGACGCCGACTTTCAGAGGAACTGTTCTCGGTGAGTAGATGAACATATTTCATGCCAGAAATAAGGTCTAGGTTTAAAAATACCGGAGTTCCTCTTTAAGATTTTTTTTTTTTTTTTTTTTTTTTTTTTTTTAAATATGAAGAGAGCTGTTCCTTTTTATCTATTTGTCTCTTTGTAGAATGTAATAACTCCAAACAACATGACTGAGTACCACAACTGAATGTTTTCATTACTCCTGCTGAATTGGACAACAAACAATAACATGATCAACTTTTAATAATAATATCTTTGCGTTTTATGAAAGGGTTCATGGTGTAATAGACCTATTTGTCTCTGTGCAGAAAGCACAGGTGTTTTGATTGATTAGGTCCATTAAGGCCTCAATTATACTCTCTGTTGGGTTTGCACATGGACAGCTGGGTCTAAGGCTACGTTCACACTGCAGGTCTTAATGCACAATTCCGATTTACTGCTCAAATCCGATTTTTTGTTTGGCTGTTCACATTACGTCTTTAAATGTGGCCCGTCTACGGATTGCTGTGTGAACAGCTCACGTTCCTGAAGTGATCCGCATGCGCAGTTGATCATTGATGACCTCATGCCCATAGACCACGTCACAATGGTGTTTACTGAAGCGACCATGGCAACGGCACTACAGGACTGTATGGCTAAATGCTAAAAATCAGGGCTCTCAAGTCTCACGAGACACACGCATTTCAACAAGTTCTCACACTCACATGCTACAAATGGTATTTCTCACGCTGAAAAAAATAAAGTATAATATAAATTTCTCTGGCGTGCCACTATCGCTATTGAAACGGCAGGAAACAAGCACGTCTCCCATGAGTCTGAGCAGAGCAACACTAACAACAACACTAATAATAAAATAAGTAATGAAAGACCTGTCCAACTACCCCAGGGAGACGATCTCCAGGAGGTGCTACGAGGCTTCAGGCAGAGGTGGGGTTTCCCCCAGTGTGCTGGGCGATGGATGGGAGCAGTGCAGCGGGGATCAGCATAAACATAAACATACTAGTAGCTCTTTAGGTTTCGTTTCTCAGGTGCATGCAAGGTTCCTAGCAAAGGAAGCACACAGTCACAACAGTTGGAGGATAAACACATCAACTAATCCTTGTGCACATGCAGTGATGAGGAAATCTAACACACTAAAGACCCAATCAGACCGTCAGACAATTATGATTGTGGAAAGCATAACGTGTCCCATCAGACCATGACAGGTAACCAGCATGCACCAAAGCAACACTTTCCTTAAGTGAGCTACATTCTAGACCAGGGATGTCAAACTCCGGTCCTCGAGGGCCGCTGTCCTGCAGGTTTTAGATGTTTCCCCACTTCAACACACCTGATTCAGATTAAATGGATCTCTTCAAAAGATTGTTACATTCTGCACAAACCAGCTAATGAGGCATTGATCTGAATCAGGTGTGTTGGAGCAGGGAAATACCTAAAACCTGCAGGACAACGGCCCTCGAGGACCGGAGTTTGACATCCCTGTTCTAGACTAATACACCCGAGTTGCTCTACTCTGACAGGATAGCTCTTTTCAAACAAAGATTGCACCGTAACTTCACTAAGATGACTCCTTGCTTATCCTGTCATTACTTGCCTTTGTATTGACCACACAGAGGTGGCTTAATGTTGTACCGATGTTTGGTTTCAAATAACATGCCAATTTTGCAGAATGAGGTAACAACAGCATTGATTTCTACAGGGGCATGTCTGCCATTCATGTTCTGCCTTGCACAGAGACTTCAATTCAGCTGTGATTAACCCTGCAGCAGGTCCACTGTACAGTCTCTGTACCCTAAAAATAGAATGTCGACGCAATGAAGACACCACAGCCCTGTTTGGGAGAGGCTGCATGCAAAGGACTGATGCCTGCTGTGAAAAACATTCTGTGATTTATAGCTTTATCACTGTTTATATTGACTCCCAAGAACCCATATGACTGCATGGACACTGGATAAGGAGCTGAACATGACTACAATCCATTTGAAAGCTACCTAAGATAAACACCTCACACACTAAGATAAAAAAAACCACGTAAAAAAAAAAAGTTGAACGAGACAATCAAATGGCAAAATGTGTCAACTTTTTGTAGAAGCGTTGCTGCCATCAAATTCTAGATGAGCCAATATTTATCATAATGGAAAATGTGCCATTTTCAACATTTGGTATGTTTTCTATCTTTTATTATTTGTTGGCCATAATTCAGTGACATGCTATACATGAGCAGCGTGTTTTTGCCGACACTGTGGGCAGTGGGCGATCGGGGAGAAGAACAAGAAAAGTACACAGGCGGTATCGTGCCTAGCAACCAGCAATGACACTTCCGTACACGCACACATATCTCTATATACATATATAAATATACATGTATCTATCTGTGCTGTGGCAGCCCGTAGCACCCTATGGCAGCTGGCTATGCAAAGCTGTGGAAGCTCAGGCTGTCACCAGAAGTGCCGTTGCTAGTTATCACTGCCACAATTTGAGCTTGCTCGCTCGAAATGTAAGCGAGGCGAGGGGACGAGGAACGTTGTGCTACCGGTAAAATCTGAAGGTTAGCGACACGTTCGAGGAACGCTGCCTTGTTAGCGAAGCATTGTTGCCTCTCTTGCAAACCAATCCTTTGCCAGAACATACTGGTGCAATCCAACACAGAGGCTTAGAAGATCCACTGGTAATGCACTATTACTTTTAAAACTCTAACAACTGCTAAGCTAAATGTGCTTACACTACACTTTTAAAATTAACACTGTAAACTTGACAACGCATACAACACAGTTACATGAAGCAAGAGACGCTAAATTCACCTACTTTAGAAAGATGAATGTTTGTGTCCAGTGCTGTGTCAAAGTCTGTTTCCCAGTGGAGATCCGTCCACACGTTGTAAGAGGCGCACGCTCCAAGAAATCTTGTTTCGACGCACTCCGCTTGTACCTCGGCTAACTACGGAATGCGTGAAGGCCCATACTTGTTTTCTACGCTGTCTGGTTACGCGGTGTGTTTCTTCTATTTTTTTTTACCAGCCGACAGTGTTTCATACAGTGTCAAGGTTTCAGAAGTGTACAGTGTGCAGCAAACATATATATATTTATACACTCACACAAGAAGTCCCCTACCATTATCTTTTTTCTCCCTGCACCTCCTATAAAACAGAACTATTTTTACAGTGTGGGTCTATTTCAGGTAAAATGAGCTAATTTGCGTTATTGAACAGGAACCCACATTAACTTAATGTGTTTATTTTGTTTAGTGACTCCTGAATATAAAGATTAAAAAGGGAATCGACTCAATATCAAGGAAATTCATACATTTCTAATAAAGTATACGGCTGTCTGATTTAATACTTCTTAATGCAGCCACAGAATACCAATCGGCTCTTACTATCTAAACACGTCATCTCCAAGCGACGGCGAGTTTGACATCCTGGTCCTTCTCAGACTTGTAGCAGTCGGTGCATCTGGAAGCTTCTTTCGAGGCATGTGTTAGACATCCGAACCCAAGTCCATCCGAGGTCGAACTACGGTATTTCATCTACGGAGTCCATTGGCCCCTTTATTTAGACCCCCTTTAACATTTTTAATTCAATATTAAGTGACGATGCCCGAAGCCATGGCTGCACCGAAATTCTCAAACGGAGGCAGAAACAAAGGTGGGGCGTATGTGGACCGCGACAAGCCGGCCCAGATTCGCTACAGTAACATCTCTGCTGCCAAAGGTAGGCTAAAATGCTAATAAGATGTTACACGCATAAACTTATGAATGTTCAGGAATCACCCCCCAGCTCAGTTTGTTGATTCTGGTCTGGGTACGACATTGTTTTCTTCATATAAGAGCGTCTGCCCGATCCAGACAGTCTGAAACTGAAGTCCGAAAGTGACAGTTGGATGGTGCATAAAAAAAGAAACCCAACAATGCACTTTATCTGAACTGAGACAAAAACTGCACTACGAAGTAGGTTTTTGAGAGATGATTCTGCATTAGCGAACTGGTGGAGGCCTCAAGCTAGTCTTTCAATGACTGTGCAAAAAGGCTTTATTAGGATGGAAGTCTTGTCCTCTTATGGGTTATTGGTCGTTTGGAGTCTAGATTCCCCTTTATTGTGGTAATGATCCTGTTTGTAAATTTTCCATATCCATTGTTCATTGACAGATGTGTACGTTTGTTGCTTGATCAGTGTTCTTACTAATTTTAGAAATTCTTTCTTCACACTAAACTGAAATTTCAGTAAGCTATTCAATTGAAAGTTAATTCAGGCAATTTTTAAGCTAGAGTTATTTTTGTTGAATTGATTGTTGCCACTGTACAGACCCATGCCTTGCTTCATTCACAGCTGTTGCTGATGCCATCAGAACAAGTCTGGGACCTAAAGGGATGGACAAGATGGTCAGTAAACCAACTCTACCCTGCACCTCAATGAAATGCTTATGTCTCAGGCGAGGGTTTGTTAATTTGTTCATTTTTGTTTTAGATTCAGGATGAGAAAGGTGATGTGACCATTACCAATGATGGGGCCACCATCCTGAAACAGATGCAGGTGCTCCACCCTGCTGCCAAAATGGTGTGTAACCGGAGAGAAGTGCTCTTTGACGGTGCTTCTTTGGTGACTTGTGTTACACAGAACGCGGGGCGATGTCAATCTTTGTGAAAATTTGATTCGACCTGTCCATCAGCACCAACCAATGTGACAGTGGCCAATGTGTCTGGCTTTTACACTAAAATACAAACCAATTTAGTACTGCAAAACATTGTTTAAGCGGCCAAACGAGGGCATCACGTTGTTTATGTGATATGATTATGACTGTTAATTCATACACTTGACAGTTTGATCTAGTTCTGTATCATGATTAAAATTGAGGGGTTTTTTTGTTATTGTTTCGTCACATCGCTCAGATACAGCTAAGAAGCATCGTGAATAAAACTTAACACTTCAGTGCTGTTTTTTTTCATTGCATTTTGGGTTTCATTAACCAAACGGCTGATTGTGTGTTTTAGCTGGTGGAACTGTCCAAAGCCCAGGACATCGAGGCTGGTGACGGCACCACCTCTGTTGTGGTGATTGCTGGAGCACTCCTGGACGCCTGTTCCAAACTGCTGCAGAAAGGTGAGAAGGGCAGGAGACTGGAAGAAAGGTTGATAAACGGATGCAACTGGATATAAAATGTTGATGTCCTGTTGTCATCGAGATCTAGTAGGATCATTAGAGAAACTTTATTCACATGCACACTTTAAATGCACGCGTGAAAAAAATAAGAATGCTTGATGCAGTGCAGGTTTTCTAAAGTAAAAATGACATTTTAGAGCAATTTTGTGCAGAGAGAGACTGATCTGTTGGCCATGCTTTAAGCTAAAGTATACGTTTTGTTGTGCCATTGGTCAGGTATCCACCCAACCATCATCTCGGAGTCGTTCCAGAAGGCCGTGGAGAAGGGCATGGAGGTACTGACGGCCATGAGCAGGCCAGTCGAGCTGAGTGATCACGAGACGCTACTCAACAGTGCCACCACGTCACTTTGCTCTAAGGTGGTATCGCAGTACTCCAGCTTGCTGGCGCCCATGAGCGTGGAAGCTGTGATGAGAGTCATTGACCCTGGCACAGCCACCGGCGTCGACCTGCAAAACATTAAAATCATAAAGAAGCTTGGGTTAGTTTATTTCCTCAGATAATTTGCTTTTAAGATTTTTTTGCATCTCTTCGTCACATCTGTGTTTTCTTGTGTGTTCAGAGGCACCATCGACGACTGTGAGCTGGTTGAAGGCCTGGTGCTGACTCAGAGGTTGGCCAACACTGGTGTGACTCGGGTGGAGAAGGCTAAAATTGGCCTCATCCAGTTTTGTCTGTCACCTCCCAAAACTGATGTGAGTCACTTGACAAATATGAACTGAGATCAAACAGTTGTCTACTTCTACACTTGGGCTGTCAACTTTTCTAAATGTTTTGAATTGGCTAATGTTGAACTTTAAAAGAAACGCTGGTTTTGACTCAGTCTTGAAATAGCAGAGTAGTGTTTTCATTGTTGCATTGTGTTTTCATTCATTTGCAGCATGTTTCCAATTTGCTTCTTTAAATGACTTGAGAATTTACCTTTAACATGTCAGTGTTGTTGTTTTTTTTAAAGAAGGTACACTCATTTATCTGTTTTTGTGGTGGTGGGATGTATACAGATGGACAACCAGATTGTGGTGTCGGACTATGCCCAGATGGACCGTGTACTGCGCGAGGAGCGTGCTTACATCCTCAACCTGGTGAAGCAGATAAAGAAAGCCGGCTGCAATGTTCTGCTCATCCAGAAGTCCATCCTGAGGTACAGAACAATAGAGAAGATGGTAATGTGTGTGTTTAGTTGGATTCTTGACTAAACATTTTTCTCCAAACTGTCCTCTGACAGAGATGCACTTAGCGACCTCGCTCTGCACTTCCTCAACAAAATGAAGATCATGGTAATAAAGGACATTGAGAGGGAGGACATCGAGTTCATCTGCAAGGTGGGCATTACCCACAACTTCACTGCTTTGTCTCATATTAACACTTTTTGACTTTTCAGCACTCTCTCTCTTATCTTTGATGCTGATGTTGACATTTATCCCGGTTGATACCTATCTAATGGGAAATTCTATTAAAACTTTACTAAAAACTTAAGTGAGCATTTTTAACACAGATTTTCAAATGAAAGTGCAAACAGTTTTGGTCCAGACTTTTTCTGCACTTGCTATCAACATGTTTTATTGGTGGTCGCTTTCTGCTGAAGATGCCCTCCCACAGCCTGACACATGAGCGATGGGTGTGACCTGAGCCTGCACGGTAAACAGCATGTCCTGCAGAAACCAGGCTCTGAAATAATTTTTCCTTGTACAAATGAGACTTCTTGTTGTGTTTAATACCTCATGTACAGTAGCAAGGAGAGAGAGGAAAGCAGCACAGTTTAGTGGAAAGTAGAATGCAGGAGCAACTCTTAGCAGCATGCACACACATTTCTCAGGAATATTCACTTTGTCTCACCTGCTGATGTTCTTGAGTTTTTCCCAGGGGGCTAGATGGAAAAAATGATGCAGATATTTGTTTGCGCACATCTCCTCTCTAGTGACTAAAGTGACCTGCCTGAACTTTTTCTTGTCAGCCTTTTTATTTGAGTAATAATCTTGATCTTTGTCCACAGAAATATGGTATTATTACAGCAGTTCGGTAAAATGTTCCTTTGTTCCTCTTCAGACCATCGGTACCAAGCCCATCGCCCACATTGACCACTTCACTCCAGAAATGCTCGGCACAGCGGAGCTGGCAGAGGAGGTCAGCTTGGATGGTTCTGGCAAACTGGTCAAGGTACATTCTTTATGGAGGTCCTGGATGTTTTGTAGCTTCTACTAAAGAAGAGTTAATTTTCCACATTTCCTGGTTGGGATGTAAAACATTACACACATGATAGCACATGATTTTGTGTGATTTTCTGTTGAGGTTGACTGTTGACTGGTGGTTACTGACATTCAATTGTTGAGAATTGTTGCTGGTGTCTCTAATGCCACATTTCTGACTATAGAGCTGCCAATTACCAGCGTTTCATTCTCAGCAGGTGTGTCACTGAGTGGGGAAAATTGAATCGGGGATAGGTTGGTGGTGAACCACGTGCCTGACTTTGGGGTTATGCCTCCTCGTCTTAACCGTCACCTAGCCAGCTGAGGACCTGGCTGTAGGGTCATCTTAGGTACAGCTAATGGGATTAGGATCCACTAGAGGGTTCTTGGCTAGCTACTGGGTAGTTTTTGATCTTTAAATTCCGAGAGCCTCGTCTTCAAACCGACAAAAAGACTACATTTGTTACGTGCACCACTAGAAGCCACCAGAGTGGTTACACAACTGACACATAGAACAAAAGAAAGCAGGAGATATCTTTTAATTCAGTTCAGTTACAACTTGCCTGCTTGTAAAACCTTCTCGATCAATAGGTTTAAAATGCTTTCAGCATGGTTAGCTTTTGATTGACACCTCTGTTAGGAATATAGGAGCTTCCAGGCCCAAGTACAGCAAGAAAAACACCTGGGTTCTTCTGCTGGGTACGCCAGCTGGAAATTAACTTGTTCATGTTGAGGCACATTAGGATGATGACCTCCAGAACCAACTGGACAGACCCAGAGGTTTAAAGCTAGGCTCTCTGCAGAAGATAACATGAAAGATGAGTATGAGGTTTTCTGTGAATGAATAATCCACGAAGTTTGACTCCACTTTTTGCAGATTTGGTAAGAGTCCCAATTTATTTATTTATTTATTTTTTCCCAAGAAGGTCATAGAGCTAGAAAGCATCCTGGTGGTAATTGTGCTTCGTGGAATCATGCGAGGTCAGAAGGTGGTCCAAGCACGGATTGTGTTCAGCTTATCATAAGAATGCGAACAGATGTGTCAGACCACCTATTTTTAGCCCCATCAACTTGCAATCAGATCACTTTTTAGAGATGTCAGCCCCAGGTTTGAACTCAGTCTTGGTACGTGGTTCCTGGGAAAGGTTCCTGCAGTGGAACTGCAGCTAAAGCGTTGCAATAACCTGGTCAAAGTCCAGACCCCAGTCCAACTGAAAAGTGCCTGCAAAGCTCAATGAACTGAAAGGAATTACATTATTATTATTAAAAGTTCATCAGAAGTGAGGAAGTTTGGCCCGCTTTCCACATGACTGTGGTCCACTACTGAAGACAAAATAGGAGCAGACAGCTTCATTCTTGAAATAAATTTTTACCTACTGCTTGTTCCAGATCACAGGCTGCACGAGCCCTGGGAAGACGGTGAGCATTGTGGTCCGGGGCTCCAACAAACTGGTGATTGAGGAAGTAGAACGCTCCATCCACGATGCGCTGTGTGTCATCCGGTGCCTTGTCAAAAAGAGGTCAGTCATTTCTGACGTTGCGTGGACAGCTTAAGCCTTTTATGTCAAGTCAAGTTTATTTGCAGCACATTTCATGTAGAGAACAATTCAAAGTGCTTTACATAAAATAAAATCATTGCAGCAGGGAGCGGAAAAAGCATTAAAAATAAGTAAAAGAATATAAAAAGAAAGAAAGAAAATTATTAAAAACAAGCAACAGTCTCGATAAGTTAAAAGACACCGTGTAGATTTCATGTATTTAAAAATGTCTACATTTGGTGTCACTTTAATCTCCACTGGCAGTTTGTTCCACTTGTTTGCAGCATAACAGCTAAATGCTGCTTCTCCAGGTTTAGTCTGGACTCTGGACTGGACCAGCTGACCTGAGTCTTTGGATCTAAGAGCTCTGCTGGGTTTATATTCTCTGAACATATCACAGATTCTGGGATTTGTAAACCATCAGTAGGCTTTTAAAACCTATTCTTTGACTGACTGGAAGCCCGTGTAAAGATTTTAAAACTGGTGTGATGTGTTCAGATCTCTTAGTCCAGGTTAAAACTCCAGCAGCAGCGTTCTGGATGAGCTGCAGATGTTTGATGCTCTTTTTGGGAAGTCCAGTTAAAAGACAATTACAGTAATGGAGTCTCCTGGAGATTAATGCATGGATGTACAGACATATAATATGGATGATTTTTGTGCACTAACAAAGAGGAGTTTTGGTGGGTAAGGTTTTTAATCTCTGGCTTATTTGTGTGATTGTCCTGTCCTCTCATTCCTACTCAATTGACGCAGGTGGCCACTCTCTGGGTTTTGTTCTCCGAAGGTTTTTACCTGTTAAAGAAGAGTTCTCTTCCCCTCTGTCTCCCACCACCATGTCCATTCTCAGACAGAGGATTAAATCCAGGTGATCACTCAGTGTGATCTGTTGGATTCATTAGCTAGGCAGCCTGAAGTGATATTATTAACTAATAAACTGAACTGAAATTAATTTGAACCTAATTCAGGTTACAGTTGAATCATAATGAATTGGACTGTGTTAATAGAGTATTGTGTGGAGGACTGAAACTGACACACAGTTAAATGGATACAGTTGAAAATGAATGCTTTCATGTTCAGATTAACCTAAATTTTAAGATCTGATGGGGACCAGACAGTTTTTGTTTGTTTTTTATGACTTTGTTTTGATTTGTGAATCCAGATAAACTAAATGGGAAGAAATAAATAAACCCTTTCTCATTTAGCTTCTTTGGTTTCACACATCAGAGTTAGATTTGTTTTCCTATGATAGTCCGTTTATGGCTTCTCATCCCCATGTATTTCAGGGCTCTGATTGCTGGAGGCGGTGCTCCAGAGATTGAGCTCGCTGTGCGTCTGGCAGAGTACTCGCGTACCCTGGGTGGCATGGAGGCCTACTGTGTGCGTGCGTACGGTGATGCACTGGAAGTAATACCATCAACACTTGCCGAGAATGCAGGCCTTAACCCCATCTCCACTGTGACCGAGCTCCGCAACAGACATGCTCAAGGAGACAAGATGGCCGGCATCAATGTCCGCAAGGTTTGTCAGCTTTGTTTCCTTTGTTTATTCTTTTCAGTGACACGAGGCTCGTTGTTTTCCATAAGACCAGAAAAGAGTTGGTTCTGGTGTAGCACCAGTAGCACCGGGTAGTCTGGTACGCCCACAGTAGCACCGGGTAGTCTGGTGCGCCCACTGTAGCACCGGGTAGTCTGGTGCGCCCACAGTAGCACCGGGTAGTCTGGTGCGCCCACAGTAGCACCGGGTAGTCTGGTACGCCCACTGTAGCGTCGGGTAGTCTGGTGCGCCCACTGTAGCGCCGGGTAGTCTGGTACGCCCACAGTAGCACCGGGTAGTCTGGTGCGCCCACAGTAGCACCGGGTAGTCTGGTGCGCCCACAGTAGCACCGGGTAGTCTGGTGCGCCCACTGTAGCACCGGGTAGTCTGGTGCGCCCACTGTAGCGCCGGGTAGTCTGGTACGCCCACAGTAGCACCGGGTAGTCTGGTGCGCCCACAGTAGCACCGGGTAGTCTGGTGCTCCCACTGTAGCACCGGGTAGTCTGGTACGCCCACAGTAGCACCGGGTAGTCTGGTACGCCCACAGTAGCACCGGGTAGTCTGGTACGCCCACAGTAGCGCCGGGTAGTCTGGTGCGCCCACAGTAGCACCGGGTAGTCTGGTGCGCCCACAGTAGCACCGGGTAGTCTGGTACGCCCACAGTAGCGCCGGGTAGTCTGGTACGCCCACAGTAGCGCCGGGTAGTCTGGTACGCCCACAGTAGCGCCGGGTAGTCTGGTGCGCCCACAGTAGCGCTGGGTAGTCTGGTGCGCCCACAGTAGCACCGGGTAGTCTGGTGCGCCCACAGTAGCACCGGGTAGTCTGGTACGCCCACTGTAGCACCGGGTAGTCTGGTGCTCCCACAGTAGCACCGGGTAGTCTGGTGCTCCCACAGTAGCACCGGGTAGTCTGGTGCGCCCACAGTAGCACCGGGTAGTCTGGTACGCCCACAGTAGCACCGGGTAGTCTGGTGCGCCCACAGTAGCACCGGGTAGTCTGGTGCTCCCACAGTAGCACCGGGTAGTCTGGTGCGCCCACTGTAGCACCGGGTAGTCTGGTGCGCCCACAGTAGCACCGGGTATGCTTAGTTTATTCTTTCCTCTCTTCCTCCTTCACCTGCCAGTATTAGAGGACATCCTCTTTAAGCGTAAGCTCCACCAGCAGCCCTTATGACAGGCCTGGCTTTGAAATAAATATTTTTTTATAATTTTTTTTTTTTTAATTTAAAGTACAATAAATTTTGTGTGTGTGACAGGGAGGAATCTCCAATATCCTGGAGGAGCTAGTGGTGCAGCCTCTACTGGTTTCCACCAGTGCACTGACACTGGCCACCGAAACGGTCCGCAGCATTCTCAAGATTGACGATGTGGTAAAACAAAACACCTAGATTTCTTCTTTTCTTTGTCTGTTTATTTTTACCAGTAAGAATTCTACAGTATATAGCGCAAGTTGCTTCATGTTGAATATACTTTTGTTTGCTTTGTCTTAGGTGAACACTCGATAGGTCTGCCCATTGAGATCAGTCATGAAGCCTGCTTGTTCTGCGAGGGATCAGATGACTAACCGCATTCTGCTCAGATGTCCTGTGTAGCTGTTACTTTGTCAAAGTTAATTAAAAAGGCTTGTTTTTGACACTCCATTTTTAGCCTGTCATATTTTTTCCTTTTTCAGCCCATACACAGGGTACAAATAGACTGATCTCTTTTTTAAGTAAATGTTTTAAACTTATTGCCTACACTTATACTGTCTTTGAGTCCTTTACCCAGTTCATGATTTATCTTTGAACAATAAAACCCAGTCAGGTAGGAGGAGAGACTGGTGTTATTAGAATCCCCCATTATTGCCTGATTGCATCACGATGGTGGGTCTGAACTCAAGACTGTTTCATGGATGTCATCACATGCTGCTGCTGCTACAGCCCATGTTGGAACATAAACAATAGCGACAACTTGTAGAAACTCCATTGGTACATAATTCGGTCTAATAGTGGCTGCCAGTAGTTGAGTATCCTGGCAGCAGATCACATACGTCACCATAATTTATCCGAAATAATACCATCTATTGTTCGCAAGCAGAATCAGTCACCCATCTTCTCTCCTGCCAGAAAGAGACGGTGTATCCTGTTCTTGTCAGCTCGCACAGTGAACCATGATAAGCCCACCCTGGTGTTGGGTGTGTTGTTGCTAAACCACGTTTCCACAAAGCGCAACACTACACTCCTGGTAGATGTGGTGGTTGCTCGTGAATGCCTCCAGTCAGTTGACATTCCTCATCATGACCGCCAGCAGAGAAGGCTTGATGAGGAAGATATTGAGAGTCTGACCTCATGTCTGGTCCTTTGTAAAGCCAGAAGTTCACCACTTATGTATAATACTTTATTCAAAGTTGTGCTCATCAAAATGAAACCTTCTCAAAAGCTTACACTTTAAACTACTCTGCTTCGCTGCCATGCAGTTCGACATGGGCTGTTTTCAACCTGAAGAAAATGGATGGATTTTTTTTTTTTTTTTATGGAAAAAACGGATATGGTGGACTTAGTATTTTAAGAACTACAGGTTGAACCACAGGTTCTTGGGAATAAAACTGTGGCCGGGTGTACATACATACACCAAATTCTGTTGAACTAACTCACTCACTCACTCATTAATTTATTTATTTTTTTATTTTATTTATCATGATTGGGACAACTCAAAGACTCTAAACTGAGTAATTAGACATTTAACCCATGTGCTATCTAAAACTTAGAGTAGATCAGTATACACTGATATCATACAGTGCAGACAGTTCAATTTATCAAAAGCCACATTGAGTGTTTCTATTTAGAATGAACTTTTTCCATCAAACATAATTTTTTAAATGTCAACTTGTACACTCTACATACGTATATTGGTTGTTATTACAGTTATGTCCAGATTCTTATTGACAGATAAAACAAAATTGCATTTGTTATTCTTGAATTTTCTATCAAAGTAAATAAAACAATCAGTGTGAGGTCTGTTCACACAAGAGAAATAACTGCATTATTGTTAGCAGTAGATTGCATTGAAGATCAAGATCATTAAGATCATTAATGTGTTCAGACTCTAGCTTATCATTGGCTAGTTTGGAGAACAGTCATTCAGACAGCAAAGCAGAAAATCTGAGAGAAACACAACATCAACATTCAGAATTAGCTTGGTTGGGCTTAGAATCATTTTTCTTTGGGCAA
Organism: Leuresthes tenuis; assembly: GCF_036924035.1. Taxonomy (NCBI): domain Eukaryota; kingdom Metazoa; phylum Chordata; class Actinopteri; order Atheriniformes; family Atherinopsidae; genus Leuresthes; species Leuresthes tenuis. The sequence goes on along the minus strand of NW_027325358.1, from coordinate 36,044,324 downwards.
CTGCTCATAATTGCTACAATTAAATGGAATTGCAGATAAAGTTGCAAAAAAGTATCAAAGTGATACAGTAGTTAACCTCAGCAGTGAGCACCATAAATAAGAAGCTGAAAGAAAGATGATAAAAGTTATTGAAGGAGAGAAAAGATGTTTGGTTTTGTTGAATTTAAAGGAAGTAGTGTACAGAGGAAAAGGAAAGATTACATAATACTGGCAGATAAACCTAAGACCTGAATGCAACTACAAGGTTGAAAGCGGACAAATTATATAAAGTTTACAAGCATACAAATAGGAAGATAGATTCAAGTTGGATATAATAGACATTCTAGTATCTAAGCAGAACTATTTCATTGGGCGAATATACACCATAAAGCACTGAATATTAAGAAACATTAGAAAATAGCCTCAGCTTGGTCACACAGTATACCAGATGATGGCGGTAATGCAGCAATTTGTGCTTTTGCCAGCCGCCAGTGAAACTCAAGAAGGAGACAGAGCCTTGACTAAAATGTCCATATTATCTCATTTCAACACATGCATCAGAGTGAAATAAACCCCGAACAATAGTTCATATGCAATGTTCATGTTATGTTGGTCATCTTGACATCACTTCACTGCCTTTCGACATATTTCTTCTGTTTATGGTGGCATTAGTTAGCAGTCAGGAAGTGGCATCATGGTGAAAAGGGGAGCATGATGCCAAATTCTATCAGCTGTGGAGGGAGACCACGCCTACATTAAGACGAACTACCAATCACAGCAGAGAATCCCTCCCACTTCGTCCCCGTCTCCGATCCAATCTCGCACGAGTCAGGGAGAATCCAGCATGCATCAGTAATAGCTGTAGCTTCCGGATTTAAAAGGGCACATTCTCGAATAGGTATTTTAATCGAATTTGGGATTTTGATACTTTACCTGTTGGATAAAGTCGTCAAAAAATGGTAAGATGACATTTATAGATTAAGCTATCCGCCATTAAAGTCGTCGACCAAGATTAACAGCAGTTGTGGAAACTGGCCAAAGAAAATTGTTTTGAAATTAAAACCAACCGAGAAGGTCTGGACTTTTAAAAAGCGAGCTATGGTTTTTATTTTCATTCGTGCTGGTAACGTGAACTAAGTAAATATGGCAAAGTGGTGTTTGATGTAATGTGATGTTAACTGGCGACAGTCAGTCACGTGGCATTCTTTCTTTACATGGCACGGGACTGTGGGACTCAGCATGGCTTATCCAGAAATTAAAAGTCGATAAAGATAAATGGGCTCATGCTTTTTAGTACCTTTAAGAACACAGCTATCTGCCGATATCAGTAGCTACTGTTACATTTCCACAGAAAGACATTTAAAAACGGCAGCCTTTCTCTTTTCGGGGCTGCTTTTCTCGTCAGGGGTGCTCATTTCGGCACAACACCGTGGGAGCGCGCGCCGCTTGTTAAAGCCGTGTCTCATGTTTTCTCTCGGCTGTTCCTCTCGGCATCAAAAAGACACGACACGCAAATGTACGTGACATTATGTCGAGGGTAACGGAACGTGCTTTTTGTGAACCGTTAGTTCAGAGGTTTGCGTTGTGCTCAAACAGGCATGAGGCTGCTTTACCGTTACAATAAGCACGAAGAATGTGTTAATGATTTATTAAATAAAGATATTTTTGTGAAAACGCTCAGTCATCCAGGAAATCATAAGAGCTTGAATAAGGGCAACTGGACTTCTTGGATCTTGAAGGTTTCACCCCTCATCCGAAAGGCTTCTTCAGTTCTGAACTAGATGGTGGGGAGTATCAGTGCACATTGAAGAGTATGGAACTCTTAACAATGAGATTTACAGGAAACCCACACATACTGACCAGTACCTGCTTTTTGACTCACATCATCCACTAGAACACAAACTGACTGCCATCAGAACTCTACATCACCGGACTGAAAGTGTACCTACTAAGTCTGAGGGAAAACTTTGAGTCTTTGAGGTCTGCAGTATGCTACCATCTCAAACTTTTTATAGGCTTCTCCAAGACAATTGGTATGTGGTAACCACTAATGGAGAATCTGTGGTTGAGAACCCGGCCTTTCATGATTTCTTTCTGGGCTTGAATGCCATTCATGCAAGACTGATGTTCTCGTGCAGCTTATCCAATAGGCGTTTAGTGCACGCTTTTGTAACTGTCGTCAGGTCATCCATGCATGCCCTGATTGATGGGACGTGAGTCAACGGCTCCCCTCCAATGACCCATCGTGATGCCCTAAATATAAGCTCCACTGCCATGGTAAAAGCTAGGGGGAAATGGTGCAACCTGCCATTATGCCAATCTCAACATGTTGCCAGTAATCTGCTGTGCTGTTACACAAAACTAGAGGTCTTGGTAGTAGGCTTTAACTACAGATGTTATTGCCTCTGGAACATGGAAGAAGTTGAAAGTGCTCCACAACATTTCATGTGGTACTGATCCAAAGGTATTAGCAAGGTCTAGGATGACTACTTGCAGACTTATCTTTTCTTTTTTGGTTACCTGCAGCTGGTGCCAGACAGTTATTGCATGCTACAAGCATGTGGAAAAAACACCTATTCTTGTCTTCGGCACTGAGGAGTCAATATAGGTGTTCAGTCTTTGGGCCACTACACTGAAAAAGATTTTTCCTTCCACGTTGAGGAGATTCATCTGGCGGAACTGGTTGATGTTTGATAGAGTTTTCCTTTTTGGGAATCAGGATCCCTGCTGCTCTATGCCACAATTGTGGGATAATTACCTTTTTCCAGGCCACAACCATTAGTTTCCAGAGATACCTTAGGATGCCCAGGGTGTTCTTATGAAACGTATATGGAATGCCGTTTGTTGCAGATGCATATTGATGATATTGCCTGCTTCACCGTGTGAACTTCATTCCATGTTGACGACTTTGTGTCCATCTGGTGCTCTGGAGGTTGAATTGGTGGCATGTCAGCTGGAATGGTAATTGGTGTGTGTCTTTGCCTGTTAGAAAAAGTCTTCCTCAGGTACTGCTCCAGTTCTTTCATGGATATGTGCAGGTCCCAGATTTCTCTTTGCCAAAGAGGTTCTTGACAAAGTTGCAGGGATCTCTATAAAAAGCTGTCCTTGTTTGCCCCCTTTTTGTTGCTTTCTCAAACTTTCTGCTCTTTGCAATGTTGCCAGACACTGCTTGAGATCACTACAGTGCCTCAAGAGCCTTTCTTTCAATGTGTGAAGCTCTCTTCCATTGATTCCTCAGGCTTCTTCGTTCTTTCACAAGTCTATCGATCTGTTGCTGCCTTCTGGATCTGGGTTGTGCTGGGGGTTGTTTTGGTGTTCTTGAGTTCTTGCTACTCGTCCTGAATCTCTCTGCACTATAGGTACAGATGATCCCCCAGCCTTTTCTGTTGTCCTTTGCACATCTCCTTTCTGACCTTTTTAGTAACCAGACATGGTCTAAGTTAATGGTTGCCCTTTCTTTCTTTTAGCATGCTTTAGGCCAGAGTATCTCAGGCTTTCTTCTGCTGTCTGTAGCTGTCTCTAGGCTTTCTAGAATTGGATGGAATTTTCAGTAAATTTTTTATTTGATATTAATTTGTACAGCATTCTTCTTTTAACAGTAAACCCCAAGGGCTCTAGAGCAGTCACCAGCACAGCGTAAGCTTTCTCTCTGTTTGTTCAGTTTCTTTGAGTCATTGGCTATGACGCTGCTGCCCCAATAGATCAGTGCAAAGCAGATTGCCCTCCCCACTATGATATGAAGATATGCAACATTTTGATGCAGACTTTGAAGGACCATAGCTTCCTCCGGAAAGATGGTCGGTTATGTCCTTTCTTGTAGACAGTCTTGGTGTTGCATTCCCTGCTTGCTGAAGCAGGTAGACGATGGTGTCTTCAACACAAACCCAAGGATGATAAGAAAACTGTAGTGGGTCCTGAAATGTTTTATCTTGCTTATCTGGGAAAGTGAGAGGAAGACTTGGTTGAAATCTCCAGAAATTGCTATGAATGTTGTGTTTGTAGCCTGGCAACGACTGCAGGTAATATACGCTGCTCAAAAAAATAAAGGGAACACTAAGATAACACTTCCTAGATCTCAATGAATGAAATATATCAGTTGAAAATGAACTATTAAATGTTATTCATTACATAGTGCAGTGTTTCTCAATTTCCACCACACCTGATTCAAATGATCAGCTCGTCATCAAGCTCTGCAGTGGCCTGATAAGGAGTCATTCATTTGAATCAGGTGTTGTGGAGGGAGGGAAACATCGAAAACATGCAGGGCACTGTGTCATGAGGACCAGAATTGAGAAACACTGACATTGTGGAATGCGTTCAGAACAAAATAACATTAAAAAATTATTATCCCATGGAGGTCTGGATTTGGAATCATACTCAAAATAAAAGTAGAAAATCACATTACAGGCTGATCCAACTTCAGTGGAAATTCCTCAAGACAAGTCAAAATGAGGCTCAGTAGTGCCTTCACGTGCCTGTAAGACCTCCCTACAACACCTGGTATGCTCCTGATTAGGCGGTGGATGTTCTCCTAAGGGATCTCCTCCCAGACCTGGATTAAAGCGTCAGTCAACTCCTGGACAGTCTGTGGTTCAATGTGGCGTTGGTGGATGGAACGAGACATGATGTCCCAGATGTGCTCGATTGGATTCAGGTCTGGGGAACAAGCAGAACAGTCCATAGCATCAATGCCTTCATCATGCAGGAACTGCTGACACACTTCCGCCACAGGAGGTCTAGGAACCGAATTAACCCAGGGCCCACTGCACCAGCATATGTTCTCACAATGGGTCTGAGGGTCTCATCCTAATGGCAGTCAGGGTACCTCTGGCTGTGCGGCCCTCCAAAGAAATGCCTCTCCACACCATTACTGACCCACTGCCAACCCGGTCATGTTGGAGGATGTTGCAGGCAGCAGAACGTTCTCCACGGCGTCTCCAGACACTGTCACATGTGCTCAGTGTGAACCTGCTCTCATCCGTGAAGAGCACAGAGCGCCAATGGCCAATCTGCCAATCTTGGTGTTCTCTGGCAAATGCCAATCGCCCTGCACGGTGTTGGGCTGTCAGCACAAGCCCCATTTGTGGATGTCGGGTCCTCATACCACCCTCATGGAGTTTGAGCAGAAACATGCAGATTAGTGGCCTGCTGGAGGTCATTTTGCAGGGCTCTGGCAGTCGTCCTCCTGTTTCTCCTTGCACAAAGGAGAAGGTAGCGGTTCTGCTGCTGGCTTGTCCTCCTACGGCCCCCTCCACGTCTCCTGGTGTACTGGCTTGTCTCCTGGTATCTCCTCCATGCTCTGGACTCTGTGCTGGGACACAGCAAACCTTCTTGCCACAGCTCGCATTGATGTGCCATCCTGGATGAGCTGCACTACCTGAGCAACTTCTGTGGGTTGTAGACACCGCCTCATGCTACCTCTAGGGGTGAGAGCACTGACAAAATGCAAAAGTGACCGAAACATCAGCCAAAAAGGATGAGAACAGAGAAATGGTCTGTGGTCACCACCTGCAGAACCACTCCTTTATAGGGTTGTCTTCCCTCTAATTTCCACCTGTTGTCTGTGCCATTTGAACAACAGCAGGTGAAATTGATTCACAAACAGTGTTGCTTCCAAACTGGACAGGTTGATTTCACAGAAGTGTGATGGAACTTGGAGTTACATTGTGTTGTTTAGGTGTTCCCTTTTATTTTTTTGCGCAGTGTATAAACCGCTATCAGAATTACACGGGTACAGTCTCTTGGTAGATAATATGGCAGTAAATTTACAGCAAGCAGTTCAATGTACAGGTCCTCTCCTTGACAGTGACATGTCCAGAATGACACCATCTGTTGTTAACAAGCACTGCGATACCTCCACCTTTGCGTGTTGCAGCTGCAACTTGCGGCCAGCTTGGTCTTTGTCGTATTTTGTGTTTTATGTTGCACAAATTTTTTGCCAGGTCTGGGCTGCAGGCAAGCAAGACCAGCACCCTGACTCTTCTACTACCCCCTCAGTATCTGGTTGAAATATGCAAGGCCTTTCTTGAAAATACTAAAAGCCTGTATGAACGTTTCAGCACCAATTGTGCCTTTTCAGGCGTCTAAGCTGACCGTTCAGTAGACAGCAGTGCACCCTCATACCATCAGATGCAGCACTAATATCAAGCTAGATGGTACTGTTCCATGATTTCCAAAAGAATCTCAAATTTTGATTAATATTACAGAACAGTTTTCCACTTTTTCTTAGTACGTTCTAAATGAGCTGTGTGCTATTCCTGGTAAATGTTCACATATGCCTTCTTTTCAAGGTAAGACTGGAGCTTGCTTTTGTGGATGGCAACTGTGTGCACAGACATTGATTTCTGAAAGTGTTTTACATGCACATGCAGTATTTTTCCAGGATTTTTCATGTTTTCAATGCATTGCCAGCTGAGTACATACATGAGACACCACTCTACACTACTCAAGTATGACTTAAAAAAAAAACCCAAACATTCTTCAAAGAACGGCAGTAAGTTTGGTAACGGAATGTGTGGAAAAAATGTGGTGTAAACGTTGTTGTTTGTTTGAGGGCACCTTTTACAGGTTTAATAAGGAAGAGGGTTTTTTTTTCTTTTCCAGCCTCATCGGAAGAAGAAATCATTTATTGAAAAGAAGAAAGCTGTAACCTTTCACCTAGTCCACAGAAGTCAGAGGGACCCATTGGCTGCAGATGAGAAAGCACCACAGCACGTCCTCCTACCTGCCACAAAGGTATGGATTCACCGTCTTTTCTCGGTAGAAGCTGCATTGACCAGATTTACTTTGCAGCCAATTTAAAGGGACATATTATGATATAATACCTTTTTTCTGTTCTTGAGAGCATACATTAGGGTGTCTGAAATCACCAGCAATTGAAAATCTCCCCAAAAGTGCCATTATTTTAGTGCTCTTTTTGTTTGAAAGGTCAACAAGGTTACAACAAGCCATTCTGATTTTTATTTCAAAATGATGTCACCCCTAAAGTTCACTCCACCTCCTCTGCTAAGCTTTGACCTCTGAGCCCCACTACCATCCACCCTGCTAGACAGATGAGGCGACCTTTGCTAGGAATGTCCTGTTGTCAGCTATACATAGAAGCATGTTTCTTGCATTTACCACCTGCCTCAGAGGTGATAAGAGCACAGTGAATAAACTATATTTGAGGTTGATTTACCATCTCGTGTTAGTCTGTACAAGAAACCACTTTTCATTGAATTGTTTTACCAACATGGTTCAGTTCAACACTGGACTTAAGAAACCGAGCCCCAAAGAGGGATCAGTTCCAACTCTGTGCCTGAACTTCAGATGGGGGAAATGTAAGCATTTGAGAAAGGGTTTATTATTCATTTTGTTTAGCAGTAGCTTGTGCTGACAGCATAGGTAATGGAGAGGGCACACAACTACTTCTAGTTACTTTTTGAAAGATTAACATGATGGATGCAGGATTACTTTAACTGAAGCTTTCTAGTTGAACGGTTCCGTTCTGTAACTCAGACAACCTGCAGCTGTGTGGTCAAGGTGTGTTTTCAACACAACACTCTTTCAGCTTCAGACTGGACTTTTATTGCCTGAATAACAATATGGAAACCGACTGGTCAGCTCATGGTCAAACACAGCACTCGTTCGGCACAGCTTCATGAAAGAAAGTCAGCAAGTTTAGCTTAGCCTTTGAGCTAAGATCGCTAACAATAAACATTATATTATCCTTACAAAATAAAAACTTTTCAACACATTTAATTAAATTCAATGCTATTGTTATTATTACATTACATACAGTTTCAGCATAACGCTGTGCTTTGTGTAACAAACTTACCATGGGCTCAGTCCTCGTATACTGGCTCTGCGTCTACATCACAGCCCATATTTATGCGCTGATGAGAGCCCTGCCAACCAGTGAGCGTCCATGATACATGAGTATAGGTAAATATGATTGGCAGTCACTGTGGAAGTGGAATCAACAGCCAACCCGTTACACTAGCATTACATTATCAACATGTATCTGACAAAAAAGTAGGTCTCAAAGTACAATTATGCAATGACATCAATATGCAAAAAAAACTTTAAACGCAGTAATTAACAGTACACATGCATTACTACAAGTGCTGTGCACATCTCTGGCTGGCTCCACACAGGAAGCCTCGTTTGCTTGCATCTGAGGCCAATTTGCAGCGACAGTGCTACATAGCTTAATGCTCAAATCAGTATGATAACAGTTATATTGACAGTTCTATGAGCATAATAAAAAGCATAATATGTCACCTTTAAGTCGGCCTAAAAATAGGGCAGCCCTGCACTCCTGAAATGTTATTCCTCAAGTTGTTCCATGACTGTGGTTTTGGTATTGGCCAGGTGGAAGCAGAGACGAGGCGTGATGAGCAGAGAAAATTTGGTGTTTTCTTCGATGATGATTACAACTATCTGCAGCACCTGAAGGAGGCATCTGCCCCATCTGAACTCGTTGCAGCTGTCTCCTTGGTCCATGACAGAGACCCTTTAGACCTACAAGATGAAGAAGAGTACGAAGGAGAAAGAGACGTGAGCAAGGACACTCCGGTGAGTTTGCTTTAAACTATCAGAAGAAACAGTTGATATATTTAGATGGTGGTTCTTATTTTGTTATTATCTTAAGTTACTTCTATCCAAAAAGCATGTGTGCCAGACATCAGTGGGCTCTTCTGGAAAAGTCCTGATATCCCTTTTTCTCAAACTAATTTGGGAATAGTTAGCAGGGTCCTATCTGCAGAGCTCCGTGGTCAGAAAGGTACATTCCAGGCAAATTAGTAAATTAATAACTGAGATTATTCCTCAACTCTAACCCAGAACTCCAAATGATGCAGTGCGATATTGTGGTTGATTGAATTTAAATTAACAAAAATTGTGCAGTGTCCTCTATTTTCACTGAGTAGTAGGCCATCAGTCTCCTTCAAGTGCCACCTCAGTACTATTATCTGCTCTAAAACCAAAACGTCTATTCATTTTAATTTAATTCAGTTTGTTCATATAACACCAAATCACAACAACTGTCGTCTCAAGGCACTTCAAAGATGGAGTGCAATTCAATCCAACTATAATGCACAAGGTGACTGTGGAGAGAAAAAACTCAGGAAGTTTTAACAGGAAGAAACCTCTGGTATAACCAGAATTAGGGAGGGCAACCATCTGCCTCAAATGGTTAAGGGTCGGGATACCTGCTGAGAAAAGAAATGCAAATTGATTACAATAATAATGGTATATGTACATGGAGAGTAGAAGGAGCAAAATAAAAAATGTTGCATTATAGGAGGTTCCTCAGCAGTCTAGGCCTATACCAGCATAACTAAGGGATATTGGAAGGCCACATGAGCGAACCCATGTTACCGAAAATAAATATGATCTCTCCTGTTAGTTCTCATCAGAACTCTGGCTGCAGCATTTTGGATCAGCTGGAGGCTTTTCAGAGAATATGTGGGACAGCCCAATAATAAGGAATTACAGTAGTCCAATCCTGAAGTAACAAATGCATGAACTAGTTTCTCTGCATCACCCTGAGACAGGATGTTCCTGATTTTAGCAATATTACGAAGGTGAAAGAAGGCAGTCCTAGAAACCAGTTTTATATGTGCGTCAAATGATAAATTCTGGTCAAAAATAACTCCAAGGTTCCTCACTGTAGAACTAGAAGCCAAGGAAATACCATCTAGAGTAACTATGTAACCAGACAGTTTCTCTCTGAAGCGCTCAGGTCCAAAGATAAGGACTTCAGTTTTGTCTGAATTTAGAAGCAGTAAATTCAAACTCATCTAGTTCTTTGTCAAGACATGCTTGTAGCCTGAACAACTGACTGGTTTCATAGATAAGTACAGCTGAGTATTATTAGTTTAACAATGGAAATTTATGCCATGCTGTCTAATAATGTTACCTAATGGAAGCATGTATAAAGTAAAAAGAATCGGTCCAAGCACAGAACCCTGAGGAACTCCATGACTTACTCTGGTGTGTGAGGAAGATTCTTCATTTACAAGAACAAACTGAAATCTATCAGATAAATATGACCTAAACCAGCCTAATGCAGTTCCTTTAATCCCAATAACATGTTCAAGTCTCTGTAACAGAATGATGTGATCGATCGTATCAAATACAGCCAGGGCAGGGATTATGGCATTGTCATTCACAGATGAATTCTGGCTCTGTAAAAAAATAGAAAAAAAAACTAGTGGTTTGTTGCTGTGAGAAGTGTCTTTCGTTTCCAAATGTCTCTTAAGTTTAACAGGTTTAAAACTTTCATGTGCAAGCACCACAGAACAGATAAAACACTGTGGCTTAGCATGGAAATCCATATTGAAGAAAGTCAGGGTGAGACCTCCGAAGCTTGTTGGGCACTTGGGACAGCTGGCTCCTTGCGTTTTTCAGCTGATGGTGGAGCTATCAGACTTTTGGATTGAGACTCTTCTTGTTGGCTCAAGTCTTGAGCTGGAATACTTTTTCTGAGGGGCCATCGCCAAAGTTATGCCTTTTTTTTTTTTTTTCGTTTTCATTGCTTACATTACCAAAAAGTAAGCCATGTCTGATTGACTGAATGCCCACACATTGCCCTAAGTTGATGACTGATTTGTTTGATGACCAGGCAGCTGCAATCCACCTGCCCTCGTCAGTGTTCGCCTCAGAGTTTGAGGAGGAGGTGGGGCTTCTGAACAAAGCTGCTCCTGTTTCAGGTAAATCGGCTCAAATCAATAAAAGTCGTGTATGACCTTTTTTTTCAGATTAGATTTATTCCCTGTATGTTTTCAAACTGTATCAGATAAACCACGATAATTCATTTTCAGTGTAAAACTATGTTGAACATAGAACATAGTTCAACATATGTTGTATACACCGTTTAGTTCTCTTCATGCCCAGATGTCACCAGGTTCTTGTGTTTTCTTTCAGGACCTCGTGTGGACATGGACCCTGACATTGTAGCTGCTCTTGATGAAGACTTTGACTTTGATGACCCCAATAACATCCTAGAAGATGACTTCATCGTCAAAGCAAATTTTGTTGGTGGAGCCCTGGACATGGGGTAAGACACAAGATGTCACAACATTTTTCCTTTGATTCCTCAAAGTTTGGTGTGAAGAATTTTTCTTTCTTAGCTTGCTTTTGAGAAGCTGTCATTTAAGAAATCTGACGACTTTTCTCCAGGCTTAGATACTCCGCTCTGTGCTTTCAGGACGTCCAGTCCCGCCCGGTCCAGGCTGCAGTTGTTAGTACTTTAGCAGCAGAGCCAGCGTAGAAATCTCGGCATGCGTTTTACCATCTTCAAAAAGCTGTCCAATCATATCTAAATGATCCTCAAGTCTGGCCATTCTGTTGTCCCAGCCACTCCCGGGTCACGGTCATTTCCGGCTCACTTGCTTCAGATCAAAATTGGATGAAACTGGAAACACTCGTTATCCATTTTTTTCCCATTACTCATTTGAGCATAAACTCGAAAACTGAAAAAACAAAGTGGTTATCTGTTTTTTCATTTGAGTTTCATGAATACTGAAAAAAGTTGTTTTTTCGTTTTCTTATTTTTGGTTTTATTTGCAAAAACGAATAAATGAATGATACAGATTTTTCAGGCCAATTTGTAACCTGATGCTAGAAATCAGAGCTTTTATCTTATAAGTCTAATGTTTTCAAGACAGTTTTTCCAATATGGAGATGTTACTAATTTCTTATCCGTGTGTAATGGGTGACAGAGAAGACTGTGACAGCATCGAAGATGATGATGAATGGGAGGACACAGACGAGGAAGGCAGCGTTAACTCCAACGGTGCTTTTTCAGCCAACGAGCACATGGAAGGGGAAGGTTGTAGTCGAGAGTTTCTTTTCATGGATGAGGAGACAAAGAGTCGCTTCACAGAGTACTCTATGACTTCGTCCGTGATGAGGAGGAATGAGCAGCTCTCCCTGCTTGACAGCTGCTTTGAAAAGGTAAACCTTGTTAATGTTTATGCATTTGACAGATGCTTTTATCCAAAGCGACTTACAGGTAGACAGATAGAGGGTACAGGGGTCTTGTCTAAGGAGGGGATTTGAACCTAAGTCTCCCACATGGAAGGTGGCAATCACCACTACACTATCCAGTGAATGTTAATATGTTCCACAGACTCATCAAGCTCAGGGGCTAAAATATTACTTCAGCCCTGGGACATTTCCACAGATTTCACATTGGAGATTTGCCAAAGAGATTTACATGCTAATAAAACCTGGGTTAGAATGTCTAAAACTATAACAGCGATGTAGCAGAATGAATATATTTAGCATTGAGCCCCATCTGCTGTATGTTTTTTCAGTTTTACGAACAGTTTGATGATGACGAGATCGGCGCTCTGGACAACACTGAGCTGGAAGGCTTTATAAAACTGGACAGCTCTCGCTTGGAAGAGGTCGTCAAAGACTATTTCAAACATAAAATGAAAGAGTGAGCTTTTTTTTTCTTTCATCTTGATGTTATTTAGGCATTTGTATTTTGATAAACCATGTAATTAGACCAAGATTTTCCCAGCTGATTGTTTTTTGAACAGGATTAAATTCTAGCTTATTAAAGTTTGTCCTGTTTGTGGATCAGCTGTCTTAGGCCTGACGACTTTAGATCCGAAGAACTTCCAGCTGTGAAGGAAGAAGAGGAAGATGAAGAAGAAATGGAGACTGTTGTTATACAGACTCCACAGGAGAAGTGGGACTGTGAGACCATCATCAGTGAGTATAATTTTCTAAGTGGCTGAAATGGGTTTCCTTCAGAGGGTGGCTGAGTTCAGCCTTAAGCGTAGTTTATGCTTCTCCGTCATTTCGTAGCTACGCCGCTCATGTGGACCCCTATGCCGTAGCCTGACGTGCACCTCCAACTGTAAGGGCTGTGATTGGTGCGCTCAGAACGTCATTTCTAGCAGTTGCTTTTTCCGGTCTTAATGGCTGTACACGGTGAAGCTCGTCAAATCGGCCCGTTTACATTCGAAAGTGCATTTGTTCATCCAGGTCCCTCAGTGGGTGAACCAGTGATGTAAATTCACTCATTCAGCCTCGACCACCTCTGCAAACGTCTTCTCTGTTGCCTGCGCTTCAACATTTGCAATTTAAGCATTTGTTCTTCAATATCGATGAGCTCTATCTGCAAAAACAGCTGCTCCACCTCGGTTGCCATCGTTTACTGTTGTTAACTGTGACCGGAAGAAGAAGCAAGGATTCGGCTATAACCTGAAGCCCCACAAACACACAGCCACACCCCCCTACCGGCATGGTGAACTGCAGAGCAACGCGTTCCCTCGACGCAGAACTTCGAATGCTCGATGACGGCGTCACGTCGACACCATCGACGTTACAGAGAAACCTAAAAATTGAAAGGAGTCAGCTGAGGTGGTTCAGGCATCTGCTTAAGATGGCTGCTGGTCACCTCTCTTTGGAGGTTTTCCAGGCACGTCCAGCTTGGAGAGAGGAAGCCCCGGGGCAGACCCAGAGCTCGCTGTAAGGATTACATATTCCTTCTGGCACATGTATATACGTGTGTGTGTGAGAGAAGAACAAAGTCACATACTGCCAATCATCAGATACCCCGATGGAATAATAACCGAGCCAAAGGAGGGATATAAAAACAAGAAAGCTCTTTAAAATGTATTGAGAGTTTCACCCCAATTCCAGCACTCTGAGATTGTACACTAAGACAAAGGAGGGGCGTGGAAGTCCTATCAGTGGCTAGAAAAAACTGGGCTGACAGACAGCACAGACGCATTCATGATGGCAGCTCCAGAACAGGCCCTAAGCACAACAACAATAGAGGGCGGGGTCTGCCACATCAGGCAAGACCCAGGTGTGGGCTGTGGAAAGAGACTTCAGTCCAGCACACAGTAGCGTGCTGTAAGATGCAGGCAGGTACAGCATACTTAAGGGAATGCCACGACAAGGTGGATAAGTATTGGTATTCACTGCATGGATGATTATCTTTCACATGGCACCAAGTTATTTAACCGTCAGTGATGCTGTGAGTAGCTTCTCATTTCTTAAGCAACCATGTGGTCGGGGAAAAGATATTAGTCTGTTTCAGACGGGTCAATTATTGGCACGCATCAAGCAAAGAAAAAATCTCAGGAGTTTGCTGAAACTTCCTAAAAGAACTGTCCAACGCATTATTAAAAACTGGAAGGATAGTGGGAAACACTCATCTTTGAGGAAGAAATGTAGTCGGGAAAAAAAATCTTGAATGATCGTGATCGGCGATCACTTAAACCGTTGAAATCAAGTTGTAAAAAAACAAAAGTAGAACTCACAGCCATGTTTAATAGTGAAAGTAAGAGCATTTCCACACGCACAGTGTGAAGGGAGCTCAAGAGATTGGGACTAAACAGCTGTGGAGCTGTAAAAACATATTGCTAGGAGCATAAAGATTGGACTCTGGAGCAATAGAAGAAGGTCATGTGGTCTGAGGAGTCCAGATTTACCCTGTTCCAGAGTGATGGGCACATCAGGGTAAGGTACGATCTGGGGTAGCTGCAGTTGGTCAGCAACGTTATGAGCCCAAAGAATGAGATCAGCTGATTGCCTGAATATACCGAATGACCAGGTTATTACATCAGTGGATTTTTTTTCTTCCCTGATGGCACGGGCATAATCCAAGATGACAACGGTAGAGTAGAGTGGTTCAGGAAGCATGAGACTTGATTCTCACACATGGATTGGTCAACACAGAGTCCAGACCTTAACCACAGTGAGAATCTCTGAGAAGACTTTGTGCAGCGCTCCCATTGTCACTACAAGATCTTGGTGAAAAATGAATACAACTCTGGACGGAAATAAATGTTGTGACATTGCAGAAGCTTATCGAAACAAAGTCACAGCGAATGCTAAAACGATATATTGGTGTGTGATTTTCTTTTTGGACGGGCAGTGTATTTAGCGTTTGCAGTTTCATTTATTTTTTTCATCAGTCATATGGGATGTTTATTAGCTTTGAAATTTTAACTTAAATATTAAGAAGAAAACTTGTACTGTACCCATGTTGTGATGTCAGCTTTAATGTTTGGTATTCATGCTGAGAAATGTGTTGGTATGACATCTGATAGAAGTATATCTATCCAAGTATATGTTGTTTACTTCTTTGTCTTCTCTAGGTACATATTCCAACATATATAACAGACCCAAAGTCATTGAAGAACCACAAAAGGTATGTGAAAAATATATATATACACAAACCCATTTCCAAATAAGCTGGGACATTGTTTAAAAATGTAAACCGAACAAAATACAGTGATTCTCAAATCCTTTTCAACCTGTTTTCAATTGAATTCACTAATAAGACAATATTTAGTGTTCAAACTGATGAGCTGTATTGTTTTTTGCAAATATTCACTCATTTCAAATGTCACCAACAAAAGCCAAATCTGTATCTATATACACACGTGGACAAAAGTGTTGGTACCCCTCAGTTAAAGAAGGAAAAACCCACAATTCTCACTGAAAGCACTTGAAACCTACAAAAGTAACAATAAATAAAAATTCATTGAAAATTAAATAAGCAAAATCAGCCATCACTTTTGAAATGTTGATTAACATAATTATTTAAAAAAAACAAAAACTAATGAAATAGGGCTGGACAAAAATGATGGTACCCATAACTTAATATTTTGTTGCACAACCTTTTGAGGCAATCACTGCAATTAAACGGTTTCTGTATTTGTCAATGAGCGTTCTGCAGCTGTCAACAGGTATTTTGACCCACTCCTCATGAGCAAACTGCTCCAGTTGTCTCAGGTTTGATGGGTGTCTTCTCCAAATGGCATGTTTCAGCTCCTTCCACAGATGTTCAATGGATTCAGATCTGGGCTCATGGAAGGCCACTTTAGAATAGTCCAACGCTTTTCTCTCAGCCATTCTTGGGTGTTTTTGGCTGTGTGTTTTGGATCGTTGTCCTGTTGGAAGACCCATGACCTGCGACTGAGACCAAGCTTTCTGACACTAGGCAGCACATTTCTCTCCAGAATGCCTTGATAGTCGTCAGATTTCATTTTACCTTGCACACATTCAAGACACCCTGTGCCAGATGCAGCAAAGCAGCCCCAAAACATTGCTGAGCCTCCTCCATGTTTCACCGTAGGGACAGTGTTCTTTTCTTCGTATGCTTGGTTTTTGAGTCTATGAACATAGAGTTGATGTGCCTTACCAAAAAGCTCCAGTTTGGTCTCATCTGTCCAAAGGACATTCTCCCAGAAGCTTTGTGGCTTGTCAACATGCATTTTTGCAAACTCCAGTCTCGCTTTTTTATGATTTTCTTTCAGCAGTGGTGTCCTCCTTGGTCGTCTCCCATGAAGTCCACTTTGGCTCAAACAACGACGAATGGTGCGATCTGACACTGATGTACCTTGGCCTTGGAGTTCACCTTTAATTTCTTTGGAGGTTGTCCTGGGCTCTTTGGATACAATTCCAACGATCTGTCTCTAAAATCTGTCATCAATTTTCCTCTTGTGGCCACGTCCAGGGAGGTTGGCTACTGTCCCGTGGGTCTTGAACTTCTGAATAATATGAGCCACTGTTGTCACAGGAACTTCAAGCTGTTTAGAGATGGTCTTACAGCCTGCACCTTTAAGATGTTTGTCTATAATTTTTTTTCGGATGTCCTGGGACAATTCTCTCCTCTGCTTTCTGTTGTCCATGTTCAGTGTGGTACACACCTTTTCACCAAACAGCAGAGTGACTACTTGTCTCCCTTTAAATAGGCAGACTGACTGATTATGAGTTTGGAAACACCTGTGATGTCAATGAAAGGACACACCTGAGTTAATCATGTCACTCTGGTCAAATAGTTTTCAATCTTTTATAGAGGTACCATCATCTTTGTCCAGCCCTATTTCATTAGTTTTTAAAAAAAAAATAATTATGTTAATCAACATTTCAAAAGTAATGGCTGATTTTGATCATTTAATTTTCAATTAAATTTTATTTATTGTTACTTCTGTAGGTTTCAAGTGCTTTCAGTGAGAATTGTGGGTTTTTCCTTCTTTAACTGAGGGGTACCAACACTTTTGTCCACGTGTGTACATGTGATCATGTATACGAGAGTGAGTAATACCAGATAATACTGAAATACAACCTGTTTCAGAAGATATCTGAAAACTATGCAAGACAGAGTTGTTCAGTCTTATGTCTAGTGACCACATCAGGGAACTCTCATTTTTTGTTTGTCCTCAGCCAAAGCTAATCCGTGTGTCTAATAAGACGGGCATCCCTCTAGATGTCCTTTCCACCAGAAGCTCTGCAGCCAAGCTGGTAGAGACCAAGACCAAGATCAGTGAGTCAGACCGGCCACACATGTCGTCTCAACCCAGAAGCAAAGAAGAGAGCAAAGAAGAGAAGAGGGCGAGGAAACAGGCCATCAAAGAAGATCGCAAGGTAATGAACACTCGCTGCTTCATTAAAGGCCACTCTGACTGAGTTAAACTGGATTTTGAATTTTTGAACTTTACATTTTCATTTTGAAGGTTTTGACTAAAAAGGTGTCACAGTGATGTCTTACAGTCGTCTTTTTGTTTTCTCCTGATGAATGAATTGCCTTTTTGGGGGGCCTGAACATATCCAACAATACACAAAATGCAAAGTGGTGCTTCTTGCAGCTTTAATTTGACCTTGTTCCACAAACATGGTTCACGTGAGCACTGAATGTGAATTTATCTGTGGCTGAAAATATTTCTGCAAATTTTAGAGCATAGGAATTCTACTTAATTGAACAATGATCATAAATAAAGATCAAATATTCACTGAGGGAATCATCTGTCTATTTAATAGACATGAGTACTTCTAGTTGGAGAAGAAGGGCTGACAATTGAGATGAAAAATATTTGTACAGTACAATATGTTAAATCTATCTTTTGTGTTTTGTTCAGGAGAGGAGAGCTGAAAAGAAAGCCAACAAGGTGGCATTCAATGAGGAAAAGATACGACAGGAAAAGCAAATGATGAATCTGAGAACAAGCGTTCAAGGCCTGAAGCTTTAGTAGCCGACACTCAACGCATCCCCACTTTCTGCCAGTTGATGGAATGATCAGTCAACAGACTGGACTTTATGTCAGTGAAGCTCACACGATGGGAATCAACGACAGACATGAGAAATGAGTAAATGCTGGGTTTCAAGACTTAAGGAAGGAGTTTCCCGACATCAGTTTCAATTAATTTCACAAAAAGAATAAAAACAAGCCAACATTTTTCCTTTTTTCAAAGAGGTTTTTTCTTTTCTCACATCCAGCCACATTTGATTGGTAATTTTGAAGCACGTACAGAGTCATGTTTGTTTGTTGGCTAACAGTGCTTCGACTAAAACAGGGAAGCACGCCAACCGGGCTCTTTAATGGTTTACTTTGTGCTTCAAAAATGTGATTCCTTCTTCACCATTGCACCATTGTTAGTAGTGCAGACAGTAGCTTTTGATAAATCCTGACCCACTGATTCCACTTGTTTCCAGTGTATTTGTGCTAAGCTAACCACCAGTATGTGGTTGCTTTATATTTAATCAGCAGACACAGTTGACATCAGGCTTCTCATCTGACTCCAGGCTACAGAGCACACTGATGCATGTCCCAAAATGACCAGCTATTTATTTGCTAAGAACGTTTGGATTCTTTTGCTAATGGAATAAAAGGGATTTTGTGGGAGAGATACTGCTTACCTATTCAGCTGAACGACTGCTTTCCCAAAAAAACAAAACAGATGTGGCAGTTGGTGTAAAAGTATGCCTTTCCCATTTAATAATGGCATTGCTTGAAAACTGATGGCAATGGGCTGACTAGGATCAACTTTTTAAATTGGAAAACCTTTATCCCAAATGGCAAACCGTACTAGCAGTAAAGCTTTTTCACCTCAAGTGATCAGAACTATCCCCCAAATGCTCATTACGTCCAGCACCTTGCTGGTCTTCCACTGGCTGATATCTATGCTCTCGTCCATCATGTTTAGAAAAGACAGACGCAGACGTGGTGACTTCTGCCTGCACAGGATTGATGGTGCATAGAAGTTGCATGAATTCCAATTTGACCGTACAGACTGAAAAATTCAATCTGAATGCGATTTATGACCACATACTGAAGTGGCGATAATCAGAATTGAATAAACTGGATTCTATGTGACTTGTGCTGTTCATTTACAAAAAAAATCATATATGTGTCACATATGAGCAAAAATTGTATTTGGGCCACATTTTATATGTAGCCTGAACATGGTCAAATCTGTGGTGTGGGTCTGCAGCACTGATTACTACTGTTCAATAGACATTCTACAAAAATTGCTTTCGATAATACAATCGCACCACACTGTAACATGAAGGCGAACTCAAATAACATGTTAGTGAAAATGTGAAATGTTACCTTTATATCAAGAACAATTTGGAGTGAAGTATAGTGTTCCAGTCTGCTCACTCTCATTTGGTACAACTGGATAAAGATAATTGAGCATTGTGGTGAAAGTTGCAACTCCAAGGAATTGTGGGATGGAATTATCTCCTTTCTTTCATAAAGGAGGTCTGGTGTAACCGATGTTAAAGGAGATAAATAGCATTTGGAGAATTGGAACAGCTGCCACTTTGAGACTTATAGATCATTTCACTCTGGTAGGAAGGTTCCTAAGCAAAATAGACTATTCGATTGTCACAGTGGAACCAACAAAGCCAAGGCACAACTCAGTGCAGCTGCAGAAATGACCATTCCAGTGGGAACCACCTCGATCTGGTATGTGTTTATCTGGAGTTCGAGCCACACACTTCCACCACCACCTTAAGGTTGGAATAATTGCCTCCTCGAGGCTCTGTCACCTTCTAAGTGCTCATAACGTCTGTTTTGATGCACAAATATGTTACTAATTCCATTTTATTTCTTATTTGATGTTAAATACATTAATTCTCTTCTTAAGCTAGGCCAGTAAAATTGATCTCCATAGTTTTATGAGCCAACATTTTTCTTTCACCACACAACACCTTTTGGTGATGTATTTGAACACAGACTCATTAATTAAAGTTTTGTCTGTCTTTTGTAACTGTTGTAAATAAACGTGCCTTTATATACTCTTGTGCTGGGTTGTTTCTCATTAAAATCATTGAAATGCCCTCAGACTTGATTAATTCAAATAAATACAATTCAGTTTTATTAATATCTTATAGAACTTCAGAGATGCGGTCCAATTTCTTCAAAGCCAATTAAAAATTTTTAAAAAGTTGCTTAATTAAGGAAACTAACAGATTGCACCTAAACTTCACTTCGATCCAATCCTCCCATCCTGAGTGTGCAAAAAGTGACGGAAAGGTAAAAAATCATGGGAGGTCCCCCAGCAGTCTATAACAGCATAACTACGGGATGTTTGAGGGTCACCTGAGTCATCTCCAACTATAAGAACTGTCAAAAAGGTCAGTTTTAGGCCTAATCTTGAAGGTACTGAGGGTGTCTGCTTCCTGAACCCAAACTGGCAGCTGGTTCCACAGAGAGGGGCCTGATAACTGAAGGCTCTGCCTCCCATTCTACTTTTAGAAACTCTGGGAACCACAAGTAAACCTGCAGTCTGAGAGCAAAGTGCTCTGTTAGGAAAATATCTTACAGTGAGATCTTTAAGATATGATGGAGCTCGGTCATTAAGAGCTTTATATGTGAGGAGAAGAATCTTAAATTCTATTCTGAATTTAACAGGGAACCAATGAAGAGAAGCTAAAACTGGAGAAACATGATCTCTGCTGTTAGTTCTCATCAGAACTCTGGCTGCAGCATTTTGGATCAGCTGGAGGCTTTTCAGAGAATATGTGGGACAGCCCAATAATATAGAATTACAGTAGTCCAATCTTGAAGTAACAAATGCATGGACTAGTTTCTCTGCATCACCCTGAGACAGGATGTTCCTGATTTTAGCAATATTACGAAGTTATATACAATATATATAACTTGATTTCAGATATTCAAATAATCCCTTAAAAATAGCCATCTTTCGAATTTTGTTTTTAATAATAAAAAATCCTTGATTATGACTGACACCGTTTCACACACCACCTCCTAAGCCCAGAAATTCTGGGGAATTTCAACAAATTTTACCTTCTAAATCTTTTCAGCTCACTCTCAAAGTCAGAACATCAGCTGTCAGCATGTTGTCTTCCCTCTTTCTGTGCCGACAGCCACCGCTGAGGCTGCCTCTGATCCCCCTCTGCTAATGTTCAGTGACCCGCTGTGAGTTAGCTACCATTAGCCAGTTTTAATTCAACATTTAATTCTCTCATAGTAATTGTTTTAGACATCTGATGGTCCCCCTGTAAGCTGACCTGTTTAAGTAAGGAAAGCAACACTTTCTGCTCTGGATGAATGGAGGTATCTGGTTATATGAGACCATACAGAGCTTCAGGAACCTAGACTGAAACCTTTTTCGCTGGGTGTTTTTTGTGTTGGGTGTGTTTCAGTGTTGAGAGGCAGTAAGCATTTGCCAGCACAAAAAACGATTAGATGTTGAAAATGCTCAGCTGCTCTTCCTGTTTTTCCTCCTGTTACTAGTAAAATATGTTGATCTCCAGTTCTTTGAGGTTGACAGGCTTCCCTGCCATTGCTGGGTTTTTTTTGTACCCTCCACAGATTCTGGCTCAGAATCTTATGTCTGGATTCTGAATAGGTGACAGTGACAGGTGACAAAATGTTGATAGTCATCTTTTTCAAACGTTTTTTGACCACTTAAGCTGCATGTTAGTGATAACTGACTTACTGGAAGGTTCTGTTTTTCTACAGCATACTTGATATTTTCCTTCCGAATCTTAATGTTGTTACTTGACACCATTAACTATGACTATTGCCTCAACCATTGGCTGAAATAAGAGCAAGCTCAAGAGCCCAAAATGATCTTTTAAGATTCCCATAATCTGGTTTGAACACAGATGGTGTTCTTCAGGCTGAATCCTTCTTCTTTTTCATCAGAAAAGATGAAGCCAAGAACTTCTGTCCAAGCAGCTGAGTTTTCCTTAAGTAATGGACAGTCATAACAACTAAATCCAACAAATTTAAATCAAACTAAACTGTACTATCTATCTATCTATCTATCTATCTATCTATCTATCTATCTATCTATCTATCTATCTATCTATCTATCTATCTATCTATCTATCTATCTATCTATCTATCTATCTATCTATCTATCTAGATCGTTAATAAAATGTTTTATGTTTTCCTAAATAAGTAGATTAAGTTGGTTACAAGGCAATACATTAATTGCAGTCAGTGTCTTTGTTTCTATGTTATTTTATCCTACTACAAATAACACTCGTTTTGAGTTGAGAATAATCTATAAAAAGATTAATAAAATTTTAAAAAAGAAATTGCCATCAATCTGCTGGCACAAATATATATCCAATCCGCTCCATTGTAATACTGATGGGCAGCTAGTTACACCAATTAGACATCGCAATTGCAATACTCTGGACCAATCATATCCCACATCAGCTTATTTGGGCGGGACCATAGTGGAAGCGATTGCGAAGCTCAGCAGCCATTGATGCGCTCAATTCTAAAGAGGATAAACCGACAGAAAATTGTGACATATCTGTGGTTGTGTGTGAACTGAAGCTATGGTGTCTCATTCTCTCGCCCTGCCGATGATCTGCTTCACCACGTTGTGGGGGCTGGTGGGGGTTGTGGCTCCGTTTTTAGTGCCTAAAGGACCTAACCGCGGGTAGGTTGGATGTCCGACTCTAATTGGGTGCAATTAACTGCGTAATTTTACGTTTCCCTTTATTTGTTACATTGACATTAGTATTGAAGTATTTTGGCTTCTTTAATTCTTCAAACGGATGTTTTCGCTGTATCCAGTTGCATAGCATCTTTGGTAGTGCACGAGCTGCTCCTGTGATGTAGGCCTCGCGTCATTCAGGGATGTTATCCCAGCATCCATCCCTGCATCCATGCCTGTGTACAGACACTGTATGTGCAACACCGCCCAGAGATGTCTCATACAGACCTACTTTGTTGGAAATCCCACATATTTATTGTCTTATTCTTAAACACAATCACATGCTCACTGATTGTTACCTTAAGTGTGGAATCCTTTACTCATATATTGAGCTAATGCAGGAGAAGCAAAAATTCTCAGTAAAATGACAACACGGAAGTGTGACTGATCGACTGCTTTTTTTCTCTCACAGTGTGATTGTCACCAGTCTCATCCTCACAGCAGTCTGCTGCTACTTGTTGTAAGTACAAACTTTGTCATTTTGTGTATTGCTGTGAATGCAACACACGACATATTACACTGTCATTATTTATTGAACAAGAACTGAGACAAAATGCCGAGGCAATGTGTGAAAAACTAAGTGAACCTTATGATCCAGCAGCTTATAGAAGCACCTTTAACAGCAGTGAGTTGCAGTAATGGTTTCCTGTGGGACGTTATCAGTCTCTCTCATATTGTGGAGGAATCTCGGCCCACTCTTCTTTCCAGCGTTGTTTCAGCTCATTGAGGTTTGCAGCATTGGTTTCTGCACAGCTCTCTTAAGGTCCCACCACAACATTTCAGTCAGGCTGAGGTCTGGACTCAGACTGTACCATTGCAACACCTTGATTCTTTTCTTTTTCACACATTCTGCTGTAGATCTGCTGCTGTGTTTGGGATCTTTGTCCGGTTGATGAGCCAGTTTCAGCCCAGCTTTAGCTGTGGGACAGATGGCCTCACATTTGACTCTAGAATACTTTGGTATCCAGGGGAGTTCATGGTGGACTCAATGACTGCAAGGTGCCCAGGTCCTGTGGCTGCAGAACCAGCCCAGATCATCAGCCCTCCACCACCGTGCTTGACAGCTGGTATGAGGTGTTTGTGCTGATATGCTGTGTTTGGTTTCCTCCAAACGTGCTGCTGTGCATTAGGACCAAACATCTCCACTTTGCTCTGGTCTGTCCAAAGGACATTGTTCCAGAAGTCTTGAGCTTTGTTCAGATGCAGCTTTGCAAACCTAAGCTGTGCTGCCATGTTCTTTTTAGAGAGAAGAGGCTTTCTCCTGCAGCCCTTCCAAACAAGCCATCCTTGTTCAGTCTTTTTCTAACTGTGCTGTCATGACCTTTAACCTTTAACATGCTAACTGAGGCCTGTAGAGTCTGAGATGTAGCTCTGGGCTTCTTCACCTTGGGGTGAACTTGCTGGGACGTCCATTCCTGGGAAGATTGACAGCTGTCCTGAATGTTTTCCACTTGTGAATAATCTTTCTCTCTGTAGAATGATGGACTCCAGATAGTTTGGAAATGGCCTTATAACCCTTCCCAGACTGATGGGCAGCAGCAGCTGCTTCTCTAAGATCATTGCTGATGTCTTTCCTCCTTGGCATCGTGTTAACACACACCTGAATGCTGCACCTGGCTGCTACTTACCCTCTTAGTTCCTGTGAAAGCAGTGAGGGTGGACTTCCACCCTAACAAGGACTTTGAGGCTGTTGTGTCTTTTAGCCAGCACCATGCAAAAGTTGCTAACTCACTTTTATTGGATTTTTTAAAAAGTGTCCATTACTTGAAAATTGTCTGTAACCGTTCATGGATGAAAATAGAGAGTTTGATCAATGACAATCCCTGAGATGTTATTAAGGATTTTACTGAGACTGCTGCAGTCACACAGAATATAAGTTTACTGAAGGAATCTACAGGTCCATGTCAAATCTGTGAAGTAGGATGATCTTTCCACCACTAGAGAGAGCCCCCACTCCTTCAAAGGGTACCTCCAACCAGAGAACAGCAGCACTGGATTAAAAGTCTAAAATGTAGACAAGTTGTTTAGCATGAAAATAAGGATAAAGAATGCATATAAGGTGAGTGGAGTGGCTTGCTGGGATAACTATATACAAATGGAATTCTTACTTTTTGTGTATAAAACCATATTTCTTTATTTCTAGCAATGAGCCCTTCTTAATTTCCTGAACGTCATCTTGTTTTCTCTGCTTCAGAGTCTGGAAGTCAACTCATGTTTATGATGCTTGATGCAAAGTTATGATCTTTGGCGTTTGGCGTCCAGGATCCGATCACATCACTCCATGTGAAAGTGCTTTCTCAATGTGATATTACAATTTTGCAGCTTTGATTTGACCACACAGACTGGAAGGGTATGTTTGACATTTGGCGTGTGGAGTCTGAGGGACTGCCTGAACTAGCAGCAGAGGGGCAGGAATTCGTCCCTGTGTGTTGGGACCAAAAATCTGACAGTTATGGCTGACTTTTAAATTGTAATGATTAGACACGCTCAGCTAGCTTTACGCTGCGTTCTGTAGTATACTGGGGTTTTACAGCTGGTGTCTGTGACCACATTCCCATGCTGGCATACTGGTAACAAGTAAGTCAACCAGCAATGAGCTGAGGAGAGGAGTAACCAGAGCAACGGAGACGTAGATGGCTACAGCTGATAGGAGTAGGTGGAACCAATGGTTGGGCTGGGATCTGATGTTGGGTTTTTTTTTTTCCAAACTGATATTAACTTGGAAAATTTATTCACACAATGGGAAAAGGTTTATATCTGAATTGTAACGACCTATTTACACTTCTAATCTAGTGTCTCTCATAGAGCTGTGAGTTACTCTGGGCAAACTGTAATATTTTTAATCTACAATGTTGAAAAAATGCTCCCATTGTGGCTGGTTGCTGGGTCCACTCAGCCATCCTGTCCCCCCAGGAAAGGATGGGGACATAGAGGTGGGACTGAAAGTTGCATGATAAACTGTTTGTGTGCACCTACATGTAGCATCACCTTGTTGACCTCCCCACCCTTCTCTCTCTTTTGGCTCAGTTGGTTGATAGCCATCCTGGCCCAGGCCAACCCTCTGTTTGGCCCTCAGCTGAAGAATGAAACCATATGGTATCTGCGCTACTTCTGGGAGTAAACGGGGTGAGTTTACATCTTTATGATGTACACTTTTTTCTTTTTTTTGGGGGGGGGGGGGGGGGGTAGTTTATAGTCTTTCATGTGCTTATCCAATTAAGATATGACATAGCAAAAATGTGACTGTCATGACTGATGGTAGGAATGCTCAGCTGTTTGGACTGAGAACAGAACAGAGGCTAAGACTGATCATGCTAGATGAGGGAAAAAAAGCCTTTCCTCTGATGACACCACACAGCCTAGTTTGTTTCAATCTGCAAAACCCAATTCCAGGCTGGGACATTGTGTAAAACGTAAATAAAAACAGAATAGAATAATTAGAACATTTTCAACTTGTATTCAATTGAATACACTACAAAGACACAACATTTAATGTTCAAACTGATAAACTTTTTTTGCAAATATTGACTCATTTGAATTTGATTCCTGCAACATGACTTGACCACGTGGACCAAGGAACACCCAGGAACCATATAGCAACAACACCCAGAAACTCTGCCGGTTACTCTGGGCCATCTGAGATGGACTGACGCAAAGTGGAAAAGTGTGCTGTGGTCCACATTTCATATTGTCTTTGTAAATTCTGGCCTTTGTGTCTTCTGGGCTAAAGAGGAGAAGGATTGTTATCAGCGCAAAATTCAAAAGCCAGTATCTGTGATGGTGTGGGTTTGTGTTGGCATGGGTACCCTGCACATCCATCAATGCTGAAAGGTACATACAGATTCTGGAGCAACATATGCTCCCATCCAGGCAGCGTCCTTTTCAGGGATATCGCTGCTTTTTTTAGCAAGACAATATCAAGCTACATTCTGCATGTGTTACAACAGCGTGGCTTCATAGCAGAAGAGTGCAGGTCCTAAACTGGCCTGCCTGCAGTCCAGACATATCTCCCATTGAAAATGTGTGGCGCATTATGAAGTGCAAAATACATCAACGGGGACCCCTGACCGTTGAGCGGCTGAAGTCGTACATTTAGCAATAACGGGAAAGCTCCAGCAGTTAGTGTCCTCAGTTGTTAAAAACAAAGGTAATGTAACACAGTGGTGAACATGCCCCTGTCCGTGTTGCAGGCATCAAATTCAAAACGAGTGAATTTCTACAAAAAAAACAATAAAGTTTGTCAGTTCGATGATTAAATATCATGTCTGTGGTATATTCAACTGAATATAAGTTAAAAAATGATTGTATTCTGCTTTTATTTACATTTTACACAATGGCCCAACTTCATTGAAATTGGGGTTTGTAGTTAGTTGGTTAATTTTTCTTTGCTGTCTTTCTGAAGTCGGCTTTAGTTTTACATGGTCAACCTGAGAACGTGTCATTGTCACATGTGTCTAATCTGACCTCAAATGGCTAATAGAAATCCTGTTCACGGTTCTTTTACGTATCTTACCAGCCACCTGAGAGTGATCCAACAACATGCTTTTATACAAAAGCTCACATGGTTGACGTCTGTGTAAAAGCAGTGAGTTTGACAGTAACTCCATTTAACTTTTTCACAGGAAAAAAACGCATTAAAGAATGAATTTTAATCAAAACCACAGCTGATTTTGAATTATGATGAATACAGAAACACAAGTTATGTCAGGAATCCAATTCTTTGACGTCGTGCACACATTCACACATCTTACTGGGCCTTAATTGGGTCTCTGACTGAATAAATGTTTATTTCACTTACTTATATTTTACATAAGATATCGAGAAAAAGCTGAAATTTGAAGGACAGTTCTAACCAGTTGCTTTTGTATATTTCCCAGTGTGTTGGCTGCTCATTTATTTTATAACCTGCCCCTAAACTTCCTGTGGTGACGGCAGCTACATCAAAGAATTCATTTTTATGAACGTCACAAAAATATGAGCTGGCTGAGAAACTGAGAATCCTGTTATGAAATCTCAGGGGCATGTCGCCTCCTGTTCTCTGATAAGTTTGGACTGGTTTCCACAAACATGTTGTTCTACATCACAACGTATCATTCCTATACGTACGTTAATTGTGTTAATGTCTGCCTCTGTCCTGGTGTATGTCTCTGTTGCAGGACTGTGTGAGGGACGCCTCTTGATGCCCCCCCCCCCTCTGAGATCCTCACACTCTCACCTCCAGTCTGCAAAAATGATGGATTACATCATAACTTGCAGGATTTTGCTGCCCAAAAACCAACATCTGTCTTTATTTAGAATAATGTGCAGCTTCTGGATGCTGAGATTTAAAGATCACTGTGACACACGTGTTCTTGTGTGAGGACATCTTTTTTTTCTGTGCTTACACTCAAATCAAAATGAGGAAACGAAAAGCCCCAACATCCTGTGTTAGAAGTATAGATATTAATCTTCTATTTTGGAAATGTGCAGTGCTGTAGTTCACTCTGTGTTAGTTGACATTTTTGGTTTTGTGTTGCTGCCATCAAGGAACAAGAATTTCTTAGTGTATTTATTTTGGCTGGACACTGATGTGAGTTTGTTGTAATCACCTCGGTGTCCACACCATCTATTATATAACTGTTATTATCTGTGATGTAACACCGTGTGTGAGCGTGTGTAAGCATGTGAAGGGTTCATTAGTGTGAGTATTTGGACTGCAACCACGAGAATCTCCTAAAACTGTGTAGGTGAAGAGCGATTCCCTCCACTTTAAACCACTTCAGCATGAAACTCCCTCCCAAATTCCACCTCATGCTCCACATCTTGGAGGTCCTTGTTGCCATGGTTATTTCATCACCCCATTCAGTCCATCTGCACTTGACTCCTTTTGAAAAAATCCAGCCCATTCTGAGCCTTCTGTGTACAGACGTGCTCAGGTTGTTCAGTTTTTGGAGGGAACTTACTGGCCGCTGCTGTCAGATTTGCTGTTAACATCTTTTCATCTTTAGTTAATCAGGTGATTAAACAGCATTCCTATCATATTTCTAATTTAAACTCTGGCAGAAAGATTCTTTTTGGCTCCTCTGGCTGGTTTATTTGGTATCTAACAGGTCAGGAATTCTACTATATTTCCATCATCCATCCATTTTTTTGCTGCTTAGAGAGCCCCACATACCTCTCTTTCTAGTCACCTTCACAAGCAATTCTGGGAGTACACCAGGTGTTCCTAACCCAGCCAAGAGATCTCTCCTGCAAGTCCTGGGTCTGACTGAGGTCTCCTCCATGTCCAAAACACCTCTCCTGAGAGGAGTCCACTAGGCATCCTGACCAGATACCCTCAATCACCCTAACTGGCTCCTTTTGATGTGGAGGAGCAGCAACTCTATTCTGAGCTCTTCACCCCATCACTAAGGGTGAGGGTTGGAACGTAGTTCGACAGCTTCACCTTACACCGGTCCAACCACCCCCCTCTCCCACACACACACTCATGAACACAAACTAATTCCCAACCCGGAGTGAGCATTTCAACTTTTTCCAACAAAGGAACATGGCCTCAGACTTGAAGGTGGTCATTTTGATCCCAGGTGCCTCATACTCAACAGCTGCATGCCTCCCTAGGAGTTTCTTTTTAATGAATCCAACAGGACCACATCATCTACCTTTATATGTGAGACCACTTATTCTCTCTCAAAAATCCAGTATATCTTCTCCCGAACTGTAAGTCTTCCCACGCTGTCCATGAAAAGGTTTCCTTGCTTGTCGTTTAAAACTTCTCTTACGTTTGCCTTGGATAAGATGCAGGTGTTGTTGTCATTTTGACACATCTGAGTCCTCTGTGGAGCTGCCACAACCACAATTGCACCTCCTCTCTCCACTCCCTATCTCCAATTACCCCCCCGACCCACCCACCAACCCACCACTCATCCTCCCTATTTTCCTCTCCAAAACCACTTTGCTTCAGCCAAAAAGAAATTAAATCAAAATACAGCTACTTTTTAGAAAGACCAAATTGCGTTGTATCTTTGCCCCCCAGTACCTTTTTTGTAATTGTGGTCGTGGCACACATCTGGTACCTTTGTAGGACAATGCTGCTGACTAATTTTGCCTGTAAAGCTGATTTGGTTGCGGTCAGTTTTTAGTTTCGTTCCAGATGAGCCAGAGGTTGTATACCTCTTGACCCCACAGCTCAGATATTGGACAGCTTTGATAACGTATTAAGCTGCAGGGTTAGAGATTGTGGTACTGACAGAGCGTTAGAAACCAACTGACTCAAAAACAGGTCATGTAATTTAAGATTTGTTCAGCACATGCATCAGTGCACACTCTGGGGATGTATTTTGGGTTAGTTTCCTGTGGTTTCTTAGAATTACTCTGAACTTTGCTAATCATGGAACACACAACAGTTTGCTTGCAGAAGTATGAAGCTACATTTTCACTGTCAGTGAATCATCAGTCACCAAATGGCATTATTCTCACCATGTTAAGCACACTAAACTAAAGGAGGGAAGAGCAGAGACTTGAGCTACTACCCACATAATGGCAGCGTTTGCACCCAAGTAGTTTGCTCAAATCTGCTGGTTCTCTTCTTTTTCTGTTAAATCTCTTCAGTTCCCGTGATAACTGGCGACTGTTCATCAGCTAAATGTCCCTGGCAGCATTGATGCAGATGGTTATGAATTGTGTTGAGTCACCATGGTAACAAAATTGAATAAATTACTCATCTAAATGTTGACTGAGATGTAACCCTATATTAGTGTGAAGTGAATGATTCTGCTTGAGTGGTGTTGTATGTGAAATACAAAATAAAGATCTTTTGTCTCATATAGTCAAATTACACTTTTTAAATTATTAGAAATCCTGAGATCCTCACAGGTTTATTCTTCTGTTGAAGAAATACACACACACAGAGAGAAGAACACACTTGTGTTTTCAATGGGGAAAAAAGTATATCATCGAAGTTTGAATGGTAAATGGACTGTACTTGTAAAGCGCTTTTCTAGTCGAACTGACCACTCAAAGCGCTTCTAACACTACACGCCACATTCACCCACTCACACAGAGCACGTCTTAGGATACACATAACTGCGTGCTTTCTAATCACTCATACACACATTCATACCCTGATGGATACATCAGGGGGCAACGTGGGGTTCAGTGTCTTGCCCAAGGACGCTTCTACATGTAGCCCGGGGAAGCCAGAGTCGAACCACGACCTTCCGATTGGTGGGCGACTGCTCTTCCAGGTTCTAGATTCCATGTAAAACATTTTTTATCAAAGTAATCATAACCCAAACCCTCATACAGTTTTCATTTTCTCACAAGGATGGAACAAGTGCACATGCATGCACAATAAACAAAAGAAGACGCTGTTTGTCTGCTGATGCTGGACACCACAGAGGGAGAAGCCCCTGCTGCAGGACTGAAGCACTTTGATCAAGTTACCTTGACAATCAAGGACAAAGTCTACCAACTGATGGATCATCACAATGGTTCAAACCAACACACATGTATGACTCAGTCATCTAACTCACCTCATTCATCAGCAGCCTGGAAATACGTCACAATAAATATCCTGAAGTCCGAATACCTGTTCCCTCCACACATTTAGGAACCAAAGAGGTAAACTGTCTGTTTTTTAGCTGGAGGGGGAGGACACTGATAAAATAAACTTTAAGGTGCTTTTACACAAGAATAGAATGATTTTTACTCAAAGGCTGAAATTGATATTTACATTTGCGTACCTAAAGTGCTGATACGGCCAAGCAGATGAAAAATAAGGCTTATTTCATTCTGAATTAGATCATAATGTTTAAGCAGAAAAGCCTCATGACATGATGTACCGTACAATGAGACTAATATTCTTAAACATGACTAAAAAAAATGAATAAACTAACCCCAAAAAGAGCATGTGCACATTTTAAGGTTCAACGCCACACTGTGCATGGAACGCTGATCAGTTTGCATCCACGCTTAATAGCAACAACCCACACAGCCTCACTAGCGATTGGAACATTAAAAAGAAAATATTTCAATTCTTAAATGGATCAACACCAAATAGATAGGTTTGAAGGCACACTTACAAATGGTCAGCCTACAGGCCTATGGGCTTCAACTAACAGACAGATAAACATAATCAACCCACCTGTGGAATATTCAGAAATGTTGTTACTTAATTTGCATCTGCGGCATGACAACCCACTTTCCTCTGAGAGTGCATTAAGATTTAACTATCTTTATGGAAGCAGCCATATGAGCTGACCTATATACCACCATCTGTACAAAATATGGGTCATGCTTCATCATAACAGAACAGCTGCAAGCTTGGTGATTCATATTTTCACTGCACACATATGGTTACAAGACAAATACAGATATTTGGCAGTTAGATACAGTTTATTGACAAAATTTATTGATAGACTAATAACATTGACAGTTAATTCTCAGATGAAGTTAACTGGAGTCTTCCGTCTTCGTTATTGTGCTGTGCTCTATTTGCCTCAGAAGCTAGAACTTTGAGTCTGGAATGTCATCACACCCAAACTGACTCTTTTCCAGCTGCCAGTCAGAAAACACCAGACTTGATTGTAAAACAAAAGCTTTAAGATGTTCAAACTTTTTCACCAGCTGCTTCTTATTAGGCAGAAAGAAAGAGAAAGTTCAAAATCAATAAGAAAGTCTAGATACTGCCGCATTCCAAAAGCCCTCTAAAATGGTGGTAAATGGAAGATCCGGTGAGAGTTGTGTGCTTGAGAGTATCAAACAACTTAGTATCGCCAGCAGAGAGGTGGATTCAAGCAGACACTCAGCATTACATCATCTTGTTACCAGCATGAAAGTTGAGAGGTGGGATTTGAGACCATTTGATCAAAATAGTTTACACAAGTGAAGAGGTGTGGTCCCAGAAATAACCCCTGGGAAACACCTTTGGTTTGATTTTTTTGTTGTCCAAGTTATCCAGATCAACCATTTTTTTTGTTGATAAGTTTTAGGGGTTTTTGCACCTCTGAGACTGAGTGGCATTAAACAAAAAGGACAAAATAATCACCAGAACAAGCAACAGAAAAGTCTGCATGGCCATTTTTTGGTCACCAAAGAATGTTTTGTTTGTCCACAGCTGAGCTGTGCGATTATTCCCGTAAAAATCTGATAGTTTCCGAGATCTCAGAGCATTACTTAAATGTTCAAAGATTCAGCAGAGAAATTAGCTGCCTTTAAAGCAGCCAATCTGAGTCGAGTGTTGATCTCCATGCTGTGGCCCATGCAACATTGTGTTTATGGAGCAGGCGGAATAATTCCGGATAGTATGCACATCTTTTAACTGGTTACTCTCGAAAAAAAAACAACACATTTGTCATTAATTAACGTCAACCATCGGCTGAAAATAAACAAGTAAACATAAGAGAAATAGGGCGAACTTTCCATACTTGGTATCATTTCTAGCTTTCAAATGCAGCCAATGAAACGTATTTAAATTCAGTTCAAATATTTTTGGATTTGATGGTAAGTCGAGGTGTTACAGATGAATGATTGACAGCAGTCAGGATGTATCAGAGGTGTTTAGCGGAAAAAGCTGCAACTCAGTACATTTATGGGAAAATCCAAGTCAACGATAAAAAAAACAAAACACTATTTATTGTTCGAGTTAACTTCTCTGTTAAGAAACCAAGCTTCTACAACATGGTGTCCACATGCGTGGACATAATTTTTTCGGTTATCAGACCAAGTGATAACCAAAAAGAGCTTCATGTTCAAAGATAATATCTGCTTATTATATTTATTGGTTCCTCCTAAACCCAAATATCTAGAAGAAATCTAAAATCAAGCCAGACCAAAGCTTGGGTCTGAGGCGGGTGAGCAAGCTTTATGTGTGATTTAGACACACCAGCACCGTAAGAGTGGTTGTTATGTGAAGCCTTTATTAAGCTCGGCCTGCTGTGCGCTGCCCTGTCCGGTATATGGGCACGGGGGTTCCAGCGGGCCTCTGCCCGGAACCAGCCCCAGGGCACCGCTGGGTTCAACGGGTTCGAAGCTACACTTCTCTCAGTGTCCTTAAAGACGGGTCATGTGACCCCGCCCCTCTGACGAGCCGTGTCGTCACTCGAAACCATATCCGTTTTCACCCGTTTCATTACACATCAAGCTGCAGAGAGTGAAACCCTAAACCGGAAAAAAAATCCGTTTGCTTTCACAATAAAAGACAATAAGTCCGTGGGACGATGACTGCTCTGAGGAACCAGACGAAAAGTCATCTTACTCTGGCTGGAAACATTATGCTGGGTTTTCACATTCAAATAACTAAGAAGTTTAGACTTTGAGTAGTTCTTTTTTTTATTTTTAGGTTAAGCTGCTTAATCCAAAAATAAGTACGTAATCCTCTTATTTCAACCATTTCAGCCAGGACAAATCAGGTTTTGGTTTATTTGCTTTTGTTTTGAACAAGG
Organism: Leuresthes tenuis; assembly: GCF_036924035.1. Taxonomy (NCBI): domain Eukaryota; kingdom Metazoa; phylum Chordata; class Actinopteri; order Atheriniformes; family Atherinopsidae; genus Leuresthes; species Leuresthes tenuis. Next base: position 36,010,200 of record NW_027325358.1, on the reverse strand, counting down.
TTTGAAATGTTTTTTTTTTTGTTTTTTTTTTACAGCTCAACGGTTTAAAGTTTAAAACCAGTGAACACACTGTGGACTTCCAGGTTTTCAAATGATATTTTAGCTCTACAATCATCTGAGTTTAATGTATTAACACACTTCCATGCTCGTTGGGGGTGTGGGATAGTTGATATGTATCTCAGAAATCAGTTTTACTCTTCAATTTAATTTATAAGCAAAAAACATGAGAAAGAAACATACAACACACCAGACATTAGTCAAGAAAAACACAACCTAGACAAATACGAAGAACTGACATATTCCTAAAGTCTTATTCTTTGTTGCAAGTTGACATATATTGTTAAAAGGAGTGGGAAGAGGTTACTAACCTGTGAATTCCGTCTGCTGGAGACAATGACCTGTAAGCTGTCTGAAAGCTGCCCTTTTAAACAGATTCCTATCTGAAAAATAATGCAGAAACAACGTGAACAAATGAAGGACCAATCTGAGTAAGCAAACTTTTATTTTTTTATCCTTGGCCGGAAGTCAGTTCAACGTTCGGCCGTGACGTTCTGTCTAAACGTTATTTCTTAAACTTAAGTCTCCAAACATTTCGTGGCCGAGACTTGCGCCTGTTTTCACAGCTGACAGCCTTCATCCCGCCAACAGGTCAGTGACACAGCTCCGTCCTCTTCCTCCTCGGTCCGCCGGAGCCCGAAACATGAAGCTAACCGCTGCGACAACAAGTGACAGCAAACATACTCACAGCGCACACAAACACATCCACGCCCTCCATCTCTCACTCCTCACGTCTCATCCTCTGAACACAAAAAGTGGGTTTAACCGGCCGAACCGGACAGAGAATCTCCTGGCGTCCCGGGCCCCTCGGACGGCACCGAGTCAAACATGGAGGGCTTCGCTGGACACAGCCTGGAGAACTTTATCAGTTAAAAAATATAGATATTTAACGGGGAGGTCGGTGCTTTTACTGTCTCACCCTTTATTTCCATAACTGCAGGCTTCTAACTGCACCAATGAAAAAGAAGGAGAGGCGTGAGGAGGAGGAGGTGGGGGTGAAGGGGTGTTAAACAGCCCTACAACCATCTTTTCTGTCCTGTTTATCCGCCATGTAGGCCATCCGAAGTGCCGTGAACTAACTTCCTACATGTGGCTGTAGGTGGCCTCAGCCGCGGCAGCTGCTGTCCGAGCGGGAGCCTCCTCTCCCCTCCGTGGATGGTGCGGGATAATATCTGGAGAGGCCGTGGCCGACATTTTAGCCGGGTCCGGGGGCCTCAACTCAGAGGGGACACCCGTGGACACGGGCGAAGGTAAAGCGTCTCCCAGTGTGGGTGTTTGAGTTTTACACCAAGTTTAACGACAGCTGACAGCTTTTACTCTGACAGAGATGAAGGTGTTTAACTGTCTTCTGTGATTTAAAAAAAAAAATGGCCACTTTCACATGGAATTCCATGCATGTAACTAAACTACCTGATTTAGTAAAGATTGTTAATGAATACCCAGAGAATACTCTTCTCGCAGCTCTGAAATGGAATATTTGTTGGCCATAATTAAACTCACTCCTCTACAGAATCCATTTCTAACTTCATGCCCAGGCCTGCGTTTCCTATTTTTTTCGCATTCTCGACCAAATAATGTTTGTCTGGGTTTGTTTTTGCTCTTGTTCTCTGGACCGTGCTGTCCTGTGGTAAGAAGCCTCGGTTTGCTCCGGGCTGGCGCTGCCAGCAGCTATCGCCTGCAGGTGGACAAACACCAGGGAAAGTTCCTCTGTTTTATTCTTCACTGCGCTTTAATGTTGAGCTCCAGCCCACGGCAGCGTGGCCGGACAGCGTCCGCAGGTGGCTGCAGCCGTTGAACGAACAGGCCGACAGAAATGCGCAGAAATCGACCGTATTAACAATTAATATTGGACATCCGGTGGCACTGCCAGCTGCGCCCCATTTTTATTGTTGTCTGCACTGAAAGGATCCCTGTTGTGTCGGCTGGATACTCCGCCAAGCGCGGTGGCTCCTTTTTGGTAAGGAGATCTTTTATTTCACACATATAAAGATGTTTGCCTGTGAATGTGTGACGGGAGAGCGAGCCTGATGTGGGAGCGCGGATCCTCGGCTCGCCGTGCCATGCGGGACACGGAGCTGGCTGCCACCATGGCACCTTCTCTTCGCGTTGTTTCTGCTGCTGTTGTCTCCAGCTGTGCGGACACCCAGTGCGGCCATGCTTCGTGAGTTTGGCTGCACAGATCGGTTCTGTGGCTGATTGGAGGGCTTTTTTAAAATGTATTTCGGGGATACTATGGATGCGCTCTGAAAGGACTGGGAGGGAGTCGAGGGAAGACAAACGGGGTCACTCGTGTTTTCCACCGGTAAGGGGAAACGCAGCGTCAAGGACACGGAGAGGCGGGGAAACATCCAGGTCATTTACGGAGTTTTTTCGATGTGTGGTATTCTTTTGCCAAATTTCAGTTATTTGATCACGGGAAACAGGAAGAATTCCCAGCTTTGTCCGCCATTCAGATTTTTGGAGCTGTAATTCGGTAAACTGGCTTCTCAGACAGCCTGGCAGTCAGACCGTCTGTCCTCTGAGCTTTCCGGTCATACTCTGCTATTTCAGCCTTTCTAAAGGCTCGTGCTTTAATTCACTTTTTTCCACAGTTCCCTTCTTCTGTGTTCGTGCGTGACCTCGGTCCGTCCGACGCAGTGCTGTCCGGGTTTTTTCTTTCTTTCCTGAAGAGGCCTCCAGCTGCTGAAGGTTCATTGTCTGGTCAGGCTGCTCGTGCTCTTCATTTGCCTCATGCTCTGCTGTCAGTTACTTACTTCCACATTACATTCAGATGCGTTTGCTTCGTGCTTGGATGATGATTTTGGGGTCGCTTTTTAAAAAAAAAAAAGAAAAAAAAAAAAAAATGAAGAACAAGATTTAATGAGGATGGTGGTGAAGTTTTAAAAAGAGAAAAACACCAAAGCAGTTTCTCGCTTTTACATTACTGTATATGCATTTTTTATATGAAAAAAAAAAATCATTTTTATCTTGGTCAGAAATGCCAGACTTGACACATTCCTCCACCTCATTGTGAGGTTGAATAGATCACATTTCCGTTCAGTGGGGGGGTAAATTCAGGGTTTTTGAAATGACCTCGCTGTGAATCCATTTTTAGTATTGGTGATGTATTTATGAACTGGTGTCTGAAGGCAGCTGACAGCGGATTTTGTTTACATGATGGAATGCTGTCCACACAGTTCAATGCTCTGCCTGTTCTGTGTTATTGAACAAATTATTGCAAGGATGGTGGTTTACTTTTGTGCAACACTCACTGTGCCCCCACAGTGTTCTTCAAAGTTACTCAAGTGCTTTTCTAAGGTGTTGTGTGGAGTCAGCTGGAAGTATTCATGTGGCTGGGTATAAGAAGCATAAGTGACTTTTGTTGTGCACAAACTGTGCTGCAGGAGCCAAGCGTAAATGTTAGCACGCGTGTTTGCTTTCTGAGCGTGTATCTGGTCGCAGACGCCACAGTTGTGTGGGTGTCCACTCCGCTTGCAGTCTCGTGTACAAAGAGCTGAGTGGATCATGTGCTGAACGTAAAGCGGATGATTCATGCTGCTTATTGACCTACAGTAGTTTGAGATTAGGTGCTTTTACATAGTTTTTCTGTGGACTGGAATCTGAGTGCAGAGGGACCTTTGAACTGTGCCCCATGTTGAAACAACGCAGGCTTTTATCGCACATAGGCACGCCTGCTTCCTCCATCAGCTGTGGTATGAACATGAGAACAAACAGCAATCTGCTTGATGCGTTGTGTTTACCTGGTTAATGCAGCAAACGCCACGAGGACCTCAGGTCTAAGTTGAAATGTTCATTTACAGTGGAGTGAACACTTTTATATGAATGTTAACTTTAAAACATCAGATATTAGCACATCAGCTAAGTCTCTGCATTTTCCTGACAGTGTTTTCATATTTGCTGATTTGCCTTTATGTTTATCTCAAGCAGAGAGCGAAACAGTCAAAGTTTGCCCATGAACAAGCTGCAGTGTTGGCACGTCTGACAGATAAACGTCCAGTGTTGAACCTTAAACTCCCAGGCTCTGTCTGTCAGATAGCCCTGCTCTCAGTGCTACTGCTGGAACACCACCATGAGAAGTTTGTAGTCTGCTGGGATCGTCGCCTTCCTTATCGACTTCAGAACTTGACTGTGTGTGTCTGAAAAGTCTTTGTGTACACGTTATGTTGGTTGCTGGCTTGCTTTGTGTGCCAAATACCAGTTTTCCATATTCCGTGCCAAGACGGTGTCATAACCCGCCCAACCATTCCTCATTTCCTCATTCTTGTGTGCCTGAGGTCAATCCACAGAGAACGTATTATGGCATTGTTCAGATCACTGAACCAGGATCTGTTGGAGCTGCCTGCTTTGTCTTCTCCACAGGTATTTAACTGTAGGCCCACATTGCTCCTGCACTGTTTGTGAGTGTGTTGCTAGCAAACAACCTCCTCCATTCTCCTTTATGGTGGTCGGAGCCGTGCTTTAACAAACATTAACTGAGGTAAAAAACAAAGTCACTGGTGGAGTGTAACCACACTGGGTGGAGTTAAAGAGTCATTCCTTCAGAGGACAGATGAGTTGGCTTCAAAGATATGCAGAGCTCTGCTCTGTAACTTTCTCACTGTTAACGGCAGCCAACAGTGTCCGAAAAAGACATTTTGTGTATATCCCTGTGTGACACAGAGCTCCATTGTTAGTGAGAAAGAATTAAAAGCTCACCAGACGTCTCTTTATTATCACAAACGGCCTCAGTTGCATTGTTTGCAGTAATCCGTCTCTTCCTGTTGAGTCATGTTTGCTAAAAACTGCAGTGTTTCTAGATATTACTGGGCTTCAATGAAATGTATTTGTGACTCCTAAAATGAACATTGTTAAAGTGAGGAACTACCGGTCAGGAGACCAGCATGTTGCAGGATGTGTCCTTTTCATTTTCATGCGAGCAGAGTGTGGACGTACAGTAACTGTTGAGATGAGCAGAGGGTTTCACTTTAACCCTGCTCTTTTCCCACGTCTCTGCTCAGATTTTTCCTGCTAGTAGTCTTCATTTCTTTCTCTGCAGATTGTATAATATTTCACAAAATAACACGATCTTCGTTCCTCCGTGCATGTTGGGTTGATGACAGCCCATACCGTTGAAGTAAGCTCTTTGGTAATTGTCCACGTTTGAATGTACAAATGCCACACGGTGAAATTCAGCCTTTTTCTAGTGCATGAAAGCTTTTCTTTTGTTACCTCAACCTCTCGCTGTTGATGTGACTTTCATAGGAAGTGATATGCCCTACATTTTTAGCAGCATGCTTTTTATGTTGAATAAATGATGTATTAATAGAAAAAGTAGCCTGCTAACATTGCTTGAACAGTGAAGAGCTCACTTCACAAAACACACACTGTAAGAAGCAAACATGTCAGAGTAAACTGAATGAAATGCCTGCATCTGCATTTTATCATCCTCAGAGCTGTCATCTCTTCTTATTTGCTGATCTAACTGAACTGGAGCTGTATTGCCATAAAATAATAGAGCTGTTACATAACAATCCATCTGGCAGTGTGCTTTGTATTTATGGTGAGTCCCGTGCTCAAGGCTCACCATTGATGTGCATGACATAACCGTAGATCTGGTTGCGTTAACGGTGAGTTTACTTCAGCTTTATTGCTTAATGCTTTCTGTTTTGACCTGAAATAGACCCAGGTCAGACCGCCTCGCTTCCATCTGTTCCTTCAGGCTGTGACACAGAGCTGCAGGGCTGCAACATGTGAGAAACAGCTACACTCTTTGAGCATCTCAACCTTCGGTAACAAACGTCCTCTCCTCTCTGCCTTTCTTCTGTCTTTGTTGTGGACTCTTCCTCTCATGTCTTCTCTTTGTTGCATTTCAACTCTCAGATCTGACCTTGGTTGTGTCTCTGTGGCTGAACTGATTTAAACTGACACTGCGTCCACATCCTGACACCCCCTGCCTCGGGCATGCCTCAGGTAAAGTAGCAAAGCCACTCAAAGTTGAGGAGTTGTTGTTCAAGTCTCACCTTTCTGACAGAATTCTGGTTCCCACGTTGGACTTCTGTCCCACTCTGTGTGTGTTTCCTCCCTTTCAGCCGGGTATGAATGGGATGGAGCCTGTGTTTGGCGAGGCCTACGGGGGACACAGGGGCCTGCTGAGCCCCTGCCCGATGGCCATGTCGCCACAGGGGGGCAGGACCGAGTATGATCAGGTGAGATGAGATGTTATGAAGAGAACTGCTGGTTTCACCAGTAAGACTTTAATTTTTAGATTAGCATATAATGAGGGTGTGACGTAAAACTTTATGGTGTTACAAGGTAAATGTAGTTCTAGATCAGCTGTGTTTAAGCATGTGTCTGTCCCCTTTAGAGTGTGCTCCTTATGCTGGGCTCCTCAGCACCACCCAGGAAACGGCCCTTTGAGTTGTTAAGTGACCTGGTGGATGATGGGGGCTTTGGTGAGGACCAGCACCCGGAGCGCTGGGATGTGTCTGCACTGGACGAGATGACTCGCTACACCAAGCTGGGCCTCGGGGTCGGAGGGGAGTTGCTGGCCTGCTCCGAGGAGGCTGTCCTGATGGGTCGCTGGGGGAGGAGCCGTGAGGAGCAAGAGGAAGAGGAGAAGAGAAGAAAGAATAGACACACATCCCCTCTCGTAATCCAGGAGGTCCAGGCCAGTGCTGCAGGGCAAGAGGAGGGCCATAACTCTGTTCCCATAGCAACACAGAGGGAGTTATGTTTTGCAGGAAGAACAGCAGGAAGAGGACAGGATGGAGGGATGTCAAGGGAGTGTGCAGTGGAGGTGTATCAAGTGGCACAGGAGGAAGAGGAAGTGGCAGCAGCAGCAGGGGTGGCTCTGGAGCACTGCAGCGAGGAACACAACTACTCCCTGAGCCAGGGAGGGGAGCTGGGCCCAGGGCCTGCTCACAGCTCCCAGTCTGAGGAGGAGCAGGTGGCAGAGACACAGCAGGAGGAGCAGGGTAGCGAGGAGAGCCAGGCTAACACAGAGCTGGAAGAAGACGAGGAGGAGGGGGAAGAAGAAGAAGAAGAAGAAGAAGAGGAGGAGGAGGAGGAGGAAGAAGAAGAAGAAGAAGAAGAGGAAGAAGCAGAGGAGGGAGCGGAGGAGACAGCTGTGGAGGCCGAACTCTCGAGCTCTTCAGAAACTGAGTGTGGTGAGTTTTGGCTTCAGTATCTGACCCTGTCTGCCCAGCAGAGACCAGTTTATGTCTTTAGTCCAGACAAGACCTCAGAGCATCCTGTGTGGCGTGGCCGGCTGAGCAGAGGCACGTTGGATATCTGTGGCTGTAGCGTTACTGTTAGGATGTGGCTCTGAGGGTCAACTGAAAGCGGTCTGTGACGGCCACACTCTTTAGAGTGGGGCAGGGGGCTTGTTTAAGTACGAAAGAGTATGAAAGTTGGTACTGATTGTTCAGCAGCGACACAAGCTGGGTTTTTGAAAAGTAACACCAACATACGAACTACAGACGGCAGCATTCAGCTGGTGGGTCATTAGAAACGTTTTCCAGCCTCGTTGTTTCTTGACACCACCCTTTCATTCACGTGCATTGAAGGCAACTGTGGCAGGTTTGACAGCTACTGTTGGGATGATTAACTGTGAAGGTACCGAACATTTCTTTCTTTCAGTGACTCAGTTGTGAAGATTAACTGCTTCTCTTCTCTTGTCTTGTCTTTTTTTTTTTTTTTTACTAAAGTTACTAAATTAAAAGGTTAATTAATTATGAAATCCAAATGCTGCAAGGAATTCCTCCATTTCCTTTTGATTTGAAGTTATTTCACATAGGGGAAAAAAAGTATAGGACAGTAAATGTCCTATAAGTGATGAAGAGTTCCAGCTGTTATTTTGTCCCATTCTTCCTGCAAACACGTCTTAAGGTGTGCAGCAGTGCGGGGGGGTGGTGGTTTCTCTGTTGGAGACAGGTCAGGACTGCAGGCAGCCGGTCCAGCACCCGTACCTCTTCTTCCTCAGCCAGGCCTTTGGAATGTGTCAGAATGTGGTTTTCCATGGTCTGCTTGAACAATGCATGGACGTCCCTGGAAAAGATGTGGCCTTGGTAAATGGTAAATGGACTTGTACTTGTATAGCGCTTTTCTAGTCTAACTGACCACTCAAAGCGCTTCACTACATGCCGCATTCACCCCACTCACACACACTCATACAGCACGTCTTAAGATACTTAACTACGTGCTTTTTTCTAATCATTCACACACATTCATACCCCCAATGATACACTGGGGGGGCAACGTGGGGTTCAGTGTCTTGCCCAAGGACGCTTCGACATGTATCCTGGGGAAGCCAGAGTCGAACCACCGACCTTCCGATTGGGCGACTGCTCTCCCTCCTGAGCTACAGCCGTCCTTGAAGGCAGCATATGTTGCTGTAAAATCTCAGTGAACCTTTCTGCATTAATGCTGCCATCACAGAAGTGGACGCCGCCTCTGGACGAGGTTAACATCAGGCTTCTTTTCTGCACAGTAAAGCTTGTGAATGAAACTCTGTATTGTAGTGCTTGACAAAGGTTTCCCACAGTAATGCCTATCAGTCCATGTGCTTCTATCAGCTGTTGATGAATGACGGTTCTTGATGCAGCGCCGTCTTTCTTTGAGCAACATTGTTTTTAAACATTTGAAGGATTTTCACCTACATTTGTGGACCAACTGGAAATCATCTGCCCATCTTTACTCCCCAAAGACTCGGTCTGTCATGGAGGCTGCTTTTGGTCTGAATCAAGATTCACTTGCAATCGCCTGTTAAATGACATTGTCATTTTATCATTTTTTGATTGTTTCCTTCCCAGAGTATTTTTTTGGAATGTATTGCAGGCCTGAACACTGATGTATATTGACAAAGGAAATTAAGTTGATGAAACAAAACGAGATATCTTTGGTTCACCTATAATTTTTTTTTTTTTTTTTTTGTAAGGTCAGAGAATTTTGATATTTTAATGCTGTCTGGGTCTCTCTACAGTTGTGGGATGCAACACCGCCATTGGGGAAAAAAACGGTTATACACGTGGATTTGTTTTCCTGCTAAACAGACCCGTTCAGCAAAGACACCACCCGACTCCACCAAAAATGTCAAGGAACATTGTAGACCTTTTCATGGTTCTAAATCTGCACCACAGCCACTTTTCAGACCGAGCTGAGCAAAGCAGCCGCAACACAGCACAGGTGAAGAGAAATAAGCTGTTACTTACCAGCAGCAACAACAATCTCAGTCTGCACCCATCTGTCATCCTGTTTCTTTTCTCTGAGTTCTCTCTAGCAGTAAAGTAAAATGGTAAATGGTAAATGGACTTGTACTTGTATAGCGCTTTTCTAGTCTAGCTGACCACTCAAAGCGCTTCACTACACTAAACAGTAATTACAAACAACGTTATTAGTTTGGTTCTTCATTCAATGATCAGAGGATTCATAAGTCCAATCTGATTTTTATTTATGATGAAAGTGTGTGTTTTTTATCTTGCTGTTGGTATGTGACCTAAAGGAAATCGATATCCTGCATGACTGGAAACCAAAGTTGTGTACTGCAATGTCTTAGCCTCTGGGAACTCCAGGGCTGTTCCGGGCCTTGGAATGTGCATAACAGAAGTCGGTGTACTTCAAAAGGATGCTTTTAAGATTCACAAAATGCTCTTGTGTTGCTTTTAGGATGTGAATTCCCACTGCGTCCTCATGTTTCCTAAGAGGTTCTTGTGGTTTCTGTTATGTTGAGGTAGTTGTCCACAGAGTTGTCTCGAGTATTTGCACAAACCTTTGGTGATAAGAAATGGAAAAAAAAAGGTTTCATTGTTGATTGTGTGCCACAGGAATTGGCACTGTGACCACCTGAGACCAGATCAAATTGTCCTCGCATTCTTCTGAACATCTCCAGTGTGTGGAGATCTCCATCTGTGACAATAGTTTTTGTAAAGTCTGGACCATCAGCACTTCAAAACAGCCCAATGCTTAACATTCTCCATATGCCCTGAGTGTTGGAAGAGATTTTGTGTCCTGACTGCTGGACCTGAAATCTAAACATATTAGATAACGCGCATGGAAACTGACTTGGCATCAGATGGCCATCTTTCCCAGGCTCGCTCTCCCTCCGATCGTCATCACATTAGATAAACAAATCTCAGGCGTCTTGTTGCGAGGTAATGAGAGGTCTCTGGCTCGATCTCAAACACCAGCCTGGGTCATGTTACAACTGTCACGAGGCACTGTTGTTGCTCTCCAATGTTATGCTAGTGTCTGTGCAGATTAGCTATATTTGCCTGTGACTACTGTAAAAACCTGTACGATGGATGAAAAACTGTTGCGGTACTGTGGGTGTGTGTACACACACAGACAGACATGGAAGCTGAGGGAGGAGTGCAGACAATGGAGTTATCTGCAGACAGGGCCAAATTACATTATGTTATATAACCTGTGTGTGTGTGTGTGTGTGTGTGTGTGGGAGGACTTGCAATCCCTAGTGGCAAAGATCATGGTTCTTAAATGCAAGTAAGAATAAATCCAAGTAGAAGCTCTTCACCAGAGCAGGATGTTGAGGACTTGTGAACGTAGCTCTGATTGTTTGAAGAAGCGTCTCTGTTCTCCTCCTGATTGTGCAGCTCTGGATTATTTATGATGTCATTACTTGTGGCTCTGGACGCCTGAGGCTAATCTTCTGTGACATCTGTTCAGGAAACGGAATACATGCGTTCAGTTATGGCTGGTGGCTTTGTCACTGAGACATACAGCATGTGTTTGTGGATTAGGGCTCACAGCATGATTTCTTACCAGGTCGCCATAAACGTACGAAGCTGTCGGTCACCATTAGCGTTCAGCTATCTCTTTAGGTAGCAGGGGATTTCTGTTAATTGCCTTGCAGTAATGGATGACTGTCAGTTTTCTTTGAAGCACAAAGATGGAATGACCTGGAGGATTGTATCTGTATTTGGATGGTTTCATCGCAGCTTCACTTTGGTGTACTTCAAACTGTAAGGGATTCTGTTTGAACATCTGGACCAGACTACAATCCTTAATCTCTGTTTCTTTGGTCAAAATGGACATTTTCTTTTTCTAATTTCTAGAAGGCTTAATTTGTGCACATGAGGTAACAGTGGAGACACAAAGTGATCACAATAAAGCAGCCTTTCTAAAATAGTTTTAAAGTTTGCTAAAATAAACATTCACTGCTGAGGTGCCTAAGAGCAAGGCTGCAGACCACCCCCCCCCCGACAGTTGCAGGATTACATTCAGAGGTCACAGTCCTGTGTTTCTAAAAGCATGTTGGCATATGAAGGATTCTTCTTCTTTGTCTCATGAATTCTGTGTCAAGTCAGCGATAAAGTGTAATAAGCCCCCCCTCACTCTATCGACTGGCAACACCTCTTGAGTGCACCACAAAATCCTCATGCAGGGGCACACTGCATAAAGCTCTGGTGTTAAAACTAAACCAAACTAAACAGTAATTACAAACAACGTTATTAGTTTGGTTCTTCATTCAATGATCAGAGGATTCATAAAATTGCTCAGAATCCACAAAGTTGGTGCATGAAAACATCTGTTTCAGGATTGCCTTTATGCTAGAGTGTTGCCACTGAGCAGCTCCCTCACCGTCCCATGACAAAGAGAGCTGCACGGCAACAGCTGCATTCACAGGTTGCTCGGCTGTTCTGTCTGAGCATTTAATCATGCACACACATTAGCTACAGCATGTGAGCAAGCTAACTAAGATGAGGAAATCGGCTGCTGTTCGATCAGTGTTGAGAAACAAAGCCATGGATATTATTATCCCTCTGTGTCCACTTTTAAATAACGGCTACTATATCATGTTGTGTACTAATGTCTTATATCCTGTCAGTGGGGTTTAAATGAGCTCTTTGATGGCTCAGCAGTTCTGTCACTTCACAGGATATTTAGAGTTGCATGTAACTATGTGTGGTGAGCTTCTCAGTGACATTAAACCAGTAGATGAGATCAAGCAAGATAAGAGCAAGAGGGCCAAAGAGAAGTGAGCCTTTGCAGTGTACTCTGGAGTCAGATGAGGACACGATGGTTGCAGTGTTCTGCAGATCGCTTTGACCCAGATGAGCAGTGAAGTGTGTGTTTGCAGCACGTATGGTAGGCAGAGGATGAGTATCAGATGTGACAAAGCGAAATATTTGTTGAAGTGAGAATTAAGAGTCACGCTGTGCTTAGAGTTGCTGGAGATGAATGAATGGCACTCGGAGCCCTGTTGTAGATGGATTCATTATGGGGCAGTATTCCTGCTAAAATGTCTCGTACAATATTCACATCTTAAAAATCCAGTCAACTACGGAGGAATTGTAGAAAGTAAGTTTCCACTTTTTTGCAGAATTCTAAAACTTCTACAGCATTTTGTATAAAGTGCCCAAATGTAAAAATGTGTGTTTGTGCCACCAGAGGTTGAGGCAGAGCCAGCCAGGCAGCCAGGTGAGCGACCATCAAAGCGACGCTGTTTCTGGGAGTACAGACGCACTCGGGAGTCGGCCACGAAGAGAAAACTTGGCGGTGACGTCCACTGGTCCCTGTCCTGGTCCTCCAGCACTCTGCCCAGTACACTGTACCGCCGTGAGGGTGAGGTCACTTCACTGCTGCATCACTCACTGCATAAATAGACCATTAATTAATTAACAAAATGAGGAATTTGTTAGTGGTAAAGGAATCGTAAAATTGACCAATCTATTATGTAAAAACAGGCTTATATGGGTTTTATTTTTGTGGGGGGGGTCAGACGTTAGGAAGTAACTTTGTGAAGCACAAGTGTTTGATTGATCTGTAATTTCAGGCTAATCAGAGAAGTGGAGGCTGAACAGAGTTCAAAGATGCAACAAATAGGAGCCGTGTAGCAGCAGGAGTCGTTGCATCAGATGACACAAATCAGATCAGGACCCTCAGGCGTGTGCCCTACATACAGCTTTTCTTTTTCAAACTGAATTTTTCAGCATTTCTCTGACAAGTGAATTGTTGCATCAGCTTGGCAGCGCAGGCCCACATGACACAGTCCATTAATGTAATCCTGCCAGTAAACTGCTGAAATTCTAAGATAAGCGATACTTTCCCACAAATGCAGAAATCCACATGTCCTCTGTATCCTTTAATATGTGTCGCCTTGCACCAGAGTTTGGGACCTTTCCAAGAATGTTTACTTTACTGCATCATGAAATATGGACCTGAAGAAACATGATTGGATGGATGATTGTTAAAAAAGGATTGCAAGACGTGCACAGGCACGAAATAACTTAATTATGTTATGCTTTGTTCAGGCAAAAAAGGGCGCCGCAAAGCTCGCAAAACAGACGCCAGCGACCTAACCCCAAACCCCCAGAAGCTCCACAACATCGGAGAGCAGCTGCAGAAGCTCAATGCAGCCATCGATGGCATGGGTCCAGTCCACGAGCTGCCTGCTGTTGCTCGAGCCCGCTCCCGCAAGGAGAAGAACAAGCTGGCCTCAAGGTATCACATGCTCTTTAGTGCCCTCCTACATCTGCTGCACCGTGTCAGCACCTCAGAGAGGTATTGATTTTGAGGTTTTCAGTGTTGCGTCTGAATTATTGGTGGGAAAGAGAGCCCCGCAGGCAGTCCTTGTAAAGATTGTTTTTAAATGATGATGTGCATTTAAATGTTGACCTGCTAATGTTCTTTCTGAATGACATGCACTGAGAGGAATATATTGAGGAAAAATCTGAGGGAATTGAGCTTTTTTCTGGTGCTTTGTATTTTCATTGTGACGTGAAGATTTGATTTGATTCTCTCTGAGAAACAAGCAGAAGACCTTTAGTCTGCTTCCTACAAAAACCTGCCTCCATAGGCTTTAATACTTTTTCATTTCTTTTTTTACAAAATCATTAGAAATGTGTCCCTGAGGATGATATACACAGCAGAAAGGGTTTTATTGTTGAGTTGATTAGCTATTTTTAAAGAGTTTAGCCTGGATATTATCCTTACAGAGTGAGTGAAGGAAGCCTGAAGGGAAGCAGAAGAAAACCACAGAGACTGAGATGGAGGGAAGCAGGATGAAAGGCTGAATGGGCGGAAATCAGGCAGGACTGAGGAGATGGACAAGGAGTTAAATGTGGAGGGACAGATGGGTCATGTAAAGTTCATCTCTGCAGGGAGGGAGGTGGAAAATTCAAAATTCAGGACATTATTAAAAAGGACGTGGAATCTGAGATTATCTTTTATTCTGCACAACACAAATGCTCCATCTGATGGAAAGTTGGCACAAGAAATGCTGGAAGAAATAAACAAGCAGGGGCCGGGGAGAAGGAAGTTTACTGCTGGAGACAGTGTGCAGTTCACTCTCACTGTAAAGTCACTGAGTTCATGTTTCAAGTGAATATGCAGGAATTTCATCTGTGAAGATTCCCTTCTTTTTAAAGGATATCTGAGCCCAGATCAGGGCCGGCAGTGGGATTATCCAGACTGACTTCCACACCTTCCCCCTCATTCCTTTCCCAATCATATCGAAATGCTCAAGGCGATCGGGTGGAAAAGAGGAAAAACACTCGCCTGGGCTGAACACAGTTAGTGCTGGGAGGATCACGTTCTGACCTACTGACTGTACAACAGTGTAAAAGAAACAAACCCTGACTTTTACAATGCATGTAAACATGTTTGTCCAACCAATCTCTGAAGAAACCCTCCAACACTCCCGGATAATGTGCTTGGGGATCCACTCACTCCTGCATTTTAAACCCTCGCTCGACTCAGAGGTCCTGGGTGCTCTGTTGATGCTCCAAAGTTCCTTCTTTCTGCATCTTTAACTACAACCAGTAAAGTGTGAGTGTATATTAATCCAGCTGAGTTCCCCATAAAGCTGCTCTCGTTCACATATTTGTCTGTTTCTCTTGTCAGAAACTGGGACGGAAAATCAGCCCATTAAGACTTCGTGTCAGCTGATGGTCACTTAAAGCTTTTCCAGACTTTTCCAGAACTATAAATACTATAAACACTGCACTCTGAGATGAGACAACCTGTTCCTTAGAGAAGCATATTTTTCATAGAAGGGGAGGTGCGGTGCTTTTTTTCTCACTCTGCTGTCACATCTCTCCTGTGCTCCTCTGTGTTTGTCTTGGACTTGACGTTCTCTAACCGATGTTAACGGACTTTTTATACATCAGCTGCACATTCATTGTTTGGTGTGCACATTCACGTTCATGTGACCGGTCTCATTTTGGTTTATCTCGCAAAACTAATTAAGAAGACAAATTCCTCACCACATGGCCCATCTCTGTTGCAAAACACTGAACCCTGGCACGTCCAGCGGTGTGTGATAGAGGAAAAAGTCCCTGTGTTGTTTGTAACACTGTATAAACTAAGGTGTGTGTGTGTGTGTAAATGGGTGAATGTGGCTTGCAGTGTAAAAGCGCTTTAAGAGGTCAACTGACTAGAAAAGAGCTGTTTAAGTACAGTCCAATTACCAATTATTGCTCTAAACAGTAAGAGGAGATGCAAATGTTCACCTTCTTAAAAAAACCTCATAAGCTTATAACACCTTGAGACTAGACTTATTTTGGCACCATATTTTTCTCAACCGAAAGACCAGTTAGTGTGCCGCCAATGTAAAGCCATCAGTGACTGGAAGCTGCGCGCTATCAACACAACACAGACTGTCTGAGAGAAAATATAGCTCCAAAGAAAACGGCCATCAGAAGCCAAAGTGAACTGGTGTAAAAGTCCATGGTGTGCTTGCTGTAAGCTTGTGGATTGTTTCAGATGGTGAAAATGTACTCTTCTTTTGTCTGTGATTTGAGAAGCTGGTAGCTTTGCTAGCCCATCAGAGAGCACAGTGACTGCTGTCTGCTGCAGGTGGGACACGGCCACGCAGCCCTGATCTGAAAAAATGATATCCCTGTAACACCGTGTGATGCACAGTTTGCAGCACTCTGGGGTTCAGGTTCCAACAGGTCAGGCTTACTTTGTACTTGTTTAATGCAGGTTACTGAATGCATCAGGAGAGCTGCAGGATGCGGGAGAGCAGAAGAGAAGATGGACCAATCATAGCTTTTTCTACACGACCTCTCTAACAGCTTAGTTAGAATGTTTGCAAGCTGAAACATCAGAGCTGTGGTGTTCCCTTCATCACTGAACAGCTGCAGGGACTGTGTAGTTCCTGTACGCCAACACTGACTTTCATTTAGCCGTCTCACAGCTGCAGGAGAGGAGAAACTCTCTGCATGCTGCTTACAGTCGCGCCCATGAGACCATGTAATACTTCTGCATCCATTTTAGTTTGTTAGTCTCGGCTGCCTTTTTTTCACCGATCACCCAACGCTCAGAAAGCAGACCAGTTGTATTTTCTCCGTGTCAGATGCTACTTTAGAGGAGCAGTGGAGGTTTACAGTCAATCTTACAGTTTGGAAATACATCCTTGCTCGTGCCTCTCCAGCTGCTCTTAGTGCGAGTTGGCTGACTATGTAACAGGATCATGTGGTGAACAAGAATACTCGAGCAGAGTTGGCCGTTCCAGGCAGTGACTGTGCTTATTTCACTGTGTTTTCAGGGCCTGCCGGCTGAAGAAGAAAGCCCAGCATGAGGCCAACAAGATCAAGCTCTGGGGGCTCAACCAGGAGTATGGTGAGTGCTGGAGACCAGTTTGATGTTGAAGGATTGTGTTCTGCTGACTCATGGGCTTAATCAAACCTTTAAATCCATTTGGGTAAACTCTTCATTAGGCTTTTCTTTAGAATGAATAGGTTTTATCATGACAGTAAAGGGTTATTAGAAGTGAAAATAGTTTGGTTTGGTATTGTTTAGTTGTCATACTTGTTGACAGGTGATCTGTACAGCCACTTTGGCTGCCTGCCAGGTTTTTACAGGTGAGGAAACACTTCAGTCTATTATTAACAACTCCACCTTGGTAATTGTCATTGCTAAAGCACCCAGACCAACCTGGCAACCCAAAGCTACCTGCGGTGGTCCAACATCAAAAGTGTGTTCTTCCTCGTCTTTTATTCCACCTGCAGCACATTTTAGGGTTTTTGAAGACAATGGAAACTGTTTTCACTGTTTTTATGGTGTGATTAAATCAAACTCAAGCATCTTATTTCTTTCTCAGTTTCTGTGAATAATAGTTGTACTGACAAATTCAAATGCCACCTCATTGTAAGATAAAATCCAGTCTTCATAGAGGAACCATCTGTGTAGGAAATCATGTAAGTGCAGAGAGCTGATTCTAACAGGAGCACTGCAGAGCATGCATGTATGGAGTAAGAAAAAAACTTACTCCATGTGATAATCAGCACCTCACTCTGCCAAATTTCCTGGCCGTCTCCTGCCTTCTCCTCCTCCTCGTCAGCATGTAGATTGGTTCAGCCTCTTTGTAACCTTACCAGCTCCCTCGGCCCTTTTCTTCTCCTAGTTTTTTTTTTTTTTTTTTTTGTAAAAAACATTCCAGTTATTCCTGACCCTGGTTCAGCATTTCATTCCAAAGGCTTTTGTTGCAGCCCCTCCAAACTTTTGTCTTTTTGTCAGGAAGCTGAATCACACAGGCCTCAACCTGACATTTTTATTCTCTTCCTCTCTTCCTGAAACCATTTTTTTCTCCCGTTCACTCGTTCCAGCACTGTAATTTACATCTTTACAAAACATACATTACTCACTCAGTTGCAGATCCAACAAGAACACACAGTGCACTCATTCGCCCACACACACACAGGCTCTTCACTGAGGAGCGATCCCATCAGTATGTGAACAAAACACACTGACAGGCGAGGTGTTGCAGCACCACGAGGTCACATGACTTCTCTGGAAGAGGAGCCAGAATAAGAGGAGGTTGTCATGTTTCACCCCATCAGTCCGCACCTGGACAGCCAGTAAAATGGTTTTCCTCTGGTGGTCTCCCTCAGAGAGCTGAAAACGGGTCTCTGACTGCTTTCACACGCCTCGATCAATGCAGGACTGTAACACCTCTAACGCCATTCTGTTTGTAAGATTCACAAACAGGAAGCTGATGCTCCTCTGAGCCAGCAGCAGAGGTGGTCACATGGCCCAACTGATGTGTGTGAGACCCGGCAGTCGCTCAACTGATGCCATGATGTCGGCATGCGCTGTTCAGTTCTAACATGCCACTGTTTGGTACATTTGAATACAAAGACGAGCAGCGGTGGCACGATGAGCACAGTCCACCACTGCTGGTAACTGTAGTCTTTCATAATCCTCTGCCAGAGTCTGGTTCTAGTTGAACTTTATCATTTCTAAACGTGGATGGGATCTAAACAGAATTGAAACTGAAATTGGTGTGTGAGTGTGTGGATAGTCCTTTTTCTTTTTCAGGAACCGTCATCGCACACATTTTTCTGCTTCATACAGCCGCAGACTTTTCTTTTGGCATGTTTGAACCTCTGTGCCTGACAGACCTTTGCTCTGACAGCGCTCTTCTCTGATGCTGACGGTTTCTTTACAGTCAGGGTACAGCATTTCAGGTTGGTGGGTTTAGTTTCAGAGTGTCAGTTCATTGTATTGCACAATTCAGTGTAGCCAGTGGACGGCTTTATTTTTGTGGACATGCTATGAACATCAGTAGGGCAGAGCTCTTGTCACCCATGAACTACTGGATTCATCCACGGTGAATGATGCTTTGTCTGTCCTTAGACACTTTTATGCTTCTGCTTTTAGGTAAAGCGTTATGAGATAACTAACTTGTCTCCCAAAACAAACCTGGAAGGTTCGCTAGCAACACTGAGCATCATCGGGGCAATGAAGTGTCAGTCAAAAACGCATAAAACAATGGTAACAAAGCTCTTAATAAACCTTGCCGAGCAGCAGCAGAGAGTGTTGCTGGAGTAGCTGCAGGTATTCACGTGTGTGCGTGGATTTATAGTCGGCGTTCTCAGCTGCGGTGCGGGTTTTTATTTCTTATTTTTTAGGTTTCATGATAATTGATGATCATTTAAACTAACTTTATTTTTTCATATTTTACTCTTTTTTTCACAGAAAACCTGTTGCGGGCTCTGCTGCAGATTAAGGAGGTGATCAGACGACGGGTGGAAAGCAGTGAGGAGGACGACATGGACGAACGCGGGATGACCCAACGCCTGGAAGACATCCTCAAAGAGTCCAGCGGTTAGAATCACCAACACCACAAAAAAAAACCACACACACTCACACACACACACACAGCTCTGAGACTTCACTAACTTGGTGCTTCACGCTAACATTTTGACACATGCATTTCAGAACATATAATGATCCTTCCCCTTCTTTTCTTTCCATTTCACGATCGTGACACCTTCAGGTCCCTTAGTCGCTGGGCGGACCAAAGACTTTGTGCAGAGGATTCTGGCGGCCAGCGCGAGCAGTCAGAACCAGCGCAAAGAGTCCCTGCAGGTAGGAGATGAAGGAGCAGGGTAAATCTACCCTGTACTCATCTTCCTCCACACCCCTGTCCAAGCACCACCCACCTGACCTGACCTGGGAAAGCTTCTCTACACCTGCTCCACTCTCATGTTGTGCACACTTGAGAAAGAGATGGAGGCATGGACAGGCTGGGAGATACGAGGAGGAGGAATGAGTAGCCTGAACGATGTGCCGGCCTGCTCCTGGTCCTCTGCTGTCTGCTCTCCTGTAACAGCAGCTGTCTTCACCGCTCTGCGTCTGCAGGCTGCACCTTAACACCACCAGGCCAGAGCTGCTGCTGACATCTCTGTATTCTTTCTTGTGTGTGTGCGTGCGTGTGTGTGTAATATACTGTATGAGTGTGTATAATGTTCCTTTTTCCCTCTGTGTGCGTTTCCCATTGTGCCTATGAATAGACATTGCACTGTTTTGTAGATGGTCGTAGTTGTCGGCAGGGGATCGGTAGTGAGCAGAGGGCGAGGGGGCGTTTGAGGATAGAGGAAGTTCTACAGTAAGGAGGTGGGAGGCGCCCAAGTCCGGAAAACAAAGAAGTGGGTGTGTTTTCTCATTTGGCTGGGTTCCTGTAGAACTACTGCACACCATTGGCATCTGAAACGTCAGTAAGTGTTGTGACACGATGGTAAAGTTAAAAAAACAAAAGTGAAAATGGCACCTTAATTCAAACTGACCAAAGATAACTGATAATGTTTAAGCACCTGGACACTAAAACCTCTCACTGCTTCAGATGCTGCCTGCCATTAGCACATGACTTTTATTTAGAAAGAGAAGGAAGAGACTAAACACTTGGATTGCTGTTATCTTGAGCAGCATGCTCCCATCACCCAGTGGACTCCTTTCACCTAAATGCACTCCAACTGTGTATGTGAGAGGCAGTGGTGTGGCTGCGACAGTATTTGTTCAGCCCTGTGACTCTGCAGCCTGGTGCTCCTTATTCTTATCTGCAGTGGCTTCATTTGAACCCACAAAAGGGAAGTGTCCTCAGTGCGTTCCCCAAGCTCTCTCCTCAACCCCTGACCTCATTAAGTAGCTCAACTTCCTGAATTGCAATGACAAATAGAAAAAACACTTGTAGATCTAGACAGCAAAAAAATAAGTCTATTTTGTTGTTTTTTTTAATAATTTTGTTGTGATTTGGCAATGCCACAGCCCACAAAGTGGGTATCAGTCATGTGAATTTGAGAAATTCTGCCTTTCTTCTGTGGTTTTTGCTTTAGCTGTAGACCAACCTGTCCACGCTCTCTAAATATTGTTGGACATTAAAAAAAAAAAAAAAAAAAGTCTGTGACCCTTTGAATTGCACTGTGGTAAGAGCAACTAAGCACCTTTGAAGAGGGCTTCAGATCCTCCAAAAGAGAAAAAAAAAAGACTCTTGGCACCTTTTTATAGAGATGGATATGGATTTAGGGACTTGAGAGCGCCTCGCGCTTTGGGACTGACTGGTGGCTTGGCTTTGTGTCAGTGCGGTGCTACTATATCATTAGAAGATGAAAAGCAATGCAAACCTGTGGAGGCTGGAGGCAGTAACTGCTGACTGGGTTTTGTCCTGCGAGCATGTGCTGTTGTAATGGGCAGTTTGTTTGCATAATGACGCCTTTCTGAAGTGCCTGGAGTTTAAAGCCAGCGGGACCTGTGTTATTATGCCTGATCTTAAATCCTGTTACAAGGTAAACTTAACCTATGACTACTGGATCAGGCTTGGCCTCACTTGGCTTTATTAAGAAGGAAGAAAAATGCAGGCTTGTCTTGGGTCGTGTCACCTGTTCAGCCAAAAGAACGTTGCAAAATATTTTCCTTTCAGTTGACGCGTATATGTGGAGAGTAGCTGGCACCGGTGTCTGTCATCACCTACATGGAAGAGTGGCTGTAAGCTGAGCGGTTTCCTTCTGTTTTCCAACCTTGATGAGCGCCTATCTGGGCTGCATTCCAAAGCTACTGTACTTAAACATGCTGCTTCCCTCCTATGGAAAGGTCATTTCTCATCTGAGCCAGGATGGAAGCAGTTAACCTTGAGCTCTTTCTCGTTCTTTGAAAGATGTGGACAGAGGAGTTCAGGGGTTACTGTTGCTACTGTTTTAGTTTTTCTACCCTTTGAATTATGAGAAATGTTGGTCACTGAAGTTTAAAATGTGCTCCAACCCGCCATCTGTCATTTTCACTCAGAATTCAAAAGTTTGTCGTTCAAAGCTGTGTTGGGTAACGCAGAGCATCATCTGCTGCTGAGCTGAAGAGAAACCTGTCTGTGGATTTGAAACAGTTAGCGAGAGGGTATAAGGGTGTAGCATCTCTCCTGAAGTGCTGTGGACTGTCCCTGTAACTGTAAGAGCCAGCAGAGACCAGGCCTCCTGTCTCTGCTGCCATGCCCGTTTCAGTTTTCCAGAGTGTTTCTGTTTACTTGCACCTGGAAGAAGCAGATATAATTTGCACTCTTTCCTTTGGCAGTTCTCGTGACTGTCCTATCAGGATGACCTCAGCCTGGCTCCACTGAGCTGTGGTGTCCAATATGCAGCATGCTCTCATCTTTTTTTAAGCTGTCCAGCTCTGGCCTGATATTGACCATGACTCTGCATAAACTGGATGATCCTTTTTGTAACTTCCTCGCCCGTTTCAGACAGACAGACAGACAGGGTGTCCCTGTCTGCCTGTCTGTCTGAAACGGGCCTCTCACTGAGGCACATGTCTGCCTTTTTCTGAGAAAGTTTTTTTGTGGAAAGTGGGACCCATCTCAGCTGATAGTCTGAAACCTTTGAAGCCCTCTTATGTCAAGTATACACAGACTGAGCTGACAGGTGGAATAATGAGGCTGCTAATGAAGAAATCTGTTGCTGCTCTGCTGCCGTTGTTAGTCCACTGGAAGCATGACCAGACTCAACCAGTCTGAGTTGTTATGTGTCCGAATCATCGGAAGGATTTTTCCCACACATACTATAAGGTGTTACAGATGCACAATAGACATAAAATGGCTAAAAAGTTATTGGAAAAAGAAGAGCTCTGTTGCTTGAAGGTGCCCTACTGTAGAATGCCTTCAGTGGATATTTGATCTGCAGCAAAGGCATGATGGAATAATCACATCAGTGATTAAATATGTAGAATCAGCAAACTGTTCTCTGCTTCCGTTGACATGGTCTGTTATTTTTTTCACCCTAAACTGAAAATCTTTGGGTTTGGGGCCGTCTTTAATATTGCTGTCATGTTTTTCCCTGCTTGGAATATCTCCACTTCAGTCAAAGTAGACCAGGCAGCATAAGAGTGAAGGCACTCTGAAAGCACTCGCCTTTGTGTGGCCGCAGCGGATCTTTGGAGCAGGTGGATGTGGCAGGATGAATAGACCCATCAGTAAGCTTACACTGGTGGGACGTTCCTGACCTCTGGGTGCCTGTCCCCACTCTGCTCCACTGCTCACATTGTTAGACACTTGGGCTTCTCCGATTTCAAAGGCGATGCGTTTCCATGCAGAGGAGACGGGGGACGCAGCACTCAGCCAGGGCCCCTGAGCAGTTTACCCAAAGCCTTTTAATCTCCACCACCACCTCTGCCCGCTGTCATTCTGACAGCTGCAGAGGAGGCCTTCAGTGAAGTGGCTGCAGCCTGCTGGGGTGGTCTCATCCTCGTGCCCGTCTCTGTATCGCAGTCCTGAAGGAGATGGGGGGGGGGCAGGTGTCGGTTTAGACCTGCAGGTCCACATGAGGTTTACTTCCTGCATCAGTGAAGCTGAGGCCAGCTCCTGTGAATGCAGCTCATGTCTTATCATTACATTGAAATAACTGAGCAGGACATCTGCTTGGATCAAAGGTTAAGAATGCTTGAGAACTCTTATGCAAGAGCGAACCTGTTTCCTTTTTCCTGTGCTTGTTGCCATAAGGACATGCTCAGCCAAAGTTGGAGCATACGTTTTTACGTGAGACATTGTGATGGATGTTGGGATAGAAATCACTGGATTGGTGAGAAGCATGAATGTGAAGACCAGATGATTCATACTTTGAAGGTTTAAGAATTGCTGATACTTCAGTAAATCTCCCCAGCTTTGCTGACTGTTATGAGAGGATTGATACCGTTACTACCTGATGTGAGACACACATGCTCAGATGAGACTCGATCAGGCACCGTATTGAACTAACACCCCTCCTGTTGTTAAGCTGCTGATGTACATTGGTACCATGCATCTGGTTTCCAAATCGTCTTAGCTCACCTAATTCTTGACAAATTGTCATTAAATTCTGCTTGTTGTAAACATGAGAATTTGCACCTAATGCAGGTTACTACTTGGAATTACATATGGATTCTGCTCTTTAAAAAAACATTTATTTACTGTTTCAGCCTCCAGATATGAAGAATTCTGAACCACCTGAATACTTGAAAATGTATAAATAGGCTGATTAAATTTGGGTCCAGAGATAGACACTCGTTAACTAATGATAGGCCCACTTCTGCAGGCTGCACAGATGCCATTAAACACACAAACATTTTTCTTCTTCTTTTTAATCACCATCAGTGACCAAATCTCTTACACCAATTCCAAGAAAAGTTGATACACAGTAAAAACAGAATGGAATTTCGGAATCTCACGTGTTTTCACAATAGAACATAGAAAACATATCATATGTTGAAAGTGACGCATTTTATTATTTCATTAAAAATATCATCTTGAATTTAATGGCAGCAACACGTCTCTAAAAGCTGGGACAGGTCCATGTTTCCCACTGTGTTGCATCCCCTCTTCTTTTAACAACACCTGTAAACATCTGGAACTGAGGAGACCAGCTGCTGGACCTTTGGGAGAGGAATGTCGTCCGATTCCTGTCTGATAAAGTGTTCTAGCTGCTCAGCAGTCCTGGGTCTTCTTTGTTGTATTTTAAATGTTTTCAGTTGGTGAAAGGTCTGCACAGCAGGCAGGTCAGTCCAGCACCCGGACTCTTCTACCACAGAGTCATGCTGTTGGAATAGATGCAGGATGTGGTTTAACTTTGTCTTGCTGAAATGTGCAAGGCCTTCCCTAAAAAAAGATGTCATCTGGATGGGAGCAGATGTGGCTCTAAAACCTGTTTATACCTTTCAGCATTGATGGAGCCTTTCCAGATGTGCAGGTTTCCAGTTCCATAGGCACTAATGCAGGCTTTGAACTGAGAGCTGATAACAAGCTGGATGGTCTCTCCCCTCTTTAGTCTGGAGGACGCAGTGTCTCACATCAGGTACAGATCTGATTTTTCAGTATGACAGTACAGCTAGGGTCAGGTTAGCTGAAGCAGCTTAGTGTAAAGACTGAAAACTTCCAGCCTCAGGGCACCACAATCTGCCTACCAGCAGCTCTGAATCTGTCATTGATTTGCTCTTTTCTAACCTGAACATACAGTACATGCACATGACAATTTAACCTTTTAAACTACCAGCAGTCTGTGAAATTCTGCTCATTGGCAGACTGATGTTCAGGTCTGTGTTGCAAATGTGATGATGATATGAGATGCTCCATGTGGCGTTTTAACCAAAACCAAGTCAGTTGTTTCAAAGCCAAAGGTCAGTCATGGATGTGAGCAGGGAAGGGCAAAAATCCAATGAACAATCACATGGCTGTTGGTTTTTGATTCTGTCTGAAGATGCGCTGAACAACGAGAGGAAAGGAAAACAGAGATGAGCAAACATTCCACAACGCCACCCCTCCTGCATCCCTGTCTGTCTTTCAGTAATCACAGTACTACAGTGATGCTTTGGACCTGTTAACACATTAACACACCTTTATGTACAACTCCTTTGTCAGTTAGTAACCTTTAGGAAAATAGTTAAAAAAGTGTGTGTGTGGGGGGGGGGGGGGATACAAAAAGTGCCGTACAAATAGAAGCCTAATATTTTTGTTTTTGTGTGAGTGTACTGTATATTGTATATTTTAATATTTATATGCAGCTGTTGTATTAAAGTATATTTTTAAAATAAAACCTGGCCCTGTGTTTGTCATGTGCCTTGTGTCTAAA
Source organism: Leuresthes tenuis (assembly GCF_036924035.1). Lineage (NCBI taxonomy): Eukaryota > Metazoa > Chordata > Actinopteri > Atheriniformes > Atherinopsidae > Leuresthes > Leuresthes tenuis. Next base: position 35,984,842 of record NW_027325358.1, on the reverse strand, counting down.
GAAAAAAAAATCCACTTTTTTGCATGATTTTCTGAGAGAAGGTCGAATTTGACTTGCTAATTATTCTTTGTCTTAACTGTGAGACAGTGAGGTGAGGCTTTTGGTCCGCTTTTGTTCATCACGTCATGTGGCAGCTCTAAACTGCTGCTCATCAACGCCTACAGGTCTCGCAGGACTACAGCATCACTTGTGATGTGTGCATAGCATCAAAGTTCTGCCATGTACTGGCAGCAGTGTCTTCACAGGGTAACGATGATTGTCACACTGGATTTGTCCTTAGTATTGTTTTAAGTTCAATATCTCCTACTCAGCCTTTATATTGTTAAGTACAAGCTCTAATCGCCACATTCTTACTGAATTCACCAAGTTGATTTTCTTCTGAAAGCAGAACTCCCTGGATCAAATTTAAATTGTCGGTTCATCTCAAGTTACCTCACCATTTACTGTCAAATATTGTTTATTCTTTTTTTTACTATTGTACGAACATCAAAAACCGGACAGAGGAAATTTAGTCATAATAGCAATAATAATGACATGAAAATGTTTATTCAGACAGGTTATGTCAACATTTGATTGCAATCTTAATTCAGTCCAAAAGCAGACTCCATGACGGGGAGCAAAGATGGCAGAGAATCTCCAGTTTGTCCACGAATGTGAGAAAATCATTGAAGTGTTTAAAAACCATGTCCCTCAAAGAAAGATTGGAAGGGATTTGCATATTTCTCCCTCTGCAGAGCAGAATATCATTAAGGCATTCAAGGAATCTGGAGGAGTTTCAGTGTGTAAAGGACGAGGGAGCAAACCTAAGCTGGACACCGTGACCTCTGACCCCTCAGACGGCGCTGCATCAAGAACCGTCATTCATCAACAGCTGATAGAAGCACATGGACTGATAGGGATTACTGTGGGAAACCTTTGTCAAGCACTACAATACAGAGTTCCATTCACAAGCTTTACTGTGCAGAAAAGAAGCCTGATGTTAACCTCGTCCAGAGGCGGCGTCCACTTCTCTGGGCTCGGAGGCATCTGGGATGGACCGTCACACGGTGGAAACGTGCACTGTGGTCAGACCCATCAGTATTCCACATCTTTGTTGGAAGAAATGGAGCAAAGAGCAAAAAGACTTCTGTGATGGCAGCATTAATGCAGAAAGGTTCACTGAGATTTTACAGCAACATATGCTGCCTTCAAGACCACATCTGGCTGCCTGCAGTCCTGACCTGTCCCCAACAGAGAAACAACCACCCCCCCGCACTGCTGCACACCTTAAGACCTGTTTAAGGAAGAATGGGACAAAATAACAGCTGGAACTCTTCATCACTTGGTTTCCTCAGAGTCAGAACGTCTTTAAGTGTTTACTTTTGTAAGTGTATACTTTTGTGATTTGTAGTTATAAATTACTATTTGATTCATAGAAAAACACTAAAGAAAACCATAATCAGCCAGACAATAATGTACATTCAAACCAAAAGGCACCTAAATGTAGTTGTGGTTGTGTCTGTGCTCACTGATACTGTGGCAGCAAAGTTTCTTCAATCAATTAAAAAAAAAACTGCGATTTAGAGGCAGACCTGGACTGACCAGCAGCAGCTCTGATACACACTTCTGTATCAGTATGTAGAAAACAACAGCAAGCATCACTTCAGACATCAACATGAATAGTTCGATACAACTCTGCTCGCAGAACGTTGGAAGTGAAATCAAGAAGTGTGGCGCAGCGGGGAGAGTGATACAGCAGTGACCGTTCACAAGCGTTAAAAAGAGGATGCGTGTTGGATCATGGATGAGACCAAGTTCAATAGGGACGAACTTTATGGCCGGATGTTGGTGCAGAAAACAGCATCGGAAGGCTTCTAACAAGACAGCAATGGACATTGTGGTGGGAGCATTAAAGGCTGGAGCAGATGGAAGCGAACTTTGATAAGCCAGTTTATAAATGTCTCGCTCAGTGCTCAAGTTCATACAGGCCACATAGGAGATGGACTGAAATAAACACATTAGTTTATCAGTACCTTCATGCGATGTACTGAAAGCTTTGCCGGCTGAAGCAAACATGGCAGAAGCTTTCATAACTGCTCACTTCCCCCCAGGCCTGGACATCATCAAACATGTGGAAGAACAGATCTTTCCTGAAAGCCTGCCAAATGAACAGTTTGTTTTTTCTTTTTGAGCCGCATGTCCAGTTTCAGGTTTTATGTAAAAAACGTAAGTGACATATTCATTCAATTAGATTGTTCTCAGTAACCAACGTTAGCTTCGAAACACAAGCGCAATCAAAAGTAATCATTCTTCAATGGCGTTCATTGTCTTGTTCTCAAATCTATCCACAAGAAAGTTGTCATTAAATGCTTCCTTTTTACATCTGCACACATGTTCAGTCACCATGTTTGTGGAGGTGTACTTCAGATACCGTCAGCAGGTAGGCTTGTTCAGTTTCAGATCTTCTTTTCTTCACTCAGCCCCTCTTATCCAGGTAGGCCTAAGAAAACCGGCATCATTGACAGTTCCACAACAACTCTGGTACTGAACTGATCCTGTGGTGCTTTCATCAGAGGAAATGTCACTGTTCCCACAACACGACCCAACTTTTCTACTCAAAGCAAAGTTTCTGATTGTTGGAGCGTTGCATTGCAGCATGTCCACAAGACAATAAAGCGGCTTAAATGACCATCTGATGTTTGGATCCTTCCTTGATGTCTTTAGTTTGTACTTGCCCAATATTAGATTTCAAACGATTTTGTCCATTTTAATACTTTAGACTCTAAGACTTCAGCGAGTAAAACATAAGCCGCAGGTCACCTCCCCTGAGACCCGTTTGACATGTGGCAGCTTTTTGACTTATTATTGTGCTCTTGCACAGTTCAGGAGAAATTCCAAACATTATTCAAATAGGGAATTGTGAGAATGGTTTGAAAATACATTCAAATTTCCCATTTTACACTGAACGTACCCACAACACAACACACACCCACCATTATTCCAAAGAAGCCTTTTATTGGATTGGGATTGTTTCAGTTCACATTTATGTTAAAAGGTAACTCAATCAAAAACATTTAGAGAAAAAAAAAAATCAGGTGTCCCCTTCAATGAATTACTTTTCAACATTGCACAATGCCCAGCTCTGGAAAGATTGGTCCTTTGACAGGAATTAAAAAGTCACAGAAGCAGCAGGAAACCTGAAATCCACACAAAGACGGATCAGAAAGAGGTTTGCAGTGTTTGATTCATTTTGTCAAGTGTACAGTGGAATCAGATATAAAGCAGAAATGACTTGAATCAAACTTAAAGTTTCAGACTTTTAGTTGTTGCGTCACAAGCTGCTGTTACTGACGATTCAAGTGGAAAAGTCTCTCTGAAGTACAGAAGTTACAAACACACCGATAGCTTGACAAGGACATATCAGGAAGAACAGACATTACACACAAAAAAAACATACTTTATCTATTAAAAATGTCTCAAACAGCACAGTTTATGAAACCCACTTTTCTTTGAAAACAACGGAATCATCATCGTAAAGTTGGATGAGTCATGTCCTTCGCCTCCGACTGCCATCCTAAGATTCATTCTAAAATCATAGAAATGATCAGTTTTCCCAAAGTAGGAGTATGGACACATTATGGAACTACACGGGAAGCTTCACTCCTCAGACACATATTAGCATCACTATGGTTGGTTGGACAGCTGTATCCGTCTGTCAGCCTGTGACATGATTCCAGTGGCTTCGTTTGACACCTCTGAAATGTGGAAAGAAGTAATGACTGAACAAACAGGATAAGGCTATCTTCCTCAAAAATGGCTTCAAATTTGTTTAAGTGGACAACTAAATAAGAAACACTTATTGGAGATTTGCTCTGTACAAGCCCTGGGAAGAGGAGGAGCAGAACATTCAGAACAGTATCAGAGTATACTCTGAGACCACAACTATGCAGCTGACATTACCCCTAAAGGAAATCTAATGGTGGAAATGATGCCAGCTCATTGTGATATCACCTTACACTAAATTGCAATGGCCTTGAGTTCAACTGGTAAAGATGGTAAATGTCACAGAGGCTCAGGGTAAAATAAAAGTCAGTGCCAAGCATGACGTACCCATTTCTCAGCCTGTTCACCTTTTCTTTTCGTGTTTGCAGAGCAAAAAGTCATTTTGGAGCTAACATGTGCATGTTGGAGAGGTAGAAACACAAACACACAAAGAAATGATGCCCGTGAAACATAGAATGGCCAATCCATAGCCAGAGACTCAGCTGTCTCTGGTCAGCTGAGCTTTAATCTGAAATTGAGCATTAGTGTGGGAACAAAAAGGTCTGTGTCAGCACAGTTTAAGTCCTGTGCTACATATCAAAATGTAAAAGTTCTGATGGATCTGATTTACAAAAAGCATTCCTGGAAATAGCACAAGCATGGACGCCGCTTTACAGTCACATATGTACACATCTGTCACAATGGGTGGTCCACGTAAACATCTGGGCTCAGTTAGGCCTGTGCCCCCGTCCTGCCACACTGCTGCCTGCTTCTAGACCTACACTGCCCAAAATCAAGCTCTTCGTAATCTTTCTCAACCATTTTAAAATGAAATGTGGAAGGCAGATCTGAGCCACGCAGCCAAACGAGAGTGCAATGAATGAATGAGTTTTCTAGCTGAAAACTTACTCGCACACTGAAACAATCCTGCAGCCAAAACGACAGTCTTGACACATGACAAAAATGCAAGTAATACTAGTTGGGAAGGCGTTATCTTTGGTGGCCCTGCTTGAAACAAGAAATACACATTAACCTGAAAAGACTCAGAGCTGAATTAGTTGCTTTTTCTCTTTGTGCCCTTAAGGTGCCATCTCAAAAGAGCCCATACTCTTAGATATGAGGTGAATGTGTTTGAAATGGCACTAAATTCAGGTTTAAAGTCCAAACTGCCACAAACCTAGACACAAGATCTAAGAAAAAAAACATTGGGAAGAGAGGGAAATAGGGTGACTTTTCACCCAGAGAGAAGTCGTAAAGAGAAGAAAGTGAACATCTCCCTAGTCTGAGGTGGGCTCTGTGTTTAAAGAGTTTCATTTCCTGCCTCATTAAAGTGTCCCCCCCACTTTGACCTTATTCCTCAAACGTCCTCTTACAACATAGCTTTCGTGAGTATTTTACAGGATTTCTCCCTCAAACATATTTTTTTTTAGTTTTGGTCATGTGGCTCAGACGCAGTGAGTCAAACATGCTAGGGACGACATATGGTTAGCAGTCTGGAAGGTCGTCCTATCGCAGTCATGTTTCTCAGGGGAGGAGGGCCTCTCCCTCTTCAGCCCAGAGGAGGTCCAGCACCTCAGCCTGCCGCAGCTCCCGCTGGTGGATCCTCCGCAGGCGCAGGATGTAGAGCAGGATGGCCAGCACCACCACCAGGATGCAGAGCGAGAACAGGTGGTGGTTGTAGACGAAAGAAGGGCGCAGCCAGCTAGGGTGGTTCTGCCGCAGTGTTTCCTGCTGTAGGTCCCTGGAGAAAGGAGACGTGAACAGGCCAACCCATACTTGTTAATTACAAATAAAAACCTTCATTGATTATACAGTAATTACTGTATTTTTTTCAGGATGTACATTTAAAAGAAGAAATCAAAAGTGGTACATCATTATTAGTGTTGGAACTGTTTAACATGTCCATGTATTCATCCACAGTTCTGTGAATCTCCCATTTCTTAATTAAATATTAACCATTTAATTTAGCCTGGGAGGGTTCTTTCAGACTCATAATCAAATATAAATGCCTCCAGAGAGCTTGATGGAATGTGAAAGTATTCGGTTTTCTTTTGTAATCTGAGACTTTAAACAAAAAAAAAAGAAGCTAATATTATGTTTTGTCTCCGTTACTCAGTGTGAGGACAGCTGTGGAAGCATAGTTACCTGAGAGGCAGGAAGCGGGTTTTAAACAGGATGGCCCCCAGAGTCCACTGAACCTCCTTGTCATAAACCAGCTGGGCTGTTTTCAGGCTTGGGTAGTCAAAGGGGAAACGGAAGCCAGAGTGCAGCACCTCATACATCCAGGCAGACTTGAAGCACTGATACCTGGGGAAACAAATGCAGGATAAAGCACCTTTAGATGTCTGCAGAATCTGTGGGCAAGATAAAGAGCAAATGTGCAGCACTAAAAAGAAATAAGCAAAAAATGTGGATGTCCTGGTAACTTTGAACGGGAAAGTTAAAGCTCTTCTTTCTGATAGTAGATTTCTGATTGTGGTGCTGGACATTCAGCTGCATTCTCAATTATTACTGAACTTTAATAAATAAATGAATAAATAAAACATCCATCCGTCCATCCATCATCTTCCACTTCTCCAGGGGTCGGGGGGGCAGCAGCTTGAGCAGAGAAGCCCAGACGTCCCTGTCCCCGGCCACTTCCTCCAGCTCTTCCGATGGGACCCCGAGGCGTTCCCAGGCCAGCCGAGAGACATAGTCTCTCCAACGTGTTCTGGGTCTTCCCCGGGTCTCCTCCCAGTGGGACGGGCCCAGAACACCTCACCAGGGAGGCGTCCAGGGGGCATCCTAACCAGATGCCACCTCATCTGGCTCCTCTCGATGCGGAGGAGCAGCGGTTCTACTCCGAGCCCCTCCCGGATGACTGAGCTTCTCACCCTATCTCTAAGGGAGAGCCCAGACACCCTGAGGAGGAAACCCATTTCGGCCGCTTGTATTCGCTATCTTGTTCTTTCGGTCACTACCCACAGCTCCTGACTATAGATGAGGGTAGGAACGTAGATTGACCGATAAATCGAGAGCTTCGCCTTCTGGCTCAGCTCCTTCTTCACCATGACGGGCCGGTGCAGAGCCCGCATCATTGCGGACGCCGCACCGATCCGCCCGTCAACCTCCCGCTCCATTCGTCCCTCACTCGTGAACAAGACCCCGAGATACTTGAACTCCTCCACTTGGGGAAGGATCTCATTCCCAACCCGGTGAGGGCATTCCACCCATTTTCAGCAGAGGACCAATGTCTCTGATTTGGAGGCGCTGATTCTCATCCCAGTCGCTTCACACTCGGCTGCGAACCGCTCCCGTGAGAGCTGAAGCTGAAGCCCGACAACGCTAGCAGAAACACATCATTCGCAAAAAGCAGAGAGCCTATTTTGAGGTCGCCAAATCGGACTGGCTGCATCTAGAAATTCTGTCCACAAAAAGGTTGGCAGTCCAACCCTCACCAGAAACACGTCCGACTTACTGCTGGCAATGCAGTAGCAAAAGTATGGAGAAGGGCGAACTTCCATGCACCCTCCAGGACCCTGCTGAGGGTGTAGAGCTGGTCCACTGTTCCACGGCCAGGACGAAAACCACACTGCACCTCCTGAATCCGAGATTCGACTATCCAACGGATCCTTCTCTCCAGTACCCCCAAATAGACGTTACCAGGGAGGCTGAGGAGTGTGGCAGAGGCATGTCAACCAAGACAACCCAACAACATCCAGAGCCTTGAGGAACTCCAGACAGACCTCATCCATCCCTGGGGCCATACCACCAAGGAGCTTTTTGACTACCTCGGCAACCTCAGTCCCAGAAATTGGAGGCTCCATCTCCAAGCTCTCCAACTCTGCTTCCTCATCTGAAAGCGTGTTGGTAGGATTGAGGAGGTCCTCGAAGTGTTCCCCCTAGTTGAGGTCAGCAGGTCAGCCCCGCTCCCACCCTGCTTGGCCTGTTGGTACCCATCAGCTGCTTCCAGAGTCCCACTGGCCCAAAAGGTCGGATAGGACTACTTCTTCAGCTTGATGGCTTTGGATTTGGGGTTGCCGCCACGACAGGCACCGACCACCTTACGGCCACGGCTCCGGTCAGTCACCTCAACAATGGAGGCACGGAACATGGCCCCTTCGGGTCAATGTCCCCCACCTCCCCCCGGAACATGGTTGAAGCTCTTGCCGGCGATGAGAGTTAAACCTCCTTCTGGCAGGGGATAAATAAATAAAACATTTTTCTAAAATTGGACCATGAAGAAGAACAATGTGCACGTTGGTTTAAAAAATAAAGAAATACTACAAGATTATAATTTCTCTAATGGGATAAATAAAGCATTTTCCCCATTTAATTTAGTTACAGTGGAGCTACTTTCATTATTAGAAAGTAAATCAAACTGTAATCTAGCTTCCAGCCAACTACTGAACTGAATTATATTCTCTCAATCTCACTCGAGGTTTAAGAGACAAAATTCAGTGCATTTTAAATACCCAAGTTGTGTACACTAAAAAAACTTCCTGATGTTTTGTTTTGTATGTAGCACCTCCCTGTGGACAACCTGGTGCTGAAACTCAAATAGTGGGTTTGTAACCTTCTGATATTCTTCAAATAAAAAAAAACTAATCATAACTTGGTTGTAGCAAGTAACCAAAGTGGGCTTTTTTTTTAGTGAGGAAACAATTCAGTTTAAAGACGATGGGATTTAGAACTGACATAAGTTGGAAGAAGAGTACTCAGATGCTGTGTGTAACAACCACAAATGTGAGTTTACTTGAGTCTGCTGATGTCGGCCTGCTTGGAGAAGAGCTGGCTGTCCAAACGCTGTTTCAGTGTCGACCACTTGGTGGCGCAGTAGTCCTGTTAAATAAACCAAAACTAACTTATATCATATTGAACATATTTCTCAAAAAGCTTAGTCTTGAAAAAGACTGGCAGTGTGTGTGTGTGTGTGTGTGTGTGTGTGTGTGTGTGTGTGTGTGGGGGTGTGTGAGAATACCTTTGCAGCTTGGGAGTATTTTTCACTCTTGTACTGTCCTCCTATCCTCAGCACATCCTCCATACAGTAGTAAAACTCAGAGAAGCCGTAGAACTCACTGTTGCTGAAATTGATAGGAGCCTGAAGATCACAGGGATCAGAGTTAGTGAGTGAAGAATTAAACCAAGACTGTTTAGTCAGCAGTGATTTCATCCTGCCTTCATGACTAAACAGTACAAACACAGTAACATACCGAAAACCTAGTTGTTTTAATGCACATTCAGTCTCTCTTTTGCATCTTTAAACCAGGTAGCAGTTAAAACCAGGATGCAGAGTTGTGGTCTTACACACTTCTCTGCAGCTTCCTACCTGCTGTTACCCCCCAAAACCCCACAATGACTGTGTCTGCTCCCACACTACCCAAATTAAATAAAATCAATAAACACAAGAGGAGCAAACCAAAAGAAAATTAGGACAAAATATTTAACTGAACTATTTAATCAAATTATTAAATGTGGTTTGCTGAATATTAGATCTCTCCCTTCGAAGTCTCTGTTAGTGAATGATTTGATCTGTGATCGTCATATTGATATATTTTGTCTTACAGAAACCTGGCTGCAGCAGGAGGATCATGTTAGCATTAATGAATCAACTCCCTCTGACTATTTAAATGTTCATGTTCCTTGAACCACAGGCAGAGGAGGAGGAGTGGCAGCTATCTTCAGATCAGGGTTACTAATCAGTCCTAGACCCAAGATTAGTTTTAGCTCTTTTGAATCTCTGATTCTCAGTTTTTCCCACCCAAAGTGGAAATCACAAAAACCTCTTGTGTTTGTTGTTGTGTATCGTCCACCTGGCCCTTATTCTGAGTTTCTGTCTGAATTCTCAGAGTTTTTATCCCAGTTAGTGCTGAGTACAGATAAAGTCATTGTAGTGGGTGACTTTAATATTCATGTAGATGTTGAAAATGACAGCCTAAATATTAACTTTAATTCTATATTAGACTCTATTGGATTTTCTCAAAGTGTTCACAGACCTACTCACTGCCTTAATCATACCCTTGACCTTGTGCTGACTTATGGCATTGAGAGTGAACAGTTAACAGTGTTCCCTCATAACCCTGTCTTGTCTGACCATTTTTTAATAACTTTTGAATTTACATTACTTGACTACACGGTTTCTGAGAAGAATTTTACATATAGAAGGTGTCTGTCAGAGAATGCTGTAACCAGATTTAAAGAGTTGATTTCATCATCCTTTTCTTCACTGCCATGTGCAGATATGACAGAGGACGGCTACCTAAATTTTACTCCAGTAGAACCGATTCAGACCGATTCTTTTTACTTTATACATGCTTCCATTAGGTAACATTATAAGACAGCATGGCATAAATTTCCATTTTTAAACTGATGATACTCTGATGTACTTATTCATGAGACCAGATGAACCCAGTCAGTTGGTCAGACTACAAGCCTGTCTTAAAGATATAAAGAGCTAGAGGAGTTAGAATTTTCTGCTTCTAAATTCAGACAAAACTGAAGTTGTTCTCTTTGGACCTGAGCGCTTCAGGGAGAAATTGTCTAGTTATATAGTTACTCTAGATGGTATTTCCTTGGCTTCTAGTTCTACAGTGAGGAACCTTGGAGTTATTTTTGACCAGAATTTATCATTTGACGCGCATATAAAACAGGTTTCTAGGACTGCCTTCTTTCACCTTCGTAATATTGTTAAAATCAGGAACATCCTGTCTCAGGGTGATGCAGAGAAACTAGTTCATGCATTTGTTACTTCAAGATTGGACTACTGTAATTCTTTATTATTGGGCTGTCCCACATAGTCTCTGAAAAGCCTCCAGCTGATCCAAAATGCTGCAGCCAGAGTTCTGATGAGAACTAACAGCAGAGATCATGTTTCTCCAGTTTTAGCTTCTCTTCATTGGCTCCCTGTTAAATTCAGAATAGAATTTAAGATTCTTCTCCTCACATATAAAGCTCTTAATGACCGAGCTCCATCATATCTTAAAGATCTCATTGTAAGATATTTTCCTAACAGAGCACTTCGATCTCAGACTGCAGGTTTCCTTGTTGTTCCCAGAGTTTCTAAAAGTAGAATGGGAGGTAGAGCCTTCAGTTATCAGGCCCCTCTCTTGTGGAATAAGCTGCCAGTAAATGTCCGGGAAGCAGACACCCTCTCTAACTTTAAGAATAGGCTTAAAACTTTCCTTTTTGATAAAGCTTATAGTTAGGAAAGGCTCAGGTGATCCCGAAACATGAGCAGGTCTGGTGTTACGGTGTTTGTTGTCCCCCCTTTCTGTCTTCTCAAGCCCCAGCTGGTTGAGGTGGATGACCAGCGTTCCTGGTTTTGGTTCTGATGGAGGTTTCTTCCTGTTAAAAGGGAGTTTTTTTCTTTCCACAGTTGTCTCATGCATGCTCAGGATGGGAGATTGGATCAAAGAGAAGTCTTGGTGCAATCTGTTGGTTTCGTTAGCTAGGCTGCTTTCTTTTAACTGGCTCCGTAAGAATGAGACTAATTTGGAATTTAATGAATTGGATTTTGATTGGATTACAATGAGAATTTAGTTTCTAATTGGCTTGAATTGCACTGTATCTTTGAAGTGCCTTAACATAACATAACATTTGTCTTAATTTGGCGCTAAATTAATAAAACTGAATTGAGCTAAATTGAACTGAATTAAATTAAATTAAATTATTTGAACCAGCACTTGAGCACCTCATCTATCATAAAGTTTGGTTTTAGTTCACAGGCTTGTACCTGGTAGACACCCCTTGGTGACATTGTGCCATTGTGGAGGCCCAGGAAGGGTCGTACAGCCTCCTGACACAGAGTCCAGTCACCCTGACCCCTTAGGAACAACGTGTGGTTGTCTCGAGTGAGTGAGTCCAGCATGCCGAGTGGCAGACAGGGGTCCAGGTAGGGTTTGTCCTCACTCAGACCTGTCTGGGTGGCTAGGAAGCTGAAAAAGAGCATGGAAAAGGTATTCAAAGCTGTCCTGCGCACTCATCTACACGTGCATGTGTGCGTGTGTCAAACCTGTGCTTGTTGAGAGTGCTGTTGACTAGCTGGTCCTCGTAGCGCTGTCTAGCCATATTACCTCCAAAGCCAAGGAAGGTGGTGACATACACTCGGTACACATGTTTTGTGTGCTCAACATCGCAGCCAAGATTAAACTCTGCGAGAACACCTTTCCCCGCCTCCTCCTGAAAAACACACTGGAGCTAAAACTGCTGCAGTTGAGACCTGTTGTCAGTCCACAGCCTGAGAATGTCAAGACTCTTAGAAGTGGTTTGCACTGGTGCTCCTGCATCCCTTACCTCTTGTGGTGAGTTAAAAGTGATGGCACTGGGCACCTCATAGGCAATCTGAAGTGAGGCTCCACCCATATCCATGATGCCCACTGTGCGTCGCCTGCTGATTGGCAGCTGATTCTCAGACCCCGTTGTCACCTCAACTGTGGCATCTTCTAAAATAAAACAAATATTTTACACATTTACATAAACATGCAGAAATTAAACATTAGGTTGACCTTCAAATACATCTAGCTAATACTACACCTACACACTCACCCTCATCAGCATGGTCAAAGCGGCCCAAGACAAAGTTGATGCCAATCCATGCATACACGCCTTGAGGGTGGAAAGGCAACAGAAATATGATGGTGAGGAGGAACAAAAACAGGCAATGTCAGCTTTCAGAAGACTTCTTAATTCAAATCATTCCCCATCTACATAAACAACCATCAGCCACAAAGAGTAAACAAGCATGTCGCGTCACCTTCCTGTTTCCCAGAGATAACTTCAGCATATGAACGGGAAAACAGGAAATCAAAGTCCAGAGGAACATCAGTGACCAGGTCTTCCAAGATGGCTGCCTGTTGGCTACACATGAAGAAGTAAAGCATTAACATGGAAGAGTTCAGGGGCAAAGTCATAAAGATGCAGTGAGTTCACCAAAAGAGCAGAGAAGGATAATACAGCAACCTTACAATGAAAACCAAATTTGAGAGAGGAATGACTTAAAGGTTCCATTAACAATCTGACAACCTTCTATGATCTGAAAAACTGTCCACCTGTCAGGCAGCAGCCGCATTCCAGCAGTACAGAGGATGTAGAGCGGCGTCTCCTTGTGTTTGTTCTTTGGGACGTGAGCAGCTGCAAAACTGAGGAGAGGTTGCAAGTAATCACTGGCCTGCGTCGGTGTGTTTGCCAGAGTGGAGATACCTGAGAGAAAACACACATTTAGGCACAATCAGAAGCAAAAGCTAATAATTATAATGTCAACACTAACGTGAAGTTCAGAGTGAAAAATAAAGAATGAAGTGTAGCTTTGTCCCATAAAGCTAAATGCTCATTCAACCAAGAAGATGCACTTTAGTTTCTGTTAACATTATCAGACAAACTACTTTATTAGTTGAGTTTTAGTTGAAATAGAATATCAAATATATATGAATAATTGCAAGAAAATCAATTTTCATGAATCATCTAAACTACAACTTTATTGGGATGTGTTGCAGCCTGAAATGTAAAAATGGAGGTATATTAGCAGATTAAATGAAGTTGATAATATGTTGAGTTCATAGTGTCAGCAGAGGGATAAAAGTCAAAGGAAATCAAAGAACTATTTTTTCCCCCATATCAAGCCAGCCTTTTCTGATTTGAGGTTGTATTTACTACTACCGTAGTATCACTGTTGCATCTTTGCTTATAGGGGTCATGAGACGTCCCCTTCTGCCCTTCTGAGAGAAGACAGTGACCTCTCCGAGTGCAGTTATCACTCTCATGCATAGGTACAATATTAGCAACATAAGCAGTTCCACACAAGTAGAAATGCATAAAGGATAAGAATTGTCTGTCAATCACAATAATGATTATCAACGTCATGTGCTGACATCATCAGTCATGACACAAGATAATCAGTTCCATGCTGGCTGTTACAGTATGTGATGTCCCAGGGTTCAAAGTGCAACGTGGCCTTTTCCTGCTGCTCCCAGAACTGACGCAACATATGAGATGAAACATCATGAGAGCTGACTGGCTCTTTGACGTCCAAGTAACATCACTTGAAAAAAAACACTCCAGACAATCATCTCAACACAACACAAGACAACACACGAACTCAATCTATGAGATACAAGTTGTTTCTTCCTTCTACTCTTATTTTTCCACGTTTGTTCCCTCTCGTCTCTCTCACGGACTTTGTCCTTCACTTGTTTGGCAGTGAACCAAAGCAGCAGCTGGTGATATTTGCTGCAAACTAATCATTACCGAAACTAAACAGAGTTGCTGCTCCTGCTCTGGCTGAGTCTGGATCAAAGAGTTGATGCATGTCCTCTCACAGAATGCACAAGAAATGGTGAGCCATGCACAGAGCTGCTTTTGTTTGAGTGCACTGGAAGACTTTCTGCATGGCACCATCTGACTTCTTGTCAGAGACTGAAACTAAAAAGTCTTACAAATTTTAACTGAAAGAACAGCTATGCTTAATTTTGGTGTTATAGAAAGCATAGAAAGAAAGTCCTCCTCACCAGGCTTGATTTTCTTGACAACAGGTCTGCGGTCGCGATCCCTCATCTGTCTGATGTCCAGCAGGGTGTGGGGGTTCCCGTTGTGGGGAGGCCAGTAGTACACAAAGACCCTGGAGCCACTGCTGCCACAATCCACCACAATCCCATAATTTAGACCTGAGTTAAGTACATCAGTGGCCTCCATGGACTCAACAATGGAAAAGTATCTGGGGGGGAAGCTCATACAGATTAGATAATGTATAAAAAGTATTAGGCTACTGCAACATGTAGAAATAATGGCATCTGTTAGTAGTAAGTGATTTCCACAAAAATCTTTATCACTTACACTCTAAAAATGAACCTAATACATGTGAACATCAACGTGAACGTTGTTTCCCTCCCATTAAGAGAGAGTCTTGAGAAAATAGCAGCTGTGACACATGTGAGGTATCTGAATCTGGAGGTGGTTACACACATCTCAGTACTTCTGGAAAAAAGATGAGAAACATCCACATGTTCCCCTGTTTTCAGTCTCTACTTCAACTAAATGTTTTGACAAAGAAAGATATATTTATGTATTCTGCTGGTTACTGAAGAGAAGACCTGCAGCCTGTCTTACAAATTAATTTCAGGTCCCTCTGAGCTGTTTTCAAGAGTTTATATCAAATACAAGCCCAATTTAAAAAAAGAAAGAAAGAATGCAGTGATTTGGATATTTCTGAATACATCTGTATGTGCAAGGGAGAATAAATTCTGGATGTCCATGATCTTCTGGCCCTCGGGCAGCTCTGCATTAAAACCAGACATGGTCCTGTCCTGGAAATCATTGCATGGGCCCAGGAACACTTCCAGAATCATTGTCTGTGAACACAGTTCACTGTCCCATCCACAGATGCAGGTTAAAGCAGAGGACATATATGGTGGCTTGCAAAAGTATTCTCTGCCCTTGGTGGTTTTCCTTTTATTTGTGTTACAACCTGTAATTTTGTGGATTTTATGTGAAAAAGAAATCTACAAAAATAGTCAAAATTGGTGAAGTGAAAAAAAAAAAAAAAGGTTTTCAAAAATAGAGAATGAAAAGTAAGCACTGTCGCCTCACAGCAGAGGGTTCCAGCTGTGCCTCTCTGTGTGGAGTCTGCAGGTTCTCCCCGTGTATGCGTGGGTTCTCTCCGGTACTCCGGCTTCCTCCCATCATCCAAAAACAGCATGTTAGGTTGAATGGTGTCTCTAAAATTGTCCTCAGGAGTGAGTGTGAGCGTGTGTGGTTGTTTGTCTCATTTGTCTGTGTGTGGCCCTGTGATGGACTGGCGACCTGTCCAGGGTGTACCCCGCCTCTTGCCCAATGACAGCTGGGACAGGCTCCAGCCCCCCCGCGACCCGACCAACGGATTAAGCGGGTATAGAAAATGGATGGATGGATGCAAAATGAAAAGTAGAGCTTTATTAGAGCCACCTTCTGTAGCAGTTACAGCTGTCTGTCTTTATGAGTCACACAAAATAAAACTTCAAGACTGAGGTCCTGCTGCTGTATAGTAATCTTTAAGCCATGCCATAGATTCTCAGTGGGAAAGGTCTGGCTTTGATTAGGCCACCCCAACACTTGTGTTCCCTTAAACCACTCAAGTGTTGTTTTAGCAGTATGCTGAGGGTCGTTGTCCTGCTGTAATACTGAAACAGGTTTATCCATCATTCATCCATCATTCCCTCAATTGTGATCAGTTTGACAGTCCCTGCTGGTGAGAAACATCCCCAGAGTGTGATGCTTCCACCACCATGCTTCACTGTGGGGGGGAGGGGTGAGAGGTGTTGGGTTTGCACCAGACATTGAGTTTCTTTTGATGGCCAAAAAGCTTTTTTCTCATCTTATTGTGGTCTTGTGGATAGATACACCAGTCTCCTCTGTGGAGCTTTCCAGCTCCTTTAGGGTTATCTTTGGTCTCTTGCTACCTCCCCGACTAATGCCCTTTGTGAGTTCTAGTGGACAGTCCTCTCTGGGCAGGTTTGTTGTGGTGCCACATTCTTTCAATTTTGTGATGATAGATTTCATGGAGCTCTGAGGCATTTTCATAGTTTCTAATATTTTAGTTTTTACAACTCGACCCTGATTTGGACTTCTCCACAATTGTGTTCCTGACCTGTCAGAAGAGCTCCTTGGTTTTCATGGTGCCTCTTGATTAGTGCTGTTGCTGCTCTACATATACTGAGATCATGTGACACTTAGTTTGCACACAGCAGGACTTTATTCTAATTTTTTTTTTTACTTCTGAGGATAATTTGTAGTACAAGATCTGATATAGGGGGAGTCATTTCAAAAAGGGGGAAACTGCATATGCACAGCCCACAAAAATATCTTAATTTCCCTTCAGTATTATAGACTATAGATTTTCTACATAAAATTCCCACCAAAAATCAATTTAAATCAGGTTGTAACACAAAAATATGAAAAAAAGCTGAGGGGGTTATTCATTTTACAAGGCACTGTATGAAGATGATCCAGAATCACTGTCATCTTATCTGGACCAAAGGTCATTCAAAATGGATTGAGACAAAGTGGAAAACTGTTCTGTGGTCACATGGATTCAAATTTGCAATATTTTTGGAAATCAGGGAAGCTCCTTCCTCCAGACTAAAGAGGGGAGAGACCATCCAGCTTGTTATCAGCTCTCAGTTCAAAGCCTGCATTGGTGCCTATGGAACTGGAAACCTGCACATCTGGAAAGGCTCCATCAATGCTGAAAGGTATAAACAGGTTTTAGAGCCACATCTGCTCCCATCCAGATGACATCTTTTTTCAGGTAAGGCCTTGCATATTTCAGCAAGACAAAGTTAAACCACATCCTGTATCTATTCCAACAGCATGACTCTGTGGTAGAAGAGTCCGGGTGCTGGACTGACCTGCCTGCTGTGCAGACCTTTCACCAACTGAAAACGTTTAAAATACAACAAAGAAGACCCAGGACTGCTGAGCAGCTAGAATCCTCTATGAGACAGGAACAGGACAACATTCATCTCCCAAAGGTCCAGCAGCTGGTCTCCTCAGTTCCAGATGTTTACAGGTGTTGTTAAAAGAAGAGGGGATGCTACACAGTGGGAAACATGGACCTGTCCCAGCTTTTAGAGACGTGTTGCTGCCATGAAAATTCACACTGAGCTTGTATTTTTTAAGAAAAAAAATCAATTGTTTCGATTTCAGCATATGATACATTTTCTATGTTCTATTGTGAATAAAATGTTTGTCTATGAAATGTGCAAATCATTCCATTCTGTTTTTATTCACATTTTACACAGCCTCCCAACCTTTTTGGAATAGGGTTGCAACTAATTACAATTACATCATCTAATTCATTATTTTATCAGCTGAAATAAAATATGGTCAACAAGAGTAATCTATTTTATCTAATTGATGTAAAAAATTCACAAAGTTACATAATGTTACAGTTTACCACATCGACACCCTGCAGGGTGAACGTTTGGTAACATTTACAGTGTTTTAGATCAATGTTGCCTTTAACTGATTTTCTACTAAATCAAATGGAAACTAACTGCTTTCACAACCTTTCAAAAGAAACAAACGTCAGTGTACCTTAGGATGATAAAGTATCACACACTTCTGTTCATAGCTCCAGATGTGCAAGACAACTCAAACACCTCAATCTGGCTGCCTCAGCTCCAGTTTAAGAAAAGGTGTAAATGAGATTTTTTTCTTTTTTAACCATTTCCTTCACTTATCACTTCATGTCCATACAGCATATTTCCACTCACTTGTTGACTCGGGCCCCTGGCCGTTGCTGGATGCCCCACAGCTGCCTCTGGGAAGTTCCCAGAAGAAGGAGGGCACAGGTGATGAGCAGCAGCAGGAAGAGCAGCCTCTGCCTGGGTGCACAGCCCAGAGACAGCAGGGACACACTGCAGTACCAGGAGGCTGGCAGGCAGGACACAGTAATCCTGTGGAGGAAGAAAACACATCCAGATACAGCATCAGAACTGTGGAGCCCGTCAGGACATTATTATATCCTAAAGTTCCACCTTCTCATGAACAATCCAATGGAGAGTGTTATCAGCTTATTACCTTGCCATGTGGCCAGGTCAGCTGGAATAGAAGGTGTTACAATCGTCACCTCATGGTAACTGCAGTCTGACCAGGATCTGTCCAGTTTTGACTTTTCTCCTGAACAGACAAAAGAAGGAAAAGATACAGAACCTTTACAGCTTATTGTGAATTTAAAGCAGAGGAAACAACACAAAAAAACAGGACACTGTGAAGAGACTGAGGCATTCAATTGCACATCCACTTGAATTCTGTTTCCTTTATTAAGACAGGGATAACTGCACACTGTCATTCCTTTCAACTGTGTTATCTTTTTATGGAAATGGAAACAAACGTGTCTTTGTGACAGGCTGCGAGCAACAAATTGCCTAAAATACAAATCAAAACTCATTCTTTGCTAAGTTTTCTGTCATCCCTTGAGTTGGGTGCCTTTTCATGCCCGAATGCTCCATAGGGCAGTGATAAGTAGCTTTACAAAAACAAAAAAACAAAACAAAAAAAACACCTTCTGGTGCCTGTTCCAGCTGTCACTGGGTGGTGAGAGGCAGGGTACACTCTGGAGTTTATTAATTTATATATAAATGTGCAGCTTATTCAGTTTAATTACATCAAGCACATCCCAGACTCTATTTATCTAAAAACTATTTCCATAGTAATTCAGTGAATCAATACTTGCAGCCAGTGTATGCTTTTTGTTTCCATCTTATTCTACTTTCATGTTTAAAAGGTCACTTCACTCATTTGGTGATGTGGCACCCCTTTATCTAACGAAACAACCTTATTGTACCCTAGACTATCCTCATCTTCCAAATCTAGCTCTTGTGCCGTCTTGAGCACATTGTGCACATCTTGGACATGTCGCAATAACAGTATAGTTACATTTTAGTCATAACGTAGAAGGAAAAAGAGCTACTTTCTTCCGTTCAGGCCTGAGTTAAGAAAGTAACTAGCTTATCTAATTTATATATACATATATAAAACTATTGTATAGAGACAGACAGCTGTCAGTCAAATCAAATAACAACTTCATTTAACAAAAACAGTGTTTTCCATTTAAATTCAGTTGATAAATACAGAATTACGTTTCCAGACTGCTGTTAACGGTCTCCATATGCTATCAGTCTCTCAGAAATTTACCTAAAGGCGCCTTTCCTCCACCATGACAGTTAATCCCGTAGGCGAAATGTGACGTTCCTTCGACAGAAAAGTTGATAAGATGTTATCTTCTTTAGCTTAGCTTCAACTGGATGGTTTTCAAAGAGGACAACAGGCAGAGGAGCAGGAAATGACCGAAATATTTAATACACATCCGGTGATGGCCAACCTCTTGGCAACGTCATCAAATGCGCCTGTTGCCTTCCGGTGCTGCAGGAATATTTAGTACTATGCTTTAAAACGCCTGTTTAATGTTTTTCCCGTGTGTGTTTTTCTTCTTCTCTTTTTATATTAGAGTGGCGATTTCAGGAATTCTTTAAAAAAAAATTTAAAAAAAGCACGACAACATATGCTGAGTATTCACCACAAGTCGAGAGGAAGCAGCTAACTGAATTTATGAGCTATTGAACTAAAATGCATCTTGTTCAAACTCAGGCTTTTCCTCTTGCTGCTTCTCCTGCACGTTGTAAAATGTATGTATGTATGTGTTTCTAAGTAAAAGTATGTCTTCATGTCAGTGGTTTTGTTTAAATATAATATACCTCGATAAGAATGTTGAATTTGGTTTTAATCATGTGAGTTGACTGATACGGTTAGTATTTTGAGACATTCAAACTGTTCAGCTGCTTTGTTTGGGTGAAATTTATTACTAATTATATGGTTATAATAGTCACAACCCAGCTGCACTGACAACACTTTCATTTTAACAAAGCAATAAGACCAATCTGTCAGCATTTAGGTTTTTGTTTCATGTATTGTCTTGTCACTTCCTGTTTTATTTTTAAATATTAACTTCTCCTCTCGTTTCAGATAACTTGCCCTTCCTCCCGTGTCTAGTGTCTGATTGTCTTCCCTGATTCCTAAGTGTTTCCACCTGTTCCCCTGGAATACTCATGTGTTAAATAGTCTTCGTCTCCCTGCGTCCCGTGCGAGTGTGTTGTGTCTCACTCTTGAGCCTCTCATAAGCCTCTGAAACCTGTGGTTCATGTTCCCCGTTGTCCCGAGTTTTTCCCTCGAGCCTGCAGTGGAGTTTCTCCTGCAGAGTCGTTTTCTTTGTAATTTACTGCTAGTCTAGATTATTTATTTTAACGGTAAATTTCGTAGCTTTGTTTTTGGTCCTTCCATGCGGAGCGTTTTTGTGTTTTGGTTTATTGAAAATATTTCGTGCCGTTAAAGGCGAGCCTTGAGTTTCTAGTTAACGTTCATAGCGCCTCAGTTTTTTAAGAGTGCGTCCTTGGTTTAAATCCGCCTTATTAAGGAGCGCGGGACTTTATTTTGTAATTGTTCATAGCCTTTTGTTTTCCTCCCAATGTGGAGTGAATTTATGTTTGTTAAATTTTACAGCCGCGCTCTTCTCTGCCTTAGTTTATCGAGAAGAGCACTTAGGCGTTTCACAGCCTATTCTGTTGCTCTGAGCAGAGATCCTCGACCTGTCTTGCCCTTTCTGCCTGCCTGCTGTGAGTTTACTTTATAGATGAAAACCTTTGCTTTGAACTTGATCCTGCATCTGCGTCCTATGTACAGGAGGTTCCTGACACAATCAATGTGTGACTGAAAAGAAGAGAAGAAAAATGTAAAGTTTTATTCTGTTGTGATGTAGTTTTCTGTCAAAAATATTCAGTTAAATTTAGATTAAAAAATACTAATAATCCCCAAAGGGAATTGCTGCCAAATAAATTATTATTACAATTATATTATTATTATAGGTAGATGATAAAATAAAAAAAAAATAAAAATCTGCTAACCAGCATTTAGAAAGTTGAAAGTGTGGTAGAACTCTTGCGGTACTGTTTTGTAGTTTCTGATGGTAGCTGATGGGCCACACAGGTCACACCCGTCTATGGTAAATGGTAAATGGACTTGTACAGCGCTTTTCTAGTCTAACTGACCACTCAAAGCGCTTCACCCCACTCACACACACATAGCTACGTGTAATCATTCATAACATTCATAACCCCAATGATACACTGGGGGGGGGGGTTCAGTGTGCTACATTCTTCGACATGTAGCCCGGGGAAGCCGGAGTCGAACCACCGACCTTCCGATTGGTGGGCTCTTCCTCCTGAGCTACAGTACTCTATCATAACAAATAAATATAAAAAGATAAATCATCCCAGTAGCACAGCACCCAAACCCATTTTGGACATTTATTGTTTAATTATCTTTCTTGTTTCTTACTTCAGAATGTGCCAATACAGTCACAGCATGCTGTTGCAAAAGTTGAATTATTCTGGTTTCTGCTGCAGTGGCTGGCCAGAGTCAGATCTGAGATAAAGGTCATAGGGGAACTTTAGATACTCACTTGGAAGTTTTAACTTCTCTTCCCTCCCTGGCAAAGTCAAGAGATATAAATTTGTAATCATATGAATTTGAGAAATTTGTTCTCTTAAA
The DNA here is from genome assembly GCF_036924035.1 of Leuresthes tenuis. Taxonomy (NCBI): domain Eukaryota; kingdom Metazoa; phylum Chordata; class Actinopteri; order Atheriniformes; family Atherinopsidae; genus Leuresthes; species Leuresthes tenuis. The sequence goes on along the minus strand of NW_027325358.1, from coordinate 35,963,047 downwards.
TCTTATGGAGGAGAGGCAACACTCTAAATCTTGGTGACATAACCTGCATGCCGTGTGCTGACTGTGGGATTTCTTTGTTCATTTCAAGTCAGAGATACTTCCTGTCACATTTAACAAGTTATGATGATGTTTGGATAAGGCCATGACCCATCGCTGTCTAATATCATCAGCTGGTATAAACCTATCACAGAGAATTATTTGGTTGGTTTTTAACTGTATTGCAGTGATAAACAGTTCAGAATTAACGGTTGACTAGACATAAAATTGATTGAAATTAAATTAATTTGAAGGGTTGCGTGTAGAAGAAGCCTTTAACTGAACACACTCCGTTGTTTTCAACACTGTGTTATGTAGAGGGTGAACAGTATTATCCATTATGTTCATTAACTTATGCAACATTCTTCTTTTAACAATTAGCTCCAGGGGCACCAGAGCAGTCCCTACCAGAGAGCCAATTTTCTGCCTTCGTTATCATTTTGTTCAGTTTCTCTGAGTCTCTGGCTCTGATGCTGCTGCCCAAGAGGTGGCTACAAAGCAGATTGTACTCTCCACTTCAGACTTATAGAAGATATGCACTAACAGTTTGGTGCAGACATGATAAGGTTTCTTAAGAAGCACAGTTTGTTCTATCCTTCCTTTTTTTGTTTTGTTCATCTTCTAGATGAGGTGATTATTTTCACAGCCAACAACTGCAGAGTCATCTGTACTTCCTAAGTCTGGGAGGGATATGAAAGGGATGGGTTTATACTCCTTCCAGGAAAATCCCTGAAAGAAATTGATGGTTGGGTTGGCTTTTAATTTGTGTATGTGTTCATATTCTCACAATGATAATAATCAATATTATTACAACAATGATAATTGCAATTGCAACAATAACTGTAGTTGTGCAGATGTAATAATGATAGTACTACTATAACTACTAATGATAATAGTAATAGCAACAATAATACTAATAATGATAATATTAGTTATATTCTTTTAGGTCTGCACAGTGATGTGGTGGTCAGCACCGTCACCTCACGGCAAGAGGGTTCCTGAATCCCGGCTGGGGCCTTTCTGTGTGGAGTTTGCATGTTCTCCCCGTGTATGCTCAGGTTCTCTCCGGCTTCCTCACACTGTCCAAAAACATGCATGTTAGGTTAATTGGTGACTCTAAATTGACCCCAGGAGTGAGTGTGATTGTGAATGGTTGTTTGTCTTGTTTGTCTCTGTGTGGCCCTGTGACTGATGGGTGACCTGTCCCGGCTGTATCCTGCCTCTTGCCCAATGACGGCTGGGATAGGCTCCAGTTTCCCTGCAACCATAAATTGGATTGAGTGTGTATAAAAAACATGAATGGATGGATATTCTTTTATTATTTTTATTATTTGTTTTAATTTTAGTAGGCTTAATTTTCTTGATGATAGATGATCTTGTGAACCTGTATATAACAAATTAATCAGAACTTCATTAAACTGTATCTCCTGATCACATTAGCTTTTTCTGTGTTTTATGTATTTAACAGTGATATCAGTAATAATTTTTCTGTCACTGTGGACACTGTGTATTACTGTGTTATACTTAAATTCTTGGTGTTTTTTGTTGAATAAAGAGCAATGGTTCACTGTTTTAAGTGCTTTTTTATTTTGTGAATGCTGAATGGTTTTAAAACACTACTGGTCTCATTTAATAGAATTTACACTTGTAAATATGATATTTAGCCAGTAAAAGAAGTAGGTTAATTAAGTAATACACGTTTGCCTAAGTAGCTGGGTATGCAAAATAGCAAACAGTATTTGGTCATAAGATAAAGAGAGATCAGAACAAACAAAAGAAGAAACAACGTTACTAAAGTATTTTTTAGGACAGGGCCAAAATAAATTACATATCTTTCTCAAGGTTACAGAAGGAGCACTTTACATCAGTGTGCTTTTTATATCTCTGTGGGAAGATGTTGGTGGGATAGAAACAATGAATCATTTAAAAAGAGAGTTCCTTTGAAGGTAGAAACCAGATATTCTTGCAGTCCAAGTCTGGGTACAGATTATTCCAGTAGGTGATGACAGAAAGAATACAAATCAAATCCTTTAGGAATAAAATCTGAATGTTACTGTTGATGTTCTTTCTAGAAGGAAAACAGTTATGTCCAACAGAATCAACAACAGTGATAACTGAATAGAATCAGTAACAACAGAGATTCTGAAAAGTGTTAAGACACCCGAGGAGTAATCAGATGAATGACTTGGAGAAACAGGTTATTTTAGAATAAAGATTTGTTTTTATATAATATGTAATATAAATACAATATAGTGTATATTCCAAATATAATATCTATGATGGTAGAAGTTGTGTTTGCAAAGCTAGGACCTGGAAAGAAGCATCTGTTTATGAAAGTTTGACAATTTCAGAGGGATTTTATCAATATTATAACAACATAGCAAAACAAAGTTTACACCACCAATTTTAGAGAACATGTCATTTTCGAGTAAATTTCCAGATTGATGTGGGATTTCTGAGGAACTGTTTGATCCAATTTATTTTAGACTTGTGGCTGTACCAAGCTGAAGTGTTCGCGCATGTGACTTGCTCTTACAAAATCATCAACGCCCACTTCAGCTGGGCCTCCGCCCACTTATTGTGTCCGTCTTATTACGAAACCAAACCGTCCAATTGAATGGGACTATTAATGATTGACAGTAAGATTATCGAATCAACCTCGTTCTTTTTTTGACAATCCCTCGTAAGGTCTCATCCCTCCATTCACCCGGTTCCCGGATCTCCATCATCTGCCGCCAAGGCTTTCCTCCGCCGGCCGGGGTACCCATTAACTTACCGAGAAGATCACACCGACAGGCGGCTCGCCGGTGTTGTAGGTTCAAAGATACGTGTCGGACTAAAGTCCTTCGTCTGAATGGAGGCGGATGGTTTTGTATCCCGGGGAACGACCCTGGAAACGCCAGGCGTCGACAGGCGGGTCGCAAGCACTGCAGCTGGGACAGGGGTTCGAATTCTGGGCGACAGGCTCCTCGATGTCACGGGGGGACTTTTGGGGTCCTTCACACCGAGAATGGCAGGGGAACCGGATTTTGTCTCGGTGTTACATAGGACAACTCCAGAGACCTCGACCTCTGTCGAGACAGACATAGACTATGAAGAACTGCCTCAAGGAGTAGCCACCAGCACACACATGCTGGCTGGATCCGTGGCTGGAATCATGGAGCACTGCCTAATGTACCCCGTCGACTGTGTTAAGGTATTCATGAAAAGAAATACAGAACACTGCTCATTTTGACACATGCCAGGGCCTTATTTATGTCACACTGTACGCAACCCTTGGTTGCGTAAACCTGGAGCAGGCGTAGGCCAGAGAACCAGCCTGCGTGTAGCCACCGTTAGCCTACAAGCTAACATGGGTAACCTTGCTAACAGAGGTCAGTTAACTAACTACCCTGGCCTCACGGAGACCGAAAGCAACATATGGTGGTTAAAGTGAAAAGCTAAAAAGCAGCCTGTATCTTCACCCCCATTAAGCTTCCATTTTGACAGATAAAGAACAAACGTATTTTGACGCAAACTGGCATTCCAGCCGGTTAGCTAAAGTTTCCCAGCTACCCGTGCACATCTATTCTCAAACACGTCTGTAATGATTTAACTTTACATTGCGATTGCTAATCTTACTCCAAATTATACTCCTGTCTTTGATTATGCCACAATATATAAATGAATACAGTTTTATTAAAGTTTCCACACGTAACGAACTGTTATCAAAAGAGCCAATCGTTGTACTTTGTGTAAAATATTAATTTAGTTGGACATTAACAAAATAACACCGCAGGTGTTTAACAGCAAATATTTGTATTCATTATTACACGCTGACACTTGTTAAAGTCAGACTATATTCAAAACGGTTTAAACTAGGTTTTTGGCTCATTTGTACTGCTTGCTGGAAGTCAGTCTTTGGCGCTCAGACCTGACATTTCCTTCCCTGAAGCTGGATCTTGTGGAAAGTCCAAAGTTGAGCAACCGATTGGGTCATCAGCCTCAGGGAGAACCGTGGACTGTCTGGATGAATGAAATACAGCTTTGCAATCACCTTTACTTGTGTGAATGTTATAATTGGATAGTTTTTCTGAAAGTATTTTCAGCTACATCAGTTATAAAGTTAAATCGTGTCAGTAGTCATTCATCCTGTTAATTTGTCAATACGCTTTATTTAATCATTTTCTTGCCTCTTATTTGGCACAACAAAAGTCTTTTCTTCTTCGTTGCTTTCCATGAATGTGTGATTCGTGTGTCAGGCCAGTCTCCAACACTCCTCTAAATTTGGACTTAGCTTTTCGTGGTCCTTCCTTCTCAGCGAGTGCTGAATAACACACTGCACACATCCCAGTGAAGATTATATTTGATTGAAAAACTAGAAAAATAAAGAGACGCTGTTGAGTTCATGGAATTTTCGTTGTTACCTCGGGTTTATGTTTCTTTATCGCTGGACACGGACATTGATTCTCTGTATGAAAGCAGTGAAACATTCAGTTTCTAAAGTGTCATTTCTCCAACAAGGCTTTTGTATTAAGGAACCATTTTTGGCTTTGAATGTTTGCTGACCAACCTGGCCCCTCACTCTGTCTGGACTTTGCATGTTAACGTTCCCCGCATGTGATTTCAAACCTTCATCACTTCCTTTTTTGACAAAACCATTAGACAAGCATTGTTTATGCACTTTTACTAAGTAAAACTTTAACCAAGTCAGATTAATCTACGTAAACGGTCAAAATGCGCTCAGTTATTTCTGATTGTCATAACTTGCTCTTTTGGCAGGCTGTTCTGTTCTCATGCTGTATGAGGATGGAAAAACCTGTATTGCAGTGGCGTCTCTGAGCAGCTCTTGGTCAAACGGAGCTCGCCTTCGCTACAAATTCCTTGTTGATCAGCCTCAATCTTGATCATCCTCATTTACAGAAGCACTTTCTTTGCAAGTTTTTGCCACACATGTACTGCTGATCGGCCCTTTCTTCCTGGAATGTTTGAAAATGTTGTTGTTCCCCACAAAGACAGTGGTGCTCGTTTCTGCTTCTCATTTTGTTGCTTTTGGGCGATCAGCTCTGGGTGAAAATACCTTCATGAAATCAAGATCGAAACAACTGGAGTTGTTATTAAGAATGACGTGATCACCAGATCTTTTTATCTTTTAAATTTTCACACGTTGACTCACTATCAAACATCACTCTGCAAGAAAGAGATAGTAAGAAAAAGATATTATTCATTTCCCTATTTTTCGAAACCCTTTAAGAAGATGCACCGGGACTGTAAAATTCTCATCTTTTCATGGATGAGATGAGAACTCTGCTGAAACTGCCAGTGTATATCTGGAATTCAAGTTAAGTTAAAGGTTTAGCAGCATTAAGAGAAGGTGTCTCACAGTGTCAGTCACAGGAGGAACAGGAGGAGGAAGTGGAGCACTAAATCTTCTTCTGAAGGAAGTCGGCCTTTATTTTCATTACTGTAATATTTGCCACAATGTTCCTTTTTTCTCATCTTCGTTTCCTTCTTCCGTCACACCCATTTGGCTTACAGCTCTGCTTGTTTAAGTTATACTTCAGTTCATTTATTCCTTTATCTTTTTTATGATTTATTTCATTTTTTTATTTGGCAAACTTCAGTGTCTGGATATCAGCAACAAAGAGAGTTAAAGTTCTCTTTAACCCGCCTCTTCCGTTCTGTGTCTGAGGCGTTAGTGCAGAGAGGTTTGTTCATACATTTTTCCATAATGGTGGAATAGTGTTTGCTACCTGACGGGAGTAAACTGTCTTCTTGAACTGCAGCTGAAGTCCATTTTAGAACATGGAAATGGTGCTGATGAGGATGTGCTTCCCAGAGAGGTTGACTTCCTTTTCTTAGGGATTTATGTCTCATCATTTCTCAGGTGACAGCATTAATATGATAGAATTAGAACTAATATGTGCAGAAAATACCAGTTGTAGACACTGACTGATTGGCTTGCAGTCGATATTTTTATTTTATTTTTTAAATTTTATTCACTTTTTTTATTTTATTGCACAAAACTGATTATTGCGAGTTTGCAAACAGATGGAAATCAACCCTGTTAGTGATGCAGTGACTCTTAAGGAGGTGATTGATGTCACAACGTCAGTGTAAAACCCGGAGAATGTCCTTTTAATTCCACTGAATGAAAACAAAAATGGACACCTTTGATAAAGCTTCCCATCTGACTTTAGAGACAAAACATTCAAGACTGATTGACAGATTTATCTTGAACACAACAGCTTCAGTGTACTGAATCATTCAGAGATGGTGGTGCAACGGATCATCAGTGATCCGTTTGGATCAATATCTTCTGTTCGGCACACGTTGATTTATGAAAAAAAAAAAGTTCAGTCCACACGGCGTGGTCGTGGCGAGCGGAGGAGCATTTAAATCCCCTGTATGGGAGCATTTTGGCTTCCCTGTCAAATACAATGATGAAGGAAAGAGGTTAGTGGATAAAACCGTGACCGTGTGTAGGCACTGTGGCACAAGAAAGCCACATGACAGTGGAAACACATTTGAAGCGACATCACCCCGGTGTTTCGCTGACAGGAGTGAAAACGAAGGCTGCTCAACAAGCGCATATCTCTGCGGCAGTTCTGCAGTCCGACCGGGTTAAAGCATCACAAACGAAAAGACAAAACTCGTGTTTATTTGTCTGGTCTTTTTTTTTTCAATCTGAACCGTGAGTTTTTGTATCCGTTGCACCCCCATTCAGAGCTCATTGCTTGGATAGCTGTGGTCAGTGTCTGCTGTCCTACAGGCCAGAGATGACATTCATTACAGAGTTACGCACATATGAGGCTGCTTTTGGCTGCAAGACATGAACACACTGCTGACATTGTGGATGAGACGTTCACGTTAAGTGTGGTTAAGAGTTCCATATTGGCCCCCAGGGGGCAGCGGTGTTCCTCACTTGCTATGAAATTTCAGCTTGAGAGGGGTGAATGTGGAGTTTTTGGGGATTTTCTTCATTGCCCTGGTTACCTGCTCCTGTAGCTGGCCTCGCACATCTTCAGCAGAGTGCATTAGCTGATGCAGCAGCACCATACAGATGGAGTGTGCTGATTAAACCGCTTTTAGCTCCATGAAGCACTCGGTTCTCATTGGTGCTTTGTGTTTCACGGCAGATTGTATGTCCATACTGCAGCTGGAGCAGTTCAAGCTTAAATGTAGGACCGTCTATGTTTGCAGCGCTGTGGTGGTAACACCTGTTAAAAAGATATTAGAAATAATGATGAACTGATAACTGAAAATAACATGGTTTAAAATTGTGCTTGTGCTCCAGTTTGGAGTAAAAAGTAAAATGAGCTACTCCTCCCACTCGATGTTTTATTTAAGCTTTTCACTTTTTGTGCTGAATCATGATTAAAAGAGTTTTAACATTGACTGTCTTTGAAAATAATCTGGGTTCTGTGTTTGTTTGTCATGCCTCAGACCCGCATGCAGAGCCTGCACCCCGACCCGGGAGCGCGCTACAGGAACGTGATGGATGCTTTGCGGCAGATCGTACGGACTGAGGGTGTGTGGCGGCCCATCAGGGGTGTGAATGTTCTGGCAGTGGGGGCAGGGCCTGCACATGCTCTTTACTTTGCTTGCTATGAGAAAATAAAGTTCTCCCTCAGCGATGCCATTCATCCTGGCACCAACAGCCACTTTGCAAACGGTGAGATTATTCATGAAGCGCATATTTTACATTCCTACTTTTTGCCTCTAAGATATAGAATTGAATGTAAATTTAAGTGAAAAGTAGAAATTGGTAGAGGGATGTTATTTTGTAGAAGGTCAGCGGTGATGTTAACACTGCAGGGAAAATTTTCAAAGCTCATCACAGCTGAAACGGAAGAAGGAGCTGAATTCTTACTCAACTTGTTCTGTGTGCTGTGCAGGAGTAGCAGGCTGCATGGCCACGGTGCTGCACGACGCCATCATGAACCCGGCTGAAGGTAAAAGCTCACACCCCAGCACACGCATGCCCACAAAACACCACCCAGAACTGTAACGGAGCATGTGATGCCCGTGTTTAACCGGGACACTTGGTGGCGCTACAGGCTGTCGATGACACAGTTACAGGGAGATGTGTATTTCTTACAGTACTCTATTGTAGAAATGACTCATTGAGATCTGGATTCCTCAATCCTAAAGCTAGAATTTTTCACAAGTTTTAAACAATTTAGTTTGAAGTCTTTTATGACACACCATTACATTTTTTCCCTGCAAATTCTATCCCACATAATCCGCAGGTGTCTTATTTTAGAGTTTTTAAGGCTTGTCATGCTCCTTGTTGCCTTTTTGTGTTCTTTCTGAACTTTAGTATCAGTAGTTCTTAAAACATTTTACTCCAACTTCCCACCCGTTTTTTCCTCCCCCTGTAGTTGTAAAACAGCGTATGCAGATGTTCAACTCGCCGTACCGGGGTGTCTTGGACTGTGTGGGCTCCCTGCTCAGGCATGATGGCCCAGCTGCCTTCTACCGCAGCTACACCACCCAGCTGACAATGAACGTGCCCTTCCAGGCGCTCCACTTCATGACTTACGAGTACCTCCAGGAGCTCCTCAACCCTCACAGACAGTACCACCCTTCCTCCCACGTGGTGTCAGGCGCACTCGCTGGAGCCCTGGCATCTGCTGCCACCACACCCCTTGATGTCTGCAAGACCCTCCTCAACACGCAGGAGGCTCGGGCTATTCATGTCATCCAGGCTGAGGCAGCAGGAGCAGGGGGAGCTGTTGGAGCAGCCACCGCCTCAGGCCCCGGCAGTCGCCACATCTCTGGCCTGGGTGAGGCATTTCGGACTGTCTACAGGATGGGAGGCTTGCCGGCCTTTTTTAAGGGCGTTCAAGCCAGGATCATCTACCAGATGCCCTCCACTGCCATCAGCTGGTCCGTGTATGAATTCTTCAAATACATCATCACCAAGCGGCAGCACGAGAGACAGCTGCGTGGAGATCGGGATGGAGACAAATAAATACGAGCGACAAAGGTTTATTGTACCATACCGATCACTGGCATTGGTACTGATTTCTAAGCATCGGCAGGTTTAGAAAACCGTTTGATTCTTGGTGCAGAAAGTCAATTTCTGTCTTGTTTATTGATATCATTTCTGATGATATTCAGAGTATAGCAGAGAGTATCAGCCTTTCATGAAATCTTGGCTCACAAAAGCGTATTTATTTAAAAAAAGAAAAGAAAAAAAAAGCTCTTCAGTAATAAATAACAGAAGAAATTTGTCAGTTAAGTATTTCATTGTAGTATTCAGCGCAACAAACTCAGCTCACTGACTTTAAAAGAAGTCACTTACATAGAAATTACAGTTGTATTAACCCCTGTTTGTAGGACATGCTCGTGTCTTGGGTTTACAGGAATGTACGCGTTTCTGTTTGAGCCCTCGCATTAAACGCTGAGGGTAAAGTGCTGACTTGGAGCTTTTGTTTGTATGCAGCCCCAAAAATGATAGAAAACTCAACAATAGAAATATAACACTACCGCACTTAAAGCTCAGTCACTCAGTTGGTAGTTTCAATACTTTATGTTTGCGGCAACATCAGAGCGAATAGTTAAAGTACATGTATCAATGTTCTGACCACAGAGGGGCGCACTGTTTACCCACTTAATAATGTTAAAAGAGGAGGACGTGTCAGATACATTCTGTGAACTTTACAGCTTGTTCCCTGCTTAATGGTGAGGGGTCTCATTCAGATTCCTCTGCACCAAAACATTTAGTAATGACTGAAATCAAACAGTAAGCAGTGAGAGTAACTCAGAAAATACTGAAATGCTCCCTTTAAAACAAGTCTTTAATTATTTGGACATTTGGAACTGGTCCAAATAATTAAGGTGTCAGATTTCAGTCATTACTATGAAATCAGTTTGAATACTTGGGCTGATGTACAGTAGCACTGCTCGGAGAAAGTCCATGACAGGGGTGACGCACGTGGTCAGAGGTGCTATCAGGGTGAAGGTGGAAGTGTGGAGCTCCGCTTTCAGTGGCACAGTAAAGAATCGGATTAACGGCTAAATTACAATAAGACTGAGTTATTCATTTCATGTAGACACCTTAGTTTGACTAAAAATTGGACCGGATCGGTTACTCGCAGTCGGATTGAGACCCCGAGATAACTCGGTTGAAGTGGCTCTATTAGCGATAGTTGAAATGGCTACAGCGCCACCTATCGTACTGGGTTATGACATGCTTTGTGCCAGTTATTTGATTAATTCACCGCCATGTATATTTGGATAATTACCCTTGCTCAAATAAGGAGCATAGTCCAACTATAGCTATAATCCAGTTAATCTCATCATGTAGACCCACTGAGTGACTGATCTCAGCATAGCTTTGCTGTGCTTTCCACTGCTGGTGCACCACCTCTGTTCAATAAAAAAGAGAAAAGTGTGAGAAGAGGCTTTCTGTTTGAATAGTTTCTTGATTGTTCCGCTCACACATCTGCATGGTTTCTGCCTGTGTCTCAGCAGAGCTGGATTCATCACTCATAGGCTTGTAGAGTGCTGATGAGACCCAGACTTATGTTCTGTTCTCGGTCGCATCGAGCAGATGCTATATGTTGCACACCCAAGCATCCAGTGCAGTTAAAAAAAACTTTATTAAAATGTTTTATTTCAGATGACAAATTAAAGGCAAGAGTGATCCCCGAGTCCGTTTCCTTCATCTGAATAAAAAAACAAAAACTGTAGAGCATCGTAGCACTTAAGAGCGACTTGTGAATAAAATGAGTACAGAGGATGAGGCAGTCGCCTCTACACATGCCTTCAGTTAGCCGCCATGCAGCCAACGCACAACTAAAACATCCTTACAGATGTACTGTTGCTTTGAAGCCATACAACACAAAGAAATTGTACATATTGTATCTAAAAATGGGCATATACTGATACAGCCAAAAATCCCCTTTCAGTTAGGTTTTGAGTCTAACTTGTATATGGAATAATACAACTATACATTTCTACAAGTTTTATCAAGGCTGTGCTGTATATATGCAGATGTTTGCACCCTGAAGGTAGCATAAAGGAAAACCTGGGTTCTTTAGGTTAGTGTGCAGAAGAAGTTTATCCTCGAGTTAAGCCAAGTTTCAACACAGGGAAACTAAAGAGAGCAATAGACAGACAGAAAAGAAGAGGAACTATTAGTTTGTCAGATGACAACGCTAATGTGAAATGCTTGAACAGTGTTTGAGATTGACACCTGTATTTTGTGAATTGTAAATAAACTCGCTAAGGCAGCTCCTCGCAGAAGCAGGGTCTTCTCTTGGTGCTGGCTCTCCAAGCGCTGAGAGACTATAAATGTGTCTACTTGTCCTTCTTTCCTCACCCTCTGTCAGTAAGTTTCAACAAAAACATCCACAAATATGTGATATGATGATGAAGAGCGTCTCAAGTTGAGATTTTACCCAGCCGATGGTTGTTAACACTCTTGCCCAGGGGCTTTAACTTTTCATTTAGAATAGTTGGCAGCGGTAGCTCCAACATGTTGGAATGTTTTTTTTTTTAATGTAGACAGCAAGAACTGCAATGACACAATCTCCTGCTTTTCACTCATGCATGCCCGTATCTGAGCTGGTCAAGTTATTATAGGAGCTGCAGTTTAAGTGTTGTGCTCGAGGCAGGGGAGTATTGCAACAAATGATGACTTAAAATTTTGGATCCTCTGCTGCATTCTCTTAAAAATGATTTTAATAACAAAAAAATTCCATTTTGTTTGTTTTCTTTTATTTTAAAGGTACATGTTGGCAAGCACTTAGAATATATATGAAATAGGATAAAACTTCTTAAAGAAAGTAAAAACAATTAAGAGAATTGTCAGCAGTATCAAAATGATTTGTGTAATCAGAAGTGCATACAACAAGCAGAATATAATCAATTCTGCCATATATGTTTCAGCTAGAAGTTAAAAACCAGGATAAGTTTGCAAAGAGATAAACTTCCTGAGAATGTGTTCTAACTGAATACATGGAAAGACAGCATTTCATAAGGCTGTAAATGAAACCAAATGCTGCAGAAGATGTTTCATTGAGTTGTATTTTCCAGCCATTCTTTTTTGAATGATGCAATAATAGAACTGATTGCTTTAGAGAAAATTCTTTTTTTAAATACTTTTTATGTCACCAAAAATAAAAACGTGACTTGTATTATATCAGTTGCAAACAGCATGTTAATATTTATAGAAATATAAATATATATATATATATATATATATATATATATATATATATATATATATAAAAAGAATTCTTCAGTGTTCTGCAGACCACCCGCAACTAAAACTTGGGCAGTTTTGTACAAAATGCATAGACAGTTCTCATGAGAAAGGTTAATTTTGAAGGTAAATTAACATAAATAACAAAATTAAGATCTCGGTTGTTCTGATGGGGATAAAAAACATTTACTTTGCCGGTTTTTAATAACACCAGTGTTTGTGATATCATCATGACAAAACTGATCTGGATGAGTGGTTTTGTTAGCACAAAGTAGGGAGATGTAGCAGAATTATTTGTGAGTGGTAACAGGAGACACAAAAGTGGTTTTTTGACATGAAAAAGCAACAATGCATGTCCTCCCCACTTTTAATAGTCAAACGTTTCCCTGCAGTTGTGGGTACAGATTAGGCTGACTGGATGGACTCCACAGGTCAGAAAGCGCCACACCCAACTTCCTTTTGCTTCAGATCTCATTTCACATGTTTGTTGTCATTCCCTGCAGCCTACAAGCAAAAATGTTGTCTTTCCATGTCTCTCATCTCACTTTACCCCTTGCCATTCCTCTGCTGCCTCTGGTGTTGTTTGTCAGTGGCTGTGCTCTGAAATGTAAGGAGATCCATTTAGGAAGGTCTTGACAAGTGGGGTCACGCTCTTGTCTTGAGGGCACAAGGCATCAGGCCTGGTCAGAGCCAAGGTCAACATCAAGCATGCGCGTGTAGCTGAAATACCAAGACAAATGAGGTAACAGAGACTAAGTTCACACTTTGCAAATCCCTCATACCTCCAAACCATCATCCACACAATATATTTGTCTGTGTTTAGTTGTTGAAGACAAAACAAGGAGAGCTTTGGACCCATGAGCTCCCCCCTTCTCTTGGTGTGATAAATGGTGTGTGGATAACTAAATGTCAGATGCGTTACTAATTTCTCAATCAGTGATGCTCTGCCTGCAGGTCACCACTCCTCATAGCATTGTCAAGTTTAGCAGAAGCAGCATGAATCATGATTGAATTTGGCAATGTGGTATGTTGCAGCATTAGCAGCCTCATGTGCTGCCTGCTATATGAAGTATCATATCAGGAACACATCGATGGTGTGTTTTCATGCAGGAATCTATCTAATCTCTTAACAATGAAAACTATGATTCATGTAATTTAGTACAATGAATGTTGAATATACACACATTATTTTAGACTTACTCTAACCTTTTTGTACAGGCCTGTTTTTCTTATATGACCTTCTCAGGTCATCTATGTTATTATTGACTTTGCGCTCGAGTTTATCTACTTTTCATCCTGCTACAGTATTCATAGCAGTACATGTTTCTACATAGACACCCTGTTTGTTTACCACTGAGATAACTCATTGTCTTTAAAGCCTTAAGCTTTAAAGAGGTAAAATTGTGCTGCTTTAAATGTTCTCTTACCTTTGTGTTTTAAATAGTTTTTAGTGCACATAAAAGTTCTGCTGTGTTTCAAACATTTTCACCCTCCCACCGAAGATAAAGCTGCTGAAATAATAAATCTTTAAGTCCAGGCTTTTCTTCATTTACTTGTCTTCATCACCAAGAAACATATTTACAAAATGCCTGCCAAGTGGCCAGTTTGAAGCAGCTCATGCAAAGAATGAGCAGCTGGGCTTTTTAGGAGGGGTTCTTAAAGAGAAAGAAGCATGTACTGTAAGTCTATTGTAATTGGTCCCCAAAACAAACCATCAAAGGGGCATAATATGAGTTCTGTAGCTGTCCTACATGAGTTTATAGAGGACATAGATTGATCACTTGTTGTGTTAGAGAGTGCGTTTTCAATGATGGTCATGTTTGTTTCATGTATGTAGATGACATTTCATTCTTGTTTTATTCTGACACTTTAATTCTGTTCTTTGGACAAGCAGCTCTCTCTGCTATTTCAGCTCTTCTGCTTATAGTCATGACCATGTCACCTTTTCTTAGACTATATTTCTCATAGTCAGTGGTTAGAACCCCTAAACATAACATGAATTTTATACATTTAACGTTAAACATGCGTCTTCAATTCTAAACCTAATGTTTTATCATAGGATTTTGTCATGCTAGAATTATTAACATGATAAAGCTACACAAAGAGAAACACTTGAACTGATCCACACATGGGTTTGAATTGTCATTGGACCAGTTCAAATCTTGACTAGTCAATCACTTTGGCATGGTGTGGGAACGGTTAACTCATCTAAAAAGAGACTTGTATTCCATGAAGACACTTGTTAACAAGCAGAACTGTTTTAAAGTCTATTCTCTGAGCGACAGGAAGCCAGTGCAGAGACCTGAGCACTGGACTGATATAGTCGTATTTCCTGGTTCTAGTCAGGACTCGAGCAGCAGCATTCTGGATGTACTGCAGCTGTCTTACAACCCGTTTAAAGAGCCCAGTGGGCAGGCTGTTACAGTAGTCTAACCTGCTGGAGACAAATGCATGGATTAGTCTTTCTAAGTCTGGTTTAGACACTATTCCTTTGTTTCTGTGAGTTTCTGTGTTTTTTAGATGGTAAAAAGCTTATGATGTTAGTAATTTAATGTAGCTGTTAAAGTTCAGGTCTGAAATCAGCAACCTGGAGGTCCCCCGCCTCGATTAGGTTTGTCTCTTTGCGCCTGCCCAATGATGGATTCAGTCTTCCACCTAAGAGCTGCTTAGGGTTTCTTAGGGTTACCTAGAATTACCTAGAGAGGGCACCGTGTTTGAGGTTTCTTTCTCAGAAACTTAGAATCCTGCTTCCAAAAGAGAGGAGGAAGGACAGAAAATGCTAGCAGCTTACAACTCGTAGATGTATTTCTCCATGACAGCTGATTAAAGACTGGTGAGGTTTTAGAGCTTACCGATACATAAGAGAGTGCCCGGAAGCAGATCAATCCCAATCATTGAGACGGTGCTGTGGAAATTAAAGCTTTTTCCTTGCTTTAAAGTTGTGATAAACCTCTGGCATTTTAGAGAGGTCTGGACCTCAAAATCTTACTTGTGCTGAAAAGTGAAGTTGCTGAGTGGAGACAAGTGTAGAAAGAGAATTGACTTCATCTAATAATGTCAGGTCCAAAGTCACAGTGTCAGATCATTCACCCCAGTCAGTCAGAAATGCCGCCTCCTGAAGGCTGTGTGGAGCACAGAGGCTACTGGTTTTCAACCTATTATACCTCTAATGGCAAAATAAAATTGTGAAGAGGAAAAGAGTTGTTCCCGTGCTTACTTATGGTGGACCAGGCCATTTTTAAGTTTGGGCAGAAGCTGAACAGACAAGATAACTTGACAAATAATCTTGCCTGCTTTCAAGTCAATGTGCGAATTATGGAGGCTTATCCAGGGATATGCCAATGTTTTACCATCTAAATCACGGAATTTAAGTGGATGATCCAAGGCTAAAATGGGGATTTCCAACTGGAAATTTAAATATTTATCTGATGAATTGGCCTCAGCCAGTGTTGTGAGGGGAGTTAAACATAACAAGAAAGCCAATGTAACAGAGGTTTAGTTCGCCAGTATACCCATATTTATTCACAACAGGCTCTTAAGACAGATATCCACCCCATGACCTGAGTGACTGTAATATATCCACTCACCCTCTTGGTGTGTGTATATATCCGGTTCTTTCCACAGCAACCCCAGTCCTCTTTGTAAAATTGCCACCTTAACACAGTGGAAGGGTTTGAGTATTCCCATGATCCTGAGAGCTGTGTTGTCAGGGAATTAGCCCCTGGTGGGGTCTCCCCTGGCAAATTGGTCTCAGAGGAGGGGTCAGACTCAGAGTGATTCAAAGACCTCGATGGAGCCACAACCAGCCCCAGCCCCTTTGTGCGTATGCACCAAACAGCAGTTCAGATTACCTGGCCTACTTGGAGTCTCCAAGTCCTGGAGGAGGTGGCCATGGAACAAAGATTCCATTGTTCATCTGGGGGTCTTCTGGGGGCAATCCTGGAGTGACCTGGAAAGGCGTCACTGGTAGAAACCTGCCTAACTCATTTGAACCTGATTGGCCTTTAGGTTTTGGACAGTACTAGTCGTGGATTATCCATTACAAACACCATGTTTGAGCATATCGTGGTGCATAAGTGTACCTGGTTCCAGGCCATCTTTGGCCAAAGGTCAATAATTGACTTTATAGTCTTTTCATCAGACCTGCGCCATATATCTTGGACATTAGGGTGAAGATACAGAGCTGTCAAGTTATCAACTGATGGTGGTGAGTTGGATTTGTTGGTGGGGAAAACTGCTGGACAGACCTCATAAGCCCAAACGGATAGTGAGGGTGAATTGGGTGAACTTTTGAATTTACATTACTTGACTACACGGTTTCTGAGAAGAATTCTACATATAGAAGGTGTCTGTCAGAGAATGCTGTAACCAGATTTAAAGAGTTGATTTCATCATCCTTTTCTTCACTGCCATGTGCAAATATGACAGAGGACGGCTACCTAAATTTTACTCCAGTAGAACTTGACTCTCTTGTTGACAGCACTACAGCTTCAATGCGTACAACACTGGACAATGTTGCCCCTCTGAAAAGGAAGGTAATCAGTCAGAAGAGGTTGGCTCCTTGGTATAATTCACAGCTGCGTGCGTTAAAGCAGACGACAAGAAAGCTAGAGAGACAGTGGCGTTCCTCTAATTTAGAAGAGTCTCAATTAGTCTGGAAAGATAGTTTAATAACGTATAAGAAAGCACTTCGTAAAGCTAGAACTGCTTATTATTCATTATTGATAGAAGAGAATAAGAATAATCCCAGGTTTCTTTTCAGCACTGTTGCCAGGCTGACAAAGAGTCCGAGCTCTGTTGAGCCATGTATTCCTTTAACTCTCAGCAGTGATGATTTCATGAGATTCTTTACCAGTAAAATTGTTTCTATCAGAGAGAAGATTAATGGAATCCTTCCCATTATTATCACTGATGTATCATCAAGTAGAGCAGCTTTAGAAGTATCTTTCGAACCTGAATTGTATTTAGACAGCTTCTGTCCAGTTGATCTTTCTGAGCTAACAACAGCAATAGTCTCTTCTAAACCATCAACTTGTATTTTAGACCCAATCCCAATCAGACTGTTCAAGGAGGTTTTCCCCTTAATTGACACTTCCATTTTGGATTTGATCAATCGGTCTTTGTTGATAGGATATGTACCTCAGACTTTTAAGGTTGCTGTAATTAAACCTTTACTTAAAAAACCTACTCTTGATTCAGAAGTGTTGGCTAATTATCGACCTATATCCAATCTCCCTTTTTTGTCCAAAGTTCTTGAAAAAATAGTTGCAGTTCATCTTTGTGATAATTTACATAGAAATAATCTGTTTGAAGAGTTTCAGTCAGGATTCAGAGTGCATCATAGCACAGAAACAGCACTGGTGAAAGTTACCAATGATCTCCTGTTAGCTTCTGATAGCGGACTTGTTTCTGTGCTTGTCCTGTTGGATCTCAGTGCTGCATTTGATACGATCGATCACAGCATTCTGTTACAGAGACTTGAACATGTTATTGGGATTAAAGGAACTGCATTAGGCTGGTTTAAGTCATATTTATCTGATAGATTCCAGGTTGTTCTTGTAAATGAAGAATCTTCCTCACACGTTGGAGTAAGTCATGGAGTTCCTCAGGGTTCTGTGCTTGGACTGATTCTTTTTACTTTATACATGCTTCCATTAGGTAACATTATCAGACAGCATGGCATAAATTTCCATTGTTATGCTGATGATACTCAGCTGTACTTATCTATGAAACCAGATGAAACCTACAGGTTGGTCAGACTACAAGCTTGTCTTAAAGACATAAAGACCTGGATGACTCAGAACTGTCTGCTTTTAAATTCAGACAAAACTGAAGTTGTTCTCTTTGGACCTGAGCGCTTCAGGGAGAAATTGTCTAGTTATATAGTTACTCTAGATGGTATTTCCTTGGCTTCTAGTTCTACAGTGAGGAACCTTGGAGTTATTTTTGACCAGAATTTATCATTTGACGCACATATAAAACTGGTTTCTAGGACTGCCTTCTTTCACCTTCGTAATATTGCTAAAATCAGGAACATCCTGTCTCAGGGTGATGCAGAGAAACTAGTCCATGCATTTGTTACTTCAAGATTGGACTACTGTAATTCTATATTATTGGGCTGTCCCACATATTCTCTGAAAAGCCTCCAGCTGATCCAAAATGCTGCCTGCAGCCAGAGTTCTGATGAGAACTAACAGGAGAGATCATGTTTCTCCAGTTTTAGCTTCTCTTCATTGGCTCCCTGTTGAATTCAGAATAGAATTTAAGATTCTTCTACTCACATATAAAGTTCTTAATGACCGAGCTCCATCATATCTTAAAGATTTAATTGTAAGATATTTTCCTAACAGAGCACTTATCTCCCAAACTGCAGGTTTACTTGTTGTTCCCAGAGTTTCTAAAAGTAGAATGGGAGGTAGAGCCTTCAGTTATCAGGCCCCTCTCTTGTGGAATAAGCTGCCAGTAAATGTCCGGGAAGCAGACACCCTTTCCACTTTTAAGATTAGGCTTAAAACTTTTCTTTTCGATAAAGCTTATAGTTAGGGATGGCTCAGGTAATCCTGAAACATCCCATAGTTAAGCTGCTATAGGCTTAGACTGCTGGGGGACCTCATCTGTCACACCTTTCCTCACTTTGCTCTCTTTTTCCCCCTGTTTAATTTCACAATTGATATTATGTACATGTGACATTATTGTGATTATTAACGTATGTTTCCCTGTTCCAACAGATATCCTTTGAATGGCGTTATGGTGTTTTTCCCCCCTCTTTTCCCTCTTTTCTGTCTTCTCAAACCCCAGCTGGTCGAGGCGGATGGCCACCCTTCCTGAGTCTGGTTCTGCCAGAGGTTTCTTCCTGTTAAAAGGGAGTCGTTCCTTTCCACAGTCGCCACAGGCACGCTCAGGACGGGAGATTGGACTGAAGACACGTTTCGGTGCAATCTGTTGGTTTCCTTAGCTAGGATATTAATTTTTTGAATTGGCTCTATATGAATTAATTGGATTATGATTACAATGAATTGAATTCCAATTGGCTTGAATTGGACTATATTACTTAAGTGCCTTGAGATGACAATTGTTGTAATCTGGCGCTATATAAATAAAATTGAATTGAATTGAATTGGGAATGTCTAGCAGAGGCCCCTGCTGCGAGGTCTTATCATTCTGGAGAATTTTTCTCACATCCTTGGGGAGGTTGGGGACATGGAATCTGACAGGACCATGTTCAGAACCTCCATAACAGATGCAGCTTCCAAAAGCTTTTGCCTGAAGGTTTTGTTGGTGCCTGTCATGGCAGTAACCACAGGACCTGCTGCTGAATGCCAGCGCTGAGGGAAGCCATCAAGCTGAAGAATGAGGCCTTTTGGGTATGGTTGTCCTGGGGTCACCTGAAGCAGCCGAGAGCAACCAAGTAGCTAACAGGGCTGCAGCGTTGGTGGTTGCTGAAGCTAAAACTTGCATGTAGGAGGACTTTAGTGAGGCTATGAAGAAGGAATTTCGGTTGGCTTCAAGGATGTTCTGGCAAATCATTCCACGACTCAGAAAGTGAAAACAGGGTCTATTCTAGGTTGTGCTTGGCCTTGAAGGAGAACTGCTGACCTCAACTGAGAATATCGCAGGGCAGTGGAAGGAGCACTTTCAGGATCTCCTCAATCTGGCCAACATGTCCTCCATTGAGGAGGCATAGTATAAGAACTTGGGGAAAGATTCGCCCATCACCTTGGCAGAAGTTGCTTGGGTAGTTACAAGGGTTCCTAGCGGTAAAGTGCCAGGGGAGTACAAGATTCGCCCTGAGATGCTAAAGGCTGTGGACATGGTGGGACTGTCTTGACTGACATGACTTTTCAGTGTTGCATGGAGGTCTGGGACAACACCTGTGGAGTGGCAGGCTGGTGTAGTGGTTCCCATTTTTAAGAAAGGGGACCGAAGACTGTGTTCCAACTATGTTTATGTTTATGTATTTAGCAGACGCTTTTAACCAAAGCGACTTACAAATGAAGATTTAACAAGCTATATAAAGCTAACAATAAACTACATAGAAGGAACCCACTAGTCTGACTATGTCAGAGGTGACAGAGTAGAGATAGGGTGTAGGCATAGAAAGAAGTGCAGAAAGATAAAGTGCAGAGAACTACAGGAGGATCACATTACAAAGTCTCTCCGGGGAAGGTTTACTCCAGGGTGTTGGAGAGGAGGCACTGACCTATTGTCAATTCTCGGATTCAGAAGGAGCAGTGTGGTTTTCAACCAGGTCCTGGAGCAGTGGAACAACTCTTTACCCTTGCAGAGTTACTGAGGGGGTCATGGGAGTTTGACCATCCAGTCTACATGTGTTTTGTGGACTTGAAAAAGACTAATGACTGTGTTACGCATAGGATTCTGTGAGGGGTGCTGTGGTGGTGTGTAGTATTGGAGTCGCTTTTGCAATCTATTCGATCTCTGTAAACCAAAACAAGAGCTGTGTCTACGCTCTTGGGACTAGGTCAAGCTTGTTTACCGTGTACGTTGGACTCCACCTGAGCTACCCCATGTCATGGATCCTGTTTGTGATTTTCATGAACAGGATCTCAAGGAGTAGTCATGGGTGTCTGGTTTGGCAACCTCAGGGTCACATACAGATGATGTGATTCTGTTGGTTTCTTTATGCGAAGACCTTCAGCGTGTACTGGAGCAGTTCTCAGCTGAGTGTGAAGTGGCCTGGACGAGAGTCATCTCTTCTAAATCTGTGGCCATGGTTCTCAACTGGAAAAAGGTGGAATGCTCTCTCCGGGTCAGAGATGCATCCCTGCGTCAGGCCGAGAAGTTTAGTGTCTCGGAATCTTATTCACAAGTGACTGTAAGTTGAAGCGAGAGATGGACAGATCGACTGAGGCTTCATCGGCAGTATTGAGGGCATTGCGCCGGTCCATTGTGGTAAAGAGGCAGCTTTAGTTGGAGGGCAAAGCTTTCAATTTACTGATCCAGTTTTGTTCCAATCCTCACCTATGGTCACGAGATCTGGGTAGTGACCGAAAGAATGATTCGAATATCTCCTGGTCACCTCTGTTTGAAAGTTTTCTGAGCATGTCCAACTGGGAGGAGGCCCCGAGCAGACCCAGAACACACCGGAGGTATTATAGATCCCTTGTAGCCTGGGGAGGCCTTGTGATCCCGCAGGAGAAGCAGGAGAGTGTCACTGAAGAGAGGGATGTCTGAGTTTACTTACTTTACCTATCAGTGGTCTTAATATTATGGTTGATCGGTGTATATTTGTACTCTGAAGAATTAACGGTAAACAGATTAACAGTCTTACCTGTAATAAACAGAAATTAGAAATGTCCAGGGCAACACGATAAAGTAAAAACAGATGAACAAATAGATTTTAAAGTTTGTTTTTGAGTTTGTAGGTTTAGGGTTAGGACGCTTGGGATTTTAATCCCCCACACCTTAAGAAACCGGGCGGGCGGTTACGTCCGCTGTTCATTCATGGAATGCGGGGGTTTACATCCACTGCTATGTCAGACCTCATCCGGCAACAAGGAATTCTGTTTTCTGATTGGCTGAGACCCGTGCCCATATTAATGTGACGGTTTGGCCTGCATCTTGGCACAAAGCTCTCCAATGTTTGGCGCAATCAAAGACAGTTGAAGCCTCAAATCTTTCTCAACAGCATCCAGTCTTTGGCGATGTTTAGTCTTAAAGGGCAACTTTGGTATTTTAAAAAATTTTTAAACCGTTTTTTTTTCTGGCATGAAATACATTTATCTACTCACAGACAGTCTGTTACCTCAATCCGTTGCTTTGCATCCTCCAACGGATGGCCTGGTGGCCTATGCCGAACAGCTCCGCTATTTCCTTTATTTTTAAACCATTTAATAAATAGCTTTCAATGGACTTGAACAGGATGTTGATGGTTGGTTGACCTCGTCCCATTTGAGGCTCCACAGCATCCAGCCGTTCCAGGACTGAACAGAGGTTTACTATGGCAACCTCATTAATGTGTAAATCTGTGACGGCAGAGTATGCAGCCAAGCTCTCTGACTTGTTCTACTCGGTCACGGGCATCAGACTCAGATATATCATTAGATTTTACCTGCGCAGCTAATTCTAACAGTGTTTGCACAATTTGAGGGAGCGCCATGATCTGTGATGCGTCCTCTAAAGACCCGGCAATTCAATCAGTTCCCCGGCACATTTGCAATGTAATGCAATGCAGATGTGCACACCGTCCCCTACCGAACAAGATGGGTAGTTCGGTCAACAGGGAGCTGAAGAAGAGCTGACGTCACTCTGCTGCGCCGCTTAGACTGCTTTTTCGTTTTCGAATCATGGGCAGTACTTTGCAGGCAGACCATAAAAATGAAAAAGCAAAAATGTGCAGTCTTGAAGAAGAAAGTGAAAATGCAAATGGCATGATTGATTACAAATTTTATTTATGAGTTCAATAATGCAGCCACATTCTTAAAATTAAAAAGCATTTCTGCAAATGCATTTTAATTTTCAAATTTTACATTTCAAATTTAATTTTGGTATGTATTTGCTGGGGCATATTTTGAAAATCAAATCTCAAATGTCTATTTCTTTTTCATTTTAATTAAGTGAAAGATTGAGCACTCTTGAAGAAGAAAATTAAAATGCAAATAGGATGACTGATTACTAATTTCATGTATGAGTCAAATAATGCAGCCACATTCTTAAAATGAAAAAGCATTTCTGCAAATGCATTTTAATTCCAATTATGGTCACGATTCGCTTCCATTCATCACAATGAAAAAATTCCAGAGAGCAAAATGAGCCTATGTGTTCTGTCAACAAAAATGGTTAAGGAAGAGTTAAAAGAACATCAAGTATTTCTTTAACTTTGAAAAAGAGAATGCAGATATTCATTTAATCGCTTGACTGAAAGCTGATGACACAATGTGGTAGGACTGATGTTATTTCTAGAGTATATAAGTATATTGACAACTTCTATGCTATCTTTAACATTCTGGTAACTGAACCGACTCTTCTGAATATCTCCAAATAAATATGCAAAGACAGCAAGTATATATTTCAGCAAAAAAAGCTCCAAAGATATAAGTGTAGATGAAATACTTTCAGCTATATAAACTTGTAAGATCATCATAAAATAAAGTCAACGAGTATAAGAACTTGGGGTTAGCATTGTGACATCACAGCAGAAAGGTTCCTTGTATGAATCTCTGCTGGATATTTTTTGTGTGGAGTTTGCATGTTGTCTACATCCATATGTGGTACCCAGGCTTCGTCACACAATCCCAAAACATGCACGATAAGTTACAGAATTGTTGGTGTAGGAGCACTTCCTGGATTCAGCGTGATATTCATTTGAGGTGCACTTTGGATGGACCTGAATGTCAAGAAAGCCTAAATGCACTCTCTTCTAAGAAAACAATATAAGTACCTTTTTTTTCATGACATGGTCAAAGTGACTTCTAAAACACCAACACTTTCGCTGACTAGTTTTCTTCAGGGAGTCGAGTAGCTGAAGAAGGCTAGGAAGCTTTTTTTGTTTTGGGATTCAGATGCACGTTAGGTTAATTGGTGATCAACCCTTTGTAAATCAACCCTAGGGTTGAGTGTGCATAGTTGTTTGTGTTGTTTGTCTCTGTGTGACCCTGTGATGGACAGGTGACCAGTGTGTATGCTGCCCATCGCCTAATTGTGGCTGGGATAGGCACCAACATTGCTGAGACCCTGAAAAGGACTGAGTCAGTCTGGGTTTTAAGGAAAAAGATGATGTTTGTGTGTCCCAACAAGAGTGTGTTACTGTGAGTTACTGTTGTTAATATAGATACACGTAGCTCCAGACTGGACAACACTGTCACCTTATCTGATTATAGCATTTTATTTGAGGGCACCTACATCTCTGACAAGAAATTTAACAGTTCCTGAACCAGAAATGCACTGGTTCCAAGAGGAATAATGCCTTTTAAACATAATGGACTGAACTTGATGGTAGAGCATGCAACACTGTTTTTACTCCCCTACAAATATATGCTGCCTAAAATGATAATTCACATCAATAATCAAAATTACTTTAAAACTGATCAAAATTTGAATTTAATAATAATTTCAACAGAGTTGAAATTATTATTACTGTTTACTTAATCTAATTTTCATATTGATAAAATGAGATTCCAAAAGAAATTACCATCTTATTTCACATTTTTTCATTTTGATAAACTTATAACAAGAAAATGACTAGGACTAAAAATCTATACAAATTGTTTTTAATCTTGCTGTCACTGCTTATCCAATGAAGCCTCTTGTATCTGTGTATATTTTCCCATTTCAACGTGGAACTTATTTCCACTGTTTTGCATTTTGTAATACAAAATTAACATGCGTTGTAATGACTTGTTTGATATGGATTCTATGGTATGTATCATGTTAAGCAAGCAGGTCACAGTCAGGTGTAAGCACAAGTCATTGTCACAAGATACTGAACATGATTTGAAAAATAAATATTGTAAATTTGGGTTTTCTTTTAATACGGATGAGATTTTTATCAGTCTTAGTTCCAAAAGAAAAGGGGAAATGCTTGCCTGAGTCAATGATTGTTGAATTCAAGTTGAGTACTAGAAAAACTCTGTGAAAAGAATGGAGTTCTGCAATTTAAGTCAGTCTCACTTTGGCAAAGCTTGACAAAATAATGCATGTTACCAGTGCAGTCCACAATTCAAGATTTCAAATTTGAAAATCTCAGCTGTAAAACATCAAAATCAACCAGTTCAAAATGAGAATGCATACATTTCTTAAAGAGTCTTTGTGTGTCAATCAGTCTTTATTTACTAGAAGCTTTGAGTTATTTACTGCTCACTTGAAAGACTGCGTTTGGATTTTTGCCACACCCTGCTCATAGATGAGGGCCTAAATTATTCTACTTAAAATCAACAATTATTGCTCCCTGCCTTTAGTGTGTCAAGTTTTTCTCTTCCATTTACAATTTTAATCAATATACTTTCAGGTGAAACTCTCTGTCATGCAACTTTTTGATACTGTCTCTTTAAATTTCCTCAGTTGTTCTCTCTCATTCTGCTGCCCCAGATTTTCCCAGCTGGTGCAGGACTCAAATGAATGATTCTAATGATTTTTACTGATACACACAGACACACCCCACAATTTATGTGTGTTATTGCAAACCCTGACAGTTTAGGACAAATCTCTGTGGGTAGCACTGGATAAATACTGTGTGTTGTGTATCTTCCCAGAAACATAATGTTTTAGCCCCAGAAAGCTGTACCAGTGAATGGATAGATGTGGATCGGAGGATAAATATTTAGATATCTTGGACTGATGGACGAGCCAAAGCCCTTCTCTTGGCTGGCCTTCATCCCATCTCCCACCTCAGGACACGGGAAACCAGTTAAAAAGACATTTCCAAACATCCCCACCATTGCAAAATCTATTATGCTGACGTCAGTGTAAATTAAATGTACATGAGCTGACTAAGAAGACACTGTGCAGTCTCCAAAGAGCACTTCTACAAAAGTCTGCAGGTGTCAACTTTTCAATTGGTGGATTTCTCATTTTAGAGCCAAACTCCCACACTCTGTGATCATAGAGATCAGTACAGAGAACTCTCCAGTGATATTTAGCAGGTGGCCAAGAATATTTATGTAGTAATTACAGCCTCTTTATGTTTGACTTCTGGTTCTTATTACATAGTCAAAAGTTAGTTTGACTGTGGTGAACTTGGATATGAACAGATTTACATCCACTTTTTAATAAAACAGAGCTACGTTGTCCAAAATGAAGGAATACTTGGGCCTTGTAACTGTGCAAACCATTTCTCTTTTGTGGAGCAGCTTATACAGTGAAACCTAAATAAAAGTAAATAGTCCAGCTGTGAATGCTTCCTCCATGTTGACATCTAAAGTCCCCCTACTCACTCAGAAGTCAGCCATGACAAGATTTACTGCTGTTGTCCAAAAGTTCAGATTCATGTGCTAAAGTTCAGCCAAGCTGAACTTGGCCTAAAAGAAATGCACAGAATTGCTTTGTCCATCCAAGCGTTAACTGCATTAATCACACTGAAATTAACTGATTTTGTGACAGAATGTCTCAGTGCTGTGTAAAAAAAATGCAGCCTTCAGTCATTTAGGAGGACCAGAGGTGCAGCTGTGGGGGTAAAAAAAAAAAAAAATAGAAGGCAAAAATTTGAAGTAGGTCAAATGTTTGAAATAGGGCTGAGGAAGTTTAGCCGTTATCTACCAATCTAAAAGCCTGTGAAGTGACCCCAGGCTTCCCCAGTATCAAGTGTCTTTGTGCAAGACACTGAGCCCAGGGAACACCTCGGATAAAAGCATGTTCCAATTTAATAAAGCTGCAGTAACTATATGTTGTATCACTCTACAAAACATCTTACACATTTCAATAATGCTGGTAGCTGAAATAACTGTAACATAAATTTCCAGGGTAAAAAAGAACTGTTTTTGCAAAAAGTACGCTACTGTGCAGTGTCCTGGCATCTGTCACACCTACAGAACTGAACTCGATCACATATCAA
Organism: Leuresthes tenuis; assembly: GCF_036924035.1. NCBI lineage: Eukaryota > Metazoa > Chordata > Actinopteri > Atheriniformes > Atherinopsidae > Leuresthes > Leuresthes tenuis. Next base: position 35,936,309 of record NW_027325358.1, on the reverse strand, counting down.
GTCTCATCAGTACATGGAGTAATGCGCTCTTGTCTGTGTATGCCTCCCTTTGTTATTGACTCATGTTGGTCTGAACAACCTTTGAGATACATATTACTGAGGTGTTGATCCCTGAGTCAGTTTTCTGCTGTTGCATATTCCTAAATTCACTTTGTTTTTTACAAAAAAATCTGTGTTCTGTCTCAAGTTAAAAATTATGTTAAAAGAGGATCAGGAGATCCTCTAGTGTGAGAAATGCTCTCCACCTCATAAATGTCCCAAAATAATCTCATTGTTTTTTGGTTATGTTTTCTTACACTTAGGGAAACCTTTATCATCAATGCAGCAGCACAAAGCAAATGTATCAATTTTAAACAACATCCAGAAGTAACATGATGCTCCAGTTAAACAAAAGACAAATCAGTTTTCCACAATAGGCCATATTTACCAAGGTTATCCACATGTTCAAAGACTTATGGCTTATTGATAAGTCAGCATGACTCATGATCACCTTGATGCTTATGTTTCTGATGTATTGTGTAAAACATATAAAAAACAGAATGAAATTATATCCTAAACCCATAGACTAATATTTTATTCACAATAAAACACAGAAAACATTTCAAATGCTGAAAGTCAGACATTTCTCATCTTACTATTTCATGGAAAGATTAACTCGTCCTACATTTAATGTCAGCAACACTTCTCCAAAACACATGTTCCAACTAATTAGGTTAGTTGGCAACTTCTGGATTAGTAACACGATTTTGAAATGGACAATTATGATGATGGATGATGAAATCAAAGATGGATGATGAAATCTTTTTGGAAATCATGTTTGCTGTGTCCTCCAGACTAGCAAGTCTTTCAAATGAAATGGTGATGAGTTGTTAGTTCAAACTCGTCCATATGGCCCATAACGATGTCCTGTAAAGAACTGTCCTCAGGTCGCACATCCTTGTAAAGTAATTATTGACTGAATCTGCTTACATCAACAAACAGAACTTTTTTGGGAAGGACAGTCTTGGACTAAAGAGGAGAGGGACCATCCAGCTTGTCGTCACCTTTCAATTCAAAGCCTGAATCTCTGATGGAATGCATGCTTATGGAACTGGAAATCTGCACATTTGGAGTCCCTCTATTGATATGAGCATATTGGTCATTTGTTCATGACCTACAAAAGCGTTTTAGTAAAGTGTTTCATGTTGATAACTGAATGTCACTCAGAAGTGAAACAGACATCGTCGTATCTCGGTCTTACACTTGTGTCATGAACACATCAGTGATAAAAAGCACTGTGTGTTATTGCACCATTCATTTCCCCCTCCTACATTTCTCCTTATGAGCATTTTCTGGTTTCATAATGGAAATACTTAAGGATGATGTATGCTGTAATGAGTTAATGCTCAAATGACTTGTTCTATCCTCCTAGCGCTTGCAGGGGCCTTACTTTACAGGGCGCTGTTATGGCTCATATTTAAGAGTAGGAATAGACTACTTAAATGATCTATTCAGTTGATCTAAGTATTTTTTTGGTTGGACTGATCTGCCTACTGTCCAGATCTTTCACCAACTGAAAACATTTCAAATACAACAAAGAAGACACAGGACTGCTGAGCGGCTAGAATACTTTATCAGACAAGAATGTGAGAATATTGCTCTCCCAAAGGTCCAGCAGCTGGTCTCCTCAGTTCCCAGATGTTCCCAGATGATGTTAAAAGAACAGTGGGAAACATGGACCTGTCCCAACTTTGAGATGTGATGCTGCCATCAAATTCCCACTGAGTTAATGGTTTTCATGAAATAGTAAAATGTCTCATTTGGTATATTTTCTTTCTTTGATTGTTGATAAAATGTTGATTTATAAGATTTGAAAATAATTGTATTCTGCTTTTATCTGCATTTCACAACATCTCCCAACTTTTTTGGAATTGGGGTTGTATAGGCTCACTACCCAATACTGTTTCACCACTCTGTGTCTGGGAGAGCATACTCTGTAACAGCCACTAATCAGTGGAATAGATTAACTGTTAATGGTCTCTAAAGTAGGTCTTTAAGCATTTTCAAAACTGACATCAAAGTCTCCTGAAGGAGGCTCAGTTCTGCACTCACCGACATGTTGTCCTCAGTGTTTGCTTTGTTTGACAAGGATATCCTTTTTTGTTCATTTTTGTATTGTTCTCTGTGTGTTGTGTATTTTCTTTCTCTTTCCCCCCTAATTTGTGATTGGTGTTTGCTTCGACAGCCATTTTGCTGTAATCTGGTATGTGTATGCATACATGCAACAAATGGTAACATTTATGTTTAAACTCTATGGTGCCCCTTTAAGCAAGCAAGTTTAAGTTTAAGTGAGAAAAATAATTAGATGGATAACATTGAATAGCTTCTGTGTGAAGATAAGAGTGACAAAAATACTGTATTTTGTTTGTGCAAAAAGACTCTATCTTCATGATGACTGCATCTACCCTCTGAGTACTGATGTGTAAATGCCAGCTGTGAATGTTTCAGGCATCAGAGTAATCTCCAAATGACAAATTCTACTTCTGCCTAATTATAAGCATTTATTGATATCCTGATCAAAGAGCAGAAATGTTAAAACAGACAAACAAAAAACAGACTTCTTGTGTTAGTAGAAGTTAGATCACTTCCAAACAGGAAAACTGAACTGGCAACCATGTGGAAAGTATTTATCACACATATGCACACAGTGCATGCTGCATGCAAACTTATAACTGGTGTGTGTGGTGAGCCAGAGTCATATGCATTGAGCTGTTTACTGGAAACTTAACAAATGAACAGTCTAGAACAAATAATGCACTTTGTAAACAAGAGTGGATTTGTGTGTGTGTGAAGGCTTTTAGACCTTCCAATTCTGCTGTCAGTCATGGTTCTGCTCAGGCAGTCGTTGTGCCTCCATTGTATAATCAGCAGATGGAGAGTTAAAAGAGAACCAAAGGAATTTATGTATTTCACTCCATGTTAAGTGCCTTTAAACAATGTCCCCTGTGAACTGAATTAAACTGCATTGTAGTGTAACAAAGTGTACTCCTGTAAACATGGTTTAATGCCGGTTTCACTTCACTCATGTTTAGCTCAGTTTTAGAACGTGGAATAAGATTTTACATCTAAAATGGGACCATCCCACCCGTTTCATTACAGAATATAAAGCAGGTGATATTATTTGTACAATGAGTAGATTTTCTTCCAGTATTTTCATTATTTATAATCCTTTTAACAGTGACAGTCAGAATGCTGGACATTTACTGAAGTATCGTTCATGTATGTTTTACTTAAAAATAAAGCGAGGACAAAAGATTTCCTCCACCACTAATCATGACTTATATGAGCTTTACTTTATTCAGACACTTCAAGTGGTATCTATATAGTTGTATTAATTATTTCGCACTGTACTAATTAAAGTACGACCTTAGTCTTACTGTGACTGCCTGAATGTTAAAGTTATGAATAGGTGTGACGGAAATCTCAAAATATTTAAGAACGTCATTTTAATGTGAATCATTGTCATTGTGGTGATTGTTGTGTGGTGACCCAGCAGTGACGCGTTTACCTGCCTGACGCCTCTATGTCTCGTCTTTATTTGCGTCCATCAGTGTGTGTCCCGCGGCCCGGCGGCTCTTCAGGGCGCAGAGCTTATCAGCTCTCCTTGTTTACCTCTCAGTGAATCCCCATTAGTGAGGTTCGCTGTGGTGGACTTTAAAGCTGTTTTGCCCCAAAACGGGGATCAGTGGGTACAGCCAAGGGCGTAAGTTTGGTCTTAGCTTTGGTAGGGTCACTTTTTTTTTTTTTTTTACCATCAATCCAGCATCTTACAGCAACTCTGCCACACAGCGCGTCTCTTCGTCTGGAGCGATGACGAGAGGGGCTTTAATACCATCATGTGCTGACCCTTCAGCCGACCAAATGGCAGCATATCCAACCTTGTTGCAGTACAGGTTACTCTGAACAATGCGACGAGACAGCACGTCGGAAAATAGTTCTCTACAAATGCTTCATGCTACGAATGAGTTTGTGAAAATGTTTATATTTAATGCATTTTTTAAAAATGTTAAATTAGGATATTATCAAAAATATTGGTAGGGACAACTCTGTCTTTCCCAAACTTTAGTTGTGACTTGTGCCTGTGGTCCCTATGCAAACTTACGCCCTTGCTCGGGCGGACACGTCCCAGTCTGACCGCAGAGACCGACAGACTCACCGCAAAACAGCACCTACCTGCATGGCTTTTTAAAAATCTTGTTGAACTTTTGACCGTTTGTGCAGATTTTAATTAGGCTGAGAAGAGTTAAAACGTGCATGTAAAATTATAAGAGATGAGGGTCAAACAATATTTCCTCTCTTTCAAATGTGTCCTAATGTTCTTTCCGAAGGAAAATTGATTATCATGTTTTTAAACGAGTGAAGTCATCCATCAGCTGCTGTTTAACCCATGTGAGCGCACAGTTCATGTCTGCAGGTTTCGGTGGTAAATGCTCCTGCTGTTTGCTCTAAGTCTTAGCTGCTGTTTCTCATAGGACATGAGTGTGTGGGTGTAATTATACAAGAATGATTTTGGGAAACCACTGTTCTCAGACCGGAGGAACAATTACGCGCAGAGAAAAACAGCAATTGCTGCTCTCTCAGTCCAATTTTCACACAACTTTCAGAACAATTTATCTTCTGAAGACTTATTTTAGCAAATAGCTGGACAGGTGTTTGGCCCATAAACGAGGAAGCGCGTGTTTGAGTTGAGTTTAGAATGAAATTGACTACAGTCGTCGTCTGCATTCTCACTTGTGCGTAATGGTTAATTACTGTAAAACCTGGGAGTTTTTTTTTCTCGGTGAACCATCATTGGAAGCCTTTCTAGAATAAAATATATTATCCTGTCAGTAATTTAAGGGACAATCAGCCTTCTTGATGATAAATCTATCGGATCATCGCAAAGTCCAGAGCGCAGACGGTGACGTTAATGCTTTTATTTATTTGTTTAGATTTTTTCCTTTTTTTAAGTAGTGAAATCCGTCAATGTCAGTAATAAGTCAGTTGTATGATTGTATCGACGATTTCTGATTTAACCCCTCTAAAAACAGAAAAATCCTCAAAATTTAGAGGCTGGACACTTTGGATATTTTGCTGTGTAAATTAGTGTTCATCAAATCATTTTCTGAACTAGATCAAGTTATTACTTTGGTGATAAATAATCTGAGGGTTAAATGCAAATTAAATTCAGGCCTTGTGCTCTTCTGAACAGAGCAAAAAAACTGGATATTTCTAAGATTTGTGTACACCTACTTTGACAAATAGGCCTGTGTCTTGACAAGGATACATGTTTTTTATTTGTTTTGAAACAATCTTCTCGAGACCTGTAAGACTTCTAGTGGATTTTCCGATGACCTGAAAGTAACGTGGGTTTGGGATAAAAATAACACCCTCACTCTGAAATAATAGGCAACAGGACACGAAGCTTATTCCCTTGTGCCTCTCAGGGCTCCCCTGTCCATTTTCCTCATCAGTATAAATGGTGAAACTTGTAGCAATAATACCCCCTTCTTTCAGACAAATGCCTCCCCGCTGCCAGCACCTCAAACCCGACAGCCCCTGAAGCCTCGCGGCTGGGGATCTTGCAGAGCTTTTCTCCCCGAACAAAAACAAAAAGAAAAGAAAAAAAAACTCCTGAAGGGGAACAAAAGTGTCCACATTTTTCCTGCGTGTCCCCTTCTATGCTCAGAATAACCCGCTGCCTGTCCCTCAAATGGGAATATTAGGACGTCAATCTAACGGCCCCTGTGAGCTTTTGTCTTTGCTGAGTACCCGGTTCTGCCTACCACACACCTTTTGTCCAACAATCCAATAAAAGCCATTATTCCAGCTCCCTAGCTCGGCTACAGCTCGTTCTTCGGGGGTATTTTAGGTGCTTAATCGTGTCCTTTAAAGGACGTCAAATAGAGAAAAACTTCCGCCTTTCACGTCGCCTGGCAGAGGGACAAAGAGTCCCTGTGGCCTGGCCTCCTCCACCAGTCTCCCTTAAAATGTTTATCTACGGAATTTATCTCAGAATTTTGTAAGGTGCATCTGATTAACAGGTAAATGTATTGTAATAATTTGGTTACAGTTCTGTGTCTGAGTATTTTATTTGATTTGCATTTGCACTAGTATCGTTCTTTCTCAACACCACACTGAATGTGTAACATGTAAAACAGAACTAAGTTAGAATCAACATGCACCGTCTTCATTTTATTTGGATAAATGTGAAATAGACTAAAACAACTCCCCGTTGAACAAAAAACATTTCAAAGCAACTCTGTCTCTCTAAAAACGTTGAACACAATCATTTAAAAAACAACGAACTGTCAAATGAAGGAGCGCACACACGTTTGATTTTTACGCTTCAGACAAAAATTAGCGCAAAAACATTGGACCAGAAAACGAAATTCTATCGGCCAGCGGCTGTGTTCAACAGACTATTCTGTCCATGATTCTTCCGAACGTGTCTGTAAGAAACACTGTTTTCTTTTTCCTTTTAATTTGATTTGTTTAGATATTTGGAGTAAGTGAACACACACTTCTAAAAAGGTTGAGGGTTGACCAAAAGTCATATAAGTCCGCGAAAATTAGTCTCGTTCGGTTTTGGTGAAGCTACCAGGCTCGGATCCCCTGCAAGGAGCCCTGGCAGGCTGTAACCGCTGTCCCCTGGTGTGTTTGGGCCTGCTGGGAGCCGCTGAGGCCGCTCACATTTCCCAAGTTCATGTTCATGAAGCCGTTGGGGTTGCTGGACGGAGGAAGAGCGGGTATGCTGGTGTACGTGCAGCTGTAGTTGGTATTATAAGCAGGGCTGCTATAAGTATAACCCGGGTATCCGTTATAACTGTACGGGCTGGAGCCGTACGGAGCACCGGCTGCGTAACTTTGCGATCCGCCCAGACACGGCTTCCCATCTCGAACCAGCACCGGCACGGCAACGCGCCGAGGCGGCGGAGGATGGTGCTGTCCTGCCGCTTCCAGAGACTTGTCCTGCCGCTGCCGTTTGCACTTATAGCGGCGGTTCTGGAACCAGATTTTCACCTGGTTCGAAGTGAGTTTGAGGGTGGTCGCCAGGTGCTCTCGCTCCGGGGCTGATAAGTAGCGCTGCTGCTTGAAACGCCGCTCCAACTCGAAGACCTGCGCTTGGGAGAAGAGCACCCTGGGTCTACGCCGACTTCTCTGCTTTTGCACCGGCCTCTCCGAGTCACCCTGCCCGCCCTCCGCTGCCTCCTCCCTCGGCACCAGCCCGCAGCTCTCTAGGCAGATTGGGAGAGTCAGATAAAAAAGGTTGATAAAAGAAAAAGGTAAAAGTAAATAAATCCACCTTTTTCTTAAATCTGTACATAACATTGAGGAAGTGTCATGCTTGAAGGGTTGGTTGTTTCAGTCATTTTGTGTCTCTGTTTCTGACTCCGGTAAAAGCTGAGATACAAACATCAAAGCAGGCTGACCTAAAGGGTAAAAAGATTTTGGTGAATGCATGTTTAATGTGTGTTGAGTTGTTGAACTTAGAAGGGCAAAGCAGCTCAGACGCTTATTCTTTGAGCAGTTTATGAATAATTATGTGTACCCTGTAGAGAAGAGTCGGGTCGCTGCCTCTGTTTATTAGCGCTACTTCTCGGTGTCACTTCTTTTACAAGCCTCTTTAAACTAATTGTCGGTTTATGGTCCACACATCATAACAGAACTTCCAAAAGCAGGCGCGCAGCTGAACCACTAGAAAGTGTTTGACATCTCCAGACTTTACTGGATTCGTCTCAGGCTTCCACCATTTGATAGCTTTTTATTGGAATAAAGTGGAGGAGAAGGAGCCGAGAACGGGCCTCCAGGGACCGATGGGCTCCTGAAAGAAATATCTGAAAATAATTTCTTACTTTGTTTAATACGATAACATTACACGCATTTACACTTTTGTTTTATTAAATTTTATTGAAATTTATTACATTTTTTAAATTTATCTTCAGCTTCAGCGAAACGATGAAAAAAAGACACTGAAAAAGTCGACAGAAAAAATACATAAATAACAAGAAACGTGTTCCTGCACGCTCACACTGTGCTTGAAGCTTTAATCTGTTCATTTTAGGCCACAAAGCTCCTTAAATTTGTATTTTTTTCATATCTAAAAGTAAACCTCAAACTGCGTAACAGCTGCATGACCTCAGTTTGACGAGTTCCTTTTGCGGCCAAGCAGGCATATCATTTAGTGACCGCTAAAAAAGAAGAAGAACAAGAAAACAACAGGAGGCCAACATGCAAAACAGTCAGTTGTATTTGTTACAATTGCACTTTACTTCATAATTCTTTTTCTGTTTTTGACCTTTCCTCTCATTTTGGATACAACGACGCCCTCTCCCTGAAACTCTCCCTCTCCGTTAAGCTCGCTCCCTGCGACCCTTTGTCCATCGCAGTATAGTAGCATGTGTATCAACTCACTGCTCTCTTGCTCCTCCATGTCGGCGGCCTCCAACTTGGTTCCCTGTAGACCAGGATGAACGTACATGTCCGGCGACAGGCTGGTGTCCCCGCGGTCCTCTTCCCGCACCGCCAGCGCGCTGAGGTAAGCCAGGTTGTCCTCACCATCCGAGAAAGAAGGGCTGTCCCGAGGCCCAGCGAGCATGCAAGACGGCGGGGTTTGGAAAAGCTGCTGCGGCTGCTGACTGGGAGGAGACCGAGCTAAGTGCTGCTGGGTGTGCAACCGGTGCGTGAGCACCAGGGACCCAGCCTGCTGCTGCTGCTGCTGCTGCTCCAGCTTGAGGATATCCTTGACAGAAAACGGCGTGGAGGTGAGCGGACTCTGCAGCATCATGTCATCCAGCTCCAGCTCTGCAGCTTCGAGGAAATGAAGCCCGCCGAGTAACATGCACTCCCCCTCTCCTTTTCCACTCTTCTTGTTAACAAATAATTCAGCTAGGAAGCCCTTTCTTTGGTAATTGGAGGTGCGTTAAGCCTCTGGAATCCCTCATTGCCATAAATCGCAGGGGAACATGGGTATTAGTGCCGGGTTTGTCCATGCAGGTCTCCTATCTGAAAGACAGAATGTGGGGCTCTGTAAGTGGAGTTTGGACCGGGCGAAGGAGCGCCTCAGCCTCTTTTGGTGTCGGGGGGAGGGGTGTGTGTGAAATGGAAAGTCGGTGTGGGCTGGAGGGGAAGCACTGGGAGAGAGAGGGGGAAGGTGGAGAGTCTGTGACGTAACTCCGTGAGTATTCATTTTATTTTTTGACATGTTATGCTATGGTGGACGGAGAACTGTCTGGATCCTTCACCCCCCCACTTTGTTTACTTGTTTGCTCTTTGCTTAAAACACCTTTTTCGAAGCAGAATTGCTGCAGGAAACGGTTCAACTGTCTTGTGTGACGGCAGATAAATGATTATTTACGTTACTTTAGCCTTTTTTGAAATTATGTTCATTATAGTTGTCATTATATCACTCTGGACACACTCTGTGTGGCGCTTGTATGATTTTTGTGCATAAATCCTTGTGCTGTCTGGAGAAGCATGCTGTGCCAGAGGTGACAACATGTCAGGGCAAAAGGCCAGGTCAAGTCAGAGGGGGATCCAGGGGTCTCGTGTTTTGGTAAAACCAGGTGTATTTTTTCCTGATTAATCATATAAGGAAACGCTTTGACTTGGGAACAGGGGGGTAAAATGTTCTACACACATTTGTGTTAAAGTGAACCAAGTTGATGAAAAAGACACGACATGTTGGATTTGAATCGGTTTATTACATTTCAAGTGCCTCGTAACCAAATGAAAATCTAAATTACAGAACGACGGCCGTTTACAGGCTTTTCTGGAACATCCCACAACACTGAACGTCTGAGCCTTTTCCTACTTTAAGGAGGAGGAGGAAAGTTTCCACAAATACTTGACGTCTGTCAGATGTTCATCTGTGTGTAGGATACAGAAATCTGTCCCATTAGCAGAGCTATAAAAATGTCTGCAGGACTTGTAAATCTGTCAGTCACTTCTGAATGACAAAGCTCCACCGCAGCACCAGAACCCTGCCCTGCTGTTTATTGCTGAGACCTCAGCAGCTATAAACCCTTCAGACCCAGAAGTCTACGTTGGGCTCACGCTCTCACACTGTCCCTGAACGGCTCGCTCTGCTGCAGCTGTGCTCGGTGTCCCTCGGTCCTCTTTATCTCGGGTGTTGTATTAATACCCGCTGTGGGCCGATAAGCAGGGCCCCCCGGGGCAATTAAAATTCCTCCAGGCAAACTGACTGACGTTTTTAGCGCGGCCTAATCTGCTCCTATCAGTTCCCCTTTCCGTTTTGCTGCGAGACCCCTCGCCTCCGTCACCCCTCCGCTCGTCCTGCAGGTTTTTCCTCTGTGGACACACGGCAGGTGCACGGTGCTCCGCACGGTGCTGGCTTTTTGCGCGTTCCCGGCAAAAAGCCAGTATCAGGTCATTGACTCGTTGGGCTAACGCTATTTTTCAGTCACATGACGCTACTTCACGGTGCTGTGAAAAAGTATTTGCCCCATTACAGATTTAATCTGTTTTTCCTTTTTTTTGTTAAACTTAAATGTTTCGAATAATCAAACAAAATTTGATATCAGAAAAAGATAACCTGAGTAAATACAAATATCGGGTTTCAAATGATGACTTTATTCATTAAGGGAAAAGCTATCCAAACTGACTTGGCCCTATAGTTTCCTCCTGAACCTAATAACTGCCATCAAACTCTTAGTGAGTCTTTTACATCGAGGAAATTGGCCCACTCTTCTTTGCAGATTCTTTGCAGATCTACATTTGAGTCCAAACTTTGACCACTCCATCACCATCGTTTTTTTTTTTTTGCCATTCAGGTGGACTTGCTGGTGTGCTTCGGATCTTTGTTCCTTTGTATAACCCAAGTGCGCTTGGGCTTCAGGTCAGGAACTGAGGCGCGGACATTCTCCCCCAGGATTTTCTGGTGAGCAGAATTAGTTACATCAGTTACGACACGTCGTCTTGGCGCTGAAGCAGCAAAGCAGCCTCAGACAATCACACTACCACCACCATGTTTGACTGTGATGTTTTTCTGAAATGCTTGTTTTTTTTTTTCGCCAGATGTAACGGGACGCATTTCCGAAAAGTTCCACTTTTATCTCGTCAGTCCACATAATATTTCTCCAAAGTCTTGGGGATCATCAAGATGTTTTTGTTTTTTTAACAAATGTGAAACGAGCCTTTGTGTTATTTTTGGTCAGCAGCAGTTTTCACTCTCCTGACGCCCAGTTTATTGTTGAATCATGAACACAAACCTTAACCGACGCAAGTGAGGCCTGCTGTGCTTTAGATGTTGTTCTGGGTTCTTTTGTGATCTTCTGGATGAGTCGTCGATGTGTTCGTGGAGTAATTCTGGCCCCTCGTGTTTTCTCCATATGTGGATGATGACTCTCACAATGGCTTTGAAACCCTTTCCAGACTGACAGATGTTCATGACTTTGTTTCTAATCTGTTCTTGAATTTCTTTACATTGAGATCTTTTATCTGACTTCGTGTTGTCAAACAGGTTCTATTTAAGTGATTTCTTGATTCTACGAGTCAGAACTGGACGTGGCTAGTGAAATTAAACTCAGCTTTCCAAAAAATGTGGTTAATCACATGTAGTTCATGATTTAACACGGAGGCAATTCTATTTTCACACGGCCAGTCTGGATAGCTTTTTTTCCGAATAAATGAAATCATCATTTGAAAACTGCTTTTTGACTTTACTCAGGTTTAACATGTTCAGCAGTTCGTCAGGTAAACGTATGCATATTATGCTACATCATATTGAACGTGTTCATTTGACGCTTAGAAACATTTGCGCGCCCACAGATCTTCATTAGCTGACATCCGCTGTGCTAAAAATAATGAAAAAGGGGCTAAAATGGTTAGTTTACGTGATAGTAATGACACTTAGCTGTATATCAACTGTATTTGTGCACTTTTCATGCAGTTCACTTACTAAATGTAACTGAAAATGGCTCTTTACAGACCTGGGCCCGGTCTGTAAGCAGCAGGTAGTAAACATCCTGCTGTGCAGCTCTGTGCTGGGAGCTGCAAACAGATAGATATATGTGAGGATGTCTCTGTAGACTCCACGGCGACTTTCTCCAATTGACTTTATATCATCATCAGCGCGTCCTCGTAAAAAAAGGCCAAGCAAGGCTGGATAGTGTTTAGACTGGTCCACTGCCGCCTCCATTCACTTTAAATAAGCATTAAATCCAATGACGCCAGACTGAGCGTTGTACAGAAGCCAACATTTCAGACGGAAAGAAAATAAATTCAATCGTGATAGAACATGGGTTGGTGGTTAGCACCGTTGCCTCACAGCAGAGGGTTCCAGGTTCAACTCCCGGCTGGTTCTTTCTGTGTATGCGCGGGTTCTCTCCGGGTACTCCGGCTTCCTCCTACATGCATGTCAGGTTAATTGGTGTCTCTAAGATTGTCCTTAGGAGTGTGTGTGTGTGTGTGTGGTCGTTGGTCTCGTTTGGCCCTGTGATGGACTGGCGACCTCTCCCCCCATGACTGCTGGGATAGGCTCCAGCCCGACCCGACCGACGGGTTAAGCGGGTATGGATTGGATAGCCATGTTGAAATTGAATAAATAAATAAAATGAAACCTTTTTCATGGAGCTGGAAGTCTGCAGTTCACGTTTAACCCGGTATGATTAGAGCGAGAACAGACTTTCAGGACTTAAGCACAGACAATAAAATGTTCAACCCAGAGCCCCTCGAATAAAGCAACATCTCGTGCTTATTCACCTCAAACGTTAGAATAAATTTAAAATAAATGTCATACAATACATTTCTTCAGCAGCAAACCACACAATTTGATTTTTAAAGATCCTGATTTAGCGGCAACTCCCAGATTAACAAACGTGCATGAATGCTTTACTTTTAATTTCGAAAAAAATCTCTGCAGTAGTATTTGGAAACTTTTTTTTCAATGTTCTACTAGATGTGGGGTCAGACAAAGATGCAGCTGTTTTCAGAAAATAAGCTCCCATAAATCTACGGCACTATGACCGGCAGCACTCAGTGCGAAGGAGCTCAGTACAGCAGATAATTGCAATCTTAGCAGAGTTGTAAGAGTGTGTTGGGTTAGGGTTAGGAAGGATTATTGCTTGTACACCCCGGGATTCCTGAGCTTTGATTTTCATGTGTGAAGATGTGCAGAAAATCCAATCTACTGCAATGTGAGTAAGATTCATGTCCATCTGGAGAAAGGAGGCTGAAAGGAAGACTTAGGCCTTTTAAGGGAGCTTCAGACTGGACGGAGGTCCCTTCCAGGGTGAATGAAAGCTTACATAATTTCATTACCCGTTTAAATGTTTTTTTTTTAATAGATAGAAAAGTCATTTGATCTCTGACAATGAGCAGAATTCAGCTTTTCTCTTTTCTGTACAGGAATCAGAGGATATTTACGGCCTCTCTGACAGTACTCATGTGCACAATTCACCAGAATGTACTGGGAACGAAATTGATCATGGACATTTGTTAGACTGCACACACACCACCGCCTGTCTTTGTGTTTGAATGTGTGTGTGTGTGTGTGTGTTACGTGGGGGTGACAAAAGGAAATGCTACACCTCTTGTCTGCTGTCAGTTGCGGCCCAGCGGAGGCGCCAGGCGGCTCTGGCTGGTTGGATGAAGAGAGAAAAGAGGAAAAGATAACCACAGCCTTCCCTTTCAATACGTTGTATTTCTACATGTGTATGAGTGCGTGCGTGCGCTTTCACGTGTTTGAAGGTTTTTAGACGGTTTCATGTGATGGCAGTGAATTACAGAAAAATGCTTTTAGTTTGATAAATTCAGACATAATTTTTACAGTTTCGACAGAAGAGGAATTTCTCAGAAACAAAGACCGCAAACTCCCATCAGCTGTAGCTGCAGGAGCCAGAATATGAAGGTTCAAAGTAAAAATCTTAATCTTTAATCTCTACGGACACAATATCTGCTCCCGATGTTCTATAAATAAACCAAAGCAGGCAATGAGATGAATTATCCCGGAAAATGTGAAGCAGTGGCAGGGATCTATGACTCAGGTAAATATTTCTCACAGCTCAATTTCACCTCATGAAAGGCGCTTTAAATTATTGCAGGTGCACTTTTGAATTGAACTTTTTTGTAAGATGATTTATCAAAAACAAATGACGCAAAGTTCTGCCGCCCCCTCAGATCCACTTCTTTTAAATGTGAAGACTGGATATAAAATCACACCTGCACCTAAATACACACACATCTAATGGATCTTCTCGCAGTTTGATCATTATAATGCTGTGATCTCACGTTGTGGCCGAAAAACTCAATACCTACAACTCTGCTGACTGCTGCAAGGGGCCGACATGAACTCAGTCCCATTTATCCGAAACTCTCAGAGGATCTTTATTTTTGGAGCGATAAGGAAAATGACAGCAGTCTTCTGTCTGCTCATAGAATTCTTTAAAGGGTGAAATAATTTTAAACACACACATGCACACAAAGAAATGTATAAATCTTTGTAGTGGACCTGATTGTCCCCTGATCGCATCCGACAGCGGTGCGTAAAAATTGGCGCGTCCAGGAGCCCTTGGCTTGGAAGTTGTTGGTGAGCGTGTGCACTCGCGCGTGCATGGTGTGTTTAGATAGCAGAGGCCTGCACTCAGTAATAGCTCCATTAAGCAGAGTGGAGGGACGCTATCTCAGTGATCCGTAACGTCTATGTCCGCCCGGCAGAACACAGCCAGTGGCTACACATCTCCCCAAAAACACGCCTGGATTTACCGTGCAAATAAACGGGGAAAACTCAAGCCCTCCACTACATTTTCTTCACCATGTCCAACATTTACAAGTAAAAACAAAAGAAAGACAGAAAGAACGCGCATTTGTTAATCGAAGCCCAATTTTTGCGCTAAAAAGTTATTTCTTGTGTGTGATAGTGATTCTAAACGTTGGACCTCCTCCCTGCAGATGTGTTTGGAACTCATTCAGGGCTCTGAGTCGTAAAAAGTGCGAGACAGGACTCTAAATCTCTCACACACGAGCCCAGATACCACGCATGACGCAACCGGCTGTGTTTAGGAACCCGCCCGGTCTGCTGTATAAATTGCGGCGTTGAATAGTTTACCTAATAGGACTTCTGTTTCTCGTTTTCTGTCACCCACCACGCCAGACTCCGCTGACAAACGACCAAGTTTTACCGGCAGAGGAATTTCTGATTAATGTGGGAAATGAAACAAGAGCGCAACTTATTTTTCCTCATAGCATGCAAATAGAGTAAATGCGCTCCACCCGTGACCATTAAGGCCGAGAGATTTGTATATAAACGCGTCAGGGCAGAGCGGGCGATGTCCTCTAGTGATATATGTGTGTTTTGTTATTTTGTTTCTCATATTGTTGCAGCATGAAGAAGGAATAAACCTGAGGGGGCGCAGGGAGAGAGACCCTCCGCCCCATAAGCTTTATCTACTCCTAAGCCTCCACTTCCATTGTTTTGCTGTGAAGGAAACAAGTCGTTACAGTCACGGTACTCTGATTTATTACTGTGTTGTTTCTCACCTCAAGTAGAAATTTCCAGAGAAGCTTCTGAGTCTAATTTAATATGAGGACCATGTAGATCCACAAACGCGGAACAATAAATGAGCTTTAAAGACTCTTTAGTCTTATCACACCGCAGGGATTCGTTTTGTCAGAGCTTTCAATGAGTGGAGCAGTTTTATGATGAATAATTTCCCCAGATAAACTCAGGTCATGTGATGATTCTTCTCGCCTCCTCTCAGAAGTCTGTCTTGTCTGTGTGTATAAACTGGGGGGCATTAGTGCCTCCATGAGGGGAGACAGACCATTCCATCATGTTGCAGACAGTCCGGATTCCCCTCCTGCACCATTAGACGCTCTTCAGCCCTTTTTCTCTCAGAGCTTCTCTTTTATCAGCTCTCTATCGGCTAAACAGCGTCCAGTCGGGCTGCTTAACAAACTGCCGAGGGTTTAAGCCATCAATCACCGCGGGCGGACTTCAGCCAGGTCGGCCTAGTCTCCGTCTCTCCGTCCGGGGAGTTCACGGACCAGGATTTCTGGACTGCGGCTTAAACTGTCACTTTCCTTAAGAAAGAAAAGTCTGAACTTTTCAGAACTTTATTAAACAAAATAGTTGAAACATAACTTTAAATGTCATCCTGACATGAACAAAGATGAACAAACATATTTTCAGAAATACATTTCAAGTCAGTTTTAAGCAGATCATTTCACCAACGTCTGTCCCATTCTCTGAAATAAAACTCTTCATGGAAGAATAGTTTCTTTTCGATCACTTAAACTGAGTCAGTTTATTAACACAACATACTTTTTTTACCTGATGTCCTCCAGGTCCGCAGCATCTCAGAATATGTCGTGAAGATTTTGTCTCTATAACAATAATTTCGGGGCCATGAACTCATGCAAGGGCGTAAGTTTGCATAGGGACCACAGGCACAAGCCACAACCAAAGTTTGGGAGAGACAGAGTTGCCCCTACCAATATTTTTTATAATATCCTAATATAACATTTAAAAAATGCATTAAATATAAAATTTTTCACAAACTCATTCGTAGTATTAAGCATTTGTAGAGAACTATTTTTCCGACGTGGCCTCTGGTCGCAGTGTTCAGAGTAACCTGTACTGCAGCAAGGTTGGATATGCTGCCATTTGATTGGCTGAAGGGTCAGCACATGACGGCATTAAAGCCTCTGTGTGGCACAGTTGCTGTAAAATGCTGGAGTGACAATAAAATATCAGATTGGCTGTTGCAGACAGGCTTAACGTCACAAAATCATGAAAGTAAATCCTCACATTAATATTTCATTTGGTCTCAACATTTTTGCAAGTGTTTCTGCTTTGTAAATAGAAAATGTCAATGAAAAAGAGAAGAACCGAGAAGTGTCCCTTGAACTCATCGCAGGTTTATTTCTTAAATAAAAAAGATCTCAAATACAAACACATTCCTTTCTCTGAAAAGGAGGTGAAATAAAACCATTGAACAACTGCTGAAACGTCTGTTTCAGATTTTAAAATCCTGGATGCAAAACGAATATTACAAAATTCATCAAAGTAGTGTCAGCTGTGGCCAAACGTTCCTGCCCTTTTTATGCGCTTTGATATCCTGTGCCTTTTTAAAAAAATCCTTGTAATGTGCCATTTAAAAACATTATTTATTTGATTTTCAAGCAAAAAGAAAGAAAGATTGGACGGAGGGCCTTCAGGGGTTTCGGGCCCCTCCGATATCTCCTGCTTTCTTGCAGGAGCTCCTGTTCAAAGATGCAGAGAAAGTTCCCTCTCACACGAGCTCGCCTGTCAGCCCTCATGAATTCACTCTGAATGAAAACAGAAAGAATTCTCTGCTACTTCTCAACCTAACCTGATCTCCGCTAATGCGCTGCTTTTTCGCGTGTCAGTCTAACGCATTTGAAAGCTGTCCCGTTGTTTTACTCTCACCCACAAACTGAAATACGTTTCTGTGGTTAAAGTTTCAAATATCACCAACATCTCCCATAATTTACATGTTTTTAACTCTAAATAAAATGAAACGCATCGCATTTGTTGCTAAAATAATCCAGAAATGCTGAGAATAAAAGTAGCACCTGTGTCTCAGCGTGTTTTATGTGTACAACATCAACTGGAACTCGGATCTCGTGAGGCAAAGTAGTGCTCATAAAGATCACATCATTCTCGCTGACCTGTCAGTTACCCCAGATCTGGTGGAAGACCAACTTGATTCCCAGCAGCGTCTTGGTGTTTAGTTGGAGGAAGAGTCTGTTTCCTGCAGGCCAAACACTGGCCGCCGCAGCCTGCGACATCCGGTGGGACGGACCTTCATCTGGCCGGACGGACACCGACTATAGATCATCAGGCCCCTGGACCGGGACGAGAGGCTCACATGTGGGTAGGGTCTGGTCCAGGGAGGAGGAGGGGGCTGCGGAGCAAGGGCCCCCTGCACCCCAGCCGCTTGGGAGTTTGTCATCATTTTACTCCCTTAAGGTGACAGCAGGGTTTGAGGATTGGGGGATGTTTATTGCCTATTTCCTAGGGAAGCTTTCTGCCACCAACTTTCACTTTCATTTTAACAGCACTGCTAAGACATCAGTGTGATCTCCTCACAAACGCCTCACCCACATTATGATGAAGGGGAGATAAAAAGCAAAAACAAATGCAGAAATGAAATGAGAATGAAAAGTGAACTGAATAAGTAACCAACTTTCTGGAGATCCTGAAATAATTCCCCCCAAACATGATTGCCAATATTATACTATCATTAATAGGCAATAAAGTTACAATGGAATCCAACAATATCATTTTTTAAAAGACACATTGCTTTGATATTTTTACATGCACACCACAAACCATAAAGACAGTCCATCACCTTTCATATTAAGGCTGTGATGTTACAGAAAACAAAATGTATCCAATGTGTCTATCATATCTACTCAAATGATAAAATAGAAAAGATGTTTTTGATGTGAGAAGAAGTGAAGAAACAGGTTCAGATGAAACTCTGTCTCAGTTAGAAGCGTCTCTCTGTGTGTGTTTGGATATTTAATTGTATGCACCTCAGTACCTTGGACTGGGTTAACCATGTATAATGTCTGTACAGTACGTGCATGTGTGTGTGTCAGCACATGTATGTGTGTTAGTCAGGGGTTGTGGGATAGAGTTTCCTCTGAAGTGAACTTGATGCTGTAACTCAGTCCAGCAAATCAGCTAATGAGCCAGTTGGACATGTAATTAGCTTTGGAAGACATGTAATGATACATACAGCCCTCCATCTGACACGTTATGTGTGCGCACGTGTGTGTGGTACATTGGTGTTTAACTGCAGGGAGACTTTTGGCAGTATCTTAGTGTTTGACCCCAGTACTCATTAGAATTAACAGGTGATTCTAAATTAACCACAGGAGTGAGTGGGAGTGTTGTTTGTCTCGTTGTGGCCCTGTGATGGACTGGCTAACTGTCCAGGCTCCTTAACATTACAATGCATTCATTTAGGAGATGCTTTTATCCTAAGGGGCTCAAAAACTTGTCAAGGGATATGCAGACTGGAGAAGTTGCGCATCAAAGCAGTGGCCTATGGATAGTGAAAAATTCTTGGTGCCAACATTTGGCCTTTCCTCATGACAATGTTGGACATTCAGTCTTAGTGAAATTAATTTAGAGGTACTATGTCTTTTTGGTGACCAAACTTTGGCATGGTGATTTTAAAAAAAAATATTTATTTGAAGATTTGTACAAAAAAGCTTATTCTGGCTTAAAATGGCAATAATGTTACCTTGTCTTGTATTGCTTTCACTTAAATATGAACAGCAAAGTTTTCAAGTGATTTTATCCATGATCAGAATGCATGTTGGCATTTGTGCATTTAAAATAATTGCATGGTATAGCAGTGAATAATTATCTATCTGATTAATTAAAGTTTTTATTTGTGACTATTTCCAAAAAACGATTCATGCCAGACCTGCACATTATGAAACTCCCCCAAGTAATTCACATACAAAACTGCCTCAGAGTGAGTTTATGTTTAGATAAACCTAGATATATATACTAGTAAAGTATTTTTAAAAAGTTGATTTTGATTTCTTTCAGTTCACGTCTTTACCTGTAAATTACCTCATCATGTTCTGTTTGGCTCTGGCTCAAACATGCGAAAAGTCATTTAAATGTAGATAGTCACATGTGATTTTTCTCTTCTATTTTCCTCTTTCAAGTTGTGCATGCAATGAGAAAGCATGAATTTCACTGTACTGCCTTGTGTACATGTGTGCACACATCCTCATCAGGCAACAGGCTGCCTGTGTGACCTTGTTGACCGGCGCTGGATTAAGCAGCTAATGTATCTTTGGCATGATTCTGCAGGTCTAATCATAGCAGAACTGAAGTGTCTGCTGCTGCGTACTCACGTACATCATTTGGATTTCTATCTTTGTGAGAACTCTTATGAAGATGGTAAAATTCCAAGTTCCAAGTCCTACAATCTAATAATAGCTTATTCATATACTTTTAAAATAATGTTTTAATTGCCTGACCTGCGGATTAGCCAAATTGTGCTCACTTCCCATGAAAGCCCTCACTGCCTTTGTCTAAAACTGAAATTGCTCCTCATGGTGACAGACATGCATGCATATTTTGAATGCAGTTTGAAGCTAGACAGGAGCCAGTAGTCTTGCTGTTCTGACGACCTGACATGTTTACCAGCAGTCAGTTGGTGGGACTTAAAGCGCACATTCATTGACATGATGCATTCCCCACAGGCCCAAACACTAATTTATCTGTAGATCCTTACATTGGTTTGTCCACACATGCATTGAGGGATACACAAACAAACAAACACATGCCATACTTCTGTCAATTCAGAGGATTCATCTCCTGATAAGTACCTCCACGATAACTATTACACGTCTAAACCTAAACAATACCCTAACTGTAACCCAATCCCAACCTCACCTTAACCCTTAACCCAGGCCTCAACCAGAAAATGAAGGATTTATGGGGACTAGCTTTTTGTCCCCAAAAGGAAGCTGGGTCCTTAGCATGTGACAGTGACAACAGATTGATATCCCCACATCATGAGTCAGACAACCACACAAAGTAACATTCCTCACAGTGAGTTCATCATCCACACCTTGAAATAGTCCCTGGCCTGACAAAGAAAGAATGACACACAAACCTCAGCAATGCAGCAGGGCTCACATCATGTACAGGCCTGTCCTCACTGCACCGTGTGTGGATGTGTGTGTGTGTGAGTGCTGGGCAACAGATCATAGGGCTGGGATAACCAACAACATTCTGTCTCTCGCTGCATCTTAGTGCCGACAGGAATGTCAGGAAGTGTTTGCTACCTTCTGATGCTATGATGTGACGGTATGTGGCACCCACAGTCACATTTTGTTCTGCCGCTCCGCTGTGATTTTGTAATCATCAATTTGCAGGATAGAAGAGGGTAAACATGTGAAGAGACAGTGGTTCTTGTTCACCACGCAGGCTGAGGTTTTCTTTAACCATCAGACCATCATGCTGTCAAAAGAGAGAACTTGGTTCTCATAGTTACGTCACATCATAGAAAGACTCTGAAGTGTACAAAAACAGAACAAGCTTCAATAACAAATATTTCAAAATGACAACCACCATTAAAACAGACATAACTACATTACTGTACTCTTTGAAATATTTTGTGTATTTGTGAGAACATTTTCCAGGGCAGCAAGCATCCAACATCCTGCTGTGTCCTTGAGCAAGACACCAAACCCTCTCAAAGACTACTAGTCCTGACCTCTGATCGTCATCTGGGGAAAACTCAGAATCCCCCCACAAGGCCAGCAAAAAATATCCCACTACTGTATGAATCTAACTCCTCCAGCAAATTCCACAGAAAAATATGCAATCACCCCCCTTGATCATCTGACTCAAACCCTCTCTCAGCATGTGTTCTTGTATTCTTCTGTATCATTTCACTGCCAACTTTCTGCTGTAGGAGAAACAAGTTGCAGAGTTTCCTGCTCCTCTGGACAAAGCATGAGTACCTGAGAGCTCAGCTGTTGCAGGATGTGGGAAACCGCAAGCCTCCCACAGGACCAAGGAGACACTCAGCCAGCAGGTGTGTTGCAGCAGGAAGGCTTTAGTGTTGATAGTATCCACGGTGTTTGTGCTGCTGCTCTTGAGATCAAGGAAGCATTTAAATTTTCTTCCCCCACATGGAATTTCACATGTGCTGCGTGCTGTACCAGTTATTTCTGAAACAAATCTGCAGTGGCGGTAAATATATCTTGTGAGGTCAAGGCTACAACAAGCAAATATTTTCTTTAATCTTAAAAGTTTTACTCAGTCTGTCTTTTTGATTATCACTCACTAGGATTAGCTGATGATTGGATGGATAGAAATGTATTTTTCTGTACTGATGAGTACAGAGTTGTCACAAAGTCTTGACATGTGGATGTATATGAAGATGAAAAAAAAAACATTTTAAGGAAATTGTATTTGTAACTAAATAACATATTTTGCATTTTGGGCCCAAACACTCCTTTGTACGAGGAGCTTGTTAAAAAGTCTTAAACATTGTTTGATTTATTTCTAATCATGACAACCTTATTTTTCCCTGTCATAAAATATCACTCAATGTGCACATTCTGCATTCCAGGGCAAGGAAAAAGCTCTGGATTACACAAATATAAGATATTTGTGTAATCCAGAGCTTTTTCCTATTTCACAAGGTCAGAACACCACAAACAGTAGCACGACAGGCATATGGAGGTGAAGGATGAAGAGTTTCCCTGATGTACCTGAAGTGCACACCGGGTGATTTCCGCTTGTGGTTTCAGATCAGGTTGTTTGTTATGATTCAAGCTTTGCTTCACAAGTTAAGAGTGATGTACTAATTATTCCACACAAAAAGAAATCTGTCTTACTTTTATCTTAAATCTCTGATTCTCCATTTCTGTCAGTGGAGATTTGAATGGAAAATCCAGGGTGGAGGGAGAATGAAGAAACAAACTTTCTCTGCAGACTTGTTGTGTGATAAGCAGGAAAGTAGCAACTAAATCTGGGCCTTCTCAAGCTTGTTTTGGGATATGAGAACATAAACACCAGTGATCAGTGGCGTGCTCCAGGATGTCTGTTATTATTTGTTGGCTTGACACAATTTAGATTTAGTTTGATGTTTATATTATGGGATCATTGAAAAAAATACGAGGCTAATCATAGAAATTGAAAATTAAGTAGATTTTTCAGTCTAAACTAAGTAACTTTCCAAAACATGTAGAACTGTTACTGTAGCTTTGACCTAACTCTAGTACAGTCTCACACAGCAACATATTTCCTGTTCGTCCCATGTCATCATGACTGTCTGGATATTTTTCTTCATATATGAGTTACTCTCTTTCTACATGGTTAACAGGTGACTTCCTGCAACATCTCTGCTGGACTGATGCTGTTCGTTCTGGTAAGAAACCCTTTTAAAGTTGTCTATTTACAGCCTTGTTGGTGTGAATGAAACCAGAAGCGTTGTGGTGCGCCCCCACGACCAGGACTGAGAGGTCAGGGAAGGGGTGCCTCTGTCACCAGCACAGAGATGGGAAACTATTATTGGAGCTATTGTGGAGTAGCTATAACTCATGTGAAAGGAAGTTGTCTTGTTGTGTATGTGTGTGTCTGCATGTACTAATGACTGTACGTTTACACAAATCTATCTATAGAGCCCATGTTTTTTGTGATTTATAGTGCTGCAGAGGCACTTTAAAACTCCCATGTATCCTCACTGCAGCAGCCTGAAACACACAAGTATGAGCTGAGACAAAAAATAATAATGATGTATAACTTCAGTTTCCTTTGTCCGATTGTTTTATTGGGTTCATCTTGAGCTTTAAAAGCTGTTAGTATCAATCTTTTAATGGGAAATGAAAGTATTAGCCACAAACATGAATGTGCATATAGAAAACGTATTAGCTTTCAGGCGTGTATTTAAGTGTTCACATGTAAGAGTGTGTGTGTGTGTGTGTGTGTGTATGCTCTTTTGTGGCCTTGTGACCTGCCAAGAAGTAAACAGTGTTTCAGAAGGATGAACTCAGGCTGTTGCTCTCTCCCCGTGTGGCGTCGTCATCAAAATGACAATCTGTTATTGGGATGAACTGCGTGGCTCCTCCATCACACGGCAGTGCTGTAAATAAAGAGCTGCCAGAGCAGAACTTTGGTCTCAGAGTGCTGTGGCTTTTTGACTAAAGATGCTTTTCCCAGTGATGTTTAAGGAGAGTAAACCACAAATTAAAAATGGGGAGTTTGAGACCATCATGTCTTGGAATAAACACACATATACATAAGGGCACATGCAGATTCACTGCAGAAACAAATCCTCTTCAAGTGCTCAGCAAAAGCATCACATCAGGCTCGTGTGGTAAACAGACCTTCAACCCAGAAAATTTACAATTGTGATCTTGTGCCATTGTGTATAAATAATACTCCACTTCAGGCCCAGTTAAGGAACCATTTATTTGCATTTTACATTTGCAATTCCATATTTCATTATGACATGCAATCATCCTTTAAATTGTCAGGGCTTAAACTCAAAGTTTGAGAGAATATAGGACAAAATCACTGTAGAAATAAAGAATACAAACAAATTCTCAGTAACAAGAGTATATACAGACATCTCTGGTGGTGATGTTTTAAAGTCCTTATAGTGCATGCGAACAAGAGTGAGATGACTTTTGCTGAATAACAGTGTTTCAGGTTTAGAGACATTTACACACATGCTTGAACACATACACTTATACACTAAGTTGCCGTCAGCAACTGGGAGATGCCTTGTCAGTTCCTCTAAGAAAGTCGACCTTAAGACCTAAAAATAGGAGCTGCTGTTCCAAGACTTCAGCCATCTTACACCACTGTAACCTTGATGACAACAGCCGGTTGACAAGGCAAGAATGAGGCCACAGACTTCATGCCAGTATCATATTCAATATGACATCTGCTCTTTTGTGGTGTAGATTTAATATATATATATATAAAGGCCTTTCTATGTGGAGTTTGGATCTTTCCCCAGTGTATTCTCTCCGGGTACTCCAGCTTTCTCACACTGCCAACAGCCTGGTTAATTGGGGACTCTAAAATTTAGTCTAAATTGACCCCAAGAGTGAGCGTGAGCATGGATGGTTGTCTCGTTTGCCTCTGTGTGGCCCTGAGATGGACTAGCGACCTGTCTAGGGTGTACAAGGCCTCTCGTCCAACAACAGCTGGGATAGGCTCCAGCCCCCCTACAACCATGAGTTAGATTAAGCAGGTATAGAAAATGGATGTATGGATGGAATAAACTGTTTAGTTTTGTAAGGAGTTTCAAACTGCAAAACTTTACTTAAAAAAAAATAAAAAAATCTTTCCCCACTCACCACATTCACCCCAGCCACACAGCCAACAATCCATCCTTGTCTCTTTTTTTCCCTTCCTGTCTCGTCTTTACTTTCAGGCTGAGGCCTGATGACAGCACAAGCCTCTGGTCAAACAAAGAGCAGACATGTTGCAGGTATCGGCTGTCAGTCAAGTTTCCTCCTACTTTGACCCCTGACCCTGTCTGCCACCTCAACCAGCACAGCTACCACCTCCTCCTCATGCTCACAGGTCCAGGTCTTGTTTGTTGTTTGTGTATGCAGTGACCTTCCTGTCAGAGGTTCTGCCAGACTTAAAGCATACAGAGAGGGAGGGCTGGCTGGCTATGAGACGTACAGCACATACACTTGCATGCAAACTCCAGCCTACACTTTTCATAAAGTCAGCTTTACAGTTTAGATTACTGTGTTGACAAGTTGTTGTGCGCACAAGGGACAGAGGAAGACAAGAGACATAGAATGCAGATGAACCAAATCCCATTAGCTGTCAATACAAGCCACAGACAGTCCAGGATGTGATCACCACATGTTTACACAGACATGCAGAGGCTTAGCCAGTTCACAAACATGTCACAGGCAGCTCTCTGTTTTCTATTAATTTGCAAGTTTTTTTCTATTTGTCTGACAGCAGAATCATCCGCATTTCTAATGAATAAACTATTACACAAATTAATATCTCAACTCTGAACATGACCATATTCAGGAAAAGGTTGGTTGACAATACTATTTACATGGCAGTGTCTTATTCGCAACATTTCTTAACTGGGGGAATATTAGAATATTGCTTAGCATGCAAAAAAAGTTTTTAAAAGTATAATTTTTCATGTAAAGGTCACCAAGGTAGCAGGAGTTGCATTTGAAAGTAAAAGGTTTTAGCTTAGCATCAGTCAACAAGGTAAATACAAGTGTAATAAAGATGTATAAAGAATTTGAAAGGTTCTGGCATTTAAAGGGGAAGTTCGTTTTTTTTAACCTGGACCTTATTTCTGGCATAAAATGCATTCATCTACTCACTGATAAGAGTTTGGTGAAAGTAGGTGTCCCTTCGGAAGATATTTAGATTACTCAAGATATCCATATAATGGCAGAAGGCATTGACAATACAGCTTCTAAATAATCAATCAATCAACATTTATTTATATAGCACCTTACAACAACCAGAGATTGACCAAAGTGCTTCACAATTCCAGAAATATATTTAAAAGTAGATAACATATAACACAAGACAACAAAAAGGTGAGCCACAGCTTCAGTGAAAAGCCTGTTTAAATAAGTATGTTTTTAATTTGACTCTGAGCTGAGGTAGGTCAGTGGTTGTAGTAAATCAGAGGGCAGTGTATTCCAAGATTTCGGACCTGCCGCTGCGAAAGATCGGTCACCCCACTGCTTACACCTGGACTGGGGAACCTTCAGTAGATGTTGACCAGCAGAGCGGAGAGCTCTGCCAGATTGGTGAAGCCTCAGGGTTTCACTTATGTAGGGGATGCAAAGCCATTAACTGCGTTAAAAACAAATAAGGTTTTAAACTGGATCCTAAATTTTACAGGTCGCCAGTGGAGGGAGTAAAGTACAGGTGTGTAATTTTTGGCTAAGTGCAATGTACAGTGTATTGCAGTAATCTAACCTTGAGCTAACGGCTTCACTCCGGTAAGGACGTCCATCGTACTCAAAGTTGTCGTCTATGTCATCAAAATCTGATAAATATCCTGCCATGTTGCTCAAAACTATCAGCAGCAAACTACATGCAAAATTAGCCGACTGTAACAGAGCACAGAGTAAATAAGCTGTGCTGCAGTAGCGCACGTCAATGACATTATCCCAGTAGACAAGTGTATAGAAAGCCCTCTATAAGCCCCCTGATAGCCGCCAATAACAACACAGCAGCTATGAGCTAACAGTGCAATAGTACACGTTCATTCATTAATTTATTTGTCTTGAAGTATTGGTGAAATAAAGACATAATGCCTTATTTAGAGGCTGTATTGTCAATGCCCTGTTCTCTCCCATTATGTGGATATACACGGATCTCAAGTAATCTAAATATCTTCCGAAGGACGTCAACTTTCACGAAATTGTTATCGGTGAGTAGATTAATGTATTTCGTCAGAAATAAGGGCCAGGTTTTAAAAAAAACAAAAAAAACAACAACTTCCCCTTTAAACCAACTGTGGTGCTACAAGTTGAATAAACTTGTAAAAATAACATCATACAGAAATGTAATGATTTGTGTTTATTCTTGGTTTAGCTTTTATGTTGGTGTCAAGGACAATTCAGATGAAATAAACCACTCCAAACCTTCAGCAAGGCTTTTTTTATTTGACTGGATTCTAGACTTCAGCTCCTCCCTATTGTCCAGATATGGTCCTTTCTGGTTTAAAGAAAAAAAAAAAAGCTATATGTTAAAAAGCAGCAGTCTAAAAGAGAAGTGATTTCACATTAGCTACATCTTACATGCAGTCCATGAGATGTTAATGCTTTTAAACAAATATAGTAACTGTTCTGGAGGCAACCAGGTAAACGGTAAGCAAGTTTTATTCTTAAAAACAAAAACCCAAAATATTACTGAAGTCCTCGCTTGACAACAGACTCAAAAACTTGGTCAGTGAGAAGACAAGATTGGCAAGTATCCAGGAGTTTCAGCGATCTAAAGATGCAAGAGTCAGATAAGGGATTTATACTCACCAGACCAGTGTAAAATGGGAGATTAGACTGTCCTTCCTGGTTCCTTCTAGGATCGGTGATTCAACTCCGGCTTGTCGAAGTGTCCTTGGGCAAGATGAACTGAATGTCTGTTGTCTACCTACTGTTGTCTACCTACGATGCATCCATTGTATGAATCTGTGAGAATGTAATAGGAATCACATAGCTGTATAGACAAAGACGTGCTGTGTGAGTAAATGGGTGAATGTGGCATGTAACGTTAAAAGCACTTTGAATGGTCAGCTAGATTAGAAAATCACTAAACAAGTACAGTCCAATTTACTATTTAAAGAAGACATACTTAGTAATCTCAATATTTCAATTTGAGAATCATAAACCTTAACAAAATAGTTAGCCAGTTGTACCACTGAGGACTACAAATGATCTTGTGGTGAGGAGACTGGAGCTTAATGCCAGGCACCACTACAGGTGAGTAGAATGAGCAATTAGCCACCAGCAGCCACACCAGGAAGCAGCACCGAAATCGGAAGCAACAAAATAAAAGCATTAATCAAAAACAGCAAATCCTGACAACAACAGAACTGCGGGACATATCATTATTCACTTTAACCCTTGAACTGTGGGCAGCATGGCTACTCAAGTGGCTGTGTATCTCTTTGTGACAGAATCTTGGCTCTGAAAAGACATAAAATAAGACAAAAATAAAAGTAAATAAGTCTTCATGATATGATGGATATGGGGACTCACTGTTGTCTCATGTCATCACTTGTGTTTAAACTTAAACTAGAATGGTCACCAAGGGCTAGAAGCTATCCAGTAAATAAACGAGATAAATAAGACAATAAATGCTGGAGTTGGAGGAGTGGGGAAAATGATGGTTTTTCCCTGTGGCTTTGGTGACAAAAAAAACAACAAATTTGAGTAAAACTTGAAAAAGAAATAAGTGAAGCCCTTCAGGACAGAAGTATTTGAGAATTTGATAGTTCTCATCACAGCTGTCTCAGTTTTATTCTGCACATGCTTTAGGAGCCACTTTGATCAGGGGGCTTAATAAAGTCCTGGTACACATATTCAATTCCTGGGATGTTAGAATTAGCAGTGAAGTAGCTCAACTAGTATGAGGTGAATCTGCCTTTTTTCATTCTCTCCATGTTGATCTCTTTCCTCCCCCCTCTCCTTTTCATGCTCACTGGGAAGAAATAATTTAACTTGGGATAATACAGCTGTCTTGACATAAAAATGTGAATCTGCCTGTTTCCTTGCTGCATCTGTTGAGCGTTTACATCTGTCTACATCTCTGTATGCATTTTCTTGCAGTATGGTACATTTGTAAAAGTGTTGTCAAGATGTTCGTGTGTCCTTTTGTGTTTCTTCAGGTGTGCATCAGAGCTTGTTTAAGAATGTGTTTGAATGTGTGTTTCTGAGCATGAGCAGAAAGAATCTAACACTAAGTAGCTGTCAGAGGAGCGCTGGTTATCATCTACCTCTGGGAGTCGGCTTGTCAACTTGTCCCACTGACTGCTCTCTCTCAGCCTAGCTTTGACTGGCCTAGGGCTGATTTACATTGGTGGGTGTGTGTGAGGGTGTGCGTGCATGTTTGTGTGTCCCGCTCCTGCTGGAGGCTCAACATATCTGATAATTACTGATCTGACAACAAATCCGCCTGATCCCTCAAATACCCACTGACCCCCTTCTCAGACATCCCCCACAGACACCGAAGAGCCTTCACTGCTAGCCACGTAATACATTACTATGGAAACACACGAGACCATGTTAGACCCCATCTCAACTTTTCCATACATGCACACACACTGACAGTCCCCCCTACCCCAGTTGTTGCCCATGTGAAACATCTGATGCTTTTAAAAGGTCTTTGAGGAACATTGTGTCTGCCTCCTATACACCCCTGTTAAATGCACAAACACACACACACACACACACGCACGCACAAACACACACACACACACACACACACACACACGCACGCACGCACAAACACACACACACACACACGCACACACACACGCATGCACACACACAACATCTGTCACTGCTATCCTTGGTGCAGGATAACAGTTGTTGACTGAGAATATGCAACTGTAGCAACTTTTGTTACTCCAGCTGGAGGAAATCAGATTATCTAACTGGTTGCCTTTCACTAATTATCATTATCATTTCCTTGTGTGGATGGCTTTAGGTGTTCAGTTTGTTTACGTGGGAAATGAGGTAGAGCTTTAAACAATGGGCAACTTATCACTCTTTACTCACAGTAAAGACAGTGTGACAGCTCCACCTGTTTAACCTGCTACATAACCTGCTATTTACACACATTGTTGCATGAAGGATGTGTTCTCATGTCATGACTAAACTAAAATTGATTCCAGTGTTACAACTCTTCAGCTGTGCATCCTATAAAAAGTAGCTGTACCTTTTCATTTATCGTCCTTTTGCTGACTTCTGTACTATATTCAAGTGTTATTTTCAAATTCAGGAATTCTTCACCATGTTACTGCTGCTCTTGCTCAAATAAGTAAAGATTTAGTTTACTTCACCACTTCTGATAAAGATGGATTAAGAAAGATGAACAAATTATTTCAGTAATTCTGTGAATAATTGTAATCTACAAATCTGAAAAAAGTAGATTACGTGGAAAATTCAGAGGTAAAAAACAGACAATGGAAAAGGGATTTCTGAAAGTTTACAGACATCAAATAAATGAGTTGCTGTGAGCAGTCTGGATGCTCCTTGTGCTCTTTGGTCCAGAGCACACATTCTTCCAACAAAGATCTGGAATACTGATGGGTCTGACCACAGTGCACGTTTCCACCGTGTGACGGTCCATCCCAGATGCCTCCGAGCCCAGAGAAGTGGACGCCGCCTCTGGACGAGGTTAACATCAGGCTTCTTTTCTGCACAGTAAAGCTTGTGAATGGAACTCTATATTGTAGTGCTTGACAAAGGTTTCCCACAGTAATCCCTATCAGTCCATGTGCTTCTATCAGCTGTTGATGAATGACGGTTCTTGATGCAGCGCCGTCTGAGGGGTCAGAGGTCACGGGGTCCAGCTTAGGCTTGTGCTCCTTGTCTGTCCTTTACACACTGAAATTCCTGGTTTAAAGATATTCTGCACTGTAGATGACAAATCTGCAAATTGCTTTTAAAATGTTTTCTTTTTTTGGATTTGTTGACAAACTGAAGATCCTCTTCACATCTTTGCTACTCAAAGACTCAGCCTTTCATGGATGTTGCTTTTGGACTGAATCAAGATAGCAATCACCTGTTGAAATTATATTATCATTTTGTTCTACCACATTATCAGTGTAAAACGTGCTCCTTCCAAATGCTTATGAAATGTGTTGCACCCTGAAATGTTAAAATTGATGTGTGTCATGAAAGGAAATATAGCTGACTAAACAAAACATGCAATACCTTGGGTTCATGCTGTCAGAGAATTACTGTGCTTTTTCCCAAAAGTTAATTTGCCTATTCCAAACCTGATTTAGATACAGATTTTAAATTGTTCACTATTGGTCTGTCCAGTAGGTATCTCCTGTTACTTGGTGTGCATCGAAACAGCTTTTCTTACTTTCAACACACCCTTGAAATATCTGAAAAGCCTCTGCTTGTAGTCAGCAGACGAGCAGCAGCAGAAGCCACAAAACGTCCATCATGTCAACAAATTGACTCAATCAGCTTCATCCAAGAGCTTTTGCACCTCACTCCTTTGAAATATAACACTGTTGGTGGTTCAGTGGGGTGTTTAAGTTTTTCTGACAGATTTTTTTTTCCAATCAAGAATAGAAGTAGGTGCAAGAGTGTGTTAGAGAGTCACACTTAAGCTGACACAAAAACATGCTACTTTAAGTACAACAGGGCTGGAAGTGGATGCTATACAGTAAAGTTGTGGCTATTCATCAAACACTTTAGATCTAACACAGAGTAAAGAGAGAAGGAAAGAGACACACCTGGATTTCTGCACATAGTTCAACAGCAAAAAGAGTGGAGTGGAGGCTGTCTATGTGTGTGTTTGAAAGAGTCACTATAACTGTATAAGTTCCAGATCTGACTTCAGGGTGATGAATATATATTGAGAGTAACTAAGTGCCCTCTAAAAATTATGAGGCACACATACATAACATTTACATTTACACTTGCGTTTAGTCATTTAGCAGATGCTTTTATCAAACGTGACTTACAAGTGAAGAACACCATTCAAGTTTCAGGTTAGTAAGAGTCCACAGCAGATATATGAACTACTAAATCTACAATTCTGTACAAAAGGGATGAGCAAACAAATTTTAATTCAGTTTTGTTTATACAGTGCCAAATCACGATAAATTCAATTAAATTCAATTCAATTTTATTTATATAGCGCCAGATTACAACAATTGTCATCTCAAGGCACTTAAGTAATATAGTCCAATTCAAGCCAATTGGAATTAAATTCATTGTAATCATAATCCAATTAATTCATATAGAGCCAATTCAAAAATTAATATCCTAGCTAAGGAAACCAACAGATTGCACCGAAACTTGTCTTCAGTCCAATCTCCCGTCCTGAGCGTGCCTGTGGCGACTGTGGAAAGGAACGACTCCCTTTTAACAGGAAGAAACCTCTGGCAGAACCAGACTCAGGAAGGGTGGCCATCCGCCTCGACCAGCTGGGGTTTGAGAAGACAGAAAAGAGGGAAAAGAGGGGGGAAAAAACACCGCAATGCCATTCAAAGGATATCTGTTGGAACAGGGAAACACAAGTTAATAACCACAATAATGTCACATGTACATAATTCAATTCAATTCAATTCAATTTTATTTATATAGCGCCAGATTACAACAATTGTCATCTCAAGGCACTTAAGTAATATAGTCCAATTCAAGCCAATTGGAATTCAATTCATTGTAATCATAATCCAATTAATTCATATAGAGCCAATTCAAAAAATTAATATCCTAGCTAAGGAAACCAACAGATTGCACCGAAGCGTGTCTTCAGTCCAATCTCCCGTCCTGAGAGTGCCTGAGGCAACTGTGGAAAGGAACGACTCCCTTTTAACAGGAAGAAACCTCTGGCAGAACCAGACTCAGGAAGGGTGGCCATCCGCCTCGACCAGCTGGGGTTAGAGAAGACAGAAAAGAGGGAAAAGAGGGGGGAAAAACACCATAATGCCATTCAAAGGATATCTGTTGGAACAGGGAAACATACGTTAATAATCACAATAATGTCACATGTACATAAAATCAATTGTGAAATTAAACAGGGGGAAAAAGAGAGCAAAGTGAGGAAAGATGTGACAGATGTCCCCCAGCAGTCTAAGCCTATAGCAGCTTAACTATGGGATGTTTCAGGATTACCTGAGCCATCCCTAACTATAAGCTTTATCGAAAAGGAAAGTTTTAAGCCTAATCTTAAAAGTGGAAAGGGTGTCTGCTTCCCGGACATTTAGTGGCAGCTTATTCCACAAGAGAGGCGCCTGATAACTGAAGGCTCTACCTCCCATTCTACTTTTAGAACCTCTGGGAACAACAAGTAAACCTGCAATTTGGGAGCAAAGTGCTCTGTTAGGAAAATATCTTACAATTAAATCTTTAAGATATGATGGAGCTCGGTCATTAAGAGCTTTATATGTGAGGAGAAGAATCTTAAATTCTATTCTGAATTTAACAGGGAGCCAATGAAGAGAAGCTAAAACTGGAGAAACATGATCTCTCCTGTTAGTTCTCATCAGAACTCTGGCTGCAGCATTTTGGATCAGCTGGAGGCTTTTCAGAGAATATGTGGGACAGCCCAATAATAAGGAATTACAGTAGTCCAGTCTTGAAGTAACAAATGTATAAACTAGTTTCTCTGCATCAGCCTGAGACAGGATGTTCCTGATTTTAGCAATATTACGAAGGTGAAAGAAGGCAGGGAGTTGATCTGAGATCTGCCTTTGACTGTGAGGTTACCAAATCAGCAGGTGATGCCGTACCTGATTATGCACTCTATTGTTGCCATCTGTAGAAAATAGCCATAATATTTCTACAGATGGCAAACAGCTGGAGTCGTCTCAGAAAATGGAGGTGCTGATGAACCCTGGTACAGACCATTTCCACCTGTGCGTGCCAGTTGAAGTCATGATCATTGTGCACACCAAGATATTTAAATTATGTGACCTGGCTGATGGAGTTACCATGTATGCTCATAGGACACCAACTGATTTGGGGTCCAGCAACATCTTCTTCTCCTTCTATTGTTTTTAACCAAGTCTTCAACCAAGACTTCTGAAACTTTGTTCAGCTTTTTTTTTAGCATGGTCAGCTATCTGCATTCTTCAAGATGTCATTTCAACTTCAAATTCCTTCATCCCATTTTTCCTGCTTCTTTCTGAATTTTTTCACTTTTTAAAAAAAAAATCTGTAAGTTTCTGCCTTCATCCAGTTCCTTTCAAAATCACTTTGCAGATCTTTTGCTTGAGCAAATAACTTTCTGCAAAATTTTCACTATTTTCAGCTTTTTTAGCATGGTCAGCTATCCCCATTCAGCTCATCAGCATTCTCACTGCTGTTTCGCAGGAACAGCTTTTTCTAGTTTTTCTTTATTCTTAGTTCTTCCATGCGTTTTTTTGAAGTTCTACTTCTGCATACTTTCACCGATTTTAATAATTTTGGTATCATAACGTTCAGCTCTATCAGGAGATTTATGCTATTATTTTTTTCACATTCTCCAACGAACTAGAATGTTTGGTCTGATGCAGCAGACAGCTTCAAGTGTGTTCATCTCACTGCCATTTAAAACATTTTCTCTTCACTGAAATGGAACTACATTACTGTGTTTCTCTAACCCTGCTGGTTCTTACAGTCTTCAAATTATTTTCCTCGCTTTGCAGTTTTCTCGCAGGAGGTCATTGTATACATCCAGCCATTTCTGCTGGTTTAACTGGGAGAGAGCTTGTTAAGCCGCAGCTGTTTACAAACATTCCTATCACTGTGATGATGTCTCTGTTCCACTCCCCTGCTACATATTACACTGCAGCCATTTTAACTGTTAGTCACTTGACTTTTTTTAGCATGGTCAGCTATCCCCATTCAACTTTTCAGCATTCTCACTGCTGTTTCACAGGAACAGCTTTTTATCAAGTTATTACATCTTAGTTCATCCATACGTTTTTTTAAGTTTGACAACTCCTGCATACTTTCACCGATTTCAATAAACTTTGGTATCATAACATTCAGCTCCTTCAGGAGATTTATGCTATTATTTTTGGTATTTCTGACTTTTATACTTTTTAAAATATTTAACTTTTATTCATTTTTTTCTGTCCATCAAATGAATGGAAAGTGCTATCAACTCTTCAAAAACTTTCCTATTGAAATGATAACTTCTGTAGGCTCATCAGCATGTAAGCAGAGGTGAGAATGCTGGTCATTGATGACAGTGCTACTCTTCCTGCTCTTGACAGGGGCATTGTTTTCTTCTCCACTTTCGTCATTGTAGAGTAGTTAGTGGTAACCTTCACGTAGTTGCGACACCTCCATTTAGGGGAAGATTCCATCTACTGGCGCAGCGACTTGCGCCACTATATATGACCGGCACGACACTGTGACATCATCTACACCCCTCGCGCAAGCCATCGCGGGAACCATGTGGCAACCTTAATGAGTTTAATTGGCACACGTACGTCACAACACTGTGGCTAGCTGCAGTACAAGCTAGCTGCTCCAGTGTGAAGGGGACTCTGCTGTCCTCCGACACAAAAGGCAGGGATGGACTGGGACCAAAAAACGGCCCTAGACTTTCCACCCCAAAAAGTGGGGGTTAGGGTGCTACGTTTTTTGCTTGCCATCTTTCTGTTGACAGACACCAATGTTATTCTTCTTTGTTGGCTTTTAGGCCTATGGAATAATGATTGTCCTATAAGCGCCACCTGTTAGTAGTTGATAGACCGAACATTTTGGTTATTGAGCAGGGCCGATGGCCGTAGACCGGACGGCCATTCTGGACTTTCCCAGAATGCACAGATTACCAGTCCGCCCCTGGGAGAAGGAGAGAAATCTGGTTGGAAATATTGGACCATTTGAAGTAAATACGGAACAATGGAGTTCATACACAGAAAGGTTTGAGTATTTTCCCCTTGCTAACAAAAATAGAATGGGAGGTAGAGCCTTCAGTTATCAGGCCCCTCTCTTGTGGAATAAGCTGCCAGTAAATGTCCGGGAAGCAGACACCCTTTCCACTTTTAAGATTAGGCTTAAAACTTTTCTTTTCGATAAAGCTTATAGTTAGGGATGGCTCAGGTAATCCTGAAACATCCCATAGTTAAGCTGCTATAGGCTTAGACTGCTGGGGGACCTCATCTGTCACACCTTTCCTCACTTTGCTCTCTTTTTCCCCCTGTTTAATTTCAAAATTGATTTTATGTACATGTGACATTATTGTGGTTATTAACGTTTCCCTGTTCCAACAGATATCCTTTGAATGGTGTTATGGTGTTTTTCCCCCCTCTTTTCCCTCTTTTCTGTCTTCTCAAACCCCAGCTGGTCGAGGCGGATGGCCACCCTTCCTGAGTCTGGTTCTGCCAGAGGTTTCTTCCTGTTAAAAGGGAGTCGTTCCTTTCCACAGTCCCTCAGGCTCAGGACGGGAGATTGGACTGAAGACAGGTTTCGGTGCAATCTGTTGGTTTCCTTAGCTAGGATATTAATTTTTTGAATTGGCTCTATATGAATGAATTGGATTATGATTACAATGAATTGAATTCCAATTGGCTTGAATTGGACTATATTACTTAAGTGCCTTGAGATGACAATTGTTGTAATCTGGCGCTATATAAATAAAATTGAATTGAATTGAATTGAAAATCAAAGCTGATGGTATTGTAATGTTTTTCAGTGTTATGGGAGGAAAAACATTCAACCCACTGCAGTCTAGTGCAACCTGTCAAGCCAGGAGACAAGTCCTATGATGAAATAGTGACAATATTAAAGGATCACTATTCACCGAAGCCACTGATCTTTGCAGAGAGATTCAGATTCCATAAAAGGAACCAAGAAGAGGGTGAATCTGTTTCACAGTTTGTAGCTGTACTGAAACAGTTATCTGAATATTGTGAATTTGGACTTTCACTCAGTGACACCATACATGACCAGCTGGTGTGCGGTCTACACAGTGAGGCTATTCAGAAACGGTTACTGACTGAAGCTAACCTGAGACTGGATAAGGCCATTGAGATCAGCATATCAATGGAGATGGCTGCCAGAGAAGCACAGTAGCAAATACATCAACCCATGTGCATAAGGTGTCCGCTGAATCCACCAAGAAAGCAGCACCTTGCCAGCTGTGCTGCTGTTGTGGGAAAGCAGAGCACCAGGCACCAGAGTGTTGGTGTAAGGACTTGGACTGTATCAGACGTTGTGTACAAAGAGAAATTGCAACACCTTGCTCTCCGAGAGACCAAGCTGAAGTAAAGGACATACACTGGTGAGCCTGTCCCAGTGTTAGGAGCTGTGAATGTGACAGTGGAATACAACAAGCAAAAAGAGACTCTTCCATTGTACATCATCTCAGGAAAATGTCCAGCTCTGCTAGGTGGCCAGTGGCTAAAAAAGATCAAGCTGAACTGGCAAGGAATGTTCATGGTTGTGAATGAAGTAACAAGCCCCCTGCAGTAGATCTTAAAGAAGCATCCCAAGGTTTTTTGTAATCATCTCAATGATTTGTAAGTCTGGAAAGACAAGTGAGAGTTTTTCAGACCATCTGTTGAGTACTTGGGACATGTGATTGACTGCACAGGCCTCCACTAGGCACCATCTAAGGTGAAGGCTATTGTGGAGGCGCCATCTCCCATAGATGTGAGTCAGCTGAGGTATTTCCTTGGCTTGCTGACATACTATGCAAGATTTGTGCAAGATGAACTGCTTAACAAAACATGGAAATGGACAGTCAAATGTGAGACGACTTTCAAAGACGTAAAGACAGCCCTCTGAGGGTCTTGCCCACTTTGACCCCAAATTGCCACTTCAACTGGCATGTGACGCCTCGCCTTATAGAGTGGGTGCGGTCCTGTCTCACATCATGCCATCTGGAGAAGAGAGACTGATTGCCTTTGCATCAAGGATGCTGAGCAAAGCGGAAAGCAATTACGCACAGATTGAGCGTGAAGCACTGTCTATAGTGTTAAGAATATAGTATAGAGTTAAGAAATTCCATCAGTATCTCTTCGGCAGGAAATTCACACTACTGACGAACCATCGACCTCTAACCTCCATCTTTGGTCCTCACACTGGCATTCCATCACTCGCAGCCAGCCGTATGCAGCGATGGGCTCTGTTGTTATCTGCTCACCAGTATGAGATCAAGTATATGATATCAGACCAATATCAGAATGCTGACGGGCTCTCAAGACTCCCTTTGACTGCCACACACTCTGAGCCCACACAAGCTGAGATATTTTACTTCAAGGATGTGACGGCTGCTCCAGTCACCTCAGTTCATGTGAAGAAACACTCACCCAGCTTGACACCCAGCTTTAAGCATTACATGGTGAGAGGAGATGAGCTTTCAGTTCAGTCTGGATGCTTATTGTGGGGCTACCGTGTCATCATTCCACCACCCCTAAGAGAAAAAGTGCTTGCAGAGCTGCATACTGGACACTGTGGTATGGTGCGGATGAAAGAAATTGCTTGCAGCTATTTCTGGTGGCTGGGACTGGATGCTGCTATAGAGGAGAAAGCAGAGTCCCGCTCTGACTGCCAGAAATTGAGAAACCTCTCACAGCTGGTGCTATTACATCTGTGGGAATGACCTGAAGAACCGTGGCAAAGAGTACACATAGACTTTGCTGGACCACTGGAGAACCACATGTTCTAGTAGTTCCACTTGGAAAAGAGTGGAAAAAGGAAGAAAGAGAGAAAAACAATGGAGGAGAAATTAATTATAAGTCCAGGTGGGCCCTGCTTTTCCATTGCAAATATGCAGATGCAACACAAAGAAGGCTGCACAGAGTGCAATCCATAGTGAAAGAGGGAACCGATGTAAGCTTTGGTCGCTTCAGTCGCTCCCTGCCAGGCGATTGCAGGCGACCACATGCGATTTTGTTGCTAATGGTGTGAGCACCCAGTTAGACAAGCTTTCTGTCATCTCTTTAAGTAGTCTTCAGGAATAGTTCTCCAGGCTTCTTGAAGGACATCTCAAAGCTCTTCTTTGGATGTTGGCTGCCTTTTGTTCCGTTCTCTGTCAAGATAATCCCACACTGCTTCAATAATGTTGAGGTCCGGGCTCTGGGGAGGATTCATCCCTCCATAAGACCTGTTGCCACTGATTTTCAGTCCACTTCTTGTGTCATTTGGCATAGCTCAGCCTTTTCTCCCTGTTTCCCTTCCTTAAGAATGGCTTCTTGACAGCCACCCTTCTATGGAGACCATTTCTGATGAGGCTTGGGCCAACAGTAGATGGATCAGCTGAAGGTCCAGATGCATCTCTCAGGTCCTGTGTCTGGTCTTTGCTGTTTTTTTTCTCCAATTTCTTAAGGACATCACTTTCAGATACTGTTCACCTGCTGTAGATAGTTTTTTAGGCCTGACACTCCTTCTTTTGTCCTCCACTTGTTCAGTTTTCTCAAATGTTTTAAGGACACTCTGAACATTGTGGTGAGATATGCCAAGTTTTCAACTAATAGCTCTTTGGGAATCACCTTGTTGCTGCAGAAATCCTAATGTCTGTCAAACTGTCTGTGTTATCTTTGGTGTTTTTCATAGATACAACTAAAGAAATGGGAACAAATGATGTGTCTTTGTGACAGGCTGCTCATAACGAAGTGCCTAAAGATCCAATTCAAAATGGCTTCTTAGCTAAGTTGTCTGTCATGTGTAGACGCAACACTGGTTCATCTCTTACGTTAGGTGCCTTTACTGCTTTAAAGATTCATAGGTTATGTTTAAAAGGGGCTTAACAATGAAAAAAACACATTCCTCTGAAAATGGTCAGATACAAGGACTGGACTGAAAATGAGTGACAAAGTAACCAATGTCCACAGAAAAATATATTAGTATTGCTCAAGACCACTATAAAAGATTTCAAAAACGTTTTTCATAGCATTTAAAGGACTGAGAACAAGTAGAAAAAGTAAAGAAGCACAAAGAATATGACCCATTAAAGTGTTGTATAGTGATTATAGGGTAAGAGGTGCTCTATGAGGAGGTGTGTCCTCAAGAGTTTCTTGAGTGCATGCATGCCCTGATAACATTTGGTAGCTCATCCCACCATCTTGGAACCACAAATAAGAATACTCTGGTCTGAGACTGCCTTGTGCAGTACCAATCAAGTTGAGTCAGTACCAACCAACATTCCTGGGAAAAACACTGGTCCAGAAAGAGCATAAGCCTATATGACTGACTTCAAATAGCTAGTTGTAGACCCTTAAGTCACTCTGTAGGCAGTATTAGATCTTTGACAGCCATTGGCCAATCAAGGTCAATGAGTAGTGGAGTGACGTGAGCTTTTTGGCTGATGGAACACCAGGCGTCCCACCTGCATTGCAATAGTAAAGACGAGCAATAGCCACGATCTGTTCTGGGAGCAAGTGATACTGAATCAGACGCTACCTGATTTTTTTCCTTTTGTGAAGTACAAAGGGACATGACTGAGAGACAGATGAGGCATGATCAGACAAGGATAATTGGTCGTCAATGATTACAGTCAGGTGTCTCGCAAATTATGTTTGTCAACTCTGTTGTCTGACATATCACAACATTTTTCCAGTCTTTAATATCAGCAATTAAAGATCACAGATATTAAACTATCTTTTATAATAAATTACACTTCCAATCTAATAATAAAAATGAAATGTGTGTGAGTGGGGTGAATGTGGCATGTAGTGAAGCGCTTTGAGTGGTCAGTTAGACTAGAAAAGCGCTGTACAAGTACAAGTCCATTTACCTTAGAGAAAATTTGATGTGAAATGACCAAATGAAAAGATAATAAAGACAGGAGTCACTGTGACGCTGAACATTCCTCTTTATGACCACACTGACCTCTTGTGTCCGACCACAGGTTCTGCTATGACATGTTGCATGATACAGATGTTCATTTGATAACGTTTCTGGGTTGGAGCCTTTCCCAGCTGCCATTGGGTGAGTGGCAGGGTACACCCTGGACAGGTCGCCAGTCCATCACAGGGCCACACAAAGACAAACAACCATCAATGCTCACACTCACTCCTAGGGACAACTTAGAGTTACCATACAACCTAACATGCATGTTTTTGGCTGGTGGGAGGAAGCTGGAGTCCCTGCTATTCACCACATCACTGTGCAGATAGAACGATAGAAACAGTAACTGTTATGGATTTCTATGTTATTGTTAGATTGTTTTCAACAATTTTTTCCTGAGCTTTTGATACAAGCATGCATCTGTATACACACAGCTGCACGTAGTTTCACAAAGTCAACACATGCACATCAAACATTCACATCCACAGTGTGCAGAGGCACGTTTCCCTTAAAAATGATATGTTAATTTTAAATGGCATTTTTTTTATCAGATATTGAACTTCTCATTGCATGATTTTTTATTGAGGATGTTGTTATTATACCAAAACAAAGACAATGCACATATTAGATGATTAATTAAAATTTCTACCAAAACAGCTTTGGCCCATATCTTAAGACTGGGTCATATCCAAAAGGTGATTATTTAGGTGATAATTTACATATGGATGATATTTGATCCATATGATATTTATTTAAGAGACCCATTTCTATTCACAGAAATATAATTTGATATTAAGGAACACTCATTTTATGTTCTTTGAATACATTTGCCAAAATGTTGCCTATTTTAGCTGACTACACCCTATGTAACCAAGTGACCATGAGCACACAGCATGTGTTCAAACACAGGCCCAACTGTATGTTGTTAGTCTGCATGAAACCAGGACTACCCTCTGATAGTGTCAAAGGTCCAATTTTTTATTTAAGCTCATAATGTTAGGCTATATAAAAAAAACCTGTTACGTAATAATGGTGTTATGCAATATTATACATTTTATATATTCAGTGGGACTTGAAAATAACTAGGTAATTTGCTTTTGTTGAAGTACTGTTCTTGAGACAAATATTAGGTTTTTTTGTCAGTTATTCACTTGTTTTACCCTCTGATATTACAATTCCAAAAGATATTTAGGAGACTGTATGAAAGCCAAATTGAAAACAGGAATTTAGTGATTTGTAAATCTCATAAAGAAATGTTTTATTACAATAAAACATGGAATACATTTAATATTTTGAAAACCAGACATTTTATGATTTCATGAAAAATATTAGCTCATCTTGATGGCTGTAACATGTCTGATAAAAGTTGGGACGGGTGACAAAAGGCTGAAAATATGAATTGTGTGAAAGAGAAACAGCTGGAGGAACATGTAACCGACCAGGTTAATTACCAACAGGTCAGCATGACTGGGTATAAAAAGAGAACCTTTGTACGACCACCATAGGCAACTGTCAAACCTAACAACGCAGCACGCTTTAGGCATTGTTTACAACTTGACCACAGTGCACGCCTGCAGGTTACTGGAGTACCCCCCCCCCCCCCCCCCCCCCCCCCCACACACACACACACACACATCAAATCGCCCCGTAATTCGCACCATGGTACCACCCACAGATGCAGATTAATGCTCTATCATGCAGAGAGGAAGTCACATGTACATGATTCAGAAACACTGCAGTCTTCTCTGGACTAAAGCTAATTTAAAATGGACTGAGGCAAAGTGGAAAACTGTTCTGAGGTCAGATTAATCAAAGCCTGAAATACTTTTTGGAAATCAGGTGTTGGACATCATTGAAAATTTAGGTCATAAGTCATCTGGTGACAGAAAAATACATGGTTATCTTTTTTTTTTCATCATGGGAAGTAAATAATTTAACTTTCAATGGGTCTTTTTTTTGTATAGCACATGAAATAAAAGAAAAACACTTTTTTTTTATGAGCTCTGATTGGCTGTTTCAGTACCCACGCCTGCGTTATGCGTCTTCCCATTGGTGGTCGAACTGACGCCTATATCATGCACGTTCTGAAACAGCTGGGTGAAGGTGAACCCGGTTTGTCTCTCTCTTCCTGCCCGTCGCCTGAAGTGCCCGCTCCCCGTTCACTCCTCCTGCCCCACACCGGTTACATTTGCTGTGCTCTGAGCCATGTCCCTGTTCAGCGAGGTCCCGCAGGCCCCCCCTGTAGCCGTCTTCAAACTGAGCGCCGACTTCAGAGAGGACAGCCACCCTCAGAAGGTGAACCTGGGAGTTGGAGGTAAGAGATTATAGCTGGCGGCTAATGCTAAAGCTAAGTCAGCTTGCCCCGGCAGTAACTTAGCCAGCAGAAACTTGTGCTTCCCGCTGTGTTTGCTATCCTAGCTGTGTGCTGGAGCGGTGATGGTGTCACCAAGCCACCATACAGCAGCAGCTCTTTGATTTGACCTTCGCTGCAAGCTAACTGTAAAGCTAACAAGCTGGTGCTAAAATGATTTCCTTCTCATTTTGACAGTGAACACTGTAGCTCACTGTAGATGTAAGTGCTAATATCTAACAATGACAGAACTCGCCTCGTAACTGCTCTTTTTTTCTTTTTAACACAACAATTACCCCTCGACGAGTTTAACAGGTTTCTGATGTTGTTCCAGCCTTTGTGTCCTTGAACACATAAGTTTCCATTATTAAAGTAATGTTGGTGTTTTGTGTCCCTCGGCGGGAGCATAAAGATTTGACTTTTATGTGTTTGCAGTTTAAAAGCAGCTGCTTTAGGATAAAATCTGATTCTCCCTATAGTTTTAATGCTGTCAGATCAGCTCATATATCAGATCATTATCAAATATCACAACATTTCATCATCATTCGAGCCCCTCTGATTCATCATTAGCTCCCCAGGCTTGCTGGAGACATTATCATTATTAAGTGCAAATGAATCCCTAGAATAATATTTTGACTAGTTTGGTTTTACATTGATTAAGCCAAAATCATTAGTAATATACATGCCATCAGAACTGAACATGCTGTGAGAGGTCAGTAGTATGTGGGTGTACACAACCAGCAATATATTGTGTGCAAAGTAATCGAACGTCTACTTGAAGTATCATCACAAAAGGTTCATATGTATAGATTTAGTTTCAGTCTTTGTGTTTGCTGCATCATCTTCTTTATTGCTTTAGAGTATAACTACCCGTATAGCGTTAACCTCGTCTAAAGAGGCACACGGGCTTACATTTTTGCAGCTTGTTGTCAAAACAAATGTGTGATCACTTGACCAGTTTGGCCTTGAAATGATCAGCCTCACCTGTCTGTTTGATAGCATGGCTGTGACGCAGTTCTAGGTAAATTATGTGTTTGTTATATGTAACTAATTTATCCCCTCGCAAATGTGCTTCCAGCTGATCCAGTAATTAAAAAGCACCAAAAG
Organism: Leuresthes tenuis; assembly: GCF_036924035.1. NCBI lineage: Eukaryota > Metazoa > Chordata > Actinopteri > Atheriniformes > Atherinopsidae > Leuresthes > Leuresthes tenuis. The sequence goes on along the minus strand of NW_027325358.1, from coordinate 35,892,373 downwards.
TACTTGACCTTTTAAATGTTTCCCCTTTGACTCTGATATTTGATTAAACTCTACACAAGCTTCAGTGCTGTATGAAGTAGCTTGAATTCTCAAGGAGTCAAACATGTGAAACACTCACTTTAGTCTGGCTAGTGTGAGTGACCCTCTGAGACTGTGATATCATATGACGTTAAATGCTAGGTCTCTGTTGAACTGTTTTTTTATTTTTATTGAAAGGTTGTATTGGTAGAACTATGAGATTTTGTCAGCATTCTTTAGAGTAATGAAAAGCAAAGAAAAAAACTGTTTTAAGTGCTGATTATTTGTCTGTTAACATGACATTGCAGGCTGAACTTCAGGCTGAAGGGTTTCATAGAACAATTTCTATAATATTGTAAAACAGGACACTGTCCTTTTCTACATTTAGATGATTTTAGTGAATCACAAAAGATTCAATGTTTTCTTTTGGTGTGATTGGATTTCAGTTTTTCTTGAGTAGAATGTAAGGCATGATTTATTGAGTGCTGTGCTACTTTGTGTCCCCTCCAGCTTACCGTACTGATGACAGCCAGCCATGGGTGCTGCCGGTAGTCAAGAAGGTGGAGCGGCTGATTGTGGAGGACAGTAGCCTGAACCATGAGTACCTGCCCATCCTCGGCCTGCCCGAGTTCCGCTCTGCTGCCTCTAAGGTCGCTCTGGGAGACGACAGCACTGCCATCAAGGAAAACAGGGTGAGATACACACTCACTTTGACTTTCTATCCACATTTTGGAGCTATGATTTCCTTTGAGTAGAATTGCATCAAAATAAGAATCATGTTTTATTCACCTTAAAGCAACAGAGCCACCCTCCTTGCCTCTTGACTGCAATACAGCTGCAGTTATCCAGGAGGGACGCTATCGTTTGGAGTCAGTGAGGCGTATTCAGTTGGTTGCAGTTTGTGCTGCTAGATGTAACTCCTTCATACACACTAGATATTTTTAGAAATCTGAAAATAAACAGCATTTGTGGTATGTCCAAAGGTTTGAGCAACCATTTCACTTACAATGTCAACTGAAGAAAGCTTATCGAGCTATATATAAATGTCAGTAAGAAATGACAGGGGCACTGTCTACATTACTTAAAACTTGGAATTGCAAACCTACTGTATATTAAAGGGGAATTATAATGGATCCCACAGAAAATACTTGGGAGCATATATTAGGAAAGTTCCTCGCATCACTTACCGGGGGCTCACACCAAAAGCATTGTGAGCGACCACAGCCGCTCACGACGCTCACAACCCGCCGCTTGTACTTCTTCTGCCGCCGGAAGCGGCCAAAGGGGCGGGGCTCATATGTATAGCAACTAGCATATATATATAATAATCCATCCATACATCGGTTCCCTCTTTCACCATGGATCGTACTCTTGGGCTGGCAGCCTTCTTTGTGTTTTTTGTGTTTGCGCTCTGCCGTTTTCCGCTTTTTTTCGCCTTTTTTTTCCGCCTTCGGAATCCAGATCGGCCCTAATTGGCTGTCGTCACGTCGCGTCACTGCTCATTTGCATAAAGTTGAGCCTTTCTTGAAGCTCACGAAGCTCATGAAGCTCACAACACGCCGCTCATCAACGCCAGCTTACATTGAAAATGAATGGCAGCTGGCCGCTCACGACTCTTTTGGTGTGAGCCCCCGGTAACTCCTCCTCTTCTGCTAAGCCCCGCCCACTCACACCCACCCTGCCAGATTGATGAAGCCAGCTTCTGGTGGACATGTTCTGTTGTCAGCTGTACTGAGGAGCTTTTGTAGCCCTCATCTGTTGTTCGTTTTCCCTTTCTGCCATATTGATTCCAGACTGGCTCTGAGGTAATATACTAATTTTATTGTGAAATAACATTTCTTATCTGGCAAACAAATCCCATCATATGGTCAATGTATGTTTTCTGAAATGTGACATTTCTTAATTTAATTGATTATTGATCTATTAATATCAGATTAGTGAGTGTGTTCCCTTCAGTAACGAATTATTTCACACTTTTTTTCCACTTGCTCTGTCTTCTGTGTTAGTGAGCAGCTTCTCCCTTTCTTTCCTTTCAAAGGTTGGAGGAGTCCAGGCTCTGGGTGGGACAGGGGCGTTGAGGATCGGGGCAGAGTTCTTGCGGCGGTGGTACAATGGCGTCAACAACACTGCCACACCTGTCTACGTCTCAGCACCCACATGGGGTTAGTACACAGCTGTAACATAGGAAACAACTTTGTTAGAATGGCTGCAGAAAAAAATGCTTATGGGATGAGGTGGGAGGTGATAATGACCTAAATAATATGTGTATGATTTAAATGACGGGTTGATTCTCATTGCAGAGAATCACAATAGTGTGTTTGCTGACGCTGGCTTCAAGGACATCCGCCCATACCATTACTGGGATGCTGCTAAGAGAGGCCTAGACCTCACTGGGTTTCTGGATGACCTGGAGGTGAGAAGAGCTCATTTTTTTTCCTAGGATTTTTTCATATTCACCATCATCAGGACTACAGTTTAATTTTTAATCTGCTTTAAGAAGTATTGTTTCTTGTATGTTCAGCTGAGTCTTTGGAAAATGGCATGAAGACTGTTTGCTTGAGGAAAAACAAAGTGAAATTGAAGTGAAATACAGATGTTTTTAACTCTTCCTCTGTCAACAGAAAGCTCCAGAACACTCCATCTTTGTCCTTCATGCCTGTGCACACAACCCCACCGGCACAGACCCAACCCAGGAGGAGTGGAAGCGCATCGCAGAGATCATGAAGGTGTCAAACAGATTCTCATATTTTGTTCTGTATTTAATGCACGTGTGTCCAAAAATGGACGAGGACACTCTGAAGTCATGCTTTTGTCTTTCTTTTTGCTCCTCTGTAATTTTCTCTCCATCCTTCTCCAGCGGAGAAAGTTGTTTGTGTTCTTCGACTCGGCTTACCAGGGTTTCGCCTCTGGCAGCCTGGAAAAAGACGCCTGGGCCATCCGTTTCTTTGTCTCAGAGGGCTTCGAGCTCTTTATTGCTCAGTCCTTCTCCAAAAACTTCGGCCTTTATAGTGAGTACTCACAGTGTGCAGGCTTGGATACTCATTTATCTAGTTGTGTGTGGTTTAGTGGGTAACATGGACCCAAGGTAGATTCATAATTGGTCTTGCTAAAAAGAAGACTCCTGCCACATACATTTCACATACATTCATTCTGACTGTGTTGGTTTTTTTTAACTGATATTTTATTCATTTTCTGAAGCAGTGAGTAAGCGCTTACTCAGAGCAGGGCAAATCAAAACCAAACATGAAACAGTACTGGGTCAGTACCATCTTTACAACGAAAGCCATTCTTACCCCACAGGCTTACCCCGCAGGCTCGGTGGTCTCTGTTATGTAATCAGTCCATTTAGTCAGTTTTTCAACATAATTCGATTTTTGAATCCTTACAATATGTGTGGGTCTCTTACTTCGTTTTAATGTAAGTCCTCTCTTCTTTGCGGCTGTTGTCAGATGAGAGAGTGGGAAACCTGACTGTGGTTGCCAAGGACACTGAGAACCTGACCCGCATCCTGTCCCAGATGGAGAAGATTGTGAGGACAACCTGGTCCAATCCACCATCTCAGGGAGCACGAATCGTCAGCAAAACCCTCAACACCCCCGAGCTGTTTGCAGAATGGTACGCCCCCAACATGTACACTTGTTGGGGCTGGACAGCACTGCATGACTTAGCTGATTATTTACCCCAAATGTGAACTCATGGCTCCTTTCAAACTGATATCACACTTTTCAGTGCCATGCTCAACCCTAAACATTCATGTTTTCACACGTCTTGAAACACTTGGCCTTTCACTTATTTTCTTCTAATGATACACAGCAAAAAGCATTTCAGGTTTTGTTAGTTAATTTCTTGCCCTGTTTCTGCTTCTTTTCTCTGATATGCTACTCTCTTTGCTATCCCCCCATCTTCCCACCACTCTGAAGGAAGGATAACGTGAAGACCATGGCAGATCGGGTCCTGTTGATGAGGGATCAGCTGAAAAGTAAGCTGGAAACTCTGGGCACACCAGGGACCTGGGATCACATCACTCAGCAGATCGGGATGTTCAGCTTCACTGGCCTGAACCGTGAGTCTAAAATAAACGCACACACATACACGCACACACACAGCGGAATGAAAATACTTGGATCATCTGAGCCATGTGAAGAATGGGACAAAACTGTCTGACAGGATGTCATAGACTTGTAACTGGCGTCTTACTTGTGAGGCTTTTATTACATTTACAGTAGGAAATGTATGTATTATTAACTTGAGAAAAGCTCTGCTTTACTTAAATCCACCTCAGTAGCCCCTTGTATTGCTGCTGAGCAAAGGAAGAGGCCACAAACTCTGTTTCAGACTGTGGACTCGTCAGACTTCTGTAAGATCAGGTCGCACTATCGTGTGATCTCAGTATCCAACGATAGTGCGATATTGAAAGTAATCGTAGAAATTGTAGCCAAAACTCTGAAAATGAACTGAATAAGTAAATGAAAGAACTCCCAAATTGTAGTTTCAGACAACTTTATCTGCTTGTTCACACTGCTTCACGATATCTTTCATCTTCCCCTGCAGTGTCTCATGGTCGTCATCTTTTATAACGTTTTTTCAGCGAACTGTTGTTGATGCGTGGAGCTCTGGTAGATGATAGATGTTTCTCATTACTCGTTGCAGCCAAACAGGTGGAGTACATGATCAAAGAGAAGCATGTGTACCTGATGGCCAGCGGTCGCATCAACATGTGTGGTCTGACCACCAAGAACATCGACTATATCGCTCAGTCCATCCACGAGGCCATCACCAAAATCCAGTAGAAGCCTGCCTTCGTCTGTCACTTTCTGCCACTGTGTGCCACTGTGTGCCACAGGGCGTACCATCATGTCTGTATCCCACCCATCCTCACTTACCCTCTCCTCTGACTTGTTAAATTGTTATAGTGATATCCAGTTGAACCAAGGGGAAGACAGATGTGTTTCTGTTTTCACATGTAGGCATAAACCTTTTGGGAGGTGCAATGATATTTAGGAGACACTTGAACACACAGCCAGTTGTTGCTGTCAAGAGAACTTAATAACCTGAAGCATAGAAGTTAAATGAAGTTAAATTATTGTTACAGGCCTGCAGGAAGAATTTTAGTAAAATAACGCTTCATCAAAAACTGTACTATCCAAGTAAGCTCATGTAAATAGATGTAATCGCACTCAGAAGTTTGACTATTTTCTGCTTAATTCCAGCTTTACTCCAGTTATATCAAATGATAAAACAAAATATTTAAACATAATAGATGACTGATATTTCAATCTATATTGCTCTATTTAAGCAGTAGCAAATTGTTTATATACGAATTGCTGCTTGGTTTTGATTTTATTGAAGATGTTAAAGAATAATAAAAAGTGCAGGTAATTTTCATGTCGACATCTAAAAAAGGCCATTAAGAGTTTATTGGATATCCTCTCTGTCATAATGGATGTGCCTGATGTTGTAGGGTTTGCCTTTTCTGACTTGTCTTAGTTTAACCATTTAAGCCACATTGTGTGCCATCAGTGAACAAAAATCACTTCTGTTATTTTCTTTCCACCCTGCAGTGCCCTTATCGTGTTTCAGAAATCTCATGTAAAGTGAGCTGCTCTTAGGAATCAATGATCACAGCTCAGAGCCTGCAGTTAGCCACACAGCCACCATTTCCACTTGTGGTGCTTGGAATGTGTATGTTCGTGCTGAAATAAATGATTAACCAGATGAACGAATCTCTGAATGTGTTTTTTCTTTTCTTTTTTTTTTCCCTCTTAACTTCTCTTTGGCCAAGGAGTGTCCAAAATATCCAAATCTCTAAACCCATTGGTCAGTGATTTGTAAAAAAAAAATGTCTGATCTGGATTTTGGGTTTTGGACTTTCTCTCTTCTGAGTGATTGAGCTGAAAGTGTTCGCTGCAAACATGAAGTTAAACAGGCAGAAACCCCAAGTTCTTAAATTGGATCCTAAATAAATGAGTTGCATTTAATCAACTTGTATGATTGGAATTGCAAAATGGATATAGCAGTTGTTAGTTGTTTCTGAGCAGTACAGTTACTGATAAAAATTTAGATTATTGCATTTCAAGTAGAAAGTGGAGATGAACATTCATTCTGTTGGCAGGAGATGTTACAGGTGTTTTTAATGAAGTGGCTGATGAGTGCATGAATCTCCAAAAACCTGAAAGTCAACTTTATATAAAACTAAGTACAATAAAACCACTGAATTTTATGGTAAAGTCAGGCGTGAGTGTGCTATAATATGTATATGTATAATATACATATGTGGCAACAACAAATAAACATGAAACAACAATGAAAATGAGTGTGTTAGAAGGATCAGTTGTTCGTGGGGTTTGTTGGCAGCAGGAACATTGTGGAACACTGTCACACATTTCCCTCATGTAAAATGAAAACTGCAGGCCCTTTAAATGAAACGTATTGTGGAACTTTGTATTATTGGATATCTTGATGCAAAATACCATCACATAGTTGCATTCTGCTTTACAAGTATTACATTTTCATATTTCCAAAATACATCTCTGCACACAGAGATGATCTCTTCATTACAAAGAATAGAACTGAAAACGATAGAAATTTCCATTGAGCAGTAGACATTATACTGGATCATAGCAGAAATAGGGTAAGAACAGAACTGATTGCAGACAGATACTCAAAGATCAAAAACATCCTGCAGCAGAATCCATCGCTGGTTTGACCTCAGAGGAAGATGCTGATTGGCCGTTGCTGGTGCTCCAATGCAGCAAAGTGACTCAGCAGGTCTGATGTATTATACCCAGAAGGGATGGTTCCTCTCCTCACCGCCAGTCACATTGGCCAATGAGCAGAGTTAGAAAGCACCCCTCTCACCCTTTATCCTCTCCTGCCTGTGATTGATTAATACTTGTGATTAAGAGACAGAACTACAAGGCAAGGGAAGTTGATGGCTAATATTTATTGCCAAAACTTTCTTTGAATTACTGATTGTCATCAAAAATTAAACTTAGACTGTTTCTCAGAGAATTCCTCAAACATGGAAAAATGGGGGAGCTATGAAAACCACTCAGACATATTGATATATTTAAGGCATTCAGTAAAAACTGCTCCTCAATATGACAAACCCAAATTATCACCTCACTGAGTCATGTTAATACAGTCAGAAAACTAAATAAAATGAATGATTTTAACCAGCTTTGCCTCAGAATGTGACAGCTTTTATCTAGACTTGAAACTTAAACCCTTTAAGAGGATTTCTAATGCCCATGCCCTCCCAATCCCCCTCTTCCCTTCTCTGCTCTCTCTTCTTCTAATTTGTTGCATTGGCACAAAACTCAGTGAGATGGAGTCGCACCCTTGAATATTGTCTCCTCACCACAAGGAAACACAAAAGGCACAGAGCTGTGCACAGACAAACAAGTGAATTCATCAGTTCAGCGGCAGCAGTGACTTCCCAGCTGATGTGACTGGATAAATATCCTGCACAGAGAGTGACAGGGTTTTATATTTTATGATTGCAACAATTAATTTTATGACAAGGCAAGGCAAGGCAAGTTTATTTGTAGAGCACAATTTGTACACAAGGCAATTCAAGGTGCTTTACAGCTACATAAAATCACAAGAAGGCAAATAAAATAATTTCATAAATATACATTTTTTTTTTAAATTAATTAATTAAAAGTGAAGAGTGCAGATAAAATACTTTCAGTTGTCATATGCACAGCTAAATAGACTGTTTTCAGCCTGGATTTAAACATTGTCAGAGTTGAGGCCTGTCTCACATCTTCTGGAAGACTGTTCCAGATTTTAGGAGCATAAAACTGAAATGCAGCCTCACCTTGTTTAGTCCTGACTCTGGGCACCAGCAGGAGACCCCTCCCCGAGGTTCTCAGAGTCTGAGTTGGTTCATATGGCTCTAACATGTCAGAGATGTACTTTGGCGCTAGACCATGAAGAGACTTGTTCATGAGCAGAACTGTTTTAAAGTCTATTCTCTGAGCGACAGGAAGCCAGTGCAGAGATCTGAGCACTAATGTGGTCGTATTTCCTGGTTCTAGTCTGGACTCGAGCAGCAGAATTCTGGATGTACTGCAGCTGTCTTACAGCCCGTTTAGTGAGCCCAGTGAGCAGGCTGTTACAGTAGTCTAACCTGCTGGAGAGAAATGCATGGATTAGTAAGTCTGGTTTAGACACTATTCCTTTGATTCTGGCAATGTTTTTTAGATGGTAAAAAGCTGCTGATGTTATTGATTTAATGTGGCTGTTAAAGTTCAGGTCTGAGTCCAATATTACCCCTAGATTTCTAATTTGATTATTAGGTTTTAGAGAGAGAGTCTCAAGGTGACTGATAACACTTTCTCTTTGTTTCTGTGGGCCACATACAATGATTTCAGTTTTGTCTGAGTTTAGCTGGAGAAACTTGTTTTGCATCCACACACTGATATGTTCGATGCAGTGACACAATGTATCTACAGGCCCGTGTTCTCCTGCCGTCAGTGATCTGAGTGTCATCTGCATAGTTGTGGGAGGACACATTATAGCTGCGTATTAGCTGGCCTAATGGGAGCATGTACAGATTGAACAGTAGTGGTCCCAGGATAGACCCCTGGGGAACTCCACAGGTAAAAGCTATTTGGTCTGAGACACAGTTACCAATTTCAACAAAATACTTCCTGTCCTCGAGATAGGACTTGAACCAGTTTAAAGCACTACCAGAGATTCCCACCCAGTCTTCTAACCTCTGTAATGAGATCTCATGGTCAATTGTGTCAAAGGCAGCGCTCAGGTCCAGCAGAACTAAGACTGAGACTTTGCCTGCGTCTGTGTTCAGGCGGATATCTTTTGTCACCTTGATCAGAGCTGCCTCAGTGCTGTGGTGGAGCATAAAGCCAGATTGGAAAGTATCAAAAGCATTGTTAAACAGGAGAAAGTCAGAAAGCTGTTGGTATACAACTTTTTCTAGGACTTTGCCTAAGAATGGCAGGTTTGATATGGGCCGGTAGTTGTTCAATGCTGTGGCATCAAGATTGCTCTTCTTTAGAAGAGGCTTAATTGCAGCAGTTTTTAAGGCCTTTGGAAATGTTCCAGTTTGAAGTGAGACGTTAACTAGATGAGCCAGTTGTGATAACAAACTGCTCAACACAGACTTTAGAAATCTAGCGGGCAACTTATCAAGGCAGCATGTCGATGAACTCAGACTGCAGATGATCTCTTCGACTGTTTTGTCAGTGACAGGTGTGGAATGTGTCAGCTCTAGGTGTCTAGCTGGCTGCAGAGTAGTTGTTTGTGTTGTAGGAATGATTGCATTTTTAATGCCTTGAACTTTGTCATTAAAGAATATTGCAAAGTCATTACCCTTAGATGTAGAAATGAGTTCTAAAGGCAGTGAAACTGGAGGGTTTGTTAATCTGTTTACTGTAGAAAACAGGACAGGAGAGTTATTACTGCAGTTTTTGATGATGTCAGTAAAATAACTCTCCCTTGTTCTTTGCAAAGTCTAGTTGAACACACATAGCTTTTCTTTGTAAACCTCATAATGAATCTGGAGTTTTGACTTGCGCCATTTCCATTTGGCTCTCCAGGACCTTTTCTGTGCCCCGACTGACTCTTCTCTTCTCCATGGTGCCTTTTGCCTACTTTTAACCATTCTAACCTTCAAGCATTAAAGAACTAACAGAGAACATCAGAGTCTGATGGACTTGACTTTAAACTGTCTGGTGTTAGGTGCTCTCAGTATTACTCATGTGGATTGCAGTTGGGAGTTTCAGGAAAAGAAGAGGTACAGCTTGGTATCTTACTGAGAACTTTAATTGTCAATATGGAAAAACAGTAACTAAATCAAAATAATGGTAGTTCAAATACAGGTCATGTAATCCATTTGGTTAAACTGATACGCTATTTGGACCACATTGTTAACATATACGTTGATGTTTTGTGAATGTTCAGTTTAGATAATATGAAACAAATTGAGTCTTATATTACATGTATAAGGGCCATTTTCCAGAAAATTGAGAAGTTTTCTAAAATGCATCAGAAACTCAAAACTGTAATTTGTTGATTGGTTTAAATCTTTACTGAAAAGACATGTCCAAAGGAAACTCAAAGGAAACTCACAACACATGCAAAAAAGTTGTTATAGAGGCAAAGGAAGACGTTTCTACAATATACATATTAAATTTGTTCTGAAGAATTCTACCTGGAGTCTTGGGAAATCTCAGTGTGGAAAGGCCAAGGACAGAAACCACTGTTGGATGGGCTTGGAGCCCTCAGGCAGCACTGCATGAGAAACCGTCAGGCCACCACATTTCTACATTTGCTTCTATTTAAAAATACCATGAAATTAGTCAACAAAGACATTGAAAATCATTCTTTGGACTATCTGCTAAAGCTTAAAAAGAATGAAAAAAATATAGATTTAAGTTGAAATTGCATTTTAGAAAACTTGCCAACTCCTTGAAATGTTTGCAGTTTCCAGATATTAAGGAGAAAGGATTCTGTATAGAGTCACTACGACCAGAAGCCCTGCTTCATTACACCTCTGATGAAGAATCAACAAAAATAATGACATTCATTCATAATCAAACTGTCTCTAATAAGAAAGGCTCAGGTCGAGTGATTATTATTTAGATTGATTTGCTGGTTATAAAACATGGGATGAATAAGTTTGAGATTTTCAAAATCTATATGCAAAAAGGAACCCCAAGCTCCAAACCTCAGTGTGATATCACTCGCAATAAAAAAGAATAAGGATGTTTTTTTTTTTTCAAGGTGTAAAATACAGAATGTCTGGAAATAAAAAATACAGAAAAAAAACAAAGAACCCCAAATCAGTGTGATGGTCCTGAATAAAAAAAAACGTTTCAAGTCAAGAGTTACACAGACATAAAGGAGAAAACTGTTTGTTTGGGAAGAAATCAAAGAAATACACCTTGCAAAACATTTTGCTGGCTGTTGGTTTAATGTGTCTGCAGCCCACATTTGACCGAGATTTACTGATTTGACTGAGATCTAACAAGGACACAAGTCGACAGGAGGCAGACAGCTAAGATCATACTATCCTCATCAAACTGAAAATAATCATGATTTCCAACCCAGCCAGAAATATGTGACCAGCTGGATATTTCAACAATAGATACAAACAGGTGACAAACCGCAGAAAAACCCAAACCTTTGACCTCTGCAGGGAGGGGGACTGCAGTGGTTCCATGCTCGGTGGAGCATTTTGGCGGGATGGTTTGGGTCCACTTCCACTGCTGTCACAATCACTTGATCTCAACTGAATGGAACACCTGTGGGATATTCAGTTAGAGAGTCCTCGCCACCATCAGCACAACAAATGGAGGGAATGTCCTTTGGAAAAATGGTGTCCATCCCTCCAGGAGACTTCTCCAGACTTCGCAGTACTGAACCTAATCTGTTGACATGTGGTGGACAAACAGCTTCTTTCACACTTTATATTGCTTTCTCCTTTGATTTGTCGCAGACCTCTAATTGAATCTTTTTACATACAAAGTCACTGATTTTCATTTGCAGCATGTCCACACTCTTTCAGATTTATGTTGCATTCAGGTGAAGAATGTGCACCCATCAAAATTTGAAAAGTTAAGAAATTTGAGAAAAGTGACTTCCAAACAATGTGAAAACAACTTTAGCTGATTAAAACAATTGAATTTCAAGGGATTTCAAGACTAAAGTTATAACTTATTAGTATGTATTGAGAATTGTGTAGGCTAACTTTTAAAATCAAATACGTCAACACAAAGTGACAAGTGGTCTTGTGCTGTGTACCAAACACTAACATCTTTGGCATCTTCCCTCCATTTCCTGTGAACTGACATTTCATTTAGCTCCATAAAGGAGTGATCATATGTGAGTAGCATATAAAAATCCATATTTTATCTTTTACATTCATAGTCAATCCTTATATGCAAGCATCAGTATGAAAACTCTGTAAAAGTGAAGATGAGAAGCTATGGTTTTATTCATATTGCCAAAGCTGCACCCGCAGTTTATTTTTTTGTGATGAATTCCAGTTCTCCACCCACGTGTGCAGCACATTCCTGGTTATGGGTCACTTTACAATCTCCGACAGTGCGGGTGAGTGTCGTGTGTTTTCAGATAAAACTCTGATAGCTGTAGTTCAGAAACCACATCGTCTTTACAAACAGCTTGAAGAAGCTTGATGGAGTGTTTCACATACACTCTGCTAGGTTTTCACCAGTGGCTGCTCTGAAATGTCCTCTGGAGTCTTGTCTCCTTCGCGAGATCTTTTCCTCTTCTTGTGGCCTGAGGAAACGACAAATTTTAACAGTTAAGGAAAAGCATGAATGAAAGTGTAACAATTTTTATGTCAGGTTCCACTGGCTACCATGATGGCTACAATGAGAAGAATTCCCAGCTCTAAATATCCTTATATTTTCCTCTCAGACATTCCATTTAATTTGTCTGTTCCACCGTGGTGCTCCCATGTTTTCACCTGTTTTGAACTAAGTTTGAATAGACAGAAGTTTGCTTAAACTCCTTGAAATTGTTTAGTGTGTGTGGGTGCATGTGGTGCTAATTTCTAACCATTTTCTAAATGATCTGCTTTAACGCTTTAATATTTTGCTCTACCATTCTTTAGTGACTATATATACTGAATATTATCAAAAGTCTGTGGTAGTAAACTAACCAAAACCATTTCTACCACTTGGTTTAGGTATATATGGCTGAAAGGAAGTGTATGATATGCTATTACTTTTTTAAAATGTAAATATTTCTGCCATAAAGTGTCATCCCATCCATTTGAACAAAAAAAACACTGACTCTGAAAATTATTGCCCCAATGAAATGAAAATTTTTTTTTATCTTTATTGTGTAGACATTTAAGAGCTGCAAAACTAGATTCAGTGTTCAATATAATCTCATGTGAGTTAGTAAAAGCAGATTTCCACAGGGAATGATGGGATTTATTGGTTTCTTTTTCACAGTCCAATCCATTTCTGTTCTGTTTGTTAGAAAAATCAATCTTAATGTTTTCTTACTTCCCAACTAACAAATTCACATAGCAATAGGGAGCAGGCCACTCGTGTGCTGGTATTTTGTCAGAGGTTCACAGTATTCTCATTTATTGAGGTGGTAAAGGATCCTTAGTTGGAACAATCTTGTTTTCACAATTATTATTCTGCACAATAGATGAAAAAACTGCTGTCTTCAGAAAATGTGCAAATATATTACATTATCAATTATCAAATCTTTTGCTTGAAAAATAAACACAACTTTGATGTTTAACTGCTATTACTGTGACTTGATTATATGTGTACAAAACAGCAAATACTTTTAAAAAAGTGTTTTTTAATGTTTATTGATTGAGCACTTAAAGGAGCAGTGTGTAAGAGCCTCTGTTCGTCAGATTCTGTCATTTCTGAGTGCGTTTGAACGGTATTCGCTAAATTCTGTAATTTACAATTGTGCGTGGAACGCAACACTCTATGCTACGGAGAAACTAGGTGGCCTGACGCTGCATGCAGCACACACTACCCAACACATCCATCACTCAAATGTGTCACAATGTCTTCTCCATCAAGTGAAACCACCTTCTGAAATTCTGAGGTTACTTTTAGAGATGTTACATTTGGTTAGATATTCTGTGAAAAGATAACTTTCAGTGAATGTCACTGTTAGTTGTTCTGCATTATATTAGTGTTTTGTGGACCCCAGGTAGCTACCTGTGTGGTAATAAAAGCTAATATTAGCTACGTAAGGCTAAAGGCTGTTTGTATTTAGTCTGATAGAGGGATAGCATTAGCAGGAAACACGTTTTTCTCACAGTTCGCATAGTGTAACACTGGAATGGGAGATGGAGGTAAGAGAGAGAGGGAGAGGAGGAGGAAGAGGAGGCAGAGCTGCTGGAGCAGGCAGGGCGAGGAGAGGGAGAGGCAGGACGAACACAGCCGCTGCCTCACGTGAAAAGGAGGAGAAGATTGAAGATGATCACCGTAACATGACGCCGAGTAATTTCTGTCCAGCTAACAAAGCAACTTAGTAGTTTTGGTGCATAAACTCACGTGAATCAACAGTTTTCAACAGGGACACGGAGAAAACGTTTCATTTGTTTTATCAGATCAGCTGATAACATGCACGGGCTACAGCCACCAAACAACATTTATCATTTACATTAGTAACACTGAGCTGAATTACCTTTCCAGCAGAAAAGAGGCAACTTTGGTGTCACTTTTAAAGCCTTTCTCCCCTGCCAGCGATCTCCATTTGGGAAAGACGACGCTGATATTTACTCACATTTCACCCCATCTTCTGTCTCTAATCCTTTTGGACTCGTCATGTTGTCGTTTCTTTGATGACGACTCGTGGTCTTTAGAGGTTTGTTTTGCAGAACAGTCAGTGTGGCCCGTCATGTTTATTCAGATAACTTCACAGAATTGAAAAACTTCCAAAATATATTTTCCTCGTCTCCTTCTTCTTCGTCTTCTACAACGTCTCATCCGGTGTCTTCGTCTGCAAAGTAGCGGCGAATCGCGCTTGCACCACCCTTTTTCCCTTCTAGGCCACTGTAATCAATATGGCGACGCAAGTGGTGTCCTTCTGGGTAAGCCTTTGTGTAGAGCGGGGCGTGATATATGTAAATAAAAAGGCAAAATTGAAAGTAATAAAAACGTAACGACTCGTTTCTTAGTGTGATTATATAACATAGTTATATGTATTATATTCAATTTCTGTTAATAAATCACCATAATTATTACACACTGCCCCTTTAAAGTGCTTTATAGCCATTCCAGACTGAAATTAACAGAATTAAATTGCTGGCTGGCAAATTGGAAATCCACTCAAAAATGTATATTTGCTTGACTGTGCACTGTTATATCTGTATGTATAGCGACGGAATTTAAGCTCTGTGGGCTAATCCATACATTGAAAGAGCAAAGAGAACTGCAGTGGAGTTTTTCAGAAACTCCAGAAGAATATTAAGTAGGAAAGTCCAAAACACATATACATGTTTGAATAGTAGGTTTGGTGAATGTGTGCTTGTGTTTGCGTGCGTGTGTACGTATGTGTGCATCTATATTGTTTGTAGTGTTTATGTGGTTGAGTTTACATGTGAATCAAAGCTAATGAGAGAGAGAGTTATACAATAGATTAATGAATAGGTGGCTTGTTTGTGTGTGTTTCTGTTTTTATGTCACTGTGAGGACTTAAACTGACTGCACAACAACCCTTGGGGACCTACTGTCACCATGGAGACCAAAATGAGGTCTTGGCTACTTTTTGTGGGTTAAGACTCTCTTTTAATGTTAAGTTTATAATTAGGTTGAGTTTATGACTTGGGTTATATCTACAGGATAGGCAGCCATGGAGTCTCACTGAGGTGACCTCAGAGGTATATAGAAACAAACATTTGTGTGTGTGAGAGAGTAAAAGAGAAAGAGACTGACTAAGTTTGAGCAGCAGTTTCTTGCCCAGTGTGTCTTCTGAGCCACTCAGCGATAGACTGCTGATGAAAGGGGACGTGTCCGTTTCCATGGGAACAGAGGCCATGTCTGAGAAAAAGAGAGGAAGAAAGATTTTCCTGATCCTGTCAGCTTAAGTTTCTGTTGGAGGACAAATTAGATTCCTGTGTGACTCTTAGCTAAGCTTGAGATCAACTGAAGACATCTCACAAACAAGCAACTTTTTGGCTGCTTGATGAAAATAATTTTACTTGCATTTATTTGACTGCAGGTTGTGACAAACTGTGCTCATGTTAAATACCCATTGGAAACACAAAACACATCTATAGGGTTCTTTGTATAGACAGAAAGTAGTCTTAAAGTAGAGAAAGCAGTTTTAAACTACAAACAAAATTTTGATTTAGAAAAATTAACTATGATTTAATGCTGTCCACAAATGCTTTTTTTTTCCATTCTTAAACAAAGACAGACATCTAAAACATATACTTTAATATATGACTATATTGCAATGAATGTATCACAGAACTGAAAGTTCTGAACACAAACCTTTCCTGTCATTTGAAGTACTGAGTGAGAAAAACCAAAGCTGCCTTTGTGTTTGCTTTATGGCTTTGCTGTTATAACCTCTCAGGCAAATATCTATATCTCAGACATGAGCACAGTACAGAAACTAAAATATAATGACAAAACAAGAAGAGGGTAATCAAACAGTGCGGGTCTCAGTCCACAGTCATGTACAATTCAAATTAGGAAACAAGACTCAGGGCATTTTTGTTCTTTACGAGGCAGAGAATTAGAAAATATTTTAAGTTCATTCTTCCACCCACTGAAATCCAGCTCAGTTTTTGCATATTTTTGATTATGGCTCAAAATGCCAGCTGGAAAGATCAAGTTGAGGGTGCAGCAATACATTTTAAGAGAGAAGCTATTTTTGTCATGATTTGTGGAGCTTGGTTTTTCCATGTTTTGTCTTTATCTAGTTTTCTTATTTGGTATTAGTCATTCGCTATTGTGATTCTTTGCTGTTCTAGTTTTGATTTGTCTTTTGTTCTTAGTTATTGGTCTATTCTATCAGGGTTCTTTAGTTAGCCTCAGTTCTGTTTTCTGCTCAACTTTCCCTCTCAGTTTCTCTCAGTTCCCTGGTCATTACCTCCACTGCCACATCTGTGTTCA
Source organism: Leuresthes tenuis (assembly GCF_036924035.1). Lineage (NCBI taxonomy): Eukaryota > Metazoa > Chordata > Actinopteri > Atheriniformes > Atherinopsidae > Leuresthes > Leuresthes tenuis. The sequence continues at coordinate 35,875,754 of NW_027325358.1, read as the reverse complement.
ATGTTCTCAGCTGCACAGTCTCTCCACAGTATATATTCCCCAAGGTTTCTTTTAGTCCTTGCCAGATCCTCGCCGTATCACTTAATAGATTTTGCTGTCATTCGTGTCCGTGTTCCTCCTCTCGACCTTGTCTTCAGTCTGATACTGTTCATCCTTAGGTCTTCTTTCATCAGGTATTTGTTGTTTGGATTTCTGGCTCAGTCGTGCCTTTTGTTACAGTTTAAATAAATCAGTTTAGTTTCTCTTCTACCGCCTGCCTCTGAGTCTGCATTTTAGGTCCCTCTCATCCTCCATCACCTGTGACAGAAACGGATTTCATAGATTTCATTGAACAAATTCTCTGTCTCTCTATGTAACTGTGTTGACTGCAGTAGCAGTAGTGTTTATCAGCCCGATGGGCCTGTTCTATCACAGCCACACCATCTCAGGTGTCGGTGTAGCATCTCAGCCACACCGACACCATGAAGTCTTTTCTTTGGCAGCATACCTGCTCCTTAAAAAGCCCCTGCATAAACAGAACAACGATGTCTGTTTTTATTTCTCATTTCTCAGCCAACTCTGTAAATGTGTACTATATATAGTTGAATGACTACATCTCTGATATCTTCTATGCTTTTCTCTGCCATACATTGAAGTTTCAGGCACCATCGTGTTTTATATCTTTCTTGCTCCACTTCTGCAAGTTCTGTCCATTTAATGATGGCTACAACAAGAAGAATTCCCAGCTCTAAATATCCTTATATTTTCCTCTCAGACATTCTATTTAATTTGTCTGCTCCCATGTTTCCACCTGTTTTGAACTAAGTTTGAATAGACAGAAGTTTGCTTAAACTCCTTGAAATTGTTTAGTGTGTGTGGGTGCATGTGGTGCTAATTTCTAACCATTTTCTAAATGATCTGCTTTAACGCTTTAATGTTTTGCTCTACCAATCTTTAGTGACTATATATAGTGAATATTATCAAAAGTTTGTGGTAGTAAACTTACCAAAACCATTTCTACCACTTGGTTTAGGTATATAAGGCTTAAAGGAAGTGTATGATATGTACGACGGAGTATTAGGGCCACATTTAAAAAAATACATTTCTTTTGGAATTAATTACGAGATTAAAGTCGTTATTAAATTTGGCGAGAATTAATTACGAGATTAAAGTCGTTATTAAATATGCTGAGCTAGACAAGTAGCTATCAGAGCGAAGTCTCAACTGAGCTGCAAGTGGAGGAGAAGCTCACTTGCCAATGAAGCTGATAGCTCTAAGAGCACTAGCCTTGATAGGCCTGGGGACAAGGTTATCTCTGGGAGCTGCTTCCGCTCGCATTGGGATCCAAGTGCCATGGCCTTCTGCTTGGCTTTCCTTCTACTGTTAGCTCAGAGCTCCAAGAACAAGTTGTTTCATAGTTCCTGTTTCACCAGAAGCAAGCGAGCAAACTTTTTGCTGCCTTTCATAGCTACCAGAGTGCCATGGCTCCTTGCACAACCTTGCTTCTGCAGTGTTAATCACAGAACCAACTAACCTCTCCTCACTTATCATTGAATATGCTTCTAAAAGCTCATACAAATTAGCTTTACAGCTGCACACCGCAAGTAGTAAGGATTGGTTGGTGCTGGTTCGGCTGTCATACCTCACCCTTCTGAGACTTTCAGTTGTGCTCTGCAGATTCAAAGCAGAAGCTGATGATATGTCTTATAACAATTTAAAAAATGTTGTAAAAACATGATAAGGTTACAGGTATAGAAGTTGTGCTCTCTCCTTTTCTGTGTCGGACTTATCTGTAAGCAGGTTTAACAATGAATGAGGTAAGACAAACCAGCTTGTGTATCAGTCTCAGATCTGTCTTCTCGGATGTAGGGAATCTCATCCATCCTGAGGAACACTGAATCACTGGGACTCTTCTGGCCATCAGACTTACTCCCTGTAGACAACACACACAGCAACACATGTAATCACAATATATCCATTTTCATACATACACTGGGGTCCTGAAATGTTTTAGAGAGCAGTGGCATGTGAGAATACAAATGCCTGCAACATTCGCTTTGGACTTTCTGTGGAGGTTTTCCACCCAGCCCTCTAGTAAAATCTCAAGAGCATAAGAAGAAGAGACTATCTACATATTTCGGAGCATTTTCTGTCATTGTGTAAGGGAGTAGCTGTATGTGCTGGTGAGAGTCTGTATGTGCTTGTGTGAACAGTAAATGTGGAAAAAGACCAGATCAAACTGTTTGCACTTGCTCCTAAACATCTCTGGTGTTTGTCTGTGAAACCAGCTTAGGTTCCAGATATTGCATGTGTGATGTGAAACTGTTTGGAATTGTTTGTATTTTTCTATGTCTTCTGTAATCATATAATTTTTGGTTTTGAACAGTTTGAACACCACGTTGGGCTTTGGTAAAACTTTCACTTTTTTGATTATTTTCATACCCGCTTTATACACTTTAGGGTCACTCTATTAATATTCATCCTGAATATTAAGCCTTAATGGATTGAAAAAGAAATCATTCTCATGCACCAGTTTGTTTGTCTACCTTGGATTACTCACATCATCTCTTACTGACACCTGTCTAAGCTCTAAGCCTGCTTTATTAACGTCACCACTGGTCTGCATGTCTATGGACACTTACGGACAATGCGGTTCTTCTCATTCAGCAGGGAGGTGCTGTGTGGGACACTGGACTGCTGTCCTCTGGTCCGGGCTGAGGTAGGCCTGCTGGGCTCCCTGGGCGGAGGCATGAGGGTGGTGGTGGTGTGCTCAGGGGGCAAGAGCATGGTGGTGTGGTCTGTGGCTGAAGGCTCTGGGGTCAGGGTGTTGCTCTCTGTCAAGTGAGTGTCAGCATCAGGTGTCTGAGGGGAGCTGTCCATTCTGGTGGCTGTTAATGCGTTCTGGTAGTGACTCCGGGTGATCTGACACACAAGAGCAAGGAATTCTGGGGATATGGTTTGGAGTCATTCTGATCTTCAAGTTGATTTGAAAGGATTTATCTCAAAATCTATCATTGGTATGTTTATATGAAAAATTTGTAGATGTTTCTCTTCATTATGGGGACACAAACCATAGGTGTTCAATTTACTGTGAAACTAATACTTCTCTTTCATTTTCCCTGATTCCTTATATTTACACACAGTAATATTGTCTTTCTTTTCCATCATTTGAACAATAAACAAGTACAGAAATGAATAACAAAGAAAGTAAGAAAAAGCCACTCAGGTTGACAACATGGTTGACAACACAGGTTTTCTGTGTGTCAATGACAATGGTAATATCAGCAGGTTGTTCCAAGATACCATATCTCAAAACCAACTGACCAGGTTACAAAAAAAAAATGTAACAACTTTTTCTCAGTCTCTGGCTTTTAATAAAGCGCAATCCCCTTAAATTTAATCATCAATCTTTATTTCAGATGTCCACATAAAAACTTAATTGAGGCCATTAATGGTTCTCACTGCATTCTTAGCACTTCCATCAGTCCACAATTCCACATCTACCTACCTTTTAGGTAACAGGCAATGCAGTCCATAATGAGTCCATACTGTGTTTATTCTAAATACATCTGTACAGTATTTGGACCCTAACATCAACCTCTGATGAAGTCATCACAGAAAGACTCCCAAACAGCATAAATAATCAAACTCAATCATAGCTAGATTTGACCTTTAGATAAACTCCCAGTGAGTTCAAATCAACGTAGCCTGATTATAAATTCACAACAATCAAATAGTAGTGTCTTTGGTGAAGAATTTAAATGTCTCTGCTCTTGGAGTTGATCTTCTACACCTTTATCAGAGTTAAAATATATACTCCTCTTGGTGCTACAATACAAATTCTATACAGTTAAATGTAACCTGTAAGTGAGTTGATTTTTAAATTGATCCTTTAACAGTATAAACGTTCTTCACAGTTCTTCAAAGACTTCACAGTTGCCATATCAGGGGTCTTGCAGTTTACTTTTGTCAAATGAGCTCACATTATGATAAGAGATTACATGCTCCTGAGTGAGATCAGACAATCTCCATGATTTATACAGCCATGTGAACCTCAGTCATGTTACACTGATATTGATCACGCTAAACACAGCCAAATGTGCCAACATGGAGACATCGTTATATCTGTCATTATCCCAGAAACCATCTGCACTCTAAACTTATCACAACAACAGCTTTGCTACTACAGGTGGAAAAAATCCTCAGCACCCAAAATCTGGATGTTTCTTCATTGTTATACATGAAAATAACTAAACTGTTGACTGTAGGGACTGCTGAGATAGGCTCCAGCCCACCCGCTACCCGACCGACAGATTGACGGTATAGAAAATGGATGGATGGATGTTGACCGTAGAGTACTTGCTTTAATTCAATAAAATCTACATGTTGTAGCTACCTGCAACAAAGTTCAGTGAATTCCAAAATATAATTCAGCTTGGAAACATTCCTGAACACAGATTGTAGTAGGCACTACTTGTTTATGTCACGATCATGCTTGGCTGTGGTGTTATTTTGGTTTCTGGACCTTAGGCAGGGCTGGGCAGGTTTCCAGGAAGTCCGGGGCGGAGTCTGGATCGCTCGTGCTTTCACACTGTTCCTCATCTGTCCTCATCAAGATGTCCTCTTAAGGATCTGCAGGAGCAACCAGTCTTCGCCAGATTATCTCACTAACTCAGTGATAATTAGGCCAATTCCTGTGCTCCTTCACGATTTTTACTTTTGAGTACTTAACTTGCCTTCCTGCAGGGATGGACTGGGACCGAAAAACAGCCCAGGACTTTCCCCAACAAATAGTGGGGGTTAGGGTGCTACGTTTTCTGCTTGCCATCTTTCTGCCACTTGTTGGAAGTTGATAGACTGAAAATTTTGGTTATTGAACAGGGCCGATGGCCGTAGACCAGACGGCTGTTCTGGACTTTTCCACAATGCACACATTACCAGTCCGCCTTTGCCTTCCTGTGTTCCTCAGTGCTGATTCATTTGTCGTTCTCCTCACTCTGGATTCCCTAGCTAAAGTCTTTGCATTCACTGGTGGACTCCGTAACACCTTCCTGCTTCATGTACCTGCCTGCTCGCCCCACCACTGACTCAGACCCACTGCACCACAGCCAGCATCCTCTACTCTACTCTGGACACCTGCTTGGACTCAGTAAGAACAGATCATTACCTTTTCCTGGATAAATCACTCTCTCGGATCAACACTAACAGCCTCCCTCCTCTCTGAGTTTCCCAATTACCCAGATCCTCACCTTTTGCTTCCCACATCACCTACCTGTGAATAAACTTCGTCTTTTACTAAAACTTTGTGTCAGTGTCTGCTCTTGGGTTCTTTTGTGAGTCGGCTAGGCACATAGCCGACAGTTTCTCCAACTCCAGATGATGTACTCCAGAAAGTCCTTTAGATTTGACCCACACTGACTGCACTCTCTTGACGAATTAAGAGTGATAGTGGGTGTTCCCTGCATTCAAAGTGTGTATACATACTCTCTACAATACTATCTCAAAAGATGATAATGAAAGATGAAAGCAACATTTTAACTGTTAATAGTAGTGACTTTTAAGGGGAACCTTGATCATTTGAAGGTGTGTCAGCTGTCTGACTGAGTAGTCTGGCAGGTAGACATTGCCTCCCCCATTCAGTTGGCCCAAGCTTCCTCCGTACAGCATTGGCTCAGAGCGGTCCAAGCCACTGCTGCGAGAGGGGGACCTATGGACTGCAGGGGAAATATTTCATCAAACATGTTTACAAGGACAGACAAAAACTGACTCTGTTAGTAAAATCCTGAATGAGCTGAGAGATGCCTCTTCGTGTACCCCAGCTTAATTCAACCATCTGAAGCTGGAGTCTTTAATTTACTCACTGCATGAAGCACTTTATTGCAACAACTGAGAGACCATATAGGATAGAGAAAATAGTGCATATAAAACCATTTTGTGCAAATCTAAGTGAATAGAAAGCCCTCTATAAGCCCCCTGAATAGCCGCCAATAACAACAACATTGCAGCTATGAACTAACAGTGCAATAGTACGTGTTCATTCATTCATTCGTCTTAAAGTATTGGTGAAATAAAGACAGATAATGCCTTATTTAGAGGCTGCATCGTCTAAGCCCCGTTCACTCCGTTATATGGATCTCGAGGAATCTAAATATCTTCCGAAGGATGCCAACTTTCACCAAACTGCTCTCGGTGAGTAGATGAACATATTTCATGCCAGAAATAAGGTCTAGGTTTAAAAATACCGGAGTTCCCCTATAATAGATAAATGTGGAAACTAAAAAATGAAAATGGAAATAAAATGTGGAAAACGGTAAGTAAAAAATAAATCTATAGATATATGGAAAATGGAAAAACATGTATCTAATTATTTTTTTCCTCATATATTTATTTATTTTTGATAGTGACAGTTTTGGTCCTCGATAGTAGAGAGAAGGGAGGTTTGGTTTGAAGTATGTTTTTGGAAGGGCCTAATGAGAATATAGAGCAAGTTAAAGGTGTACTGTATGTATGTAAGTATGTACCGGCTGGCATGATGGCAGGTACCCCAAAGTAAGAAAAAGCTCCATTCTCAAACTTCAGCGCCTCCTTACCAAACTCCACCTCAACTCGACCCTGAAATACATTATGTGGCATACATTATTATTGCAGTATGTTTTTCATTGCATCAAGTTCTCATCATCATCAAGGCTACTTATGGCCCTGTTGAAGGGTGAGAGTGTTGCTGATACCTGCAGTACTAAGATGAAGTAATCCACAGGCTTGTTGCGTTGGAACAGGAAATGCTGCGGGGCTTGTTTGTTTTTCTCATCAAACTTGAGTTCTTGAACCACACTGGGATGTTTGATCAGTCTCAGTAAGATCTTCTCTGAGATGTGAGCTGGTTTGAAAGGCTCCACCTCTGATTGAAGGAGAAGGTTGAAAAGAGTAAGAACACAGAGAAAGACAATGACGCTTTGCACAGGGGATTTACATGATCAGGTGAAAAGTTATATGTTGCAAATATTCTAGTTACAAGTACAAAAATCAAGAGGCTTGATTGTTTTTTATTTCTAAGTACTAAGTAAACGTCTAGTCTAAAGCTGATTGGCTGGTACCTGTGGAGAGGAAGCGGTGCGTTGCCAGGAGGAGTTGAGGAGAAATCATTACTTTCATCTCGTTTTCTGAAAGTTTGAAGATGGAAAAGTCCTGCTGCTTCCGTTCATGGTGAGAGACACGTCGCTTTGTGCGATTATCAGCTGAGACATATATCAACACACGCTATGAGTGTAAAATCATCCACCACTCATTAATACTCAATCACAAATACCTTGACCAACACGTGCATGTGTGTGTCTGCATACATACTGTACAGGTCTGTCTCATCCAGGATCTCCGACTTGATGATTTCCTCGATGACATCTTCGAGTGTGACAATGCCCATCACCTCATAGAATGGGTCACCCTCGCCTTCGTTGTTCACACGCTGTACAATGGCGAGGTGGGACTTTCCTAGAAAGGGTCAACAAGAAGTCCATAATCAGTTGATTAGTAGTAGGCACATAAAACATAAGTGCAGGAGTTTTCCATTATTATAAGGACTCTCTTCTTTGTAAATACTGGAACTGAAAACCCAGTTAAACAATGCGAATCCCCATTTCTAAGATTAACCAGATTTAGAGTTTACAGTCTTTTCTGCAAGTCTAAACAATGTGCTATCTTGTCTTGTACAACTATCATACAAACTTCTACAGTTTAAGGTGCCTGTAAAATAGTCCAAACTAAGATAATACAACAGGCAACATGACAAGTGTTAAAACTGAGAAATATGATTTTTTTTTTCCTTGAGAAATTATATATTTGTTTAGACTTTGATGCCATCAGCACATTTAAAAAATGTGAGACAGGGTGATTTTTACCTCTATGTTGTGTACATCTTCCTTTAATAACTGTTCTGTTAAAAACAAGTTCTGAAAGTGACATGTTTTCTGTTTTTCTTAGCAAAAGGTTTGCTCTGCTTGACAGTTCAGCTTTTCTGTTTCAGAGTTTGGCAGGTCTGAACTGCAGGCAGGCCAGTCAAGGTGACATGGCTCTGTGGAGCCTCTGCTGAGAATGAACCCTAGAGACACGTATTTCTTTATGCATGACCTCTGTATCAGCTTTGTGTTCAGTATGACCACATATACTCATTATATACATTATATTATATACATTATGGTAAAATAAGGAAGGTGGAGGTAATGAGTGTTCACCCCACAGGATGTCCATGAGAAGATTAGAGTAATGATGAAAGAAGGTGATAATTCAGAAATATGACACTGGGCCTGTCCTGAGAGGGCCAAAGTCAAACTTACACCTTTTCAAAAACGCAAGTAGGTTAGAAAAATACACAGATAAATTCTGTTATTGATTTATATTGGTGTATATGATTAAGTAAAGTAAGTAAGAAAAATAAGAAGAGGAGTGTAATTAGGAGGAAGTCTGTTAATGAATAAAAGGCGAAGCCCTGAGGAAGCTCATCAGTCAACCCCTGGGTTATTTCACTGCATTTTCTGCCTGTATTTTTTATATTGGCTAAATAAATACACCCTGCTTGCACTTTGCTGTCTTTAGATCATTTTTGTCTCCTGGTCCTACATTTACCACTGATACAAGTGGAAAATAATTTTTGAGTATTTTTTTAACCTAAATTGTTCCTGTGATCCAGACTGAATAAGGTGATCAAGAGAAAATTATTGCTCTCCAATACCATTACGTTGTAATTTAGTGCTGCCTATGGGGCTAAAAACTGTGGCCATTGCGTATTTTTTTTCAGCCTTGTTCCTTACAAACAGAAATTCCTCTGCTTTCTTAATCATATCATATAATGGAGATTATGAAGCCTCCAATTTCTATGCATTCTTTTATGTTAAGCAACCCTATTCTAAAATTGTTGAACCACTTGCTCATACAGTGTTTCACAGACTGGTCAACTCTTTTGAGACTCTGTCTCGTTGGAAATTCTTTCCATATTCTGGTCAGTAATAATGTTTCTGACCCGTAGCCAATTGACCCAATAAATGGTAAAATGTTCCACGAGGTGTTTGATGTACATATATTTTTAAAAAACTCTTAACATTTCTCAATCTTCCATATTTTTTCATTACTAATTTTTAAATAAAATAGAGTTTAAATGAGCTACAAATCATTTAATTATATTTGTATTTCTATCTTTTACAAATGTGTCCCAACTGTTTCCGAAATATTGATGCACAAGGAATGCATTTTTTTCTTATATAAAACCTTTATACAAATTGACCTTTCTATTTCCTTTTGTGTTTTGTTATTTTTATGTTTTAACAGAAGCAAGTGGACTGACTTTATGTGTTTGAAATTTTTTTTTTTCAGGCCTCTCAGAGTCTTCAACATCTTTCAAGTTGCAGCAGTTTATTGATTATTTTTGTTACATTTCTGGATCTTTCTTCTTATATTTGTTTTCCTTTACACACTGTATACACTGTAGTTAATAAAACATGATAACCTGAATATACCTATCTTGTAGAATGGTATTATATTGTCAGATAAGATACATATATTTGGCCTATGCATTTAATTGGAGTAACACTGCGTTCCCTCTCCTGTGCTTATGACTCATTTTGAGTATGAGTGGGTTGTGTGCGCTCTGATATTCAGTCAGTGAAACAACAGCAGGACTTGAATGGAGTGGGTATAACAGCGTAGAAGATTCAGTACAATTCATCAACAGAAAACAGCTAAACTCTTGGGGCATTTACAAAGATAAATTAAACAATTGAGGGCCACATATTGAAAAAATAAAAAGTGCTTCAGTAGCAGATTTTTACTAAAGAGCTAAATGAAGGGAAGTCTTTAGGCTGACAGGATGTGTAATCGTAGTTATTAAATTCTGATTTGCAAAAAAAAAAGGAAATCTTTGAATGTCTGAGGATCAACATAGTCACTCAGAATATCTCTACTTCTACACTCCCTGCCTGACAGGTTTTACCTTGGAAGCACACGGATGCACATATAGTCACACACTCTCATAAATGCATAATTTTGGCAGTTGTAGTGGCACTCTGTTTTATTCAAATTCCTTCTGAAGTCAGTCTAACAACCAGTATTTGAAATGCAAGTGAGACCAGATATTCTTCTTTTAAAACTTTTACTTACAAAAAAAACTACATAAGATACATACACCCACTCAGTTACAAGTGACAGAATCTTTTACCAGAAGCTTAAAGTACAGAAATCCTTTTACAACATCTGCATTACTAACTTATGAATTCTTTTAACAAATGCAATCATTATGAATTTTGATTTAATTATTTTCACTATTTTGATCCAAATCAAAATGAATACAGCAGTTTGGCACTCACCTGCACTTTGGTCATTTCTTTGACAAAAAGTGTTTAACCTAAAAATAACCAAAACCAGACTCTGTGGGCTATATCTTATTTTGATCTATCATTAACTACTCTGGTAACTTCTGATCATGACGGTCAGCTTTAAAGGATGCCCTATTTCAGAGAATTTCTTTGCTCCATATACGTGGCAGTTAAATATTTACTTGCAAAGCAGAGAAAAAATTTATGTGGGGGCTTCTTGGCTCTGACCTCAACACTCCAGGCAGCAAACACTGAAGCTCAGAGAAGGGGATGAGGCAGTGATGCCAGTGAAAAAGCAGGACAACGGGGTGAGCTGGGCACTGGATTGGTGATGCAGAGAGTTGGGCAAAATACGTTAACATTTCAGCTCAAATGTTTACATTGACATTCAGATTGCATTTAGATGCTTTTATTCAAAGCGACTTACAAGAAAAGAGGAGAATTAACAATTAAGTATATTTTAAAGAACAATTTACAATAAACAGATTGGGGGGGTTCCAAGTGGTACTTGAAGATAGAGAGATGTGCCTCTGCTCTGGTAGCACTTGATAGGTCATTCCATCCATGGGGGACCAAGAGATGAGGACAGTCTGGAGGGCTGTGCTCGTAGGAGAGCGAGGACAGACAATGTTTCTTGGAGGAACAAAGGAATCTAGGGGTAACACAGGTCTGAATGAGAGCATTGAGATAGGTCGAAGCAGACCCGGATATCACGTTGTGGGCTAGCATTACTGATTTTAATTTGATGCAAGCAGCAACAGGTAGCCAGTGTAGCTCAATGAACAGAGGGGTGAGGGGTACCCTTTTTGGGAGAACAAAAGCCAGACATGCTGCTGCGTGGTGGACCATCTGTAGTTGTTTTATCACACAAGCTGGGAGAGCCAATTTTGACAGAGCTGTTGGGCTGTATGGTTTGCTTGGCTGGGAGGATCAGCAGTTCTGTTTTAGAGAAGTTCAGTTGAAGGTGATGCTCTCTCATCCATGCAGATATGTCAGCTGTCTGAGATTTACACCAAGACCGTTGAGTCGCCCACTGGAAATGACAAAGAGTTGAGTATCACCTGAGTAAAAGTGATACCAAAAGCTTTGTAAGTAGATGATTATGCCTAACAAGGTGGTGTACTTGGGAAGGGAAGGGGCCCCAACACAGAGCCTTGGGGGACCCTGTGTCCAGACAGTGAATTACCGATGTTTATCCAAACCAGAACACTTGGAACGATCACCAAGTGTCGTAGGATTCAAACCAAGAGTTTGAGGACAAAGGATTGACCTCCAGCTCTGGCTTGTTTTAAGGCTTCCGCCACAGACAATAGAGCCATTTCAGTGGAGTGGCCACTTTTAAAACCAGACTAGTATGGATCAAGGAGGTCGCTCTGTGAAAGGACTTCTGTGACCTATTTGCAGACAGTGCCCTTTCGATAATCTTAGAGAGGACAGGAAGGAGCAATACCTGCTGTGTACCACGTGAATGTGTGCAAGGGGAGGCTTTCTTGGCAGCAGTGTTACTTGCGCCTGTTTGAAGGCCGTAGGAAATGTTCCTGAGGCCAGTGAGGTGTTCAGCACGTGTGACTGCTGGCACAGTGGTCAGAGCAACAGCTTGGAGGAGGTTTGTTGAAATGGAGTCTAGAGTGCATGTAGTAGGTTGGCTACCTGGTAAGAGTTTGAACACGTCCTAAGACTTCTGCATGTGGAGTTTGTTGCACCCTAAGCCAGAGGAGACCGAGAGGGACATGAAGGACTACTACATGTTGGAGGTTTGATAAGGCCCTTGACCAGAGGACACAGATTGTGCCCGAGTAGTTCAGTGAATTGACTACTGATGGCTGCCACTTTGTCTGTAAAGAATGAGGCAAATTAGTCAGCTATGAGATTGGAAGCTGGAGGAGAATGTGAAGCTAAGAGTAGACCTTTGAAGGTAGAGAATAGTTTCCATGAATCAGTGGCACTGTGAATCTTGTCATCGTAAAAATCCTTCTTTGCAGCAGTGATACTGCATGAGAAGGAACACAGTAGTGACCAGAGGTTTGCTAGGTCAGAAAGAGTTTTGGTCTTGTTCCATCTCCTTTTAGCGGCTCTCATGCAACGGACTGACCGTTAGTGTGTCTGTGGTACAGTTTTGAGCGAGGATGAAATCAAGGTCTTTCCCAGCCTTCTGAGTTGAGGGGGCTGCAGATCTGTTGTAGTTTGAAGGAATGCAACAGAGGTAAGAGGCCTGCAAAGTTTGGATTATCTTAGTGTATGATCATGTCACAGAGGACAAGGGGGGCAGTAATGCTCAGGGATAGAGGATAGCGGGGTGTCTAGATCGTCTAGAAAATCCCCCAGTTGTCCTTGTGGATAATATATAACAACCACATAGATTTTGACAAGAGCTGTCACCATGATGGCATGGTATTCGAAAGAATTATACGTAACTGACAGTAGATCTGAGACTATTACTATTGTTTGGAAATTACTTATCCGGCCTCCATGTCCAAATGAACATGAAGTATGGGTGAATGTGAAGTTGGTGGAAAGCCAGGATGTCTAGAGACAAGTGGTTAACATAGGCAGCAATGAAATCTGCTTTGTTCTCGTGGATTGGCAGTTCCACAGCCCGACAGTGAGGGAGGCTCCTGTAAGTGTGGTTCGTCATATGTAGCGGAGGTTAGCCAGGTTATGTCGCCTTATGACAGCTTCAGCAGTTGCCTTAACTGTATATATATATATATAGATATATATATCTATATATATATATATGGCTTTATAAGTTGATTGCACCCAGCTGAGACCACCCTACGGCACACCAACAAAGGTATTCCCCAGTAAAGGGAGTGACTTGGCAGTTTACAGCTCTGATTGTTTTTGGATGGCCCAAACGTGGTAACAGTTGCTATCAATAATGGGTTTCAAGTGAATTCAAAACAGGTTATTTGATTCAAGGACAAGTCAGAAACTCACAATTTTGAAACACAGGCAGTTTTTCATCCATTTTGTGAGTTTAATGATATCTTAGTTATGATAAACTAACCAGGAGGCTGATGTGATCAGCTTTTCATAAAGTGATTAATATGTCACAGCTAGCTGACAGGGTGACAAGTTATTACCTATTCTGTTCTTTGTGACACCAAGTTATGATCTGTAGACTGATTTTAGTTTGACAATGGTCAAGAAAAAGAATGCATGTTGTGGGATTTTATACAGGACAGAAGTAAAAAAGTCAATATAATTTGATATGTAACCAGAAACTGTACATCTGTGTTTTTTGTTTTTTTTTTGTTTGTTTTTTCTGAAACCTTCTCTGTCAGCATTAGCTACTGCAGGAGTCTGGCTAGAATGAATGAAAGGGACTGCATTTTTCTACTGCAGTGCCTAAAATCGTTGCTACAGAGGGAGAAAGATCAGGAGGGGCACAGAGAGTGAAAGAAAGCAGCACATGGAGCGAGACAGAGGCAAAACCTGTGTTCATAATCCTGTGGCTGCATAGAAATAATCTTATCCACGTCCTTCTGTGGCCCAGTGAAACAAAGTGTGTTCATTCTACAATTGTGATAAATCTAATATTCTTAAGTCCACATGTGCACATACAGAGAGCCCATTTAAAACTAGCAAGAGGAAAGAAGATCATCCAGTGCGTAAGAAAAAATACTGCTGCTCTCAAGTAAAGGATTACATGTTTCACAGGTCTTGAACATCATTCCATCCTTTGATTTATAAAAAAAAATATTTAAAAGACAATAGTACTACACTTGAGAAACATGTTAAAAAATAATGTAAATCTGCAATGTAAATACTGTGATATTGTGAAACTAAGTTTTCTCTTTACAATGTCAGAAAATAAGCAAAAATATAATTGAAAGAACTGTCAAATAAACAGAGGTTGTCTTGGTCAAGGTGTCCTCTGTTTATTTCCCTCTCCTCCTGTCCACAAACCCATAAAAACCCCCAACACAAACAGCTTATTATGCAGTGTCCAAGCAGAAAGTGACAAGCAGCCAGGTCTTTGATTGGCCAATCTGAACCCCACCCACTTTAAATTCACAAAAAAAATGTTGACTTGAAATGATTGAAATTAAAAGTGGATTTAGGAAATTATGTGCAAATGACCACTGTATGTGTGTGTGTCTGAGCAGGATTTGAGTCAATAAAATGAATGATTCTGAATATTCACATGAAAGTGATTGGACAAACAGTGCTATAAAGTTAACAGACTGCACATCTCGCTTCCTGTAGTGCTCACACTGGGATGCTCCTCACCTTTCTTAAACTCCTCCAGCATTGCATCCAGTTTCGTGTCGTTGAAGACGCAGTGCAGTGGGTGTTTATAGAACTGCGTTATCGTCTTCAGTGGGGTGCAGTCGTCCGGGTCCACGAACGCCAGGTCCTTCACAAACAAGATGTCCACAATGTTGGATCTTTCGTTCTCGAACACTGGTATCCTCGTGTATCCGCTCTGCATGATCTCAGACATGGTGTTGAAGTCCAGCATCACGTCCGAAGCCAGCATGAAGCAGTCGGTCAGCGGCGTCAGAACGTCCTCCACGGTTTTAGTGCGAAGTTCGAGTGCTCCCTGTATGATATTGAGCTCTTCCTTAACTAGGTCATGGTACGGGTCGGTGACTCGTAGCATCTCCAGGAGTTTCTCTCTTGTGTAGAAGTTGGAGATCTCCTGGTTGAGGATGAGATCCAGCAGCTTGCTTATGGGATATGAGATGGGGAAGGAGAGCACCATCAGCAGCCGTGTCACCCAGATGGTTTTGGAAGCGATGGCTAGACCGTGGCGCGATGCCACCGAGTGCGGAAGAATTTCCCCAACGAAGAAGATGCCAAAAGCACAGATAACCGTGGACAGCCAGGTCATGCCCAATATCTGGCACATCCACACGGCCAGTGAGGCGTTGATGATGGCGTTCCCCAGTAGTAAAGTGCACAGGACGTAGTTACCGTGCCGACGCACAGACTCGATTTTCCGCGCGTAGTTCTGCTCCGTGTCTGTGCCGCTGTTCTGAAGGACTTGTAGCTCCACTGGGTCCAGCGCCAACAGGCTCAAGTTCAGCCCGCTGAACAGAGCTGACAGCCCGAGCAAAAGTACTGAGACCAGCACCTGCAGCCAGAGCTCCGGGACAGCAGAGCGCTCCGTCACAGCCACCCAGAAATCCTTTGTCCGATAGTGCTCCCACTTGGATCCGTCAAAGGCGCACATAGAGTAGTATTTGATCTTCTCACCCCTTCGAAGATCTTTGGCCAGCAGTTCGACTAGCACAGAGTTCTGACTGGAGGCAGACTTAAAGGAGCCTAAAACCTCTATGTCGGACGTCCTGGCGTTTTTGTCCATGCACATATTTCTTTTGGGATGAACTTGTCCCTCTCGCCCGGGACTGGGCTCTTCGATAAATGCAATCCAGGGTGCGGCATTGTTGGCACGGGTCCCCGCTGTGCGGTTGAGTCTCTGCGGGGAGGTGGAGTAGTAAACCCGCAGCATGAAACGGGTCCCCTCGGTGGCTTTCAGCACCCCGTCCTCCACGGACAGCTCCGCACCGGTGTCCTCCGGACGAAAGCCGAGCAAACAAAATGCTGGGGCAGGAAGTAGCGAGCATAAGCAAAGGCCAGTCAGCAGCAGGCGGGACGGAGTGAGCGGAGCCCCACAGGAGAGCAGAGCTCTGGCTCGGTACCGCGATGCCGCATCCTCCGCAGCCATGATGCGGTATGAGAAGCTCGCTCAGTGAAGGGATCCAGGGTCACGTGGTGCTGCCTGGTTCCGGTCCATGTAGGAGAAGGAGGGACCATCGGCGATCTGTGCTGATTATGACGATCTTACATGAAGAGATGCGCCCTCAGTGCCATGACGTAACTTTCTAATAATAGCCTAGAGCTTATCACATGAACATTACTGTTGTTCTATGACTTTGCATTCTGAAATACTTAAACTGGTGACACTTCTCATCACCCCAGCAGTCTTTACCACCTTGGTGGCTGAAACTGCGGGGCGAATAATTTTCTGACATCGACTTTTCAATAAAAGTTCCTCCGATGTGCTAATAAGCTGTCCTCACAATCTTATATTCACACATTTCCTTTTTAACTGAAAATTTGCGGGGGAATAGTGCTGCACCTCTATACATTATGCAAAGTACCAGTCAAAAGTTTAGTGAAAATGGCCTTGAAGTGGGTTGGGGTTTACAACCTGATTCTCTGTCAGAACGTGGTTGCAAAGCTTAAACTTTTTCAGTTTACTGATACTGTATATTTTTGATGATATGTGTGCGTGTGTATTCAAATTACAAAACAGGGAACACAGGACCGAGTATTTCACTACAGTTTGACAGTGAAGACCAGACTTTTGTCCACACATAATACAAGGTGTTGTGCCACCAAAGCTTGACCAAAGACAAGAGAAAACCTTGTAGCAGCTGTGAAGCATAGTGGAAATGTTGTGATTTGGGGTTGCTGGATTGCCTCAGGGACTTTATGTCACTGATTCAACTCTGAATTTTTGCGTCCTATGTAAGAGTGCTTGGAGCTAACATGAAGGCATTTGTCAGAGATGAAGCTGAATAAAGTTAATCTTTAAACATGATACAAGCATCAGCACACCAACAAATTTGCTACTGAAAATTTTGAGAGGGCTTTTTCATACCAGAGAGCCCTAGAAATCCTTTAACTGAAGAAACTGTCTGAAGTTTATATCTCAGGCAAGTGGAGAAACATGCCAAATGCTCAAAGAAAATGACTTTTTGCAATTACGCAGTACATGTAATGCACAGTTTTTCCACAGAATAAAGCATCTATTGATGTTTTTGTTGGATAAAAGATTGAAAAAGCTCAATTTACTTGTGGTTGTGTTAAAGTGAAGTCACCTTTCCTCACTTTGCTCTCTTTTTCCCCCTGTTTAATTTCTCAATTGATTTTATGTACATGTGACATTATTGTGGTTATTAACTTGTGTTTCCCTGTTCCAACAGGTATCCTTTGAATGGTGTTATGGTGTTTTTCCCCCTCTTTTCCCTCTTTTCTGTCTTCTCAAACCCCAGCTGGTCGAGGCGGATGGCCACCCTTCTTGAGTCTGGTTCTGCCAGAGGTTTCTTCCTGTTAAAAGGGAGTCGTTCCTTTCCACAGTCGCCACAGGCACGCTCAGGACGGGAGATTGGACTGAAGACACGTTTCGGTCCAATCTGTTGGTTTCCTTTGATAGGATATTATTTTTTTAATTGGCTCTATATGAATTAATTGGATTATGATTACAATTAATTGAATTCCAATTGGCTTGAATTGGACTATATTACTTAAGTGCCTTGAGATGACAATTGTTGTAATCTGGCGTTATATAAATAAAATTTAATTGAACCTATATCCACTCTGTGAAACAGTATCAAAGTATAAATGGATGGTCATAGTTTTGTTTTTTTCCAATGTAAGAACAGTATTACCTGAACACACAGAATCGGATCAGAACATTCAACAGTGACAACAAGCAGATGAACAATTGACAAATCTCTTATTCTTTCTCATATACTAGCATTCCTCTTTTATCTAAAGCCTGAAACTGATATTTATTCACAAAATACTTATGATTTTGAGATTAATTGGTGTAAATTTAGCTAAAAGTGTTTGAAAATGTGGTTAAAATATTTCTACCAGTGTTTTTTATTTTCTTTTTTTATTTGTTTTTACCATGCTGTAGGAATTTGCTTCATTCAGCCTAAAGAACATTGGTAATGTCCCACTTTGTTGTTTGATGAGAAGACCTAGCCTTCAGTCCATGTTCAAGTTAAAGTTTGATTGATGGGGCTGAGCTCATGTCTTGTTCAGTTAAATTAAATTAAATAAAATGAAATTCGATTCAATTGAGTATAATAAAGTTAAACTAATTTCAAATCACTTCAATTTAGCTTAATTCGGTTTTATTTCTCTAACACCAATTTAGACAAAAGTCGTCTCAAAAACCAGGAAAGGCGGCCAATTGCTTTGACTGGCTGGGGGTTAAGAGGACAGGAAAGAGGTGCGAACAACAAGCACAGAACATAACACCAGACCAGGGATACCTGCAGAGAAAGAGAAGCACAAGTTAATGACAACATTAATGTCATATGTACATAGAGAAAAAAGATAACAGAGTGAGAAGAGGTGTATCATGGGAGGTCCCCCAGCAATCTAGGCCTATAGCAGCATAGCTATGGAGGGTTTCAGGGTCACCTGAGCTATCCTCAATAATAAGATTTATCAGTAACTCTTTCTTTTACAGTCCACTAATTACCATGTCATTACCTAATAAGTACTCTGCAAGTTTCATTGTATTACTATGTAATAAAAACTCATTTTATTGTGTAATTACAATCAAATTACTGTTTAACAGTACCTAAATTACCCACTATTTAACAATGGATAATGCAATAAATTGCCACATATTATCAGTTACACTGCATTATTTTGCAATTAGCCACTAATTGATTACTTACCCCCTTGTGATCAGGTATCAGGATCAGTTAACAGGACGCCTATTAGTTGTTCACTCTACAAATCTGATCTTTATCTTTAAAATGGACAGAAGAAAGCCATTGTTGAAAGAAAGCCATAAGAAGTTCAATGTAGGTTTGCCATAAGCCATTTAAGGAACACAGCAAACGTGGAAGAAACTGCTCTGCTCAGATTAGACCAAATTTAACTTTTTGACCTACTGTTTGGTGGGAAACTAGCACTGCACACGTTCAACAAACCATCCCCACAATGAAACATTGTGGTGGCAGCATCATTTAAAAAAAATGGAAATAAAGATTCTGACAGACATGCAGATAGTATCTTATCATTTAAACTAGAGACTGAATTTTACACTTTATAATGTCTTTAAATAAGTGTCGTAGAAGGCCAGGCCTATGCTCTTTTGCAAGTCAGTGGTTCCACTCTATGCACCTTAGGTTCATCCTCAAGGCCTTCTCCGTCAGATTTCCTCTGTATCGGTAGATGTCCTCTTTATAATTTCGCCATGCTCATTCAAAGTGCTGTGTATGAGCACCACTGCCAGGATAAACAAAATGTCTTTGGTGATTAACCTGATAGTGAATAGATCCATCACGTGACAAACCATCGTATGCACCCCAGTAGTCACTGATCATTGAACTTCCAGGTTTGGCATGCTTTCTTATTGGAAGGAATCTCCTCCTGGATCGATTTTTCACAAGTTTTAATATAGGTAGCCTTTGGGAGTTTTTCACTTCTAGAAGTCCAAATATCCAAGAACATCCTCTCCAGATGAGTCCATGTTGCACACGTCCATACTGAACAATAAACAAAAATCTTTTCCTAAAAAGAGACGATGACCACTGATGGTTAGTCAATACAGATCAAGATCTTTGTAGAAGTTCAATGTTTCTTACGGGCCCTGTAATGTTTACAGGCTGCATGACATACCTACAACACCACAATTTTTATGGCTTTACATTTTTAACTCAGCCATCTTATGAAATGTTTGCAGACAAAACTCAATAAACAACTGTAAATAATCCAGTAATACTAACATATTGAAGTAAAACTTTACCTTTCTTTTGTGTCTGAATTTGCTTTCATCTATTGCCACAAAAGCCCCTCTTCCATCAATTTGCATTTTTCTTCGTCTCTCCAGTCGCCTTACTGCCACAGAACAGATTTTCCGCAGAAGTGTAGTCACTCTCGTCAGAGATTTGCTGCTGCCAGTCACCCCATCCTCTATCATATCCACCTGTCTCCTTCTCAACCCCTGTGACAGACTGGTACAAAACATGAAAATTACTGATGCTACTATTTGACAAAATAAAAAATACATGTGCAGAGTGAGTCTGACAGTGCATAAAGTTTATTATACCTGTGCATAATGTTCATCCATGAGGGAGATCTTGAGAAAATTGACCCCTGGCAGATCAAGTGATGCCTCTGCCTCTGTGGTTCGTCTTTCTGCGGCTCCTGAATCACATAACATACTGTAGTTAAGTAACAGGAAAATCCTCCTTCTCTCCAGGAGATTGAGACTTGTGGAAAGCATTGCAGTTTGTCCTATGATTCACTCATATTTGCTCAGAAAGACTTCATTTCTATTAACTATGTAACAGAATTAAATGGTTTTATTTTCTACAGCAAAGCTTAATGTGATTGTCTAGTTGACAATGATGCTTTTTACTTACCATCTATATACATTCTTTGTTGTGTTTGTTTTTGTCAATTTCGTTCTGGAATTGCATACCAGGCGTTGTTTTTTCCTGGCCAACAGTTTTCCTGCCTGCAGCCATCCTACCAAATGTTTACCCCGTGTGCAGTCTTCTGAAGAAGAATTCTTGTCAGAGTCATTATTCTAAAGAGGGTGAACATTTGAAACATATTCAGTTATTATTGCTATTATTTATTATCATTGTTGGGATATGACTTAACTGTATGTAATTTAGATTAAAATAATATTGTGCCTACTGCTTAAATAATGTTCTTAATTTTGCTATGGAATGATGCACAATCTGGGTATAGTGCATTAGAGACACTGCAAAAACACTCTGTAACATAATATTAAACTACTGTCATAATATTACATGACTGCAGACGTTTTTATGTCTTTAAGACATAAAGTCATGTGAAACAATTGAAAGGAATTAGCACACAGATACATCCAGTGATGTAATCTAACCTGAACTAAGAAAAAGGGGAAAAAGCACAGCCTTTTCAAAATTTATGATTTCAAATAGTGACTGAACCAAGTAATTGGCAACGATTAAAAATGGTGTATATAATTATTTAAATAGGAGTACTTACCATACTGTCTCACTGCTTTTATACAAAATCTAGCAAGACATATGAAATCTCGCATTAAGCCTCTGGTAGGGTCACCCAAGGCAAACAGATCCTAGATGAGGGACCAGACAAAGAACAGCTCATAAGACCCTCATGATTGAAAAGATAACTGGATCACGTTATCTTATCGTTATCACCGGGTCACTGGGTCCTCCACCTGGAGCCAGGCCTGGGGGTGGGGCCCAGCAGCGAGTGCCTGGTGGCCGGGTCTGTGCAAATGGGGCATGGTCGGGCACAGCCCGAAAATACGACGTGGGTCCCCCTTTCAACGGGCTCACCACCTGTGGGAGGGGCCAAGGGGCTCAGGTGCAATGTGAGCTGGGTAGCAGCTGAAGGCAGAGACCTTGGCGGTCTGATCCTCGGCCACTGAAGCTGGCTCTTGGGAAGTGGAACGTCACCTCTCTGTTGGGGAAGGAGTCTGAGCTGGTGCGAGAGGTTGAGCAGTTCCAGCTAGATATGGTCGGACTCACCTCGACGCACGGCTTGAGCTCTGGAACCAGTCTGCTTGAGAGGGGTTGGCCATTTTCCTCGAAGCTCTGGATGTTGTAGGTCTGTCTTGGCTGACTGGCAGATCGGGTTGGTGGTCCCCCTCTTTAAAAGCTCTGGAACCAGTCTGCTTGAGAGGGGTTGGACTCTCTTTCACTCTGGTGTTGCCCATGGTGACAGGCGCAGAGCAGGTGTGGGCATATTCATTGCCCCTCGGCTGTGTGCCTGTACATTGGAGTTTCCCCCGGTGGATGAGAGGGTAGCATCCCTCTGCCTTCGGGTGGGGGGATGGGACCTGACTGTTGTTTTTGCTTATGCACCAAATGGCAGGGGAAGGCGTTCCACCGTGTCCCTTGGAGGAGTCCTGTGGGGGGTGCTCCGGGAGTATGGAGTCCCCTTGATAGGGGCTGTTCAATCTCTGTATGACCGGTGTCAGAGTAGTAAGTCCACAGTAAGTCCAGTGTTTCCAGTGAGGGTTGGACTCCGTCAGGACTGCCCTTTGTCACCGATTCTGTTCATAATTTTTCATGGACAGAATTTCTAGGCACAGCCAGGGTGTTGAGGAAGTCCGATTCGGTGACCTCAGAATCGTGTCTCTGCTTTTTGCAGATAATGTGGTTCTGCTAGCGTCGTCGGGCCGTGACCTTCAGCTCTCACTGCAGCCGAGTGTGAAGCGGCTGGGATGAAAATCAGCACCTCCAAATCTGAGACCATGGTCTTCAGCCAGAAAAGGATGGAATGCCCTCTCCGGGTCGGGAATAAGATCTTTCCTCAAGTGGAGGACTTCAAGTATCTTGGGGTCTTGTTCACGAGTGAGGGACGAATGGAACGGGAGATTGACAGGTGGATCGGTGTGGCATCCGCAATGATGCGGGCACTGCACCGGCTCGTCGTGGTGAAGAAGGAGCTGAGCCAGAAGGCAAAGCTCTCGATTTACCGGTCAGTCTATGTTCCTACCCTCACCTATGGTCACAAGCTGTGGGTAGTGACCGACAGAAAGAGATTGTGGATATAAGTGGCCGGAATGGGCTTCCTCCGCAGGGTGTCTGGGCTCTCCCTTAGAGATAGGGTGAGAAGCTCGGTCGGAGGGGCCCCGAGTAGAGCTGCTGCTCCTCCGCATCGAGAGGAGTCAGATGAGGTGGCTCGGGCATCTGGTTAGGATGCCTCCTGGACGCCTCCCTGGTGAGGTGTTCCGGGCACGTCCCACTGGGAGGAGACCCAAGGGAAGACCCAGGACACGTTGGAGAGACTATGTCTCTTGGCTGGCCTGGGAACGCCTCGGTGTCCTCCCGGAAGAAAGTGACCAGGGGCAGGGATGTCTGGGTTTCTCTGCTCAAGCTGCTGACCCCGCGACCCGATCCACGGAGAAGTGGTAGATGATGGATGAATGGATAATGAATTTAACAGAGAGCCAATAAAGCTAAAGCAAGCTAAAATCTCACCTGCTAGTTCTCATTAGAACTCTGGCTGCAAGATCAGCCGGTGGCTTTTTAAAGAATTTTTTGGACAGCTCAATAATAAAAAATTACAGTAGACCATTCTTGAAGTAACAAATGTATGAAGCAGTTTTTCTGCATTACTCTAACACAGGATGCTCCTGATATTGGCAATATTATGAAGGTGAAAGAAGGCAGTCCTAGAAACCTGTTTTATATGTGAGTTAAAGGACAGATCCTGGTAAAAAATAACTCCAAGGTTCCTCACTGTCGTACTGGAAGCCAAGGAAATGCCATCTAGAGTAACTATATTGCTTTACAGTGTCTTCCTGAGGCTATAAGATCGAAAAACAACTTCCAACTGACTGTTTTCTCTTGCTTTGTATATAAATACAGCAGAGTATCATCTGCATAGCAATGGGAATTTATGCTATGCTATCTAATAATATTACGTAATGGAAGCATGTAGGAAGTGAAAAGTATTGGCTTAGGCCCAGAATCTTGAGGATCTTCATGACTAATTCTGGTGCACGAGGAAAATTCTTTGTTTACATGGCCAAACTGGAATTTATCTGATAAAAATGGTTTAAACCAGCCTAATGCAGTTCCCTTTTCTGTAATAGAATGTTGTGATTGAGTGAATCAAATGCCGCACTGAGATCCCACAGGACAATGAAAGATATCTTAGATATACTTAATCTAAAAAATCTAAATCAGTGTTTTCTGTGCAACACGTTGAGAATAGCAGATGAGGCTCCTTATTGTGTTGGCTGCATGTATCTATATATATCAGTGCTGGTTTTCTGTGCCTCATCTCTTCACCACCACACAACCGCAACAGTAAGATCTGATCAGACATGGACCAAATGGACCAGTTTTTCGCCAGAATAGTTCCAAATCGTTCACTTAGCGGTAAAGTCATTCTTTGACAAAATAAATTAATCCTATTCACCATGGACATGCCTGAGAGTGGCTGGTGAACTTATGGAGATGCTGCGGGTTAGACTGTGGCTCCTCTTATCTTCGGATTTGGCAGAGGTGGAAGAGAAAGCTAGGGTGGTTTGCAGTGCAGCTCTGGCAGAGATCTTTAATGTGGAGCCTGTTGTGTCGCCGCTTTGTTCTCCTGTGTTCTTGCTGCGTGGCTCTCCTGTCTGTGTATGGTCGGGTGTGGCTTGCTTGGAGGTCTGGTTGGACGCCCCTTTCTCAGCCTCCAAGGGGATTGACCGTGATGCTTCCTTAAATCCGCCATCTAGCAAAGGACGCTCCAGAGCTACAGGCTGTATTTGTCTGAACCACAGCAGAAGTTGGATTGAGGAGAGGAGATTATCACCTTTTGAGTTTTTTTTTTGCTGGAAGGCAGCCAAGACAGAACAGGACCAGTTCCTTAAATAGACTCCAAGGGTCTTCACCTTGCCTCGTCAGCTATGATTAAGCCAACAGCCACATCCGAGCCAAAGTCAGCAATTTCATGGGCCACAGACTTCAGTACGTGAGTCTCAACAGAGACTTTGTTACAGTCGCTGCTTCAGCCAGGTCCCGTGTCATCACTGCAGCCACTGCTTCAGCTTGAGCCTTCATCAGAGTCCCCTGTGCCCTGACCTACAGAGCTCCAGCCACTCATGATGCTACCTGAACCTCAGATGAGTTAGGATGAAGAGCAAGCATGATGAATCCTGTTGATCATCATGATCATGATCATAACTCTCGTATCCAACATTATAGTATCAACCAACCAGATTGGTTCTGATGATGAGCCTACGCAGCTTGGCAGAGCCCATTTAACATCTGCTGAAAGCTTGAAGAGACAACAGTCTGGTGAGCAGCTGCATTGTGGAAATCATGGTAATCTGGTAACTGACATCCATGTCCACTGCCCTGCGTCGCCAAAAGAGGGGGTTCATCAGCAAATCTGGGAGTAAGACTCAAGTTAAGGCCATCATAAATTATCAAAGACATATTGCTGTTATTTCTGGTGCAGTGGCTAACTTTCTTGACATTGAAGTAGCTACTGACACAGGTATACCTTTCCAGGAATGAAATTCTCCCATAAATACAAATTCTTTGGATGGGTGGCTCCTGGCCCAAGTTATTAAGTCCACTGCGCCATTAAAGGTAACCACATCCAGAGACCATTTAGAAACTATAAAATCCCGTCTGTTTCCTTCACCCGAGTCACCTTTAGTCCTTGGTCATCCTTGGCCCAGATCTCACAATCCTCATATGAACTGGGAGACTGGTCAAAATTGCAGCCAGTGCTAATTTCCATGGTTCTTGTTTATAGTCCGCTGTTTGGTTAGGAAACAAACCAAAGATACAGTCATCAAAATTGAGGCCCATTTCTTGGCAGAAGACATGTTTTTTTTTCAGACTTTCCCACAGTGTAGTTATCTGGCATGGAATCTTGAGTAAGATATAACCTGTGAGCACAGTCCTGCAGTCACAAACAATGCAACTAGATGCAGCAATTCACCCACTGAGAAATCCTGAGGCTGCCCTGCAGAACCAGTTTCTCTCTAGCGAAACTCAAGTTGATCAATTCCTATCTCAGATCAACAAAGTCCCAGGTGCGCCTCAGCATCCTGGCTGCAATCATCGGGTATTAGTCATACGACAAGGTGATAAAGAACATTGCAGCAAGTACAGTCAGGAAAATGAAACTGCAACTTGACAAAGACAGTGACTTTTTTATTCGATGGCCTCAAATCTGTTGAAAAAAATCAACAACTATGTATTTATTGTAATAAAATATAAATATAGTTTTCACTTTAATATCTCTTCAGTATTATTCAGTGCTGAATCTTAAAACTTGATAAGTTACTTGTTTTTTAGCTGCAATTCAGAGGCATCTGTTTAATCAAGGCCTTTATCAAAATCAGCCATTAGTTATGATGTAAGCATCAGGGGGACATCTTATCTTATTATTTGGAGGATCAAAGCAGCATACAAGGACAAACTCTCACCAGTGCATGCACGTGCACACACACGCACACACGTATTTACTAGGGCTGGGCAAATATTAAATTCTTTAATCGCGTTAATCGCATGATTTCCTGTGATTAATCACAATCAATTGCGTTGTTATACGCAAAATCCAATAAAGAATTCAAAAGTAGCATATAACACACTTTTATTGGAACTGTACAGTCATATGATCGAAGTACTCCGGTGATAAGACAATTAAACGTTGCAGTGCTTACATATAACTTTGACACTGTCGACCGCGTCATCTGGAAGAAGTTTGAAATGAAAATGGTCGTGTAAAAGTTCCGTTTGTTTAGTCCACTTCATCCGTCATTCTTTTTTTTTATGACTGTTTGCTGTGAGCGCTGCAGCAGAAAGCAACATACTAGGCTCGCTCACAATGAACTTTTTCAAAATAAAAGCCGATGAGAAACAGACTTTTACAATAAAACTAATAAATAATAAAAACTACATTAATGGGAGACAAATAATTGTCGGCGATAATGAATTCATTAGTTAACGCAAAAATAACGTGTTAATATGCCCAGCCCTAGTATTTATATATATTCAAGTCTGTTAAAAGAGGCCACAAGCCTACCTCAAATAGCTACCTATATATTACTGACAGCAACGTTGCTTTTGTGTTTGACAGTCACACTCTCTACATCTACAGTCAGTCAATTCCTGTAGCAAACAGCTTTAAAACATGTGCACCTGCAGCCAAATCCAGTCTTTAAACCCACTCTTTGCTGTATTTCTCCACAAAATCATCAGCATTGTTAGGAAACTAGATACTTTATTTAATTTGTCTCAGATTCTGCTATACAGGAGGACAAACTTATGCTCATTTAAATAAGAAGAGGATTATTTAGGGGAAGTCTAAACAACAATTCCATTTCAGCAATTAAAATATATATATATATATAAACAGAACTGAGGATCTCTACAAGCAACTTTTGGGGAAGTTGAGAAAACACAGGTACAACTTGCAATACGTCTCTATTCTCGCTCCACACCTCCTGCTCACAACACTGAACAAAAATCCAGGTGAATTCAATGAAGAGGGAAAATATCTGAGGGGATTTAGTCACTACTCCCCTAAATCATTACAGTTATTATATCTGAACATGAAAATAACATTAACTTAAACTTAAGTAAAACATTTTTTATTTTTATTTATATCTTGAGTCAGTTTTATTTATTGAGAATTAACAATCATTCCAGCAAAGTTGAGCTCAAAAAGGCTGTCTTATAAACCCTCTGAAATCGTGCACTATGCCCATTAAGTCAAAGTTGATCTAAACAAGCTGAGTGCAGAAAATGGGAACACGATTGAATTTGTCACAAAGTTGCTGCAATTAGAATATTTTCCACACGGTGGCAGTGGCGTAAAGCCCCAGATCCTGCAAGCACAAGCGCCATAAAGATGCACCACTCAGGACAGGTGTCTATTTGTTTGCTCACAGCTCATTGAGGTCATCTTTCATGATTAAGTGAGATGAAAGTGTATGCGTCATTTTATTTCAAACAGCAGTGGAGCAACTTTTCTACATGCCACTTATCCTGTCTATGGTGTTCATCTTGCAGATTTAAACCATTGTTTTGTCTGTTGATGTTACCAACACAATGGACTAGACCATTTCAAACTGAGATGTTTCATAATATGAGACTGTCAAACTAACAATTAACTCACAAAAAGTTTTGTTAAGCCGACAGCAATGAACCACTCACAGGCCAGCCGATTTGACTGTTATCAATCTATTCAACGGACGTTATCAGCACACATCAGTCCCATTTATATGTGCTAGTAGGGGCCTACAAAACCTACTGCCCTACCAGTAGGAGGGCTGTTATCAACCATTTCTATCAGTGGGCCATTATTTCAGTGAGCCAGTACGGGGAGCACTAGCTGAGCCACTTCATGGGGAGGGCATCAAAAAATGGAAAAAGTACAGAAGAAGAGTAAACATTTTCTATATTCGCTTAATCCATCAGTCAGGTCGCGGGGGGGCTGAAGCCTATCCCAGCAGTCATCAGGCAAGAGGCAGGGTACACCCTGGGCAGGTCACCAGTCCATCACAGGGCCACAGAGAGACAGAAAACCATGCATGCTCACTCCTAGGGACAATTTTAGAGTCACAAATTAACCTAACATGCATGTTTTTGAACAGTGGGAGGAAGCCAGAGTACCCAGAGAGAACCCACACATATGCAGGAAGAACATGCAAACTCCACACAGAAAGGCCCCAGGTGGAGATCAAACCTGGAACCCTCTTGCTGTGAGGCGACAGTGCTAACCACCACACCACTGTGCAGCCCAGAAGAGTAAACATCAATTTAAAAAAGGAAAAAGTGTTTGAGCATGTTCAGTCTACAATGAAACGAATGCATCAGTTGTCGTTATTAAGTCCCATTAAAGTGATTGCCACTACAATAATAATAGCTTGCATTAGCGTAAAGACATTTTTTTTTTATCAGGTTGCCAGATCTCGCTCCCGTCTTTTACGTTTAGCTTGCCTAATAGCATATTTGTAGCACTGTGGTTGTTGACCTAATAGAGGCAGACTGGTCATGTAATGCATAAAAAACGCAGGTACTAGTGAACCTGGCAACCACTCCTCGCAGGTTAAAGAGCCACTTTCCCAAAAACATGACTCCTATTTAAGTATGTATAAATCATTTAGATTTTACATCTGGAATGTGTTAACAAACCACTTTTCATATCACATCGACTGGTTGTCCATTCAAGCCGACATAAACATATACATATACATATGTCTATCTGGTTATATGTGTATTTGATTTGATGGAAGAAGTTCGGCCGATTAATATAGGGATGAACGAGTAATAGTATTATACTAGTGAATATTGCAGACAAATAACATACACATACATATGTCTGTCTTAACAGAAGATGTATAGCAGGGGCAGGGCAGGATATTCGAGGTGCTGAGAGTGCTACCTGTTGAAGAATGATCTTTATTGTTATTATTTATTATTTTTGTGGTGCATGACTTGACTGCAGGCTGCATATGTTTTAGTGTTAGGCAAAATAGGGCGAGTGCCCTGCCGTGGGGGTGTGGGATGTTGACACGTCCATATCCATGCCCATTCCCATGCCCAGAAGCCCATTGTCACCCACCTACGTAAAATAAAGCAAAAACACTAGCCCAAATCCAAAATTATGAACATGATTGGGAAAATCATCAATCCCTTGAAGGTTCTTTCTGACAAAAAAGGAAAAAAAATCCAAAGACTTGATTTCATCCAGGCTAGACAATCAAATGGTCTTAGAAACTACATCTGAAAGAGGCTGACACCAAACAGACATGAAAATGACTTTGTTTTAGGACAAAATTAAAGCCATTTTTGAAAAGACCTTGACCTGGTGAGTAACATATGTCAGTGTGAAGATTATGAATCAGTCCTGCCTTGAAATATTGACCTCTGAACGTTGACCTCAATGCAATTAGGATGGCTTGTTAATCATTAACAGAAGAGGCTGCAGATATGGGACAAACTGTTATAGAGAGCTCTTGACTTCAGCTATGTGACTATACCCATATGGGTATAGCCATAGACATATATATGTATATATATCTATGGGTATAGACACCAAGTTGGGGGCGCTATCAAATCTGGTAAAAAATTAATTTTCACCAATTTCACAATTGCATTTTTAAAATCTGATCACATGAATGTGTTTTCCGCCCCTTTAAGTATCTCTATGTACTCTCAATTTAGTATTTACCACTCCAAATGATAAGAAATACCACCATTTTTAAAAGAAACTGCAATTCCCTTGTGCCGTGTATTGTCACCGATACAAATTAGCGCCATATTTGTAGTTCTTTCAAGTTTCTAAAGTAGGGTTTTAAAAACATATATTTACTGAATATATAAAATATCTAGTGAAGCCGAATTAGTAATTACACTTCATCTATATGATTGATGCTTTAAAAGATGTAAAGATGTTGGTTTATGTTATATATTCTAACTGTTATTGTAGAAATGTCGTTTTCGGTTAGCAGCTTCTTCCGTTTTGCAAAGTAGGGTTGTGAAAACATACATCTAGTAAATATATCAAATAGCCAGTTGGACTGAACTCGTAATTACACTTCATCTAGATGAGCAATACAAAGAAAATTAAATAAGTTTATTTCAGATACTTTTAGAGCCGCACCATGTAACATCATACAAAATCGACGTCGTACTCGTAGTACTTCCGGTTTGCAAAAAAGGGTTGTTTATAGGTCACATAATAATTATATATAGCTACGCACGAAATATATACGCAAAATTTGTAAACACATTTTTACTCCAATACGATTCAGAACCTACGACATGATCAAATAATATATTTACGATGAATATATTATGAGACATACACTTTGAATAAATAAAGTTGAAAAAACAAACATAAAAAAAGCACATGCCTAAAAAACGAACCTTCTCCCCCTACTGGCTCAATGAAATAATGGCCCACTGATAGAAATGGTTGATAACAGCATCCTGACCCCACCAGTCGCTTTATTAGGCCCCTACTAGCCCATATAAATGGGACTGATGTGTGCTGATAACGTCAATAGACTGTTAATAGTCGAATCGGATGCACGGGCCAAAGGCATAGGACCTTTCTTCATAACTGTTCAATGTTTTCATCATTTGGTCCACAGCTCTTAATCTACTGGTTTCTGTGGTGAAGGCAGAGTTTTGGATGGAACAGAAACCACGCAGCTCACTGAGGATTCACTCCCGCACATTATCGTACTGGATGAACCCTTTTCGACCCGTTGCGGAGCTGAGGCAGCACAAAGCCGCGCTAAGATGTTGGTGGTAGTTTTAAACAGATGGCAGGGTGATAAGTTGGTCTGATTCGAGTCTTTTGTGAGAGTAGAAGGGACACCAGACCTTACGCACCCAACAGAATACGGGGTAGCTTCAGCCACTCGATAATATTTGAAGAGGTGGGTTAGTGATTAACTGAACTTGGTCGCAGCAGCAGCAGAGTTCCCAGCACACAGACAGAACGCTCCTCCGCCAGTCTGTCCGCTTCACCATGCTGTGTGTCCGGACTTGGAGAGGTCTGACTTCCCTCTGCAGAGCAGTTCACTTGAGATCATGGAAACGGACACAGAGTCATGCCGCAGCTGCCCGGCTGGATCTCAGCGGTATTTATCCGCCGATTGCTACTCCTTTCACCGCTAAGGAAGACGTGGACTATGAGAAACTGGAGGAAAACCTCCAGAAATATGCGAAGATACCATTTAAAGGTCAGACAATAGATATATAGTCCTAGTTTACGAACCTAACAATGGGTTGTGCGGGATCAGTGTAGTCTGCACTGGACGGGCCTCCAAAAATAATGGTTCATCCAAAGGCCGAGACTTTCTACAGTGAATTAGATTCGGATAGACCCCAAATGACCCACCCAAACAGAGCAGTTTGCATTAGGCTGGTAAAAAGGTCAATTCATTCGCAAATGAATAAACATGTTTACCATTTTTTCTTCTTATCAACCTCATATTTATAGCCGTTTGCTTAGGGATCAGACAGACAGGACAAAGTTCAACACGCTCGAAAAAACGTAAACTCACCTCACAGATCTGCTGATAATGTCATGTCGCCCCCTTCTGTTCATTTACTGCTACTGTAGCTAAAACTGCGGCATGTGTGCAGTACTACATCTGATCCTGTAGCAGCAAAATAGCTGCTTGTTTGTGACTGTGCATCATACTCTTTTATTTACAACGCTTATATTTTATGTTACTACTGCTTTAATTACTAATATACCTTGTGGCATAATGTGTACCAGATGATCCATGTTTCCTCCTCAGCTAAGCGGATCTCAGCTTGTATTCTTTCTTGTGATGAAGTGTTGACATAACGTGAATTATATTAAAGTTCAATAAAGTACTTGAATCAATCAATTAATCAGTCAACACTTTGACCATTGTTACTATTGATGCCCGTGTTTTTAAAGCTTTTGTCCGTGCCGCCATTACAGCAGCTTCACATGGTGCTGAACCATTCTTACTGTTATTAAGAAAGCCAAACCTATTACTATACACAATGGTGGAGTCTCGTTGTCATGTGGTATTTTACGATTGAAGAAAATGAATGCACTGGTTCTATGTCTCCCTCATAAGGTTTCACTGCACAGTCAGTGTTGTTGGGAATGACTGTAGGGCAGAAGAGGGCCCGAAGCATAGTGCATTTATAACACAGATTAAAAAGCCAGTGTATAGATGAACTGTCAAAGTGAAGTACTTGTGACTTTCTTACTCTTATCCAAACAGAATGAATTTGTCTGCAAAGATAACAAACACAGAAATGATGTGTTTTGGTGTTGTAGGTCTGGTGGTTCAGGGCTCCAACGGTGAATATCCATACCTGACAGAAGAGGAGCAGGTGGAGGTGGTGAGGACGGTCCGACGATCGCTGCCGGTGGAAAAACTGCTGATGGCTGGGTCAGGCTGTGAATGTAGGTGTGAGTGTGTGTGGAGTCAGTAAATACTACAACAATCAGCAGGTCAGGTGTTTTTTTTCAATTGGTTCAATGATAAAAAACAAAAGAAAAGACAGTGGCAATAACACCATTTCTGTTGGTAAAATCTCTGCGTGTCTGGATCTGTTCTCACAAGTTTACCCATATGAAGAGCAAAGCCCCCTTCACTTTCCCTGAGACAGCCTGAATTAAGTAAAATTTGTTCAGAGATACAAACATCTGGATTTGAATTATATTGGAAGATTTGGTAGAATACCAACTTGAGGGGTACATATGAGGACTTGTCAAACCTGGATCTACTTTCATGCTTTTCTGATATGGTTTTTATATTTCATATTTTATAATGACCTTGATTTAAGGTTGATTGTGGAGGCATTTTAGTTTTCATCTGCTGATGACTAAAGTTAGATGGAGGCTCAGCAGTTCAGCAGTATCTAATGCGCAGAGATCATTTGCCTCATGTTGCCTCAAGTTTCCTCTGCCTCCTTCGTCCTCTACTTGAAAAACCTTGTGGGTTCTTACTTCATCAGTTATTTCACATACAGAGTATATTTATAGATACAGTATGTCTATTCAGTCTTACATGGGCATTTATGGATATGTTTTGGCTTTATTTAAGTTTGATACTCCACATTTGTAACTTCTTTACATTAGGCCAGTGGCACATATGGCAGCTCAATTACATGCCAATCTTTAAATGTTCACATTTAACAAAAACGCTAAAGTGAAAAGTAAAAAAATTGAATAACTTGAATATTTTTTTTTAGCTCACAATGTTCAAATCACACATCAGTCAAGTTTTAGAGGAAATCTCACTCTTGCATCAAATAAATCTCTTGCAGCTCTTTTTGTTGGTCTTTCTAAGGTGATGCGTCTTGAAGGGTTTTGCCGCATTTGCTTGGATGGAATTGGATGCTTAAAATTGATGTCAGTTACTTCAGAAGCAGACATAGCGATGTAACAGCTGATAATGTTAAATCAGAACCTGACTTGCTAATTTTGTCCACTAAAGTTTGGTTCTGGGACCCGTTTTGCTTAAAACCTACATGGTTTATTTAACTGAATGAAATGTTTAGATCTTTGTTGAAAAACCTAAACTACCCTAAATAAATTACTGTGAATGAATAACTATAGAATGCACCTGAATATAAGCCGCACCTTCTAATTTCAAAAAGAAAATCCATTTTGTATTTGTATAGTCCGCACCGAATTATAAGCTGCGGGTGTCCACATTGTAATATGAGATATTTACACAGAAAGATGTAACACGTGAGGATTTTTAAACTTTTAATTAAATCGGTATGGTAACATAAACAATTACATAATGCAAATGCTTTTTTTCCCGAACACTGCCTGTAACACAGATGGTTTTAACTTAAAAACCTATCGGTAATCCACAAATACATGGTGTAAAAGCTTTTTTGCCGAACAGTGCCTGTAACACGGCTGGTAAAAAAAAAAGTAGCCTACCAGGAAAAGTCATTGATCGCCTTCTTCATCTTCCTGTTGTACACTAAAACCATCAAAGTCATCTTCTTCAGTGTCCAAATTGACCAGCCTCAGAACTTTGTCACTCACGTCAGTCTCTTTGTTGTCGCTCTCACAATCTCATTTTTTATCTAAAAGCTGCATCATATGCATTTCTTAGTTTGTTTTCCATGTTGAGGGTGAGTACAAATGACTGATTTACAATAATTTAGCAGTGTAAGTGTGTTTGCTTTATCATACAATTTCAGTGGACCACTGTGAACTATCCATTAATTTTATTGGTCTAATGTTATGAGGCAAAATGTTTTTGGCAGCAAAAAAAACCATACATTAGCTGCACCGTATTAAAAGCTGCGGTGCTCAAAACCTGGGAAAAAAGTTGCAGCTTATAGAATTTATGGTACTGATTATGAGAATCCAAGTTACAGAGTATAAGTATCTTTGAATTAATAAGGATGAGCAGGAGACTCTCTGATGAAAGAAGGTCAAAGAGAAGTTTATTCTGTTTATTCTGTGGGAAATATTTCTATCAGTCTTGGATTATTGTGATGTTTTTATGCCTTCATTCCTTATCCTTCAAACTCTTGGATATTCTTAATCCATTGTTTTTTTTTTTCATGAAGATTTTCCAGCTCAACAGCTTTCTCCTCATCATCGTGAGCTGTATGCAGATGTTGTCCCACCCTTCTTGTCTGTAAGACATAATGGACTCCGAGGTTTTATTCATCAAGTCTTACTTTTTTCTAACACTGCAGTACTTTGCTCCCATCTTTTGATTTGGCTCCTTATAGGACAAAATCCATTGATCATGTTACAGGTGCTGGCTCCAGTTTTGCTCACAGCGCAGCAGAAACTTAGAAGACTGACTTTTATACAAAGTTTTATTTAAGTTAACCTACTTCCAGCCATTCTTGTTTAAGTTGTTAGTTTTGTCCAAACTTTTAATTGCTTTTTATTATCATCCATGGCTAGAGGAGAAGGAGGAATTGGACCCAAATGCAGGACTTACAGGTAGGAGGGAGGCAGGTGAACAGTGACTTTATCGCAAGAACTAACTAAATGCACTGTCAAAAAAATCAATATAGTAATTGATGACTAATAAGAAAATAGAAACCAAACCAAAAAAAAAAAACAGCCATGAGGCTGAGCAGGCAGGAGGGGCCACTTCGCCAAGAGGGGATCTCTCAGGTGGCCAACCAGGAGGCTGGTTACACAGGGAGCCCCCTGGGGACCAGGCTGGAGGCCAGTAGAGCAGAGCAGGCTCAACTGGGCAGCCTTCAGGTCCAGAAATTAAGCTGGCAAGGCAGGCACAGGGGCTGCAGCTGGGGAGTCGCCTGTAGGACCCATAACTGGTGGGACACTTGCAGGTTCAAAGGCAGGTATAGGAATAAGAGCTGGTTGGATATCTACAGGCACAGTCGCTAGTGTAGTGCATGCAGGAGCCTGCATGCTCAGAGACATGGTTACTAAGATGGGCCCTCTTGGGCCCCACCCTCAGGGATTTGGATTAGAGAGACAATGATATTGGGAAACCAATAGGTAGGGCTCTGGTTCTGGTTTGACACCTGCAGACCCTAGAGCAGGAATAGGAACAAGGGCAATGTCTACAAACTCAAGCGTTGAACATGGCTTTGGGGAACATGGCTTTGGGGAACTTGGCTCTAGACTCGGGCAGGGGCTATTGTGTGGGCTCTGGCATGGGTGCTTGTTGTGGCTCTGAACTGCACCTTTGCTTGGATCATGTTTTCGGTAACTCTATGGCTTAATCTTGATTCTCCCCCAAGATAGTTAGGAGCAGAGGCAGAATCTGTAGTGGGGTCAAACTCCTCATCAGCTCTTTGTCCAGGTTCAGGAGCATGTCCTTCCGATGGGGCTTACAGGCTGCAAACTCTCCTTGAGTTCTTTA
This sequence comes from Leuresthes tenuis, assembly GCF_036924035.1. NCBI lineage: Eukaryota > Metazoa > Chordata > Actinopteri > Atheriniformes > Atherinopsidae > Leuresthes > Leuresthes tenuis. The sequence goes on along the minus strand of NW_027325358.1, from coordinate 35,839,844 downwards.
AATTATTCTCAAGTTCTCAGCTATTTGTGGTATGAGCTGCAGACTGGGTTTGGAGGATGAAGTCTTTTCAACGAGGGAATAAACAAACAGTCTTTGGGTAACGTCCATGTTGTCAGAGATTGCAGTTGAACTTTGTTACCTCTCAAAGTGGGGCTGGGTAGCCTGCTTTGTCCAACTCTGTCCAGATCTTACTGTCACAATCCCTGGCTAGAGGAGAAGGAGGAAGATGACCCAAACACAAGACTTACAGGCAAGAGTATGACAGATGAAGAAACAGTAACTTTATTGAAAGGGCTAACCAAAGGCACTACCAAGGACAGGAAAAGCAAAACAGGAATTATGAACTAATGACAAAACACACGTCTGGTGTAGACAACTGATTGACTGAAAACGAGGGATAACATAGGAAGGAACCACAGCAGAATATACATAAGGGGGAAATCTATAAAATTAAAGAGGAGGCGAGTGCAAGTGAAAAACTGGTGACAACAACATAAACAAGAACAAGACAAAGACAAAACCAAGAGATAAGGTCAAAACCAGAACACCTTAATTGTCTTTTAATTTTCATTCATTTTTCTTTATATGCTTTTATTTTTATTCTCTATCCAAGTTTTATTGTGAATGAAGCTTATATACCTGAATGTCTTATGAGTTTGAACAAAGTTTGAAGGGATAGGTGAATAAACAAGCTGATGTATCCATTATGAGAACGCACTAGTGTTTTCAAAAAAATGATATGAAGTGACTCTGAAACTGTGTAGCTTTTTAGATTCTCATTTGCAGTAATACTGGTATTAACAGTGCTGTCACAGCAGATGGAACAACATCTGTTAATTTGTGAATAGATCTTTAATCTTTAAGGGAAAATATATAATTATTACCAAAAATAATAATTTAACATCAAAAAATGAGAGGTTAAAAGAAAAGTGATAGAATGATTAGTTGAGGAATTTTCTACAAATCTAATTTTATCAAGGGACATCCAAAGAATGACAACTATAATCTGTTTCGACACCAACATTAGAGGAACCTGTGAAATTTGTCTTTAGATACTTTACTTTTATTTGTTTGTTGCACATTCATTGACCTGAATGTGCCCTGGAGCACTCTGAGTTAAAGATACCACACTTCAGAACTTTAGTTTCCAGCCCTGCACTACAACATTTTGCTTTGATGGCGTCATTGTTGTCTCTTCAACATGACAAAAAAAAAAAGCCACGTGCATGGCTGTACATGTGCAGGGCTCACACAGAGGTTTGATTTTAAGACAGTGGTGTCACATCACACAACTGTAAGGACAGCCAGTGAGCAAAACACTTTCCAAATTCTCTAGTGTAGCTTTTGAAAAAAAAGCAGAAGTGAAACTAAAGTTTCCCTGAAGTTATTATTTTTTGCTTTGGACTAAAGGCTGTTACACAGGCCTGTCTTTTCTTACAGGTTCAGGTGGACCTGAAGCATCAATCGTCAACAGTCACCTTACCTACTGGATCATGCTCCGCTTAGCTTAAGTGCTAAATTGATGTTGAAATAAAAGTTCCCACAAACAGCTGTCAAAAGATAATCCTAAAAGGAGATAGGCAGATGAGAGCTTCCAAAAATTCTCAGAGCAAAACTGTTGCGATTAAAAAAAAAGAAAAAAAAGACAAATGTTCTTTCAAAGTACAGTAAAAGTGTTTTCTGCTTCTTATCATGTTCAGCCACCAGAGCCACGGTTCGGCTCACAGAGAAGATGGTGTCAGCTGGAGCCGATGCCGTCCTCGTCGTAAACCCCTGTTTCTACAAGGGCAAGATGGACAGCCGTACTCTGATTAATCACTTCACAAAGGTCAGCTGACAGTGCAGGAGTACAGACACACACACACACATTTCTAATTCCATTCTTGTGACATAACCCTAGTGGACATATTTCATTGGTTAACCCTCACTCCTGATACCAGTGATTCCTAATCAGAGACCTAAAGCCAAGTTTTAATCCTCAAACTGTTCTTTCAACAAACAAGAAATAATAGGGACAAAAATCTAAGTCTGTTTTCTACACCAGCAGTTTACAGCCATTTGAACTGAGGACAGTTAAAGATTGCTGCATGATTGATCTTCTTTTACTGTGAGCATTTTAATATGATCTGTCACATGAATGAAAAAGTAAATTTTTTCATTACATTTAAACGTGGAGACCAGTGTAAATTTTTCTTCCTCATTATTAACTGTAGTGAGGCTTTGAACTAGCAAGTACAAAACACTCCACTTGGCTTAATATCAGTTATAGCAAAACTAAGTTCTAGTCAGAGGAGTGTGAGGACACTTGGAGAAGACAGACAGAGACAAAACTAACTAACCAGGCTGTGAATCTAATGTCAGCCTCGTAGTCAGTCCCCTGTTGCTTACCTTTACATTCAGCATTTATAACACTGGCCACCAAAATTTCTCATTTGTGTGAGCCTGACCTGAACTTCTAAAATGTAAATAGGGTGGAGATTTTAACGGGTACTTTATACGAGGTGTCACCTATCCTGCAGGTGGCGGACAGCAGCCCAGTACCGGTGGTTTTATACAACGTTCCAGCCAACACAGGGCTGGAGCTGCCGCTGGATGCTGTGGTGGAGCTTTCTCAGCACCCGAACATCCTAGGCCTTAAAGACAGCGGAGGAGATGTAAGCATGCTGCTAGCACCTTATTTTTCTTTTCCTCGTGTGTTATAAAGAAATCATTTTAACCTGTCACTGCAATGTGAGTGTCTATTATATACATGTGAACGTTTGATAATAAAAACACCCAAAAATATGGATCAGAATTGAGTGACACCACATTTTTGCGTCTCAGTTGGCTGAGTATAAAGGGACCTGTAACAAAGAGAAACTAGGTGCCTTTAAATCAAGCATCATATTTTCAGTTTGAAAATCACAGCTGGAAACACCAAAAAACTAAACTACTAAGGAAAATAACCAAAACCAGACTGTACATTATCAAGAAACTGAATCAGAGAGACGGGGAAAACCATGCATATTTTGGATGGAGGATCTGACAATGACTGAAAAGAACTGGGAGACTAAATACTGTGGGGAGAGCGATTAGTGAGAAGGTACAGCTGAGGATAATTAATACAGGTGAAGAGAGGAGCTGATGACTGGCAGGAGGGAACTGAGGAAAGGTGAGGAAATGGCAAGGCTAAACTAACTGGAGACTAAACACACTAACCAGAAAAACACAAAAAATACATGGATCGTGACAGTGAGCGCTGCATTTATTCATTCAAGTGTTTGAAGGTAGCTGATAATAAACAAGGGAAGATAATTTCTCAAGCCACAATGGAGATGACACCTCGCTGTCACGACCCGGCAGGACACAGATGCAGGGATTTTCAAATAACAAAGTAGTCTTTATTTTCACTACTATAAATCTCCAAGACAGAGAAATAGATATAGAATATGAAAATATCTAACACACTGCTTCCAATAAATACAGAGGAAGAAGTGTGGCTATAAAAATGATCAAAATAATAATCACTCCACTCGAGGAGGAAAGCAAAAAAACTATAAACTTTAAATCCCTCCTGAAAACTGGAGTCACTATGAAATGTAACCAAAACAAAAATCACTCCGAACAGAGGAAACAAAAGGCTATGAAATCTTAAAAGAGCTAACGAAATCACTAAATGATGCAAAAACTTACAAATGAAAATCACTCTGGAGGAGGAAAAAGGAGCAGAACACAAACGGCTATGAATGAAGGCTTGGAAATAATGTGGAAAAGCAAGGATGATAACAAGCACACTGGCACAGAACAAAGGGAGACGCAGACTATAAGTACACATGGAGGGAAGTGGGGAACAGGTGGAGACAATCAGGAATCAGGGAAGACAATTATACTGGTGACACACGAGGCAGGGTAAGTGACCTAAAACAAGAGGAGAGTTACTATTTCAAAATAAAACAGGAAATGACAAGACAAAAAGACCAGACAAAATAGAACAAACGCAATGACTTCACGGCGATGTGACACTCGCATTAATAAACAAAAAGATAAAGATAAAAAAAAACAGCCCACATGTCTGAATTAATTGGTGTCTGTGTGAACAATTAAGCCAAATTCAAGTAATGTGGAAAACCATTTAAACTCCATTTTTTACGACTAGTAAGTGTGCATGGTTGTGTGTATGGATGGGAATTGTTAAGAATTCAGCAATTCCGGTTCCATTATTGATATCGCAGTTGGACGGGTCATAGGAATGGAGTCTTTCATTAATAATATTACTAGTGTTGTTGTTATTAATAATTGCTCTGCTCAGACTCATGGGAGATGTGCTTGTTTCCTGTCGTTTCCATAGCGATAGCAGCACGCCAGAGAAATTTATATTATAATTTTTTTTCAGCGTGAGTGTGTGAGACTTGAGAGCCCTGTTACAAACAGCAGGACCTGGATGTTTTATGTTACCTGGGACTTTTGAGATGGAAGACGCTGTGCCACAAGCTCCCCCGCAGGGGTTGCCACCATTGCTTAGCAGCGTGTGAAAGACTACATCCATGCAAAGTAATTGCATGCTGTGTGGTCAAATGTTTCAGCATGTTGGAGGTATTCCCCTCTTTGATGTGATCAAAGCCCTGCACGTGTTGCAACTGGCCCTGGTATTGTTGTTTTTGGTGAAATATAACCAAACTTTGGAACGCTTCTGCCTTGACGCCATGTTGGAAAAATTCTGAGCCAAACTACGAAGCGTGCACATGACGTCATTGCGCAAATGCGTCAGACAGTGGCAGAACCTATAAACGGGATCGTTAGGCAGGCAGAGTAACGATTCCACGGAATCGAACTACTGGGACTGGGAACTACTCCCTGACAGAGCCCCCATAGAGCCCCACAGGGGCAACAGCCCACCGACCCCGCCAGGCCCCTGACATCCAGACACGGGTCGTGCATTGGACCCAGGCCCCAAGAGCCTCACAAACCCCCTGGCAGAGGCCCCACCCAATACCCAAGAGGGCCAGGTGCCCTAGACAGCCACACAGTGGTCCAGCGCATGCCCCAGCGCCCCTGGCCAAGTGCCCCGGCAGTCAAGATGTGCCCACAGGTGGGTGAAGCTGCGAGCAGGGGGGAGAGGCAACGCTCCTCCCCCCATCAGGATCAGCACAAGCAGGCCAGAGGACATCAAGGCCCAGGCCCAGGCCCAGTCACCACATAAATCAGATAAGGAAAAAAAAAGAAGATGAAAATAGAAAAATAAAATAAATAAACACACACTTGCACAGCACACGCATCCGCTCATGTTCCCCCGCTCTCAACTCCACTGTGGTGTGGCGCAGCGGGCACACCAGGGGACCAGCAGCCCCCCAGCCACCACAGACCCCGAACCAGCAGAATAACTCCTCCTCCCGGCCTCTCCCGCCCCAGGCAGCAACCAGGCACCAGGGGTGTAGGAAGACTCCTCCCCTCCCCTTCTGGCTCTTCAATATTTTCTAATAGTGAGCGATTAAAATTGAGGGGCAGCCAACCTTGTAGAACTGGGAGCGCGGCCCTCTGGGCAGCCTACATACCCAAAGAGCCCCACCCACCAGATGCCACTCAGTGCAACCACCCCCCCAAGACCTAACGTGTGTGTGTGTGTGTCTGATAAGTAGTGATGTCTAAGGTGTAATAAAAATAGGGAAGTGCAGAGTGCAGCAAAGGGGACCACCTATGTGGCCCCATCCACTACACCCCACAGAACACACACGCCTCCAAAACCCTTCGTGTGTGAGTGTGTGCTGTGTACAGGACTCAGAAGGGAGAGAGGTATGGAATATACACTGGGGGAGAGAAGCGCCCCCGGAGAGCGCAGCCAGAGACTGGCTGCAATAGGCACCCCCCTTTCCTGGGACCTGCCACAGGGCAGGAGGGCCTGATGTCCACCAGGTCCGGGGTGCGACCATAAATTGGATTAAGTGGGTACAAACAAAGGATGGATGGATTTTACAACTAGCAAAGTTAGCCTTTTGTAAAAACATTCTATAATCGCATATTTGTTGAAGTATTGACTGATTGCCAGTTACTTCTGCAGAGACTGACGAGTGCAGACTGTTGAGGAACCTAAAAATACTCAAGTGTGTGTAGTTTTATTGTGAGGGCTGATTGTATTGTAGTGTAGCGTTATGTGCTGGAAAGAAGGACAGTGTGCTTTTGTCGAGCTCTTAATGCCTTTTTGTCTGTGTAGGAAGTGTTTGTAAGAAGTTGCAAATGGATTTCTGATTTGGGAAATAACATGTTTGTCCACTTGCTGGGAGACAGGAGTGTGGGTGTAGTTCAAGTACAGAGTCGCACTGCTCAGTTGTGGGCGTGATGAGGACAAACACAGAAAACAAGTGATTATAGGTCAGTTTCAGGAAAGCACAGAACTTGTAGAAAGATTATTTCGAAGATGAAGGGAACCATTTCTTCAAGTTAGCCAGCTTCTGCCTCACAAATTTAATAACATTTTTATTTAACTATTTACTTATAAATGATGTTCTAAGCATGGTTTTAATCTTCTGACAAATAGTTAATTTCCTACAAACTCTGATGTGGAAGCGGTTGTTAAAGAAATGTGTCTCACAGCAGCCTTAAACTGCATAGAACCTGTAGTGTTTCCTTTAGTAAAAGATAGGCTTCCTTCCTTTTCCTCCTGATAGTAAAACATTTTCATTGGAGTAGCTTGACTGATCAAGTTTTAGCATGTGCAGGTTCACTAATGCTCCAAACATAGAATTTCTTTTAAGTATATTCTTCAAAGGCAGTTGTTTTGAGAGTTTTTTTTTGAGTGCTTGTTGTAGAACCAGCAGCAAAAATATTATAAATGACAACATTAAAATGTGCGTTACTGTTTGGGATGCAACTGACTTTGCAGCACATATTTTCACTGCACAGCAACCATATTATCAGCATGTCAGTGAATATGGTGGTTGCACTTTGCATTATAGCTAAGTAATAAGATGGAAGTAATGGGGTAGATATCTTGTAATAGAGACGTAATAATTAGGTAATTATCATGAAAATACAAAGTAATAACCAGATAATAGCCAATCAATAATTCTGGGAATACTAGGGTAGTAATTATCACACATGTAAAGTTATATAGGTAATTAGGCTCCAATAACCTAGAATAATGTTGAGAAACACAATTTAAATATAAAAGCAAAACCACCTGGTAATAGTATAATAATCTGAAAATTAGCAAATGATAAAATGGTGATATTGGTTCCATATTTTGATTTATCATGGTCATATGATTTTGATAATAACCTAATAATTATTATGTAATACAGAATACTTTAAAAATAGTTTGGACAAGAATCAGCCAACCTGCCTTGATATAAGTTAGGTATGGTAATTACCATATTATATTACTGATTTAAGTTATTTGTAAGTGAAGATGAAAGAAATGTTATGTTTTTGGCTGCAACCTATAACCTGGAAACACCTATGGTAATATATGAGGTTAAACTCTAGATCAGGGCTGCATATTGACCAATTACCTTTTATCTTTAAACCAAATACCTAGAGGTATAATGATTACCTGGAAACATGTATGGTAAATTCACTGTAATAACCATGAATCAAGGCTACACGATGAAGTCTATGTTTATTTTTATTTTAATGCTAATATTGCATTAAATCCAGCTTTGGGGCATAATAAATAACTTGGAAACATTATGCATTTATTGAACTTTAGCAGTTTCCCTTAACCTTGAAAAATAATTAAACTAGAAATTGCACCAAATAAATGGATAAATATGAACTGAACTTAGCATGCCGCATCCTGGCAGAGAGCAAAACAAAAACATAATTGTGATAAGGATTGAGGCATAATAATGAAATAAGTAATTAATATAGTACCAAGTTTTCATAAGCCCTGGAAGCCATACATAATACTCATGCTTAATACCCAGTTATTACATATTCAGTTACAAGTTTTACATAAAAACATATTTGTAATTTTCCCATACGAGTAGAAGAGCCCCAAATTAGACACCAGACTTAACTCCACTCAAGATAAGGAAGTGAGTTGGGGCAAAGTCGCGTTTGTCGGTAGGTCTTTTAAAAAAAGTAAAAAAAAATGTTTGGACAAATAATCGTTAATTGATAATTTCTATGATTCAATTCAACAACTTTCTTCTTACCAATCTTGGTGCTTGCATCTGGATGTGGGGGTTAACATATCACAGTGAGCACACTTTTTAAAACACTGACATATTATAGAGCTTCTGGCATGGCAGCAAAGACTTGCCACATAATTTAGGTTTTTCTGTTTGTTATAAAGTGATGATAACTGCAGCTTAAACAACAAGCTATTTGATAGACCTAGAAGGTCTCAAGAGATTCTGAATCCCATTTTTCCTTAATTAAGTGGTTTTTTTTGTGTGTGCATACTTGTTATTTGTTTCAGCTTTTTTGTGTGCATTTTAAAGGTCAGTGAAATGTGTAAAAACATACCATCTGCTTTGAGCTTTTGAGTCTCTCCTCTGCTCTAAGCTGATGGCTTTGACCGTAATGCTTCAGTTCAGACCTGTAGGTGGTGTCATTGCATGCTTTGTCCATCTTCATACTTTTTAGCCATTTGGCATTTTTTAATCTTTTTTTGTAACAACTGAAAACAATGGATAGTAGTGAACCCTTTTTTCATTTATTGTATATGATAATATTATCATATATACAAGACCCTGTGTATGCATAATTTGTTGAGTTGAGGGTTAAATTTCTGTGTGCTCTCAACTTGCACAATGCAGGGTCATGACAATAATGAGACTTAAAGAAATAAAAGCTAATGAGTGTTTCTGTCACCCAGGAGACGGTAGTCTTACTGCAGTGTTATTTTTGCCATCAAGGAGCTATATCTTAATAGCCAGAGTGCTTAAGCTTTGAGGAGGCCAGCATGAGCTCCTATAACCTGATTGACTGACTGATCAATTACAGTCCTGTGTGTTTGAAAGGAATAATATGGGGGAAATGATTGACAGGCGGTGGCTGAAAATAGACCCTCCTTGGTACCACTGATGGCGACTGAAACAGGATTCTGTGGGTTTTCCCAGAGGAGCCTTCAGTGAAGGTGTCTTCTTATGCTCTTTTTGAACATTTGAGGTTTATTAGAAATTCTGTGCATCATATTTGGATTGACAAAAGAGAATTAACAGAGGCAAGACAAAGTAGGGAGCTGATATTCATGAGATGTTATTCATAAGCCTCTCCCACTCACCCCATTCCTCTTATCTTGTGAAGTTGATTCCTCCCTTTATTCTCACTGGGGACTTATTTGTTTTTCTCACTTTCTCCTCCTCCCTCTTCTGTTTTGGTTCTTGAATGAGCAACTCGTTTAGAAACCACCCCTCAGTGAGGAAATGATGCTTGTCTCATTTGAGTGATTTGTTTACCCTGTGAGATGTTGAGCTGTTGTCTCTTGCGACGGCCTCCCCTGGGACTAAAATACTCAGCTAGATATTAGCACTGGCAGCAGGGAGTAGTGCTGATGATGAAACGGTTCCGTTTTTGACTTTCTTCTCCTTTCTCTGTCTCCTTTTACATGTTTCTCAGGTCACACGGATTGGTCTGATTGTTCACAAAACAAAGGCAGAGGATTTCCAGGTTTTAGCAGGCTCAGCTGGGTTTCTAATGGCTGCCTATTGTGTCGGTAAGAAGCCCTAAAACAGTGCTGCTGTTTTTCGCAGGAAGCCACTAGCAACAGTTTTTCACCCAGGACCAAAGTAAAGAAAGTCCTCACTACACAATCCCAAGTGTAAAGAGATTCCTCCATTAGTTATATATGTCTTATTGCTAACAGATCATCAACAAGGAACAAGCTACCAGATATCACACATGTATTCATATCCCATAAAATTCAGATCACAAATTGATTAAAGTTTCAGTCTTACTCCACAATTCACAAAAAAAAATATTCAGGAGCTATTTTCTAATGCATAATGTATGTGTTTCTACATTGTTTTCTAAAATAAATCCAAAGTCACTGGATAAAATAGTATTTTAAAAAATCTCAAATACCTGCAAATTGTCAAATTATTTTACCTTGGCCCACATCCTGGAAAAAAATATTGTCAGATTTTATTCATGAAGTCCTATCTCATAAATCACACTATGCCCTTGGGGCTTCACAGTCTGTAAAACAACTTTTACCTACTAGTCTTAGTCCTACAGTCAGACCTGAGCCAGACAACCTCTTCTGCACTACTACAACCAGCAGACGATTAACACAGCTTGGCCAGAGGGAGAGAGATCGGAGAGATCAAGTTAAATCTCCTCGATGATCTACATTCTGGATTGAAGTACTCTGTGGGTGCAAGCAGTAACATAAGCCCACTAGCTAACTTTTGCAGCACTGGTGTGATCAGTCCCCCACTAAGGTCAGTCCACCTCTGGTTCTTCTCAACTTACAAACTTATACCTCTACAAACTTTTCTCTGATAAATGATTTCTTTGATGTCTATCAGGCTCATAACTTTAAGGCCGTTGTTTAGTTTATACATTTACATTTCTTTACAATAATTTCTGCGGGGATCCATATTTTTATTGTAAAATAAGTTCCAGATCTCTCCCATATATGATAAGCAGTCTCTCCCTCCAGTTTTTGGTTCTCTACCAGAAGCCTGGGAGCTTGAGGGTTCGACACAGTGTCTTAGCTGTTCCTAGAACTGTACTAATCTGGACAGAGATCTCTGCTGTAGTTCCTGGGATCTGTTGGAGCCACTCTCCCAGATTCAGGGTCATGGCTCTGTGTGCTCCAGTTACCACTAACACCAATGTTGTCCTTAATTCAGTCCTTGGTATTTTTGAGCTTCATAGGTTCCTCCTTCTTCATGTTGCTGTCACTTGGAATTGCTACATCTATCACGACTGCCTTCTTCTGTAGTTTGTAAAACACCACAATGTCCGGTTGGTTAGCCATCACCAGTTTATCAGTCGGAATCTGGTAGTCCCACTGGATCTTAGCTCTGTCATTCTCCCCTAACTTGGGAGATGTCTTCCATTATGACTTTCACACTTCCAATCCATACCCTTCACAGATGTTCCTGTACACCAGTGTTTCTCAATTCCGGTCCTCATGACCCACTGCCCTGCATGGTGATTAGCTTGTCATCAAGCTCTGCAGTGGCCTGATAAGGAGCCATTCATTTGAGTCAGGTGTGGTGGAGGAGGGAAACATCGAAAACATGCAGGGCACTGTGTCATGAGGACCGGAATTGAGAAACACTGCTGTACACTATTCCTGCCACTTGGGCAGAACCTGCCTGCTTCTTATACCCTGCTACTCTGTGCTGGATTGTCTTGGAGGCCACTTTTCACACTTTTCTAGCTACTTCTAGGATTTCTCAATATAATCCCTTTTTTCAGTCTGTCAGTTTTACATGCTGTACAGAGGGTTATCGTTCAATAATTGTTCATCTTCCTCCACTCATTCTCTGGGGTTCAGCTGCCTTAGGGACTCCCTTAGAACTTCATCACTAGGTTACATCTTCCTGATGTATTCCTGAATCTTTATTGTTTCATCCTGGATAATGGCTCTGTATCAGAAAACTGGCAGGGCATATGTGTTGATGGCTCAGATTTTCTTCTTCCCATTCAGCTGAATCTTCAGGACCTGCCTCATTCTTTGTAGGTACTTGGTTGTGGCCGACTTCCTTGTGGTCTCTTCTAGGTTGCCATTGACCTGTGGAAACCCACAATGTTTATAGCTGTCTTGAACATCTGCTATGGTGCCTCCTGGTAGTTCAACACCTTTAGTTCTGATCAACCTGCCTCTCTTTGATATCATTTGACCACATTTATATAGTCTGAATGACATTCCAATGTCCTTGTTTTATATTCTGGTGAGTTGTATCAGTGAGTTGATATCTCGCACAGTTCTGGCATACAGCTTGATGTTGTCCATGTAGAGGAGGTGGCTAATGATTTCTCCACTTTGGAACTGGATTCCATAGCCACTCTTTGTGATTATGTGGCTGAGGGGATTTAGGCTAATGTACAACAGCAGTGGTGACAGAGCATCTCCTTGGTAGATTCCGCACTTAATGTCAACTTGTGCACTTGGTTTGAAATTGGCTTCAAGGTTTGTCTTCCATAGTCCCATTGAGTTCCTGATGAAGGCTCTTCATGTACTGTTGATGAAGAAGAGTTTCAAGTATTAAAATATCCATGCATTTGGCATTGAGTCATAGGTTGTCTTGTAGTCAATCCAAGCGGTGCACAGATTTGTATGTCTGATCCTACAGTCTCGAATGACGATTCTGTTGATCAGTGGCTGGTGAGTGGCTCCTTTAATATTACTCCCAATGCCCTATTGGGCCTTTCTCATATCATGTAGCCATGTGCCCACTCACTTTATCTGATATGGTGCCTGAGAGGAGCTACCATGTTGTAAAGAGAGGTTATTGGCAGGTAGTTGAATGGAATCACCCGCCTCTGAGAAACTTTCATTATCACGACTATACTATATTGGGTTAAACACTCTGTGTGTCAGGGCCTCGAGTACATAGGACACAGATGCAGGGTCGAGTTCAAAGTCAAGTTTATTTATACACAGCAGGTTGAGGAAATGCAGGCAGAGCAAACAAAGGGGCTGTGAAAATCCTGAGCACTCTCCTCAATAACTATGGTTGAGGCGAGTGCAGCTGTGAAAGTTATCAAACCAAAACCTCTCCATTCTAGGATTAAAACCAAAACAGGCTATGAAAAGATAGCAAAATAAACTTTCATGCTCTCCTAATGAGGCGGACCTAAACAAAAGACGCTCTCTCAATAACGGAGGCGCTATGAACTTAATTAACTGTGAGCACTCCTTTAACGGAGGCGTGATAGATCTTAAAGAACAAAACACAAATCGCTCCACCAGGTTTCTTTGAAACATTAAACCAAAATCTCTCAAAAAAAAAAAACCCAGAGGAACAGAAGCAGGCTATAGAACTTACCGTTGCATAAACTAGGTCTAAAGAATAAATTATCAAGAAACAAAGGATACGCTCTGCAGGAGGATCGCTTTACTGCAGGCTCAAGGATTCTGTGGATAACTGTGGAGCAAGACGCGAGCGTGAGGCTCATGATCGGAGGCAACACACTGGCACAAGGCAAGGGAGACGCAGACTATTTGAGCACATGAGGAGCCATGGGGAACAAGTGGAAACACTTTGGGAATCAGGGAAAATAATCAGACGCTTGACACAGGAGGAAGGGCAAGATACCTGAAACAAGAAGGAAGTTAATATTTCAAAATAAAACAGGAAATAACAAGAAAAGACATGAATCAAAGCATAGGCTGTGACACTGTGTGAGCCCCATCTATTAGCAGCTGGTTCATTTGTGTGTGTCAGTGTTCTGGGTGCCGTCCAAATTTTCAAACATGAGATACATCTTTGGACGTCTGATGGTCATTGGCTTTTGTTCAAGTAGACCGATGTGGTCAGCAATCAGAATTACTTGCCACGGAACATTGGTATTATGTGATGCCTTCTTTTCCCATATACTTTTACAGTATTGTTCAGTCCCAGCTCTGGGTGGGTTTGTTCTTATCAAATTACCCTGCATGCCACTGAGAGTACACTTTGGATGGTTTGGTGGAGAACATCTAATTCTCTAATGTACCTTCTCAGGTGAGTAGCAAAAGCTCTGAGTCCTTTTTTTTCCCACTTCCCACTGCTTCAAGTATGGACAGTTTGTTGTATTTCTTAGGAAAGTATTTCTTCATTTCACTTATCTGCCAATCTGGTAGGTGGAGCTAATCTTCAACCCTGTGATTTAATCTTCAATTAAATCTCAGTGGATGAATATTACACCCTGCTATATTCTAGAAAAAGGTAACCTACTAAATAGGTAAAAATTAAATTAAATTAAGTGTGTTCTGATTGGTGAGATTCCCAACCCTAATAAGACAGCATCAACCATTCTAGTTTGCTCTGGTGGAGTTTCATAAAAAGAAGAAAAATTAAATTCATTGTATGCATCAACCAAATGTAGGATGAGTACTCAACATTTTCCTTATGGTTTTTATTGAGATGACAGATGCTTAGCTGACATAAAGATTGACTGATGCAAGATTAGATCTGTGGTTGTTTTTTACATTGTTAGACTGTTTTCTATCTGAACATTATTTCTTTGTTAGTGGCTGCAAATTAATATAATAATAATTTCCTAATGACTGTGCTTGGTAAATAATAGTTATTAAAAGAAGAAAAAAAACAATGCTCAGAACCAGGGACTAAACCATTAAATGTGCAATGAATGCAACTACATCAGATCCTGGCATATTGTTTATGTGTAGCACAAGACAAGTCATATCATAAAACTTGAGCATCAAATGTGACTTCAGAGCTACTTGTAAATGGGGGAGGACTCTAGATTTTGATCACAATTTATGGGCGAGTGTCCTGACTTACAACTACCTCTGGAGTGAAACCGAAGTGAAAAAATGTCACAGTTCACAGGGGTACGTCAGCACTGCTAAATGGACACACGGGGCTAGGATTTTGAAGATTTAGAAAATTTCATATGTAGTGTATCTTTTCTCAAGTTGGTGAGACTAAAACCATATTGTTGTGAGGCAGCCTGGAAACAGATGATTACCCACCTCCAACATTCAGGTTTTTCTTCCCTTGTGTATGCCACCTGTACACAAGAGACAACCAGCAAGTTAATTGTCCCTTTTAACCAGGCTATTCTTAGATTTTTTTTTGTTAAATGGGGCTTTCTTTCAGTAAGAATGCAAGTTCTCTTTAATTTATCTTGGCCATCTTAGTTTGTCAGACGCATACAGTGTGCTGTCTGCCTATATGCAGAAAATAGTTCTGGAAATAGGCACCAGTATGATGCTCAGCAACCTAATGACTCATGTTCTCTTATAGCCAAATCTGTCAAACTCATACAGTCTCTGTTCTTTGATCCCTGACACATTCTCATCTCCATGACTATATACATAACATTCAAGCGATTGTGAGACTGACACAGGTAACGCAGAGCAAGGTAGCACAGAGTGATTGATATGATAATGTATCCATGCTGTGAGTGTGTGCCTAAGTTATGATAATTGAATATATCCCCTTAACAATCCACATGATGATCCTGTTGCAAGCAGATTTTTAATCTAGCAGTGTTTCAAGCTTTGATGGTAAAAGCAAGACTGCTGACACACAACTACACTCCACACTCAGAAATTTCTAGGATGTGCAGACTTCATCAGTTCAAGTTTGCTGAAAAGTCAGATGGAAGGTCTTACATTGAAGCATAATTATCTGACCTTTTTATAGTAATAAAATGTTCATGTTTCACCATTTAGGGTGATGTTCACATTTGAATTGGCATGGCAATTCTCATGAGTCAATATTTTATTTGCAATAGAAAATATAAAACCTATCAAATGTTGAAAGTGAGACATTTTACTATTTCATGAAATATATGATAGCATCTTAAAATTGATGGCTGCACCATGTCTCAAAAAAATTGGGTAAGGTCCATGTTTTCTACTGTGTAGTCATAAATATGGTAAACTTTTTTAACAACAGTTTTAAACATCTGGGAACTGAGGAGACCAGCTGCTTGACCTTTTGCAGAGGAATGTTGTCCCATTCTTGTCTGATAAAGGATTCTAGCTGCTCAAAAGTCCTGTTTTTTTTAATGATGTTTTTATATATTTTCCTTATTGTACTGTATCTTCTATCAGTAGTACCAAATATGGCCATTACTGCACTGGGCATATTTTAGGGTATATTTTAGCAAGTCTGGCTTTGGAGTAGTAGATGTGATGTAAGATCTTAAACTGTATTATGCTTAATCTGGCACATGAAGAGCTGTCATTCACTCTTAGTAAAGCGCTGTCCCAAATATCTTCTTCCAAGTCCGCTCCCAGCTCATCAACCCAAGCTGCCTTGATCTTTGCAAGAGTTGTATTTTTAAAAGAGGATATACAGTTATTTATTCTTGAAATAAGTCCTTTAAAGCTGAAGGTATTTTAAAACAGATCATTTAAACCAGAAGGTGATGGTAAATATGGAAAATTGGGGTCATGATGTTGAAGGAAGTGGCGGACTTGGAAATAACGAAACAGGCTAGACCAAGGGAGGCCAAATTTATGCGATGAGTCATCAAAGCTAGCAAAAATACTGTTTATATACATATCTTTAAATTTGTAAATGCCTTAGGTTTGCCAGAGAGCAAATTTGGAGTCTAATCTAGCTGGAAGGAAAAGATGATTATTGTGTATGGGACTTATATGGAGAAGATTATTGAACCCGAAGCTATGTCTAAGTTGAAACCATATTTTGAGGGTATTTATGACTACTGGATTGTTGATGTATTGAGAAGTAGAGATGGGAAGGCTGGAGGTGACCAGGGCTCTGAGAGAGGTTGAAGTGCAAGATGCAGCTTCAAAATGGCACCAGTCCGTATCAGGAGTGTGGAGCATGATTTTTTGAACATTTGAGGCCCAATAATAATGGCAAAGATTTGGGAGAGCGAGGCCACCCTGCATTTTAGGCCTCTGCAACAGTTCTAGCCGTATTCTAGGTTTCTACCCCTCCCATATAAATGAAGTGAAGACCTTATCAATAGATTTGAAGAAAGATTTAGGGAGATAAAGTGGAATACACTGAAACAGATAAACAAATTTAGGGAGTACATTCATTTTTATACAGTTCACTTTTCCTGTTTTCCCTTTGTTCAAGTCTGATTTGACTTTCTCAAATAGCAGACAGAAGTTTTCCTGGTAAAGCTTCTGCATGTCCCTTGTGATGTTAATGCCCAGATATCTAAAGCCATTTCTAGACATCTGGAACGGCAGAGCATTGTCCTGTATTTGAAGAGCCAAGTCATTAACAGGATAACATTCAATTTTACTAAAGTTCAATTTGTACCCAGAAAAAGCACCAAATCTTCTCAAAGCATGAATAAAATGGGGGGGTGCTTCAAACAGGGTCCGATACATACATTAATAAATCATCTGTGTACAGAGATACTCTATGCTCTTCCCCTCCCCCATGGATTCCACTTAATGAGGGTAATGATTTGAGTGCAATGGACAAGGTCTCTATGGCCAGGGCAAATAGCAGTGGGCTGATAGGACAGCCCTGACGGGTGCCTCTTGACAGCTGAAAATACTGAGAACGCTTACCATTTGTAATTACTGAGGCTTTGGGTGAGGTATATAAGAGTTTAATCCATGAAATTAAATTAGGACCATACCCAAATTTCTTTAAGCATGTAAATTAATATCCCCATTCTACCCTATCAAAGGCTCTCTCTGCATCTAGCGTGATTACCACCTCTGGGACTGTACTGGATGCAGGAGAGTGAATAATATTTAATAGCTGGCAGATATTTGTAAATGAATGACGCCCCAAAATAAAATCAGTGTGGTCAGCAGAAATCACGTCATATATTGTGGCTTCTAAACGTAAGGCAAGGGCCTTGGCCAAAATCTTCACGTCACAGTTTAAAAGGGAGATGGGTCGATAAGAGCCACATTCCTATTCTTTACCTGGCTTAAGCAAGAGGGTAATTGATGCTTCAGTCAGTGTCTGAGGAAGGGATTCATAAGACAATGAGTCATTAAACATATCAAGTAAGATTGTAGACAGTTTACTAGAGAACTTTTTTATAGAACTCTGCAGGGTACCCATCAGGGCCAGGCATCTTGCCATTCTGCATTGCCTTAATTGTATTAATGATTTCCATAGATTTTAGTGGGAGCTCAGTCTCAGTCTTGTGTGTTGTTTTTATAGAAGGAGCTTGGAGATCATTGAAAAAATGTTCCATGTCAGAGCTATCATTTGTTATCACTGACGTATACAGATTTGAGTAAAACGAGGTGAATGTTTCGTTAATTTCTTCTGGGTCAATAGTTAGTTCACCATCATCTTTTCGTATTTGTGGAATCTGTTGGGACATAGAACGGCACTTAAGTTGGTGTGCTGATAGCCATCCAGCTTTGTCGCCATGCTCATAGACATACCCCCGTGATTTTCATAGGAGACGTTATGTCTTTTCAGTTGATGACAAATTATATTGTGTTTAGAGGTCCAGCTTCTTTTTATGTAATTCAGGGGAGGGAGACGTGGAGTACTGAGAATCCACCATAGCTATTGCTTTAATGAGCTCCCCTTGTTTTGTTCTTTTCATTTTTACTTGTTTTAGCGGAATAAAGTTCTTTCTCATCAGAACTCTGGCTGCAGCATTTTGGATCAGCTGAAGGCTTTTCATTATGAGTCATATTGAGGGTTATATTCAAAGGACTTATAAGACGGTTTCAGTCGAAGGACTTGTTGCCATTGATGCTGTAACTCTGTCAACAAAATAATCAACCTGTATAGGAGCAAAGTCAAGGTTGATGCTTTCTGTTGTATTGGTCACGGCACTGAAGAAAGTAATACTGTAATTGAGTCTTGAAACTTGAATGCAGCATTCTGTGATAGACACATAGAGTACTTTAATGAAAGTTCCTTTCAGAAATTTGCAGAAATTGTGTGCAATTAAAAAACTCAAAGGGTATTAGAAAATGGTCAGATAAGACAGGGTTAAGAGGAAATTCTGTTAACTGTTCACTCTCAATGCCATAAGTCAGCACAAGATCAAGGTTATGATTAAGGCAGTGAGTAGGCCTGTGAACACTTTGAGAAAATCCAATTGAATCTAATATCGAAGTAAAGTCGATATTTAGGCTGTCATTTTCAAAATCTACATGAATATTAAAGTCACCCACTACACTCTAAAATAAAAAAAATCTAAATGAAAAGAATTCAGTGGTAACATGATCCTCCTGCTGCAGCCAGGTTTCTGTAAGACAAAATATGTCACTAAGCCGAGTGGACATAGTCATTATGTGGGTTTGGCTCTGCATCCTGGTCATAACCCTGGGTTGGATGGCTAATAAGTTTGTCCATATACACCTATACAGTATATCTATATATATCCCAGAGTGTAATAAATGCCATCTTTCCTAATCAAACCAGGTTCTCCCCAGAAAGATTTCCAATCATCTATGTAGCCCTTGTTGTTTGCTGGACACCATCTAGACAGCCAGTGGTTGAAGGATGACATCCGGCTGAACATGTCGCCACTGGTCAGATTTGGCAGGAGTCCAGAGAAAACTACAGAGTACAGCAATGTTATGACAAAGTTAAATATACATATACATGTTTTATATAACAATATTAGTGACTTTCATTTGAAAGTCACATCATTCTCCTTCTGGAAGTCATGTGTGAAAAGGCATTTTAACTATGGTCGATGGTGTCTCTAGTGCTTCCTTTCTGACTATGGAACTGCCAATTATCAGTGTGTTGCTATATTGGGAAAAGTGACTAGAAACGTGGACTGGTTGGTGATAAATCTTGGGCTTTATTTTGGGGCTATGCCTCATCGCCTCATCTCATCCCCCATCTGACCCACGGTCCTGGCTGCGCAGGATCCACTGGAGTCCAGATGCCAGCGTCACCCTAAATGTAATTGAAAGACCACCCACTAACCTGATGGGACTCCACACATGCAGCTGAGTGCTCTGTTGGTACTGGGAGTTGACTTTTAATGAGCCTTGCCCCAAACACGCTTTGTTTATTGCATGACAGAAGAGGGACATGCACTTTCTTGCGACACAAATTCTCATTGGCTGCTTTTGTAGCCTGTGGACATGACATGAAAGCTAGTCTAGAGTGAGGTGTCAATCAAAAGCAAAGAAAGCGGGCTATATTTTTTAAGTCTTATATCAACATCGTTACATGGAGAGTGTTAGGCATGTAACAGACTTATGAAAGAAAATAAATGAAAGATCAGGCACACCTGCCAGCGCATTGGCAAGGCAAGGCAAGGCAAGTTTATTTGTATAGCACAATTCAACAACAAGGTGATTCAAAGTGCTTCACAGAGACATTAAAACAGAAGAAATAAAAAGCATGATTTGAAATTTAAACAAAAGAAGGAAATAAGAACAATAGATAAAATCAGAAAAAAATGATATATATGAAAGATAAAATCAATAGTTAAAACATGATTCCGTTTTGAAACTCAAGCTTATTCAAATGCAGCTGAAAATAGGTGTGTCTTCAACCTGGACTTAAATACACTGAGTGTTTCAGCTGATCTGAGGCTTTCTGGGAGTTTGTTCCAGACATGTAGAGCATAGAAGCTGAATGCAGCTTCTCCATGTCTGGTTTTGACTCTGGGAACTGATAAAAAACTGGATCCAGATGACCTGAGGGGTCTGGAAGGTTCATAGTGGGTCAGGAGGTCACTGATGTATTTTGACATCCTTGACCATTCAGAGCTTTATAGACCAGCATCAGAACTTTAAAGTCTATCCTCTGATGGACAGGCAGCGTAAAGACTTCAGAGCTGGACTGATGTGGTCCACTTTTTTGGTCTTAGTGAGGACTCGAGCAGCTGAGTTCTGGATGAGCTGCAGTTGTCTAACTGACTTTTTAGGCAGACCTGTAAAGATGCTATTACAATAATCAAGCCTACTAAAGATGAATGCATGGACTAGTTTTTCCAGGTCCTGCTGAGACATCAGATCTTTTAGCCTTGATATATTCTTAAGGTGATAGTAGGCTGACTTTGTTATTGCCTTAATGTGTTTGTCCAAATTTAGGTCTGAGTCCATCACTACACCCAGATTTCTGGCCTGGTTGGTCGTTTTTAGATTTATAGATTGAAGCTCTGTGGTGACTTTCAATCGTTTATCTTTGGCTCCAAAGACAATTACCTCAGTTTTGTTTTTGTTTAGCTGGAGGAAGTTGTGGCACATCCAGTCATTAATCTCCTCAATGCATTTTACAAGGGCCTGTACAGGCCCTCTGTCTCCTGGTGACATTGTTATATACATCTGTGTGTCATCTGCATAGCTATGGTAGTTTATTTGGTTGTTTTTTATAATCTGTGCCAGTGGGAGCATGTAGATGTTAAACAGAAGAGGTCCCAGGATGGAACATTGGGGAACTCCACATGTGATTCTTGTCTGCTCAGATGTAAAGTTACTTATTGACACAAAGTACTTCCTGTTCTCTAAGTATGTTTTGAACCAATTTAGTACAGTTCCGGAAAGACCAGCCCAGTTCTCCAGTTGTTTGAGTAATATATTGTGGTCAACTGTATCAAAGGCAGCACTGAGATCCAGTAAAACTAAGACTGACATTTTTCCACTGTCTGTATTCAGACATATGTCATTAAACACTTTGGTCAGAGCAGTCTCAGTGCTGTGGTGCTGTCTAAAGCCTGACTGGAAGGTATCATAGCAGTTATTTTGTGTTAAAAAGTAATTAAGCTGTTGAAAAACCGCTTTTTCAATGATCTTACTTATAAATGGGAGATTTGAGATGGGCCTGTAGTTGTTCATTTGCGTCTTGTCAAGATTGTCCTTTTTCAGCAGAGGTTTAATTACAGCTGTTTTTAGTGGCTCTGGAAACACACCTGACGTTAAGGACAAGTTCACAATCAGTAACAGGTCTGACTCCAAAATCTTTGAGACCCCTTTGAAAGAACCTGTTGGTAGGATGTCTAAACAGCAAGAGGAGGAGTTCAGCTGACGTAAGATGCCCTCCAGGTCTTTACTGTTAATGTGTTGAAATAGTGTCATGGTGTTTAAACCGGTTTTCGGTGGACACAGTACATATGCTGAACCTGCTGCTGATGTACCAACTGCTTGTCTAATATTTTGGACTTTGTCTATGAAGAATTTGGCAAAGTCATTGCAGGCCATGGTGGAATGGAATTCATTTGCCACTGACACAGGAGGGTTTGTTAGCCTGTCAACTGTAGCAAATAAGGTCCGAGCATTATGACTGTTTTTGGTGATGATGTCAGAGAAGTAGGATTTCCTTGCATTCCTCAGTTGTAAATTATAAGAGTGAAGTTTCTCTTTATAGATGTCATAATGAACCTGGAGATTTGTTTTTCTCCATCTGCGCTCAGCTTTCCGACACTCTCTTTTCCCATTTTTCACCAGTGTGGAATTTCGCCATGGAGACTTCTTCCTTCCAGAGATAACCTTCACCTTAATGGGAGCAATAGTATCCATAACATTTAACATTTTAGTATTGAACCTACTGACAAGCTCGCTGACTGAACCCCCGGACAGGGCAGGTGTTAAAGAGAAAACCTGGTTAAAGATCTTACTACTGTTTTCAGTTATACACCGTTTTGAGATCACTGCTGTTGAGACATTTGTGTGCACTGAAATCGTACTCTCAAAGAAAACACAGGAATGGTCAGACAGGCCCACATCAGACACAGTAATCTTTGAAATGCTTAGACCCTTGGAGATCACTAAGTCTAGAGTGTGCCCCCTATTGTGCGTGGGCTCTGTTATATGCTGAGTCAGCCCAAAGTTGTCCAGAGTGTTACTCAGGTCTTTAGTCCCTCTGTCCTGAGGATTGTCCATATGGATGTTAAAATCACCAACAATAATTATACAGTCAAAATCAACACAGATCATAGACAGCAGTTCACTGAGGTCTTCAGAAAAATCTGCACAGTATTTCGGGGGCCTGTAAATATTCAGAAACAGGACTCTGGGTGAGGCCTTCAGCTGTATAGCCATATATTCAAAGGACTGAAAACTTCCAGGAGATAACTGCTTACATTGAAAGGATTCATTGAATAAGACTGCGACCCCTCCTCCTCTCCTGCTCACTCTGGCCTCGCTGATAAAACTGTAACCAGGAGGGGTTGACTCAATAAGAACAGCAGCACTGTTATTTTGTTCCAACCAAGTTTCAGTTAAAAACATAAAATCCAGGGTGTGCTCAGTGATAAAATCATTAATTAAGAATGTTTTCCCAGCTAAAGACCTAACATTTAATAAAGCCAACTTAAGTGTTTTATAGGTATTATTTGCCCCCTTGTGTTTGGGTGCAGTCTGTGGCACACAAGGTATGTTTACTTTATTTAAAGATCTTTTTTAGTGCAACTCTCTGTGTTTTGACTGGGTCACATTTCTCCTTCTGTCACCTAAAAGTACAGAAATTTTAAAATCTTCTAATAAACAGGGTCCCAGCTTGTTCTGGGAAAAGTCACGACTGTCAGAATCCACACAGCTTGGACCCCTCACACATCACACATCAGACTGCGGAGACAGTACATGGTGGCAGTGTGAAGGGACAGAAGGGGGTGGGGCTGGGCTCCGTCGCTTCGGCTGCTCTAGTAGGGGCGGGGCTCGGCGGGGAACCTTTGGCCGCTTTGGTTGGGGGTTTATGGGGGATAAAAAGGGATTGGGCTGGGGGGTAGATCTAAGCCCAGCATTGACCCGCTCCATCATCTCCTCAGTGAATTTCAGGTGAGGGGAGGAGGAGGGAGAAAGGGAGGGTGAGGAGCACAATGACCTGTCAGGGGTTTGGGGGGCTGGGGAAGGTCCTGGTCCTGGTCCTGGTCCCTGGTCCTGGTCATTAGTGCTGTTGAGAGGGTTTGGGGCAAATAAAGACCTCTCTTCTTGCCTCTGATGTCTCTCCTTTCCAAAGTTCCTCTTGGGTGGGGGCAGATGGAGTTCCTCCTCAAGGTTTCTGCTGGGATTTGTTTGTTCCTCTCTCTGAGATAACTCCTTGTTTATCTCAGCCTTGGCCCCGAGCACAGATGGATGACGTATGAAATAAAACATGTTGGAGGTGAACAGTTTCACCCCTGACTTGTTAAAATTAAATTCATTTGCCTTAAAAAGATGCCTGCGTTCCCAAAAAATGTTAAAATTATTCATAAAATGCACTGAGTGGTCAGCACATGCCAATAAAAGCCATTTATTCAGTGCCAGCAACCTGCTGAATCTTTCCTCTCCTCCTCGGACTGGTGGTACAGGTCCACTGATGAATACAGCTGCATTCAGCGAGCTCACTGTGTTTAATAATCCAATGAAGTCCCGTTTCAGAACCTCGGATTGTTGCTTGGACACATCGTTTGACCCTGTATGTAGAACGATGTTTGTCACAGTTGGATATTCATGTGCAATTCCAAGAATTCTCTCCTTTAGATCGTTAACCATATCCAGAGGAAAGCAGAGGACTTTAGTGTTCTTACCGCACATCCTTTGAACATCATTTACGGCAGAGTCACCCACAATCAGAGTTTGAGGCCCAGCCTTTAGCTTTCCCTGTGGCCTTTTACTTTCCAACAGGTTTTCAGTCCTTGCCTTGCTGCTTTGGGATGGATGGTCGTCCAATAGAGATCCAGAGTCCTTCGATAGTGGAGCAAATCTGTTCTGAAGTTTCACACTCGGTTGTTGTGGAGGTTTGTTGTTAACCTTCCCATTCACAGATGTCCAGTCCTGTTTCCTCCCATGTACAGGGGTAGAAGAGCTCCTCTGCCTCGTAGGGAGTGAAGGCCAGTCAGTTTCTCGTCCTCCCACTTTCAGGAGACATGATTTACTCTTTGGTTTTGCACCGAGACAGTTCCAGGGAGGATTATTATTAGCTGATTTATTATAATGCACAGAGTCTACTTTCTTGGTTGTGTTATCTGTGCTCCTTAGCTGTGTGTTAGCTTGCTCATCTCCGCTGTTTTGAATCAATGGCAAGGTTGTTTCATTTCCACATAATCCATTTACCTCCACATTTACTTCTAAGCGATGAATTTTTGTCTCCAGTACTGCAATCTTCTGCAGGAGGCTGTAGTAGTCATCTGTGGAGAAGGGAGGCATCTTGTTGCTAGTTAGCCTAACGGTTAGCACCTTTCCAGGCTATTTAGCTTTAGCTGAGTGCTAGGTGCCCGGACACTGTAAATCAGGCTTCAGCTGTGTGTAGGCCACGCACACGGAGTTGCTGGCTCGTCAGATAAGTTGTAAAAAGAATAAAAAATTATTAAAAATTATTTTGAAAGTCTTGGTTCACTTAAAAGAAAAAGAAAAGAATTATATCCAAGACTTGTGGAAAGAAATAGAATGATTTAACAGCAAATTAAGCAGTAAGCAGCAGGAGGAAGCGGAGACGCGTCTGCACTCTTTAGAAGCAGGAAGTAAAGAGTGGAAATCTGTGGGAATTTATTGAAGAAATCTTTACTGAACTGGACTTAAAAAAAACCCAAAAAAACTGATAAATGTTGTTGATTAACCAGGAAAACGTTTTAGGCTTTTTGCCTCAATAATGACTTTTTTTCATTTTGATTGCTGTTGTCATTGAATACACCTCCTGTGGTCAGCATATTGTGAAATTCTATGCATGAATTGAATCATAAAAGCCTCAGCTCTCCAGCAGTATATTGCATGTCTACATACTTACACGTTACTTGTGTACACTGAATCTGAAGAAAACAGACTATTGATGAGCCAGAAGAATTTTAAATGTAAATGGATCTTCCTCATTTGCTTTCGGATTCTTTGAATGTTAAAACAGAGTAAATTCTGAAGATGGTCAGGGAGGAACTGATTAACTGATAAAAAGTATTTTTAAAAAAGTTTTATCAGAGCCAGAGAGCAACTTAAATCCAGTTATTCAGGTTCATGCTAATACATCCTGTGCTGTAACGGGAAACGAGCTGCACATGAGTCATTGGTGAACTACAGACTGTCAACAGGTCTCAGTGCTAATTTGAGCTGCATCTGGCAGACTGCTTTTATAATCATTGAAATGGCTGCACTTTTGTTCATAGAGCAGCGCAGAATCAGGATGTCACGTGATTAGTGCAATTTCGACCACATGTAAATTTTCCCACATTTAATGGTAAATGGACTGTACTTGCATAGCGTTTTTCTAGTCAAGCTGACCACTCAAAGTGCTTTAACTCTACACGCCACATTCACTCACACAGCACATCTTAGTCCACATCTTAGAGACCCAGCTCTTTAGAGCATCTCCTACCCTAGCCCTTACCCTGTACTCTCCCCCCCAACCCCCCCCCCCCCCCCCCCCCCCCCCCCACTGCACTTTCTTTTTCTGTACTTCCCTCTATGCCTGCACTCTATTTCTACACAGTGGTTTTCTTTCTGTCTAGCTGATTGTTAGCTTTGATGTTAGCTGTAATGTTATATCCTCATTTGTAAGTCGCCTGGATAAAAGTGTCTGCTAAATGCATAAACATAAACATTATGTTTTTTTTTGTTACTCATCTTGTAAGTAGAGGAGAGACTGCACAAAAAAGCCAGCACTCTTTGAAGACTTGGTGCGACACTTTTCCCCGAAGGCAGGTCCAAATCATTGGGATCAACTGAAAGCATTATGTGAAAACAAGCCCTTGACATTGGAATTATCTGAACTTTTCAGATTGGTACTGTTGAGCCAGAGCAACGAAAGACAAACTTGTTCTCACCTTAGCTGTGCTCTAATTCAGGGGCTGCATGTTTAGAAGGATGCAGACGGTACTTTAGGCACCCAGCACTTTTCCTTGGGGACACGGGCCCTAAGCTCTCAGAGCAAAACTGAAGGCAAATCTCTTTTAAAAAAAGACGTGGACACAAGCACTACAAATACATTCATCTGAAATCACAACACAGAGATCTGTAACATAGATGTATGGTAGTTTTGTCAGATTATGCCACGATGTTAAATTGTGTTATTATTTCATTAGAGCAGAGCAGCAGTCCAAATTGCTCCAATTATAGCCACTGGTTGATACTTAGTCTTAAAGAGCTACTTTTCATTTATTATTGTAGACTTGTTTCACCATCTGAACACAGAAACAAATAAGTTTGTCAATGAGAGAAGCAATTATTGGTAATTCAGCTGTACTAGTATTCAGTATATGTGAGCACACAGAGTTGGAAAGCAACAGCTCACAGGTATTACAGGAAATGCAGCAGTCTGTTTTACAAAAGTTGGATTTTAAACATTTTAAAATTCTATACACAATGACATGTCATACTGTTAATAACCTGCTACTTGGCAAAATGTTTTTCTATCTATCTCTGAAATATACATGCAAGAAAAAATGGCATCATGAAGCCATGCAGCCCACTGATCTGACAGGAAAAAAGTTTGTTTTTGCATTGACAGCTGAAATGGAAAAAGAGTAATGGATGGCTTTATGTAAAAACAATAAACTTCATGGCTGACAAATAATCAGCAAAAGACATCTCTCCACCCCTCTCGTTTGAACACTGACTTCTCCTCACAGATTTTACATTTTTAAACAACTCATACTAAATGTATGTTCAGAGAAATAAAAAATTTAAATATGGATTGTGAGGACAATTGCTTCAATATATTGGAGATTTGTTGTCTTTGTTGTAATAATCTTTTGGTTTTGGATCCTTCATTACAAAGAAACCCAAAGATATTGAAAGACGGCAGGTTCATATTTTTCTGTAAAAGGTTATTTGATGGTCCTCAACAATTTCGGAAACTTTAATTGATCATTGAGACTGTGGGAGAATACTATTAAATTTATACTTTCGTAAAGTCCTGTTTAAGATAAATGAAATTAAAAGCTGTGATGGACTGGCGACCTGTCCAGGGTGTACCCCGCCTTTCGCCCGTTGACTGTTGGGATAGGCTCCAGCCCCCCCACTACCTGACCACGGATTGACTGTATAGAAAATGGATAGATGGATGGAAATTAAAAGCTAAAAATGTTTCAACTTGAAAGGTTAAACTGGGTCATTGTAAAATATTTGTCAGCTTAAAGAGAGAAAAACAAATGCTGCTAAATTAAAATATCTGTATATATAGTATATATGAATATAAACATCTAGTATATTTAAATTGATTCTTGAGTGTTGTTGTGTGTGTCTAGGTGCTGTAGGTGGTGTGTGCGCGCTGGCTAATGTGCTGGGTCAGGAGCTCTGTGAGCTGGAGCGTCTGTGTATGTCCGGGCGTTGGGAGGAAGCCAGAGTCCTGCAGCAGCGGCTCATTGAGCCCAATGCAGCTGTGAGTTCCGTCGGCTGCACACTTTTATCCATCACGCCATGAAACAGCCACACTTGAGACACCAACGGGAGGGTTGATCACTTCATAAAGTTAAAACTGTTCAGGAGCCTGAAATGCTTGTGATGTTAAAACTTGGGCCATAGCAATCCTGATTTTCTTTTGTATGGTACACATAATTTGATTTTGAACCAAAAAAAACTTAGCTGTTCTCTGTGAAATATATAACATCTTATACAAACAGAAGAAAGGCCATCTGCCACTGAAAATTAGATCTACGAATGAAACTGGGTTGAAGTCTTTTAGACTGAAAAGAAAGTCTGTCATAATCTCCACTTGTACTTAAGTTAGACATTGCCTAAATAAGTTTACTACAGGCAGCAGTATATGACATCTATATATATATATATGTGTATATATGTGTCTATGTATATGACAGTCTCCAGCACCATCTCCCGTGACCCTGACTTGGTGAGTATAGAAAAAGAATGGATCTGTTAGTGATATACTGCATAAAACTAAAAAACTATATGAAAGAGAAGAGGCTGCTTCATGGTTTGGTAGCTAGAGTTCAAACTTTCCTCAGTTTTAGAAACAGTAAGTAAATACAAAAAATGACAGTTTTGTTTAAGTTATGGGGTTTTGGTGTTGATCTCCAAGTTAAATTCACAAAGGTAACATCAGTGCGTGTGAATGAATTGGTGCTTAGTGTGCCTTAGGCTCAAAACATATTCATTAAGGTCACTGCTGTACCAGCACAGCAGCACACACACACACACACACACACACACACACACACTGCATTGGGGAGATCCATCTTCACTCCACTGTGAAGTCACATGGGGTGCAGATGTTGTTCAGCAGGTAAATACTAATCACAAATGTGTCTGAATTTTAACTTCATTATTCCTGCTGCTGAGAGCCAACGATGCACTTAATATTGGGGGGTGGATATTGATTGAAGCTTTTTGTTGCTAGGTGACCAGAAAGTTGGGAGTTCCTGCCCTCAAGCAGGTGATGGAATGGTTTGGTTTCCATGGCGGTGCCTGTCGATCACCTCTTCAGCCGCTCACAGAGGCAGAGATTCAGCAGCTGAGACGGGACTTCTCCAGCAATGGATGGATGTGAGGGGACCCACGCTGAGTGTGTGTGTGTGTGTGTGGCTTGTTAGGTAGAGTACCTCTTAACCGTTCTCCCTGTCAAAAGCCCTTCTATTTGAATTAACTGGCCAGGAAATTTCATTCACATCTTTTAAGTGTTTTAGGCTGACCAACAATCCAATATTAAAAACGCTACAGAGATAGAATTTTGTTCCTTATTTGTGTATATTAAGATTTACAATAAAAACTGTAGAATCTGAAAAAAATCCTTATTTTCTATTGATTTTTTGTGCTTACAATTAGTTTACTTTACATGAAATGACTGTTAAATCTTTGAATTCTTCCTCATGCTGTTGCTACTAAAAAAAGTAGTTACAAAAAGAGAAGTTACACTATATACTCTATGCTATGCTTATTTCAGCAATAAAATTGCATTTTACAGAAGTAATAATTGTTTTGCCTTAATTTCAAGTGTGAGGAAAAAAGACAATTCAATTCAATTTTATTTATATAGCGCCAGATTACAACAATTGTCATCTCAAGGCACTTAAGTAATATAGTCCAATTCAAGCCAATTGGAATTCAATTCATTGTAATCATAATCCGATTAATTCATATAGAGCCAATTCAAAAAATTAATATCCTAGCTAAGGAAACCAACAGATTGCACCGAAACTTGTCTTCAGTCCAATCTCCCGTCCTGAGCGTGCCTGAGGCGACTGTGGAAAGGAACGACTCCCTTTTAACAGGAAGAAACCTCTGGCAGAACCAGAACCAGGAAGGGTGGCCATCCGCCTCGACCAGCTGGGGTTTGAGAAGACAGAAAAGACTGCAGGTTTGGGAGCGAAGTCTATCTTACAATGAGATATTTAAGATATGATGGAGCTCGGTCATTAAGAGCTTTATATATGAGGAGAAGAATCTTAAATTGTATTCTGACTTTAACAGGGAGCCAATGAAGAGAAGCTAAAACTGGAGAAACATGATCTCTCCTGTTAGTTCTCATCAGAACTCTGGCTGCAGCATTTTGGATCAGCTGGAGGCTTTTCAGAGAATATGTGGGACAGCCCAATAATAAGGAATTACAGTAGTCCAATCCTGAAGTAACAAATGCATGAACTAGTTTCTCTGCATCACCCTGAGACAGGATGTTCCTGATTCTAGCAATATTACGAAGGTGAAAGAAGGCAGTCCTAGAAACCAGTTTTATATGTGCGTCAAATGATAAATTCTGGTCAAAAATAACTCCAAGGTTCCTCGCTGTAGAACTAGAAGCCAAAGAAATACCATCTAGAGTAACTATATAACTAGACAATTTCTCCCTGAAGCGCTCAGGTCCAAAGAGAACAACTTCAGTTTTGTCTGAATTTAAAAGCAGACAGTTCTGAGTCATCCAGGTCTTTATGTCTTTAAAACAGGCTTGTGAACTAGTTGTAATGTTATACAGGAATGAAACACGAATGAAAACACACTTAAAAAGTGGAGTGACAGACACAGAGCTTTAAGCTGGGATGCTGCTGTCTGTCCCCTCTTCTCAACCTGTGATCTCAGTGATGAACATCTTTTTCACTGTTTCAGTAAGTGGATGTGTGGGGTGAGGTAACACAAAAAGGGTTAGTTGTCTTATAGTCCATCAAAACAACAGAGTTGGCATGTCACGGTTGGTGGAGATTAGAGGACCCAAATGTAAACATGGACTTTAGGCAGGAGGTTGTTGGACAACTTAAATTCAATTTATTTTGAGACAGTAACAAAAAGCTCAGACAAGCCAAAACACCAAAACCCTAACCTGGTAAAACAAAACTTAAGGACTGAAATAACACAACTAAGACAATTGACATGATGTAGAAAAGACAAGGTAAACAAGATGAGATAATGGCAAAGATCCGGAAATAACTAAGAGAAAACAGGGATCTTAAATACTGTGGTTGAGCTGATTAGTGAGTGACAGCAGCTGAGGAATAATACACAGGTGACAGGTGTGGCAGTGGAGCTAATGACCAGAAAAGGAGGGAACTGAGAAAACAATGGTTGAACTGCGGCAAGATAAGACTAATCTGACTCAAAGTAAAAAAATCAAGGACAAAAACATGAGAGCAACTGTAAACTAAAGACGAGACTTACTACAAACTAAACTTAAACAAAGTGCCAACTAAGACTGCAATATGTTGTTTACTTCCGCCGTGTTTGCAGTGTCATACTGTATGTTCTGTTTGCTTCTGGTGGTAAATACCGGGTGATTATACATTATTTATTTAGACTTTGATCATTTGATTTTTGGGTCATTTAACTTGTGAAGAATAAGTTAATAAGTAAAATATGGTGCAGAAGCCAAGAAGGGCCATGGATTTTTTTTCTATGCACTGTTATCTCGTTATAACAACTTATTATTTCGTTATCTCGATATAACAAAAATCGTTTTCTCATGATCCATCCATTTTCTATACCCACTTAATCCGTCGGTGTCATGGGGGGCTGGAGCCTATCCCAGCGGTCATCGGGCGAGAGGCAGGGTACACCCTGAACAGGTGGTTTTCTCATGATAACGAATTAATTCATATTGTTCGTCTTGATTTCAACTCTCAAGAGCTGCCACGAACGGCTTCCGTACATCTGCTAATTGGTAGCCCCTAAACAAACCCAGTCAAGTACACAAACTAACGTAAAGTGTAACTGTGTAAGTGTAGGTTACAGCTACTACAGACATTATAAAGAGTAGACGCCGCATTGGCTGCTGGAGCGTGGGAAATACGGCCGCCATCTTGGACCGGTCATCCTACCCATAGACAGTGGAGTATTCAAGATGGCAGAGCACTGTATTCCTGTGCAAATCGGCGGACGATTGCGAACAGGGTTCGGGGGATTACTTTTCACAAGGAAGATTCAACATTATTATTGGTTGTATTTTGTAAATAGAATATTATTGTACTGTATTTATGTCCATCACTGAAATCGTAGACAGCAAACGTTTAGCTAGGCTGTGGTTATAGCCGATGCTCACCCGGCTATTAGGCCAACTGAGACTTTATAAATCATATATTCCATAACACAGGCTTAGTTTACAACTGACACAAGAATGCTATTGTAGAAATAATGCAAATATTGCATATATAACATTGACCAGCAAATTTTACACTGGTGACACAGGCTGTATTATTCAAGTTTGTATATAACCTTACACATACACACTTTAGAGTGGTAAAGCTCTGTGTGAAATTTTCTGTTGTACAAAGCAGGCCTATGGAGAGAAGGAAGTCGAGCAAATACTAAGTTTGCATGTTGAACATACAGTTTAGAAATAGGTACTCTGTTTTCTGTATATTTTGAATAGATGAGTATTGATTTAAACTATCTGATACCTAATGAAACACTGTAATGATAGTAGGGCTGAGTGACTTTATCGATAGCGCGATATATATAGATATTTTGTTTCCCGATAAAGTATCAGTTTTTTTCTTTTTTTAGCAAACTTTATTCAAAAGTCAGATGTTACAATTAGTAACAGAAAAAAAACAGAACATTAACATAATACAAAACAATGCCAGGGGGGTCACATTATACAAAACAGTGATACATTAGTTCATAAAAATGTTATATAAAGTGCATAGCTCAGTGGTTTTGATGGCTTTTCTGTTTATAGACTGTAGGATTGTTGTAATGTATTGAATTAGCTCCTTCTCAAAAATGTAAAAAGATGGTTTGTGATTAGAGAATTTGGATTTGTGTATATGGTATTTAGCAAGTAAAACAAGCAGGTTGATGATGTAATATTCACAACAGAAACATGAGTCATAAACATAAACATGCGTACACTGAAGACATGTTTGTTTGTTTCTGTATGTCTGGCGGTGTTGTCCTTCCGGTTCAAAGGACGGACCACCAGTCCAATCAACGACGATTCATGTCAAATCACACTTACCCTTTAAAATCTTTCATAAAATGATGTGTATTAAATTGTATCGAATTGAATGGTATAAAATCGTATCGAATCGTTGGCTGAATGCCGGGTATCGTATCTTATTGTGAGATTAGTGTATCGCTACAGCTCTAAATGATAGTGATTTAGATTCCATCACAAGGCACAGTGAAGGTGCTGAGAGGGTGATTCACCAAGCTTCAGTAAGGCAAGCTCCAAAGACGTCGACAGTCACCTACATCGTCCGGGAAGAACAGAGAATGTTTTTCAGCTTGGGGAACACATTGAGGAGACACAGTTTGACTACACCACATTGCCAAACTCACCTCTGTTGACCTGCAGAAAGGGAGCACAAGAAAGAAGCTCTGCAAACAGTCCTCTTTCAGGGCTTTTAGCTAATTAAAACTTTCATGAGCAACTTTGTGTAAATATGGTTTGGGGTGGGGTGGTGTCATGTTCTTGTGTTTAACTTGAAAATTTACATTTTTTTAAAGATTTCTCTATCATCTATCTGTCTGTCTTCATTTTTTCTGTTATATACAGATTTTCATTTATTTCTGAGAGCGATCTTACAGAGAGAGAGAGAGAGAGAGAGAGAGAGAGTAATTAAATAACAATTAATGTAAATAGTTCAATGTAATTGTATTATAATTTAATTGTATTTTGGTATGTTTTGCTTTTGGCAACAATGGTTGATACCATCCATGCCAATAAAGCCAATTTGAATCAATCTTAATATAGATTTAATTTTTTTCTGAGATATATGTGTCATTCCCACCTGACAACCATATAGTCTCAGCACGAATCTCAGACTGTCTCTCTGACATATCAAAATGGATGAAAGCCCATCACCTCCAACTTAAAAAAACTGAACTGCTTTGTCTTCCCAGCCAAACCAACCATACACCACAGTATCTGCATCCAAACTGAATCCCTATCTCTTGCTCCATCAAAGGTTGCTAGAAACTTGGGTGTTGTGATTGATGACCAACTAACCTTCAAAGATCACGTTACCTCGGTTGCTCGTTCATGACGCTTTGCATTACTAAATATAAGAAAGATCAGACCATACCTAACCCAACATGCCACCCAACTCCTGGTGCAGGCCATGGTCATCTCCCGCCTTGACTACTGCAATGCTCTCCTAACTGGTCTCCCAGCCTGTACTATGAAACCTCTGCAGATGGTCCAGAACGCAGCGGCGCGTCTGGTCTTCGATCAGCCTAAAAGAGCACACATCACCCCTCTGTTCATTGAACTCCACTGGCTACCGCATCAAATTCAAGTCACTGATGTTAGCTTACAAAGTGCTTAATGGAACAGCTCCCATCTAATTGAATGTTCTTGCAAAGGCTTATGTCACAACTCAGTCCCTCTGTTCGTCCCAGGATTGTCGTCTAGCAGTGCCTACACCACACCTAAGACAATCCAAACTCTTTTCATGTGTCGTTCCACGATGGTAGAATGACCCACCGAGCACTACCAGAACAGGGTAGACGTCTATCTTCAAAAAACTCTTGAAGACCCAGCTCTTCAGAGAGCATCTCCTATCCTAGCACTTACCTTGTACTTCCCTACCCCCTCTATCTCTGCACTTTATCTTTCTGTACTTTCCTCTATGCCTGCACTCTATCTCTACTCTGTCACCTCTAACAGAGTCTGACTAGTGGTTTCCTTCTATGTAGTTTATTGTTAGCTTGTTTATATAACTTGTTATATCTTCATTTGTAAGTCGCTAAATGCTAAATGCGTCTGTTTATGCATAAACATAACATAAACATATATATATATATATATATATATTTTTAAATATAACTTCTGACTCTTGTGTTTTATCTTATATGTAGATGTATAATGTATTATTGTTTCTTCATTATAGTGTTGTGACTTTTTGGAGTTCAATTTACCTATTATGCTATACTCAGTAGTTAAAGATGAGAAGTCACGAAGTATCAAAAGATGAGACAGATTCAGCTGGTTCGCGGTCCAATGATGGTTTATTGCAGAGTTACAAAGCGCATGTGTCTAATGTGTGTTGCGGGGTGACTGTGTGAGGATTAGCCGTGGCGGTCACTATAATAGCTAAATAGCTGAATTGTACACAACCTGCTTCTACTTCTCTATCATATATTAGTGTGTTTATATAGGTGTGTGTGTGTATATTATATATCGTGTCTTTTGCAGAATAGCCTACCTATCATACATATCACATACCAGAATATTCTATTACTGTTAAGCCTTCTATGAATATTAAGATATACCAAATCATGTGTCCAGTATCACGCCAACATGTATGACGTTTGCAGAAAAAACCCTGTGAAAATCAGTTTTGTATTCAGCGAGTTATGATTGATTATATGCGCTGACACTTCATTGTGCCAGCCAGACAGATTACACTGAGTGTAGCGGGTGACCGGTCCAAGACGGTGGCCCAACGGCTCATCAGCGCCAATAGGCACTAGCGGTCGATGCAGCGTCTATTCTTTATATGTCTATGACAACTACAGCCAGTGGCTACGGAAGCCGTTCGTGGCAGCTCTTGTAGGTTGAAATCAGGAGTATCACATTAACCAGCGCTCAATCATCAAATTATCACACGAAATTAAAAGTCGAGAAAACGATTTTTGTTATATTGAGATAACGAAATAATAAGTCCTTTTTTTTTTGCGACTTTGAAATAACAAGTCGTTATCACTGTCAGGAACCGGCAGGACACAGGACACAGATGCAGGATCGATTTCAGAATAAGATTGTTTATTATAAATAAACTCTCTTAACAGGTCTCCGAACAGAGAAAATAATCACTATGAAAATTACTATGGCACTGATCACTATAACTATAGTTGTGACAGATGCCGGTGTAAAACTTAATCAAAAGAAACAGTCTCTCCACTCTAGGAGGAAAACGAAAATTCTATAAAAGAATATTACTTTAAATTTCGCACTCTCTTCTAAAGAGGTGAACAAAGAAAATCTCTCCTTCTATTGGAGGCACTACAAGATTAAACAAAGAACAGAAAAAGAGCTTCCACTCCTATAATGGAGGAGCTACGAAACATTACAACAAAAAACTCTCGAAAAGAGGAAACCAAAAATGACTATGAAAATTTATTCAAAAGCTAAGCTGAGGTAATCACAAAAACATTTACCAAAAGAAACTCTGAAGGAGAAACGCTCGACTTCAGGAATCCACCAATGGGTCAAAACACAAGGTACCACAATGGTCAAGAATCTGGGTATTTTCAGAACAACAAGGGATATTCGGAGGCTAGGATGAAGACTGTAAGGTACAACACACTGACAACGAGACAAGGGAAGACAAAGACTATATACACATGAGGATCCAAGAGGACCAGGTAGAAACACTTGGGTAATCAGGGGAGACACGCAGACACAGGACACGGGAGGAAGAGCAAGTTAACTGAAACGAGAAGAGAAGTTCATTTTCAAAATAAAACCAGAAATGACGAGACAAGTTATAAAACTAAAAGTATACAGGAATCATGACAATCACAAGATAGTGGTGCATAAAAAAAGTAATCCCTTCTTGGCTTCTGTAGTAAAAGTCAGAAGAAATACAGAATTTTACTTTAACGTATAAGATACATATTTTGTCAACCTATGATATCATGCGTTTACACTAGAGCCCTGCGTGGGACTGTTTTCTTCACTCCTACCCACTCCCGCAATGTGTATGTCCACTCCCCCCGCACCCACAAAACTTTGAGAATTTATCATCGCCCTCGGTGAAACACCTGCCGCAGAAACAGAGGTATAAAACAAACCGTCTGACTTCTGAATCCTGTGTGTGCCTTGAAATATGACAGTTTTGCTTGATGGCACGCTGAACAGACTGATTCAAAATCCATAATATCACTTGTGGGAGGGACACTAGTAGGATCAACACTTCCCCTTGATGCAGATCCTCTAGTTTCCCAACTGTGCAGATGTGGTGGATGTCATCTGCACAGAGTAGCTACGTCTGGAGTGATCAGGTGAGAAGCATTTAAAGCAGAGGTTCTTGTCACGGCAATGAATGAGTGCAGAATGGTTCGCATCGCCACAGACAGCACATAGTAGTTTATTCAGTCCCTCAGTCCTGGGGGCTTTCACTCTAGGCTGCCTGGTGGTAATAGCTCGGGTTGGAGTAGATCTCTCCAGCAGAACTTTCTCCAGAATGCTAATAACACGCTCAAGAGCTGCTAAGTCTAGTGACTTGGGTGTGTGAGACTCTTTTGATTCAGGCAGAGGTACCACAGTGTGAAGCACCTTAGCTTTGTTCGCATACATATTGTCACAGGGCTTCCAACTCACAGCAGCAGCAGCACCCCTCAAACCTCTCTGTGTGGTACTCATCCAGCACATCCTGAACCTCCACCGCAGTCCACTTACCAATTTTTTTTTACCTGAAAGTCATGGCAAGCTCTTTGGAGGGACAATTCTTTATAAACATATGTGTCACTTCCAGGTCGGGGCAGTGTACTTCCTTGCCCTGTTCTTTGAGACGGTCAGCAGTGACACCTGCAGCTTGGTTGAGCCTCAGCCAGTAGTCATATGCATCCTCATTACTCTTTGGGATTGTAGTGTAAAAGTCTGCTAAAGGGAGAGGAGAACGGGACGGCAGCAAAATGTTTATGGAGGAGAGCATAAATGGCATCTGGGTTCAGAGTCACATCAATGCCACTGTTTCTCATTCCAAACTTCACAACATCTTTAACTCGACCCCTGAGGTGATTTTCTCTAGCTGCTGCTCTGATTTGGTATTTGTCCTCTTTATGTAACCCTTCATCAGATCTTCCCACACAGTGTCAGAGTTATCTCCTCTGAAGGTTGGAGGCTCTTTCACCTTCCTGTGAGGCACTAGTTGGACTTGTGACAGTTCCATACTATGTGCAGACATGTTAGTGGGGGCACTGTGTACAGTTGGGGTGCTTGGTGTGGGTGTACTATGTGTTGAGCCGAAGCGTGCAACTATACTATCCGCCAGCTGCTGACCAACATGTTGAATTATGTCACTCATTTGACTGACTACATCAGGTGAAGGTGAAACAGGGTTTGTGTGAATGTTGCAGTATCCTGCCTGCTGAGTGTAGGTTCAGTGTAATGGCTCTGAGAAGGAACCCTGTCTCCACTGACTGAAGCGGTCCCAGCTAGAACCAGCTCATCCCCCATCACATGAACAACACTCCCCTGAACAGGACTATTAAACTGCAACACCATACCTCTGCCCCTACCTCTACCAAGAAAAAGATGCATACTAGCATTCCCTTGTATGTAGCTCATTCTTTTGATATCCCACTCAACAAGGACCCATGAAACAAAACAAAAACAGAAAATTGAATAATAACACAAAAAGACTGGTTGGGCAACAACAAGCACCAGTTACACCATACACTGGTAGATTCAATTCAATTAAATTCAATTCAATTTTATTTATATAGCGCCAGATTACAACAATTGTCATCTCAAGGCACTTAAGTAATATAGTCCAATTCAAGCCAATTGGAATTCAATTCATTGTAATCATAATCCAATTAATTCATATAGAGCCAATTCAAAAAATTAATATCCTAGCTAAGGAAACCAACAGATTGCACCGAAGCATGTCTTCAGTCCAATCTCCCGTCCTGAGCGAGCCTGAGGCAACTGTGGAAAGGAACGACTCCCTTTTAACAGGAAGAAACCTCTGGCAGAACCAGACTCAGGAAGGGTGGCCATCCGCCTCGACCAGCTGGGGTTCGAGAAGACAGAGAAGAGGGAAAAGAGGGGGGAAAAACACCATAACACCATTCAAAGGATACCTGTTGGAACAGGGAAACATACGTTAATAATCACAATAATGTCACATGTACATAAAATCAATTTTGAAATTAAACAGGGGGAAAAAGAGAGCAAAGTGAGGAAAGGTGTGACAGATGAGGTCCCCCAGCAGTCTAAGCCTATAGCAGCTTAACTATGGGATGTTTCAGGATTACCTGAGCCATCCCTAACTATAATATAGATACGCTGTCCACCTGAAAGCGCAAGGTAGAAGCTGTCCAGGAAGATGATCACAGGACTTTTGAGGCTGAAGAGCCAACTCCAGATCGACGAGTCACGGTATCAATGTTATGGATCACAGCTATCTGGGAGATGCAGCTCCACACTACTGTTACTTCTACAGATGACGACCGGTTGGATTATTGGGTGTTTATTAGACTATGCAACACAGCATACAACACCACAGCGGTGTGGGAAAATAAGCGCCACAGTCTCGGGACAATCCAAACAACACCACAGTGAATTCCTCTATTCTCTGTGCATTTAACAAGCAAATTAAATACAGAAACCCGTTCATATAAAATAAAAACATATCCTAGTGTGATTGTATAGTGCATTTGTTACTCCATAAATCATCTTTCATTAAATTCAAAACTAGATTAACAAATGTAAGCTATTTATCTGGACAACCAAAAAGGCTGCTCATATAGACCGACTCACAGAACAAAACATAATAAAAAACCATACAACAGTACACAAAACATTACCTGCAACACAGCATACAACACCACAGCGGTGTGGGAAAATTTGCGCCACAAAATTTGGATTGTCTCGGGACAATCCAAACAACACCTGACACGAGGGAAAACATTTAAGCTAGTTTAGCAACATTAACAACTCTCTAAACATAGTGTTATAATTGGCTTTGATCTTAGACATTATAAATTCATATTCTGTATTTTCCTAAATAACCTATGTTCCTAGCTGGTACTTTTCCACTCTGCTCATACTGCACAACAGATGACCTTAAATGGTCCAAGACCTTAGAATGACATAAACATCAGACAACAGGGTCAGACAAAACATCTCTATTAGGGCAGATAGGGCTGGTACAGTAGATCCGAGCCTAAAAACAGCACACACACACACATTGTTTATCACATCCAAAGAACACAACAAGGACAGCGGTTGGCCTGATCATGCCACTGAAGACTGGCCAATTATACTCTGACAAGTGTGAAAACAACTTCTGTGAGATAAAGCTGAATATAAATATGACATGTTTCCGGATATCGGGGCTCGGCCTGACGGATTTCCTGCGGGAGCTCTGGCACTCCGAGTCCAGCGCTGCAATATACTTTACATGTGACCACTAATAAATACTTTTTTAATAAACGATTTCTCCAGCTTGTTCTTGAGCTTCCAATGAAAAAAACGGGCTAACAATAGTTTTATGGTCCAACAACTCACAGTAAGCGCTCAAAACAGTTAGCATAAGTCACAGTGAGTACATGACACAGCAAAATATAAAGTATAAACATCTGAAACGTAATATAAAATAATTAATTATCCTGGACCAAGCAAGACGACGTCTTACCACAGTGAATTCCTCTATTATCTGCGCAATACCCAAACCAACCACTGCGCCAATAGATGGCATGTTGCACTTCTTTTGCCTTAATTTAATAGGCACAAATCTACTCGGTTACACACGGACAGTTGAGAAACTTCTCCAAATGTAAGACTTGCCTTGCTTTGTCTTTGTGCTGTAAAGACCTTCTTTGAGCTTCCTTTCAACATCATTTATTGACATCCTGTCGCTAGGCTACGTCCAGATCCCTCAGTGTTTTTTTTAGCCACCCGCTCCCGCGTGATGGCTGAGTTGGCGGGACCCAATGCAGCCCTCTACTTTACTCCTTGTTTAGTACTTTCTACCTTATAAAATCCAAAAGTATGTAGAGTTGTTTATTTGAACTAAAATAAGGTGACCAGACGTCCCCGATTTCCGGTGA
Organism: Leuresthes tenuis; assembly: GCF_036924035.1. NCBI lineage: Eukaryota > Metazoa > Chordata > Actinopteri > Atheriniformes > Atherinopsidae > Leuresthes > Leuresthes tenuis. Next base: position 35,799,286 of record NW_027325358.1, on the reverse strand, counting down.
CAGGCCCCGTTTTGGGTCCCCTAAAATGTCCCCGATTTTGACACTGAATGGGGGGAAATGCGCGCAGACTCAAAGTAACACCAGTTATTACGGTAGCCATTTGACGCATCACCAGAGACAACATCATATGATGTACAGACAGCAGCGTCGACAACAACAATCAGAGGCGGCAAAAAGGAAAGAAAAGGAGACCAGCAGCCAATAAATGGTTTGTTGTGTACTAACTTATTTATTTTGTGTGAACTGGCAGTAGACTTGGCTGTCAGTGTGCGCACACGCGTGTGCGTGTGTGTGAAGTGATGTAACATTAAGTATGATTGTTTTTCTGAAATGAAGACCTAACGTAACGTTTTAAAAGTCAGTGAAAGTTAACATTATGACACTGTTTTCATATCTGTCATTAGTGATGCTGTAATGTTAACATTAGCATGAGATTACCAGGTGATGACATGTTTTTCTCATGTTCTCCTCTGCTCTTATTCTACCCAGGCTCCTGAGGTGGAGGTGGATGAATGAGGAGGTCACTGTAATGTCACTAATTTTTTTGATTACCACCTTTGTGTAATAAATATCAGTTCAGTATTCAGCTGTGAGTTGAAACTTCTGACCAAAAAATCCATCCTAACTTATTTTGATATTTTTGTCTTCTTCTGTGGATGGATGGTTGATTGCAACTTTTTGTGTAATAAAAGCTGGTTAAAATACATGAAAAAGTACATGTCCCTGTTTTTTATTTCATAATGCTAAAAATTTAATGATTTTTCTCCGCCGCATTGAAAATGTCCCCGATTTTTACTTCAGAAAACTGGTCACCTCAAACTAAAATTACCATTTTTCTGCTTAAACATATTCGTATGTAATAGTTCATGTGTATCTGATTAACTGGGTGCCCAGTCAACAGTATAGGTTGGTGGCTTTTTTAACTCAAATACAGGCATGATAAAGGTTCTAAGAGAAGCTTTAGATCAACCACAGGTCAGTGGGAGGCAGAGCTGTAGGTCACAGCCACAGTTTGCAGCAGAATGTCAGAGAACTCTTTGATGTGAAAAAGTTAAAAAACATAATTACAGTAATTAAAGCCAAGAGTAGCAGGTAGCCATGGCAATGAAAGCCTTTGGCTTTTCTGTTTCTTTGCTTTTATCTTACCAAGAGTCCAATTAGCACCTTTCTTAGCTAGAGATATTTTCAGAACTGCCCACCAGATCATAAAGAAAGGATGTGTTTTCCTCCCTTCCTGCGTGACAAGGACACATCACAGGGTGGAAGCTGTCAGTATTAAAAGTTCAAATTATTCAGTTCTAAGTCAATGACATATTTTTCTTTCAAAGACATTTTGTGCTTATAAAATTCTTTAATGTTGACCTGTTAAATGTTCTGTGATTTAACATTTTAAAATGAATTGTTGAATTCAGATTCATTCACTGTAGCATACATACATTATTGTGATGCACTGACTTGTCAAACTTTGTGATTGTTGGCTGCATTCAAGGCCATCACGGAGGTCACATCGTCTGTGTTTTCGAGAATGTGGAAGCTTTCACAACATGTTGTGATGTTTAAGTTTCAGTTTTCAGTGGAAATCTTTTGACAGTATTCATTGTCTACATCAGCACTTGTGAATTCAGACCTCTGCTCCAGTATGTCATTTTTTGTGGGGGATACAGCCTTTTAACTTTATGCATTTTAATGGAATGGCTGAATGATAATAATCACAACTGCCACATTTCACAACCAAATCAAAGAAGTCTTATGTAATCAACTTGGTTTTCAGTGGACTGTTTTCTTTTCATGCTTCTGTTTTAGTCTTTCATTTGAAATATTTGATCATTTTTCAAAACAAAGTCTCATTTTATACCTTATTTGTGGTGAGTTTTCTTTCTTTGAACAAAATGCACAAGGATCTGTGTGAAATTTAGAGATGAGTTTGGTTTTACAGTAGTGAGGGAGCATGGAGTTTTTGAAGAGTCAAATAGACAGAAGATAATTTATCTTCGTCTACATTTTCCATACTTGGTTCTTGGAGGAACACCAGAGAAAATTTGATAAACTAGACCATGTGATGGTAAAATTTCTGTCTCAGGACTGACAGACTCTCCAATCCACATTAACCATTTGTATCACCCAGACACGCTAATTGTTACACATCTAAAGGTATAAATGCTCTGTATTTCTTTTGTCTGTATCTTTTCATACCATTGCCGCTGAATGGTGTGGACTGATCTTTTTCCTTGCAACGAAGAATAAAAACTTAGCCGGCCGGCAGAAAAAGTAAGTTTCTCTATTTCATTGCTCATCAGAGGTATTAGGAAGGAAGCGATTGAAAACTTCCATAACAACCACAACTGTGTTGTCCAAACATACATCTCTGAACCTTGATTTTGTCCTGCCAGTAACTAAGGAAAGTTCAGTTTTACATGATGGAGAAATTTACATGTCCTGGAATAAAACATGGAAAAAAAATCTCACATATGAGTACTTCACCATGACATAAAACACGTGGAACCTAGCATTGATTGAAACTACGCTGTTTGAAGGAAATAATTTCCAGTAATATCTCTATTTAGGAAGTCACACACGTTTTCTGTGGTGTTTGTGTTGGATTGTTGCTGTAATCCAACTTTGACATCTGGAGATTTTATGTGCTTAAATTAGCAAAAACCAAAACTTTATAAAAAAGGTTTCATCAGTGTGTGTTTGAATGCAGGAGCATAAGAAAACTTAGGAAAATAATCTTTTTATACATGTTTTGCAGATGTGGTATGAACGTTTTGCAACATGCCAATTAAATATGTCCTTCATTTTTAAAAATGCAATCTTACAATCATTGTTTCTTTCCAGTGTCATTCTGAAGCGTACACTTGTCATTTCTTGGAAACAGGAGATAAATTCACAACAACTTGAAAAACATCAGATGTACAGTATTATCACCTCAAAAATGTGTTAAATGTTTAGGAAACAGTTGTAGATTTCCATTTGAGCTCAGAGCACTCTTACTCTGAAGTCATGTTCATTCCATATGAGTTTACATAATGAGACTAGACTTGTTGATAACTCGTTTTCAGTCCTCACACAGTAAATAGGCTCAGTTTGAATGTATAAAATACATTGCATTCAGGGGTTTGTTAATTCCACCCTTCCCTGTATAAAATAGGAAGGTTATTTCAAAATATGGGTCAATAGGTGTTTTTTTTAAAAGATCACAATTGCAGGTTGCGGCTCAGACCTTGTCTGATTTGAAAGACATTCCAACCATGAGTTCATCTTAATTAACCTATTCAAGGATTTCTGATACTATTAGTTCAATTCTTTTCATTACTTGTCTGTAAACACTGCTCCCTAGGGCGGTCAAAGCGCTACAGATGTTTGTGAAAGACCAAAAATAAAGAAAAATCTCATAGAAATTTTAAAGATAAATGTCATAACTGTATGACTCTGTGGCATTGAAATCTTTCATTCTTTTCAGAGACAAGATGATGAAGACACTTCAGGTTAAACATATCGCTCAGTCCATAATAATCTCTTATGTCTTTCTTATTATTTCTGTTAAATGCTGACCCATGTTGCTTTAAGGTATCTCGGAGCACAGTTGAAACATTCCATGGAGTTTTGTCTTTTACAACATTTTGTTACTTGGACCGAAAGAAAACAAGGTACGTGGTTTCCTTCACCTGTGTTGTAGTTGCAGTGGCATTAAAGGACCACATGGAGGCAACACGCCCCTCTGTGCGGCCTCTGCACTGCCTGCTCTGAATCAAGGGCATCCCTTTAATCTCTGTTAGAGGATCTTGGACCCACAGGGTGAGCGATGCCCATGCTCCCAGGGCACCCAGTGAGAGGGGGCCAATCTGTCTCACTCATGCTCCTGATTTGCAGAAGTGGCAAGTTAGCAAAGCTGCCCTCTGTGCTGCAGCATCACAGGAATGAGGGTGGCACTAACACTGAGTGACACAGAGAAAACATCATGTCCAAACCTCCCCACACACCCTTCCCCCTCTTGCCTCCTCTGCACCTCCACATCCCTCCACACCTGACAGTTTGTCCTGTCCACCATTCTTCTATTCTCCCAGGTTCTTCCTTCCTGTCTCCTCTCTTTCACACTCTGGATAGTGGGATAACCTCTCAGTGTAGTGTAATATGTAATGCTCAGTCCCCCTCTCCCTCTTTGTTTCTTCCCCTCTCTCCCCCATCCAACACTCTGATTAAAACCAGGCTTAAGGGATTCCCAGATTTCCCTCCCCTCCCCCATTTTTCCTTTCCCATCTCTCCCTCCTCCCCACCCTCTTCTCTTTCCTTCCTTTCCTGTGGTTGGCTGCTGCCTCACACCACTCTGTATCCCTCACCCTCTGTGACTATAGCCCCACTATGACAGCTCAAAGTGTCTTTTGCTCCTTATGAGAACAGTAGCTTTACTGAGGAAAAACTCAACTTTTGAATGATGGTGATGGAGCCAGGGGCTCTGGAAGCAAGCTCTCTTTTGTTTAAAATCCACACCGTAATTATCTGATTTACATGGCATTGTGGCTGATGTGTTGTATCACCAAATATTACTGGTAACAGCAAAGCATGTCAAGATGCCTCTGTTTGCTATCTGGTTAACCAGCATTCATGAACAGAATTAACTGTCTGACATTAAAATATAAAATTTCTGAATCATGTATACACAAATGTCTATCGTACACGAATGTACACTGAATGTGAACTGTTTATTTTATTAGAAACATTAGAATTTAGAATTAGAAACATGAGCTACAACGTTTCAGGAGTGAAATGATCCTTTATTACAATAAACTGACACACTGTCCTGTCCTGCTGCTTGTGTTTCACCATGTGTCACCATGCATGTGAAATAGTCTTCAGCTGATGCACAACATGCTTCTGTTTGAGTTGAATTTTCATGTTTGCTCCCAGAAACAGGCCCAACTGACAGTCACTGCACTGTTGGTTTTTGACCTATTAATGGGATTTGTTGACTATGAGAGAAAAGAAAGCAAAGCAGCAGCTTATCTGAAACTTTCTGCCCTGTCTGTGATCAGAGAAAAGGGAGTTTGTTATTTCTATAATTTTCTTCTTCCGGTGTAACAGTGTGGATCAGTATCTTTAAAAAATACACGTCTACATGTAGTAGAAATTTACGTGTTTATCTCATTTTAATATTAGATAAACTTGGTGGTTTTGTTTTACTCTGTTCTCTGCAGATGCTTACAGATCAGCTCACTACTCTTCCCTCTCTCCTCTTAGGAAGACAGAGGGAATAAAAACATGAGACGCCGATATGAGGGAGGCATGGAAGAAAAAGCACAGGGCAGATGGAAAGAGATCAAGGATGATGAAGGCTGAATGCAGCACATGCAGTCTTTTTAAACCAAAGGTTGATGTGACAAATACAATGACACCTTTTTTTTTCTTAAAGGCAAATTAGTGCTGTGACCCTCCAACCACCAGAAAACCAGAACTCAGGAAGTATATACACTGCTCAAAAAAATAACACTTCCTAGATTTCAATTAATATTCCAGTTGAATGCATTGAGGACAAGATCAATGATCAATGTCAATCAAAATTATTATCCCATGGAGATCCAACTTCAGTGTGTGTGGCCTCCACGTGCCTGTATGACCTCCCTATAACGCCTGGGCATGCTCCTAATGCTCTCCTAAGGGATCTCCTCCCAGACCTGGATTAAAGTATCAGTCAACTCCTGGACAGTCTGTGGTTCAATGTGGCGTTGGTGGATGGAACGAGACATGATGTCCCAGATGTGCTCGATTGGATTCAGGTCTGGGGAACAAGCAGGCCAGTCCATAGCATCAATGCCTTCATCATGCAGGAACTGCTGACACACTTCCGCCACAGGAGGTCTAGGAACCGAATTAACCCAGGGCCCACTGCACCAGCATATGTTCTCACAATGGGTCTGAGGGTCTCATCCTAATGGCAGTCAGGGTACCTCTGGCTGTGCAGTCCTCCAAAGGAATGCCTCCCCACACCATTACTGACCCACTGCCAACCCGGTCATGTTGGAGGATGTTGCAGGCAGCAGAACGTTCTCCACGGCGTCTCCAGACTCTGTCACATGTGCTCAGTGTGAACCTGCTCTCATCCGTGAAGAGCACAGAGCGCCAATGGCCAATCTGCCAATCTTGGTGTTCTCTGGCAAATGCCAATCGCCCTGCACGGTGTTGGGCTGTCAGCACAAGCCCCATTTGTGGACGTCGGGTCCTCATACCACCCTCATGGAGTTTGAGCAGAAACATGCAGATTAGTGGCCTGCTGGAGGTCATTTTGCAGGGCTCTGGCAGCGCTCCTTCTGTTCCTCCTTGCACAAAGGAGGAGGTCTGTTCCATTATCACAACAATAGGTGAAACTGATTCACAATCAGTCAATGTGTCTACATGATGAGATTAACTGGATTATAGCTACAGTTGGGTTCTGCTCCTTATCTGAGGGTAATTATCCTTGGATATATGACGGTGAATGAATGGAATCACTGGCACAAAGCAGGTCATACCCCGGTACGATAGGTGGCGCTGTCCCCATTTCAGCTATCGCTAATAGAGCCACTTCCTGTTGACGTCTTCACCACCAACAACAACAAACTCAGGCATTCAGAAAGATGGCGAACGCAGAGCGAGATGAAGCTACGTCCCTCTACATCTGTGATGAGCTGGTTATGGCACAAATGTGATGCACAACGGCGCATTCTCCATCGCGTTGTTTGTTTCTTTCTGACGACAGAGACAACAACAGTAATATCGTCTCCTTTGACTTCCTGTCATGGTTTAAGTTTTGATTATTGTTATGTTTCAGGTTCTGTCACGTTTTATGTTGATCTTCATGTTTTCAGGTTTTGTCATGTTTTTTCCCCAGTCACTTAATCTCACTCAAGTCACCTGTTTCTGTTCACAGCTGTTCACCTCCCCACAGTATTTAGTTTCCAGGTTCATTCTCACTCATTGTGAAATCCTCACTTCACGTCCCTTTCCATGATTGAAGTCACGTTTCGCCTCATAGTCACAGTATTGTTAATCTTGCCTGTAGTTCATAGTCTTGTTTATTTATTATATCATAGTCTTGTTTTGTTTTGCCATAGTTTTTAGTATTTTTGGATATCCGGCTCAGTCGCGTTTTCTGTTTTGACCTTGCTTTTGGAATAAACCTCAGTTACCTTTTTATGAAGTCTGCATCAAACCTGATACTTCCGGGTGACGATCGCGAGCATGCGCAGAACGCTCGATCTGATCCACTGTTGCACGTTCAGTGGGCATTTGGATCCAGTTATCTCGGGGTCTTAATTCGATTGAAAGTAACCCGATCCGATTAGATTTCTTGCCAGATTAAGGTGTCTACATGAACTGAATAACTCACTCTTATTGTAATTTAGCCATTAATCCGATCCGATGGCCTGCATGTAACCGCACTGACTGTTGCTTCCTAACTGGACAGGTTGATTTCACAGAAGTGTGATTGACTTGGAGTTACATTGTGTTGTTTAGGTGTTCCCTTTATATTTTTATCAGTTATTTGAATAGAACACACATGACAATAAAGCACAATAAAGCTATCTAAGGTGCAGAGGGAAAGCAAATTGAAAAGTAAAACAGAAATAAGATTGTCTATGAAATTAACTAGGTCAACGCAAACAAGGTAAGAAAGAACACAGCTCAACCGACAAAGGCCGACACTGAGGTTCCAGCGAGCTGCAGTAAAAGAGCACACAACATCCATGTTAGGAGCTTCCTCATAGCTACAATGTTTGAAGGAACGTCTTCTGTCATGCCTATAATTGTATGTTCTTTAAGTACCAGCTTTATTTTCCAAAAGTGAATACATACAAGCAACACACAGTTTTCTCTCTGAACACAGAGACACAGTATATATACTGCAGAGAAAGAACATGAAAGTCTAACACAGTCAAGTAAGATCAATTTAATTTATGCAGTATATTCCTGTATCACAAATCAAATTTGTCTCAAGTGGCTTCACAAACTGCAACGCAAACAACTTCCTCTATCTGTAGACCCTCAACTCTGATGAGAAACTATTCTATTGCTATAGCTACTAATGGGCAAAATGGAGATATGTTTGTGAGCTGCAGCCTCGCTCTTGTACATATTCATAAAAAAGAAGCAAGTCATGTAACATAGTTCAATGTTTTAGCAAAACATTCAATGTGGGTTTAGTAGGACAATCTGCCATCTAATTGTGTAATGCTTTAATAGACCACTCAGGGACAGGAAACAACAGTGATAAATGTTCTTTTGAAACAAACATATTTTGCCTTCTGTTTAGAACAAGCTTGTAATTAAACACTGAAGTCAGAGGTAGCCAGGCCTCCAGAGACAGCTCAGTTTGGTGTGAATCAAGTGACATCCAGAAGGTAATAAATTCAAAGCAGCCACAACATTTGGTGGAACAGCTCTTACTTTTTCTGAAGTGGACACACTTTGACTTTGCTGTTGCTATCAGCCTCCACCTACACTGTGCTTTTTGTCTGAATGCTGTAGTTCAAGCACTTTCCTCATGGTTGAAAAAAGAACATTTAGCACAATATTGCTGCTGAAATCTGCTCTGCACTACAGATGGATCACACACATCTGAGTCTCAGTGTGGGGATTCTTCCTTGATGGCACTCAACATGTTGAATATGTATATCATGTCTTCATATCCCTAGGTACCAAACTACCCCCACCCTCTGCTCTCACACTTTCCTCTGATATCTAAGCTGAGCCCAACTTTCTTCTCCTCCATCATTTACACATGCAGATCCATCCCTCTCACTTTCCTTCAGTTTCCCTGTGCTCTACTCATTTCTTCCCTTTTTTATGCCCAAAGGAACTGCAGAGGGAAGGCTGTGGCATGGTAAATGTGAGAATAGAACCATAAAATGAATGTGTGCCGGTCTTAAAATCAAGATGTGCTGTGATGACTAGCCTGAGGGAGGACTGTAATAATGTCTTGACTTCATCATGTAGATAAAAAAAATGTGGATCAGGACAATATAGGGCCTTTTCCATCATAGGTTTCTTGTTTTCCTAAATCGCTCTTTAAAAAAAAAGTTGATGAATTAGTGGGAGTGAAACAATACCCGAAACCTCCAAGATACCAGAATGGGAAATGATCAGATTACAACTCAGGTGATTGCTGTTATTAGTGATCCACCAGTGGATGGATCAATTGCATACAATGTTTATATCATTATCATTAATTCCATTGAGTAGTGTGTATAAATTGTAACTACAAATGAAAAAAGGTGTCATTGTTGTATCTTATTTTAAAGAATTCTTGGCTTAATGTTTTTTCCCCCACAAATTCTCAATGATGTCTTCAAAATAGAATTTAGTTAACCCTTAAAGGCTAAATTTGTTGCCATGTTCTTAACTCACTAGTTTTGGTATTATTCGAAACAGAACGTTTGAGTATGTGACTAAAAATGTCATGGTTGTATGACAATCAGCATGGCTGTGTCTCAGCTAACATATGGACATACAACAACTAACTGTTCACTGGCATCCTGTTGATGGTCAAACTTCTTCGGGAGCTCCTTCTTTTTCAGGGTTCAAACTGATGTTGTTGCACAGTTCTGTCAGAGACAGTTGTGTTCTGTTTGGCAAGTCTTCCTTCTTCCTGATTTTGCTTAGCATTTACCATGGTAAGGAAGGAAGCTGTCAGTCATAATCCCAAAAAGATGGGGCAGAGCCAGAGGTGGAGTCAGAGGTGGAGGCTGCTAATAACTGAGGTTATGGGGCGGCTGTAGCTCAGGAGGAAGAGCAGTCGCCCACCAATCGGAAGGTCGGTGGTTCGACTCTGGCTTTCCCAGATACATGTCGAGCAAGACACTGAACCCCACGTTGCTCCCCCAGTGTATCATTGGGGGTATGAATGTGTGTGAATGCTTAGGAAGCACGTAGTTATATCTTAAGATTTGCTGTATGAATGTGTGTGAGTGGGGTGAATGCAGCATGTAGTGTAGAAAAGCACTATACAAGTACATTTAATTTCTCCACCCCCCACCCCAACAGCCTTGTTTGAAGAGTGTTGTTTCAATAGGAGACAGCTGTTATGCTTCAGACAAGTTCTATTTTGACCAAAGTATGGCTCATACATTGAAATAACCACAAAAAATTGTGCCAACTTGTTTAAAAAGGCCACACAGTAAAATGTCACCTTTAAACCTTACACTCTCCCCGGCAAAAGATCTTTCCACCTGAGAGGCCAATTAACATTTAGTATTTTCACCATTTAAGTAATACCTAGAAAATGACAAGTCATCTTCAGAATTTGGTTCTTTTCAGGTTGGCAGGTCTTAGAGACAGCTGATGGACGCTTTTTTATATGAAACAGCCAGTATCAGGGTGACATTTCCATTTCACCTTTCAACTTCTATCCTCTCATCTTTGTGCTGCAGATAAGAGCAGAAGAGCAAAGGCTGCTAAAATTTTTATTTAACAAATGAAACACCTATTATATACCTCCCCCCATGTGTTCATGCATGCCTGTGTTCACTTCAGTACACACATACACAAACTCCCAAACGTGCTGTTGTGAGCACTGAGAACCCAGAGCAATTAAAACCAGGCAAACTCGATGCTAGGTGTGTGTTTTGCATGTCTTTTTTGTCCGTCCCTTCACACACCCAGATATTATTCCTTGCAGCTGTACGTGCAGTGACAGTGTACGTCCCTGCTGTGCTAGGTCTCTCTTATCAGTATGCAGCGTGCACTTCCTCTCTAAACATGACCAAAGCTTTTGGGAGCCGTGAAGCTTCACTGATAAGATAAGAGACAAAGCCTTCACTCTTTAAGGAATGCATGAAATAGAAAATAGGGGATCCCTCCCGGTGGAATTACCAGGACTGAGAAGACAAAAAAAAAGAGTGACAAAAACTCATATGTTTGGAGAATGAAATTGAAAAAATAAGTCAGATATGAATCCTGAGGTTATGGGAGGAAATAATTCACTTTTAGTGAAAGAACAAAAGAAAACACACAGACACAGTCGCACATCTGCCATTTCTGATGTGTTAGGTGAAGATGATCTGCAGAGCATATTTAAATACTTTACCATGGCAACAGGCTCTATGATTAGGGGCAAACAGGCAAAACTGCTTGCAGCACTTGGGATTGAGATGATACAAATTAAGGGAACTCTGGACGGTTGCCAAGGAGACGAACAGGCGGTGGGGTTAAAGTCCAACCTAAACACACCTTAAAGCTATTTTAGTGACAGCGAAGCCGAGTGGGTGGGGGAGGGAAGAGCGGAGGGAGGTTTTGACAGCCAAGCTCTACAAATAATCATTAGACCTGCTGAGATGTGCGATCAGAGTTCAAAATCCCTCCATATGTCTGTGTATGTGTTGGCTTATGGTTGTGTGTACCTTTCATTATTGTGATGTTTCTGTTTCATGTCCCCTCAATTCTCCTCTCAGTAAAAACACAAACAGCTCAGAATCTGGCTCACTTTCTTGCTTTTTCTTTCTTGTTTATCTATGCATTCAGTTTTAATTACCAAATACAGCTAATTTTGCCATGACATCATTTCTCGCAACAAATTAATTTGAACAACAAAAGTGACATCATGGTTTTGTGACAGTTACAAGCCTCACTTTGCAATTGTTTTTCAAAGTGTTTTGTAAGGTGCCAAAAAAGCCTCCATATTTTGGGACGTTTTCTGAAAAGTTTTTTATCTCGATTTGATGTCGCAAAATAACTTAAACACGTTTTTCTAACTGTAGTCAAAATTGAACATTTCACTGTGTTAGATTTAGTATCATAAAGAAGGGTTTCCTGACAGAACAGACAAAACCCTACAAGTAATATCCGTAACTTTTCATAAATGATTTTGATAAAATTTCCAAATTTTCACTTTTTTTTTTCGGATAAAGATGTGATGCAGCAAAATGGGTATGCTAGCTTTTACTGTATGATTAGAAGAAAGCAGGATTCTGAATTGGATGGGAAGTTACTCTAATTTAGTCTTGTAATCTATTTAAAAAACAAATCATGATAGTTAGATAATGAGGGACCTCAAATATTTAGTTTCTTTTGCTCATGTTGCTGAAAATCAACACATCTCCTGGCCAGGTTTATGATCTCAAAATCTTTTAAATGAGGTAGATACATCTCGTGTTTTACTTTACCAGTTCACCAAGTCATTTGAAATGGCCTAAAAGTCATCCTACAATAAATGGCTTCCAGCAAAAGCGGTAAGTTAGAATCTTTAACTGTGTGACAAACAGGTCAACCACAAAGAGGACAGTTTTATTTTTTCCTTGTAACGCTGTGACGCTCAAGGAAAAGTGATTGAAACAGTCAGGCAGTAGTCACAGTATTCAAAACACAGCAGAGAAAGTTTTTTGTTCAGGTACTCGATTTGTGTCCTTTTTAATTTTTTGTCTTGATTCACTCACTTTTTGAACAACAGTTACATAATGATCCTAATATCCTCTCATTGCAGAGTCTATAATGGTATAATGCTATTATACTGTATCTTCGGACCTCTCATGTCTGAATGAATTGACAATTTCTCTCAATGCAGACTCAGGCATTGTCTGTAGAAATACATGGAGAGGAAAAAGGAATACTCAAAAGAACTGAACTGAAAAACTGAAAAACTGAAAACCAGTTTTCCTTTGCCTCCCGTAGAACTGCTCCCGTCGTTCTCTCCGTGCCCTGGTTTCCTCATGCCACAGCTCCACAGCCAGCGCCAATATCAACATCATTATCCGGACTCCTCCTAACTACCTCTCTCTTCCCTTACCATCTTACCTGGATTCTCCTTTCTACAATCACCTCCTTCATATAATAAACTCTGTTAACCTTTATCCTCCCTGTATACAGTGTCTGCTCTTGGGTCCAAGTAATTTTAAGGCAGCTAGCAACCTAGCCGTGACACTTACAAAAGCTTATCGTAGAGGCTGGAAGCGACTGTAAAGAGATTTGGGTGACTGGAACACAAGCAGCATATCATCCAAGAGCAGCAGCATATTGTTTGTCTTTGACAGGTAGCTGAGGATTATACCAAGTTTTGTTTCATCATAGCTTTAGCAGCTGGAGCAGATAATATGTCATGGCCTTTGCCCACCAAGACCATAACTGTTGTCCAATATTGTTGCACACTCCAAAATAAATATGATCTCAATTGTATTTACACAGTGACTGTAAAGGAACAGATTTGATTTTCTGCATCCACTACAATTTGAGGGTTGTTTCTTGTAGCCTTAGTATATACAAAATTAATTTACTTTATCATCGTAAGTATCTGACATTATCTAGTTTGTGTCCCAGCACCAAACAAAATAATTTGTAAAATGTGGGAAATTGAAAAGACCAAGAAGGTGCGATTTTCCACAGAACGCACACGCTTGACAGTGCTGTTTATTCAAAGCTCCAGGACTGGTAAAAAAAAGCATTCCAAAATGGTTAAAGAAATCAAACACAAAATGTCATCAAACATTGCTGCCACTTAAAAGGGGCAAGACCAGTAAACAGTTATACTTATTATTACCAAGAATGTGATATGTGCTGGTTTTGGTGAATTATGTACAGTGCAGTCACTACACACGTCCCCCCAGAATTCACCTCATAAAACAAAATATAGAGAGTCAGAGGGGAGGTGGGCGGATCAGACGGCCACAACGGCTCCGCTGCACAGGTGACTCAGGGGACTGCAGGGACCGTCCGGGGGACATGTCCATGGAGTAGGGGAGGAGCCTGGAGTGTGGGTGCCCCGGAAGGGCAGGGAGGAGGGGGAGCAGTCAAACCCGGGGGGCGTCCTCGTCGTGGGGGCTGAGCCAACTCAATGGGCTTGGCCACACCCAGGTGAGCCGGTTTAAGGCGGTCAACCGAAACATGTTCCCGTCTCCCACCCATGTCCACCACAAAATGTTTGACTCCTGTGTCCAGAACCCGGAAGGGGCCCTCATAAGGTGGGCACAGAGGTCCACTGTGGGCATCAAGGGTGAATGAAAACATAGTTGGCTAATTAAAGGACGTGGTAATGGGGAAAACCGTGACGGGAGGTGGGGACTGGTGTGAAAAGCCGTGTATTGTCCAGCAGTGTGGACTGCTGAGGAGACGCAGACCAAGGAACAGTGGTGCTGGCGAAAAAATCCCCTGGAGCCATAAACCAGTTCTGCAGATTTTGGTGTGGTTCTGATGCCAAGCATGACCCAAGGTAGTCTGTCAATCCAGTTCCTGTCGTAGAGGCTGGCCCACAGGGCAGCCTTCCTTGACCTATGGAAACGCTCACAGAGACTGTTAGCCTGTGGGTGATATGCGGTCGTGCGATGGAGTTTCACTCCCAGGCCTTCAGCCACAGCACACCGAAGCGCAGAAGTAAATTTCACACCCCGGTCAGAGGATATGTCTGAAGGGGTGCCAAAACGCGCAACCCAGTTCCTGACAAATGCTACGTCCATGGATGTAGCTGATGATAGTGGCACAGCTTCTGGCCAACGAGTGGTCCTGTCAACCATGGTCAACAGGTAAGTGAAACCATGAGAGGGGGGTAGAAGGCCGACCAGGTCTACATTGACATGATCAAAGCGTCTTTCTAGCACTTGGAACAGTTCTAAACGGGCTTTGGTATGGCGGTGTACTTTGGCACGTTGGCACTCAAGACAGCCCACTCCCTAACGTCCTTTTTGAGGCAGCGCCAGACAAACTTAGCTGTGACCAGCCTCTGTGAGGCTTTCGCACCTAGGTGAGAGAAACAATGAATGGCATCGAAAGCCTCCATCCCATGGGGACAATAGGCTGAGGGTTGCCTGTGGAAACGTCACACAGGAGTGAGGGGGGTTCTTGTCAAAAACCACATCCTCTAGCCGCAGCCCGGTAGTAGAGGACTTGAGGAGTTGCACATCAGGGGCTGTGGTTTGGTCCGCTGCCATACAGGCATAATCCAAGCCCAAATGGACAGCCCCTACAACAGCCCGGGAGAGGCAGTCGGCAACATGGTTGTTTTTTCCGGCAACATGTCGCAAGTCTGTTGTGAACTCATAAATGCAGGACAGGTGACGTTGCTGGTGTGCAGACCACGGTTCGGTCACCTTGGTCATAACAAAGGTTAACGGCATGTGGTCCACAAAAGCAGTAAAATGACGGGCTTCTAACAGGGAACAAAAATGTCTGATCGCCAGATAAAGACGAGGCAGTTCCCGGTTGAAAGTGCTGTACTTCTGCTCACTGGGACACAACTGTAGTCTGAAGAAAGCGAGCGGCTGCCAAGCACCACTCAGCCACTGCTCATATACGGCACCAACAGCGTAGTCAGAAGTGTCCGTGGTGAGTGCGATAGAGGCTGTGGGTGAGGGGTGTGCCAACATAGTAGCGTTTGCCAGGGCTGTTTTAGTACCAGCAAAAGCCTGAACCCTGTCTGGTGTCCAATCAACGGCATGTTTTGGCTTACAACCTTTCAAGGCCCCATACAAAGGCTGCATCAGCTGAGCAGCTCAGGGAATGAAGCGATGGTAAAAGTTCAACATGCCCAGGAAATCCTGTAGAAATTTGACTGTGAAACTGTGGCCACCTTTGATGGTAGCGGAACTGCACCGGCCTTAGTGACTCTGTGCCCCAAAAAATCAACGGTGGAAAGGTCAAACTGGCATTTAGCAGGGTTGATAATCAGCCCATGTTGGCTGAGCCGTTCAAAAAGCAGGCAAAGGTGTGTCAGGTGCTCGGTCAAGTGCTCGCCACCAGGATATCATCCAAGTACACAAAAAGAAAAGGCAGGTCATGCAACACAGAATCCATAAGGCGTTGGAACGTTGGAGCTGCGTTTTTAAGACCAAATGGCATGCGCAGGAACTCAAACAAACCAAATGGTGTGATCACTGCCGTTTTTGGAATGTCCAGAGGGTGTACGGGCACCTGATGATATCCCCGGATGAGGTCTACCTTTGAGAAAATAACATTACCCGCCAGATGTGCCGAAAAATCCTGCACGTGTGGGACAGGTATTGTATCAGGTATTGTTGCCTCATTAAGCCTCATTAAGCGCAAGCCACCAGTGGGTTTGGGGACGATGTGAAGGCATGGCGGACTATGCCAAGGCGCTCCATGTTGCCAAACTCGGCCTTGGCCACAGCCAACTTGGTTGGGTCGAGGCGCCGAGCTTTTTTTTCCTTTTCCTGTCCAGCATGGCATATGGCAGCAGAATTATTATCTGAATACCGTTTATGCCAAACACATTTGCTTTGCCAAGGGAAGCTTTATGAATGTAAAGCTTTATTAATGCCCAAGAACTGCCTATTTATTTATTTTGTTACAATACTTAACATGTAATAGTGCCGAACCAGACTGGGGGACAGGGAAAGAGGAAGAGCAAAGAAAAAGAAACGGAACAGAAATAGAAAGAAACAATCAGAGAAAACAATGAAAAACTTGACAATTGTTTTTAATTATTTTCTTTCTTTCTTTTTACATTCTGTTATGTATTTTTAATGCTTCTTCCACCCCCCACTGCAATGCTTTTATTTTATGTAAAGCACTTTGAATTGTTTTCTACATGAAATGTGCTATACAAATAAATTTGACTTCACTTGACAAGTAGCAACAATCACATACAACAAAACTGTGGATATAGATGACCTCAAACCACAGGACAACACAACAACTGCTTAGCGAGCATGCTACTGGATGTGTGCGTGTGTGTGTGTGTGTGTGCATGAACATGCGATACACATGGCACAGGTCCCACATGATAACCGTGCTTAGTTATGACTGTATAAGTGTATAGGGCCACAATCCACAGTCCCCCCCAGAAGCAGGCAGAGAGGGCCCCAAGACCCAGGCCACCAGCAGGCCCCATGGAACATGGTGGGAACCCCACCGCAGGGACAACCACGCATCTACCCAGACGACTGCAGAGGAAGGCCCCAGACAGAGCCCCCACAAGCATAGGGTAGGGGGGGCCTCCGACCCCGCCATGCCCCTGTGCGCCGGACCCAGGCCCCAAGAGCCCGAGTGCCCCCAACCCCCCCAGTAGATGCCCTGTCCAATACCCAAGAGGGCCAGGTGCTCCAGACAGCCAAGCATAGTGGGCCAGCACATGCCCCAAATGATTAAACACTTACCCACACACACTCACACACATCCGCTCATGTTCCCCCTCCCTCAACTCCGCTGGGGTGTACCGCAGCGGACACATCGGGGGCCAGCAGCCCCTAAGCCACCACAGACCCCGAACCAGCATAACAACTCTTCTTCCCGACCCCTTCTGCCCCAGGTAGCAACCAGGCAACAGGTGCGTAGGAAGACCCCTCCCCCCGCTCCTCTGGCTCTTCAATATTTTCTAATAGTGAGCGATTTAAATTGAGGGGCAGCCAACCTTGTAGAACTAGGAGCGCGGCCCTCTGGGCAGCCTACATACCCAAAGAACTCCGCCCACCAGATACCACTTAGCGCTACCACCCCCAAGACCTAATGTGTGTGTGTGTGTGTCTGATAAGTAGTGATGTCTAAGGTGTAATTAAAACAGGGGCGGGGGGCTGCAGAGTGCAGCAAAGGGGACCACCAACGAGTGTAAGTGTGAGATAGAAAAAAGCCCAAAACAAACCCAAATAAACCAATATCACCTGCATAACCTTGTATTCTGTGCTAGTGAGACTTACAGTGGGTCATTTATTTTGCCTTGACAGATAAATGTAAATTAGGCAGACTATTTCAGGGTTACATATGTACCATATACAGTGATATCATTTATAGAAGTTAACAAATTCAGATCACCTGGGGTTTAGAAGAGCGAAGGAGTGTTGTCCGGGTCGCGGTACAGCTGCCCATTGATGAATAATTTATCCACCACGATGACAGCTCGGGAGCCTCCCTCCATGAACTTTCTCCGGATGGGGAACAGGACACTGTGTCGTTGCAGGATTTCTTCGGGAAACTGGTCGCTGACGCTGAAGTCCGTTCCTCTCAGCTCCCTGAGTTGGTAGTGTTCGAACTTGGCCACAATAGGTCTTGGTCGGCGGGCATCAGGTCTCCTCCCTCCCAGGCGGTGGACTCGGTGAAAGGTGTTCTTCACTGTGTCCATCAAATCGTTACCAGCTGGAGACATCACGCCGGGTGACTCTTTCTTGCGACTTCTTTAGGAGGTAGAAGCCGTTATGCTGGCAGACGGGGTTTGGTTGAATTTATCCATGACGATCCTGTCAAAACACTCGTCGATGAAATCCGTAAAGCTTTCCAGACTTTCTTCTCTGTAGTTCAGTATTTTGTTTTTGTTTTACCCAAAAATATATTTATTTAAACTATTGGCGGAATTATAATCTTACTATATTGTTTGCTCGATTAGAGGCGCACCATGTTTGAATCTGCCGATAGTCTCACAGAATCTTGCGACACTACAGCATCACACTGGCTCCACTGTTTCTAACAGTGTCAGGGTGGACCACTGAAATACACCTGGAAATATGGATCATTCCAAAACTCTTTTAATCTTCTGGTGAATCTCCAAATTGGATGGATCCAGTATTTGCTTTTTCTACCGTGAAGAAAACCACGAAATCATCCTCAGTGAGACTGTGTCTACAAGGAAAAGCGACCCTAACATTGTAACATTATGAATAGACCGACAACCATGCATTGGCCTCAGACTAGCAACTAGCAAGCTAACTGTTCTGCCTTCATTAGGGAAATGCGTCTTCCCTGAGTGCCAGAATTAGCAGAACTTAGGCTGTCCACTTAAAATGGTATGGTATAATGAGAACAAGTAAAACAAGCTAAACTTAATTTTGTGACGTGTGAAGCTAGAATGTGGCCCCGCCGTAGACATGGCCACACACCATCAGAGCCAGCAGCTCTTAGTGGAGAGGTGAGGGCAGCACATTGACTCAAAGAACCAGAGTTTCAGGTATAGCTATGGTCATCGATCATTTGTGTAAAGCCAAGGTGAAAGAGAATTGTAAATTACCAGCAACACCCACCAGAAACTTTTACCAAAGACATCTGGGAAAAACTGATACACCAATACACCACTGCAACAGCTAGCTGGAGCCTCTCCCTCCCCCTGCCACCATGCTGTTGCTGCAGCGTTTCATCTCAGTGGTTAAAGTCTTCTCAGGACAAACCAGCGATAAAAATGTAAGTTGCTCAATTCAACAATGTTGGTAACTTTGTAAACAAATAGAGGGTGATCAGAATCTAATATTTGCAGTGTACGGTTGTGATTTCACATCTAAGTAGACTTCTTTGATTAAAACAAGTTCTTGT
This sequence comes from Leuresthes tenuis, assembly GCF_036924035.1. Lineage (NCBI taxonomy): Eukaryota > Metazoa > Chordata > Actinopteri > Atheriniformes > Atherinopsidae > Leuresthes > Leuresthes tenuis. Next base: position 35,780,080 of record NW_027325358.1, on the reverse strand, counting down.
TTGATTGTTAATGTGATTAATTTGAGCTGAGCTGAGATCTGTCTTCAACAGACATGGTCTGAGTGTCAGCAGAGAGCGCTACTAATTTGCTCACGTTTTTCAGACCTAATTTTATTCACTTGGTGGTTGTTTTAATCATTCGTGTTAGCTGAGTGATTAATAACACAGTCATGTGACAAACTCAGAATGCAGATTTCCTTCTACCTTACCCAGACTTTATTTAACATGTTTGGCTTGATAGATCAGACTCAGATCATTTGTGACTCTCTGTGTTGAACTCTTGGAACTCTTGATTCCTGCTTAGGGTGTATGACACCGATGACCCCTTTCTTAGTGTCCATCACAGTGAAACAGTGATTACAATTCAGTTGTAACAACATCAATGTTACTGCTGTTGAGTGACAGTCATAATTAAATTGCAATATGGTTCATATCAAATGACAACTTTTCAAGTTGAGGTTTATTAAAGGGCTTCATGATCCGCAATACTATCAAAGACAGAAAACAACAAGGATCCAGTCAGTTAATTATGACAGTGTAAAAACACAGACACAAGAAATAACACAGTGTTATGACAACATCTGCCAAAGACAACAGTAAGGTGCATTTAACAGTGCCAGCTAAGATCCCAGAGCCAATTAAAAGGTGTAACAAGACTTCATCAATACAGCTGATCTTTTTTTAAATTCAGCAGTAGGGAGGACATCAGCTCCCAAAACCACATCCTAAATTAATCACAGTAAATTGACAGTTAAATCCATTTCCCATTTAATAACCAACTCCCACCTACAACAGTACCACACACACACACACACACACACAGGAACATGGCACATCTACACACCATCCTCATTATTACATGGACAGATATTGATTCCCAGCAGACATGGGGTGCAAGTGAAGTATATGTGAGTGCTCACTATAAGAATAGTTAATTTTGTAAAGTGATAGCCTTTCTTTTTTTATTTTATTTATTCATTTTTTTCGATGGTGGATGTGAATTAGACTGTATGTAAACAATACACATCAAAACAATGATTTGGGGTTGTAAAGAGAATTGAATAAAAATGAAATTAGAAAAAACTGCAAACAGCAGCTTACTTGCTTGGAGTGAAGATTTACTTTAGGGTAAATTAAAATTCAAGGTTAACCACTCAGCAAATTTCTGTAATTCACAATCTTTACACTTGCTCACAAAAGGACACATTTTTAAATCAAATTTCATATGAGAAAAGGAGTTTTTATGGAATTTATCGATTCAAAATAAGAATCAACTATCATGCAGCCTCTGCTTCATCAGATGAATCTCTCTGACCTGCAAAGCCTCTTTTCCAGTTAAAGCTGCTAGCTCCTCCTCTCTGAATTTAAAAGCCGGTGGGAAGGGAATCTTGCTCTCAGGCAGAAATTGCACGTTATTATCAAATTGCACCTCCAACACAGAAATTGCACTCATTACTGCATCCTGCACAATGTGGGCACTTCCATTCTCCTCTAGTCATCCCCATCCTCCCAACTCCATCTCTGACGATGAGCCAGTTATTCTGGATCAGCTGCAGCCTGTTGGCACTGTGTGGTTGGCACTGTGGAAGAAGTTCCCGCTGATCTGTGATCAGACTGGCTGAAACGGCACTGAGTGAAAATAAAACCAAAAACTGCTCACAGTTTCTCCAGAATCTACTTTTCACTTTCGTGTGAACAATTTGTATCTTAATTAGAGCACCAATAACAGGTCAGATGTTAGAAGGGATGTACCTTTTAAAGGGTAGGCATGGAAACATAGTAACTGAAATTACCAAAACATGTCTTGACGTGTAAGTTAAAACTGGGCTTCAGTTTAGTTCAGTTTATCGGAAAAATAAAGTTATTAATTAGAATTATTAGAATTGAAATTTCCTTTGTTGTCACAGAATCGGTATCTTTTGACCTCTGCTGCACCGTCTAAAACAAATTGGTGAATTTGAACTACTTTGTTGCAATTGCTTCAATTCAGCACAGCCTCTGTTTGTCTTATCATTAGCACCAATAATCAATTTGTCAGGGGGAAACTGCCCAGGAAATTGTTAGGATTTTATCATAAATTCATGATTTAATAGATTAAGTGCCACCAACATTTAGCATACAGCTTGATTTAACACTATTCAAAAGACCTTATTTAAACATGAAGGCATCTTAAAAGCTGTTGTAATACTGATTACAGTGTTAAGTGTAGCATACTGGATGCTGGTTTCATTTTGGACCTGGTTCCATGTTATCAAATGCCACCTACTGAATAAAGTAGGATAAGAGTAAAGTGGTTGTCTTTTTCCATTTTCTGTTCTTTCTTTTTCAGTTTCAGGCATATACTTAAATATTAATTAAAACTTCTTAGTAAACACATAGTTACAGATTCAAATGATTATTTTTTGTTTACTTTTAAACTGAAAGTAATTCCAATCAAGAAAGGATACAAGAGTCAGTAATATGCCTCCGATTACAAAAATGCTATCACACCCTGTCACATCCCTCCTGAGCTCACAGCACAGATTGAACTATAGATTAAACCCGCTTGTTCACATGAAAATCACCGGATCAGAGTTACCTGGAAAACAACCATATGCACTTTTAATTCCATAGTTTTGGTCAGGTTATTTAACCCTGAATGAGAGTAAGCACCAGTGGAGTAGCTGAACAGTGAATCTGTGTTTGACTCAGATGATCCTGAATCAGTGATTGTGACTTTATTCTCTGGACTTTCTATGCATCATTTTTCATATTTGAGAAGGCTGCAGGTTATATGAATGAAAAGTAAAATAAAACTGTAAAACAAAAAAAGAAGCAACTTCTTGTCTCAGTAACAGAAGTTAAAAAAGATGAGGCAACAATGAGACATTTAATTGGCATACTCAGCAGGTCAAATCAAGAGGAGGAAGGTGGGAGGATGATCCTGGTACCAGGGCACTGTGGGTGGTGCAGTCCACGTCACATGGCCAGAGCCCGAGCTTTGGCAGCTGCTGCTTGTGCCCTCTGAACGGCTCCCTGGCTGCACTCTCTCCTCATCAGCTGGTTGGTCTCAAACAGGCCCTCGTGACTGCCTCCTCTTCTTCCATCATGGCCGCCATCCACAAACGTCAGCACTCCTGCACCAAACATCATGTATCACAACTAAGTTAATTTGATTAAACATGGTTCCTCAGTTTTATGGATCTCAAAGTCACCATCTGTGCTTTTGGAGGAAATCTCCCTGCAGTCTGGGATATGTTCCACAGAAATGTGTGTCGTTGCTCTATTTCATGGGAGGGAGAATGGTGAGAGAAGGGCAATTATCATGTGAATCCCAATTCTTATTTTCTAAGATTCCAATTGGATTTAGATTTTCAAAAAATGGACTCCAAGTACCTCTTTAGGCTTCCAGATTGCAACTTAATGTCAAACTTCACCAAGAAATTTGGTCAGTCCCAACTCAAATTAAGGTAACCTGCCATTACCCAGAGATGTGAACAAGTCGCTGCTGACTAATGCAAATTGCACAACTTTAACAAACATTCCTTTTTAGAATTCTGTTTGTAGGCTCTATTTTAGTTCCAACACCAGTGAATTAGCAAAGAGGAATCATGGTGGGTTAAAGAGGACCTCTTTTTTATGATAAACTGCAGTCAATCTGTGAAAAAGGTGCCTGATTTTAGGTTTGAACAAAACAAAATATGGTAGCTGATGATTTACAACCAAGAGGGTCTAGAGAAGTGCAAAAACATCTTGTCAACAGAGAAAAGTCCTTAATGTGGTTCTTTGCCTGTCTTTCAGTACAGAATGACTGTGAAACTTGCCATAGCAGCACCTGTGCTAAGCTTGGTGCTGTCATGTCTGCAACCTTCCTGTAGCAGCAAGCAAACTGATTGGTCTAAAACGTGTCATTGTGACCCCGAACACGTAATTTGGAGCCTAACATGATGGAGTCATGATGGTGATCATTATCTCTCGAATTCTGCAAGGATCCACCTGCCGAGCAAGGAAAGCGTGAAAATAATCTAAACTAAATCAATTGCAACCTCGTTAACTGCACTCATGCTCTAACCCAGAATCATTAACTAATATCTTCATTTCTTTCTTTTAGAGCTTGTTTCCACTCATGTTAACCATTCCCTGAGTTTGAATTGATGTTCAGTTGATCTATCTAAAAACTATGAGAACAGAACAGCAATGGAACCCTTAATTTCCCATCACCTGTTGATCCTGCTCTGTTTTCTGGTTCTCACATGTTATGTTCCATCTCTATTTTTACAAGCACAAATATCAGCCAGTTGTCACAGTGACACTTTGATCCGCCCTCACCACCAAGCAGCCTTCAAATAAAAATGTGTTGATTACCTCCAGAGACTCTGAGCCCAGACACACTGGAGCTTCAGACCAGACAATTAGCACATTTCACTGTTCACTGTCATTTCAACAATACTTACATAAAATCAGGGCAAAGAGCACGGAGATAAAGCACTGAGCAACTGAAGTTTGTTTTTCTTTTCTTTATCAAATATAGGTTTATGATTCTCAATTTCAAGATGTTTTGAAGTTCAACAGCAAGTAACACAAGTTGAAGACTGATCTTTCTGTTACATGTCTGGTTAATCTTAGTTATAAATGCCAGAATACTGCACAACCCACTCCAGTTTGATCAAAACTGTAACAACAGCACATATTATCTTGAAGGGAAGAACATACTGAATGATTTAAATGTAGCTGTCTTACCGTATCCATCGACACATCCACTTTTAAACTCCCCCTCGAACCTCATGCCATCAAAGTGAGTAAAGATGCCGGCACCTTGGAACTTCCCCTGCATAAATTCACCTTCGTACCTAAAAAAAACATTTACATACAATATATTTACCAGTCCTGCCCTGGGGCCTTTCTGTGTGGAGGTTGCATGTTCTCTCCGGGTACTCCGGCTTCCTCCCACCATCCAAAAACATGACATCAGGTTAATTGGTGACTCCAAATTGTCCATTGGAGTGAGCGTGAGCGTGCATGGTTGTTTGTCTCTATGTGGCCCTGTGATGGACTGGCGACCTGTCCAGGGTGTACCCCGCCTTTCGCCCGATGACTGCTGGGACAGGCTCCAGCCCCCCCGCTACCCGATTAACGGATTGACGGTATAGAAAATGGATGGATGGATGGATATTTACCAGTGGAAAAAAGTAACTTTCAACTTTGCAAAGAGAATTCTGGGGTTTATTTTAGGAATGGTAAGCAAAAGAAAAAAATTAATTTAGAGCTGAATTTGGAAAAAACATTTTCTGAAGCACAAGAAACTATTTTATAGCTTTATAGAAAAAATTTTGAATTGGAACATATCAAACTGTAAAAAACATTTCCCTCAGACGTAAGAATGTATATATATCAAAGCTCTCCTGAAACGTACATCATCCAAACCTCAGAGAGGAAATATAAAAGAGCAGGACTTATAACAGTATTGTTCTGTTTTCTATAAATATAAAATGTATTTCTTTTTTTTTTCTTTTTGCCAGCCTAAAAGGTGAGTTCAGGGAATCAGTGGAGAGCACTCACATTCAACCTGAATAACTCAAGATACATTGCAGAGATAAAATGCCTCAACACAGGAAATATGTGATGTAGAACAAATTCATCAGACACATCATGAACTGGAACAGCCACACCAGATAATGTGTCACAGCAAGAGTACTGTTTTATCACAATGCAGAATGGGAGCCTTTTTAACGCGCCAACACCTCAGTGTCACACAGCTAACTAATTGTCACTGCACTCTGATTGCAAGAGAGCAAAATGCCTGCAGGGAAAGTATAATGAATAATAAAACTAAACACTTTTCAGAGATCTTCAGACAGAAACTGATGCTGAGAAGATCCATTTAGCTTTAAAACCGTATTTTCCAGTTTCCAAAGTCCTTGATGAATTGATCAAATGTTTTGTCTCAATAAAAACTCAACATGTGGCAGCATGTACTCAGGGTATTTATCCTGCACTGTGCCATACTCGAACATGTCCCCACCACTAAACGAAGAGGAGCAGATGAAAAGCACTGAAGAGATTGAATCTGAATTGGGGGAGAAAAAAAAGTGTATCTCTTAGGGTGATAAAGCCTTGTCACTGAATGAAATTCTTGTATATATAAAGAAAAGCGACACTTGTATTTTGGTCTGCTCTATAATGATTTGCAGCCAATAAAAAGAACCACTTCAAAAGTAATGAAAATGTTCAGGCAATGAAAGCCTGATAAGGACCTCATGATTTTTGTTTTCTGTCCTGATACATAAAACCTTGAAAGTGAAAGAAAGTGTATTTTCTTGTTTTCATCATAGGTTGAGTTTACCTCAGAACAGAAATGAATAAATATAAAGTAAATATAACCTAATAAATATAACCTCAGATGAACAGCAACACATGGCACATTTATGACACTCATTTTGAGTTTCTTTTTATTGAATTCATTTCTTAGTGTTGTACAGTACAGAGTACAGATAACTTACCTGTGATATCATCAGAGAACCATGGTGGGGGGTTAGGGTGAAATGAATAGGACCCACCATAAACTAATCCCTGCATAATGAGGACAGCATGAGAGCACTGTTTTCAGTTTGCTTCCTGGAACAGACTCAAGTTTAGTTATTTTTTGTGGAATAAACTCAACTGCATCAGACCCCTGATCATCTACAGTGTTTTTTTTTTTTTTTTACTCCAGCAATCATATATCAGAAACTTTGTCTTTCTACTCCAATTATTTCTTTAAGAAGCTTCATGAGAAAATGTTTATGAAGAGGCAAATAATCATAAATGACAGCACAAATGTAATGTTTTCCCTCCCATGACTTCTGCTGCACTATACTTGAACCAGTCTAAATACTTGCTTGTTATTATCTAATATATCAGATGTTAAAACAAACCTGAGGGGTAACTTTATAAATAAAAATGAATAATTAAACTGTAGTATTAGGAGGCATTCAGCTGAAGCTTTAGGGCAACATCTCTGATAATTAAATTAGAAGGTGAGGCACAAACCTGGAGCCATCAGGAAAGACCAGCATCCCGCAGCCATTGAAGAGGCCGTTCTCAAACTGTCCAGTGTAGCACGTCCCATCACTGAAGGTCAGCTGACCCAGACCATGACGCAAACCTGTAACAAGTTCTAAAGTTAAGATCAGAGGCCACAAGAAGCAAAAGAAAGGATTTTCACTATCACGTCGCACATAAAGCAACATGATGGTGATAAATCTGAAATAGTTTAGGTTTGATTAGACTGTACCAACGAACTGTCTCCACCTTCACAGATTATCAGCAAGACAATTTATTATTTCTAATATCTAGTATTCTCGTATGATAGTGAAAGTTTATGTCATCACTAAAAGTCATCTAACATGAAATATAAACTAAATGGGTCTGAATTCTTGGGAAAGCTTCAACGGTCTTGCTTCTCATCCACTTTGAATGGAGTGGCATCTTGTGTTGCCAACTGGATTTATGGTGTGGGGTTGTGGTTGGTACTTAAGATTCCTTGTTGAATTTTGGCTGGGACCTTTCTGTGTGAAGTTTGCATGTTCTCCTTGTGCATGTGTGGGCTCTCTCTGTGTACTCCAGCTTCCTACCATTAAAGAACATGCATGTTAGGTTAATTGGCATCAGAAATTGACCGTAGGGTGGAGCCTGCATCTATGTTGGCCCTGTGATGAACTGGTGACCTCTCTCAATTTTGTAATCCATTTTTTAAATGGTTTAATTTACAGTTACATTTGTGTTAAAAATTCTTGTCTTTGAATTGAGTCTTGAATTTTATATTTATGCTTTCTTCTGCCACTCTGCTTAAATCCCTCAATGCAATATGACACTTGGCCCTTCGGTTTGTAAAGGGATGACTTCAGGTCGCATCATTATAATCATATGCTCATATAATATATACGTTCATACTGATTGGCAGTTGTTGGCAGCAAGAAGAGAAGGGTATTATATTATAATCTATAAGCTCTAATTGGGAAACCTTTGGCATATTTTACATTATTTCTCAACTACAGTTACATTCCACACAGTACTAGGCCATAAAACTTCTTTCTTAAAAACTCTGCATAGCAATAAAGAGCTTGGGAAACGGGTCTTTAGCTTCTATGTCCCTCACAAAAGGAACAATGTGCAAAAACTTAAAAATATTAGATTTATATAATAACGCCTACTAACCATTTTAAATTAAATGACAGAGCAAAATTAATACGTCTATTTTAAATAACTTTAGTTTCTGTATTAACACAATATATGAATTGCATTATTTTATTTATACTGTGATCTGAGTGTTTCCATCTTATTTTATGCTTTAATGTGCTTTTACAAAAACATAATTTCTTTGAAAAAGAGAGATTGCTTTAAATGGTAATGCTTTTATTTGGAATAAATTAAGGTTCGGAATTATTTTAACAACATAGAATTAACCAAACACTGTAATGACTTAATGACACAAAATCAGCACTACATCACAAACTTACAGAGGTTTGATTCTTTCACATAATTCATTAAGTAATCTGATAATAAAATTGTGTGATTACGACAGCTCGTCTTGAAAGTGGTAAAAGTTTCTAATGACAGGATTATTTCTTCAGGATGCTCTGTGTTGTAATCTGTGACTCCTTATTGTGTTGATACTACAGAGTATCTCAATGTATCCACAATCAGAGGCAGTGAGAGGAAAGCAGCATACAGGTCATCAGAAGGGACACACACACTCACTCACAAAGCGGCAGAAAATACTCTGGAATATCTGTTGACCCATTCATACTTTGTTTCACCAACTGATGATTTGGTGATTTCATCAGGTGGCTGGGTGGAAAAGCAAGAAGTCTGCAGTGAATGTATTTTCACATGTCATGACTTTAGTAAATAATTAAATAAAGATATGTACAAATAATTACCTTTTGGGATAAATTAAGCATTTTTAAAATTGTAATTCATATTTTATTTGATGTCATTTCAGAACATCTCAGAAAAATTTCAATTCAATTCAGTTTTATTTATATAGCACCAAATTACAACAATTGTCATCTCAAGGCACTTAAATAATATAGTCCAATTCAAGTCAATTAGAATTCAATTAATTGTAATCATAATAATAATAATAATTAATTTAAAAATAATCTAATTAATTCTTATAGAGCCAATTCAAAAAACAATATCCTAGCTAAGGAAACCAACAGATTGCACCGAAACATGTCTTCAGCCCAATCTCCCGTCCTGAGCGTGCCTGTGGCGACTGTGGAAAGGAACGACTCCCTTTTAACAGGAAGAAACCTCTGGCAGAACCAGACTCAGGAAGGGTGGCCATCCGCCTCGACCAGCTGGGGTTTGAGAAGACAAAAAAGAGGGAAAAGAGGGGGGAAAACACCATAACGCCATTCAAAGGATATCTGTTGGAACAGGGAAACATAGGTTAATAACCACAATAATGTCACATGTACATAAAATCAATTGTGAAATTAAACAGGGGGAAAAAGAGTTCTGCAGTCTTACAATGAGATCTTTAAGATATGATGGAGCTCGGTCATTAAGAGCTGTATATGTGAGAAGAAGAATCTTAAATTCTATTCTGAATTTAACAGGAAGTCAATGAAGAGAAGCTAAAACTGGAGAAACATGATCTCTCCTGTTAGTTCTCATCAGAACTCTGGCTGCAGCATTTTGGATCAGCTGGAGGCTTTTCAGAGAATATGTGGGACAGCCCAATAATAAGGAATTACAGTAGTCCAATCTTGAAGTAACAAATGCATGAACTAGTTTCTCTGCATCACCCTGAGACAGGATGTTCCTGATTTTAGCAATATTACGAAGGTGAAAGAAGGCAGTCCTAGAAACCAGTTTTATATGAGAGTCAAATGATAAATTCTGGTCAAAAATAACTCCAAGGTTCCTCACTGTACAACGAGAAGCCAAAAAAATACCATCTAGAGTAACTATATAACTATTCTCCCTGAAGCGCTCAGGTCCAAAGAGAACAACTTCAGTTTTGTCTGAATTTAAAAGCAGACAGTTCTGAGTCATCCAGGTCTTTATGTCTTTAAGACAGGCTTGTAGCCTGACCAACCTGTAGGTTTCATCTGGTTTCATAGATAAGTACAGCTGAGTATCATCAGCATAACAATGGAAATTTATGCCATGCTGTCTGATAATGTTACCTAATGGAAGCATGTATAAATTAAAAAGAATCAGTCCAAGCTCAGAACCCTGAGGAACTCCATGACTTACTCAAGTGTTTGAGGAAGATTATTAATTTACAAGAACAAACTGGAATCTATCAGATAAATATGACTTAAACCAGCCTAATGCAGTTCCTTTAATCCCAATAACATGTTCAAGTCTCTGTAACAGAATGCTGTGATCGATCGTATCAAATGCAGCACTGAGATCCAACAGGACAAGCACAGAAACAAGTCCGCTATCAGAAGCTAACAGGAGATCATTGGTAACTTTCACCAATGCTGTTTCTGTGCTATGATGCGCTCTGAATCCTGACTGAAACTCTTCAAACGGATTATTTCTATGTAAATGATCACAAAGTTGAGCTGCAACTATTTTTCAACAACTTTAGACAAAAAAGGAGATTGGATATAGGTCGATAATTAGCCAACACTTCTGAATCGAGAGTATGTTTTTCAAGTAAAGGTTTAATTACAGCAACCTTAAAAGTCTGAGATACATATCCTGTCAACAAAGACAGATTGATCAAATCCAATATGGAAGTGTCAATTAAGGGGAAAACCTCCTTGAACAGTCTGGTTGGGATTGGGTCTAACATACAAGTTGATGGTTTAGAAGAGACTATTGCTGTTGTTAGCTCAGAAAGATCAACTGGGCAGAAGCTGTCTAAATACAAATCAGGTTCTAAAGATACTAAAGCTACTGCACTTGATAATACATCAGTGATAATAGTGGGAAGGATTCCATTAATCTTCTCTCTGATAGAAACAATTTTATTGATAAAGAATCTCATGAAATCATCACTGCTGAGAGTTAAAGGAATACATGGCTCAACAGAGAAACCTGGGATCAATCCTATTCTCTTCTATCAATGATGAATAATAAGCAGTTCTAGCTTTATGAAGGGATTTCTTATACGTTATTAAACTATCTTTCCAGACTAATTGAGACTCTTCTAAATTAGAGGAACACCACTGTCTCGCCAGCTTTCTTGCAGTCTGCTTTAAAGCAGCTGTGAATTATACCAAGGAGCCAACCTCTTCTGACTGATTACCTTCCTTTTCAGAGGGCCAACATTGTCCAGTGTTGTACGCATTGAAGCTATAGAGCTGTCAACAAGAGAGTCAAGTTCTACTGGAGTAAAATTTAGGTAGCCGTCCTCTGTCATATCAGCACATGGCAGTGAAGAAAAGGATGATGAAATCAACTCTTTAAATCTGGTTACAGCATTCTCTGACAGACACCTTCTATATGTAAAAATCTTCTCAGAAACCGTGTAGTCAAGTAATATAAATTCAAAAGTTATTAAAAAATGGTCAGACAAGACAGGGTTATGAGGGAACACTGTTAACTGTTCACTCTCAATGCCATAAGTCAGCACAAGGTCAAGGGTGTGATTAAGGCAGTGAGTAGGTCTGTGAACACTTTGAGAAAATCCAATAGAGTCTAATATAGAATTAAAGTTAATATTTAGGCTGTCATTTTCAACATCTACATGAATATTAAAGTCACCCACTACAATGACTTTATCTGTACTCAGCACTAACTGTGATAAAAACTCTGAGAATTCAGACAGAAACTCAGAATAAGGACCAGGTGGATGATACACAACAACAAACACGAGAGGTTTTTCTAATTTCCACTTTGGGGAAAAACTGAGAATCAGAGATTCAAAAGAGCTAAAACTAATCTTGGGTCGAGGACTGATTAGTAACCCTGATCTGAAGATAGCTGCCACTCCTCCTCCTCTGCCTGTGGTTGGAGGAACGTGAACATTTAAATAGTCAGAGGGAGTTGATTCATTAATGCTAACATGATCCTCCTGCTGCAGCCAGGTTTCTGTAAAACAAAATATATCAATATGATGATCACAAATCAAATCATTCACTAACAGAGACTTTGAAGGGAGAGATCTAATATTCAGCAAACCACATTTAATAGTTTGATGTTTTTGTTCATGTAAGACTACAACTCTGCATCCTGGTCTCAACCCTGGGTTGTCATGTTTTTGGATGACTAATAAATTCGTCCATATTTCTAGAAACGAGAAGAGCTCCTTCCAAAGTGGGATGGATGCCGTCTCCTCATCAGACCAGGTTTTCTCCAGAAAGATTGCCTATTATCTATGTAGCCCACGTTGTTTGCTGGACACCATCTAGACAACCAGTGATTAAATGAGGACATGCGACTAAACATGCCATCACTGGTCAGATTTGGCAGGGGTCCTTCCTTTGACTTAGTGACAGCTTGTCCTGTCAAAACTCGTGGCTAAATGCATTATACATCAAGATCAAAAGAAGTGAAGGATCAACTGGAGCTCCAGATCTTTACATGGGAACCAGACAGGAAAGATTCAAAGGTGAAGCAGAGTGCTATTTAAAAAGCAAACACCTTCTATTCAAAAGATTAATTTAGTTGATTGCTTTATGTTTCCTTTGATGTGAGTTGAAAGGGGATGAAACACATTTTTGGATTTATGTTTACTCACTTTCTAACTGACAGTAAGAGTGAAAATATAGTGGAAAGAGGTATACCCAAACTTCAAAATGTGCCATCAGAAACAAGTCACACAGTGATTAAATTGATGGTTTTCTGTAGTTTCTGATGTACCAACCAATATGGTTAAATGGAATGTCTCAACCAAGGATTTTTTGTCCTGATACAATATGAGACATTAAATTACCCCCAATTTGATGACAATAGATGGTTGACTTTACTAAATTGGTTATACTGAATGAACCTCTGTCACTACTGCCTCACAAATTGCTAAGATTGCAATAAATACCCATGGCTGGTGGACTGCTTTATAGGGTTAAATGACTGCCATCGGATTAATGGCTAAATTACAATAAGATCGAGTTATTCAGTTCATGTAGACACCTTAATTTGACAAAAAAATGGATTGGATCGGGTTACTTGCGATCGGACTAACACCCCGAGATAACTCAATTCAAATGTATACTGAATGTGCATGTTGACGGCAGAAGTATGTTGTGGATCGGATCGAGCGTTCTGCGCATGCTCAAGATTTTTTCCTGGGATCGTCACCCGGAAGTCGAAGGAGACAATATTACTGTTGTTGTCGCCACCGTTGGAAAGAAATAAACAACGCGATGGAGAATGCGCCGTTGTGCATTTGTGCCATAACCATGCTCACCACAAACAAAATGTAGAGGGACGTAGCTACATCTTGCTCTTCGTTCACCATCTTTCTCGAATGCCTGAATTTGTTGTTGTTGTTGGTGGTGGTGAAGACGTCAACCGGAAGTGGCTCTATTAGCGATAGTTGAAATGGGTACAGCGCCACCTATTGTACTGGGGTATGACATGCTTTGTACCAGTGAGAAGATTCATTCACCACCATATATCCAAGGATAATTACCCTTGCTCAGAGAAGAAGCATAACCCAACTACAGCTATAATCGAGTTAATCTCATCATGTAGACCCACTGACTGATACACCCAACAAATGCAGAGTTATCAGAGTATTTCTGGAGATGACAGAGCTCTGAGTTGCACTGGTAGTCTGAGGTATATAGAATAATGAGAAGAGAGTACAGTCCCCTTTAATGTTTCTTTGCTGCTGAACACCTTCCCAGACACACAACCCTTCAGCCTCACAAACTGTGGCATGTTTGTCAGGTAGTCAATAACCCTGGTGGTTGTGAAGGCATCCACCTGTATTTTCTGCAACATCTTACATAACAGTATAGACTGAATTTTATTAAAAGTATTGCAGAAATCAAAGAACATGATCCTCACCGTGCTGCTTACTTTGCTCAGATGAGAGTGGGCTAATTGAAGCACACAGATGATGACCTTTTCAACACCATCCCCAGGATATTAAGCAAAGTAGTAGTAGTGAGTCATGAAAGGTGTTCGCTTGCTTACTGAGGTGAGTCAATAATAGTCTTTTCAAGACTTCCATGATGAGATAATGCTTACGTTCCACAAAAGTTATTTTAAGAAATCAACTAAAACATCAAACAAAATTCTGACCAAGTGATGCATACTATACCACACAGACAGTTTTCAGAGCCTGTTGATACAAATGTTGTTTCTTTCTGAGTGCACAAGTAATACAACTAAAATGACAGCAGACATAGAAAAACCATAAGCAGAATTTGAAGTTCCTAGTTTGGAGGATTTTTAGTTGGCTCTGAACCTAGGTATAAGTTGAGCTGTGGTCTTTCATCCATTGCCTCATAAGATGTTCCAAGAGAGGAGAACAAATCTCTCTATTTATGCTGCTAATTCCCAGCATTAGGATGATAGCAGTTGACAAAGACAGGGAAGAAAAGAAGTGTACAACTCTCCATGATGATCTCCACTGGAAGACCTTGAAGGATTTAGGAGAATAACTGAATGTGATGCACCGTTGGGTGGCTGAGAAAGTCCTGGTTCGCTTCCAGTTTAGGAATAGGATTTAAAGAAAGCTCACCAAGTGCCGTAAAACTGCTGGAGTGAAGAGAAGAGCAGAAGATGTGGAAGTGGGTGGGGTGGTGAGGGCTCACAGCAGACTGAGATTTACTGGAGGAGGGTTCAAGTAGGGGGGAAGCAGGGGTGAGACTAGTGAATGTAGTCTCTTGCTCCAAGCTAACAGCAAAGTAAATTAGGCAGTCCATCTGTCAGGGCTGCTTAAAGGGCTGCTCTCTGCCTAATCTCAGCAGGGTTTTCACAGGAGATTTGGAAAAGAGATTTGGTTGAAACTAAATCTGGAGCTCAGCATTCTGTTTTCAAAGTATTTCCTTCTCTGAAACATCCTGATATATATATATGATGATGTCTTCTCACAAAAGGCAGGCTCAATATTAATGGAAAAGAGGCCAAACCGCAGCTCAGATTTAGCTTTTCACCAGCCCTGACAAGTGAGTGTGAGTCTGGAAATTTAACCAACTAGCTGCTGAAATATAACAATCTCTGAAGTGTCAAAGTCGTTACAGTTATCTACCGACAAATACCAAAGTGGGACCGGTGTTCTCAAATATAATAAATTCAGCCAGCAGTGATAGCATTTTACAGACCACTATGGAGCTAATAGTCTATTGTTTACTGAAAGTACAGATTAGCTGCAGATTGAAGTAGCAAGGGACATTCATTTCCTCTCCGTCTCCATATTTTAGTCCCCTCAGATCGACTCTAATCTGTCCTTCAGCTTATTTGTACCGCCTTTCTCCAGGCTCATGTTGGGTCATGGTCTCTGGCTAATTACAGTTTAGCTGAATTTGTCCGGCTTTTATGTCAATCAATAGTGATAATGCACAGATGTTAAATGACTGCTTGGACAAAAACAGCAGTAAATGGCTTCTGGTGTTGTCTTGGCAGTTGTGGATGTACCAGTCCCACTTCCTGTAACCTGATAGTCCCCAGGCTTGTCTTCAGCCAGCGCTTGACTGAATTATTTATGTGACACGGAAGACCTCTGTCTGACACACACCCACATGTTTGTGTGCAAACAGTGACTTTGCATGTACAGACGCAGAAGACAGTTTGTGTTCATGACAACACCAGAAAAACACACACTCACACAACAATTACACATCACTAAGGAACGTCAGCAGTGCTAATTCAACATTTCACATCCAAAACTAACATGATGTGTAATCACACATATTTTGGATGTGTAAGAAAATAATAGTGTCAAAGGAAAAGGTTAAAAGAAAGTGCTACAAAAATAAGTCCCAAAAGAACTTAAGCTGTATTTACTGAAGATGCACTGTGGGAGAGATCGTTATTATTACACCGTGTAACATTTTAGAACATTTACTGACAAAAATGCTATATAATACTTCTGATAATAGTGTTGAACTGCCAGAAAATAAGAATAATTCTGTTTTCATGCCCATGGAATGATTATTTTATATCCAGAAACAATGCAGTTCTCCCTTTTGCACTTAGGCTGCTGTAACATATTTTCTTGACATCAGTTAAGACTATTTTACCACAGAGATGTGTCAAGGTCAAAACAGATGTTTCTTGTTAAAGAAACTTTTGAATCTGGCCTTTGTAACTGTAGAAAATGTAACCATAAAATGAGATATAAATAAATGGATAAATATATAAACAAGAGACATCAGAAATAAAAGTGCACTTATTGTTATATATTTCACCAAATTTAACCGCAAATTCAACCAAATAATTATCATCATATCATTAATGTTATTTGTTATAAATATATGTCTTGGACACTTGCGTGAAGAAAGGGGCAGAACTGTCACCACCTGGTGGTAAGTTGGATTTGTTGGCGGGAAAGGACTCCAGCGAGTCCTGGATCTGCCCAGTGTGATGATAAATTTTATGTCTCAGAACTAACAAACTCTCCAATCCACATTAACCATTTGTATCACCCAGACACTGAGAGTTTTTTTTCAACTCCCGGGAAAAGTTTGGAACATGGAATCCAAATAGACCATGTTCAAGATTTGCATTACAGATGCAACTTCCTGGAGCTGTGGCCAAAAGGTTGTCAGTGCCTTTGTGGTAGCAACCGGAGTACCCACTGATGGACACTAGCGGTGAGGGAAGCCATCAAACTGAAAAAGAAGGCCTTTTGAGCTTGGTTGTCCCAGGGGTCACCTGACGCAGCTGACAGGTACCAGTGGATAAAAGGGCTGCAGTGTTGGTAGTTCCATCCATCCATCCATTTTCGTCTGCTTATCTGCGGTTGGGTCACAGAGGCAACAGGTACAGGCGAGAAACTCAGACATACCTCTCCCCAGCAACATTCTCTCCTGGGGGATCCCAAGGTGTTCCCAGGCCAGAAGGGACAGGGGGGCAGCGAAAATCGAGTCTGACGGCAAACTTGACTCTGACGGCATTTTGTATCACATGCATCCGCACAATATAATAGCCCATGATTACAGAAAAGATACTGATATCAGCACAAGAAGGCAATTAAACACAAAAGGAAATTCAGGAAAAATGATCTTTACAAACAAAATAAAACAGATTTGGATATTTGGATTTATTTATTTATTTTTTATATTTATATATATATACATATTCATTTTTTTGTTTGTTGTTTTGAGGTAATGTGGGAGATTATTTTTGGATTATTTTGTTGTATGTATTTAAGTGATTTATGTATGGATTGTGGAAATTTTTAATCGTATATTATGTTTGTTTTTTGTATATTGTTATGATCTTGAGTCTGATGTAGAGGACTTATATCCTTCATCAGACGTTTGGATGATTGAGGAGGCTTAACATCCGGCGAGGTCTGAGTGTATCTGAAGGATGCTGCCGCTGTTGCTCAGGAGGAAGAGCAGTCGACTCTGGCTTCCCCAGGATACATGTCGAAGCGTCCTTGGGCAAGACACTGAACCCCACGTTGCTCCCCCAGTGTATCATTGGGGGTATGAATGTGTGTGAATGCTTAGAAAAAAGCACGTAGTTATGTGTATCTTAAGACGTGCTGTATGAATGTGTGTGAGTGGGGTGAATGCGGCATGTAGTGGAGCGCTTTGAGTGGTCAGTTAGACTAGAAAAGCGCTATACAAGTACAAGTCCATTTACCATTTGTTGCGGGTTGGTGCGCCTGCAGTTATAAAATGATTACTAGACTAAAATATTGAAATATATTTAATATGATATTAATAGCTATTAATATTAGCTATTAATAGCTATTGATATTGTAATATTACCGTTTTTAGATGATATGCCATGTTTGTAGTTGAGCTGTTGTTTGCAAATTTTGCATTGACTTTTTTTCCGCCATCTATTTTGGTAAAATTCTGCCACACTGCCGACGTCTTTGACATGGATGGTAAAGGAGGACTCGCTGTAAATGAAATGCTCAAAATAAAACTAAATACTCAGCAAACCACCGGACATTGAATAATGTGGACGTTCTTCAAATCTACCTGTCTCTAGTGGGTTGGGCTAATCCAAAATAGTGAAAACAAGGGGGGTGTTGTCTGAAGACAGGCTGTTACCTGTGAAAGAGGGGTGCTCTGAAAATATCCCCATTAGCACTTGGTACTTTCCTCCTGATGAAATTAACCACAGACTGTATGAAATTAACACTGCAAAAAATCAACCAATCAGAATTCTACTCGACCCAGAACGTATCGACCGATAAGTCAACCATTAGACTAGGACTTTACAGCCCTACCCTTATATAATAAAAAATCTGGCACTAGCAATAAATGTTTACAATTTATATTTCATTACACAGGGGCAATATGATTTAACATGGTTTCAGTACAATGTGCTGAAGCCTGCATGTACTCTTTAGGAGTACATTTACAGAATTATACAGCACACAAATAAATAAGTACACTTTTCATAAGCATAAAGCCTACATATGGAAAATAGAATAAAATATACACACCACTTGCACACAACAGCAAGCTTAGCTTGATAGTTAAGCTTGACTGGGCACAGCTTTAATTTGATAACTACAGAAAGAGTGTTATCCAAGTAAGCCATTTTTATTTTAAGCCTGCTTGCTGAGTAAGCAAGTCGATTGCCGGTGTCCTTACCATCATAGGCCCCGAAGCACCCATGGAGATTCCCGAGCACCCATGGAGATTCCCGAGCACCCATGGAGATTCCTGAGTACCCATGGAGATTCCTGAATATCCACATGAGACAGGCAGCCTACACTTGTCATTGATTTGCTAATGACCCCTCCACTACCTTTCAACACATTGCGTTGTGATGTGAGATAAACTGCCAAAAAGGCTGGACGGCAGCTTGCCGTTAAACTAGCATAGAGGTTGATTTAGCAATCAAACTGGACAAACCTGTCACAAAAATACCAAAAATATCCACCGACCGGAAACCGTCTTCCAGTGAGAAATCTACTGTGTAAACAACTGATTACAGTAGCAGTCCAGATGTTAGGGAGAAAAAAGGTCGGACTTTCCAAGCTAGCTGGCAAGGTAAATACCTATGGATAGACAACGATGCTTACAAGTACAAGTATTTTGTAAGGTTTGCACTGTTGGATTGTGGATTTTGTTTTTCCTTTTTCTTCATCGGAGCCTTTTGCGTTAGGTTACTTCCCGAATGCATCACCAGTGTGTAGACTGTGTGTATTTGTGAAAGAGAGCGTGTGTTTCAAAATAGCAATGAGTCATGCAAGCACGGTGAACACCCACTAGCAGAAATTGGCACCCCTACTTACCATGACATGTTGGTACTCAACAGAAGCAGGACAGACTGAGTTGCTCTGAGCTAAATTAGATTCTGTATTACTTGCACAACTAACCACTGTCTTAATGTCTTTTTTGCTCTCCCTGTTTTTCTTCTTTCTATTGCCACTGCAAGACAGATCATTTCTCTTTTTTTGATAGACCCGCTCTCACTTGTTTGTTTACATAAGACGCATTTCTACTTGCTACAACAGCAAGAGGTGGGGATGGGGCCACATTAGGGAATTCTGCACCGGCCAACCATTGTCATTGAAAACTCTCCACATTATCACTGCTCTGTAGTAATTCAAAGCTGGTCAGCCTTTGGGGGTACCCTTCTGGTCCCCGATCCCATGTATTTGCCTGCCTTGCCTGTTGGCAAGCAGCACCTCTGACAGGGGTGAAGGTTCCCATTTTTATAAAAGGGGGCTGGAGAGTGGATTCCAACTATAAGGGTTACACTCAGCCTCCTCGGGAACCCAGACACTGAGAGTTTTTTTTCAACTCCCGGGAAAAGTTTGGAACATGGAATCCAAATAGACCATGTTCAAGATTTGCATTACAGATGCAACTTCCTGGAGCTGTGGCCAAAAGGTTGTCAGTGCCTTTGTGGTAGCAACCGGAGTACCCACTGATGGACACTAGCGGTGAGGGAAGCCGTCAAACTGAAAAAGAAGGCCTTTTGAGCTTGGTTGTCCCAGGGGTCACCTGACGCAATGACTGACCATTGTCATTGAAAACTCTCCACATTATCACTGCTCTGTAGTAATTCAAAGCTGGTCAGCCTTTGGGGGTACCCTTCTGGTCCCCGATCCCATGTATTTGCCTGCCTTGCCTGTTGGCAAGCAGCACCTCTGACAGGGGTGAAGGTTCCCATTTTTATAAAAGGGGGCAGGAGAGTGGATTCCAACTATAAGGGTTACACTCAGGGAAAATGTATTCCAGGTTATTAGAGAGAGGGCTCTGACCAATTGTCAAACCTTGGCTTAAAGAGAAGCAGTGTGATTTTCGTCAAGGTTCTGAAACAGCGGACCCTTATAGAGTTCCTGAGGGGGTCAAGGGAGTTTAATGAACCAGTCTACTTCTTTTCTATCCTCTCAACCTCAAGCTGGTTGAGGGAGATGGCCACCCTTCCTGAGTGCATTGCATGCATTCCATGCATTCTTAGGATGGGGGATTGGATCAAACAGAAGTTTCAATGCAGTCTATTGGTTTGCTTAGTTGGGCAACTTTTTGTGAATTGGCTCTGTATGAGTTGGACTAATTTGGAATTTAATCAATCAGATTTGATTGGATTGGGATTGCATAACAATGAATTGGATTGAAATTGGCTTGAATTGGACTGTATCTTTTTGAGAGGACATTTGTTATGTTTGGTTTGGTGCTGTATAAATAAAACTGAATTGAATTTAACTGTTTTGTGGACATGGAGAAGTCGCCAGAGGGATTCTGTGGGAGGTGTTGAGGGAGTATGGGGTATCTGAGTCACTTTTGCCGCCCAAATGGTCCCTGTATAACCAAATCAAGAGCTGTATCTGCACCCCTGGCACAAAGTCGAGCTCGTTTAGGGTGCATGTTGGACTAGCCCTTGTCACCCAATCCTCTTGCTGATTTCCATGGACAGGATGTCAAGGTGAAGTCAGGGAGAGGATTTATGGTTTGGGAACCTCAGGGTTACATTTGCTTTTTGCAGATAATATGGTTCTGTGATCTTTAATGTGCACTGGAGCAATTTGTGAGTATGAAGCAGCCAGGATGAAGGTCAGCTCTTCCAAATCCGAGAGGCCATGGTTCTCAACTGGAAAATGGTGGAGTGCACCTTCCGGCTCAGGGATGCGTCTCTGCCTCAAGCGGAGGAGTTTAAGTTCATCCATCCATCCATTTTCACCCACTAATCCGAGGTTGGCGGCGGCAACAGGTCCAAGAGTGAAACCCAGACATCCCTCTCTCCAGCGAAACTCTGCTCTTCCTGAGGGATGCCAAGGCATCCCCAAGCCAGAAGGGACATATAATCCCTCCAGCATGTCCTGGGTCTGCCCTGGTCCTCCTCCCAGTAGGATGTGCCAGGAAAACCTCCAAAGGGAGGTGATCAGGAGGCATCCTAACCAGATGCGTATATCTGTGATCTCGTTGTTTCGGTCACTACCCAAATCTCGTGACCATAGGTGAGAGTTGGAATTAAGATTACTGCTGACGAAGCCCCAATTCGTCTGTCCATCTCTCGCTCCAACCTGCTATCACTCATGAACAAGATACCCAGATACTTAAACTCCTCCACCTGAGGCAAGTACTAATCCCCAAGGATTCCACCTTTTCCCAGTTGTTTAAGTGTCTTGGGTTATCTGGGTTTTCCCCTGGACCTTTTGCCTTCAGAAAGCACTGACCTTGGATATATGGATGATAATGGAGGAACACTATTATCATTATTAGTAGTAGTACTAGTTGTAGTATTGTTGTCGTTCTTGTTGTGTTTTGGATAGTATGAAATTGTCCAAAATCTCTTTGATTATTTGATCTCTTTGGTATGCTGAAGCAGTCAGAGTTCCTTTCACCGGAACTAAGGGGCCCAGCCCAGCTTCTGAAAAACATCCCACACCATAATCCCCCCTCCACTAAACTTTACACTTGGCACAATGCCGTCAGACAAGTACCGTTCTCCTGACATCCGCTAAACCCAGACTCAGATTGTCAGAAGCGTGAATCGTCACTCCAGAGAACACGTCTCCACTGCTCTGGAGTCCAGTGGCGGCATGCTTTACATCACTGCATCCGACACTTTGCATTGCACTTGGTGATGTATGGCTTGAATGCAGCAGCTTGGCCAAGGAAACCCATTCCATGAAGCACTCTATGCACTGTTCTTGAGCTAATTTTAAGGCTGCATGAAGTTTGGAGGTCTGTAGCAATTCAGTCTGCAGAAAGTTGGTGACCTCTGATCCTCAACATCCGCTGACCGCACATCCGCTCTGTCATTTAACGTGGCCTACCACTTTGTGGCTGAGTTGCTATTGTTCCCAATCGCTTCAACTTTCTTATAAAACAACTGACAGTTGACTGGGGAATATTTAGAAGTGAGGAAATTTTTCGACAGGACTTGTTGCACAGGTGGCATCCTATCACTGTACCACGCTGGAATTCACTGAGCAACCCATTCTTTCACAAATGTTTGTAGATGCATGCCTAGGTGTTTGAATTTATACATCTGTGGCCATGGAAATGATTGGAACACCTGAATTTAATTATTTGGATGGGTGAGTGAATACTTTTGGCAATGTTGTGTATCGTTGTGTTGGTAGCATAACTGATTGTTCGTTAACCAGTACACTAGCAGTTGTTATCTAGGTTGCCTATAACATGATTGTTGACTGTGACAGAAGAGCACTGCTGCTGATATCAAATGTCTTTAATATAGTCCTCAGGAGAAGAGAAGTTGGGTGTGTTATTCCAGTCAAATGTTACCTTCAAGCTGGCAAGGTAGAAGATTAAAAACTGGACCCCTTTTCTGTTTTAGTGAAGCAATGCAGGAGGAGAAAGCTTTGCAGTCCAGGGTGATTGCATTGAAGTAGTCAGTGAGAAGCACAAGTTGAGATTGACCATTTTGTTTTGTAGTGCCTGCTTGCTTGCATGTCTTCATGATAGCCTAGCAATCATTGTACCTCAGAAGTTTGCAGATGACGGTTCTGGGTTTGTTTGATGATTTTTCATTGTTTCTGTAGACATAATGAGCTCTATCAATTTCGATGACACCTTAATCAGCCATAGATGGGAACCGGATTGGGAGCTGACGTTGTAAGAAGGCAATAGGACTAATCATTTTCTAATCATTTTTTGTCTTCCAACTTCGCCATGCCAGACTGTAGCCTAGCAATTGCAGAAGTAGCTTCCCTAACCTCTAGCCCAGGGGTCGGCAACCTTTAACACTCAAAGAGTCATTTGGACCCGGTTTCCATGGAAAAGAAAACACCGGAAGCCGCAAATACTTTTTGACATCTAAAATTAAGATATTGTTTTTTTGCCTTTATGCTTTGTATAAAAAAATATGGTGTGTTGCTTACTAAATGAAGTGAAGTGCTACAGAGAAAATGACATTTTTATTTATGTAATGAACACATTTTGAATTCTTAAAAAAAGAGTTGAAGGTCTCTTTCTCACAGGGCTCTCAAGTGTCATGAATTGAGCATGACAGTCATGCTTTTTGGTCTTTGTGGAGGGGGCATGGTGCATCAGCTGCAGGAGAGAGCTGTGGAGAGAGCTCTGGGGAGCAGGACTAGGTGAGTGATTAGTACACCGGCAGTCACTTGTCTAATCACTCTCCTCTTTTAAAAACTCAGTAGCGTGCTGGAGCTGGGAGGAGGATTGAAGTGGAGTCGGCAGCACGAACCGGGAAGGAAGGCCTGCGAACGACTCCACATTCGTGAAAAATAGTGAAATAAACTATACGTTGAACCGTCCGCTGTCTCTGAGTCTCTCTGAGAGAACCCGCAGTGGCAACAGGCCGCCACAGTCTTTTTGTCACAGAAACGGCAGGAAACAAGCACATCTCCCATGAGTCAGAGCAGAACAGTTTTTCATAACAACAACACTAATAATAATATTATTAATGAAAGACCCCATTCCTGCGACCAGTCCAACCGGCCCGCTGAATGTCACTCTTGTCTGCATTCAAAACTTAAGAGCCCTGCTTTCTCACCACAAATTAGGCATACTGGTAAGCCACTCTCGATAGAGGTAAATGCAAATTAATCTGCCCAGGCATCATCATTCTATTTTCTTCAGATATTTTTCTTTTCTTACATTTCTCTATACTTGGCCTACCTGAAGTTGAAAGTCTTGATAAATGAACAGTGTTTTGGCGGGCATATACCGACTTTCGGCGAGTGTGACGCATATTTTGAGCGACAAAAAACAATGAAAATAATAAAATATAATTTGGATTAATATTTCAAGATCACAATAATCTTTCAATTTAGAACTACAATAAAAAAAACTGTAATAAAAACAAGCCCCAATAGAGCCTTAAATTCTGCTTTGACCTCATTTGCATCTCAGAAATACACTGAGGTGCAGACTTCACTTCCATTAATGCTGAGGAATTCACAGTGTTTGAGAGAATGGACACAACATGAACAAAGAAAACTATTTTCCTTATGCAAGAGGAGGCTCCAGGAGATGGGGGAGGATAGATGTGACGTGTGACGGGCCAATGAAGGAGCAATGTGAACGCAGCAGGTGGAATGCATAAACCCTGCCGCAGTTATGATATCTGCAAAATGGGTGGGACAGTTCGAAGACTGTTGGGGGACACCTCATTATTCTATTGCAAAGGGACAATTCTTCATGACACTGTATGTTTGGACTTGTCAGACCACCTGATGTTCAATGAATAAGTATCTAAACATCTAGAGTGCCTGAAACATTTCCACAGTGTTGTGTCTCTGTAGGAAGTCACTAAAATTGTAAAAAACTCTACAGTGGTAAGACACCAGGGGCGGAGAGTTCCTCTGAAACTGTGAACCAGAGGGTGTGCTCCAATTACTTGGACATCACACTGTTCAGCAATGTGGGGAGAGCATGCAGCATGGTGAAGAAGAGGCTTCTACCAACTGACAAACAAAGTGAATGGTGTTTTTTTCAATATGTACTTAAATCCACATTCTTTTACACCCTTTACATTACGATTTCCCATTTCTATGTTAAACTTTAAAAGTAAAGCTCCTCCAAAACAATTTATTTTAACTATTCAGCTGACCTAAATATGAAAAAATGTTCCCAAAAATACACCATTCTCTCCCTGCCAGCATTGGTCTAACATGACGTACATTCAAGGAAAAAATGTAAACCCATCCCAAGTAATAGTCAACTTTTTCAACATATTTAAACAAGCAAGCATTTGATCATCTCAAATTTGAATTTGAAATAATATAGCTCAGTGCCATGGAGGAAGAAGGTACAATCTTACATTCATCAAACCCTCAGTAACAGTGAGGTGCTGTTTTCATGCCAGGATACAGTGAGCCCTCTACAGTGCATGCCCTCTGATGCTTTTAAAAGATCCTGTCATCAGCTACAATGAATCACTTCACTATTAAGAATGCAACTGGCACTTTTGCACATGTAAGCCAGTCTTAAAACATCTTGCACCAGAGGTTTCAGTGATGTCAGATTGCCTTGTAATCATGCTAAATGTTACTTCTGCTAAAAGGAGACATTATAGCCTTTATTATTGACAAAGTTGATTGTCCTTGTGTGGTCTTGTTCTTGTGTTGATCATAGTCTTGATCCAGTACAAAGATTTCTAAATGAGTTGGGCACAATGTAACCATGAGCACAGATAGAGAAAAAACAAAAAGCTGTTCAGGTGTTTAAAATAAGTTTCAGCTCATTTCGGTTTACTGGACTAAGTGCTCCATATAAGCTACAGCAGATTGCCCTAAAAAGCAATATTCTATTATTATTTCATATTTACATGGGATGGGCGCCTATCTGTGCATCACTGACTTAATGTCATCATAAAATTTGTGTTGTTCATGCAAATGCAGCTAAAGATGGAGGATGGACTCGTGACTTGCCTTCTCTCCATTCCCCGTGGTACTCCTCACCGTTGGAGTAGGTAAAGGATCCTCGTGTCAGGGTCATGGGTCCTACTGGCACGCATGTCAAAGCACAAAAAGCATCATCAGGACTGGTTGCTTTTCACCCGAAGCGTTGATATTCTGACACACACACACACACAGCTGGATTGAGTTATTGCTGGCTGTTGAATTCAGCCTTCAGAGCAGGTGGGTTCAGATGATGCAGCCAGAGATCCGGGAGAAACAGACCTCACCCAGCTACACCAAAGACCTCTGGTCATAGTAGAGCTACACCATTACTTGGCTACAAGTAAAAGAATTATGATAACTTTACACTCTTATGTGACTGCTGTTGTTTTTTAGACCTTTTTTTGGAGGTCACCGGGTCACCACATGGACAGTGGTATGCACAGGGACTGGAGCTAAATGTGAATTCAATCTAAACTGTTCAGAGAAGGACAAAATTGACATTTCTACTGGTTAAGGTGACTGAAATAGCTCCTGATACAAGTCTGTTGATTCCTACATATTCACACTCTGAGCAGAAAACAGCCCCAGAACATTGAAGCAGCTCACCATATGCTGTCTGCCAGCTGTAACAGAGTTTACATGAAACTTCCATGAATCTTGGGGGATGAGGACAAGACTTACTGAGCAGACAGCTTCTTCTGAGACTGCACTGTACCAGCTTCCACAGTGGGTAAGCATTCAAAAAAATCCAGAGGAGTTTAGAGGGCATAATCTTACAATTTGTCAGTAACAACAGTTTTACTCAGAAAATATACCACTACACACAACAACTGTGTTAAGATTTACAGCAAATTAACTTGTTTAGGGACTCCTTCTATTCTAATCGACTGTCTGGGGTCTTTTTTTTTTTCATTAAATGAAAAATATGTATTTTTGTACATTCAAGGTGCGATCCCAAACAGGATTGTATGCCACATCTTGTTTGGCATCACAACTCTACAGTCCACATACTTCTGAATATAAATTGTTGATGAACGGTGTATAATGTATAATTAAGCCAGCTTCCGCTTGTTTGTTTCCTTTTTAAGATCGTAGTGGTATTTTATTCATTTCAGCCCCAGACAGTGTAGTAATTCCGGTCTTCTTCAAACACTACCACACAGCTACCTTTACTGTGGCTCTCAGGGATGTGTGTGCCTTCTTTCTGTTGTTTCACTATGAGCTTGCAGACAAACACGTCCCGAAAGCACTATCAAACAAACATTTAGAATAATAAAGAAAAAGCCCAAGGCCTGTTCATTAGGCTGAACAATTGTTCAGATGCCATCAGGCGCGCTGTCAGATTAGACGGAAGGAGGAGTGTGTATCCCTCCATCTAATGTTGCCACAGTAACGGCGCCCTAATCCCTTTCATCCTGCCGGCATGACGCTGTCAGCCTCCAAAACACACATATACGCACACACACATACATAAGCGTGACACGCAGGCCCAAAGAAAGAAAGAACCACTTTACCTGTTTCACTGAAGCGTAACTCAGCCGCTTTTCTCTACATCGCTGAAAACAACGCGGCAGTTGGAGGATTTCTTTTCCTCTCTGCGACTATTTAGTCTTTTTTCGTAGCCGCTCTCCAGAAGAGCTGCCTCAGCGTCTCTTCAAAGCGCTAGAATCTGATTGGCTGCTCTTCTTCACCTCGACTTAAGGTGTCCTTCTATTGGCTGCCTTTCCTCTCTTTCCGGCCCTTCGCAGGAGACATCTTTGTCGAGGGCAGTGGGTTCAACGACTTAATTAGCCTGAGTGCCTCTGAGTGAAAGCGTTTGTCCTTGCCTTTTTTTATTTGTTGCCCGCTGTTGGATTATAAAACGACAGCCCGGTTCCGTTCAATGATACTGTGTCATTTCATGTTTCAATTTAGTGATTACATCCGCGTTTTGGCGAGTTCAATTAAACCTGATGTATGGTTTTCCCAGTGCGCAAAAGCAGCTGCTTTGATGTAATGAGAGTTTTTTTTTATTTGTTTGTTTCTTTTCTTTCTTTTTCTTTTTTTTACATAAGGTGGAATACATTCAATGTCGCTGCATCTTTAATTAAAAGACGAGGCAAAGAGTCTCTTGTCCACATTTTGTCCCTTTCACCGCCTCACACCAGGCCTGCACGCCGATATAATTGATGCTTACACAGAGTGTAAAGCACTGCTGGCCACTTATTTCCGTAGTTATTTTGTTTTCCTCAATATTTAAACAAGAAATATATAACCAGGCTGTCTGTGTTTAAATTAAACACCGAATGGAAACAGAATTAAATGATCAAACTATTGATGCATGTGCCACAGAGACAGAACATAAGAGAGACTGGCTACACTTTAAACACCGTCCTCAGACTGCTGGTGATTCAGTGTCAGTGTAAAAATACTTGGGCTTCCAAACATCCACCAACGGCACATTTTCCAACAGAGAAAATAGAAATACACTAGATGTGGCATTGAATAAATCCACACACGCATGAAATAATGTCGAAATACGCTTGGTCAAGATCCATTTATTTAACGTGAACAAGTTTAGTCAGTGATCGAATGTCTGAAATAATTATACCGAGAAGTTCAGGTCTGTTCTAGCCTATCAGCCGTTCTGTAGACTGTGAATAAATGGCAGTTTTTTTTATCAGCCGTGTTATTTTTTTCCGCCTGTACAATGTGTTCTTTGTTCTCCTTATGGTGACAGGCATATGTATGGGGACACAATCATTTGTAGAATATTGTAAATTGTTTTGAACATGAGCTTTTGCAAAATAGTCTGTCCAATATGTCAGAAAGAAATGTGGGAAATCATGGTTTGACTAAGGCCACCTTCAACATTTAAGAGATGAGTAGTTGTAAAGTATTAGTTGGCTAATAATTAGTAAGAGTACCTTATCATGAGTGGGTAGAGGTGGAATTGAGTATACGTTTCTTACATGAACATTTTGGGTATTTTTCAACCTCTGAACTCAGTTTTTGTCTGACAGGAGCTGACAGCGCCTTTACTTTCCCGAAATGATGCCTCTTCTAATAACGCCTCTTCATCTCGGCCCCAGTTTATGACTTACACTGTTAACACATCTGTTGATTTAAACGGTGCAGCGTCTTTATGCGCATTTTAAATCCCCGGCACACCCTCGCCCTTTGACACACATAGCTTTAAGCCACGACCAATTTGGAGCACATGCGCCTTGTGCAGTAGGTACTGTACAGAACATTAAAACAGGCAAACATCCCGTTAAACGACCAATGACAGCCCAACCTCCCGTAGTGATGCTGGGAGAAGTGGAGGGGAGGGGGCGCTGTTGGTGGGTGGGACAAACGGCGGTATAGAAAGGGGGATGCAGCAGCCCCGTCCCCCTCATATTTCTCTCCACCCAGCCATAGAATAAAAACCACCGGTGACGTGCGCGCAGGGAAGCACCCAGCAGTATGTGCGCGCCCACGGGAGGGGCCGATAGAAAATGGCGAGTCTTTGCAAAAGGCAGCAATGCACGATAGAGAGGCGCGGCTTTCGGCAGGAACTTGACTCTTGGAGGCACAAACTCATTCACTGTGTAGGTAAGCTCGTTTGGAATAGTGTGTGTGCGAGTGTGACTTGGTTTGGAAAGCCGGAGTGTGCCGGTAGTCTGCTTTCCTTCGGCTTTTTAAAGTGTGAGGAGCAGAGCTGGGGTCGTAATGTTCACTGGAAAGCCTATAGGGTGCCAGTGAAGCTGCCTGGCGCTGTCCGCTCCCACCGGACATTTCCAAAATCATTCGGCTCAAGTTTTTGGTGTGCCGTGGGGCACGTGCACGGTGTGTCACCCGGTGACTTTGTGGTGGTGACCTGCTGTACTTGTTAGTGTTGTTTTTCTGAGAGTTTTGTGATTTGGAGCCACAGCAGTGATTTTTATACATTTTTCCTTGGCTGTTTATTTATTGTAAGCACTGCATGTCACGTGTGCAGATGGAGCTGCGCTTCGGCCAATCGGCTTTTCCGCTATAGGCCGGCCCGTGCCCGCTCGCGCGCCCCCGGAGTGAGTTTGGAAGGAGGTGGGGGGCGATGCGCGCTCTCAGTCTCCAAACATACCCCCCTGGAAATCGTTTTTTGGGAGCGCGCTTTGCTGCATTGGGGGAAATGTCAGTGAAACAAATTTTGAAGGCCTGTTTTAGGGGGAAGGTGGGGGTCGACTCGGAGATGATGCCTCGGTGCGTGCTTTTACATCGACGATTGCTCGGAAATACTTGTTGAAACGGCACTGTTGGATGCAGCAGAAGACTCTGCGGCGTAGATCACTCGAGACCAAAATAAGAATGAATCAAATCTTTCTAAAAAAAAACGGCATCCACCTCCAGTTAACAGCAGCAGCTGATCAGCTGCTCCTGCTCTGCTCTTTAGTTCATGTCGGCTTTAATTTTGGATTCTGTCACCCGCAGCCTACACCTCTCCCCCACCAACCAAGCTTTTCCTCCCCACGATCCTGTATTTGTATTGTATTTCATTAGCTCCATTTAATCCGGTCACACTGTCCTATCCTGAAGTTTTGGTAAGATCATCTCCTCTTGGCCCCTGATCTGCTAACCTCTCCGGGTTTCCGCGGCACTCTGCCGGGCTCCATCGGCCGTATGAGCAGCTGGACCTCTGCAGGGTGTCGCTGCTACCTTTTTAAAAAAATGTTTGTGCCTAGATGTTGCGCGTTGATCTGCCACCTTCTGAACTAAGCCGTCTGACATCTTTATAACATCCTACATGGCCTGCCTGCACTGAGCCAGGGGAGCTTTGTAGTGAGATAAGTCATAAGGAAGGGATACAGTGGGAAATTAAAAGGGTTTGGTAATCTCTGACCTTCGAACGACGTGATCTGCATAAAGCTGTAAGATATCACAATCAGCAGTGTGAACAGAAGAAAACAGAGCTTACCAGTTTACTTATTTCACTTGTTTTGCACCTGTTACCAATTCGTCTTTAAGTGGGGTTCTTTTGTTTTATTTTTAGGACCCCAAAAATACATTTTACTGAAAAAAAGTCAAGTTGATTTTGCACTCTGTATTGGAGCCTGCCTTGACCTCATCATGGCCTCTGATTAGGGCTGTGGCCTGAATGCTTCAGTGGCTCCCTGGGTTTGAGTCAAAAACAGCAGAGGGTGGCTTTGCCCCTCCCTAAAAGTACAAAACACATGTTACACTCAGAAGAGCTGTATGTGACCTCGGAAAAAGACAGAAAAACGTTATTCAGATAAATCAGTGAGATATAAGGTACCTGTATAATGGTACTACATCTGATATCTAATGCTCGTAGACAACAGTATAATAAACACATCGCAAAACCACCGCTGTGCAGCTGTCATCCATATAGTAATTTTGCAGCGATCAAAGGAGATATCACAAAGCACAGTAATGAACTTGCAGTTGGACACCACAGCTTGCATTGGCTCTGTGTGTTAGTGTGTCGTAGCAGCACATATCCGTGTTCTGGTTGAAGTCCGAGATGTTTGTTCCAGTGTGAATCTGCTCTGAAACTGTGAGAAAGTGGGGCACTTGAAGCTGGAGAATTTGTTTCCATGACTTCAAAGTGTGAAGGAGCTGGGGTGTAAGCAGGTACCGAAGCTTTGCCAAGCTGCCAGGCTCCCTGTCCACGTTGTTGCCCCTTTAACAGATGCTATTACATTTGCTGCAGTTATTTTCTCAAATGCTGGTTACTTCTTCTGCATTTCACAGGTACGGTTTTTATCTGTACGCCCAAACGTCCTGGACCCCAAAATTCTTACATTTTTATTAACACAAACATTAGAGAAGACTAATGGCTGAAAAGATGTCAACAACAGGAGGACAAATGGGTGCTGGTGCACCTTTACCAGGCAGCCTCGTCATTAACAACATATTGCTCACTGTGTTCTAGACTTTGAGTGTAAGAAGGTCAGATGGACACCTCTCAGCTTATTTAGCTTCACAGTGATGTATGAGTGCAGTTTGTCGACATATCAAGCCTAATTTTCTTACCTTGTTCTGGACTGATTATAAAGTGGGGCCTATATGGCATAGAAAGGTTAACATTATTAGTTGGTAGCAATTATAGCCCAAGTGCTCATTCTTTTGGCACATATTCTGGGTTAGACAGTGTAGCTAATTTGATTGCTGAAAGGTTGTGGCAGTGCAGGAAAGAGACAGACTGTGAAGGAGACAGAGAAAGGTGTAAGCGTGAGTGGCAGATTGCTTTTTTACATCCAACATTTCTCCAGACATACCACGAAAGCTGTTAGTTAAATTAGTGAGGACAACTTGAGTTTGAGTTCTTGTTGACTAAAGCTCTCATTACAGCAGCTGCATACTGACAGGGGAAAAAGGCTTGGTGGTCACGGGTCACCGGTAAAAGATCATTTCAGCCTGGGTTGGACTGTATTATATATACATTGACACAACAATATAACAGAGCTTTGTCATCTGCCAGAGAATGCCTTGTTTTTCAGGGTCTTATCCAATGTCTTGCTGAATATTCATAAACCAAAGATACAGAGCTATATTTGTTTGACCTTTCTTTAACCTGATAGATCCCACTGTGGAAAGGGACCTCTTTTCCAGGAGAGATGTGGCCAGGAAGGCGTACAAGACAATTTAGAATCAGGCGCACAGCTTTATCAACACTAAAAGCTACACGAAGGAAGCTCAAGTGATTACGACACAATGGAAAGCAGCCACTATAACATTTAACATGTTTTTTTCCTGAAGTCCAATCAAGGTGTTGGTCACCTTTTAGTGCGCATCCCTGTTTCACAGCTCCTGTTTTGGCCCTTTGAACTGTGTGTTTCCACTTAAGTTGCTGTTGTTCACTGATTAATGAGTGAGTTGAAGGGAATTCATGCTAGTTGTGCCAGTGAACTGAACAGCACGGGCTAAAGTTTTCTCCAAATATAGCCGTAATGTGCAAGATTATCCTTTTTGGCTCTGAAGGTCAGTAAATGAACAGATCCACCTGATTTCTTTCTGTTTATCTGTCCATCTATCTGTCCTTAGTCCCTCGATTACCCGCCACACTCAGTCTCAAATCCTTGTCTTATCAAGTAGACCAAATCCCTCCATCACGCCTCGCTCTCTGAGCAGGCAGCTTTTATTTCAGTAATGGACAGATGGACTCCCCGAGAGCTCTGCCGCTACTTTCTCATCTTGCTAATTCTTTCCATGAGCTTTCTGAAAAGGAAAACAAAACACGGCACATTTATCTGGGGCTGGTGGGGGAGAGTGGCAGCGATCCACCCGTTTGACCAGACCGGATGCCAACACTATAAATCTCTACATGCAACTCTTCATTACACATGCACTCACAAACATGCAGTGATATATGCGTGTGTGTGCGGCTGTCTCAGGGGCCGGTGCATGCCAACCAGGAGCCATGTTAGGAGGCAGGCTGCTCGGGATGGGGGTGGGGTGTTGATTGCAATCTGTGGAAGAGCAAAATGCACCACTGGCACTGTGTGAATGTGGACAGAAGGTGTGCATGTGTGCTGAGCAGTGTGCTCTTTTACAGCAATGTCCTGCCTCACGTTCAGATTCACCAGCCCATTAATCTAAACTGCCAGGAGGATTCAAACAGCAAAGATTACACGCATGCTTCTTTTATCCTCCTGCCTGAATGTGTTTCTAAAGATGAAACTCCTTCATCTTGTTTTTGCAGGCTGCTGAGAAAGCGGGGCAGCTTTAAAGGACAAAGTATTTTTGAAAGAGGAAGGCAGCTGACTTCCTAAAAAAACCTTCTTACAAGGTTTATCTTTTTCTGTCTGTCCTAAAGTCTCCACTTTGTTGTTTTCTTCCCCTGAGATCTTCTGCATGAATCTGTAAACATATAGTTAGAGACTAATCACTGCGTGACCATCTTCAGCAAAAAAAAATTGGTGCCTTTAGAAGCTGAAATGTTGTTTACTGAGCAAAGAAAAGTTGGCCCATGCTTTTAGAATAACTACTTTCTGCATCTTTAGAGGATTTCATTTAAACACTGATCTGAGTCTTGTTTTCGGTGAAAACTCTTTGAAAATCAAGTGATACAAATTTTAAAAGGTTCCTGCTTAAAGTTTTTTCTTTTGAAAAAGAAAAAGAACCTCTGGTGAGTGTCATATATTTCCATTCAATAAAGAAGCAACCGATTAATCACTGACTAAAATCCTTTTCCACCCTTCATGCCCTTGTTTATCAAACATCTAATGATCAGATTGTGTAAGATGCCTTTTCCCATTTGGTGGTTCATTCATTCAGCTTGATGTGTTCCAGTTACCTTAAACCTGCCCTCTGTTGATCACTTGTTAATGGTTTTTTCTCAAAAGAAATGAACTCTTGTTGTAATTGTTGAGGTGCATTAAACCTTCTCTTTCCTTTCTTCCTTTTGGTCTGATCTGTGACCAAAGTCCTCCATTTCCTTCAACTTTGTACACAGCGTCCCTGACACAATCCAAAATTTATGTAAGTGTGTGTGTGTGTGTGTGAGAGAGAGTTGCTTTTGTTATGTGAGCTACCTGACCTCCTTGATACTGTTCTTTGGACACAGATGCCTGCGGGCTCATGTACGATTTGGAGTTTGTATTTGGAGTACACACACACACACACACACACACACACACGCACGCACACACACACGCACGCACACACGCACGCACGCACACACACACAGGGGACAGGTTAGGGTGTCTAGGCTTTGGAGCGGCAGGAATGTTTACTTGGACCCGCCTTTAGTGAATTCCTTCTTGTTCCTCAATAGTGACTGCTTTTGTGCACAAGGTCATATTTGAGCAATCTGCTTTTCAGAGTTTTGATTAATGGCACAGAGGAGCTGAAGTGTGTGCTATGTGCTATCAGCCCTCATAAGAGGAAATCTTAGACCTTGAACTTGGGGACATTTTTGGAAAGTGAGGACATTTTGTTCTCTCTTTTAAAGTCTGCTAAGAGCTGTTTGAGGGTTAAGACTCGGGGTTAATCATGTACTTGTGATGATTAAGCTCAAGGAATGCCTTGTTATTTAAATAAGTAAAGTCCAAAATCTTTTATTCTTCTTAAGAATGAAGTATTAATTTAAAGAGTGTGTCATTCACGTTTAATTAATACTAAGTAGCTCGTAGTCTTAATGAGAATAAGAGGAACCAGCTAATGAGATAATAATGGGGCTGAACAGTTGCTTAAGCAGTTGTAAGCTGTCATGGTTCAGAGTGAAAGACTGCACGTGTCTGCTTTGAATCACTGATGGAAGAAGCTGCAGTGTGCTAATGTTTGCCAAAATTAAATTCACCTGAAAACTGTATGTGGAATAATCAGTCTGGACAAGTAGATTTACGGCAATCTTGCAAAAGTGTAGTCACTGTAATTAGCTGTTATACTGTGCAATGTTATGTTCTTTGTGTCAGCGGCCGTGGGATTTTACAGAGTAGAGAATATGTTACTGCTCAAATGGAAGCACAAGGAGTGCTGGTGTGTCTTTAAGTTGGACTCATTGTAAACTTATTTGTTTTATCACTCCATACCCTCTGAGCTTTGCAGTGCCAGTATACAGATGCACCCTGGGAAATGTAGTTCTTCTGAGAGAAGCAGGGACAGAGACAGCTGGGTGAGTAGGAGCAGCAACTTAGAGACAGCGAGATTGAGGTTAGGAGGAGGGAGTGCTCGGATGCTTTTATATATCAAAACCAGGGAGGACACGTGATGGACGAGGTTTGCACAACAAATGAGTTGAAAACAATAGGCAGTTATTTGCAATTCAAAAACTGAAAGGGACTTCATCGTGATTTGGCTTTGGGCATAAGTGTGTTCACAGAGTAAAACCTGTCCTGCTGACTCACAGACAGGAAAACTGGGTCTTAGAAATGCATTTAAGGCACCTTTATTTTCAGCAGATCAACATTAATCTATAGAGTAATCAAAATGTTTCTTGATTCTAAGGAAAACCTTCTGAGCGTGCTGAGGCTGAGTTAATGCTAGTGCTGATATGATATATGATAAGTGAGCTTTGATGTGAAGAAGATTTTCCAAATAGCTGACAAGACATCATTAGAATTGAAGAAAGGAAGACAAATTCAAGAAACTGTGTGTACATACATTTCCTCTGGATTTTAAATGAATGAGTCTCACAGATGAAATAAAAAAATGTAAAGTTTTTACACTGCTAAGAAAATCAAATCAAGCAAAACATTTCTGAATTGTTCTTTAAATTCCCTGTACACGACTCTGTCCTTCCCGACCAACACCTGTTCACAACAGGACGGCTCCTCTTTTTCTTCTGACTATAAGCTGCACTTAGTGTTGATAAGATAAAGAAGAATAAGAGTCAGCATCAGTTCTCGTTTATCAGAAGTTTTTAGCCTCGTAATAAAATATAATCAGCAAAGTTTCTGCAAAGTCTCAAAGTAATCTCTCAACAAAACATTTATGTAATGTCTAAATGTAAAAAAAATACTGTATGGATGTTAGCTTATACGTGAGATAAAATGCATTTACTCTGAACTGTATTTAACAAAAGTAATTTCATGTATGTCATAAATTACTACTTCAGATGACCAAAATCAGCACAAAAAGCTTATGAATGGTTGTCAGTAATGCCATCAAAATTGGAGACAGCTTTAACCGGGGACAGGTCACCAAAATGGGACGTCTGGTCATCCTAGCGTAAGGCTGTCATGGCTGTCAGTATTATAGTGTACATGTTTGCTAATTGCGAGTACGCATCCAACTGACAGTCCATGTCGTTACTATGGTTACTGCTAATCAGCATCTTCTTTCTTAGTTGTTTTTAAGCCAGCCATAGATACGTCAGTGAACAACAGCGCCATCTACTGGATGGAGCTTTGTGAATTACGAGCTATTTCTTTGTGAATCTGTATGAATTTGCGGAAAGAATGCCTCAAAAATACAAACGTGTGATTGGTGATCCACAAACACTGAGTCACGATTCACAAACAGAATTTTCAGTTTCACAAATGGCTTTTTGTTTAACAAATGGAAAATGGTATATTTACAAATACACATATTTGTAAAAAACAACAAGTTATAAATAGGACATTTGTGAAAAGCAACGTGTGCAACTCAAGGCATATTAGTAGATCACCCTCTGAGCATTTACAGTTATTTTTTAGACAAATTTAAGCCCATAAAAATCTAAACAACTGTGACAGGACTTGAAGAGGAAGGCAAACTGCGAGCCTGTATGCTGACTTCGTCTGCTGGCTGGCTGGCTTTCATACTTTCCTGGAGTGTTTTTGGTCTTCTTCTGTCTGACAGCCTGTCAAGGCAAACGCACGGTGAAAAGCCACAAGACAAAGAAACTGAAAAAGACTGAAGAGAAATCACAAACCCTACCTCGCAGTGCCACTCTCCTGCTTTCAGCTTAATTTCATCGTTTGTCGTTTTTGATTCTGGTTCTGTCCTTGTGGTTTACTCTTCTCTGCAGATAATTATCTTTGCAGATAAACTTAATCTGGATGCTGTGGTTGAGTGGCAGAACAAACCACATGTTCCCGTTTCCAGCCTTCTTCAGCAACCAGGCGATGTCAGCGTTGGTAAACACACATAGCAGTCATTGTATGAAGAACAGAACAGAGGCTCATGCTCGATGATGGCTTCTGATACCGCAGGGTGTGTTAGGATCTGGCTCATGTTGCCTGAGGAAGACTGACCTCATTGTCATTCCCCCACACAATGCAGTCGGGGCTGAAGCATCTTGTACAGGCCACCATCTGTTGGGACAAAGATGTTGGGTGTTCTTAGAGACGAGCTCACAGTGCGTAAGTGAGGCAAAGCTAGATTTTTTTGCTTCAGACTAACGCACTCTCTAATTCACTTTGTTAGAGGTGATTGTGCACGTAGAACAATTATCCTGATGCCTCAATTTTTTGTTCTTTGTTGAGAAAATAATTCTAAAGGTTTTGGTAAAGCCACAAACCTAACTCTAGTTGACACCAGGTTAAAACTTTCAGATGTCTTCTCTAGGAATAATCATTACAATTCTAATAATTCTAATAATGAAATTGCTTTAGAAGCCCTTGATTATTAATATATATACTGGTACAACACATGCATGTGAAATAACACATTTCAACATTTTGATTAGCCTGACCTATCACCCAACAAAAGTGACACCAAGCCAAGGATGGTGCACAGCCAGTGGTGGACTCGGTAGAACCAGTGGACAAACATACAATAACCTCTGTGTTATACTTGTTTCACCCCAAAAGTATCCCATCTTAACTTTTTTAAAATACGATTATACCCAGTAAAACAAGCTGCTGAAACATTTCCCATTGACAGTAGTCGGCTCAGCTTTTTGAGGGCTACACTTTACATAGAACTGGCCCAGTAACTATCAATGCCTCCCAGTTAGGTGATGAACCACAGTTTGTGATAATAATGGCTGAAGTTAGCCAACACGGCAGGACTGAGTGAGCTGGCAGCTAGCATACAGACAGTAAAATCCATCTATCCCGTCTGCCTCGTCACAGTTGTTGCTGCCAGGTTCAGCACTTCTGTGTGAGATGTTACTGTGGGTAAATATGTGCTTGTGTAAAAAAAGGTGAGCTGTGTGAGGCAGAAACCTCTTTAAAATAAATAAAAACAGCAGTCATGAGAAATAGATACAGACTAAATTTCCTGATCATTAAAATTGTTTTCATTCTTTGTTATTTATGTTGGCACACATGAATGCAACTGCTGTGTCTTGGAGCTACTGCAGGTGATTCATTAAAGCCAATGAGAGGTTCATTCTCTCTTCTGCCTAAGTAAACAAATGAAACATAGCTTTTAATCAGAAAAAAACTGGTTTCACAGCCTGAATGAGGTTGCGAGCAGCAGATGAACAAACCAACTCTATTTAATAAACTAACAGCATGTACTCTACATGTGCCTGCCACCAGTTTCCAGAAACTGGACAAGTTTTTGTAGACCTGAAGGAACAGCTCTTTGCAAAGAAACAATGTTCAAATTGTCTGGCAGTGTCTTGTATTTTTAAATTCCAACAGTAAATTGGCATTTAATGACCATGTTCAACAATACAAACCTTCCCTCAGTACATAACGACCTTTTCACCCATGAAAACCAATAATCTCTAACAATGCAAGGATAGACATTTTGATTTTTTAAGGCTCCATAATCCCCGTAAAACAGCTGGCCACAATGGTTTTAGCAAATATTATAACAGAAGGCAGTGCTCCGTTTGTAGGCGATTAATTTCAGCAAAGGAATAATGAATATTTGGTGCCCCATTAAGTCTAAACACTAGCATGATTGTATGTGTAGGACTGAGTTAAAGTGAACTGTAGTGTGTGTATTATTGGTAATAAAAGAACATGTAACCCGGTGCAACAGTGTGGCTGGCTGACTTATTTTATCCTTTGTGAAAAATAGTGGAACTGGAGTCTTTCATTGTGCTCTCAGATATTTTAACACAATTAGAAATGTAATGTATGAAAAAACACCATATTTATCAAAGTTTGATTGTTCCTTGTGAAAAGGAATAAGCAGATTTGAAATAAATGTATTCTCTTTGCATGAATACATTTATTTTGATAAAGGTTTGACAGAAGGTTTGTTTGGATGGAGGTAGAAGTTGTGGCGTATTTAACTTGAATTTAGGAGAAACAAATAACCGCTATCTCTCACGCCCCCGTTGGACAGCTCCAATACCTCTTGCCCGATTCTTAATGAAGGTTCAAGTCCTCTCTCCATGGTGATACACTCCGGCCGGGAAGCGTTTATAGGCTGGTTGTCATGCCAACGTGCGGAAAGCACGAGTTAGTAGTTTTCACCAAAGTCCATACTTTTGATGATTCGAATTTCTTTTAATGCTCATTTCCCAGTGATTCGAATCACTTGGATGGAACATGACTACTGTTTTTCTCTGCCGACCATATTCTCAGGTCCACATAAAAGTCGCTTTACCAGTTACTTTCTTGTCTTTGTCTACAAACCAACGGTTGTCTCACTTTTGCCCAGATATATCACACGTTTCTGGCTGTTTTTAGCTGTTTGTCACACATCTGTTGTAATCCTTTTTATTGTTATATCACAAGTATTTAATTTTCTGCAAGTACAATTATTGCCACAAAAGCAGGTGATTAAATGATGGTGAATATTAGTGGAGACAAGTCTGATTTTCGAAGAACTCCTCATCAGTTTGTACATAAAAGTGCAGCTTTTGGTTCCTGCTAATGTTTCGACTGTTGACCAAAAGGTCAAGTGTAATATTTGAGTTAATAAAACCTCCTGATAAGCCAATTATTGATGATTTTATTTGTTTAATACGTTTTCCAAACTGATGTTTGATATTTTGCGGTTGTTTTTAGGCTTCTTGCTCAGAACTGTAAATAAAGGAAATGAATTCTTTATGAAGAATTTTAAAGAGGATCACCTGACTTAGCCTGACTTGAAAAACAAACAGGAGTTTTCATTTTTCATAATATGAGCTTGGAGCTTCTGTCTTCCACTTCTGTTTTAGCAGTACCAAGTCGTTAACACTTGATATCAAGCTTGGCATCCCCTGCGGATAACTTATGGTTACATAGTGCAGCAGGACAATAAAATTTAATTTGATGCACCTTAATGCTCACAAGCTTTTCAATCTGGCATTTGCCCAGCACTGTACTGGTCTCTCTCTTTCACACACACACACACACACACACTGGTTCTGTACATGTGGACTGCAGGATAAGTAGAGATGACAGGTCCAGCTGTGCTGTATGAGAGCTGAGCTGGCTGGCAGAGCTGGGGGCTTTCAGCTCTGCTTTATGTGTGACCGTGTCACACTCAGTTAGGTGTCAAGCCCGCCAGGTCATACAAATACACACAAACAAACACGCACACGGCATAAAGAACATCTCTGTTGTTCCTGTCACAATCAAGAGAAACTTTTCAAAATTTCTTTAAAATCTTAAATTCAAAACCAAGAAATACTCTTGTTGTAGAATGCTCTGGCAGCAAGATGCAGCAGCTCATATCACATTGTGAGTAATTCTTCTTTTTCATTTTCTATTTTTTTTTTTAAAAAGATTTATACTTAGATTGAACTTGGAAGGTATCAGTACTTGTCAACGACAAATGGTGTAATCCTAGACATCACTGTGAAGGAGAGGATCTGTACCTGGGACAATGAACTGTTAGCTGTGAGTTTACGTCCATGTTAGAATAAGAGATTTCACCTGCGTTATTCAGGTAGCTGTGTTTATATACTGTTGCTGTCTGTGATGTCATCAGCTCAGTTGTCACCAGGCTAAAAACACAACATCCCAGCGCATTTATATGATTTCTGGAGATTTCAACCATGTCTTCCTCCCTGCTATACATTTCATCTTTCAACAGTTTGTCAACTGCTCAACCAGAGAAAAGAAAAAAGTTAGATTTATTCTATGCAAGCATAGAATATGCATATGGCTCCCCTACCTGTCCTCCATTAAGAAAATCAGACCAAAATCTGGTTCTTCTCACCTCCAACTATACAGACAGTGTTTCAGTGGCAACTTGTCAGGAAGCTAAAGATGATCTGATAGACGGTGGTTGAAGAATATAGATACCTGAGAGTTTACCTGGACAGCAGACTTAACTGACAATACAACACCGATTCTGTCTGTAAGAAGGGACAGAACAGACTGTACTTCTTCCATCTGGAGCAGATTGTACAAAGAAGAATGCTGTACAAGTTAATGAACATAGTGGACAATCCTGCACACCGACTACATAACATAGGGGTGAAACAAGAGTGTGTTCAGTCAGAGTCTTCTTCAGCTCCGCTGCAACACGGAACGGTTTAGGAGGTCATTCCTGCCGGTAACCATAATCATACACAATGACTGCTTATTATAATTAATGAGATGACATACTCCAACATTATAATTTATCTTTGGGATGAATAAGAATATACATTTTTTTTTAACTTTCCATCCATCCATTTTCTGTACCCGCTTAATCCATCGGTCGAGTCGCGGGGGGGCTGGAGCCTATCCCATCATCGGGCGAGAGGTGGGGAACACCCTTGACAGGTCGCCAGTCCATCACAGGGCTTTTTTTAACTTGAATTTTTTAATTTTGTTTTCCTTGGATCTGTTTCTCCCCCTCTCGTCTTTCAGTTGTTTTTGGGTTTCTTTGCTCTTTTTTCTGTATCACTTCTCCACCCACTTTTTTACCTGATGTCCTTATCTTTTAATTCACATGGTTATTCAATTTTTTCCAACACATATTCCCTCCACATTTCTCCCTTCTGCCTCCATGTAATCTTTTCAGTCCTTCCATCGCATGCACTTCTCTCTTCATTCTACTTGGACCTTATTTATGTCTTTCCTTCTCACTTTTATTAATCAGTCTTGTTTATTCTCCTTACCATCACAATTTTATTCTTTATATCCTCATAAATGCAATCTAAGTTAACTTCTTTTTTATATTTTATCTTAATGTTGTCACTCAATGTTACTACAGGGTTTGAATTTCTATGGGGCATATAGGATTAAGAGCTCATTCCGTGATTCCAGAGCTGACTGGGGAATCTAATTCAACAACTTTTTACTCTGGTAGATTTTCTGACACCTGCCCTCAGAATAATTGTGTGTGTGTGTCTAGACACACACATGCAGAAAGTGTTGCAGCAGCTATAGATATTTTTCTCTCAGACTTAATTGAGGCGTAGGCAGGTGGTTTTTCTTGCTGTATATTTTGTCTTTGATGGTTTTTCTTTATGGGTTTGAGTGTTTGAGATTATTCTAGCTCTTATATGTATGTACAAGTTTTTGCCACTACGGTCACAACATAAATGCCCAGATGTCTTTATTTTAAATGTACATATGTAGTTGCTACATGCTGCGTTGAGCTGCTGCAATACACGTGCACACAAACTTGACACTGCACATGTGATTATTCAGATGTAAAGCCACAATCTGACTCAAACATCAAAAGAATTCTTCTGTGCATGAGTTATTTCTTCTTGGAGATAAACTTGTGATCCATGTGGAGAAAGTGTTTTTCTAACTTCTTGTTCATTGCTTTAAAATATTCTTGAGATGTTGAAATGAAGTAAACTATTTTTTTTAAAACTCTAAATCAAGTATTTTTCATGCTTTATTTAAGTGGCTGAATGAAACATGCTTGAAACAAGAGTCCAGTAGGACTATCCAGTATCCAGTAGGGAACATGTTTCATGCAGCCACTTAAATGGCAGGCTCATGCAATTTGGAGATTTTATCAGCAACTTGTGCCGTTTTTAACACAATAATGAAAAGACTATTTTATACATTAAGAAGCTGTTGTAATTAATGTAATAGTCAGAATTGAAATAACAAATTCCTTTTGTTATTTTTGTAAGAGAGATTTGGTGGAAGCAGGTGGATGAAGTGTGGATGGGGTAGTAGTGAAATGTGAAGAGCTCTATATTTGGCTGGAGATAAAAGTCAGTGAAAGGTAACTGACTGCTTGTGTCTTTCCAAAACACTGAGTGGCATGATTAAAGGGAGCGTTTACCTGTATAATGGTAAATGGACTGTATGTATGGAGAGCTTTTCTAGTCTAGTTGAACACTAAAGAGACACTACAGGCCACATTCACACACACTCATTTCTTAGTCTATACCATAGTCTATACAGGATACACAGTGCTTTTTATCTTACACACACTGTCACACACGGATGGACGCATTGGAGGCAACATTCAGTGTCTTACTCCTGTGATCACACTGTCCAGTTTTGAGTTGTGGAAGATGTACTCTTACCACTGTTTTCTTGTCTGTTGTTACATTGTCAGTTTAGCAATTCAGTGAATCTAGAAAGTGAGAAATAGCAACCACAAAGGGGTTTTCCCCAACCCAGCTTATAAATTCTCCACGCTTAAAGTCTCTGC
This sequence comes from Leuresthes tenuis, assembly GCF_036924035.1. Lineage (NCBI taxonomy): Eukaryota > Metazoa > Chordata > Actinopteri > Atheriniformes > Atherinopsidae > Leuresthes > Leuresthes tenuis. The sequence continues at coordinate 35,736,390 of NW_027325358.1, read as the reverse complement.
ATGAAGCAGTGTCTTTTTTTTGGAATAATATGAATACATAATTATTATGCTTCCTTGGTTCAGGAAGTACACGAGGAAAATCCCAAGACACAACGTCTTTAGCTAATTATCACTGCAGTCTTTTAGAGATTGTATGTTTTATCTGCCAGTGCTACGGTAGTGCCACAACAATGAAAGCTCTGTGTTGTGCTCTGGGGAGCTGAAGCCTGGATAAATTAGTGTAAGAGATCAGAACCACAAGGACAAACTCATGTGAATCATATAAAAGAAAAATGCCCTGTAAAAAAATAACTTTCTGTAATTACTAGGGATTACTGGACTATTTTACCGGACCTATCACCTTGTGTAGTGTTGTTATCATGGTTTCTGTAAACTGATAAGATTTGGAGGTGCTGGGTGGCTTTTGTTGCCTTTGGCCACGAACACACTCGCTCACCCCCAGGAGTGGATCCGTCTCTGAGGCTCAACGCATGAGCTGTGGATCTTCTTGTAAATATGCACATTTTCTGAATGAGAGTCTTGCTAACCATATTTGTTTAAACTGCTATGACATTTCAAAGGTTTCAGAAAATTCAATTCCTACAATGATCGGAGAGAACTGAATGGAACTTAATGGAGAAGCCTCAGGTGAGAAACAAGTGATGGCAGCAAATGAAACTAGTGGGAAATATTTGAGACAGATTACTGGTGCCTGTCAGTTTTTGCAGGAAAAAAGCCTGTTCAGATAAGTTTATCAGTGTCACATTGTTTTGCAGTGTGTCAGATTTAGATGTGGTTAATAAGTCGTGAACATTTTGTGAACTAAGGCGTGTTGTGGCATATCAGTGGCTCTTTGGACTGTTCCACCTTTAGACTGTGGAGAAAAATTGGGCAGAAGGCTGTTTCAGGAACAGTTCAAGGAGAGATACGCCATATAATAACACAGGGGGATGACTTTCTGCGTATGTGTGTGCGTTCATATGCTGCTGTAGGCGGTGACTTAAAAGGTGACTTAAAAGCAGACATTTGGTCAACAGTGTGTCCGACCATGCTTAGAATTGTGTGTGTGTGTTATAGCTGTGCAGGTGAAGAGTTTTTTTCTTTTCTTTTTTTTAAAATTCTAATGGATTTCTAAATTTCCAATATCCATGTTGCAACAGACCGAAGCACACGTTGGGTCCTGAAGCAGTTCCACTGATAGGATAGCTCATTCTACAGTAAAGGCCGGTGTCTGTCTGCAGCATTGACATGCTCCACACATGTGCAGCACAGCACATGATGAAAGAGATGGGAAGCACACTGGTAACTGTGCTGCACTGGTTCATCCAGATGCTCAACCTCAGATGTTACTCAAGCAGAGACTCAGTTATGACAGCAGACTGACAGCTTTCTTTGAGTATGTGTTTTTGGGAAATGTATCTTCTTATATGCAATCATTTATGCCTCGCTGTCTGTGAATTGCTTCTTTTGTCCATCAGATTGTAAGCAGCACAACTTCATGTGAAAATCATATGATAACAAAAAGGCCCCACACACACGCACACACACACACACACACACACACCAAGCACACAAACATAGCAGTCCAATAAACGCCTTTGTTTCATCACCTCTGGGCCTACTGATCTCTTAAACTCATTCAAATTTCAAACATTCTCACATTTCTCTTGCTGTTGTGCTCGCATTGTCCTACTTCCCTATCACAGTGGGCCAAACCTGTTTTGATACAGTTCACCATAGGTTTTAGGTCTGCTTATTTTACTCCTTTACTTCTCTTTTGAAGAATTGTTTAAAGCAAATGATCCATGAAAGTCCCTCCTATTTCTTAAAGCTGCTCCATTCAATTTACACACCATTTCAGACACATTTGATTGTATTTATGTAGTGCTTGTTAGGGATAACTTTTTATGAAAATGTATAAAACTCAGATGAAAAAGAGAAGACTTTACCTCCAATCCTGTCACTGCACAGGCATGGTTGTATCATGTTTTTCTACTTTGTACGTTTTGAGTTCAGATATGAGAGTCAGTTATAATCCAACCCTGTCAACATATTTCATGCGGACTATTTATCGGTTGAAAGTAACAAGTCTGTATTTTTGCAAAGGGATGTTTCACAAACTGTGATAACACTGCATACCTAAGCTCCCTGAATAGCTATATATCATTTGAGATTGCTAATTTGTTGAACTGACCTTTGAATTCTGGCTTTTTGTGTCTTGTACAGTTCAGATTCAGAACTCTCAGATAAAGGACTTAGAAGCCACAAAACATTTTCTATTCTATTAAGAAGCTCACGGGTTCAGTTTCTTTGGCTGACAATGTTGCTTTCCCGCACAGTCAGGTGTGTGTAAAGTGACCGACCGTGACCTCAGAGCTGCAGAGAAGGCTACAATTTAGGGAAGATTTCTGTACAATGGACATCATTTTGATGTGTTTGTATGGGATGGTTGTGTTTTAGTTCTGCAGTGTCCTGCTGTTATGATTGTCAACCAGAACAGCCTTCAGGCACATGGTGGTGTAGCTACAAGCTGGGCAGGGAACATGTGTAGAGAATCTCGAGTGGAGGAAGGTTTTTTGTGAGAGTGGCATGCTTTCATTTTGGTCGATTATCATCTAAAAAACTTCTGTATTTTGTTACACACTGTAGCTTTATAGACTTGAAGTTGAAAACATTTATCACTGATTATTCATTCTATTTATATTTAAATAGCCATTAAGAGTTTTGTCATTGTTCTGTCTGTACTTTGCTTCTTTTCACTTCAAATCAGTGTTCAATGAGATACAGTTGCTGCTGGTTATGAGTAGCTATAATGAGGATTATTGTTGTTTTAAATTAAATCAACACTGAGAACAGTGACCTGCTGTGTATATATATATATATATATATATATATATATATATATAGAGAGAGAGAGAGATATATGTATACATAAATATATACATATTCTTTACGACTCATAGCTTCAATGGGTTTTTTGGTGCTCTTGGACTGAAACGCCCTTCTTGTCAGTTGGAAGAGAAGGCTCATGAGCAGTTATTTATTGGGTGCGTGCACACACACCCCCACGCACACGTGCACACACACACACAGACACACAAGCAACCATAAACCAGTCACTCAGTTAGCATGAGGCCCCAGTTGAAGCCTACACTGTGTGTTTATGGCAGGAGGGGGAGGAGACTTCACAGCAGGGCAGTTTCTCCTAATTACTCCATCAGATCCTTTGTGTCTTGAAGGCCTCATTTTCCAATATATTGATAAAATGGGACTCTTATTCAGTTTGTGTCTCTTTGTGGCTGTCTCTGTGGAAGGAGGTTGGTTGGAACTCTGTGTCGAGAGTTTTTACCATTGCACTTTCAGTAACATAACATAACAGGTTGGAATTGCGGAGACAGTTCTGTGGCTACAAATGGTAATGTCACATATGTAATGTCATTCTAAAATCTAAAATTTTGTCTTTCTATAACCTTGACTCCAGGTCACAGTAACTGTTATGAGATTCCTTTGTCAGAATAGTTGTCAATTCAATTCAGTTTTCAATTCAGTTTTATTTATATAGCGCCAAATTACAACAAATGTCATCTCAAGGCACTTAGATAATATAGTTCAGTTCAAGCCAATTGGAATTCAATTAATTGTAATCATAATCCAATGAAATCCAATTAATTGATTTCAAAATAATCCAATTCATTCATGTAGAGCCAATTCAAAAACAAGTGGTATGATTGCCACCTTCCATATGGGAGACCTGGGTTCAAATCCCCTGCATGAAAGGTATTACCTCCAGTATGGGTCCTTAGACAAGACCCCTTACCCTATCTGCCTACTTGTAAGTCGCTTTGGATAAAAGCGTCTGCTAAATGCATAAACATTAACAGGAAGAAACCTCTGGCAGAACCAAACTCAGGAAGGGTGGCCATCCGTCTCAACCAGCTTGAGTTTGAGAAGACAGAAGAGAGGGGGGAAAAACACCATAACACCATTCAAAGGATACCTGTTGGAACAGGGAAACATAGGTTAATAATCACAATAATGTCACCTGTACATAAAATCAATTGTGAAATTAAACAGGGGGAAAAAGAGAGCAAAGTGAGGAAAGGTGTGACAGATGAGGTCCCCCAGCAGTCAATTTCAATTCAATTTATTTATATAGCGCCAGATTACAACAATTGTCATCTCAGGGCACTTAAGTAATATAGTCCAATTCAAGCCAATTGGAATTCAATTCACTGTAATCATAATCCAATTAATTCATATAGAGCCAATTCAAAAATTAATATCCTAGCTAAGGAAACCAACAGATTGCACCGAAACTTGTCTTCAGTCCAATCTCCCGTCCTGAGCGTGCCTGAGGCGACTGTGGAAAGGAACGACTCCCTTTTACCAGGAAGAAACCTCTGGCAGAACCAGAACCAGGAAGGGTGGCCATCAGCCTCGACCAGCTGGGGTTTGAGAAGACAGAAAAGAGGGAAAAGAGGGGGGAAAACACCATAACACCATTCAAAGGATATCTGTTGGAACAGGGAAACACAAGATAATAACCACAATAATGTCACATGTACATAAAATCAGTTGTGAAATTAAACAGGGGGAAAAGGAGTTCTGCAGTCTTACAATGAGATCTTTAAGATATGATGGAGCTCGGTCATTAAGAGCTTTATATGTGAGGAGAAGACTCTTAAATTCTATTCTGAATTTAACAGGGAACCAATGAAGAGAAGCTAAAACTGGAGAAACATGATCTCTCCTGTTAGTTCTCATCAGAACTCTGGTTGCAGCATTTTGGATCAGCTGGAGGCTTTTCAGAGAATATGTGGGACAGCCCAATAATAAGGAATTACAGTAGTCCAATCCTGAAGTAACAAATGCATGAACTAGTTTCTCTGCATCACCCTGAGACAGGATGTTCCTGATTTTGGCAATATTACGAAGGTGAAAGAAGGCAGTCTCAGAAACCTGTTTTATATGTGCGTCAAATGATAAATTCTGGTCAAAAATAACTCCAAGGTTCCTCACTGTAGAACTAGAAGCCAAGGAAATACCATCTAGAGTAACTATATAACTAGACAATTTCTCCCTGAAGCGCTCAGGTCCAAAGAGAAAAACTTCAGTTTTGTTTGAATTTAGAAGCAGAAAGTTCTGAGTCATCCAGGTCTTTATGTCTTTAAGACAGGCTTGTAGTCTGACCAAGCTATTGGTTTCATCTGGTACAGCTGAGTATCATCAGCACAACAATAGAAATTTATGCCATGCTGTCTAATAATGTTACCTAATGGAAGCATGTATAAAGTAAAAAGAATCGGTCCAAGCACAGAACCCTGAGGAACTCCATGACTTACTCTGGTGTGAGAGGAAGATTATTCATTTACAAGAACAAACTGGAATATATCAGATAAATATGACCCAAACCAGCCTAATGCAGTTACTTTAATCCAGTGTTTCTCAATGTCAGTCCTCATGACCCACTGCCCTGCTTGTTTTCAATGTTTCCCTCCACCATCACACCTGATTCTTCTTCTTCTTCTTTGATGTTTAATGGCAGCTGGCATCCTTGGTGTTGCATATGCCGCCATCTACTGGACTAAATTTCTCTCTTTTTTTCCTTCTTATTTCTTCTTTTCTATATTCTTTTAATTATTCCAGTATTTACCAAGAATCTTATTGTTATTCTCCTCCCTTCCTTAGACTTAACAGATTCTACTATGTTTTTCAAATTATATTCTGTTATTCCTGCCCTCTGCAGCCCTATCTTCATTATTTCCCTCTCCCTTCCATATCTGGGACATGCTATCAACACATGTTCCACTGTTTCCTTCTCCCCACAGCTACACTGCCCAGTTGGATGTTTCCCCATTATCTTAAGTGTATTATTCAGTTTACAATGACCTATTCTTATCCTGCTAATAATGACTTGTTCTGTTCTGTTCTGTCCATAACACCCTGCCTCTCCTGCTACACTTTGTAATTTATATAAATGTCTTCCTTTTTCCTGATTCTTCCAATATTGATTCCACTGATTGTTTATTTCTTTCCATACTAAACTTTTCTCTTCTGTTTTTGATCATTTTACTTTCATTTCCACCACCTCTTTCTTTACTGCATCCTTAGCAGCTTTGTCTGCTTTTTCATTTCCATTTATTCCTACATGAGCTGGTACCCACATGAACACTATTTCCCTCCCCTGTTGCATTAACCTGGATGTTTTTAACTGTATTTCATATAAAATTTCCTGATGTGTTTTTGCTGTTCCGCTTTTAATACTTAAGAGTGATGAAAATGAATCGCTACATATAACTATTCTCCTATCCCTCACCCCCTCCATCCATTCAATTGCTATCAATATTGCACATAATTCTACTGCATATATACTTAAATGATCTGATGTTCTTTTTGAAATAGTCTTATTATAAATGGGAACCACCATTGCTGCTGCTGTTACTCCTGTTGCCTGTTCTTTGGACCCATCTTTATATATATATACACATATTCTCCATATTTTTCCTCCACATAGTTATAAAATTCCTGCACTAGATCTGCTGTTTTATTTCTTTCCTTGATGTTCCACATGTTTAAGTCTACATTTGTTTCTTGTAGCATCCATTTTGGTATTGTTGTCCAAAGAACTGTTGGGCTAAATTCCACATGTTGTATTTTTAGTTGTTCTGCTAAACCCTCACTGACCCACCCAAAACTCGTTTTTTCCTCCTTCCCCTTTTCCCAGCACATCTCCAGAACTGTCTTTGCTGGATGTTCTTCTTTGTGTCCTTTTAAATTTATCCAGTAGTTGGCTATTAGCTGTTTTCTTCTGAGCCCTAGTGGCATTTCTCCTGCTTCAACCTGTAGTGAACATATTGGTGCTGTTTTTATTGCTCCGAGACAAGTTCTTAATGCTCTGGCTTGAATTATATCTATTTGCGAGAGTACTGATTTTGCTGCCGATCCATATCCCACACAACCGTAATCTATTCTAGACCTTATTAATGCTATGTATATATATTTTAATGCTGTAAAATCCGCACCCCACTCTAACCCAGCCAAACACCTCATAATATTCAATACTCTCTTACTTCTCTCTACAATTCCCTCCACATGCTCCCTCCATGTTAATCTAGAATCCATTATCATTCCTAAGAATCGAAAGCTGCTTACTCTCTCTAAGTTCTTTCTGTACAAGTTTAACTTTTTATTTTCACTAATTTTCTTTTTTGAGAAGAACATTACTTTACTTTTCTCCACTGAAAATTTAAAACCCCACTCTTCTCCCCATTTCTCCACTTGATTTATCCCTTCCTGTAGTTTCTTAACTATGTGATCTATGTTGCCTCCCCTCTTCCATAATGCCCCATCATCTGCAAACAAAGATCTTCCCATTCCTGCTGGTACACTGTCGAATATATCGTTTATCATTATTGTAAATAGCGTTGGACTTATCACACTCCCCTGCGGTGTGCCATTCTCTACCACATAGCTCTCTGACACCTCCGACCCTATTTTAACTTGTATAACTCTTTCATTTAAAAAATCCATAGTCCAGTTAAACATGTTTCCCTCAATTCCCATTCGATGCATTTTAATTAGCAATCCCTCTCTCCACAACATGTCATATGCCTTTTCCACATCAAAAAACACTGCTGCCACAGTTTCTTTATTTACTTGAGCTTTTCTTATATCATCTTCAATGCATACTACTGGATCAATAGTGCTCCGACCTCTTCTAAACCCACTCTGATGTCTAGTTACCAATCCCCTTATTTCTATATAATACATCATTATTTCATTTATCATTCTTTCCATTATCTTACCTATATGGGATGTTAGTGCTATGGGCCTGTAATTTATTGTCTTACTATGATCTTTCCCCGGCTTCCTAATTGGTACTATTATTGCCTCCTTCCAACTTCGTGGTACTTTCCCCTCTTTCCAGACTTTATTGAATAATGTTAATATCTTTGTTAATCCCCCCTCACTTAAATGTTTGATCATAGTGTAACATATCCCATCTTTGCCTGGCGCACTCCTTCTTGTATTCTCTATTGCTCGTTTCATTTCTCTAATTGTAAATGGTACATCTATTTCGTTTTCTCTACTTTCTTTTCTTTTTAACACCTCCCTGTTTTCGTCTCTCTTTTTCTTCCTTCCATTTCTTCCCTCCTCAGTTAAATTATTTGAACTGTGCACCGCAACAAAAGTTTTAACCATTAATTCCGCCTTTTCTTTATTGTCACACCTGATTCAAATGAATGGCTCCTTATCAGGCCACTGCAGAGCTTGATGACGAGCTGATCATTTGAATCAGGTGTGGCAGAGGAGGGAAACATCAAAAACATGCAGGGCGGTGGGTCATGAGGACCGGAATTGAGAAACACTGCTTTGATCCCAATAACATGTTCAAGTCTCTGTAAAAGAATGCTGTGATCGATCGTATCAAATGCAGCACTGAGATCCAACAGGACAAGCACAGAAACAAGTCCGCTATCAGAAGCTAACAGGAGATCATTGGTAACTTTCACCAGTGCCGTTTCTGTGCTATGATGCACTCTGAATCCTGACTGAAACTCTTCAAACAGATTATTTCTATGTAAATGATCACAAAGTTGAGCTGCAACTATTTTTTCAAGAACTTTAGACAAAAAAGGGAGATTGGATATAGGTCGATAATTAGCCAACACTTCTGAATCAAGAGTAGGTTTTTTTAGGTAAAAGGTTTAATTACAGCAACCTTGAAAGTCTGAGGTACATATCCTATCAACAAAGACCGATTGATCAAATCCAATATGGAAGTGTCAATTAAGGGGAAAACCTCCTTGAACAGTCTGGTTGGGATTGGGTCTAACATACAAGTTGATGGTTTAGAAGAGACTATTGCTGTTGTTAGCTCAGAAAGATCAACTGGGCAGAAGCCGTCTAAATACAAATCAGGTTCTAAAGATACTTCTAAAGCTGCTGCACTTGATGATACATTAGTATATATTGTACAGTATTTAATTTCCAGTGAGCATTTTACACTTTTTTTTAACCTGTCACACTGTCTCTCCCTTGTGTTCTTTATTGTTTTTCTATCCCCTGTGTTATACCTGCTAAATAATGTTTCTGGCTTTGTTTGTTGTTTTGTGTTTGTTTTTGTTGTGCACAGTAGCTCTGCGGGAGCACCCTCAAATTTCGTTGTACCATACGATGACAATAAAGACTATTCTATCTATTCTGATAATAGTGGAAAGGAGTCCATCAATCTTCTCTCTGATAGAAACAATTTTACTGGTAAAGAATCTCATGAAATCATCATTGCTGAGCGTTAAAGGAATACATGGCTCAACAGAGCTCAGGCTCTTTGTCAGCCTGGCAATAGTGCTGAAAAGAAACCTGGGATTATTCTTATTCTCTTCTATCAATGATGAATAATAAGCAGTTCTAGCTTTACGGCTTTCTAATTGAGACTCTTCTAAATTAGAGAAACACCACTGTCACTCCAGCTTTTTTGCAGTCTGCAAAAGCAGCTGTGAATTATACCAAGGAGCCAACCTCTTCTGACTGATTACCTTCCTTTTCAGAGGGGCAACATTGTCCAGTGTTGTACGCATTGAAACTATAGTGCTGTCAACAAGAGAGTCAAGTTCTACTGGAGTAAAATTTAGGTAGCCGTCCTCTGTCATATCTGCACATGACAGTGAAGAAAAGGATGATGAAATCAACTCTTTAAAACTGGTTCCAGCATTCTCTGATAGACACCTTCAACAAGATAATCAAAAACACAAAACATGACATGAAACTAAATACTGTGGGGAGGTGATTGGTGACGAGGTGCAGCTGTGGAATAGAAAACAGGTGACTTGAGTGAAACTAAGTGACAGGGGAAAATACATGACAAGAAAATAACCTGGAACCTGAAAACAAGATAATGAAGACATAAAACGTGACAAATAGAGTCTAATATAGAATTAAAGTTAATATTTAGGCTGTCATTTTCAACATCTACATGAATATTAAAGTCACCCACTACAATGACTTTATCTGTACTCAGCACTAACTGGGATAAAAACTGAGAATTCAGAGAGAAACATGCAAATGTGTTTCAATGTAATTATTTGAAGAGAACTATCAGTTTGCGCTGTTATTGTTCCTATAAAACTGTTTCCATTATTAAAGTATTCTACTGAGTCATGTCATTGGTCAAAGAAACGTTGAAGCATCTCTTGAGATTCCGCACAAGATTCATTTGAACTCTTTTATTTTTTTCGCTGAACATATGAAAATGGAATTCTCAGTTAATGAAGTGATGTGAAAATGCATGGATTATACTATACAGACGGGAAACAATAGTTGTGTTGTGAAAATGTAGAAGTGCATTTAGAGTAGTTTTTTTTGATAATTTTTTAAAGAGCTGAAACAATTAAGAAATTAAGATTTGAATTTCAAAGAGAAATAAGCAGTCGCCCTGTAGTTTCTACACTGAATTGTAAATATTGTGATGTTTTTTTTTTGTTTGTTAGGCAACCAGTGAGGCCTCATCATCCCTTTCACCTTTGTGTGTGTGTGTGTGTGTGAGCTGTTGTATCGTTGCAGGCACTTAATCTCATCTCTCTCAGCAGACAGTTAGAGACAGAAGGGGAGGTGGAATATAAAAATAACTCAAACTGAGGAAGTAAAATGTATTAAATTAATTGTCAGATTTAAGGAGGGGTTCAAAAAAACAAAAACCTATATATGAACCAAATGAGGAACAAAGAAAGAATAAGGGAGATATGGGGAAGTATGCAGTCCATAGAGTGGGAATAGGTTAAAGATAGGGTGTTCCAACAGAAAGCCAAACAGGAATGGGAACAAAAGGGCTGACCGTATGCTTCTCTTTATGTGCTCCCATCAGGCCTTCATGGGATTCTCTCTGTAACCCTTATAGTTTAGGTCATTGCACATCAATTCCATATTTTTACAAGCACTTTGTTGATGAAAGAATTATTCTATTCATTTCTAGGGTCCAGTTTGGTTCCCTGCTACCATCAACGGAGCCATCAGTTTTTGTGATCCAACTTACCTTTTATTCTTTACACTGCTTGTCATAAAGCGCTTGTGGTGGGAACCAAAATTAATCTAGATGAATTTGGATAATGAAATTAGTAGGTTCGGTGTCCCCGAGAGGTCAAACAGCTCTCAAAAGACATTCAACTGATGTGAAAACAGCCCCAACAAAATCAAAGAAAGTTTTGGAGTCAGTGTGTAAATGTGTTGGACATAAAGTGCTATTTTTTTGAATATGCAACAGTTTTGGATACCAAGCAAAATTGGTGTGAATAAGCCTATACTCCGTAAATATAATCCTACAGTGCACACATAAACCCTTTGCTATGTGTACTGTGTGTGTGTGGAGCCTTGTTGATTTCTTTTGTATCGTCCAACCTGTAAATCGCATTAGGAATTTACCCCAGGGTCAAGAGGAGAGAGGGGGCTAGCTAGAGAATTTAGCCTGTTATCAACCCTTATCCCAGCAGAGGGGAGTGCAAAAACACCCCAAACAGGAGCCTCATTTATTTATTTTTAAAAGGTTAATGGGATCTGTGGATTTTTGGCAATAACCAAAAGATGACTGAAGGATTAATGTGTGAGAGGAAGGTGTCCTAGTGGCTCACTGGGGTGATGATGGCCGTGTGTTCACAATAACACAGCACAATAGGGGATAGAACACTGTCGTGGCGTTCATATTGAACAATAAGCCACACAGTAAACTGGCAGTATGTTTGGAGGGGCTGTCGATACCCTGCTGTGCCACTATAACAACATAGTGTCTGCTAGTTTGTTTGTTGGACTTTTATCTCAGGAGTGTTATTGGGTGCAGAACTGGGAAAATTTGATGATTCTTTGAAAAGAATACTGAAAAATGAAGGACTCAGAGAGAATAGCATGAGTCTGGTCAGGTTCCATCCATCCATCCATTTATTATACCCACTTAAAGGGGAACTCCGGTATTTTTAAATCTAGACCTTATTTCTGGCATGAAATACGTTAATCTACTCACCGAGAACAGTTTGGTGAAAGTCGGCATCCTTCGGAAGATATTTAGATTTCTCAAGATCGGTGTATATCCATATAATGGGACAATGCAGCCTCTAAATAAGGCATTATCTGTCTTTATTTCACCAATACTGTAAGACAAACTAGAAAAAAAGCTGTTCCTGCGAAACAGCTGTGAGAATGCTTTTTAAGTTGAATGGATTAGTTGAACATGCTCAAATAGCTGAATCTAGTGGAAATTTATCAGAAATCAAGTGAGTAATAGTTAAAATGGCTTCAGTGTAATATACAGCAGGGAGTGGAAGAGTGATGTCATCAGTGATAGCAATGTTTGTCAACAGCTGCAGCTTAACGAGCTCTCTCCCTGTATAACCTGCAGAAATTGCTTTTTTGGATACTATGACCTCCTGTGAGAAAACTGGAAGAGCGAGGAAAATAATTTGAAGACCGTAAGAAGCAGAAGGCTTGGAGGAACGCGGCAATGTAGTTTTTATTTCAATGGAGTGAAAAGAATTTAAACGGCAGCGAGTTGAACACAGTTGAACCTCTCTCTGGCGTTCGACCAAATTTCCATTGGAGTTAGTGAGAGAAATTGAAAGGTTTCTCTGGCTTCAAGGCTCATAGCTGAAATTCTGTAAATGTGAGCTCTTTAGTGGTTACATCAGCTGAAAGAGGACAAGTGTACCTACATTTTAAGGTATAATTTGTTTATCTGAGTTAAACAGTATTAAAGTTAGAGGAATTTGTTTGAATATCAGAAAAAGTTAAAATGATCAGTCTGCCACTCAAATCTTCTCATTCATAAAAATTAAGAAGGAGCAAAAATCTTCATGTTTTTTAAACTGTCATATTTCAAAATTGGCTTAATATGATCCAAAGCTGAATCATTTGGTAATAGCTGAATGTCTTGTGAACATTTCAAAGTTTGAATGGTGTCTCTAGCTGAACATATGCTGAACTAGTTAGGTTGGAAAGAGGAGGAAGTTTTTGAAGAGTTGAAAGAAATTTCCATTCATTTGAATGACGGGAAAATTTGAATAAAAGTTAAATAGTTTAAAAAGTCTAAAAGTTATAAACAAAAAAAATAATAGCAATAATCTCCTGAAGGAGCTGAACGTTTTGATATCAAAATGGTAGAAATCGGTGAAAGATTGTAGGACTAGTTAAGTGCCAAAAAACGTACGGAATAATAATAGTAAAGAGAAACAGGAAAACAATAGTGAGAATGCCTTAAAGCATTCTCACAATAAAGGGAAACAGGAAAACCTTAAAATGCCTTAAAGCATTCTCACAATGAATTAATGAACGTGTACTATTGCACTGTTAGCAAATAGCTGCTGTGTTGTTGTTATTGGCGGCTATCTGGGGGCTTATAGAGGGCTTTCTACACACTCATCTACTGGGATGACGTCATCAACGCGCGCTGCTGCAGCACAGCTCATTCACTCCGTGCTCTGTGACAGTCGGCTAACTTCACACGTAGTTTGCTACTGATAGTTTTGTGCAACATGGCAGGATATTTATCAGATTTTGAAGACGTGGACGACAACTTTGAGTACGATGGACGCCCTTACTGGAGTGAATGAGCTGTGCTGCAGTGGCAGGCGTCGATGACATCATCCCAGTAGACGAGTGTGTAGAAAGCCCTCTATAAGAATGTTCTTTAATTGTCAATAAAGATTTGTTGCCTTAATGCCTTATTTAGAGGCTGCATCGTCTAAGCCCCGTTCCCTCCGTTATATGGATCTCGAGGAATCAAAATATCTTCCGAAGGACGCCGACTTATAAAGCTCATTTTCAATAGTGTAAACCACCCACCACCCACACACACACTTATGTGCACACATACAGCATAAACTTGTTTTGATTTTGTGCTTCACGCAGCATCTCTGTGTTGAATGATGTCACCTGATTTCACTATTCAAAACTCACATGAGACGAGAGCGGGAGGAAGAGACAGACAGATCTGGAATGACATCATGCTCATTAGTGAAGAGCAGAAAATCCAATTTGTGTCGGCAGAACCTCGACCCCCTTACACACTGAATAGGGCTTTTCAGTTCCAAAACCCTCCACCACACACAGGCCGTCCTCACCCTCTGGAGGGGTGGGGTGGATTTTTTAAAGCCTTTAATGCCAGTGATTAAAGCCCCAGGCAAGGTTGGAGGCTCTTTGCTAAGCACTGAGTAAATGTGTGTGTGTGTGTGTGTGTGTGTGTGTGTGTGTGTGTGTGTGTTTTAAAGCACAGCGGAGTAAAGAGAACAGATGTGGGACATCAGCCGAATGGGGCAGCTGTGATCATGTTTAATCTGCATTCGATGCATCTTATTCCAAGTTTCCTAAAATTTCAAAGAATTTAAAAAAATCCGACTGATTTATCTGATTTTTGTTGAGGCTCCTGAGAAATGTGAGCCGATGGTTTCACAGAATAATCATCAATATACATTACAACACAAGTACAGACACATAGTGTCTATGCAAAAACACGGTGTTATAAACACTGTGTTATAAATATTATAAATAAATATTTGAGTCTGGATGTGCACCAGAAAACAGAAAGAGGTTGTCTGCTCATTAAAAAAGTGTGTGTGTGTGTGTGCACAGTGTGTGTATGATGATGCGGTGAGACACTGAGTTACTGTGTTACAGTTGCAGCTCAGCAACCTCTGAATCTGATCTTCACATTAATCATCCCAGCTCATCGAAATCTGATGAATGACAACAAAAATGTTGCTGTGAGAGTCCTTTACTCCTAAATCCAGGGCAAGGTCAGTGGTTCAACCTTATCAGGATACGATTTTCTCTTCCATTTCTTTTAACTTGGTATGAAGTAAAATTGCGGAAAAAAAGTTTTGTTTTGTGTGAAAGGATCAAATCTGATAAAGAACATGTTATTGTTTAGAGTAGCCAACTCGGAGCGATGGTCTTGGCTGAGATAAAAAACTGGTAATTTCATGGCAGAATATGATTATTAGATTTCATGAGTTTTTAGCCATGAGGGCAGGGTGAGACAGTACACACAAAGAACTTCTTGAACATGGTTTGCAGACAAAGTGGAGCTGACATAATCGATTCATTAGCAAGAAATCAGTTGGTAACTGTTTTTATTATCAGTGAGAGGATTCAGTTTTTAGCAGTATTACAAACATTTTACAGTTCAAGTCTGTAAATGTTGAGGATGTTCAACTGTAATCTGCACTGTGGTAACTGACTACATTTTGGTCCATACAGAAGCCTTTTATATGTTTCAGATTCTGCTGCAGCTTCACTGAGTAAAGACAAACAGTGTGAGGATATCAGACCTGTTGACTCAGACGTGCAGGATGATCTCCAACCCATTGCACAGTTGTTGGCTCTACTAATTCCAGATCCCTGTGAAGCAGACTTTATATTGTGATTGTCTATGCCAAACTAGACCTTGTTAACTCGTTCTTGAAACGTCTCATTGTTTTTGTGCTGCTGATAAAACTTAATGATGTTGAATGCTGCTGGACACTGCAGCGCACAGCGCTCAGCTAACAAGATTAGATGTTACCCGTGTTTGCTTTCCATCCGGAAATTTCACATTTGGTAGAATGCATCATTTGTGTTGTGGTGGTGTGTTTTTTCATTGGTGAAACAGGAGAACCTTTATACTCTGTCTTGAAATAAATGATGGTTTTAGATCATCGAGTCTCCACCTCCCTTTGCTCAGAACTTGATAGTAATTATAAGTTGAAGATTGGACTCTAGATATGGAGATAATGAAGCAGACAAAGACCTCAGTTTTACAGCTCTTTGATGTTAACAAGGACATTGAGCATGTTAGTGACTCGCGTGGCACTGCAACAGCATTTTTTCACAGTGATTAAACTTTGCCACACGCCACACAACAAGCACGCCTCACACAAAGTTTCCAGATATTGCGATGACCTGGAAATGGCAACCTACAGACCGCTGAAGTTTTCATCTCATCTGCACAGATACTCTGCTCAACTCTGCTCTTATAGTCAATACGTGTTGGTAAAACAGTGAAGATGTTTGGCTTACCTACCTCTCTCAGATTCCATACATGTACACAGTTTTGGACAGACTTTTTCTTCTCTATACTTTGTGGAAGTCAATCAGATCCAAAAAAGCAAATGAAAATAAAGTGTTGTGTTAGCACAGTGTTTCTCAATTCCGGTCCTCATGACCCACTGCCCTGCACATTTTCGATGTTTCCCTCCTCCACCACACCTGATTCAAATGAATGGCTCCTTATCAGACCACTGCAGAGCTTGGTGATGAGCTGATCATTTGAATCAGGTGTGGTGGAGGAGGGAAACATCGAAAACGTGCAGGGCAGTGGGTCATGAGGACCGGAATTGAGAAACACTGTGTTAGCCTGATGCTCCACTGAAAAGAAAAGAGATCCTCTGATTTACTGCCATACAGATCTGACTTACATTTGAAATACCACTTGGTGCTGTTGTTTGGTACTTTTTCCTAAAAAGACATCTGAAAACATTTTATTTCCTCTAACTGGAGACAGAAATAGCTCAAAACCTGCCAAAAGAAATTCAGCCCTTCAGCATGAGTAGATGCAAGCGCATCAGTGTTATCCCCATCAGTAAATAGTAATGTAAATGTTGTCATCAGATGGTAGCTGCATGTAACCTTCATTTCTTGTGACTGCACTACAATGGTACCAACAGAGCAGGAACTGGGAAAGCAAAAAAACAGATACTGAAGTTGAAGAGAGAAGTCTTGAAATGTTATCATTGCAATTATTGACTGTCGGAAAAGAAGAAACTTTGTACCAGCAGGCGTCGGTGTACTCTGCATGAATGGAACCCAACTTACACGAGAAAAAAAGGATAGAATAGTAAGAACAATTCTGTTCACTTGGTGTCTGAAGCTGTGCGAGGCGGTGTGTTGTTTCTTAGATGGACCACCCTGTAACAAAGACCAGATCCTCCAGAAAGATCTTAGCTAACCTGTTCACTGGACTGCACTGCTCCATGTACAAAGTCATCTCATCGGTACTAATCACCATTAATTAATGTGAAAATGACACAAGCCATAAATACTTTCTGACGCTAAGCTGGAAAAGTTGTGAGAGGCTCGTTCTTGCTTGTTACTACGCTAACTCTTGAAAAAGGTTTTTGAACTTGTCAGCTTTTTCCTGATCATACAAGCTCTGTGCTTGAAATAGTAATAAATAATCTTATATCTTTTTTCTTCACGTGCTTCACTATGCTTGGATGTGCAAAAAAAGAGGTTGCCTGACATGATGTCACTTCAAGGCAGCAGGTGGTTGCTGTAGCTGTGTCAGGTGTGGTGGATAGGAGATTGCTTGGCATCCATTTGGGTCCCCAGCACAGCAAAGAGAAATGGCCTTTAAAAGGTAGGGTCTGTCTTTTGCCCCACGAGAGTTTATGAACTACATAAATGTTACCCAGCTCTTCAAGCATCACACATCGCTATCTGCAATTCAGTTCTGATTTTACTGTTTGCTACATTACTTTTCTGTCTTCTCTTTTTTCTTTTCAGGTTTTGCAACCTTGTAGCTTAATAAAATGTATACAGGCATGTGAGGAACACATAGCCATAGAAATGACAGAGTCTTGCCCTTTTCACAGAGAAAGAGAGAAGATTGCATGTTTTTAATGTCAGCAGAGTCAGATCAAAGGTCCGAATAGACTTCAAAAATTAATAAAGATGTAATTACTTTCCTTTTAAGAAAGTTTAATGAGAGTGTGTGGAGATGTTCATCATTATTTAATCGTCTGGCTTTGTGTTGACACAGTTCATGTGTCAGTGTGTTGTACAGAAATCATATAATAAGCGCAGTGCACAGGACTGAGACATTGACCCATTTTACACACCATCTAGTCAAATCACTCATGTTTAATTATTCACCATCTTGATTTTTTTTCTTTTTATGCTGAAATGCCTTGCACAGCGCAGCAAGAGCATCATTACCTCCCGTCTTAAAGCGGCAGAATTAACAGTAGGTTGAAAGTTTGGTAGCAGAGATAGTTTTTACACATCCAACAAAAAACTTTTTAAACAAAACATGACAGCAAATATCTCTTTCAGAAAGTCTGAGAACAAGTAGCCATAGAATGAAACAGCACGAATGCAGTCACAGCTGTAAAGACATGGATAAAATGAAATTTACTAATTTGAGGTAATACTCATATCGAACATCTATATTTCAATGACATTACAAGACTTGAAACTGTGTAGGACAAGTTTGGAGTGACCTGGCTTTTTTTTATTCTGGCAACTGGGCTGGGTTAGCCTCTCTCGTTTTCCTCTTTAGCAGGGGGAGGCAATTGGTTGAAAATAAAAAAACACACACAGTGCCACTCCCATTCTTTAATACTTAGCTAGTCAACCTGTCCCCCGGACTTAAGTACTACTGTTATCATCATCTGCACAACGGCAATTCCCCTATCTTTGTTTCCCATTAGTTTCTTGTTAATTTATGTAATTCATGTTGTTCTCTCTTTAAGAGGGTGCTGAGGGGAAGAGCATTCAAAATCAGCATTCAAAATGTGTTGTACGTTTGTAGTGAAGGTTGAAAAAATGAAGAAGACAAAGAAAGTAGCTATAAGTCCCGCACAGTATGACTTGAATCCAGAACAGTGGGACTGGGAAACAGGTGGAATGTAGTACTTACAAGTGTCATCACCAGGAAAGGACAACAGAGAATGAAAGGAAACACATTGTCATCCTCCTTCCTGCTCTCCACCACATAATGAAATAATGAGATAGTTAGGCAGCTAATTGAAATTATTCTTTTTTTCCCATTTCCTCCCACTGAGACGTTTGATTGGCTGCAGAATCAAAAGGAAAGGCAGCACAGATTTAGAGCAGACTCACCGCATCCGACCAAGCCCACCTCCCCAAAACAAGGACCTAAATTTGCCCCGATTCTTTGCAGTTTCAAGACAATCTTGTCTATACACAATGTGTCCATCTGTCTGTACATTAAGAGGTGTGAGCAGTTACTTAGGGCGTGATTTGGCAACCAATCAGAGAGCTTGACCTATTTTTTCCCTCCCCTTCACCAAGCCAGGACATGGCAGACATGTTGGGACTGTAGAAAGAGAAAGTAAAACCTTAAACCCCACCATTGGATGTGTTGGCGTTTATTCTTGAATCACCCTCCCATGAGACGCCCCCCACCTTTGATTTTCATTGTTCTTGCAAAGTTTCTGCTGCATTCAGAAGGCTGGTTGTGCTCGTGTGCGTGTGATGGTGGTGTGTTAGTCACAGAGATAGCTACCAGTGCACATCAGCCTCTTTGAGCTCATCACCGGATGCTTCAAAGAAGGAGAGATGGGATGAGATTAGTAATTGGTTTTGCCAAGAAGATGTCAGATTGAATCGACACACCATGTTGAGTTTGTGCCTTTCATTTTAATCTGTGGGCTTGTTTGAGTGTCTGTGTTTTAACACGCCCTTAGCCAGTCATCTACGTATTCGCTTTATTCATTTTCCTCTTGAGTCTCCTGGACACACACACCCACACATACGCAAACATGCATATGTGCTCATACGTGTTTCCATATAGACACAATGCGTATACTATGCCAGAGCTTGTTGTGCCTCTTATTAAACAAGCTTTTAGATTTATATTTGTTATTATTCCACTGTTCCACTCAAGTTTATTTTTCTGTGCAGAAAAAGGTTTTAGTTGGTCTCTCTTCAGCAGAGATGTTGAGGAATCAATACACTTGTGTGTCTATCTCTGCTCTACATGTCTGAGTTTTCACATTTTGGGAACTTGAAGCATGATGACAGAGGCACTTACTGCTTTTTTGTGAATCATAGATTTATACTCAAATATACAATAAATTATTGTTGTAATAGGCAAAAATGAAATAAGAGCAAAGAGAAATAAAGGATTAAAAACATACATTATGGTTCTTAATGTGAGTCATGTCTGAGTATATAAACAGGGAGTGTTTGGGGATTAGAGTCCTCACAAAGTGAACAACCTAAAAGTCAGCTTATTCCAATTCAACTAATCCCACATTAACATTTTTCTATCCCCATAAGGATTTTCTTTCACTTTACAAAAATTCATGGAAATAATCAGACAGTTTAAAAATGTAAAAATAACTTTGAAATGGTCAGACATGTTCATGACAGTTTTTTAATGCATCATTGGGACAAATTAAAATGTTGATGTAGATTCTCAGTGATCCAGGACATGGCAATCATAAGAACTTGAATAAGAGCAACTGGACTTCTTCGTGGATCTTCAAGCCGTTTCATCTCTTATTCGAAAGGCTTCTTTAGTTCTGAACTACTAGGAGGGGAGTATCGGTTTATGAACAGGAGAGGGACCGTTCACACTGGGAAAGTTGTTAAGGTTACGTGTGTAAATGAACCACCTATGGGTCATTCTCACCTGCGAGTTGTTTACCTGTCTGAACAAACATGTTTTGGTCACAGGAACCAACACCTCCTGGGGAGGAGAGTCAAAGCTGCATTGTAAGTATGACCAAATCCTGTGTCTTCCCCAAACATGACATTCCAGTGCACTTCAAACCCAAGAGCACCCTCAGACAGAGACTGGTTCACCCAAAGGACCAAGCACCCAAACACAAACTGTGTGGTGTCCTGTATGCAGTGTACTGCAGCGAGGAGTGTGCAGACCTCTATATAAGAGAGGCCAAACAACAGCTCCACAGGTCAAGAGCCAGCAGTTCATCTACACTTTCTCTTAAGGAGAAAGGGTCTCATTTGAGGACAATAATGTCCACGTTCTGGACAGAGAAGACAGATGGTTTGAGTCGAGGAAGCCATCTATGTAGGGCTGTAGCTATCGATTATTTTGATAATCAATTAATCTGCCACAGTAATCGATCAATTATTTGAATAATTGGACAAGCCTTTTTTCCTTTTCTTTGAGCGTCTTTTGATCAAAATGCAACAGAGCAGTGCTAATTGTACAAAACAGTCAATAACGGGTACATATCTATTACATTAAACTTTATTGCATTCAACCCCATTTAAGGTTGCTGCACTATATTCCAACTTTAAACAGTGAAAACAAAAAATGTTGATTATTACCAGTAATTATATTAGCTATTGATAGAATTACGGATACAATAAAACAAACTGCATATTGCTCAATTAAAATAAATGTAACAAGCAATTTGATTGTGTCTCCTCCCCAGGCAGTTTCACAATCATTCACACCCTGGATCCAATGACCAAAACTCACCCTTTTCAGGCAGGTAGACAATTCAGAGGCCATAATGACTCTAACAACATGTACAATGGTCAGGGGGTTCAGTGACACATGTGTAAGCTTAACCACTCCTCCCACCACTCCCCACCATTTAGTTTAGAACCGAAGAAGTCTTTCTGATAAGACTTACCCATATTCATGCTCTTAGGATGGCAAATTAAGATATTCTGTCTTTATAGTGCCTCATAAAAGCATCCTTTACTGTGTGTGTGTCCTTTGAAATCAGACCCTCGGTCTGTACTGAAGCACTGAGGGAAGGTCAAACTGAATTTTATTCTGCTTCAACAGTCAGTTAGGAGTCATTCAGTCAAACCAAACAGCAGGGCAACGTGAGAACACAGTGGAGGTGAGAATCTGCAGGAAATAAGGACTTACTATTTCCTGTTACCAAATTTACATGGAATTCTTTTTTCATTAATATAACTACTATTATTAGCAGCCAGGGGCATTGTTGAATATAAAACTCTGCTTCGGCACAGCCCCAAGACTTGTGTTGATAAAACTCTTTTAAGAGAAACTTGGGACATGGGTGATCAGTACTGGGGCACGCTCCAGTGAAAAGGGTTTGGTTGACACCTATGTTCCCAGCTCTTTCACATTGAGATGGAGAGTCATGCATTCAGTCTACATGATACATTCACGATTTGTTGATGTGGATTTAGCTCTATTTAGAGGAATTGAGGACACTAAGGAAATGAGCTATCAATGTTTTCAGTATACTTTGGTGAGTTCTGTTTTATACACTGTTATTTACATGTGAACGCTATACATCTCTAAAGATGCAAGTCATTTTGGCAGCCATGCAAGATCAACGAGTGCCATATAGTTTAATCACCATTTAAATTCTGGCTTCTGTTAGCTTAATCTGCTAGAGCCTGCAGGAAGCTATTGCAAAAATAGTGCTGCTTTGTTCCGCAAGCCTTTTGTCATGCAATCATGTGCAGGTTGCATGGCTGTTTGTGCAGAACCTTGTGTGTACCCTATCATGACAAAGTCACAGTAACTTTGTGGCAGTCATGTTGAAGTGGATTAGCTTACAAATGCCTGCACACTAAGCAGAAAAAAAACTACAAAATAGACATACTTTAAAGGTTGTTTGTTGCTATTTATTGTGTTTACGACTTCTCTATTTGTCCAAATGGTCTCATAAAATCTGATTCACTTTGGTTAGCTTTTTATTTGACTTTTGTTTCCTGACACCATTACATGCCGAATGTCTCACACACAAGTTAGTTAGCATTTGGCTGTATAATTTCATAAAGCTTGTCATTTAGGTCACATTGGTGAGGACAACCAATGTGTAAAAGCAGTACAAATCAATGAAATGACAGATGGCTACATATTTCTGTCTGAATCATGTGCATGTTTGTACACAGCAGGACATATCAGGGCTGTTCATGCTCCTCTGGATGGTGTGTCAAAATGGCAGCTCTAATAATGATGACCATTCTCAGGGTTATTCTCAGACATATAAAAGATAGATAATGCTCTACTTATCACCACATTAGGCATACTATATTAGTCTCTGTGAGGTGAATCCAAATCACATTGAATATGGAACATTTGTGGGGGAAAAAAAACAACAAGTTAGACTGCCCATGACTCTATGTTTTAGCGTTTCTGGATGATGACTTGTCATGTGATGTCGCTGTGTCATTCCTAATTCGAGTCACCTCACTGGGTCTCTCATCGTTTTATAGGGGATTACATATTTTGCTGTATGGAGGTTATATTCAGGGTCAAAATGCAGGGAGTTACAGAGAACAATGTTGCACAGAATACAGTTATTTTTGTACCTGCCTCTGTGGTAATTGCTGCAACTAATTGGATCTGCTCTAGTACATAGAGTAAAGATCATGAAGATCAGAGAGGTTGGCTGCAGGTCTGAGTTGTTCAGTTTATTTCAGTTTTTTTTAATCTTTCAGGAATTTCATCCATTCATCTCACTGAGTTCTCCATTCAGATAAAGCCATTTTTCAGGCTCTAGATATTCATGTTTAATTAAACACATTTAGTATTTAATATTTATTAAAGCTGTGACTTTAGCTATGTTTAGAAAAAAAATTATCCCTGAAGTTAAAGGCAGCCAGGGGGTTTCTTGAGGTGAAAACCTTGTTGGCACGATGCAGAACTTCCAACTGTCACAAGACACTTTCAGGCGCCCAATAGACGACTCTTCAAAATGCCCAGTAATCAGTTGTACATCTGTGTGCTAACAAGGCAGCTTATCCGCCTAAAGCAGAGCTTCTATCATCCGTGCTACTGTTTCCTTGTTTAGTGCGGACTAATGTGTTGCTCCTATCCAGAGCGTTCACAAGTCATTTTTTACAAGTCCATGTCAAGTCAAATTCTGACCTTAGAGCTGTAAAATCCTTCATCCTGATCAGTTAGCCTTGCAAGCACCTGCCCATGTCTGTTTTCGTGGTGTTTTAACTGTCTGCTGTCACTGAAGTTTGCATGTTTGTTGAGATGCCCTCTCCTGAAACAGTAACCAAATCTAGCTTCGGGTATTTATAAAGTTACTTTGACCTTGATATTGGACAGTATGAAAATTGATCAATTGTAGGTTCACTATAGAGAATCTACTGCAATGTGATGTGAAGGAACACACACTATGAATTATTTCTATTCCATAACTGTATTCTCTTCAACCAAAAAATAATTATTTGACAACAATGTTGTATTTTAAAACATTGTTGTTAACCCAAATTCTGTAACTTCAGTCATATAACACCAACAGCAAATATGCAATCTGCCTGTTCACAGCATTAGCACACACAGTTCGTTGTGGCTAGTTTGATGGCTAATTGCTAATTTTAACGTCTCTCACGTTAGCAAGTGACTAACCGGTTTGGGTGGGTTTTCAGATGCCGGATGAAGTTTGATGGAGTTGAACCACAATCTTGGATTTTTTAGCCGCACTCTTTGCACACTGCTGTCCGCTTATTGGCTGTCTGTGTGAAGGCATTGTATCCATACGTTATGATTCGAGGCACTCCTGGTGAACTTTTCACACTCGCCATTGTCTGATACTGAAGTAATGCATTAAATGTAAGATACTGAAGATGTGCGCTTCACACTTGGCACATGCGCGTGATGTGACGTTGGCGTTTACATCTAGCTCAGAGCCAGAGATCACACAAAAAAATTAATGACAGACAAATAATGACACTAATAATAATAGTAACATGAAATAAAGTTTGTTCGTGAGCCTCGAGTCGAAGTCATGTCTGAAGTCTTTTGAGGTCGAGTCCAAGTCAAGTCTGAAGTCGCAGTTTAGTGAGAATTAAGTGCAACTCAAGTCCGAGTCGTGAGTCCGAGTCCCCAGCTTTGCTCCTATCCTATGGAATGTGTAGGCTTCATGTCTGCCCGCTGTTTGTTTTAGACCCTTAGCTGAAAAACACATTTTTTTTTCCATTAAAACCAAGTAGCAGCTCAAATATCTGAGTAGTTTATGTTTATGTTTCTGTATTTATCAGACGCTTTTATCCAAAGCGACTTACAAATGAAGATATAACAAGCTATATAAAAAGCTAACAATAAACTAAATAGAAGGAACTCACTAGTCTGACTCTGTCAGAGGTGACAGAGTAGAGATAGGGTGCAGGCATAGAAAGAAGTGCAGAAAGATAATGTGCAAAGATAGAGGGGGGAGGGAAGTACAAGGAGTAGTTGTAGATTTTGGTCCACCTGTAGCATTACTTCTTTAAGTCTATCTAACTTCAGGTGAAGCTTTGATGACATTTTAGTGATGAAAGCTGGAAAAATGCTACATGGGAATACACCTC